>NC_136071.1:970394153-971620048 GCF_964261635.1 Lissotriton helveticus | reverse complement strand
CTTGCTCTGTAGATCATAGAACACACACTTTGAGTGGCACAAGATCGAGCACACTTGCAAAAAGAATATAAAACACCCCATCGAAAGACTTGGTCAAAAACAAACAGTAAGCAAACGCTTATAAATAGGATGTTTTGTTATTCAAAGGTCTATTAAAACACAAGCGGAACACTGATCCCTAATTTGTCACTATCTCTGAAAGTGGCAGCCAGGAAGATCTATTTCATTCAGGGGGTTGAGAAGAATTTTGTTGCTCTATCCATCTCTGTAATGCATGTGGCCAGACAGACGGGCAGCACCTAGCCATGCAGTGAGAACTCCCACTGAAGGTAAACACCTTGCCATGTAGTGAGAACTCAAAAAGAAGATGACCGCACACTGCCTCAGGGATATTAAAAAGCAAGACAGAAACGGATGTACGTTTTCGATCCCCCACAGACCTTCTCTTCCTACGGCAAAGACCATTCACAGTCAAGATATTACAATAACAATATCAGGAAGAAACAGGTCTTAGAGAGGCTTCAGGAACGACATTCCACTGTAGGGCAGCAGCGGACAGAGGAATCACTCGTGAGTTGTGTCTCTGGTCAAAGAAAACTCAGTGGGTTAGTGCGCTTTCTGCAGAATTCTTCTGTTTAATGCTAGAATTGTGAAGCAGCAGCTGATACACCCATGCCTTGCTCTTTGTTATTCTCAGCACTGTCCCATGAGCAGCGTAAGTCAGCACTTAAAAAATGCGTGTATGTGAAGGCAACAAAGGCAGAGGCTGTTTGTCATTCTCTTGTTTGTCTTCGCCCCCCTGCACTCTGGAGCTCATGTAAAGCGCTATGATACCTCCGGGTTTTGTGTGCGCTATATAAAACCCTCCCCCCTAAAAACGCTTCTAGACTCGCCATTGTGCCCCGGGCCACCCCCAGAACTTGTCACGGCTCTCCTGTGGGTACCCCTGGAGTTGTGTGCAGTACTCCACTTCAGACCTCGCTCTGGAACTCACGACGCCTATGATCTTATGAAAAGGCAACTTCTCTTGTTGTTAGGGCTGCACAATAAACACACACACACAGTGGTGCACTTGACATGTTTCAAAGAAAACTCCGTGGGTTAATGAGTTAGCTGCAGAATTCTTCTGTTTAATGCTAGAATTGTGGAGCAGCAGCTGATACACCCATGCCTTGCTCTTTGTTATTCTCAGCACTGTCCCATAAGCAGCGTAAGTCAGCACTTAAAACATGCATGTATGTGAAGGCAACAAAGGCAGAGGCTGTTTGTCATTCTCTTGTCTGTCTTCGCCCCATGCACTCTGGTGCTCATGTAAAGCGCTCTGATAATATGTAAATGGTATTTTTAAAGACTTGTGAAGTACTCGGGTGCGGCTCTGTCTGTGCCCGGGAAGTCTTCTAAGCAGGGGCTGGGGGGAGGGTTTAGACTGCAGCCCTTTGAGCTCCATGGGCGTTGTCGGTCTTGCCTGCCAGCATCTTGGCCTCCGACACGGCCTCCGACACAGCCTCCTTACTGCTCACTGATTAATTACGTTAATTTTATTATTGATAATAATAACGCAAAGGCAGGTCAATTAATGCACCACTGAACGATGCCCTGCCACCTTTCCTGTAAAACAGCTCCCTCGCAGGACTTATCTGCTGAGTCTTGGAGCACCAGCTCGTCTCCTCTTGATATTCAATGGGGGGGCGGAGATGTTTGGGGACAAATAATCATGACATCAATTAAAATACGATCTGTATTGTAATACATGTGTGCCTGTGATATATATATATTTTTTTTTAGAGGGAGTGACTGTTATTGTTCGAGGTGAGTGCCGGATTGAGATCCCTGGAAGCCGGTTACCTCCCACACTGCCCTCCCACCCCCTCCATGTATTTCATCTTTGCTCTTGGTAGGTAAGCTGGAAAGCAATCAAATCATTAAGCGCCCACCCTAATTAGGGAGTTTAGCAACTTTAACACTGAATACATTACCCGCAGAGCACTCCACCGTGGAACACCACAAAACCTAGCGCAAATAAAACTGAAACTTCCAGGGGTTGCTCAGTACGCAGTTGCCAACCAATTTGGTGCCCCTAATTTAATGGGGGTGACTCATTGTTTCCCGCTGTTTGCTTCCACAAAGCAAGTTCCAGGATAGTCCGTGTCCCTTTATGAGCTATGAGAGCTCCTTTTGTTGGTGCCGCCTCTCGGGCTGTTCTCAGACCGAGGCCCGACAGGAGACACTCTGCTGCCTTTGTCCAGCGAATGCGAGGTGTGGGCTTCTCTCTGCTGCCCCGCGACCCTGCTGGCTTAAATCCGCAGCAGTGGGAGGCGGCGCACTCCCAAACCTGGCCACTCACTCTCTTTCTCGGTGGGGTGGATGCTCCGCTAAGTGCATAGGATAAAAAAAACTGTACAATCTTTAGCATAGACAATCAGGCTAACTATGCTAAAAAGGTGTCCTTTCCTGATTTAGGGCTGTTTAAGAATCCAATGGGCCGCTCCTCCACTATATAACCCACTCAATGCCGCTCTGCTATGAAAACACGGAGGGAGCGGCGTACAGCACCAAACGAGAGGAGCTGTGTGGTGCGGTACTGATACGGGTTTCGCAGGATGTAAATACGGGTGTTGGATGCGGCCGGTGGCAAACTTCCAACAACGAGCAGCAAGCACCGACGGTATCCACTTCATGCCAGCTGCAACGCTTTAAACACATTTAGACCGTTCTCCCCAGGTCTGACTTCTGGTGCGGTCGATGAACTAAATGTCTGTAACTTGGAATATTTGTTTGCCTCCAAAACTCCCAGGAGCCCGCCCTAAATAATAGACAACCTTCAGCGCCGCGCGCGGGCTTATCTCTCATCTTCAGATGCTCTTTAATATGCAAGCAGTGGTGCATCATGAAAAAGGACATTCCTCAAGGATAGTTCTTTTTTGTGCTCCTTTGGCTCCCTCAAGTGGCCAAGCGGAGCAACAAATATGTAAAAAAAAATCTGTGACACTCGAAATATGTAAAAAATCAGTGACACTCAGTTTAAACCAGGTCATCTTATTTTCAATCGTAGGGTACTATCGTTTACAGTCGGTTTTAACCGAATTCCAGACAGCCTAACTATAAGCTTTAGACATCAACACACCACAAACCTTGGATGCTCACCAATATGGAGCAGAACAACAATACACAATACCACCAACAAACATAAAACTGGATAGCAAATCCTGCAGTGTTAAGAATTAACAAAATTATATAAAAGTAATATAATGTAATGTAAAATGTAATGTGTATACTTGTAAAGCGCACTGTTGCCAGCCGGCGTCCTGGCGCTGTATACCGCTGGGGAACCCGTCCTGGCTTTCCCTGTGGGATGATCCCTGCTGGGAATCCCCAAGGTGGAGCCAGGCATCCCCGGCGTTGATGGGGCCGTTGTGGAGATTAGGCAAGCTAATGCCCAGAGTTGCCTAGTGGGACCCCTGGTTAGAGTAGGCACCGAAGCGAGAACTATCGAGTCCGCTGACCCTGGTCCACAACCCTGCCGCATCGGGAATCGAACCCTGGTCCCGGGCTGACTTCTGCTTCTGGGTCTGCCGCCTCTAACCAGTGAGCCACACCACTCCACTAAATAAATTAACAGTCTACACAGAACATTAATCCTTGAAGTCAGAGTACAAAGGTGGGCTGGGAACCTTACCTGGTTGCTGGTTTCATTGATGGCCTCCAAAAGCTTTTCCACTGCGGCCTGCAGCCTGGCACTAATATTCAAGACAAGCTCCTCATTCTCAGGGTCCAGCTCTACTCCAGCAAAGCCACTATCAGCAAGACGCTGTGATAACTCCAGTCCCTCTTCAGTTCCTCCTGACCATATGCTGTTATCACCCCCAGCGTCACTTCCATGGAAAGAGTCAGCAGCCTCCTCTGGGGAAAAATCATGCAACTTGCTGAAAATCAGTCTCTGGAATTTACCATCACAATTTCTTTGCAAAAACAATAAACGTGGTAGGTTATATTTAACAAAACATGCTCATGCATGATAGACCGTCAGCACCTGCAATGGATAAAGAAACAGAACAGACACCAGACTCCACACTACAGAGCATAGATGAAGGATTACATTATAAAACGTAATTTTTTAAGTTCAACTCATTCATGAAATTAATCTACTGAGAAGATGCCTGGGGTCAGAGTATATTGTATCTTACATTGTTTCATAGTTTTAATTTTAAACAAAAAAGCACAGTCTGGTGAACAGGGAGCAAGGGGCCTCTGCCCACTTGCTAAAATTAGAGGGACACTTTTATTTAGAAAGGTGACAAAGCACGCTACACGTCTTGTACAACTTTACATTTACATTCCAAATGTATTTACATTCTACAGCTCCAGACTTAAAAGTTAAAAAAAAATCTTAATATGTACACGAAAAGTTAGGACATCTTCTTTGCCTCCCTTACATGAATAACAAAGGCATTTAATGATGCTGTGTTCCTCAATAACATGATCTAGGTGTGAAAGATTGGAGGAAAACTAACTGCTCTAGTAGGCCTACTTTTGCTCACACTATGTTAAAGAAAAAGTCTAAAAATATAAATGAATACTTTTTTCCACTACATAAAGATGTCATATGAAGTACTTTTATCTTGGTAAACATAATTATACCTAGATACTATCCTTTTCACATACATGTGCTTTGTCAATACTGGTACAACAAACACAGAGAGAGAGAAAATGTAGAAGAACAGAAGCAAACCAGGGACTAAATGAAAAAATACTTTAACAATATTTCTGGTGAATACCCCTCTCTATAAATTCTCATTCCATACTTCAGACAGGTTCAAAACACTTTCCCCAGTAATGACTCTCCAGTGCCCCTGATGGTAGCAACTAGGTCCAGCTGTAACTCCCACAATGTATGTGATGTCACAGGAGTGCACTAGTCGTCAACCAGGGAACTGGTGTCAGTTCCTGCTATTTTATCACACCTCACCTTGGTCTGAGGAGAGCAACAGAGAGAGCCATTGCATTGACAATTACAGCAGATAACATGCCTTTGTACTGAGGGATCTTATTAATCATGGCACTAGCCTTGGAGGAAGGGCAGTGGGGAATATGTGGGAAGACTATCTATCAACTAGGAATATTCGTATTGAGGGTAATACGCAACTTTATCTTATGATGGATACGTCTTCTCGCAGGTTCCTCACCACATGAATGAGTCCCAAAGCAGTACCTCACCGTGAAGTGAAACTCTGTAGTGCCAGTTAGCTAAGGAAATCAACCAACACAGCTCAGACAAAGTAGCCGTCACTGTGTGCCCGAGACGTGAGGAAGCAGTGAATTGCAAAAGTATGCGACAACTGAGTAGATGTCCAACAGATTAAGTCAACCGGGATGCCTCTGGAAAAATGGAGGCAATCTTGTGCCCTGGCAGAATGAGTACCAAGGCCTTCCAGAGGACGTTTCTTGGCTATGACACAACAAAACTTGATACAAAGGTTGACGCAGCATAAAAATTGACAATTGGTCACAGCCTTGCCCTTTCTATCGCCAGCAAACCCAACAAAGAGCCAGTACTTAACTCTGTCCAGCAGCTAGCAGTCGTAGTGTAACCCTGCGTGCTTGGGGTCCCGCATACAAAGACAAACCTCCTCTTTGGATGGCTGCGAGGATGGAAAAAGATGGAAGGATAATAGACTGGACCATATGAAATGCAGTAGCTACTTTGGGTAAGAAGGATGGATAGGAGCAAAAAAAACAACTTAACAAGGAAGAAAACTATGAAAATTAACTGAAAGAGCCTGAAGTTCTCTGACCTTGCTAGCAAAGTAATCACCAATAACAGAACATAGTCATCAAGAAAATCAAAGTGGCAGGGTATGCTCAGACGCGAGTCCCTCGCTCACTTTGCCACTGGATTCAAGAAAGCCGGGCTGAAGACAGCTGAAATGCCAGAAACCGGTCCTCGGAAGCTTGTTTCCGGTCCAGGAAAGGCATGGCTTGGCAGTTTGGGCTGGACTGTTCCCATGAGGCACAGTGTCAGACTGATTTGCATATGGCCATGTCTGAACTGGGGTGGCAGAGTGGGCTAAAGAACGGTGATGGATTAAACCCAGATCTGTTGACTGGGTGTGAGTGTTTGATTGGTTCAGATGCTCCGTCCATCATCACCCCCTTTTGTACCACTTTGTTTGCCATAAGTTGGCATGGTATTCTGAGACGTGAGTCCCTCGCTCACTTTGCCACTGGATTCAAGCAAGCCGGGTTGAAGACGGCTGAAATGCCAGAAACCGGTCCTCGGAAGCTTGTTTCCGGTCCAGGGAAGGCATGGCTTGGCAGTTAGGGCTGGACTGTTCCCATGAGGCACAGGGTCAGACTGATTTGCATATGGCCATGTCTGAACTGGGTTGGCAGAGTGGGCTAAAGAACGGTGATGGATTAAACCCAGATCTGTTGACTGGGTGTGAGTGTTTGATTGGTTTAGATGCTCCGTCCATCACCACCCCCTTTTTTACCATCAAGAAAATCAAAGCAAGATTGAAACCTCACTCAGGAATAATTAATGGAGTAGAGGAACAGGTAAAGCAAACCTTTCATAAAGCGCACAAATAGTGGCACTATAAACAAGTTTGATTTATCAGGAAGACACAAGCACAGACATAGCTGTCAGGTGGTTTTTTATCTATAGACACAGCGAGATCCTGCTCTGCAAGAGACAATGCAATCCAAAGTCACTGGACTGGCAAGATATAAAAGAGTTAATGGCTCCTGACTCGCACTGCATAAAGTTGCCCCAGCAGCCTCCATAGATCATTAGGTGGCATGTTTCATGGATGGAAAGATGGCGTCTGTTACTTCACCAAGATGCAACAAGGATTCTAGCTGGCACCGTTGAATCTCCACGCATGCAGTTGCAGTGTCTGGGGTTTAGGATGCAGGGCTTTAACATCCTGCTGCGAGAGCAGGTCCACTCAGTGTGGGTGGGAATGAGGCAGTTGAATACCATTAGACCAGCATACCAATTCCACATAATCCAGCCGGCGTGATTCAAGTTAGCTGCACCCAATCCTCCTGCAATTTCTACAGTACTTCGGATAAAATCAGGATTGGCAGGAGCGCATAAGGCACTCTTTAAAATTCTCTGAACCTCATGGAATATGAGAATCAACTATATGGTGGGAAGCATATGACACAAAATTGACGTTTCCTATGTCGTGCAATAGCAAAGACACAACAGAAAACCCCAATGTGGAGAGGAGCTCTGTCAAATGACTGTGTAGCTCCAACACTTGTGGTCCTACAGCAATTGATGACTTAGGCGTCTACTCAAGGGAGCCCACAAATTAATGAACCGCTACTGGGAAGATTCCCTGTTATTAAGCCAATGCCCACAAGCAGACAGACCCCGACACAAGGTCCATGACCTCACATACGCCTATTTGTTGACATATTGGATCGCTATGATGATATTCTACATAGTCTGGAAGTTGCCCTCTGAAGTGTAAGAAAAAAACATTGGCGGCAAGATGGACTCCCTGAGCCTGAGCACATTTATTTGCACGCGCTGCTTCGAGTTGAATCAATGGCCTGCAATGTCTTGTTCAGAGGAACACCCCAGCAAGCATGAACCCTGGACCATGGCAGCTTGAGCCTGTGGAGGCCTGCATGGGTGACCCCTTCAGGATTGAGGAGTCCATCCAACAGAGCAGATCCTGTTGTACTAACTGTAAGACCTGCACCTACTGACAGACCTCCTTGGTGCTTAAGCCACTGCCAATGGAGGGCTTTCATCTGCCACCTGGCATGAGGCACCAAAAGGATGCACGAGGCCAGCGGGAATAAGAGCTGCAGGTTTGTAATTTAAGCTTCAACCAAACACATAATAATGTATGTCCAGAAGAAGAGGAAAAGCCGTCATAGTGTTGAGCACCGTCCAATCAAAGATCAGGCTTTGTGTGGGAGCGAGCTGCTGGTAAAACCCAGGTGAAGAGAACAGCCACTATCGGCTGGAAATGTTCTGGGACTCTACCTTCACCAGCCAGTTAAGCAAGTATGGGAATACTTGGACTCCCAACCTTCACAACGAAGGTGCAACGACTGCCAGCCAGAGTAAAGATGCATGGTGCTGCTGTCAGTACAAATAGTAGGACTGCCACCTAAAAGTGTTGGGTTCCCAACGTTAACTCAAAGTGCTTGCAGATATGGAGAATTTTTAAAGATGAAATCCTGCCCCGAAATCTCCCAAGTACGAGGCCAACAGGATCTGGCTCGGGGACAGATTTGTATGTCAGATAAACAGGTTCAGAGACAGAGGTCCAGGCCTCCATCCTTCTTGAGGACAAAGTAGTATGGGACCCTTTATTCCTAGGGAACCACTTCAATAGTTTCTACCTCCAACACCGAGGCATGGGATAGCGGCATGTTCTGAAGAAAAGGTGGTGGTTAGAGGGGAGAACACGGCCCCAGTAGAACAGCTGTAACATCACAGAGTGACAAAAATGGAGACCTACCACAAGGTGATGTAATGTGGGGTGAGGAGAGGAATCAGATTGGTGATTTGTATGTGGCACAGTCCACAAAGGGCACTAGGATCTGGTTATGCTGCTAGTGTAACAATAACCAGAGTTACTGCTTTGGTTCAACAGTAACAAGATTTACTGTGTCAAACAACTTACATCAAAGGACATTTTCAACAGTGGCATGATAAGTAATCACTAGTTTAAGTAGTATGATTCATGTTTCACCATAGCAATTTGGCAACTGTGTAGAGATGTCTCTCTTCTCCCAAGTAATGCTCAGGCTAGGTGCAGGGGAGGACAGGGACAAAACGCGAGCCATAACCCTGTTGTTCTTGAAACATTCCAAGGAGAAGATGTCCTTTGCTCTTCATAGAAAAGCCCATGAGTTTAGTGTGGACATCTTTTGATAATTCAGTGGACCACATCAAATCATGCGGAAGCAGCTTTACAGCCATAGCCATACAGTAAGCAATAGTGGAAGCCATGCTTCAGGTTCTGTTTTGATGGATCAAGACCACCACTCACCAGGTCAGAGAATAGCCTCTTCTTTTGGGCTGGTAAGCCTACAATGGCGAGTTATACTGGTTCCCATAAGGCACGGATGTAGCAGCTTATTTTCTCTGCCCGGGGGAGCCGCAGGAAAGGCATTGGGTTTCCTCTTTGAAGACGATGATTGAACCATCAGACACTGCAGTTACAGGTAGAACGACAAACTGCAAATGTCACAGAGAGCACGCCTATCTGATCTTAGTTTAGTTTGTTGTATTTATAAAGCACATGGCTACCCGAGGGCTTCCCAGCGCTAAGGAGAATTCTAGCAAATTCCTGCACCACCTCGGCCAGCTGTCAAACATAGATATTAAATACGGTCAGGCTAAGGGACGAGACCTGCGGGATAACACATGTGACAGGGAGGAGCTCTGAGACCCATTCCATCACCTGGAAAGTTCTGTTTTCCAGGAAGGAGGCAAGCCAATCCCTGAAGGCAAACTTCCCCTAATCTCCCTTTAAGGATTGTATGATCTACGGTGTCAAAGGCGGCGCTGAGGACCAGCAGGAGGATGGTGGCAGATGCACCCTCATCGATTATCGATTTTAGCTCCTCAGTGACTGTCAGTAATGCCGACTCAGTGCTGTGTGCGGCTCGAAAGCCCATCTGGATGGAATGGAGGATGCCATTGGACTCCAAAAAATTGGTCAAAGATTGACATGCTTCTCCAAAAGTTAGCCCAGGTATCATAAGAGGGAGATGGGGCGGAGATTATTATAAATGGTAGATTCGAGGTTGGGTTTCTTTTGTAAAGGCTTAATGATTGCGTGCTTCCACGATATGGGGGCTAGGGCCAAATCTAGGGAGAGATTGAGTAGTTCAGTCACTGATGATAAGAGTATCTCCAGAGCATCCTCTAGGAGACGTGGGGTGCTGGGTCCATTGGAGAGCCAGATGTGGTAGCCGCGATTAACAGTCGGACATTTTCCTTCTCCATTTTGGGGAAATGAGCTAATGAAGAGGTTGAGGGTATCTTACCCATTTTAGCTGTAGCATGTTCCCTGTTTTTCGGGAACTCAGACAAAAAGGCTGCACTATCGTTGCATCTCTTAGCAGATGGGGGGGGGGGCATTGGTATTTTCAGTCTGGTTGGTCAAGGTTTTGACTACTTTAAATAGCTCTTTGGGGGAGTTTGCTGCCCAAGCTATTTTGCCTTCATAATATTTGGATTGGTCTATCTTCATTTCATTGTGATAAGTTCTGATTAACAGCTTGTAATCAGACTTGAGGGAGGGGTCATAAAGAGCTGTTCATTGTACCATGGAGTAATTTGGAGTGAGATTTACGGTTAACAATTCTTTTTAGAATGCAATTCCGACACGCATGGAGGGCGGAGGGGGCCTTGACGGAGGCACTCCCAGAATATGCTCCTCTGGAGGGTCGCCTCCTACAGGAAAGGATAGTCGGGAAGGCAGTGTCGCTTACATACAAAACAATAATGAATAATAGGCCAGATAGACTGGGGAACCTACGGACTACGTGGGAGCGAGAGGTAGGTGAAATGGATGAAGTGGACTGGGGAACGGTCCTAATGCATCCCAGGGAGGTAGCGGTTAAATCTCGCCTAAGGTTGATCCAATTTAATGTCCTTCGTAGGACCTATTTTGATAGAGTGCGCCTACACACGATTGGGAGAATAACTGACCCGGGCTGTCTGAGGTGTGGCACTGGTATAGGAGATTTCTATCATACTCTCTGGACATGCCCGAATATTCAGCTCTTCTGGGGGGCGGTCCTGACAGAGCTGGGGGAGGTGCTAGAGACCACCATACCCTTAGATCCCAAATTGACCCTACTGGGAATGACGAACGATGTGGATTTGGCTAGACCCCTGCTGATCTTCCTGGTGCTGGCCTTAGTGGTGGCCAAGAGAGATGTGGCCCGGAAGTGGGGGGCACCAGACACGCCACAAATAGAAGAGTGGAGGAGAGGGATGGACATCTACATGGCTGCCGAGAGAGTTACGTACAAGGCAAGGGGGTGCCCCAAGAAATTTGGCAAGGTATGGGGTAAATGGAGGCGCTATCATGGGCTAGATGGAGGGTTATGAAATACGGGGGGGTTGTGAGATCTTACGCTTCCAGGTGCAGAACGAGATGAGGGGACTGAGGCTGATCTGTAGATGGATTTGATCGAGAGACTTAACTGAACCATTGAACACTGTGGACTATGTTTTTGATCAAAAGAAGGGAACAGTGGATAAGGGGGCGGGGGGATGGATGTGTTGCTCGACATTGGCATGCTTGATGTTTGTTGTCATGCTGCAAAATGCTAATAAAAATGTTTAAAAAAAAAGAATTCTTTTTAGAGCACAGATGTCGGCTGATTGGGTGATCCAGTTTCCCTCTTCTGATATTTCTAGTCTATATTTCCGGGTAGGGGAATTGTCCTTAAGGGCGGTCTGCCACGTTTTAGGGTCCAATTTGGACCAGCTCCTAGTGGTGATGGTTTGTACTAGGATTTTTTCCGGTTGCAGAGGTTTAGGTAGGTTGAACATGATTAAAGAGTGGTCTGACCAAGGTACTGGGATAGGTTTAGAGAAAATGAGATCCAAAATATGCCCTTTCTCGTGCGTGGGAGATGTTACGAGTTGGGTTAATTGCAATGCTGCCATGTCACACTGCAGTCGTCTGATGTGGGGGGAGTCGTGTTTATCAAAGTGTAGATTGAAGTCGCTGAGAATTGTCAGTCAGGTCTTTTCCATCGTGAGGCTGGATATATAATCGGTAATGCCTATGAAAATCTACTGCTAGTGCCTGGGGGCCTGTAGATAATTATTCCTGACAATGTGTGGGCAGGAGATAAAGCTATGCAAACCTGGGCGATTTCACACTCCGGAAGAGCGAATTTAGATATGGTGCATTTGAATTAATTTTTTAAGATGATAGCAGTGCTGCCCCCGATTCTATCTGGACGGTCTAGCTGTGTAGCTGATAGCCAAGGGGAAGGGCGAGATGGATATCTGGGCATGAGGACTGCCAAGCCCGAAAAGGGTTTCACCAATGCAGCCTTTTTAAACAAAAGCAAGAGCTCCACAGAAGCTTCGAAGGATTGCAAGATCTCAGTCGGGATGGTAGAGTTCACTTTTGCAGAAGGAAAAGCCAATTCTGAGGCTTTTACTGCCTTTCCAGCGACTGTTCTAAAAATGAGACTCTCAAAAGCAATACAGGGACACAAAATAACCCCTTCTGAAAAAGTATCTAAGCCACTAGTATTTTGTCCATGTAGATGCTGGCATTAGTACTGTAAGATAGCAGGAGGTTATCAAACTCTGAATCACCATCTTACATCTGGCCATAGCACTTGTTCTTTAGCACCAGGGCACATGCATCTTCATCAAAATCTCCTCCAAGTGAACAAATCTTTGAGCCTGTGGAGGTGCTGACAGTAGGATTTATCATTAAAAGTAGCCCCTTGCTGGTGTCAACTATACCAAAAGTCAAGTCAAAAGTAGCTTTATTCGGTATAAATTTTAAAAACACCATAAAAGCACATTTTAAAAATACAATTACAAAATTCATCATTATGCTAAAATTCATGTATACATCTGTGATATGGGTAAAACATAATAAAAACAAAGCAGTTCTAAAAGACCCGAAATGCCACTTATCTATGACTGACATTAAAAACTATGATTCATAGATAGTCTACATCTCAGAAGAGATTTAAGAAACATGAGATACTAAAGAAAGTAAGCTCATCCTCCATTATTTGCAGTCGCAACAAAGCCGGTCTGCACTGTCTTAGGCCCCAATGTCTAAGCAAGCCAAGCATATACCTTTTCCTAATTGCGGCATTGAATTTACAAAATATAATACAATGTATATTTGATTGTTGTGATACATCGTCACAGGGACAAAAAGGCAAGGGATCAATCCAGGTGTTCGTCTCAGGGAAAGTCACCAACCTAAAAAAGCTGCCCACCCTGAAACGAGTTAGGAGCATCCGAGTAAAGCAGTTTAAGGTGACGGATAGGTAATTCTGGAGGCCATTGCCCATTAACAACATATGGTTGTGTACAACAGATTTTTTCTTGCTCTCCATTTGCCACCTGGAATCTTCCAGGTGTGAAAGACACATCTCCTTAAGTTTTCTTCTAGACACACCCACCATATTACCTGGGTTGTCGAAGTAATCCCGATGTCCGATGGCTGTTAGAAAACGTCTAACATAATTTAGCCATTCTACACTCAAATGCCCCCGTTGGCTCATGCAATCGCTAATAATGTCCCTGTTCAGCCCTGTCTCATGAGAGACCCAGACCCTGTGCCACAGCAGTACAGGGCTCACCTTAATAAGATCAGACATGTATACTATGCCCAGCTCTTTGTGACAAACATAAGTGGCAGTGGACTTTGGCACAGTCAGCAGATACCGTAAAAAGGCGTTTTCACCTGCCTGGATCTTGTTGGTATCTGTGATACCCCATATGCCTGCTCCGTAAATTGCTGTGGACACGCATTTGGCTTTATAGATGTCCGTGAGGACAGCTATGGGTCTGCCTCCTAATTTTATTGCCGCTAGTGGGGGGTCTTTATCGTAGAGGGCACTAAAGTGATTAACCCACGTTTCTTCCTCAATCACTAGGTCAATACAGTCACCCTTCCTCTCTTTGAAGAAGGGGGCATTTACTGCCTTCCAGAAGCTGATATTATCCTTCTGGAGACTTGCTTTGTGTAAAGCATCCCATGCCTCCTGCTTTAAGGACTTTCTCCGTTGCTTAACCGCGGTGTGATAAGCGCTCCTCTTGGATCGTATATCCTCCACGTTTTTGGGGCAACTTTTTAGTGGTTTTTTTAGGGCAGCATGCGCTTTAGAACAGTCTGAATTAAACCACCCCTTCTTCTTGATAATTTGTCTTTTGTTGTCTGTACCAACCAGGGATTGACTTATCTCCTCAGAGATTTTGGAAAAAGCCAACAGCACAGCTTCGGGCTTACTTATTTCCATTAGACATGTCGAAAATTAGACTGCTCTCTTGGAGATTAGCTTCTGGAGGAAAAGGGTGGGCTCAATTTTACTCCAACGTATGACACACCCATTTTTCTTTGCTAGAGCTAACTTATGGGAGTAGAGATTATTTACCACTTCCTCGCCAAGGCCATTGCCCTTCATTAATTCTAGTGAGAGGCTAAGTGGGTAGTGATCGCTGATCGCAATTTCACCTGTTTTAAAATTCAGCAGATACTCTTCGAGGCTGCTCGAAGCTAAGACTAAATCGATAAGCGTATTGCAACCTCTACCATTATATGTTGGATTAAAGTTCACCTCGGGGTCGCACAATTCGTTACCAAAGACCAAGTCGATGTCAATCATCAGGTTATTTAGGATGTTTCCCGAGTTGGTATGGGAGAAATGGGTACAAGACTCCCCTCTAATATTTGTTACCCCGCATATATTAGTTTTGCTATTCGGACATAGCGAACAATTGAAATCCCCCGCCCAAATTATCCTATTTCCTGAGGGACCATCCCTATTGGAATCAAGCATAATTTGGGTGAGACCTTCGATAACGGACGGAAACTCACACTGTGGGATGTTATTATAAAAATTTACAAAATTAATCATCTTGTGACCCTCTAGGGTAAGTTCCAACATCTGATAGAATTTCGTTTTGGAGATAAATTTCTTTATTCTTATTTTGGAGGTATTAGAGATCAAACAACAAAGCCCTGTTTTATTTCTGCCCCGAGGTGTGGGCTAAGCAGGGGAGTGAAACGTGAGGTACCCATTGATATGGACGGGCTCCGTCACCCACGTCTCCTGGAGTCAAATTATAAAAAAATCCCTGATATAATTCAGGAAAGTGGGATCATTAATCTTATTAGTCAAGCCGCCACATTCCATGAGGTGAAAGTTAACTGATAGCCTTTACCTAGTATCACCTCGTCCATAACTACGGGATTAGAATTACCAAGGACACCACGATCTGGGAGATAGCTCCCGGGGGGCACAGAAGTGTCCATCGAAGAGATATCCGAGGTTACCTCCCTCACCCCGCCTCCCTGAGCCGTTCCCACAGGGCCACCACAAACTCTAGCCACTGAGTCCGGAATAACTAAATGGGTTTTGTCCACATGACGGACCCCATAATTCAGGGATAGGGTAGTTGGCTCTTGCTCCACTACCCTATCCATGCCGGTCGAATCACTGGGGGGGAACAACACAACCCAATCAATCGACCATTTCTAACGCACTAAATCTATTTTGTAGGGGTAAATGATTCTCCTGAAAAAGTGTCCCCAGCTCATAACCACCCCCCTGTTTCGACCCAAACCCACATGTGTCCAACTTCCCTCGTGGTCCCGTACACTTGGAGGTGGAAAGAAAAACGATAGATGTCTGGTCTCTATCGTTGATTCTTGGTGTGAGTTAAAAGTGTTTTGACTCCAGGCACAAATAAACTCCACTATTCAGGGATCGCTAAAATTTACCAACACGCAATCCCCCTTAACCGTTTTAGGTGAGTAACCCACCCAAGGTATCCTACGCACCGTCAGGATGTTACTTCTCATGTAAGGAGGGGAGTGGCCTATTCAAATTCAGCCAGTAGGCCACTTTATTCTTTAGGCAGGTAAATGACTCGTGGGTAGTATTTTTTAGTTCAGGGACCCCTGTTAAAACTACCGCAAACGGGGCTGATTGTGGAGGGAGAATCACTGGTTTAGACAACCTAGGCAAGTCCTCAGTGACCACCTTCCCTTGAGTTGGTATTTGCATAGCAGGTGGCCTGGGGGATTTGCCCTCGGTACTAGGATTAGATGGCGGAATTGGGGCAGGCCTTAGAGGACAGGAGTTACCGGGATTCGGGTTAGCTTGTGACATCGGTCGTTTTGGCGGAAGTGCTGCTTGGGGGTTGGGTGCCACTAAGTCCTTGACTGTGCAGGATGGAAGAGTTTTGGACTTACCACCCCCCCTGTTATTCTTCAGCTCCACCTCTAATCTACCTAGCTGTTTCTCAATCCCGGATAATCTTATTTCTAATGGAGCTACTAGTGACTTCAGGAGTGATGCCAGGCTGGTTAAGAGGGAATCCTCTTTAAAACCAGCCATACCAGAACTCTCAGGTGTAGCTACCATGTTGTTACTATCGCCGGATGTTCCTGCTGACTCTGCCCTGGTGACAACTACGGAGCTAATGTTATGTGCGCCTAGATTTTCAGAGTTGTGAACTTCCACTATCTGGACATGTGGGGTTTTGGAGGATTTGGGTGGGCCTTTAGTAGATTTTAATTTATTTCTGCTAGCCACAACAGGCACTGGCTGTTTTCTTTTAGGGACTTCTTCTTCTTTGCTCCCTCTTAGCTGCCTAGTATTAATTACCTTAAGGGGGCTTTCCTGGCCTAACCCTAAGACCACCTCCTCCTTTTCGGAGTCTCCTCGCGATCAGGATCAACATCGGGAACAGGGAGTAGACAAAAAGAGCCATCCAAGCTGGGGGAACTATACAAAAGTACATCAGTATCATCAGGAATTATTTGATTGGCTATGTCTGGCGAGCGTGCATTTGCCAAAATGCCCAAGGAGGACCTTTTAGCAAAAGCCAAGTCCTGTGACACTCGCCTTTCCATTAGAGTGATCCCTTGGTCTATCACAGAATTGGTTCGGGTTATAAAATTGTCTAAAGTTCCCAGGAGTAATGATCCTTCCAAAGTCTTGTTCTTTCTAACACGGCCAGTCATTTCTCCCACCAGAATGTGTTCCGTAAGTCCCACTTACTGCAATGGTCCAAAGGGAAACAGATGGCTGAATCAGCAAGTGCCCCGCGTTAGAGGGTGGGCCCAGTCCAGTCTCAACCGGTCTCTAACGGGCTACAACGGGCCCACCCTTTGCCCGGGCTTCGCCCGGCGTCCCGCGAGGTAGATGAAACGCGCTATTTGTAGCGCCCCTGGGGCTGGGAGATGACGGAGGCGGCTCCTGCCGCAATGCCCCATGGGAAATGCAGTCCTCCACACAGCGGCCGCAGATGGTTGGAGCGGCGGCGGGAGGACTGCAAGATGAAACTTGGCCGGAATGGCGGGTGGCGTCCTGGGCAGGGAAGCAGACCAAGGTAAAATGCCCCAAACAGGTAGGAAGAGCAACTATACCACAGATCGTGGACGTGCGGCATGTGGGCCCAAATCGTCAAACCTTCAGGAACGGACCCTCCAATCCTTAGGAAGCAGCCCAAAGAGTTGTGGAGTAGTTATGAAAAGATCAAACCACCATCTGGAAAGCCTTGATCTACGCATGGTCTTCTTTTCTTTCAGGGATTCTTTGGTCTCATCTAATTAGGTGACGGGGGCTTGCCTGACTTTCAAGAAAAGTTGACTTCTCCATCCTATGGTGGATTTTGTGGGAAGATCTGTTAGGAGAACAGTTCCAAGGATGGTGAGTTAATTTTGGGAGAGGGAATCTGCTTGGGAGACTCCCTGCAGGCCCCTGTTAAACATAACAGCCTTCCGCTGCCTGATGGTCTTTAGCTGCATGGGGGCACCAGATTCGCTTGTGGCTGCTTTATGTCCTGGTTTCAGACACCACTTACAATCATCATGGAGATCCAAAAGGGACAGCTTCTAGTGGCACAATGTGCAAGACGTAAAACCTGAGACCCTTTGCAGAGGGATGTATGACATGACAACGCGGGCTTTTACTCCGCACTGCCATTACGACGCTGCTTTTACAACGCAAGTCGTTACAACGACTTGCGCTGTAGGCCCTGGATAGTGGAATAGTTTAATTTTCTATTCCAACTCCAGCCCACGTTACAGTAGGGAAGGTGTTGGAATAGAAAATTAAACTATTCCTTTTCCAACAGCGCCCTCCAGTTGTTGTAACGACTTGCGTTCTAAAAGCAGCGTCGTAATGGGAGCGCGGGGTAATGCCCACTTTGTCATGGCTGCTTACCTTTGCAGAGACATTTAATCTAGCTGCTGTTGAAAGCTGTGGAATTTTTCAGTGAGAAACTGAGCAAGAGCTCCAGAACACACCGATGTGATACGGAAAAGCAGGAAATTACGTCAGTACGCAGAGAGTGAGCCTAATATACTCTGGTGACATTATGTCTGAAGGCAGTTCGCCAGTGAAGCTGGATTCATTGATGGGGAAAGCATTTTCCAGGCAAGTCTGAAGCATGCAAGGAGAATACATATGGTGAGTAATGTAGGGGAAGATGTATCTATCAGAAAGAGGATTACAGAAACAGGGTGAGAAATAAGGGGGTGTTAATCAAAAATATGGGCTGCTGGTCAGGAACACAAAAAATGGTACTAGACATTAGAGGCTGGTTTCTATTTGTGGAGAGTAGGACAAAGTATATATTTGTGGATAAAAATGATAGTGATAGTGTTTTCTTATGGAGGTCTGTTTGTGAGTTTGCTAGTTAGCTGAATTAAGAAAATTACGTACTTACCCTACTTATTGCAATTTATTTATGAAGTCACAATTCCTGATGTGAGCCAATACACAGTCAAAGCCAGGTCACTGAGCAGAATCACAACTGCTGTTTTTCTCCATAGTTCAAATATTGCTACTGATCGAACGAAAACAAACACACATCACATACTCACATACTCACACCCCCCCCCACCCCCACACCCCCATCCATTTGTTACAACTTCCCATATCTTTGTTAGAACTCCTATGGCACAAGATATACACAATTCTTAAAGAACTTAGAGATACAGTAGCGAAAAAGTACAAGTCATACCATTAATGTGTGATACATTACTACATCCTACTGTAACATAGCTGGATGTGAGTTATCTTTATAGAGATTGAGTGTGCCAAATCTGCTGGCAATCAGGTTGTCTAATAATAAACAAATACATTTAAAAAAGAGCAGTAATAGCTGAATCTTTGCAAGCAGAGAACGAGTTTGGGATGTAGGGTCCTTAAAGGAATCTCAGAGAAA
Organism: Lissotriton helveticus; assembly: GCF_964261635.1. Taxonomy (NCBI): domain Eukaryota; kingdom Metazoa; phylum Chordata; class Amphibia; order Caudata; family Salamandridae; genus Lissotriton; species Lissotriton helveticus. Next base: position 971,601,111 of record NC_136071.1, on the reverse strand, counting down.
AGATATGGGCCGCAGTGCAGAGTAGAAAATCTGGATTATTTGTGACTCGTTAAGCCTAGATGTGGGGCTTTTCTTGAAAAAATTAATGAATACATTGTTTTATATGTAGTTAATGTAAGTTCGTTATGGCTTGAGATACAGAGTGGAATCTGGGAATATTTAAGATCATGGGCTAAAGAACGGTGATGGATCAAACCCAGATCTTTTGACTGGGTGTGAGTGTTTGATTGGCTCAGATGCTCCGTCCATCACCACCACCCCCTTTTGTACCGTGGAATTTTGTAGGGCATTTCTTTGGTAGATTTTGATAAAGACCGTTACAGTAGTGTAATCTTGGTAAGACTAATGTAATGACAACAGTCTTTAATAAGTCAAATGGAACAAATTGGGCAATTTTCTTCAGGATTCTTATAGTGTAAAAAGAAGCAGAAACAACCTTAATAACTTGATTTTTAAAGGTGAGTTTCTCATTCACCAACATTCTGACGTTTTTAACCTTCTTAACTGGTGTTACATTCTGAGGTTTTTAAGCTTCTTAACTGATGTTGGAAGAAAACCTAGGTCATCTGGTCACCATGAAGAGAACCAGAAGGAGGTATTGTTACCAAATAGGATGACTTAAGTCTTCAACTTCAGGCAATTGTTATCCATCCATTTGCTAACTGCGCTCATGCAGTTCTGAAATGTATCTGCCGTGTTAGAGCTTCTGTTAGAGAGCGAGACTATAATCTGGGTGTCGTCGGTGTAAGACACCAGTGAAAACCCAAAAGACTTGATCATAATAGCTAGGGTTGTTACATAGAGATTGAAAAGGGTCGGGCTCAACGATGAGCCCTGGGGACCCCAAAGGGCAAGAAGAAAGGCTCTGATGTAAATTCCTTGAGAGAGACTGATTGAATCCGATCAAAAAAAAAAAATAGCTAAACCAAGGCTGCAACCTCAATCCCTATGCTCTGTAGACGGTCAATCAGAAGGTCATGATTGATCAGTGTAAAATGCTGAGGACAGATCGCACAAGATAAGGGCTGAGGTGCAACTCTTATATAGTGTAGATCTAATTACCATAGTGGCCACGATTAGTGCTGATTCGGTGCTATGCCCACCTCTAAAACCAAACTGTAAGTCATTTAGAAGATGGTTGCTCTCTATAAAAGAAGCCAATTGCCTGTTCATGGCCTTTTCCACCATCTTTGCAGGAACAGGCAACCAGGAGATGGGTGGCAGCTGTTAGGGTCCAACATATTAAGATAAAGTTCCTTTAAGAATGAGAGAAAAGAGGGCGACTTCTACAGTTTAGGAAAATATCCTGAACTGAACATGGCCGTAAAAATCTTTGGCAAGTGGTTAACCACTAAATCGGCTACTAGTTGGACTATCATAGGTGGACATGGGTCCATAGGAGATCCTGATTTCATGGTCAGGATAGCCTGTTTAACTTGTTCAACTGTAAGGTGAGTCAACTCACTAAACGTGATCTTATCCAGGCACAGAAGGGGATATATTGCTACTATGGCGAATTGAGTTGTTAATCGAAAATCTATCAAAGATTACCTCCACTTTTTCCCGGAAAATGTTCGCAAGAGAGGTGCAGACAGCTTGGCTATATCTGATAAGTTACTCATAGGTGTTGTAGAGAGTTTAGTAACTGTCAAAAACTGTTCTTTAGTAGAGTCTTCGGAGGGCAGCTGTCAAGCTTATTTCACAGTTTTCTATTTTTGGTAACGTCTCTCAATTGTTGAAGCAGTACCATCTCTGCAATGCGGATGAATAGCAAACCTGTCCAATATGTACAAATGTTTAAGTTTCTCCTCGGAGTCACATTTGTATGGGATGGTCTTGGTACCCAGCATTAGGAAAATGACTATTAGCATTACATCTGATTTGACAGACAAGGTTAGATCATGCTTTGAAATAATGGGGTCAAGAGATATGTTAATGTCAAAGATTTCATTGACACTTGTTGATTGCTATCTACAGATCCTTAGGGCATTTACAGTTAAACAGCAAGAGTATGGGTTTGGACTTGGCAATCTCAGAAGGTGTCCTTTGGAAGGAATCCCACGTTTTCAGCATAGTTGGTGTCCAGTAGGTGAGTTGTAGCAAGAGAAAACATTTTTGTGCTAGTGATGATGTTATTTTAGAGTGGAATGGACAATGCCAGATTGGTGAGCACTTCTCACCCTTGGCTATATTAGCATCATCTTCCCAATTCGTTTGAATTTTTAGATCCAGTTTGGAGTTTTTAGGGACTAGTATTTTGGAAATTGTAGAAAACAATGAGCCATAACGTTGTCTTTTTCTCTACTGTGTGTGGGGCATCAAGGAAAATTCAAGCAGCCTAGTCCACATAATAATACTTTTACCTTAAGGAAATTATAATAATAGAATTCAAAATGATGTAGACCATAGGCAGACCGGATTTCTTTGTAAGACTTTCGTGCTGGATAATTTTCCAGGTCTTGTATCAAAGGTATTAACTTCATATTCATTCGACAAAAAGAGGTAGTCATTTCTTATCAATTTCTCCCAAAAAAGAGATGCACACTGTATTCCTATTATTCCACAGTGATGAGTGATTTATGTTTTTGCATCTATTTTAATAATGTTGTTAATATGACAGTAGAATAAACTGAGGGAATGCTAAGGGAGGAAAGGAAAGATTCTAAATGAGAAGATGTCACTATTTCCCTTTCAATTTGTAACCTGTCAGAGAAGGTGCTGACTGGGTTAGAAATCTTGTCAAATTAGGTAAACTGTAGTCACAGTTTTAAAAAAAAAGGCTTGGTCTTTGTTTTCCAAAGTTGTAATCAATAGGCCTATATACTTTAAAAAAACATTGGAGAGTCAATCAATTTAAAACTTTATTTGGCAGCATTGTGCCAACCATCAAAGTTATTCACGAACAGAAAATGATTAAAAAAAAACAGGGAGTAAATAGTTTTCTAAAGACGTAATCATCATTTGGCTGGTCTACCCTTACCCACTAGGTAATGAATTTTGGGTAACACTCCTGTAGTATGGCTAACATATTTTTTACGATTCAATTTGGACTGCCATTGAACCATATTCCCAGGCATTTCAGAAATTCTAATTGCCAACTACGGCTAATATGAACAAGTTCTTCAGGTGTACATTATATGTTAAGTGGGCATACTTCGGTCTCATTTCCATTTAGGGTGTTAACCTTAGACTTCTGCATATTTGTCAACAGTGTAAATAAAGCTGGTCTGGCTTAGTCTGTTGCACCAGTAAAGATATCTATGTAACCTGCATGGGCACAGGTCTTACGTATTGCGTTTCCTAATGCTAATCTAACTAGCCTACAGTCTCTTCTGGTCTTCCGGACAGGTATTTGATCACCACATATGAGTGGATGTGTTTTTGTTCTGTTGCCTTAACTAACTCACGGCCAGATGTACAACATGCAAAATAGCGCTTCGCAAATTGCGAGTCTTTTGCAACTCACAATTTGCGGGGCGCTATATTGCATGAACAACAGTGTTTTGGCCACTGTTTGCGATTCCAAATTGTGAAAGGCTCATTAATATTAATGAGCCTTGCAATTTGCGAGCCCATTGGGAATGCCAGCCCTGCCATGGATGGTGGACTGCTGGGCTCAGCAGACCACCATGTCTGGGACTGCTTTTTAACAAAGCAGCTTTTTTTTTTTTTTTAAATGCAGCCCGTTTTCATTTTTTTTTTTAAAATGAAACTTTTCAGTTTCATTTTTTTAAGGGCAAACAGCGGTCTCTGGGACCACTGCCTGCTCTTAAAAAATATTTTCCCACATACTCACAAAAGGGAAGGGGACCCCTGGGGAGCCCTTCCCCTTTCCGAGTGGTTTACCACCTACTTGAAGTAGGTGGTAAACTGCAAGTGTTTTGCGGCTGCAAAACATCAGTACATATCATGTTGATTTGCTATTAGGAAGGGACGCCCCTTCCTAAAAACGAGAGTAGCAAATGTTATTTTGCGAGTCAGTTACTCGCAAAATAGCATTTATACATGCTATTACCCTAAAGGGTCTTACATCTGGCCCTCAGTGTTTTGCTCCCTATATTTTCTTGTCGTCCTTTCAATTATATGACTTCCCACCGTATCTTATAAAGCATCACTAATAATTTGGGTGTTTTAGCAGAGTGCCGATTAATATCAAGGAATTAGGAAGGAATCAAGGAAATCTTAATCTGATCAATCGTACATGGTCACTCATTATCAGTCTAGTATTATTGTGTGCGTCTCCCATCACGAAGGTTATTGATATACATGCGCGGTCAGATACCATGACAACTTCTATAACTGAATCATGCCTGAAAGATAAATTTGGACAGTCTATGAGAATATAATCATTCTCAAATGCAAAAACAACAATTGATGGACGGAATGTTGCACAATGGCAAAACATTCACCCCCAGTCACAGATCTGGGTTTAATCCATCGTTATTTTGCTCACCACACCACCCGAGTTCAGACATGGCCATATGCAAATCAGTCTTGACCCTGTGCCTCGTGGGAACAGTCCAGCCCGAACTGCCAAGCCATGTCTTCCATGGACCGGAATCAAGCATCCTAGGACTGGTTTCTGGCTATCAGCCTTCATCAGTCAGGATAGCTTGATTCCAATGGCATGGAGAGCACGGGACTCGCGTCTGAGCATACCCGTCCCACTCGGGGTGACAAATGCAAAAACAATTGATGGACGAAATGTTGCACAATGGCAAAATATTCATCCCCAGTCACATATCTGGGTTTAATCCATCGTTATTTTGCTCACCACACCACCCCAGTTCAGACATGGCCATATGCAAATCAGTCTTGACCCTGTGCCTCATGGGAATAGTCCAGCCCGAACTGCCAAGCCATGTCATCCCTGGACCGGAATCAAGCATCCTAGGACCGGTTTCTGGCTATCAGCCTTCATCAGCAAGGATAGCTTGATTCCAGTGGCATGGAGAGCACGGGACTCACGTCTGAGCATACCCGTTCCACTCGGGGTGACAAATGCAAAAACAACAATTGATGGAAAGAATGTTGCACAATGGCAAAACATTCACCCCCAGTCACAGATATGGGTTTAATCCATCGTTAATTTGATCACCACACCACCCCAGTTCAGACATGGCCATATTTTTGCATAGGTCAAGGCTACTTTGCATATGTGTTACAAAAAAGGTGCCAGCGCTGCTGTTCCTAATTCAACAAATATTTTTCTTACTCACAAACGAATAAAACACTATGTGAGAAGGATTTTTTCTTTTGATTCAATCTTTTTAAACTTGCATTTTATTTTAAAGTTTCATTTTGCATCTCATTTTTTTCGTTTTAAATATTTAGACATAACATTTCAAAAAAGAAATCACAAAAACCAAAACATTTACTAATTCTTGTTGCTCCTCCCTTCCGAGCTCATTCACACACTTAGTGATAGCTCGGAAGGGAGGAGCAACAAGAATTAGTAAATGTTTTGGTTTTTGTGATTTCTTTTTTGAAATGCAAGTTTAAAAAGATTGAAGCAAAAGAAAAAATCCTTCTCACATAGTGTTTTATTCGTTTGTAAGAAAGAAAAATATTTGTTGAATTAGGAACAGCAGCGCTGGCACCTTTTTTGTAACACATATTAGGCAGGGTTTGGCCTTGCTGCTTGGGAGCCCATACCCAGTTAAGAATATGCTTTGCATATGGCCATGTCTGAACTGGGGTGGTGTGGAGTGCAAAAAAACAATGGATTTAGGCCCAGATCTCTGTACTGGGGTGAATGTATGACATTGTTCTGCATTCTGTTCATCAACTGTTGTTTTTGCAATATAATCATTCTCCAAATAACTGTAGAATTGGAAATTAAAATCTGATGATGAATCCTCCACAGCTTTCTGATTAAGCCTATTGCAGTAATGAGTAATGACTGTGAGATTTAGACTTGGAGCCGCTGTCCAAATTCTTGTTCATAGGTGGGTTGAAATTTCATCCCACATCAATGCCAATCACTTGAGAAGGAGTGGTGTCTAACTTTTTACTGAGTAATATTCAGAAGCTTAGGTAGTCAGCCTTTTCAGTGGATGTGCTAACAGTACAGAGTTCTTGAGCATCTTTATGTATACAGATCAAAAACCATCTCCCTTCATTCTTCGACTTGACTGCAATTAATAGTTAAGAGTTCTTTAATAGGAGAGAAATCATGCGATCCCTTATGGAAAGGGCTGGTAAGGGAGTCCTGTAATCTATTTAGGAGTTTATTGCGCTAGGTTTTGCCCAATCGAATCTAAGTTTCCTGCCGAAAAATCTGTGCTGTTCTAACTGTAACGTAGGTTAACTTTTCCAGATTTTTTCTATCGTTTTCCTGGAAATGTTAGTAACTTATAAAATGACAATTGAGGCAGTGTGGGTTTTATTGCACTGCTTGATTTTATTAGAAGATAGCATGACTCTAGAATCTATTTACACTTTCCCAGACACTCTGAAGTAGGTGGCATCAGTATCCGCAAACACCACAACAAGGACCATAGGATATCATGGGTCACCCGCTCAGGACGCCCTATAACTTACATGAAATACTGTGCAACTCAAGATATGAAAAATTATCAACCAAAATAAAAAAAGCAATAATTCTTTTTTTTTTTTTAAAAGACTTCTTAAAATATGTTTTTTGCACAGATTTAATATTTTTAGGTGTGTCTTCAATTAAAGAATCCTTTTCATAAGAATACGCAAGAGAGCAGGTATTTACACAAGCATTTACAATGCAATGGTCTCTGCATTATTAAAGGTAGAGCTATTGGCATTGCTCATGACATTTTTTTTTTTTTTTTAAATCTTAAATAAATGGCATTGTCATTTACATTGCCAATAGCTTAATCATTAAATAAATGGCATTGTCATTTACAATGCCAATAGGTTAATCGCTCGCAAATGCATGACCTATTGCATTTACACCCACACAGAGCCACACACACAAAGCCACCCACACACATATGCAGAGCCACCCAGAGCCCCCCACACACACACACACACACACACAGACACACACACACACACACACACACACAGAGAGCCCCACACCCACACACACACACACAGAGCTACACACACCCACAGAGCCCCACACATACACACCCACTGAGCCCCCCCACACACACACAGAGGCCCCCCCCACACACACACAGAGCCACATATACACCCAGAGCCACATACACACACAGGAGAGCAAGCATAGCGAGGGGGCAGGGAAGCAAGCACAGCGAGGGAAGCAAGCACAGCCAGGGAAGCAAGCACAGCCAGGGAAGCAAGCACAGCCAGGTAAGCAAGCACAGCCAGGGGGCAGGTGAGCAAGCACAGCCAGGGGGCAGGGGAGCAAGCACAGCCAGGGGGCAGGGGAGCAAGCACAGCCAGGGGGCAGGGGAGCAAGCACAGCCAGGGGGCAGGGGAGCAAGCACAGCCATGGGGCAGGGGAGCAAGCACAGCCATGGGGCAGGGGAGCAAGCACAGCCAGGGGGCAGGGGAGCAAGCACAGCCAGGGGGCAGGGGAGCAAGCACAGCCAGGGGGCAGGGGAGCAAGCACAGCCAGGGGGCAGGGGAGCAAGCACAGCCAGGGGGCAGGGGAGCAAGCACAGCCAGGGGGCAGGGGAGCAAGCACAGCCAGGGGGCAGGGGAGCAAGCACAGCCAGGGGGCAGGGGAGCAAGCACAGCCAGGGGGCAGGGGAGCAAGCACAGCCAGGGGGCAGGGGAGCAAGCACAGCCAGGGGGCAGGGGAGCAAGAACAGCCAGGGGGCAGGGGAGCAAGCACAGCCAGGGGGCAGGGGAGCCAGCACAGCCAGAGGAGCCAGCACAGCCAGGCCAGGGGGCAGGGAAGCCAGCACAGTGAGGGGGCAGGGAAGCCAGCACAGCGAGGGGGCAGGGAAGCAAGCACAGCGAGGGGGCAGGGAATCGGAGGTCGGAGGGGGAGAGAAGGGAAAATGTATGTGAATATTTCGGTGAATTACCTAAAACTTCTAACTCAAAGTTCTTCTATTTGTCCTCCACTCTCTCTGCACCCCAACACTACTGTACCCCGCTTTACTCATTTTACAGGATCAGGGGAGACTCCTAGATAACACCGCACATATTCAACGCCGCCGAGCCCAGGCCTGGCAAGAAGGTGAGCTCCGCCTAACTGTAAAAACACTTCAGGCTGGCGGGAAAGACCTAATCAGAACCCCATGTGGAGGCGAGGCCTGGCCACATCCGCAGTCATTTCATTCTGACAACGGCACATGTGGTACAAACAGAACATTCATTTTTATGTTAATCTTGAAAGAAGTGAAGGATTGCATTGCCCTGGACACGCACGCACGCACACCCACAGGCACACACACTCACGCACAAATGCTTTTACATACACAGGCAAACACACACACAGAGAGGCAAACACACATACACAGATGCGCACACACGCCCAGGCACGCGCGCACACACACAGAGATGCACACACAGACAGATGTACACACACACACACAGGCACGCGCACACACAGATGTACACACACACACACAGAGATGCGCACACACGCCCAGGCACGCACACACACACACACACACACAGATGCACACACTGATATGCACACGCGCTCAGGCACGCACCCACACAGATGCGCAAACATACACGGGCACACACAGGCACGCACACACACACACAGGCATACACACAGGCACACACACATACAGAGAGGCGCACACACACAGACATGCATTCACATACAAAGGCAACCATACACAGGCATGTACACATACACAGACGCACGCACACGCACCGGCGCACACACACAGGCACACACACACACAGACACACACAGACACACACACACACACACACACACTGAATGAGAAGAGCATTGCACTTCAGCGGAAATATCTGAATTAGACGCACATTTGGGGGCGCCAGCAGAGCTTTACATGGAATGAAACAACTGGGCAGATGCAATTATGTGAATATTTTTGTGAATAACCTAAAACTTCTAACTCAAAGTTCTTCTATTCGTCCTCCACTCTCTCTGCACCCCAACACAACTGCACCCCCCTTTACTCATTTTACAGGATTAGGGGAGACTCCTAGATAACACCGGCATTATTAAAAGTAGAGCTATTGGCATTGCTCACGGCTTTTTTTTAAAATTATAAATAAATGGCATTGTCATTTACATTGGCAATAGCACAATCAGGGGGGCAGAGGCAAGAAAAATGGCACAATTAGGGGAGCAGAGCCAAGAAAAATGGCACAATCAGGGGAGCAGAGGCAAGAAAAACTAGTGCAATCAGGGGGCAGAAGGCAAGAAAAACGAGTGCAATCAGGGGGCAGAAGTCAAGAAAAAAACGAGTGCAATCAGGGTAACATCTCAGGGTAATTAGACCTTGGATCAGTGAGAGGCAACTCACATTCAAGCATGCGTACTCCCTAAGATGATAATTATACCAAAGAGCAGTCCCTGCAGCATTCAGCCACTCATCCTCCTTAGTATCTCAGGGTTATTGCACTACACGGTAGTAAGAGCAATAATAAACTATTTATCCTACCTGACACGGTATCTTGTTTCTACCAAAGATCGCCTGGGGCTTTTCGAGGTGCTGCTCGAGGCCCCTCCGTTTCATGGTGGGAGTGCCCGGAAGGCCCTCTGGTTGGCATAGCAACTAGGCTTCCCACTCACAGATGGCTCGCGCTTAAGTCCCTACAGGTGTCACTGGCCCAGAGTGTAAAAAACTACGTGGATTTCGAATAAATATGGACATGCTTCCTTTAACGGAAATTAGACCTAGCAACACGGCGCATTCAGGATTAATTTATGCCAGATAATTACCATATATACTGCCGAAGGGGAGGACACATTAACATTTCCTGGTCTTTCAGTTCCATGCACCCAATGGTAGAGCATCTAAACACTAGAAGGGAAAGCAGGACGCTTTTCTGCAATTTTAGAAGGCTCTATTCCTCAAGCAATAAAAACCTGGACGCCATAAGCCTCTTACCTTATTGACCAGGCACACCATACAGACCCAGCGGATAGGAACAACATGCTGAAGGTACCGATCTCCCAGCAAGAAATTCTGAACGCGATTAAATCACTTAAACCAAATTAGGCTCCAAGCCCAGATGGCCTCACGAGACATTTACAGAGAATTTGCAGTTACTAGTGCAAACCCTAACACTCAATAACTTTTCTGGAAACTGGGACAGTGTCCCCCTCCATGAGGGAAGTCGCTGTGGCGGTGATTTATGCGGGGGCATAAAATCTGCATATTTGCAGAGGTCTTACTGACACTGACAGACCCGGAGACCTCTCTACTGATAAGTACTCTGGGAATGCTTGAGGGCCTTCGAAATAGTATCCGGTTTCAATATAAATATAGATAAATCTGAGATCTTGAACATTTCCCTTCGCAAGATCTAGAGCAGTATTTGAAAGAACTATCCAATGCGGTGAGTGCTCCGACCCCGGACTGTGGTCCCTGCTGCGGCCCGCATTTGTGGAGGCCTGCGGCCCTGCCCGATTCATTTCTGCGCGCGACACTGCCTGCGAGGTGCGTGGAGATTTGCGGTCTGGGTGAACTCCGCTACCTGCATGTACAGTACCGATTGCAACATAACCGGTATATGCGCACCTGTTCACAATTGACACGCGGTTGCTGGGACTCTTTTTTCAGTTTCAAATGCAGCCCGCTGGCCATTATAATACTCACCCGTACTGCCCGCGACAGACCGCAGCTGTAGGTGACCGCAGAGGCCAAGGTCACTTCATACGCCGCGCTATACGACAGCCTTTGGGGTCTGCTGGCTGCGCTTGCAGCGTGCTCCCTGCCACCATCATTGCCCACTCACGCCACCTGTGACGGAGCCAGCGGCCAGCTGGAGCGCTGTGCAGCTGAGCTAAAGGAGCTTGAAAGCAGAGGCGAGGAGACACTCCTGCCTCAGGAAAGTGCCACTCTATGAACGGCGGAACAAGGACAGCGAGAGCGGCCGACCTCATCAGCGGGAGGGGGCGGGAACAAAGACACGGACAGCGGGAGGGGGGCGGGAAAAAGACACGAACGGCAGGAACGAGGACAGCGAGAGCGGCCGACCTCATCTTAACAAGCAGCAAAATGGCGGCCGCAAAGCTCCGAAAATTTCGGATTCGGGGCGTGTTTTTGGCTTTCTGAGTGACGGGTGATGTCACAGTCGAAAGAACGCAAAAAAACACGCCCCCGAATACGAAAGAGAAGGGGCTTTGTTGGAGTGACTACCTTCTCCTCCAATGGCTGGCCTCCGTTTAGGAAGCCAGCCAATGGAGGAGAATGGAGGTGAGAGGCGGGTTCAAGCCCCCATACTCCAAAACATTAAATCTCCTCCCGGAGACTGCGCAAGCGCAGCCTAAGGTCCTCGACCTAAAAAGGGCTGGTGGAATATGACAATATGTAAAAGTAATAAAATAGATACCACTGTACACTACAAGGATAGTGCAATTCATTTCGTAGTTCTGTGACTCCATAAAGAAATTAGGAATTCAGGCTCTTTCCTCTATATGATCACCAAACCTGTTGGTGACTTGCTATATCATTCTAAATTACGGCAAGCCTCAATTTGTGTCATGTGCAATATATGTTAGGTACATAATGCATTGTTAGAAATTAGGTTATTGATTGACTGGGGGGTGAACCCTGGTCAAGCAACAACCACAATCCTAGTCAGCGTGAGGCACTAGCAAACTCCAAATTAACCTGTGCTCACCCTCCAGTAAGTGGGCACAGAGCAGTCAGGCTTAACTTGAAGTCAATGTGTAAAGTATTTGTGCTACACGTCACATAGAAAAAAGTGAAAACCCAACACAAAGAGATCCCACACCAGGTTTAGAAATGGAGTACATTTTTATAAATAAACAAGACCAGAATAACAACACTCTAATTCAGTGGTTCCCAAACTGTGCGCCGTGGCACCCCGGTGCGCCGTCAAAACAAGCCAGGGGCGCCGCGCACCAGCACACAGTTTGGGAACCACTGGCTCGTGAAAAACTTGCATCTCCTCCGAGGACCCTTTTCGTGCAGTTCTATTTCTATGATCGCGAGCGTGTTGAAATAGCTTGCGGTCATTCAAAATTGAAGTTTTTCATGTGTTGGAGTCACCCCGGCGCCGCCTCACGTGACTTGGCTGTCACAACAAACGAGACACCAAACGGACAGGGTCCAGGTTAGTAACTTACCACTTACTAATAGTAAGTGTACATTCTAGGCAGAGCTGTTTAAAAGCGAAGAGCAGCTGTTATAGTGTGAGGCTGTTTACAAGCTCCTCATGTGATCGCCGCAACAACATTTTCCTTTAGGAAACAGCAGAGTTTATTGGGCCAGGGGGCGGCAGCTCTCTGATTGTTTCCTGGGCCGTGCACTTCTCGTGCAGACTGACAATGCGTCATAACCCTTTCTGTAAAACTGGTATTAGAGCGAGCAGTCGTGCCAGTGGGCAGCATCACTCCTGCTGTATGCCACTCTACCAGTCTGCTGATGGTTATCTTGACGTTGTGCATGGAATGAGGTGAGCTGCTGTATTATTTCAGTTTAATAATCTTCATAGCTTAATCTCCACACTACTGCAGTCGTGGAGAGGCAGCATGAAACTAGGACGGTTTCTTCTCACAAGTGGAGTTTGACAGGTGAATAAGGCAACAAAATAACAGGGAGAGTTGAGCCGAGCTGAGACAGGGGCCGGCTCCGGCTTGAAGAGCCTGTGCACGTGCAGACCATTTCTAATATTTTACACGTAAAAAATGCAGCAGTGTGCTATTCACAAACCGTGGAACTGGCCGCACAGGACTGTTTTTCAATAAGTGCAAGTATGCATAACTGTGAAACTCATAAACAATTGCATAATATTATTTAAAAAAACGTGTAAATAATGAAAATGAGGAAGAAAGTAAGAAAGGGAAGTGAAAGAAGGGCAGAAAAAGGACCGGAAGGCAAGTGGGTTATGGAAGGAAGAGAAAAATTAAAACAAAAAGGAAGAAAGAATTAGGGATGGAAGATATACGGAAGGAGCATAAAAGAAATGAATAGCTCAAAAACAGAACGAAAAAAAAAGGTTAATGTTGTTAAAGCAACTCTTTGTTTTTGAAAGTTTATAAGGCTTTTAAGTGTTGAACAAAATGCTATTTTGGTCACTCATGGCACCATCATGGGACAGCTCAGAGCCATCCCAAATATTTTCAGGGAGAAAAATGGAATTACAACTGAGGCCGGGCTGACATACCCCACCTGCAAACAAAAGTAACATTGTGGGGAGCCACGGCCGATGGCTAATAGGTCAAAGGAGCCACAGGTTGAAAAAGTTTGGGAACTACTGCTCTAATTGGTAAAACCGGAAATACTGAATTTTAAAGTTTTAAGTCGAAATAGCCCAAAAAACATAACGCACCAAAAAGGGATATCTGGTCGCGCCAGACCAGGACAAAGTCACATGTTCAGGCTGAATGCAATGGAGGATAGGCCGGCTACAGGGACCCAGGTAAACACGATGAACAAAGTACCTTAAATCCTGGTTGCGGAGTGTTACACGAATCCGGGTTTGAAGAAGTACTGCACTGCCGAAGCAGCTTATCAGTTCCAAGATACAGCGAAGCTACGATGCGAGTTCCTGTTTCGTAGTCGTTGAGGATATCATCAAAGGGCTTTGCGGTGCAAAGTCCGGAGTTGGGGATGCAGTGCGCAGCTGATTATGTGTCAGTTCCGAGGAGCTGCGATGCGGAGGCTGGAGTAGTTGTCGAACTACCGTTGACAAAAGATGCGAGGACCTGGATCGCGCCCCACGCCGACTGTGAGGGCAATGTGGGCCTTCTGCGCTGGGTCCAGTCCATGCATCAGCGATACGGTGGTTTTGCCGGAGAATGCGTAACTCAGCCGACGAGATGCATTGGTTCGGCTGGGGGATGTGCCACTCAGCAGAGAAGATGTGTCAGTTCTGCTGGTAAGCACCTTAGGCCCACTTCCAAGGGTCCAAGACTACGGGTTGTGGGACACCACTTGGCAGGGTAGACTCACAGATGGGAGGGTGCACGGTTGTTATAATCCTGTTATGTTCCTGAGGCTTCAGCTCAGGATGCCAGCCAACTAGCCTTTGAAGTCACTCAGGGTTCAAGAGATGCAGGTCCAGTGCTTCTCACCCAAGCAAGAGGGTAGCAGGTCAGCACAGCTGGGGAGCAGTTCTTCTAGAGCAGCAGTCCAGCAGAGTGGGAGTCCTTCAGAAGCACAAAAGTCTTTCTTCCTGGCAAAGCAAGTCCTTCGAATTTCCTGACTCCCCTGGCTCCAAGCTTGCTACAGTGACAATACAAGGGTGTCAGGCCTATTGTAAGGGAATAGGACACAGCCTATTCAGATGTAAGCGGGTCTGTGCTCAGCTCGTCCCGCTATCCTCCCAGTTGATTGCCAATTGAGGCACACATAACCCCATTATTGTGTGACTGGGAGAAATCCACAAAATCTGTAAGCTGCTCCCAGTAATGTGACCCAAGACAAGCTGCAGGAACAAAGGGCTTAGGGCAGGAAAATGCCAACTTACTAAAAGTGGCATTTCCAAAATTGTAATGAAAAATCAGACTTTACCATTAACAATGGTTTATCATTACAATTCCATTGGTACCAAACATGACATATCTGCCACTTCTCAATTAGGAATTATAGCTTCTTAAATGTAATAAGTAATTCCCAAAGTTATCCTATAGGGGTAGGCCTCGCAGTAGTGAAAAACGAATTTGTGAGTTTTTCACTACTAGGATGTTTAAAACTTCGAATTGCATGTCCTACATTTTAATTACATAACAACCCTGCCCTCGCTTAGCGGTGATTTTAATGTAATAAAATAGGAGTTTAAGGCTTGGCAAGGGGGTTTAAATGCCAAGTTGACATGGCAGTGCAACACTGTATTCAGGCTGCAATGGCAGGCCTGGGACATGTTTTGTGGTGCTACTTCAGTGAGTGGCTCCCTGCAAGCATTGCATTTACAGGCCCTGGGTATGTGGTATACCCCTCTACAAGGGAAATCTAAGTAAATTAAACATGCCAACTTGGTATAAGCCACTTCTACCCTGTTTTAAAGAGAGAGCAAAAGAACGTTAGCACTGGTTAGCAGTGATAAAGCGCACAGAGCCCTAAAGCCAAGAAAAACGAATTCATCAAAAAGTAGGAGGAAGAATGGAAAAGGATTGGTGGTTCCCCTGCAGAAAGAGCTATTTCCAACATACACCATTTTCGAAAACAGTGTCAATTCTTAATTTGTATAGAAACAAATTTGTAGAAAAGGCAAACAAGTTATTAATGCAGATTTATCATAATTTTGCCTTTTGGTTTCTCTATATTTGGCAGCTGCCTGAAGAGAAACTAAAGTCCAATATCCATGCACCCCTAAAAGATTAGGAATATTTAGTGCCCTGTCTAGTTGAATGACTAAGATACAGTTCTAAAGAAGTACATGTCTCAGGTCCTCACAAACTGTTAATATCAACATTTCCTCTGTCTGAGCCTTCGTGTAATTTCTACACATTGAAAATTCACAGTATACATGGCGGAAATGTGCAAAGACATGTTTTTACTTACTTTTTTTCAAACATAGGAGAAAAATTCTCACCTGGGGAAATACATTTCTCTTACACCCACATGTGCTGTACCCTTTCCTTTCCTACGCAAAAGACAAAGATTCATGAATTTGTAGCAGGTTTTCCAGTATAGCAATAAACCTGCTGCATAATGGTGTCTATGCAGAAAAATATGAATTTGTGAAAGGCCATATTCTTTTTGCAAGACCACCACACCCCGGATCCACTTTTCAATCTGTGTCGTAACATTGGACAACCCAATGTACCAGTAGACGGTCTTTTTGGGGGGTGCAAATGTCTGATCAAAATGAGGGGATTTTGTTCCACATATTTGTTTTGCGCATATAAGCACATGGTTGACATGACAAAAGAGCCTCCAAAAACCTCCAGTGCTACAGAATGACAGAGCCAGGGTTGCCTGCCTAAAAGTGAGCAAGTTTCCTCCACCCTTCATAGGCTGTACATGGAAGGCTACAGTTGAGTCTGCCTGCACAATCTCTCAACCCACAATGTTGCCTCTCTTGAACAAACATGGGTACATTCAATATTATTATAGCAGTTTCACTGGCAAACTTTTCTTAGTACATTACAGTTCTTTGTCTTTTATGGATTCTACATCTTTGTATCAATACGATTATCGTAATTCAGTCTGCCTTACTGTTTCTTAGTTTCTCATATTTCACAGTTCATTGCACAGTGAATGTCATTTCTGTGACGGTGTACTTCGGTGGATGAACACATTTCACACGTACTTATCAGCATGCCGTTTTAGATCAGTGCACTGCCTTTCCTCAGGGTTTTACACGTGAGGGGCAATTCCTAATTAAGGAATAAGAATTCTTCTTTGAAGAGAGCTCAATCAACATCAAAGAGACTCTATAGGTGGTTGGACTTGGACCTAAGGAGACGATAGAAGATGTAGATGGTGAACCTTTGGAAGCCACTGGTTAAGAATCTGATAGAAGGGATGTCCAGCCTAGCCCTTTTTCTGCGATGGAGGGCATTAGATCACTTTCACTGATGGAGAAGGGACAAACTTTGGAACCTTATCTTGCCGCTACGGGATGACTTTGCTGTGGCGCATGTGAATGTAGACTAACATTATTACAATTTTGTCTTTTTAAGTGGACACATGTGAACCTATTATGCTTCTGGAGTTGGAGCTAGCAGAAGGTGGGGAGAGGAAAGGTACAGGTGAACATGTAGACAACACGTAGAGAACTTGCGACGGGTGCACCTCATATAGATAGAAAATTGTGCTTTCAGTTACCAACTTTAGCAGGTGGCGCCATCTGCTCCGTTTAAATTCTCTTACTAAAAGTATGTGGTTGTACAAGTTTTATAGGAAAATGCAAATAAAATGCTTTTAAACCGAAAGTGGAGAACCTTCTATGGCCAGCAGATTCATACACAGCAGTGGCCTTATCTCTCTTTGAAGGTTCCACAATCGAGTCTGTAAGAGACACAGGAGAATCACCTATCAGTCAATTAGCCACATATTACAATCACTTCTGGGTAGAGCTCAGCAGGCTGATAGTGTCCTTAGATGCCTACGGATTTGCCACGTCCCATTAATAAAATGTGGTAATCACCTTCACAGCTTTTTCTCTAAGGGTACTTTAATTTATTTTAAGATGCACTTCCACAGTTCTATACATTGGCCAGAACAAAAACAGTACATACATGTAATCCAGCTAGTGTACTTACTAATGTTTGCTTCTAGATTAAACAGTTTGAATAACAGTCTTGTAGCATGAAAACACAAGAATCCAAGTCAGAGAGACAGAATTTCACACACGGCTGCATGAAGCCGAACTGTCTCTCAAAAATCAAAGCTGGTAAAACCAATTATTTTATGAAAAAAACAAGCTGCGTAGGAAGGTTTGACCAAAACCCCAAATAGAACATAACAAATAGTTGAAAACAGCCCGAAAGTTAGTGTTTAGAGATCATCCTCCACAATGAGTAGAAAAGAAACGAGAGCAGAAGATAAACAGAGGGTGTAAATGCATGCTGGTCACCCTTCCCTTCACCTCCTCATGTGCACACTAATGCTAATTTACATCTATAGTCCAAACTGTGGGCACAATTATGCTATAAAATTATAGCAGTTTAGAAATGTTCTTAGGCACTCCTTAATTGGCAGGTGAGATAGAAATCTGTGAAGGATTTCCTAGTAAATGAACAAAATTATATGTGTAATATTTTGCTTTATCTAAGGAATTTTCAGTCAAGGTAGGCTCCCAGGATCTCAGTAGTAAAAATGAATTATAATGAAGGAGTCCAGACCTGATACACGAGTCCCCCAAATAATCCTTGCGGATGAACCAATTAGCCAACAAGCTAGAGGGAACCAAGAGTCACAAAAGAAGAGGAAGCATCAGATTAACTGGTGATGCAAAAGTGTGGAAAATAGTCAAAATAAGAAAATGGCAAAACAACAAAAATACCAAGAGTAGGCCTGGCCACAGTTAAGTAGCAAAGCCATCAATCAGTGAACCTGCATGTGGGGGAACAGATGAGAAAAGCGTTTTTTTATCATGTCACAAAGAAAATCTAAACATCCTACTGTCACTAACTTGATAACATAAATAACTGAGCCCATCATGCTCCTAATCTTGCCCATATTACCATATAATATTTCTACGGAACAGTAGCATGTATTAGAATGTGCATTTAGATTGATGCCCAGAGAATACATTTTTACGGGGCATAATACAGTAGTGCAGATAGGAGGACTACTCTCCTTGTAATAGATGGGATCACTCACCTTGCAATAGATGGTTATTGAGAGGGGAATCTAATAAAAATTAAAAAATACAATTTCTTTATAACTTGATTAATAGGTAATGAAGCCACAATCATTTTCATTTATAGACCGCTACATAATGACTTGTATAAGGAATGCACTAATGCTGAACTTCCAGAAGCAAATGTTATCTTTTATAAGGTTTACCATTAAGTGTTTATATAAAGAGTGGAAACACATTTGAAATTTCTATTTTTAGTGCTTTCAAATTTAGGTATAACAGAGAAGAGAAAAACAGTCCTCTTTATTTCTTACTTTTATGTAAATGCTATTCTTAAGTACAAGTTTCGTGGTTGAAGTATTACTGTTGTAATAAACTATCATTTCTGATTCCTTATCTCTGTATTCTATATTTCCGAATTGTTTTTTCAAACAATTACCGACAAGGGGAAAAAACATCAGCATCATCACGCTACTAAATGGAGTCGCAGTAGACGTGCTTGAAGGGAATCTCATGAAACTAACAGAGGAAGGTGTCTTTGCAGAAGATGGACGATGCCAACAAACTCTAATTGAGGACACAGCACTTGGATACAAACATATATAGCACAAGTGCATAAACTGTAGCTTTCACTACACGCATCACCAAATACCGTATTTGCTACATACCTGCATACTAGCTAATTTTATGGACTCACCACCGAAAGCAATGACCTTAAAAGTACCTACAAATTGAAACATTGAGAATTGGGTTTGAATAAAACGGGATAGCAGAATCAGAGTTTAAGGGACGGGCGCAGTCACTTTACCATAGTAAGAATTGTGGAAATAAAGCAGCTAAATGGTAAAGGTACTGCAATGCATTTTTCTATAGCACTGAATACCACGGTTTTGCCATGCTTTAATAGGTGCTGCAGGTATATGCTTACTAAAGCTCACTGTATCGAATTCAGTAGGGTGTTTGCCCATCAGGGATTTTAGCCTGTGCCCTGGCAGTTGCACAGTGAATTCAACAATTAGCTCTGAAATAACGGAGTTATCTTAAACGTCTTCTCACTGAGCCTTTTCAAAAGCAGAGCTCACAAAATCCTGGCCCAGAGTGGAAAGGTATTGCATAATCAGTAGTGCAACTATAAACATTGCCCGTAATTATGTTACTAAGCAAATTCAACATACCATTCTCTATTTTGAGATAAAACGAGTTGGTACATGTTCACAGTAGGAGCTTTGATTTTTAAATTAGTAAACAAGTAACAAGAAAGTTTTTCGTACAGCAAAAAGTAGTATCTTAGCTCAATCAAAAGATTAGCTCACAGGTTTGAAAATCCACCCAAAATGGTCAGGCTTTGATAAACATTTTATGCTCCTCAAAAACGACACAGATGCTAGTTACCTTTTTTCATTTTATTTTAGGAATTTAGTTAAGCCTTACTAACCACCCACTTTGGTGTCCTTAAAGTGATCCAGGACTGAGAGTAGAATGAATACGTTGGAAAGCCATGGTGAACAGGTGCTAGCGATAGCAATGTGTCCCGATCAGTCCTTCTGCTTTGATGGACAATGTAATACAATAGAACTTCTAAGAAGTTCCCAAGATATCAAAGCTTTGGGCATGCAGGAGTCAGGAGCAGAGGCATACAGGGCTGGCCGGTCTCATGCGCTTGACTGGCAAGACTAGCATAAAGTAGATTTAGGATGCTACAGGTACACCAAGGTTATCCAGAAGCAAGTGTAAAAAGGTGCGTCTTTAAAGCATTTCCTGAATTTGATGTAGTCCATTTCAAGTTTTACATGAATGAGTAATTCCAAAGGGGAGGGAATCCTGGAAGTGGAGGGAACGGCCACCTTATCTTTAATCCCTAAATTGTGGGCGTAGCAACAAGCCTCTGTCAGCTGACTGGAAACTCTTGGTCAGTTGATAGGTAAGAAAGACACTAGTCACTGTAATTTTGAATTTGGGCATGTAGAGCCATGTGCACAATACAGTTTTTTAAATCTGTGCTTGTGTAATGTTTCCCTCATTAATAAAAATGTGGTGTTCACTCGAGTAAGCACTATTGCATCTCGAATGAAATTAACAATTCACTGGACTGCAGGTATAAATTCAAACAATGGGAAATATGCCTGGGAGCAGAGTACCCTACGTTCTGTAACACCTTCATCTCTTCTAGGAGGGAATAAAAAGTAAAGTACAAACACTTTACTCTTCAAGTGACCACTCAAAATGTAACCTTTCAAACAGGCTTGAGTTTCAGAACTGAGACTATAAAATGCAATGACCAAAAAACAGATGACCCTACATAAGTAGACATAATTCACGCTATCTGACCCTGAAGAAATATTTTTTTGAGGGCGAAGTGTTTGGTGGATAGGGGGGAGCAGGAATGGGGAAATTTGTTATGTATGACAAACAGACAAATATGAATTTTAAAACCTAGATAGGGGCCCGGGGAATCGCAAGACATTTCCTAGGTGGGTTGGGGCAGCGGGGGGGTTCAGGCTTTCATGCTACTCTGTGCTTGTAAGAAGGAGACTGTTTTAAACAACAAGGGAACCCATTCGGTTATCCAGGGACCGTGGGTAGCTATACTTTATAAACAACAGTGGTCCCGAAGAATATGTAGATACAGATTAACAGATAAAACATAGTCCACAATAGGAGCTATATTGGCCACTGTCCAGCCGGACAGGGTATTTTTCATTTTTCAATGAGATATATGGTGGGATAGGAAAGGCACAATCCTGTACCGTTTTTGTGAACAAACAGAAAGGGTTTTTAGGCAAGAGAGAGCATAGTTGGCCACTTGTAATTCAGTAGGGTTTTTAAGTAGTGCCAAACGAGTGTTAGACACAGCATAAATCAAACAGAATAGTTAGACTGTGAAAACACTTTAAACAAGTCGACGTTTCGATCCCTTATGCTCAATATTACGGGATCATCATCAGGACTAACAATCCATACATTTGCTTGCCTGGTATATACATTTTAACACACAACCGCCTGTTTGGGGAGAAAACATAAGGAATAATGAAAAATAAAAATAAAAAATAAAAGATAAAAAAGAGAGAGAGGGGGGTTACCCACTGTGTTAGACTCTTAATATAACTGACACTGCACTATATTCGGAACCGACTTAACGTGCCTGATAATTTCGTGCAAGTGATGTCTAAAGCCTTGACTCACGCGGACAGTGAGGTGGGTGACATATGTATTGAAACAATAGTAAAATCGTAAAATAGTAACACTCTTCTTTCATTGCTTTACTTTAAGAGACTACGGAAAATTAAATAATTATCAACCTGCAGATACTCAAAAGGCTTTTAGTATATCTAGTGATTTAAATGCATAGTACGCGTGTGTTCTACAATCACGGGCATTCGTATCACCTCTTGTACCATGCACGTTCGTGCGCATTCATTCAGTGCCTAGCCAGGAGGGCGCTTACCCAAAGGGGTCGGAGTGGTTCAGGGATAAGGTTATTAAAGTGGACAATGCTTTAGGGTATAACCTAAGGTAGAGAAGAGAGACCAATAAATAACGATTGACCAGTAAATAGGGATTCAGTTATACTAATTGCAAGTGGTTCGTGGTTTCAGCTATTACCTGGTAAATACAGGTTGACGTGTGCGGTCCGCCTCGTTTTCAAATTGGTAAGATTTGGCTGCAGGGTAGAAGACTGGGTTCAATAACGGGTTGGGTAAAGTGGCTATAGAGTATTGGCAGGTAATCAAAAGAAGAGTGACCATAAAGAAAAAGTATATAAAGGAGGTGGGTGTCGCACGTGAAGTCTGAGGCCAGTTGTAAGTGGTCCGATGGTAAGACCAAATTTCAAGAAAAAATACACTATTTTTTCAGGAAACCCTCACTCACCCTAGTGGTGACATGCTTCATCATCGGGTCCACCGGGAGAGATCGAATACCTCCCCGGTGTGCTGCGACGCCAGGAGACTGCGGAGCTCGTGAGATCCAGCGAGGGTGAAGCTAGGTGCCGAGCGGGTGCTGAGCGTTGCGGGCGGTGTGCCATTGTCGCTCCCACCCCCCTCCTGTGTTCTATGGGGCGTGGATCTATTTCTTTACAAACTCCTAGGTTCCTCGCAAAAGAGGTAAAACCCCACTACTTATGAGTTTGTTTCTCTTTCTTTTTGCACCAATTTTACACATAGTGCTATTTTTAACTTTCACGACCATTGGCAGGGCGGGCCTTAGCGCGCCCCTCCTGTCATTGGCACACTCGCTTACCGGTCCTGATGAAAGCCCAGTAAAGTAACACATAAAAACGGGCAGAAACATGTTGACCTCCTTTACAGGGTAAACACCAGTATAAAGTAATTGGCTAGTTTCCCTTCACATATCTCATTTTTAATATGTCAGGTTGACCAGTGAATAAAGTTTTTTTGGTACAACCTCTGACATTTTTAACCTCAGTATTTTTTCACACTTCATCTTCACACAAAAACCTGCTCCGCAGTCTCCTGGCGTCGCAGCACACCGGGGAGGTATTCGATCTCTCCCGGTGGACCCGATGATGAAGCATGTCACCACTAGGGTGAGTGAGGGTTTCCTGAAAAAATAGTGTATTTTTTCTTGAAATTTGGTCTTACCATCGGACCACTTACAACTGGCCTCAGACTTCACGTGCGACACCCACCTCCTTTATATACTTTTTCTTTATGGTCACTCTTCTTTTGATTACCTGTATATTGCTTGGGGACTAAGAGTGCCCTAAAACCCTCTCTCTCCTTTTGTTGAGATATATAGAGTATTGGCTACAGATCGTCGGGCTTACCTAGAGGGAATAGTTGGCGCGTGTGGTCCAATGATGGCTCGAAAACGAGTCTGTAAAAGATACTTCGTTTTAGTCTACTATTGTGCAAGGGCGAGTGGAACGTCCTGGATTTGTGGGCTGTTTGGCTTACCTTGGGAGGAAGATTCCTCCTCGGTGTCCGGTAACCCTGGGTGCTCTGCCGAATCACAGTCACTGTGGAGCACGGGAGGAAACGCCAGATAAGCGTGACCCATGGGAAAGGGAGAAAGGACTAAGCGCGCATGGGCGCCATCTTGGAGTGGGGTTTTGGTATTTGTTAATTGCCACAGAATTCTTCCAGGGTAATATAAAGAGTAGTTTGAGTGTCACGGCGCAACGGTGATGTGCTGTGATAAAGTGCAGCGGCGCAGTGAAAAAATACAATACAGTAGCGGCGCAGTGCTAGTGTGACTGTGACTGTCATTAAAACCATACGCAGAACAATTACAATTATATACAAAATGTTAATTTACATATGCATGTTCAAGGAAAAAGCGGAAAAGGTCCAGTCTCTCAGTGTTATTTGCACAATTTTTAGTTCCATTTTAGAATGTTCAAATTCTTTCAGACTGATCCTTTTATAATAGTGTGGTCCAATCCTCAGCTCGGTTTAGACCATCACGAATAGTGTTGAAATGGATCATGATTTTCAGCTAGTCTCTGTTCAGCATTTGCGCAAGGTTTCCGCCTCTCAGTGGCGGCTTGACAACTTTCAAAATTGTCCACTTGATGTCATTTTCATTGTGGCCAGCTTCATTATAGTGGTCCACCAATGGGGCATTGATTGTTTGGCACCTGATTCTGCTTCGATGTTGGCAGATGCGGGTCTTCGCTTTCTGCGTGGTCTGCCCTATATACAGTTTTGGACACGGGCATTCAATGGCGTAAATCACATTATGTGTGTTACAATTTGAAAATGAGCGTCTCACATACGTGATACTATCGTGTGTGAAATCTATGCCCTCCACCGTGAAGTCGCAGACGTTACAACAACCACACTTGGCATGACCTGTGATTGGGGGCAAGCCCCACAGTGATTCAATGGTAGGATTCTGAATAGGGGGTGGTAATGCCGCTCGTACAAGGTGATCTTTTAGATTTTTACTCTTTTTGAAAGCAAATAATGGCTTTTGGATATTCAGGATGCCTACATTTAGCGTTGACCAGTGTTTAAGGACTGACTTCCTGACTTTATTAGAGATCGTTGAGAAAGTTGTTACACATGCAATTATCTCTTTTTGGGTTTTGTCTTTTGGTGATAGTAAGACTTCCCTAAAATAGTCTTCTTTGCAGGAGCAGTTTCTCCTGATCCTGCAACTGAGTGAGTATTTCAACTGGAAGGTTCCTTATTTGGAACCTTCCAGTTGAAATACACACTCAGTTCCTCCACTGGCTCAATAATAATTGCTGTGGCCTAACGTTCACACTAGTGTGGAAGAGGGAATCTATACCCTTCCTAGACCTAACTATTTACCACTCAGACGGCAAGCTTCTCACAAGATTGTTCAGAAAACCTACAGAGAGAAACACCCTCTTAAGTTATAAAAGTAACCACCCCAGGGCCCTGAGGGATGCGTTACCCTATTCGCAATTTTTGAGGATCAGGAGAAACTGCTCCTGCAAAGAAGACTATTTTAGGGAATCCTCAATCCTCTCAAACAAATTAAAAGACAGAGGCTACCCAAAAAAGATAATAAAACAATCCTTGAAACGGGCTTGGTACTGCCCGAGGGAAGTCTTACTATCACCAAAAGACAAAACCCAAAAAGAGATAGTTGCATGTGTAACAACTTTCTCAACGATCTCTAATAAAGTCAGTCCTTAAACACTGGTCAACGCTAAATGTAGGCATCCTGAATATCCAAAAGCCATTATTTGCTTTCAAAAAGAGTAAAAATCTAAAAGATCACCTTGTACGAGCGGCATTACCACCCCCTATTCAGAATCCTACCATTGAATCACTGTGGGGCTTGCCCCCAATCACAGGTCATGCCAAGTGTGGTTGTTGTAACGTCTGCGACTTCACGGTGGAGGGCATAGATTTCACACACGATAGTATCACGTATGTGAGACGCTCATTTTCAAATTGTAACACACATAATGTGATTTACGCCATTGAATGCCCGTGTCCAAAACTGTATATAGGGCAGACCACGCAGAAAGCGAAGACCCGCATCTGCCAACATCGAAGCAGAATCAGGTGCCGAACAATCAATGCCCCATTGGTGGACCACTACAATGAAGCTGGCCACAATGAAAATGACATCAAGTGGACAATTTTGAAAGTTGTCAAGCCGCCACTGAGAGGCGGAAACCTTGCGCAAATGCTGAACAGAGAATAGCTGAAAATCATGATCCATTTCAACACTATTCGTGATGGTCTAAACCGAGCTGAGGATTGGACCACACTATTATAAAAGGATCAGTCTGAAAGAATTTGAACATTCTAAAATGGAACTAAAAATTGTGCAAATAACACTGAGAGACTGGACCTTTTCCGCTTTTTCCTTGAACATGCATATGTAAATTAACATTTTGTATATAATTGTAATTGTTCTGCGTATGGTTTTAATGACAGTCACAGTCACACTAGCACTGCGCCGCTACTGTATTGTATTTTTTCACTGCGCCGCTGCACTTTATCACAGCACATCACCGTTGCGCCGTGACACTCAAACTACTCTTTATATTACCCTGGAAGAATTCTGTGGCAATGAACAAATACCAAAACCCCACTCCAAGATGGCGCCCATGCGCGCTTAGTCCTTTCTCCCTTTCCCATGGGTCACGCTTATCTGGCGTTTCCTCCCGTGCTCCACAGTGACTGTGATTCGGCAGAGCACCCTAGGGTTACCGGACACCGAGGAGGAATCTTCCTCCCAAGGTAAGCCAAACAGCCCACAAATCCAGGACGTTCCACTCGCCCTTGCACAATAGTAGACTAAAACGAAGTATCTTTTACAGACTCGTTTTCGAGCCATCATTGGACCACACGCGCCAACTATTCCCTCAAGGTAAGCCCGACGATCTGTAGCCAATACTCTATAGCCACTTTACCCAACCCGTTATTGAACCCAGTCTTCTACCCTGCAGCCAAATCTTACCAATTTGAAAACGAGGCGGACCGCACACGTCAACCTGTATTTACCAGGTAATAGCTGAAACCACGAACCACTTGCAATTAGTATAACTGAATCCCTATTTACTGGTCAATCGTTATTTATTGGTCTCTCTTCTCTACCTTAGGTTATACCCTAAAGCATTGTCCACTTTAATAACCTTATCCCTGAACCACTCCGACCCCTATGGGTAAGCGCCCTCCTGGCTAGGCACTGAATGAATGCGCACGAACGTGCATGGTACAAGAGGTGATACGAATGCCCGTGATTGTAGAACACACGCGTACTATGCATTTAAATCACTAGATATACTAAAAGCCTTTTGAGTATCTGCAGGTTGATAATTATTTAATTTTCCGTAGTCTCTTAAAGTAAAGCAATGAAAGAAGAGTGTTACTATTTTACGATTTTACTATTGTTTCAATACATATGTCACCCACCTCACTGTCCGCGTGAGTCAAGGCTTTAGACATCACTTGCACGAAATTATCAGGCACGTTAAGTCGGTTCCGAATATAGTGCAGTGTCAGTTATATTAAGAGTCTAACACAGTGGGTAACCCCCCTCTCTCTCTTTTTTATCTTTTATTTTTTATTTTTATTTTTCATTATTCCTTATGTTTTCTCCCCAAACAGGCGGTTGTGTGTTAAAATGTATATACCAGGCAAGCAAATGTATGGATTGTTAGTCCTGATGATGATCCCGTAATATTGAGCATAAGGGATCGAAACGTCGACTTGTTTAAAGTGTTTTCACAGTCTAACTATTCTGTTTGATTTATGCTGTGTCTAACACTCGTTTGGCACTACTTAAAAACCCTACTGAATTACAAGTGGCCAACTATGCTCTCTCTTGCCTAAAAAGCCTTTCTGTTTGTTCACAAAAACGGTACAGGATTGTGCCTTTCCTATCCCACCATATATCTCATTGAAAAATGAAAAATACCCTGTCCGGCTGGACAGTGGCCAATATAGCTCCTATTGTGGACTATGTTTTATCTGTTAATCTGTATCTACATATTCTTCGGCACCACTGTTGTTTATAAAGTATAGCTACCCACGGTCCCTGGATAACCGAATGGGTTCCCTTGTTGTTTAAAACAGTCTCCTTCTTACAAGCACAGAGTAGCATGAAAGCCTGAACCCCCCCGCTGCCCCAACCCACCTAGGAAATGTCTTGCGATTCCCCGGGCCCCTATCTAGGTTTTAAAATTCATATTTGTCTGTTTGTCATACATAACAAATTTCCCCATTCCTGCTCCCCCCTATCCACCAAACACTTCGCCCTCAAAAAAATATTTCTTCAGGGTCAGATAGCGTGAATTATGTCTCCTTATGTAGGGTCATCTGTTTTTTGGTCATTGCATTTTATAGTCTCAGTTCTGAAACTCAAGCCTGTTTGAAAGGTTACATTTTGAGTGGTCACTTGAAGAGTAAAGTGTTTGTACTTTACTTTTTATTCCCTCCTAGAAGAGATGAAGGTGTTACAGAACGTAGGGTACTCTGCTCCCAGGCATATTTCCCATTGTTTGAATTTATACCTGCAGTCCAGTGAATTGTTAATTTCATTCGAGATGCAATAGTGCTTACTCGAGTGAACACCACATTTTTATTAATGAGGGAAACATTACACAAGCACAGATTTAAAACACTGTATTGTGCACATGGCTCTACATGCCCAAATTCAAAATTACAGTGACTAGTGTCTTTCTTACCTATCAACTGACCAAGAGTTTCCAGTCAGCTGACAGAGGCTTGTTGCCACGCCCACAATTTAGGGATTAAAGATAAGGTGGCCGTTCCCTCCACTTCCAGGATTGTGCCTTTCCTATCCCACCATATATCTCATTGAAAAATAAAAAATACCCTGTCCGGCTGGACAGTGGCCAATATAGCTCCTATTGTGGACTATGTTTTATCTGTTAATCTGTATCTACATATTCTTCGGGACCACTGTTGTTTATAAAGTGTAAGAAGGAGACAGCACTTGTAGGAGAAGAAAGTTCCCTCTGGGTGAGAGAAAGTTAGCAGAGGCATTGTTCTCAATGTGTCAGGGTTGTGATGTGCACCAGCAGAATGAAAAAGCTATGCCAGCATAAAATTTCCATTGGAAGTTATTGGGACAGGGTTAGTTTGCAGATTAAGGGACTCATTACGATGTTGGGTGAAAACATTCCACCCGACACGACTCGGAATCGGGACCGACCAACTCGCAGTCGGCTGTTCCGCCTGTCGCATTACGATGCACCCTAACACTGTTTGGTCAGATTCCTATTGTTTCCTATGGGAGCTTGTGTTCCACCCGACAACCGGCCGCAACACAGGCTCCTATGGGGAAATGGGGTGTGCTTGTGTAAAACCCTGCACCCTGTGGCAGGCACCCCATAAGGGATGGAATACTGATCATGGAATGGAATACTGATCATGGCTCTGATAGTCGCATATGGGCTAACATTACAGAAATTTACTCGTTTATGGTTTTAATATTAAGACCATCTTTAACCATAGAAATGGCAATGTCCAAAAATGTCAGGAGGGGCATTCTGGATCACTACACACACCTAAACATTTTGGTTTTGTGGAAGGATATTTAGAATGTCCCCAGATAGGAACTGGTTTACCAAGGTGAGACTCTCAGCTTTCAAGTCCCACAGCAGAGATGTGTTAAACTTAGATCTAGAACTCATCCCTCTTCCTGATACAAAAGATATCCCCAAAATGTAACCTTAAATAAGGACTAACAATGAGCTCCAAAACAGAAAGTCTTTTACAAATCAGATCTCTTCTACTTGACGGAATCTCACTTGAAAATCTCACTTGAAGCATGATTCAAATGGAACAAACAAATGTGTCCACTAGGGGCTCACTAAAGAGAAAAACAGTCTAGCTCCCCGGTCATCTAAAAGGTGACAAGCCCTTTCTCATGGTGAGAAACTGTGTACACATTCACAAAGGACTAGTCAAAGGACGATCCCATTCTCCAAGCCAGAAGATGTTCACTCTTCATGTCTCAGATTGTTTTTACACAAGAAAGAATCATGGAATTGAGAACTAAAGAAGGGGCATCCAGTAAGGAAGGCAGAGGTAATACAAATATGAACTTGATAGCAAACAATGTGCAAGCCTTGCTTACCAAGATGGCCTTTTCTCCACACATGAGACCACAGCCTCCTAAGCAAAGACAGGGTGCCAATGACACCCTGTGGCTACATGGACTAATGGGCAAAAAGCAGTACAGAGCGCAGATGACCTGCCAGAAAAAATGTCAATACCATAGCACTACTGTGACCTGGTAACCAAAAAGAAGAAACTGAGGTGTTCTTATGCCTATTCAACCAGAATAGGAAACCTGGAAAGAAGAGCATCTTAATTTTTTTTTGTTAAAGCTTTATTTTTCAGTTTTATGCATACATGAACAAGATATACAGTACACTGCGGTATATAGCAATGACAGTAACAGAAAGTATATACAGTATGACATGTAGTATAAGCTACATTTACTAGTGCAGGCGATCATTGGAATGTGGGTGAAAATCTAATACATATAATGATGTGTTCAACAGTGTAATATACAATACATGAACATTGTCTTTGCTCCGAGCCTCTGCCTAGTCCAGTAGGAACCGTAGTGCGAGTGGTGGAAAATAAAAAAATTTCAACAGCCTGAACATTTGTCCCACATCGTGCCTCTAGCCAACCCCCTCAGGCACGATACCACTAGCTATCGATGATTCATGTTCGGTTTGTTTCTTGGCGATGTAAGTCCTGTATGGACCCCAAATGTCCACTGGTCTCGAAGAGCTAGTGACTAGCGTAGCATATTCCTCGCAGTTAGTATTGCAGAACGCTAAACTGCGGAGCCATGACTGTATTGAAGGGGTCCTCTTGCTACCCCATAGTAGAGCAATCTCCCGCTTAGCTAACAGGAAACCCAACGCTGCCAATTTCCTGACCCTCTTAGGGAAATTCACCACGTAGCCCAACAGTGTGATCTCAGGAGTGGGTAGCAACTGCATGGAGAGTATGTTCCCTAACGCGGTGTGTACCTGCGTCCAGTATTGATGTATTTTGGGACATGTCCAGGAGAGGTGGGCAAAGTCGGCAAATGGAGCAGAGCATTTCTGGCAATGGTGGGGTCTGGTTCTGTCTATCCTAAGGGGTCGTGCAGGTGTGTGATACATTCTACAGAGAAACTTAAAATGGAGCAACTTATGCCTGCTATTCAATGAGACCTCTTTAGTTGCCCTGCAGCATTGTTCCCACTGGTCGCCTGTGATAGGCCTGCCCAAGTCAATTTCCCAAGCCATTCGTACTTTAGCGTCCGAGAATGGTCTGGATGTCCCACATTGTTTATATAGTTTTGAGTTCAAGTGTGCGCCTGTCGGGCTGTTGATAAGCAGTGTCAGTGGTGGGGCCGGCTCAGGGGCCGATGGAAAGGAAGGGAACGTGGCCCAAAGCATGGAGTGCATGCGCTTCAGAACAAAGGTGCCCATAAAGGAACGTTCACCGAATCTAGCTTCCACTGACACCGAGAAGACATGCCCATCAGGAAACAGGCCGCCTATCGTGTGAATGTGGAATTTCTCAAGTGTACTTTGAATCAAGACTTCCCCCGTTATGGGGAGCAATGAAGGGTTTGGCAGGGGTGATTCCGGAGAATTTAACTGAACAAGGCCCAACAGTCTAAGCAATCTGTCCCGTGCCCAGCTGGTGGTGGAGACTGTTTGAATGTCACGGGGGTCTCTGGGGAAGCCTGTGGGAAGAATAGTGGAAAGTTTCAGAGGGAGTACTAGGTCAGCCTCAGGCTTCAAATACGGGACGTGTGCATCCGGGTGATACCAGGCATATGCATAACAACATTGTGCTGTCAGGTAATACAAATACATGTCCGGAACCCCAAAGCCCCCTCTCATACGGCAGGGTCAAGGTCTGCCAGTTCACACGTGGTGTCTTGTCCCCCCCCAACGAGACGCAGGAGGAGTGTACACAGCTGAAGAAAAAAAGTCCGAGTGAGAGGAATGGGAATATTGTTAAAAAGATATAAAAAACGGGGGAGGACCACCATTTTAATTATAGCCACTCTCCCGGCCAGTGATAGAGGCAACCGCAGCCATTTCACAATCTGCGATTCCAGGGAGCTAATAGCCCTACCATACTTCAGTCTGATCATAGTGGCAGTGTCTAGATGGATATAAACTCCGAGATACTTGACCGTATCTTGGCACCACTCAAGCGGGAATTCGCATTCCCAGGAAGTTGTGCCAGCAGTCAGCGTGAAAATAACCGACTTGTGCCAATTGACGCTGAGACCTGAAAACCTACCGAATCGAATGATTTGCAGAATCAGGGGTTCGAGGTTAAGATGGGGCAGCCTAACATACAAAACGGTATCATCCGCATATAGTGAGACCAAAAGGGGCCAAGTGCGAAATTGTAGGCCGTGGTGTAAATGTTTTTCTTAAAAGTGTCAAAGTAATGGGGACAATGGGCATCCCTGCCTAATGCCGCGAGATTGAGTAAAAGGATCAGAAATAGTACCATTCAGGCGCAGTCTAGCTGTTGGTGCAACCATAGAGACAAAACATTCTGGCATACCCATACGACGCATGACAGACAGGAAAAAGGGCCATTCAAGGGAGTCAAACGCCTTCTCGGCGTCGAGGAGTACGGCGGCGGCCGGCGTGTCAGGGTCAATCCTGTGCAGCACAGTGAATAGAGTTCGCAAGTTAAGTGAAGTGGATCTATGAGGCACGAAGCCCGATTGGGCCGGAGAAATGATGGATTCCATTAATAGATAATCGTATTGCAATTACCTTTGCCAATATTTTATAATCCAAATTCAGTAGGGACAACGGTCTATAGGGGCTACAGAGTTTGGGGTCTTTTCCCGGTTTGGGAAGAAGAAGAAGGACTGCTTCTCTGAACGTTGGAGGCAAGATACCCACTTCTAGCGGCTCAGCTTAGACCTCCACCAATCTTGGGACCAAAATATCTTTATAGGCTTTATAAAAATCAGCCAAGAAGCCGTCGAGACCAGGAGCAGAAGAGCCGCACAACGCCTCAATTACCTCTAAAATGCGGTTCTGAAATAATGGGAACGGACAAAAAGTCTTGCATATACCGCTCTAGATAGACCATTGCAATTTCTGCCAAATATTCCCCCTGTTCCTGCAGGTCTCCCGTGACTCTGGAGGTGTATAATGTTTTCTAGTAGGAGAGGAACGTGTCGCATATGTCTGGGGTAGAGTGTAGTAGAGTGTCGTCTGGCCCCATGAGTTCTGTGATGTAAGCCTTATCCCGCGGAGGGTGTGTGCTAAGAGTCTTCCTGGGCTCTCGCCCTCTCCATATCGCCGAGCGACATGCTGTTTAATAAGGAACAATAATTCTCGTTCCACTGCTTTTCTAAATTCGAGCAGCAAAGCTAAGCGCCGGGTTTCCCAGGTCTCTGACATCGTTACCATTAGATCTCGGTCCAGGGAAGCGGTATCTGCCTCAATACGGTTTAAAATGGAGAGGCGATCCCGTAGGACCCAAGCATGTTTAGCGATACAGATTCCCCTGACATAGGCTTTGAACCCCTCCTAGAGTACCGCCCAGGTGTCCACTGACCCAGTGTTCGTTTCAAAGTAGTCCTCTATAGCCTGTCTTATTTATTCCTGAAAAACCTGATCTAAAAGTGCGCTTCCAGGAATGCGCCATTGTCTCTCATAACCACCCGGTCTGGGAACATTGATTTAAAGCACAACCGGAGAATGGTCCGAAAGCGTGTGCGGTAAAGTAAGCAATCCTCCCAGTCTGCCGGCAACTCCCGGGGAAACCAGCCAGTAGTCTATCCTGGTCCATGTGTTATGAAACCCAGAATAGTGCGTGTACTCCGGAAGATGTGGTTGCAATTTGTTTTCAACATCTAATAAAGAAAAGTGGTTGCATATGTCGACAAGCACCTGTCGCGAACGGGGTTTAGTGTCTGAGGATGTGGAAGTTCTAACCCTGGCTGGGTCCAACAATAAATTGAAATTTCCCCCTATTATCAGAAGTCCGGGGTCCAGACTCAATAACTGTAACTCATCAAAGAAATCTGGGGAATCCACATTAGGACCATACACACAGACTAATGAGACCTTGTGTCCCATCAGTGAACCAGTATCTATCAGGGTTCGGCCCTCTTCATCCGCTAACATCTTGTGTAAGTAGAAGGGAATTCTTCTATGTATGAATATGGCAACCCCCCTCGCATATGTGCTGCAGTTGGAAAAGAATCTATGGGAACCCCAGTTTGCTGCGATAGGAGTGCGATCAGAGTTAGACAGTTGAGTCTCCTGCATGAACACAATATCAATGTTATGTCTAGCGATATAATTAAGGACTTGCCTTCTCTTTCTAGTGTTATTCAAACCTCGAACATTCCATAAAATCAAAGAAAGCCCGGAAGGACCGGGCTGGTGACCTAGCTGTACCATTTGGAAACATTCACCTCAAACGCACCACAATGCATATCAACATCCTGCCGTATACCAGCAACCTGTGCAATGACCACAATAATAACATGGAAACCAAGCAAATATCTCCCCCACCACCCACCACCCAGCCTCCTACCAACCCCTGCGAGGCATACCCCAACTCCCCTTGCCAAACGACGGTGCAATGAAATCGACAACATCAATGTAGGAGAGAAATATGCACACCGCAAACTTAGCATGTGAAGCAAAAAACCTTTGGTATTCACCATGAGGCGCGGCATTGCCACGCCGGCCGGGCAATACGACATATGATAGTATCAAACAGGATATAAATTTATTCACGTAACAAACACAGCAGTACCCAAAAATAAAAGCAATGCCAATTCAACCAGTCCCGGGATTAGAGGAGAGTTCCACGCTGGCATCTGATCCACTGAGAGGCGGGGAAGTGGAACGCTGGTTGGCAGTCACCCCAGAGTGTTTTTTCTTGTACCGCTGACAGAACTTCTGTGCCTCCGTTGGCGTCTCAAATATGCGGAATCTGCCGTCCACATCTACTTTTAACCTCGCCGGGTAGTGCATGCAGTACCTAAGGCCCAGGTTTTTCAGGGTTGCCTTGACTCCATGAAACTTGAGTCTCACTTCCTGGACCATGATGGTGAAGTTGGAAAAAATAGACAACTGACTCCCCTGCCATTGGATTTCCCCTTGGTCACAAGCAGCGTGGAGGGCTGCATCTCTGTCCCTAAAGTTCATGAGTCTAGCGATGATGGGTCGCGGCTGAAGACCAGGTCGAGGGCGAGGGCCCAGCGACTTATGAGCACATTCCACTACGAATCCCTGCGTAAAGGTTTCCCTACCAAACAACTCGGTCAGTAGTTGCTTCACAAAGGTGTCCAAGCGCCCAGTGGCGGCGCTTTCTGGCACGCCAAGAATTCGGATGTTATTTCGGCGACTGCGAGCCTCCAAATCTTCGTTCTTAATTGCCACATCTTTAAGGATCTTCTCCACCCTTTCTAGTCGCTTCTGCGAGGATGAAGCTCCGTCTTCGATGTCCGAGACCCTCGCCTCCACCACAGCCAGCCTCCGGTCATGTGTCAGCCAATTTCCTATCCAGCGCATCACATCTGCCGTCCAGCGCCCTGAACTCAGCTCTTATTGTAGCAGGGAACCAGAGGCAGCACTGACCAAAGGACGGGCACAGACTGGACTCTCAGAAGGTTGGGACGTAGCAGCACAGGCCAGGTCAATCACCCAAAGAAGAGCGCGGAGGAGAGCGCGGACTGTCTAATCAATGCTGTGAGAGTCAACAGGCCAATGCGGAGCGTGTCAGGAAATGGTAGCAAACTGCGGTGACCATGTATGATGGGTAGGCCTACACTTGATGGCGCAGTTGTAGTGTCCAGGTGCCCAGGATGTAGAAATCCACCATGACAGCCAACATTCAGGGAAGAGCCCAGCACAAAATAGCAGATAGAGCCCCTCAGTGTCACACAGCTGGGGATGGAGTCACAGCACTGCGTGCATGATTTTGCACCTCTCCCTCATGTCAAACTGCTCTCCCCCACAAGTATCCAGCGTCCGGGAGGGGCAGGGGGAGCCGGCTCGCCCGATGGGGGCCAACGCGGCTACTGATATCGACCGCAGGGCCTCCCCGCTAGCCCGCCTCACCCCCCGCCAGCATCGGCACGCAGAGCCCCGGCGCAGCAACGCTCACAGGGCCTATGGAGCCCCGCGAGCGCTCCACAACTACGGGACCCAGCAGGCGACCACCGCCGGGGGGACGGGGGAGGAGAGCCTGTCAGATGAAGCGGGGCGGAGCCAAAGTCAGCGCCGTGGCACCCACCAGGGCCGCTCTCACCGCAATCGTCGGAGCCAGCTCCTCATCCGGGGTAGGCCGCGGGGCCGCGCTCGATCCCAACGCAGGTCCGCCGCAAATCAGCTCCGCCTCGCGCAGCGAGCTGGTCCAGGCATCGGGTTGCTCACCTTGTCATCCCGGGACAAATGGAGGGCATCTGCTGACGTTTAGTCGCCACTACATCAAGAAAGGCTGCGTTTGTGGAGCCCGGCCGTCGGAGCTTCAGGCAAAGGCGGCCATCTTGGTCGCCTCCGTGGCCACGCCCCCAAGAGCATCTTAAATTTCTCTTTTCTCAAGGCAGTGACCAGCAACGTCTCCATTAATTCTGTGATTTTGTAACACCATGTTTTGTATGTCTAAAACAGACGGTTTATGTATATGAAAAATACAAATTAATCTATGTATAGAGAGGCTAATAAAGCAATGAAATTCACTTGCCCAATTTAGCTCTTCTCAGGCGACCTGTTGTGCTGGGAGGGTGCTAGTTTGTCCACTATAGGAAACCTGTTTGAGGAAGGTCTCCTCATGGACTCTGAGGCCCTGAATTGATGCATCAAGCTCCCAGCCAAATAACTTCTCACGTACAGTAGGTCACAATTGGCAATGCGCCTGTCGTGGTGGGTGGCTCAACAGGAGCCACCAACATATGCGGCCCTGCAAGCATTATATACAATGGGACACAGGAAGAAATTGGTCCCCAGCATGTACCTAGGGATTTGAGTACACACTAACATCTCGCTACACAAACTTAGGGCAGACTGGGAGGATGAACTCAGTGCACTCTACAATAAAAAGGAGTGGCAAGCTGTGCTTTAATATCCCTCACAGATTTCCCGGAATGCTTGTTTTAAGTTTATGAAATCTGTTGGCAGCACAGAGCCTATTTGACTTCCAGAAATTGCATGTACTCTTCCCCACAGCCTGCCCGCATTGTCCCCGACGCCAACAAACACCAGCACACCTAACCCATATGATGTGGGACTATAAGAAATTACAACCCTTTTGATGTGAGGTCCTTGCTGTCTTGGAGCGCCTCACTGACAGACCACTTCAACACATTCCGAGATCAGTCCTCTTGGGGGGTTACCCCAGGGCGGAAGGAGGTAAAATCACTACCAGATTCCATTACCTTGCCCCCCTCCTGGCACAAGGTGCCATCACTCACCGATGGAACCTCCCACCATGCCCTCCTGGCAACAAGACCTTCAACA
Organism: Lissotriton helveticus; assembly: GCF_964261635.1. Classification (NCBI taxonomy): domain Eukaryota; kingdom Metazoa; phylum Chordata; class Amphibia; order Caudata; family Salamandridae; genus Lissotriton; species Lissotriton helveticus. Next base: position 971,564,333 of record NC_136071.1, on the reverse strand, counting down.
CTTGACCCAGCTGAGGGCGCATCACTATGCAGAGGATTTTAGAGAATACCCATCTCAGACTTATGGGATGCTCTAGTCCTGGCTCATAGAGATTTGGTTTCCAATGACTACCGTCTGCCATGAAGAGGCACATTTTGCCCCCCGCTCCCCCTCGTTTGAGTCCTTGGGTTGGGAATGCCTTTCAGTGACTCTCCATTACAAGATGGCCCTGTGCTAAGACCGCCCCAACGGCATGCAACTCCAGATCCACCCACATAACTCGGATATATTGATCATGCCTGGCTACCGAAGAAGTCAAACTCGCATGTAGATGCCACTAAGACATCCCACACCCCCTTCCCATTTTCCCACCCATAATAAAGTTTAAGTGATTTTGTTACTGGCAGAACTTACTGAATAGAGAACTCGCATGTTGTAAACATCCCAAACATGTACACTATCTTCATTAAGTATGCATGATATCTTGAAATGGTGTAATCAGCAATGATGCGCCCGATGAAGGGCTACATGACTTGGAGCACTAAATATAACTTAATAAATTAGAATTCTTTTAAAAAAAAGGACATTCTGTGGCAATACATTTTAGAGCATCATACCTGCTACAAGACCCTCAAGGACAGAAGGCTTTACATGCATTTCTGTGTCTGTTTCCCAAACAATTACTCTGGAAGGAGGATGGCTTTTTCCAGATTTATCCAACAATCTGAGGACATGATGCCCAATTGTTTCTTCAACAGCCACAGTCATTTTTACCACCTCCAAAAGAATCTTAAGGAGCCTGTTATTAGCTCTTTGTAGACTTTGCCTGTGAAGATAAAAGACGTTTTAATCAAAAGAGCATCTCAAATAATTTTGATGAAAATGTTATCAGTAACTTTAGGAGATGTCTTCGCTTTAGAAGGTCCAGATAAAATGTTTCAAACACAACAAAAAGATAAATAGCCATCAAATTGTCTAATAAGTTCAAGTATGTTGCTCCAGAGCCTGGAGGCTTAGGCCAATAAACATTTACCTTAGAATTAAAACCTTTTCCACTTTGGAAAACCAGCAGTCTGCATGTCATCAATAGATTTCTGAAGAGGATTTAGGATCATGTAAGCACTAGAAATTAACTATACATACTGTACATAATTTGCGCTGACTCAGATTCGAAGGTGTTGAAATACACTTATTCAATGCTCTGCTTTCTTCAGATTAACACCATGTTTGGTCTTTGGGATAATACCGATTAAAGTCCTTCCCAGTCACAACCTTCAGCACATGGACTGTCCCAAAAGTTTTTCCCAAAGCACTAACCCTCCTTGTGCCAAGGGTTCAGCTTGCTCTGTTCATGCCCCAAGTTTTAGTTCTGCTATTAGCTTTGGTGGACATCAGATCATCCTTTCTCTTCAATTCTGAGTCTCTTCCCACAAATATTAAGGACTGTCTTTCGCCTGTAGCAAAAGGGTCCTAGGTGATTGGCGGTTCCATCTTCCAACCCAGGATCTCTTTTCCCATCACTTTTCCTGAAAACTAGCCAGGTGTGATAAAAGTCCTGGGAAACAGCCATCACATTGCATGCATTACAACGCATGAGATTACAACGCGGTCATTCCAACGATCGCGTTATTACATCGCAGTACCATTACAACGGAAGTCATTACAATGACTTGCTCTAGGGGGCACTCTACACTAAGGAATAGTATAATTTACTTTTCCAACACCTTCCCTACTGTCGCACACACTGGAGTTGGAATAGTAAAATAATACTATTCCTAAGTCCAGCGCGCCCCCCTAGAGCAAGCCGTTGTAACGACTTGCATTGTAATGGTACTGCTATGTAACAACACAGTCGTTGTAACAACCGATTGTAATCACATGCGTTGTAAACGCATGCGATCTAAAGGGCTATATTCAAAAGTCCTACGTGAGGAGCGGCCCCAACCTCCAACCTAATCCCTCCCAAATTGAGACACTGTGGTTGTTATGGGCGTTTGTGCATTTCTCCTTCCTTCTCTGCAATTGGTTCAAATGTTTCCAAAGCCCATCCCTTACAAACTTCTGGCCTACCCTTCTTTCAATCAGCAATCTTGGCATTCTCGGGGTCTCCCTCTCAACTTTTGCCACCCCTCATCCCTTTACCCCCATGTAAATCCCAAGCAATTCCTGCTGGTATCCCCTTGCTGGGTCTTTAAGAGTAGTTGCGGCTTCGTTTCTGCTTCCTCTATTATTTTCTCCTTGTTCCCATGTGTTCATCCTACAATAGTGACTTCTTGAATGTCCTTCAAACGTGCGACAACCCCAGAGTTCACCATACACCTTCTACCTGTGATCCTATTTCCTCACAATCAATATCGGGGTCCACTTCCTTAAACAAATAGATAAACAACATCTGAATGCTAACATTTCTTTACACCAAATTATTCAAACTCTTAATGCGTATAAAATCAAGAGTTAAAGGTTGAAAATAAATTGGGCAAACTGTAAATGTCAACACTTCTAACTAAATGACTTTCATGTTTACCTATGAAAGTATTACATGTTCTGCTGCCATCTCTCAGCGAATTACAAAGGCACCGAACTGGAAAATCAGAGTATAGAACCATGAAAGATATTGCCTTCACTTCAAATTTTCAACAATTCATTGCAAACCTTACACTGCTATGGGGAAAATAAAAATGCTGGTACCAGGTAAATGAACACATTTTGCATTCATAGAGCTACATCAAATCATCCTAAATCGTATGTAAGTGGAATGCAAGAGATTTTATATTTTCCACCTCTTACATCCTCCTAATGGAAGGAGCAGCTATTTTTTCAAGTCCACAGAGGTTAAAGTAGAGAAGGGCTAATTCCTTTTCTATGTGGGCCATACAATTCAGGGACAAGTAAAACCAGGATGATTAAAATAAAATGTAAATATGCTGACTAAATACTACAATTATAAGCAATATTATGTGACTTGGTTGACAGGCGCAGTTTTTTAAATACCTTTATATGTAAATGTCAAGTCCGTGCTCAACTGAATTTGAGTGACTGTTTTACTACTGTTCTGGCGAGCATCATGTGACAATCATGATGCAGTGGATCAATCTCCCCTATCTAACTGCTATTCCTTAAAGGTTAAATCTACTTACTGGTGTCTGTTAAATATTTCTCTTTGAGAGTATTTCAGTGCCGAAAAAAGGAAAAATCAAGGAAAGTGTGCCTGCTGCGAGATCATAAAGATAATAATTTTATCGATGGAAAGGGCTGCATTCATATTTGTAGACAACTAACCCACCCTGAGTGGCTACAACCCCATACTTCCTTGTCTACAATAATAATCAATTCTTATCTATTTTACTGAATGCAAACACTTATACTAAGATACGTTATAACTATTTACTGGCTCACACAAGGTTTAAGTAAACGAACCTGCCATTCTTTACAAAGTATCCGGTTTTGTATGAGGTTTAAGTAAACCAACCTGCCCTTCTTTACAAAGTATCCGTTTGTATGTCGCAACTTCCCACTTTATTTTCTACTTAGTCTATATTTGATTTGGAAACATAAGTTCCTGTGCACTATATGAATGCTCTAATAGATGTTCATTCTCTATTTAATATCGAGATCCAGAACCAATCTTTATGACCACATACAAGACAGCTCAGTGCTCTATATACTAAGGGTTGTTTATTTTGGCATGATGTATTTCAGTTTTTTATGTGGAACAGCCTCTCAACTCCACATGAGAGCATCCTCCTCTCTTTTTGAATTCTGCAAGAAGTAGAAGATATGCCTTTTCCATTAAGCAACCTACCGTAGGCAAGGCAAGGCACACACATTTTTTCAGTGCACAGCACAACGCCAATATCTGTACTTCACTTTTTGAAATGGAGGCAATAGTTCCATATCTTCTAACCTTAATGTTTGCGGTCCATCTTTATGGAAAACAGAAGAGGTCTTTAACTACATTCTAAAATGTTGGGTGCTCTTTTTGATGAGCCCAGTATCATGTTGTAACAGGCACCTATTGGCATAGATGCTCAACAAGCAGCATTCTTTAACTGGGAAGAAATGATATGCACTAACGTGATGACGAGAAATGTATATTGTAAAATATCTGCAGCATACTGCATACAAAAACTATTTACATTTACAAATTAAATGTAACGCAAATCGGTGAAAACAGCAAATGTGATGATATCCTCCCTAAAATGGTATATAGAAGACTAATTAAGGTTATGTCGATAGACCCATGTCAGAAATGGAGCGTGTAAAAAAATAAAAATAAACGCGCTGGGAATGCTAATGTTTAAGTTGGGTCCAAGTCACATCTTAATGCAGATATGGTAACCCACAATACAGGATCCACGGATCCTGATCTATCAACAAATTGATGTCTGCGGAGTACTATCAATTAAACTCCCTTTACACTGCCTTCACAAATAACAATGTGTGTGGTTGAGAGGTTTGTTAATAACCCACACATCAAAAAAATCTACTCTTCCATTGGCACTACTAAACAACCGCTTTGAGTGATATTGTAAACCACCATAGTGGCCACATGGAAGAAAACTGCTGGGTCCACTCTCAAACTGGAATTTGCTCCTACCTTGGGGTGAAATTATTTCTCCAGTAACATAGAAAAGTGTAGGGAGCAGCTGTCTGGCTCTTATGGTGTAAATGGCGACTGCCCTGGGCTGTGGGCATCCTGGCCTGCGGTAAAGCCTGTGCTTATTCTTAGATAGTATCCAGTGTTTAGGTATTAGGAGGTAGTGGTGCAACAATAAGCCAGTATGGCGGTAGAGGTTGTCTGTCAGGTGTTCTTTGTTTTGCTCAACAGCTGAGGTTAACGCTGTCTGACGTGTCGGTCTGTGGAGCTGGACGTATTTATTTATTTTTATTTTATTTTAGGAATTTTGTATAGCGCTTGCTGGACCCGAGGGTATCAGAGTGCTTCACAACAAGTAACGTATGTGCAAATGGGCACTACAGAGAATACAGGGGAACATAGCGAAACGGACATATAAGTAGTAACAGGTACCTGCGCATGGAGACAACTAATACATTATACATTCCTTCACAGAGACATAGAGCAATTGTCACCATACCGTAATGCACAGGAAGATAAAAGCATAGTTTCAGTGAAGGTGACTTAGTAGTGTAAACTGGTAAACCACAGTCTTTATGTCGAGAGTGTAGAGGGTTTCTTGACACAGCAATACGAGTCTCTGGGAGGTTTTCTAGATCCGACTCAGTGACGTTAGTCACGTAGTTAAAGTTGGCGGGTGCCGGTTAAAGTACTTCCTTGTCTCCTATCTGCTCGCTTGAAAACGACCTAGGAAGAATATTTTGAGCAGGCTTTTGAACTTTGGAAATTAGGGGATCGTTCTGTGAGGGGGGATGGAGTTCCAGATTTTGGGAGCGTTTCCGGCAAACGATCTGGTTGCCGTTTTTTGTTTGCGAGTTTTTAGCGGAATGAGTAGAAGAGTATTGGTGCTTATGAGGTTCCTGGACTGGCCGGCTCTTTTGAGTTTTGCGGCTAGGTATTCTGGTTTGCCTGTGTGGAGGGCTTTGTGCATGAGGCAGGCGATTCTGAAGCTGGCTCGTAACTCAATTGGGAGCCATTTGAGTTCTCTGAGTGCAGGGGAGATGTGTTCGAATTTTTTAGTTCGGGTGAGCAATCTGGCGGCTGCATTGAAGGTTGTTTTCAATGCGGCGAGGTGAGATTTTGCAGTGCCCGTCAAGGCTGCGATCCCGCAGTCGATTCTGGAGAGCACCAGTGCTTGGGCGGCTTGTTGAAGGTCCTTGGGAGGGAGGAAGGGTTTTATTTTGTACAGTAGTCTCAAGTTGAGAAAGGCGCTTTTAGTGGATCTTGTAATGTGATTTTTCATGTCCAGTTTTGGGTCAAGGGTGACAACTAGAGATTTTATTGAGTCCGCCAGTGAGATGTTGCCATTGAGGGCGTCGATAGCTTTGAGCCATTCTGCAATTTGGGGGTTTTCATCTTTGTAGGAGATGAGGAATATTTCTGTTTTCTCCTGATTGAGTTTCAGGTGGTTACTCGAGAGCCACTGTTGTACCTTACTGAGCGTGACATTGAGTCTCTGGAGGTCCTCACTGGAGGTGTTTTCTAGATATAACTGCTTATCGTCAGCATACAGGTGAAAAGGGATGTTGGATTTCCTGAGTAGAGAGGTGAGGGGTTCGATGTAAATGTTGAAAAGCTGATGGGAGAGCACTGACCCTTGTGGAACACCCCTGGTAACGGGGTGAAGGTCGGATTCGAAATTTTTAAATTTTATTCTTTGTGATCGGTTGTGGAGGAAGGAAGAGAACCAGAGGAGGACCGTCTCTTCAATACCAGCCCTTTCTTGAAGAACCTTGAGGAGAAGCTTGTAAAAGACTGTATCGAATGCAGCCGATAGGTCCAGGAGGACGAGAAGGCAGCATTGGTCCGAGTCAAGTGACTTGAGTAGGTCATCTATGACATTGAGGATTGCAGTTTAGGTGCTGCAGCCTTTTCTGAAGACTGATTGATGGGGATCTAGAAGGTTAATGTTGCCCAGGTGTTGGGTCAGTTGGGGGGAGTACACATCTTTGCAAGATTTTGGAAAGAAGAGGTAAGTTCGAGACGGGTCTAAAGTTATTCAAATCCTCTGTATCTAATCCTGGCTTTTTCAGCAGAGGTGTGACTTGACCAACTTTGAGGCAATCTGGTACGACCCCTGATCTCAGTGAGCTGTTAATGATCTTGCACCAAACTGGAGCTAGGACGAGCTTCAAGTCTTTGGTTAGTTGAGGGGGTGAGTGATCAAGGGCGCTGGATGAGGGTTTTGCGTTTGTAGATTAGTTTAACCATCTCTTCTTGAAGAATGGGAGTGAAGGAAGACCAGTGTTTAGGGGGATTCAAGGAAGCGCTATTGATGGTTTCGGCTGCCTGGATCTCGGTGGAGGGAGTGAGATTGGAGCCAAGTGAGAGATCGATCTTTGCGATTTTATCGTTGAAAAAGGTGGCAAAGTTGTTACATCGTTCTTTGGATGCCTGAGTTGAGGAGGTCACTGGTTTAGAGGTTTGCTTCCTGATGGTATTGAAGAGCTCTTGGGGTCTGTTTTTAGCGTTGTCCAGTGCCAAGCAGAAGAAAGAAGTCTTTTTGTTCTTAATGTGTTTTTTGTAGTTCCTGCGGGCTGTTTGGAGTTGCTCGCGGTGCAGGGTGGTGGGATTGTTCCTCCAGATTCTTTCTGAGGCTCTAAGATATCTTCTTTCTTCATTGATGTCAGTGGTGAACCATGATCTGGATGGAATGCTTCTGGGTTTTTTAGTTTAAGAGGGGCAAATTGATCCAGGGTGTGCGTCAAGTTAGAGTTGTAGAGAGAGGCGAGTTCGCTGGTTGGGAGGTGGTCAGTGGTGCACGGAGAAGTGAGCTTATTCCTTCTTCTAGATCAGTTTGTGGGATCTGAGCTGTGTTCCTAATGCATTTGGGCGGGTCCTTCAAGGGGGGTTGGGTTTGGACCTCGTGGTTGATTTGAAAAAGGATGATGTGGTAATCGGACCAGTCCACTGAAAGGATGTGGTCGATGGTGATTGTATTGCTTTCGGCAATGATAGCTTCCAGGGTTGCTCATCTGTGATGACTTTCTTCTGAGCAGTATTGGGTCAGGTTGTTTTCTAGTAGGAGGTTGTTTAGGGTTTGAATAACTGGTTTTTTGTTCCATTCCATCTTAGATTAAGGTCGCCAAGAATGATATTAATTAAGTTTCCAAGAGAGCAGTGGGCAATCAAGTCAGAGAGGTGTTCTCCGAATTCAGTGGAGTTACATGGGGGATGGTACAGGAGGTGGCATAGAGATGGCCTGTTCTCGTTTGTCTTGATCTTGACAGAGAGACATTCAAAGGAGTTATAGAGGCAGGAGGCAGTTTCAGAGATGGAGATGTTATTCTTGTGAATGATTGCTAGGCCCCTTCCTCTTTGAGCTAACGTGTCTTTGTTGATCAATGTGAATCCAGGCGGTACCAACATGTCCATGATGGGGTAGGAGAGTTTGTTGAGCCATGTCTCCGTGATGAATGCTATATCTATATCATGGGAGAAAATGGCGTCTGCTAGCTCAGTTGCATGTTTGGAGGCCGATCTGCAGTTTAGGAGCAAGCAGTTGATGGAGGACCCTTCGTTGCTCAGAGTCTTAGTAGTTGGGTCCCTGGGTAGAGCAGTTATATGAGCTGGGGGGTCTAGGGGCTCTTGGTGGAGGGAGTTCTCTTCCGACTCACGTAATTACTTGGATTGTAGATTTGGGGGAGGGATTGGGGGGGAAGTGTTGTAAATTGAGGCTAAATATTCCGCTTCCCGGGGAAGGGGGCGGCTTTTGATCTTCTGGGTCTCCCAGAGTGGATCTCCTTCCCCCTTCTGATGGTCGATGGCTGTTTCTGGATAGGTGCCGGGGGCTCGTTAGGTGGCGGTACCTTGGCACGCCAGGGTTGGATGGTATTAGGAGGTGTGGTAGGGGGTTGGTTGGGATTTTTGATCGTGACCAGATTAGATAAAGTTTCGTTCAGGCCTCGGATCAGGATTGCCAGCTGAGTTTCCAGGAGGTTGAGGCGGTGGGTCGTGAAATCCACGGTGGGAGAAGGGGTGTCTGGGGTAGCATTGCTCGGGGGAGGAAGGAGGGTCCCAGTCAGGATGACTGTTGGGGAAGGGGCCACCAGGTTTGTCTCTGGGTGGGGTCCTAGGTAGGAGGAGTAGTGGCTCAGACCGAGGCGTAGGTCTTGTGTGGTCTGAGGGCTGGGAAGGGCTGGGGGGAACTGAGCTTGGGGGTAGCTATCCTCCTAAATCTTATGCCAAGGAATGGGGAGGAGTAGTCAGAGTGAGTGAGTGTAATTTTTGGCAGCCCCTGGCGGAGCCACTGTAGCTCAGGCACAGATTAACATATTTTTGCCTTTCATTGGGAATTTGAGGAACATTCTGCCTGGTGAAAGGAGGTCTTGCATTCAAAATGCGGTAACTATATCTGTGGAAGCGAGCTCCTGGCTGCATTCATTGGTTGTAAAATTCTATCCTGAACAATCAATCGGTGACATGAGGTTTGCTGCAGGAGTTGAGTTCCCTCAATTTCTTGATTTGCTGCTTGTAAGTGAGACTACTCCTGTGCTTATTTTAGTCTAATAACATTATTATCACATGGGTACCCCCTTTTCCACAGCCCTAGACTTCACCATTGATGCTCACCTTAAGAAAGGAAAGGGCAGTAAGCTGAAATAGAACATTAAAGACTGCTTTGTCAGGGGGTCCAACCTGTCATCGGGACTGACGAAGGATGGAACTGGTACTTCTTGAAGTCCACATGAGACTACAGACATGTGCAACAGAAATATGGCAGAAAAGAGACTAGAGATCTTTGTTCACGGATGATGAAAATGTTGGCGGAGGCAAGGTAGACCCATGGAAAAATAATATTACGATCCTTTAGCTGGGTATGAATATGCCCTGTGACAGTACCTCTGGGATACTCCTGGATGCAGTCACCCCTAAATGGGGAATGTCTCGCTGATTTACAAGACTGACTTTACATGAATGACAAGTCTGTCTTTCACTTGGCATAATGGTTTGGTAAGAAGGAAAAGTAGCTCTTAATTGAATGCTTAATATGCAAGTTATTTCCAAACATCAACTCTTTAAGAGATGTTTTCCTGGATATCACCCATAAAGAATCAAAGCCATTATTCCCCACAGTGGGTCCAGAAATGTTCAAAATAATTCAGCTGCAGGGAATAGGCACTAACAATGTATTAGTATATTGAGAAAAGCTAAAGCCTCCTCCTCCCTTCTTGAGTTCCACAAAAAGGTGAAGACCTGGTGCTTCATATAAGTACCTTAAGAACCTCACACCCACACACCTGCCCAAATACCTGGATACCCTCTTGGGCGAGTAGTGCGCTATACAAATCAACATAACATAGGTAATGATGGCTTTAACACATCCAAATTCTGAAGTGCGACCAGGACTCAGCTAACATGGAGGCATGTCCATTACCTTGAGTAACTATGCCTGGATCTCAATGCTTGGATATGTCCAAGTGGCCTTAACGGACACACCCTTTGATGGTGAACAACTCTGCTGAGAAAGCAGATTTCTCCCTGGATCGATTCAGGAAGAGTTGAGCAATAGCATGCTCTCTGTGCCTAGTATCCCCCTGCAAAACTGTTCCACTAAGAGTATAGTAAGTTGCAAAGCTTCTACATGGCGCAATATGCTCGTTAATGACAGCATCGCACATGATACCAAGTGGATACATGTCCCTTTTCTGGGCATGGGTGAATCTATTGGGGGTAGTGGGAAGCATCACCAGCTGCAGCAGGTCAGTCCCAGCCATCCTCCACTTTCGCAAATCCTTTTCCATTTTCCCCTTGCAGAACAGCTCTTGGTGAGGTATAGGTCTTCCCATTTCACCACCAACTGGTTCACAACAGATGATTGGCTCACCCAGCTTATCCATGAAGGTTGCACCCTTCCATTACGGTATTTCACTCGAGACCGTCCTACCTCCACCAGAACATGCTCTTGACACACCTTAACACCTTCAGCGCGGCGCAGATTCCTGCGCTGAACGTTCTAATGAGCCAACGGGCTCATGACGGAACGGTTCCGTCATGAGCACAGCTCAACCGACGCTCATGACGGAACCGTTCAGTCATGAGCATCGAAGGGGTTAATTTTAAAGGCTTGTGTTCTTCCCTGCTGAACAAAGAGGCCATAGAGGTGTTGTCCTTGGAGGAAAGGGGCATGATATTGTCCTACTTTTACTTTTTGACATTACGGTGGTTGGAGGATTAGGAACCACCCTGGACCCCCATCTCTTAAATCTTCTCATTTGCAGGTCCTTGTGCCAAATGCTTTTTTGCACTCAACACAGTGCATGGATTAGCATCCCGGAACCTCCAAGATGCCTCCTTTTATCTATCGATCCAGCCCGCTCACAGTCACTACACCTGGGATTCATTGTGGGGTCTCAGCACAATCCGTTGTCAGTTCTACTATTTAGTCTGTTGACCCCACCACAAGTGATTACCCAGGTACTGGCAGCCACTTCACTTCAGGAGTTCATATACTTCCATAATTGTACTACTGGCTGGGGAAGGAGGTCCCACAATGCAGGTTAGCTGGCGCCAAATGAGACCAACTTCGCAGCACTCAGACGAAATAAGCCAATGCACAATATGAGCATCTTACGGAGGCCGAGACATCAGTCCAGTGTGGGAAGAGCCAAAATGAGCTGTATAGTGTATGAGCATTGGGTAGTATAGAGGTATTATGGCTCAAGGAGGAGTTTATGAATCTTTTGGAATCTAGGAGGAGCTATGCTTCAACAGCTCTCAGCATCACAGATATTTATTCAGGTTTTCATAGTAGGGATTCAAGAGCAGCTTCTTCTACAGCAGCGGGCGCTGAAAAACTTAGTGATCTGCTCACATAAAAAATTGAGATCAATTAATTGGTGAGTTACAAACAGCGTATTTAAGGGGCAAACATTGCTAGCATATTTAAGAAATTAGGAGATGAATAACAGTAACATCTATGATTTCCAATACTAATAAAAGAGAAACCGTAGGAAGCAAGGGCAATATAAACAATTGTTGAATATTTTGTATTGATTTTACTGGTGGCCATCATATCGTACATCTACTCATCATTTATTTAGAGCCTAAGGGCCTCATATGTTACTTCGATTTTTTTTACTTGCTTATATTATTCATTTATGATTATTATTGAATGATAATGTGTATTACGTATTGGTACTGTGCTTTTAGTTTTCCAGGCGCATATATTCATATGTTGTATAATGTTTTAATATTAGTGTACAGAGATTGTTTATGTATTTGTGAAATCATTCTCTCCCGTTGGATGGACAGGACAATCAATTACAATGGTGTGAGAATTAATATAAAACTGTTTTCAGAAATCTCAAAGATAATTCTGGGGATCTTCTTTTCTATCAAGGCTACAGGCTGACAAAAGTACTGCTACGTACCAAATGCAAACCATCTCTTGGTAAGTTCAGTACAGATTTGTGGGACACCACCTATTCATTTTTCTTGCTCGGAAGGGTAAGTTGGGACATCTCTGCTAGCTTTAGGGCTCAGAAGAATCTATTGGGTGTGGTCAGGGCAGACCCCTGACACGTCATGATGCCCTACTCCAACGCTCTAATATGCTGAATTTTCTAAAAGGTCACCTATGAGCGATAAACATACGAAGATGTCCCGTTATTCCTGTAAAATATTTTTCCCTTAGATGAAACAAGAATGTCATGTTTTGCAGAAGAGAAGTGTTTGTTAAGCCTAACCATTGAAAGTATTCCTCTTTACTTGATTGAGCTGTATGCTAAATGTGTCCTGAAAATGACATATGGGAAGTACAAAAAAGGGGAGATGTGCCTAATTATTCAGTGCCACAATAATATCTGCCTACCAGTAGCAAAATAATATTGCATTTTACAGCCAGTCAAACTTATCTATTTGGAATCTTTTACTCATAAGTAGAACTGAACCAACTGAAAATTATACTGGGCATTTTGCCAACTACAAGCCATCTGGAATTCTGAATAGCTGTCCACCGAAGGAGAGTTTGGAAATCCCTGTAAGTTTCCAGGAACATACAAAATGGTTTGAGGGGAAGCTACCAAATGTATTACAATCAGTTAGACTGGGAATGTTAAACATTCCAGGACCTACATAATAACTGCTAGGCAGCTATATACCATATCCAAATCCACAGACTTTAAAAGAAGACCAATTGAGACGACTGTTGATTTTGAATATGTGGCAATGTACTGACAACTCGGACAGCATGTGTTACAGACCATGGGAACAAATGTGAGTGTACTAGTGGTTTTTACCCTGAACTTCTGCAACATCAAAACGCCATAAGACTAATAATGCCGTAATGGGTAAAGTGTTTGCTAAGCAAGACAAAGTGCCCTTCTGGATTATTAACAGTATGCCTTAGGAATTTGTGCACCTATACTGCAACTCGAGGCTGAGGTAGTGGCCACATAGATATAAATCTCCTGACGTAAAAAATAAGCAAATCGGTGAATACAAATCATGGAAAGTATCACCTCAGCTAGAACAGTCTGGAAGGAACTATTAACTTAGGGACCATAAAAGGTTTGAAAAGCCTGATTGGTATCAGTATACTGGATAGAAAGAATGACAAGCTGAACCAAGTATCGGACAGGGCATGACTACGCCAATCAGAAAGTTGAAAACGGATAGTCGGAAACAAGATACTGAGCACAATATAAAGGAGGAAGAGAAAGTTTGCACTCAAAAGCGAACTTCAAAATGAATAAAGTGTCCGGTTTGACCACTGGAAACATCACACGTCAAAATAACAGAGTCCATCTGCAGGTGTGTCTTTATGGGCCTTACTGGGAGATGGGAGGGAGGATCTGAGCACAGCCTCACACTTACACCTGAGCAGGCTGTACCCTGTCCACACACAAAGGGCCTCCCTGTAGTGATTCAGGATCCAGGGCAGGAAGGGAGGACCTCTGTTCACTTCAAAGCTTTTTTTGAAGTCGTCCTCACTTCAAAAGCACAACTAGGTATAAGCCCTAGACCTATGACACCACGACTTTATTACTTCTGGACCTGTGAAAACTCTGCCAGGAAGAAGGACTGCTGTGCTGCTGAAAGGACTGCAACTCTGCTGCTTTGCTGAGCTGCCCTACTGCCCCCACTTTTCTCCTGCCTGGTTGAAAAGGACTGGACCTGCACCACTGTAAACCATAGTGACTCCAAGGGTTTGCTGGCTTCCCTCCTGTTCTAAGTCTCAGGGACTTCGAAGACTTAAACTCATCCTGCTACAGCACCTGGACTTTTCATGCTGCAAGTTTTGCCTTACTAATTGGTGCCAGCCCGGCCCTGTGCCCTTGGAAGTGGGAATAAAGTGCTGCTACAATTAGAACCCATGCAACCTCATTGGAAATGGCACATCCTTGTTCAAGCACAGAACAGAGCCAGTGGATCACACTCGGAACCAGCGGATCACACTCTGAACCAGCGCATCGACTTCAGAATCTATGCATCACCTGCTGCAGAAGCAGTAGCTGCGTATAATAATAATAGTTGCATTTATAAAGCGCATGGTTACACTGAACCAGTGTGTCCCCGCGCTACCGTGGCAAAAAAAGGAAACAGGAGCGCCAATCATTCAGACCTGGCTGCAGGGAAGAGGTAGGTCTTCAAACCTTTCCGAAAGGTCATTTCGGAATGCTCTAAACGGAGTATCTGCGGGAGTGAGTTCCACAATTGGGCTGCCAAATAACGAAAGGAACGCCCACCCATTCTGGCTCTCTTAACTTTGGGAACCTGTACAGTGCCCTTTCCGCCGGACCTTAAGAGTCTGGTCGGTACATAGGGCGTGAGAAGACTGAAGATATGAAGGGCCCTTTCTTTGCAAAATCCTATTACTCACGCACAAGGCCTTGAACTTCACCCTCTCCCTAACGGGGAGACAGTGGAGAGAAGCGAGCTCACCAGTCGCTGAGGCCCTTCTAGAGAGCCTGAGAACCAGCCTAGCCGCTGCATTTTGAATATGCTGCAGGCATCTTGCAGTAGCGCCCAAGTATAAAATGTTTCCATAGTCCAGGCGAGATGTTACCATGGCGTGAACCAGGATCTTTCTAGATGCAGTGGGAAGGGCGTCGAGGGTTTTTCGCAGTCTCTTCAATATCCCAAAACATGCACCTGCCACCTGCCTGGTAATCGAAGGACAGTTTGTTATCAACCCAGACCCCAAGATTCTTAGCCCGCTCACTAGGTATGGAAGTAGATCCCAGAGACTGGGGCCACCATGCCGAGTACCAGACAGAAGGAGCTTTCCCAATCACCAACACCTCGGTCTTGCTGCCATTTAGTCTCAAGCAGTTATTTGCCATCCAGTCAGCCAGTTCTTGGAGGCAATCTACAAAGTTGGAGGCAGCATCTACCCGGGTTTGAGTCAGGGAGACTACTAGCTGGGTGTCATCAGCATAGGACAAGGCTCTGATTCCATATTTATCCGAGATTTTAGCCAGGGGAGCGACATACAGATTGAACAGTGTAGGGCTCAATACAGAACCCTGAGGCACCCCCCTGGCCAGCTTGATGTTCCTAGAATAATGGTTGCCTTGCATAACTCGAAAACTGCACGCGGATAAAAAGGACTCCATCCATTCTAATGCTCTACCAGCTATACCCCCTTTCTCCAAATCGCAGAGCAAAGTATGGTGGGCGATAGTGTCGAATGCGGCACTTAAGTCTAAAAGAATCAAGGCCGCTGTCTGACCTTCGTCCACATACTTCCGGATGGTCTCAGTGGAGTACAGCAGGGCCGATTCCGTGGAATGCAAAGCCCAAAAGCCGGACTGGGAATGATGGAGAATATTATTAGTACAGATGTGGGCAGTCAACTGAGCATTCACAATTTCTTCCGCCACATTTGCAAAGTACGGGAGCAGAGAGATTGGACGCAAATTGTCCAGCTGATCCGCACTGATGTGAGGCTTTTTCTGTAGGGGAAGAACCACAGCCTCCTTCTACATTTCTGGGACCACTCCTGAGATAAAAGAAAGTTCTAATAGGTGTCTCAAAAAAGGTTCGAGTACATCCATGCTGCTCCTCAACACCCTAGGGGTAGCCGGGTCACCAGGAGAACCTGATTTAATACCCATAGCAATACTCTTAAGGATGTCCCGAGATGGTACGAAAAATTCCGAAAGACCCTGAGTTTCAGCCACATCCATTCCCTTCATTACCACTCTTTTCCCATCACGAGCTGAAGTGGGAAAGGACAAGTAAATCCTCTCCACCTTGTCTGCAAAATATTCCGCTAAACGATTGCATGACTCCTCAGAGCCAATGTAGGGTGCAGCAGCAGACGCCAAGGAGGAAATTTCAGTAAAGATCTTAAACATCTCTTTAGTAGAGTTTTCTGCTGTTTGTATTCTCTCATTGAAATAGGCTGCCTTTGCCTTTCTAATGAGGAAATGATAATGCTTGAGACTGAGTTTATAGTCTGCTTTCAGATGAACAGAGAAATCCTTCCTCCAACGCCTCTCCAACCGTTCATAGCCTTCCGAACCGACGCATCGCTGACACTGTGTGGAGAATCTAGATGCATCTTGCCTACTGCATAGCTCGCAGCTGTTGCCTCCGTCAATCGTGCCCTTGTGGGTGTCCGGCGATTATCGACGGACACCCACGCAAAAGTAGAAGTAACATAATGCAACAACAGTCAGCACTATGTGAAATACTCACTTCTGACGCAGGACCACTTGAAAATCGCCAGACACCCACGGGGGCACGATTGACGGAGGCAAAAGCTGCAAGAGCCAGTGAGACAGTGAATATGCACACACTCACATGTGCACAAAGGTAAAGGTATGCCTATGAGGGGCCAAATCCTGGAACATTAAAAATAAACGTACATTGGTGCAGGGTGGAGTGACTGACCCACGCCCTGAAGAAATTGACGTGAGTCCTTTCACCTGGGAATGAAACATGTCGGCTTTTAGATGAGCAGACACACAGCACCAAATAAAGTTGAACAGCCAGTGTGATCTAGCTCGTTTTAACTGGGACCTGCGGAGCTACAGTTTTGACTCCACAGTCCTGATTCTTGGGTTAACTCTGCCGCACACTGAAACTAACTGTTTGGTGCATAGGCAGTATTTGACACCACACCCTAGCACCTAGATCTTTTTCCTTTTCCTTCACTCACTTTAACACACTTTAGTTTTGGGTAGGTGGTCGCTGATGATGAGAACCCGAGGAAGCAGGCCAGTACCTTCCTGCTCACTCCCATGGTGTTACTTCCGTGAGGCACCACCATCCCCCTCTCACATTTTCTTTCATTTCTATAGTTGCTTTATGTATCTGTAGCGTGATTGCATCACATGAGGATACGGATATAACTGTGCGAGACACTGGTTAAAATCAGTGCAGTAGATAATTGTTTTTTAAGAATGTTCTTGAAAAAATGATGACCCACATCCTAATAGCACAAACAGTATATTATTAACCGATGGCCCAACAGATGTTTTGAGAATCCAAAACGGAGTGGTTAGGATCTGAGCTTCAGATTCACTGTGTGAACAGCTCCTATGTTGTGAATGGCATTCCCTATTAAACCTTAGTATTTCTCTCTGGCCCATAATAATGATCTTTAGCTCTTGTTTGCTTTAATTTGATATATTATATGGGTCATCAAGAGTGAAGTATTATCTACTATTTTTAAAAGATTTTCATATGGATAAACCAAGAGATTTTATCCCTGCCATCTAGAGACAGACAGTCCCTAATGATGTCTTTGGTGAATTTCATTCCTGTCTTAGCCCAAATTCCATGCCAGGTCAGGAGTGCACTAGTGTAAATACTATCTTCTATGAATGGGATGGCAAGTTATGTACGAACAATATAGGATGATGTGGAGTGAGGTACTGCAAGAAGCCTACATAAAAAAGTATTCTCTAAAATTAGTAATGTATTTATTGAAGATGAACCCACAAAGCTTCCCATAATTACTGCTGCTAATATATTTACTTTTTTGTACAAATTTAACACAGTTGATATTGGTTTGTTTCCCAATTTTCCTGCAAATCCAAAAATGTGCTTCTGTTTTTCTGTTAGATTTCATCCTAACTATTTTTATATGAGGGTTCCACATGTTCTTATTTAAAAAAAAAAATGGAGACCCAGATATGTAAAATAGTCCACTTCTGCTATTTTCTTGCCTTTTAGATAGTAAATCCTTTTCTTAATATTTCCTGTGCCGCACACCATCACATACATTTTGGTAAGGTTAAGTTATGTCCCTTTCCTCCAAAAAACTATTAAAACCTTCAATCACATCTTGTAAGCCAACTGCTGTCTGTAATATCAAAACCGCCTCCTCCATGAATAAGAAGATAGGAATTGGGTGGTTCTCTACTTTGGGGGGAATCAGCTACTATTTGTTAGAGGAATGCATTCACCCCATTAATGTATGAAGAAAATAGAAGTGGTGCAAGAACGCATCCTTGCAGGATGCCTTGTGTGATCTTGAACCCTGGAGTGCATTCACCATTAATACCATAACATACATAGGCAGTTAACCTCTTCGCCCCGGCGTACATTCTGCTGCAGTGCTGAAAACAATTATGTATGCGTGGTTAGAACGGCCCTCTGCCGTCCTCCGCACACGCCCACTGTGACGTCAGACGGCCGGGGACCGTCCGACTCATCAAAGAAGTTAAATAACTTTAAAGTTGCGAACGGTAGGATATTATATCTCTAGGAGCATCCCAGGTTGGCTAATGTATTTCACAGCTTGGCTAATGTTTTTCACAGCTTGGCATGGCTGATGAGATCAAAGGCACTGCTTAAATCTGCAAAGCACAAGTAGAGGCTACCATTTTTTTGCTACAGTGCATTTATTTACAATCAGGTTTAGCTTGATACATTGATCTAATGTGCCAACCTCATGTCTAAAACCGAACTGTGAGTATGTTGCTATCCTCGGCCAATGTCTTCAGCCTCTTCAGCAGTATCCTTCCAAGCACCTTAACTGAGGTAGTATCAAGAAAGGAGATAGGCCTCTAGCATTTCACATCCCTTCTGTCTCCCTTTTTAAATATGGGAACGATAATACTTTCCGCCCATGTAGGCGGTGTATAGCTGTCTTTTATCACTAAGGGTGCTAGAGTTAGGTGAAGTCGGCCATGAACTCTCATATGTTTGACTGACTCCACCTCATAACTACTGCATCACATAAAAAAACTAAACCTAAAACACAGGCATATTTATAGAGCTCACTTTCCCCTCAACGTTTTTGGGGTTCTCTTGGCGGATAACAGATGTTTGTTACCAAACTCAATAGTACTCCTTTTATTAACTTTGGAAGTATGAAATGCTGATTGGACTAGCTTGTACTATAACTTGTGGCCGCTGGGGGCAAACACAGGTCTATGCAGCGGGTGCATTAGGCCAGTGAGACAATCTGTACCTAAAATGACTCCTATTTTAAGAAAAGCAAGTTTGAGTGGAGACTATTAAGGTTAGTAACTTTATTTGGTCACTTGACCTGTGAGTCTAGTGGCAATTTGTTTAGTTTTCCGGTGCTGATACAGTTCATTATGAAGGTAATTGGTACATGTGTCCTCTGCCCTCACCTGCCCCTGCCCTTTGTCCCCACCCTGTTTTTCTGTGAACCTGATGCCAGATGGAGCTACCTGGTTTAGCTATAGGGGAGATGGGTTGTGGATTCCCTCCTTGGTCGTCACCTACCCAGTAAGTCTTTAGACAGACTTCCTTTCGTCTCTACGGTTGTCTCTTCCTTTATCCTCACTTTCTCACCTCCCCTACCCCCCACTACTTTTCTCTCTCCTTTCTCTCCTCTCCTAATGTATTGCTGATTATTTGATGTAATGTGTAATTGTTGATCTTTTAATGTTATATTGTTGAACCACATTGTTACACTTCCTTTCGTCTCTCCTTTCGTCTCCTCCCGCATCCTCCCTCTATTTATGTTTCTCCTTCTCTCCTCCCTCAATGTATTGAGACTGAACTATTTTGTCTGATGCCCGATGGAGCTACCTGGTTTAGCTATAGGGGAGATTGGCCGTGGATTCCCTCCTTGGTCGTCACCTACCCAGTCGGTCTTTAGACAGACTTCTTTTCATCTCTCCTTATTGTCTCTTCCCTTATCCTCCCTTTCTCACCTCCCCTGCCCCCTCCACTACTTTTCTCTCTCCTTTCTCTCCTCTCCTAATTGTATTTCCTATTTTTTGATGTATTGTGTAATTGTTGAACTTTTTCTGTTACATTGTTGATTCTCATGTAAAGCGCTCTGATACCTTCGGGTCTAGCCAGCACTATATAAAACTCTTTAAATAAAATAAATAAATAAATATATAGATCTGTAGCTACTTGGAGAACCAACCGGATAAGCTAAGATCCTATGGAGAAGCAACCAAATCTCCATCTTTACCAACATTAAATCCTGAGCTGGTGTCAACGACTACTGAGATTCCATCGATGTCATCAGCACCATTTCTAGAATCTGCACCACTGCAACAATCTGCACCAATGTCAGAAGAAAAACCTGATCCAGAGGAGACAACAGTTGTTTTCCACTTTAACTTCTGAAACCAGTGGGCGGCACATTTGGATGGATTATTACCTCTTGCTGGATAGATTTGTCCACTCTAGTCCTGCATTTGTTTTTGAAGCACGTTTAGCATTCCTGTTGTGGATTATGTTATTATTTTGAAAGTGGCACATGGGCACTCTCCAACTGAGTATCTGCCACCATCTACTGGGTTACAACAGCTGCAGCCACATTTATTTTCTCATTGTGTGACAAGGAGTTAACAGTGTGCAGACACTGTCTGAACACATGTATGCTGATTTCGCTGATACATCGTCAGCACTCAAAATGTTAAAAGGGTTACCCTTCCATCATCGAGAGCAAGTTCAAACATGTGAATTCGCCCAGCTCATTTGCGTTTTGCAGACTCCTGATTTGATACAGTGCCTGAACCCCTCTAATTAAACTGCTCTCTCTGTTCGATATAACTTTGCGGCACAACAGAAACATTTTGCTAAAAAAGATGGAATTATTTCTCTTCTCTCTCAACCTGAACAGACACCTTCTTCGCTAGCTAACTACCGTCGTTTATTGTGGGCAACACATGGAACTATTTGCCTACATATTACTTCTTAACTATTTTATATACGTCTCTGACAAATATCTATGTAATAGTATAAACCTACTCATTATGGACATCTACTGCACTGAGGGGGCCTTTCTCTACCTACAGTATCAAAGTTTACTCAATGAAAATCCTGTCTTTATTGCTAGATCTCAATGTACACATCTTCTAGGCCATTGCTTGTTGTGTGGCTCAATAGCAATGTTTGGTCCATGTGTCCTTATGAAGTCTCACCTTGCTTTCAAGATGTTTGTTTCGGTCATTGCTTCATACTATGCTCCTCTTTGATAATGACAGCTATGTTTTCAGAAAGAATACTTCATGGGGTGGGTCACATCAAAGTTTTGGTTATGTGCTTTCTGTTCAGAAGAATGTACAATGTTGTGATGTTGCACTGTATTCCTCCTCCTGTTAGAAGTTTTGATATCCTCTGTAGTAGGAGGTTACTCTATTTCCATTGCACAAAGTGAATAAACTAATTTTCATTCTTTCACAAATAGAAGTTTCTTTAACATTGGCAGCTTAGTTTTTGGACTTCCACAAAACGCATTCTCCAGTAAAAGCACACTTTCTCTTTAAAGTCCCCAAAATGTTTGGGTTTCGCCTGCCGAAGGCTGCGCTCTGCGCAGCTTTTCGGCGCAGGTGAAATCCTTTGCTAACAATAAGGACTTCAGGAACGTCCCCCGGCTCCCATTGGCTAGCTCCATAAATGGAGGCTAGCCATTGGGTGCCGGATCTGTCTGTCAAGGCCGGACCAGATTCGGGGGCGTTCCCGAGATTTTTTCCATGGGCGGTGTTTCGTTTTTTCCCGTTCCCTCCCCTTTCACTGAAAGTGATTTCAGATGCGCTGTCCATTCCCGCCCCCCTCCGTGTGCCTCCCCGCCCCCGCCCCCCTCCCGCTGTCCGTGTGCTTTCCCGCCCCCCCCCCCCGCTTTCCCTTAATTGACGTGATTCAAGTTCAGCAAACTTTCTTCCTTAAAGTAAGTCTGTTATTTCAATCTGTTCTGAGGGATGTTTAAAATACATTTTAAGAAGGGTGTGGGAATAAGTCTTGTCGAAAAATATCCTTTCCCGTCTTTCCTTTTCAGGTCCAGACTATTGCTGTTCGTTACCTCTCGCGAGACGTTGTACGAGAGTACGACCGGTAAAGATGGCGGAGGCGGAAGGGGAGAGTCTGGAGTCCTGGCTGAGTGAGTGAAT
This sequence comes from Lissotriton helveticus, assembly GCF_964261635.1. Classification (NCBI taxonomy): domain Eukaryota; kingdom Metazoa; phylum Chordata; class Amphibia; order Caudata; family Salamandridae; genus Lissotriton; species Lissotriton helveticus. Next base: position 971,542,439 of record NC_136071.1, on the reverse strand, counting down.
TTGGATGAAGGGATAAATGTCACCGGGAGGGTAGGATGCTGGAGACACCGAGGCCATCCCTCTATGTTTTAGACCCGTGGAACAGGGTTGGGGTTACTGTAGGGTGCGAGTGTACTGTGATGTTGCAAAATAGTGCCTTGGTATAACGAAGAAGTAGTGTTGTTCCCCCGATGCACGCGGGTGCATTTCTGACAGGCAACAGACTGCCCTTTTTGTGTGTATTCAAGAATATTTAGAGATGTTTACACCATCTGAGTGCACCGCCCAGGAGCAGCCTTTCCGTTCACCTGTGGTTCAAGCGTGTATAATACAGGATGAATGATCAGCCGCCCCCTATGGCTGTGTTGTGAGTGGAAGCTATGAGGTGCGTTGTGCCCCCCCCTCCCCGTGCGCCTGGTTGCAGCTGGGGAATGGAATGGGGTGGCGGATGCATTAAAGTGTCTGTGCGGGCATAGGCGGAAGGAACAACAGGCGCAGGATGGCAGCGCGGGTGTCGGGCTCTGTGCCGCCGCCGCGTGCAGAGCCCGCTGGGGCCGGGTGGGGGGTGTGTCGCCGGTGCCTCAGTCTGTGTTGAGCTACAGTGCGCAGGCGGTGCCCGCGAGCTCCCTAAGTGTCCCCCTCTCGCTTGCTGTGTGCAGGGTCCTCGCGGAGTGGCTGACATGAACTCCCAGCAGCAGCGGATGGCCGCCATCGGGACGGACAAGGAGTTGAGTGACCTGCTGGACTTCAGTGCGGTACGCTATCCTTCTTCGAGGTCTTCTGCTTATGGCTTCTCCTGCACGGTAAAGCGAGCACCCCGGCGGGGCCTGCCCCGGCCTCCCCTCTCATGTCTAGACTGCAACACTTTAATGCCTTTAGCACTGCCGGGGTCAATCGGTTTAGAAGGGAGGGCTGGGGGAGGACCGTCTGACCCCAAGATAAAATAATCTCATTGGCTAGCTTGTGTTAAATCGCCCTTTTTATTGTATTGAAAATTATATAGCGCGTTCTCACTTCTTAAGGTGCTCGAAGCGATGTATCGTTATTTTTTCTTTCTGTTTTCATGCAAGTGCTTAAAACCTACCAAATCTAGCAGGCGCGAAGGCAGTCTGCAGCTGAGGCGCCTCTGTTTAGAAGGCTGAGCACAATAAATGCATTTTACTGGTGTAAATGTCTCAAATAACGCAGCGGCATATAAGGGCTGCCTGTCATACCTGTGTTTACGTTTATAACATGACCCCGTTTTGCAGCAACACATGAACATATTTAATTTTATGTCATTAAGTGTGGCAGCGTATGCGTATTTTCCTGCATAATCGTCATACTAAATATAGACACCTGTAAAGAAAACATTGGTGTTCCTGTTGGGTTATGCTCACTGTATGCACACTTTGTTTCTGATGGCGCAGCATCGTCATGGCAAGAGATGTCGAGGGCATTCCTCAGTCTGTTGATAATCTCATGAGGGTTGGGGGAATCGCAAATTTTTTTTTAAAGTTAAAAAAAAAATGGCCCCCCACAATTAATTCACGAATCTACATTTTAAGTGAACGCTTAACTCTGCCTTTAACTGAGGTTTGCATAACTTTTAAAAACGTGTTATTTGGGGTTTTACATATGTTTTCCCTGCCGAAGTACCCGTCATACAAACTGTAAATCAGGAGCTTTGTCTCTCCCCAGCCTCCTCTGCTCCCTATGTTTTCCCTTGTCTGGTTCCCACTCACTGTTTCTTTCTATGTTCTTCCTCCACTCGCCATAACTTGTTTCCTGTTCAGAGCTTCTCTCGCTCATCTCTTGACTTGGCCACTACTATGCTACCAGACACCCTATCCCATGCTCCTGACATCCCTCCCCCTCCCACAAGATTGGGAGGCACACAGAACTAGGATCTGCTAATCAGTGAGGACACACACCCCCTACTTCCGCATACCCTGACTGGACCACATACCATGCAGATCTCAAATAGCACCACCACCACACCTTCAGGTTAAGAAGGCGGAGCAGGGCGCATGACATTGTGTGTATGGGTGTAAGTGTGCATGTATGAGTTGTCATGTATGTGCGTGTGAAGCATGGGTTTGTGTGTGCGAGTATGAGTTTCTGTGTGAAAGGAGCTGGAAAACATGTAGGGAATCCCAGGCATAATATTGGCCTTGACTTGCTTTGATCGTGATTTAGGATGTTATGCACTTGTAATTAGGTCAGGGCCGGCTTTAGGGAGGTGCTACCAGTGGGGTTGCACTTGGTGCTGACCTTGAAGGGTGGGGGGGGCGGCACTTACCACAGGGAGGCGCTGTGTTTAGCAATTACATAGGATTTAAAAGCACCTGCTGCAGAGTTCCTTGTGCATCCAGCTTTCGGGCAGCAATGAAAATTTAATTATAACTCTTGTGATTAATGTTTCTGCTAGAGAGAAAGATCATAATTTTAGCTTGAGGCAGTTTTGGCTGCCATAAAGTAGCACAGAGGGTTAATGTTCCTGCTGCAAAGAACAGATCTGTATTTTATGTGGATACCTAAGAGGAACAGTAAATCTAGCCTTTACCAGGCTTTAAAGCAAATGAAATGTATGTGAGAGAGGCCTATGGAGAGAGGAGGGGCACTTTTGCCCAGGTGATAGTGAGGGGATCCAAGGAGGAGGACATATGGGGGGGCTGGGGGGGCACCAAAAAGATTGACGCAGTGAGTCCCTCAAGACTTGTCCTCAGTCTCCCTCTGTGTGCAGTGAGTCCCTCAAGACTTGTCCTCAGTCTCCCTCTGTGTGCAGTGAGTCCCCCCCATGCTTGTCCTCAGTCTCCCTCTGTGTGCAGTCTCCCTCTGTGTGCAGTGAGTCCCTTCAGGCCTGTCCCCAGTCTCCCTCCCTGTGCAGGGAGTCCCTCCAGGCCTGAAATGAGACTCCGCCTTTGTGCAGCTAGCTCATGCAAGTGGGTTCTAGCCTGCACCAAAATAACAGATACAACTTTGTTTTGTTTTTTCTTGCCTTCTGCCTTTTGATTGTGCCTGTGCCTGTTCCCGCCCCCCCTCCCTCTGTCCGTGTGCCCGTTCCTGCCCCCCCCTCCCGCTGTCCGTGTCTCTGGCCCCACTTGTAAATGCTTGTTTTATTTTTGCAGTATATTTCCTTGGGAAAGCACATGTCTGTAGTTGCATTTGGGGAATGAATCTCTGAAACTGAGATCTGTTTTGAATTTGGGAAGTGCTTCTCTTAGAGACAGCAGCATAGTGTGGGCTGTGAGAGCTGTGTGGGCTGTGAGAGCTGTGTGGGCTGTGAGAGCTGTGTGGGCTGTGAGAGCTGTGTGGGCTGTGTGGGCTGTGAGAGCTGTGAGAGCTGTGTGGGCTGTGAGAGCTGTGTGGGCTGTGAGAGCTGTGAGAGCTGTGTGGGCTGTGAGAGCTGTGTGGGCTGTGAGCTGTGTGGGCTGTGAGAGCTGTGTGGGCTGTGAGAGCTGTGTGGGCTGTGAGAGCTGTGTGGGCTGTGAGAGCTGTGTGGGCTGTGAGAGCTGTGTGGGCTGTGAGAGCTGTGTGGGCTGTGAGAGCTGTGTGGGCTGTGAGAGCTGTGTGGGCTGTGAGAGCTGTGTGGGCTGTGAGAGCTGTGAGAGCTGTGTGGGCTGTGAGAGCTGTGTGGGCTGTGAGAGCTGTGTGGGCTGTGAGAGCTGTGTGGGCTGTGAGAGCTGTGTGGGCTGTGAGAGCTGTGTGGGCTGTGAGAGCTGTGTGGGCTGTGAGAGCTGCGTGGGCTGTGAGAGCTGCGTGGGCTGTGAGAGCTGCGTGGGCTGTGAGAGCTGTGTGGGCTGTGAGAGCTGTGTGGGCTGTGAGAGCTGTGTGGGCTGTGAGAGCTGTGTGGGCTGTGAGAGCTGTGTGGGCTGTGTGGGGCTGTGAGAGCTGTGTGGGCTGTGAGGGCTGTGTGGACTGTGAGGGCTGTGTGGGCTGTGAGGGCTGTGAGGGCTGTGTGGGCTGTGAGAGCTGTGTGGGCTGTGAGAGCTGTGTGGGCTGTGTGGGCTGTGAGAGCTGTGTGGGCTGTGTGGGCTGTGTGGGCTGTGAGAGCTGTGAGAGCTGTGAGAGCTGTGAGAGCTGTGAGAGCTGTGTGGGCTGTGTGGGCTGTGTGGGCTGTTGGCAAAGTAAATAACAATGCCATTTATTTATAAGTAAAAAAAAAAAATGTCATGAGCAATGCAATAGCTCTAACTTTTCCAAAGGCGAAACCATTGCATTGTAAATGCTTGTTTGCTGATGTACTCAGTACCAGTCAGTCACAGCTCTTTCTTCGATCAAACCAAATGGCCAACAAATATACAATGAAATACATTCTTACATTCCATTAAAACATATTCCATCATATAAAGATGACAAATAAAAATAATAAAACACACTAAAAGGCAGGATTGACTAAATTATGTGGCACCTTTTTGATAGTATTACTTCATTATTTTATCATTTTTTCACATGATAATACTGTCTGGGCAAATATTTCCCCTCATTACTACCAGACTAACAACCAAATGTATAATAATAATAATAATAATAATAAGCTTTATTCGATTTTTAAATAAAAATCATGAAAGCATCAACAATACAGAAATACTAACAAAAAAAACCATAGACATTTCATTTCATAGACAAAGTAAAAAACCATCATTCAACAATTATTGTACAAAATTCAATTACCATTAAAAAACTTAAGAGTTTAACCTATGTAATGTGAGGGGAGCACGGGTAAAAATCATATAGATCCCAAATGCGAATTGTGCCTTGTCTTTCATTGGGGGTACAAACTCGTAAAAAGGGGGCAACATTGGTGTTTTTAAATTTAATTAGTACCAGATCCCCAGCAATGCATTTGGGCAGCGTCCCTAACCATCCCACCCTTCTGACACTCAAGATACCCCCGTCTAGGCCCGGCGGCAACGGTCTATTCTTATTTAGCCAATAGGTGGCCTTATTTAGCAAATCCTGCTGAGATTCGCGTGTTCCCTGGGTGAGGGCAGGGACCCCAGAGAGGACAGACACATACGGGGCGGCCTCAGGGGGCAGGTTGATATGTGGCATTCTTGCCAAGGCGGATCTAGCCACTGTATGGGTTTTTGGTGCAGGTTTGGCAAATACTTTGGGGCCTGTTTGAGTAGATATGCATAATGGTTGTATTTGGGTAGCCCCATTGCCAGATTTATGCGTTTCGGGGACGGTTGTAGGGTTAGGACAGGCGCATGTGGCCAAAGTAGTAGCTGGAAGCGGGAGCTTTCTTATTACTGACTCAATATTGGTCAGCCTTTCCCCTAAGTCATTCATTTTTGTGACCAAGGGAGAGATGGTAGCAACCAGCAGTTGCTCAATTCTGGTCAATAAAGTCATGTTGAGAGACAAAAGAGGGTCCTCTAGTTTGTCCGCAGCCGGGTCCTCGATAAATGCTATTGGATTAGCGAGAGATGGTATGCTGGTATTGTTCCCAAAGTTAGTTTCAATGTCATGCTTCCATCTATTGTAAGAACCCAGGGGCGCGGCATTTTCTTGATTATGAGCTTTATCAGCGGGGCCATTTGCTTTAAGACAAAAAGAATCCACAGCCGGGGAGGTTATAAGATCAGGGGTGTACTTAGTACCACACAGGGCGTTGAGTTCCTCCCATATGGACATCGTGAATGTAATAGTAACAAAATGACAAATAGTATTAAAGCACGATACCTCCCTCTGTGATGGAACCAAGTGGGGTGGCCCGTCCCGGCCTCCTCAGGCCTCTGAGGGCCACAGAGGGCCCGCCCTTTGCCCGGGCTTCTCCCGCGCGCGACTCGCGAGGCGAGAGGGGGTGTCAGCCTTTTACAGGCGCCTCCGGGCGCTCTTTGCACGTCACGGGCGCGCTTCCGCCCCAGGGGCTGCTGGGGAGTGTAGTCCGCTGTAGACCGATGGGCCGGGCTGCCTGCCGGCGTTCTGCTGATACTGCCGTTTCCCTCACGGCTCTGGCCCGATGGCGTGACACAGGTAAGTGCTTGGTGTTCTCCCACTGGGCTCCCGGGGGGTCAGCCTTTTACAGGCGCCTCCGGGCGCTCTTTGCACGTCACGGGCGCGCTTCCGCCCCAGTGGCTGCTGGGGAGTGTAGTCCGCTGTAGACCGATGGGCCGGGCTGCCTGCCGGCGTTCTGCTGATACTGCAGTTTCCCTCACGGCTCTGGCCCGATGGCGTGACACAGGTAAGTGCTTGGTGTTCCCCCACTGGGCTCCCGGGGGGGTCAGCCTTTTACAGGCGCCTCCGGGCGCTCTTTGCACGTCACGGGCGCGCTTCCGCCCCAGGGGCTGCTGGGGAGTGTAGTCCGCTGTAGACCGATGGGCCGGGCTGCCTGCCGGCGTTCTGCTGATACTGCCGTTTCCCTCACGGCTCTGGCCCGATGGCGTGACACAGGTAAGTGCTTGGTGTTCCCCCACTGGGCTCCCGGGGGGTCAGCCTTTTACAGGCGCCTCCGGGCGCTCTTTGCACGTCACGGGCGCGCTTCCGCCCCAGGGGCTGCTGGGGAGTGTAGTCCGCTGTAGACCGATGGGCCGGGCTGCCTGCCGGCGTTCTGCTGATACTGCCGTTTCCCTCACGGCTCTGGCCCGATGGCGTGACACAGGTAAGTGCTTGGTGTTCCCCCACTGGGCTCCCGGGGGATCAGCCTTTTACAGGCTCCTCCGGGCGCTCTTTGCACGTCACGGGCGCGCTTCCGCCCCAGGGGCTGCTGGGGAGTGTAGTCCGCTGTAGACCGATGGGCCGGGCTGCCTGCCGGCGTTCTGCTGATACTGCCGTTTCCCTCACGGCTCTGGCCCGATGGCGTGACACAGGTAAGTGCTTGGTGTTCCCCCCCAAATGTATAAATCAGCAACTGAAATATGACCAGTTAACGTTTGGGTCTTCCAAAGCATGTTAATACATATCCCAAAGTTTTCAGTAACCTTTGATCCTTTTGAGTTAAAAACACATGTATTTGTTTTGTTAAAATCTACAGGTTAAGCACCATATTATGGATAATTATGCAGAAAAAGCAGCAAATAGAGGATCGCATAATTCCAGTGGCCCTCCCCATGACCTAATATTATATTTGAACTCTAACTTTTTGATGGTCAAACTGGACCCTCCCCATACCTGTCCAGTGGGTACAAAGTGATGACTCAACAGACACTATCGTAACCCCCACCAAAGCCCCACCCCCTCGGTTGCCAAAACATACAGTTGCAGTTCCATCTTAGGATGGTAGAGTGGGTCCAAGGATGGTAGAGTGGGTCCAAGGATGGTGGAGTGGGTCCAAGGATGGTGGAGTGGGTCCAAGGATGGTGGAGTGGGTCCAAGGATGGTGGACTGAATCCAAGGAGGGTGGAGTGGGTTTAAGGACGGTGGAGTGGCTCTAAGGACGGTGGAGTGGCTCTAAGGACGGTGGAGTGGCTCTAAGGACGGTGGAGTGGGTTTAAGGACGATGGAGTGGCTCTAAGGATGGTGGAGTGGCTCTAAGGATGGTGGAGTGGCTCTAAGGATGGTGGAGTGGCCCTAAGGAGGGTGGAGTGGCCCTAAGGATGGTGTAGTGGCCCTAAGGATGGTGGAGTGGCCCTAAGGATGGTGGAGTGGCCCTAAGGATGGTGGAGTGGCCCTAAGGATGGTGGAGTGGCCCTAAGGATGGTGGAGTGGCCCTAAGGATGGTGGAGTGGCCCTAAGGGTGGTGGAGTGGCCCTAAGGGTTGTGGAGTGGCCCTAAGGATGATGGAGCGGGTTTAAGGATGATGGAGCGGGTCTGAGGATGATGGAGCGGGTCTGAGGATGATGGAGCGGGTCTGAGGATGATGGAGCGGGTTTAAGGATGATGGAGCGGGTCTGAGGATGATGGAGCGGGTCTGAGGATGATGGAGCGGGTCTGAGGATGATGGAGCGGGTCTAAGGATGATGGAGCAGGTCTAAGGATGATGCAGTGGCTCTAAGGATGATGGAACAGGTCTAAGGATGATGGAACAGGTCTAAGGATGATGGAGTGGGTCTAAGGATGATGGTGCAGGTCTAAGGATGATGGAGTGGGTCTAAGGATGATGCAGTGGGTCTAAGGATGATGGAACAGGTCTAAGGATGATGGAACAGGTCTAAGGATGATGGAGTGGGTCTAAGGATGATGCAGTGGGTCTAAGGATGATGGAACAGGTCTAAGGATGATTGAACAGGTCTAAGGATGATGGAGTGGGTCTAAGGATGACGCAGTGGGTCTAAGGATGATGGAACAGGTCTAAGGATGATGAACAGGTCTAAGGATGATGGAGTGGGTCTAAGGATGAGGGAGTGGCTCTAAGGATGGTGGAGTGGCTCTAAGGATTGTGGAGTGGCTCTAAGGATTGTGGAGTGGCTCTAAGGATTGTCGAGTGGGTCTGAGGATGATGGAGCAGGTCTAAGGATGATGGCGTGGGTCTAAGGATGATGGAGTGGGTCTAAGGATTGTGGAGTGGGTCTAAGGATGATGGAGCGGGTCTAAGGATGATGGAGTGGATTCAAGGGGACCATGGAACATTTCATTAAAGAACACACCAATGCCCTGGCTCTGCCTCCTACTCCCTTCTGCAGTGTGCAGCTCTATCACACGGATGGGTAGTACCACTGTCTTGATCTGAAATCAGGGACAGGAGGTGCCACCAGAACAGCAGCCCCCAGAAAAGGACTGCCAGCTGCGCAGTTGCTTCCCCTACACCAGGTCCCAACTAGCTTCAGGACTCTGCCCAGAAGTGCAACATAATGAGTATGTCAAGCGGAGGTGGACACATTTCCTTTGAGACATTCTTGTCATCCGTCCTCTTCTACTCACTGATGTCCCAGCACATACATGTTAAACTAGGAGCAGAACTGGCGAATGTGCATTTCCTATTCAATAGTGTATATTTTCACTATTTAAATGAGTAAATATTTTCTTACAACGTTTTTAACACTGACAATATGTGCACAATAAATACATAAAAACTGCAAATAGAATATGTGTATACGTGCAAGCGGAAACTTTTAAAGTCAAAGAAAAGTTTGCTATTCGGTGCATTTGTGCACATACCTTTCTTTGGTGAGATCACCGGCGGGCGGTTCTGTGACTGTCTCGCTCTCTCTCCCTGCTCCGTCACCCGAGCTTTCTTCTTTTGACTCACCCCCGGCATCGTCTTCGCTCTGTGCAAGTTTTTGCAAAGGTAAATATGAAAAAAGGGACAAAAATCCTGTCATGCTGGCGTCAAGTCGCTATTGTTGGACAATATTTTAAAAGCTTGCCCAAGTTACACCCGATTTGGAGCGATAAACAGATGCACGCATTAGAAAGTATTATCATCAAGGAAATGTAACTAAATAAATAACGTTTCTGTTGATTTGTACGTGCAAAGCAATCTTGAGCATACAAAGCATTCGCCAAGTTTGCAAGGTGCAGAAGAGAGCATAAGGGCTGACTCCGAGAGGGCACCATGGCAACATGAGCATGTGAATTTACCTGCAGATAAAGCAACATTAAAAACCACGCCCCTTGGCGCCGGAGCCAATAACATGCGGGCAAACCCCGAGTCCACCAGAGACATTCTTAAGGCCGGAGCAGATGGGCTGCAGAGAAGCATTTCAATGGATCGCCCAAGCTCACACGAGCCGCTGGCGTTGTTTTACCTGCGTCTGTGTGCTGGCCTCCAGCAGCCCGCGGCACGCCTCTCCTCCTGCTGGGGGGACCTGCTCCAGCGCTTCCAGCTCGTGCAGGAGCGTCTTCTCTCGCTCCGTAACCAGGCTTTCGTTGACAACAGACACGCTCTTCAAAAAACAGATAAAGAGGTCTCACCTTTCAGGCGTCTGCATGGTATAGCAGCACACATTAGGTCATTAAAGCGGTGACATTTCCACTGCGCAGTGAGCGCGCACCGCGGTAAAAGAGCGGGTGAGGCGTACCTTCGCATCGGTTCTAGTCAGCCACTTGTGCTGTTCTAGTCAGCTGGTGTGCAAGGCTCTAGTCAGCTGGTGTGCAAGGCTCTAGTCAGCTGGTGTGCGTGGTTCTAGTCAGCTGGTGTGCAAGGCTCTAGTCAGCTGGTGTGCAAGGCTCTAGTCAGCTGGTGTGCGCGGTTCTAGTCAGCTGGTGTGCGTGGTTCTAGTCAGCTGGTGTGCGTGGTTCTAGTCAGCTGGTGTGCGGTTCTAGTCAGCTGGTGTGTGCGGTTCTAGTCAGATGGTGTGTGTGGTTCTAGTCAGCTTGTGTGTGCGGTTCTAGTCAGCTTGTGTGCGGTTCTAGTCAGTTGTGTGGGATTCTAGTCAGCTGTGTGTGTGGTTCTAGTCAGATGGTGTGCGGTTCTAGTCAGATGGTGTGCGGTTCTAGTCAGCTGGTGTGTGCGGTTCTACTCAGCAGTGTGTGCGGTTCTAGTACACTGTGTGTGCGGTTCTAGTCAGCTTGTGCGTGTGGTTCTAGTCAGCTGGTGCGTGAGGTTCTAGTCAGCTGGTGTGTGAGGTTCTAGTCAGCTGGTGCGTGAGGTTCTAGTCAGCTGGTGCGCGAGGTTCTAGTCAGCTGGTGCGCGAGGTTCTAGTCAGCTGGTGCGCGCGGTTCTAGTCAGCTGGTGTGCGCAGTTTAGTCAGCTGGTGTGCGCAGTTTAGTCAGCTGTGTGTGCAATTCTAGTCACCTTGTGTGTGCGGTTCTAGTCAGCTGGTGTGTGCGGTTCTAGTCAGTAGTGTGTGTGGTTCTAGTACACTGTGTGTGTGGTTCTAGTCAGCTTGTGCGTGTGGTTCTAGTCAGCTGGTGCGTGAGGTTCTAGTCAGCTGGTGCGCGAGGTCCTAGTCAGCTGGTGCGCGCAGTTTAGTCAGCTGTGTGTGCAATTCTAGTCACCTTGTGTGTGCGGTTCTAGTCAGCTGGTGTGTGCGGTTCTAGTCAGCTTGTGTGTGCGGTCCTAGTCAGCTTGTGTGTGCGGTTCTAGTCAGCTTGTGTGTGCGGTTCTAGTCAACTGGTGTGCGGTTCTAGTCAGTTGTGTGTTATTCTAGTCAGCTGTGTGTGTGTGGTTCTAGTCAGCTGGTGTGCGGTTCTAGTCAGCTGGTGTGTGCGGTTCTAGTCAGTAGTGTGTGTGGTTCTAGTACACTGTGTGTGTGGTTCTAGTCCGCTAGGCGTGTGGTTCTAGTCAGCTGGTGCGTGAGGTTCTAGTCAGCTGGTGTGCGCGGTTCTAGTCAGCTGGTGTGCGCGGTTCTAGTCAGCTGGTGTGCGCAGTTTAGTCACCTTGTGTGTGCGGTTCTAGTCAGCTGGTGTGTGCGGTTCTAGTCAGCTGGTGTGTGCGGTTCTAGTCAGCTGGTGTGTGCGGTTCTAGTCAGCTGGTGTGTGCGGTTCTAGTCAGCTTGTGTGTGCGGTTCTAGTCAGCTGGTGTGTGCGGTTCTAGTCAGCTGGTGTGCGCGGGTCTAGTCAGCTGTGTGCGCGGGTCTAGTCAGCTGTGTGCGCGGGTCTGGTCAGCTGTATGCCCGGGTCTGGTCAGCTGTGTGCGCGGGTCTGGTCAGCTGTGTGCGCGGGTCTGGTCAGCTGCCAGCTGGTGTGTTGTTCTAGTCAGCTGGTGTGTGGTTCTAGTCAGCTGGTGTGTGGTTCTAGTCAGCTGGTGTGTGGTTCTAGTCAGCTGGTGTGTGGTTCTAGTCAGCTGGTGTGTGGTTCTAGTCAGCTGGTGTGTGGTTCTAGTCAGCTGTGTGCGGTTCGAGTCAGCTGTGTGCGGTTCGAGTCAGCTGTGTGCGGTTCTAGTCAGCTGTGTGTGGTTCTAGTCAGCTGTGTGTGGTTCTAGTCAGCTGTGTGTGTTGTTCTAGTCAGCTGTGTGTGCGGTTCTAGTCAGCTGGTGTGCGTGTGTGCGGTTCTAGTCAGCTGGTGTGTGCGGTTCTAGTCAGCTGGTGTGTGCGGTTCTAGTCAGCTGGTGGGCGGGGGTCTAGTCAGCTGGTGGGCGGGGGTCTAGTCAGCTGGTGGGCGGGGGTCTGGTCAGCTGTATGCCCGGGTCTGGTCAGCTGTGTGCGCGGGTCTGGTCAGCTGTGTGCGCGGGTCTGGTCAGCTGCCAGCTGGTGTGTTGTTCTAGTCAGCTGGTGTGTGGTTCTAGTCAGCTGGTGTGTGGTTCTAGTCAGCTGGTGTGTGGTTCTAGTCAGCTGGTGTGCGGTTCGAGTCAGCTGTGTGCGGTTCGAGTCAGCTGTGTGCGGTTCGAGTCAGCTGTGTGCGGTTCTAGTCAGCTGTGTGTGGTTCTAGTCAGCTGTGTGTGGTTCTAGTCAGCTGTGTGTGTTGTTCTAGTCAGCTGTGTGTGCGGTTCTAGTCAGCTGGTGTGCGTGTGTGCGGTTCTAGTCAGCTGGTGTGTGCGGTTCTAGTCAGCTGGTGTGTGCGGTTCTAGTCAGCTGGTGGGCGGGGGTCTAGTCAGCTGGTGGGCGGGGGTCTAGTCAGCTGGTGGGCGGGGGTCTAGTCAGCTGGTGGGCGGGGGTCTAGTCAGCTGTGTGCGCGGGTCTGGTCAGCTGCCAGCTGGTGTGTTGTTATAGTCAGCTGGTGTGTGGTTCTAGTCAGCTGTGTGTGGTTCTAGTCAGCTGGTGTGTGGTTCTAGTCAGCTGTGTGTGTGGTTCTAGTCAGATGTGTGTGTGGTTCTAGTCAGCTGTGTGTGTGGTTCTAGTCAGCTGTGTGTGTGGTTCTAGTCAGCTGTGTGTGTGGTTCTAGTCAGCTTGTGTGTGCGGTTCTAGTCAGCTTGTGTGTGCGGTTCTAGTCAACTGGTGTGCGGTTCTAGTCAGTTGTGTGTTATTCTAGTCAGCTGTGTGTGGTTCTAGTCAGCTGGTGTGCGGTTCTAGTCAGCTGGTGTGTGCGGTTCTAGTCAGTAGTGTGTGTGGTTCTAGTACGCTGTGTGTGTGGTTCTAGTCAGCTTGTGCGTGTGGTTCTAGTCAGCTTGTGCGTGTGGTTCTAGTCAGCTGGTGCGTGAGGTTCTAGTCAGCTGGTGCGTGAGGTTCTAGTCAGCTGGTGTGCGCGGTTCTTGTCAGCTGGTGTGCGTGGTTCTAGTCAGCTGGTGTGCGCGGTTCTAGTCAGCTGGTGTGCGCAGTTTAGTCAGCTGTGTGTGCAGTTCTAGTCACCTTGTGTGTGCGGTTCTAGTCAGCTGGTGTGTGCGGTTCTAGTCAGCTGGTGTGTGGTTCTAGTCAGCTGTGTGTGGTTCTAGTCAGCTGTGTGTGGTTCTAGTCAGCTGTGTGTGGTTCTAGTCAGCTGTGTGTGGTTCTAGTCAGCTGTGTGTGGTTCTAGTCAGCTGTGTGTGGTTCTAGTCAGCTGTGTGTGGTTCTAGTCAGCTGTGTGCGGTTCTAGTCAGCTGGTGTGTGCGGTTCTAGTCAGCTGGTGTGTGCTGTTCGAGTCAGCTGGTGTGCGCGGGTCTAGTCAGCTGGTGTGCGCGGGTCTAGTCGGCTGTGTGCGCGGGTCTAGTCAGCTGGTGTGCGTGTGTGCGGTTCTAGTCAGCTGGTGTGTGCGGTTCTAGTCAGCTGGTGTGCGTGTGTGCGGTTCTAGTCAGCTGGTGTGTGCGGTTCTAGTCAGCTGGTGTGTGCGGTTCTAGTCAGCTGGTGTGCGCAGGTCTAGTCAGCTGTGTGCGCGGGTCTGGTCAGCTGTGTGCGCGGGTCTGGTCAGCTGTGTGCGCGGGTCTGGTCAGCTGTGTGCGCGGGTCTGGTCAGCTGTGTGCGCGGGTCTGGTCAGCTATGTGCGCGGGTCTGGTCAGCTGCCAGCTGGTGTGTTGTTCTAGTCAGCTGGTGTGCTGTTCTAGTCAGCTGGTGTGTGGTTCTAGTCAGCTGGTGTGTGGTTCTAGTCAGCTGTGTGCGGTTCTAGTCAGCTGTGTGTGGTTCTAGTCAGCTGTGTGTGGTTCTAGTCAGCTGTGTGTGTGGTTCTAGTCAGCTGTGTGTGCGGTTCTAGTCAGCTGGTGTGCGTGTGTGCGGTTCTAGTCAGCTGGTGTGTGCGGTTCTAGTCAGCTGGTGTGCGCGGGTCTGGTCAGCTGTGTGCGCGGGTCTGGTCAGCTGCCAGCTGGTGTGTTGTTCTAGTCAGCTGGTGTGTGGTTCTAGTCAGCTGTGTGTGGTTCTAGTCAGCTGGTGTGTGGTTCTAGTCAGCTGTGTGTGCGGTTCTAGTCAGCTGTGTGTGCGGTTCTAGTCAGCTGTGTGTGCGGTTCTAGTCAGCTGTGTGTGCGGTTCTAGTCAGCTGTGTGTGCGGTTCTAGTCAGCTGTGTGTGCGGTTCTAGTCAGCTGTGTGTGCGGTTCTAGTCAGCTGTGTGTGCGGTTCTAGTCAGCTGTGTGTGCGGTTCTAGTCAGCTGGTGTGTGCGGTTCTAGTCAGCTGGTGTGTGCGGTTCTAGTCAGCTGTGTGTGCGGTTCTAGTCAGCTGTGTGTGCGGTTCTAGTCAGCTGTGTGTGCGGTTCTAGTCAGCTGTGTGTGCGGTTCTAGTCAGCTGTGTGTGCGGTTCTAGTCAGCTGCCAGCTGGTGTGTGGTAGTTCTAGTCAGCTTGTGTGTGCGGTTCTAGTCAGCTTGTGTGTGCGGTTCTAGTCAGCTTGTGTGTGCGGTTCTAGTCAGCTTGTGTGTGCGGTTCTAGTCAACTGGTGTGCGGTTCTAGTCAGTTGTGTGTTATTCTAGTCAGCTGTGTGTGGTTCTAGTCAGCTTGTGTGTGGTTCTAGTCAGCTGGTGTGCGGTTCTAGTCAGCTGGTGTGTGCGGTTCTAGTCAGTAGTGTGTGTGGTTCTAGTACACTGTGTGTGTGGTTCTAGTCCGCTGTGTGTGTGGTTCTAGTCAGCTTGTGCGTGTGGTTCTAGTCAGCTGGTGCATGAGGTTCAAGTCAGCTGGTGCACGCGGTTCTAGTCAGCTGGTGTGCGCGGTTCTAGTCAACTGGTGTGCGCGGTTCTAGTCAGCTGGTGTGCGCGGTTCTAGTCAACTGGTGTGCGCGGTTCTAGTCAGCTGTGTGTGCACAGTTTAGTCAGCTGTGTGTGCAGTTCTAGTCACCTTGTGTGTGCGGTTCTAGTCAGCTGGTGTGTGCGGTTCTAGTCAGCTGGTGTGTGCGGTTCTAGTCAGCTGGTGTGTGCGGTTCTAGTCAGCTTGTGTGTGCGGTTCTAGTCAGCTTGTGTGTGCGGTTCTAGTCAGCTGTGTGTGCGGTTCTAGTCAACTGGTGTGCAGTTCTAGTCAGTTGTGTGTGGTTCTAGTCAGCTGGTGTGTATGGTTCTAGTCAGCTGGTGTGTATGGTTCTAGTCAGCTGGTGTGTGTGGTTCTAGTCAGCTGGTGTGTGTGGTTCTAGTCAGCTGGTGTGTGTGGTTCTAGTCAGCTGGTGTGTGTGGTTCTAGTCAGCTTGTGTGTGGTTCTAGTCAGCTTGCGTGTGTGGTTCTAGTCAGCTTGCGTGTGTGGTTCTAGTCAGTTGGTGTGTGATTCTAGTCAGCTGGTGTGTGGTTCTAGTCAGCTTGTGTGTGCGGTTCTAGTCAGCTGGTGTGCGGTTCTAGTCAGCTGGTGTGCGGTTCTAGTC
Organism: Lissotriton helveticus; assembly: GCF_964261635.1. Lineage (NCBI taxonomy): Eukaryota > Metazoa > Chordata > Amphibia > Caudata > Salamandridae > Lissotriton > Lissotriton helveticus. The sequence goes on along the minus strand of NC_136071.1, from coordinate 971,527,035 downwards.
AGCTGGTGTGCTGTTCTAGTCAGCTGTGTGTGGTTCTAGTCAGCTGTGTGTGGTTCTAGTCAGCTGTGTGTGGTTCTAGTCAGCTGTGTGTGGTTCTAGTCAGCTGTGTGTGGTTCTAGTCAGCTGTGTGTGGTTCTAGTCAGCTGTGTGTGGTTCTAGTCAGCTGGTGTGCGTGTGTGCGGTTCTAGTCAGCTGGTGTGTGCGGTTCTAGTCAGCTGGTGTGTGCGGTTCTAGTCAGCTGGTGTGTGCGGGTCTAGTCAGCTGGTGTGCGCGGGTCTAGTCAGCTGGTGTGCGCGGGTCTAGTCAGCTGGTGTGCGCGGGTCTAGTCAGCTGGTGTGCGCGGGTCTAGTCAGCTGGTGTGCGCGGGTCTAGTTGGCTGTGTGCGCGGGTCTAGTCAGCTGGTGTGCGTGTGTGCGGTTCTAGTCAGCTGGTGTGTGCGGTTCTAGTCAGCTGGTGTGCATGTGTGCGGTTCTAGTCAGCTGGTGTGTGCGGTTCTAGTCAGCTGGTGTGTGCGGTTCTAGTCAGCTGGTGTGTGCGGTTCTAGTCAGCTGGTGTGCGCGGGTCTAGTCAGCTGGTGTGCGTGTGTGCGGTTCTAGTCAGCTGGTGTGTGCGGTTCTAGTCAGCTGGTGTGTGCGGTTCTAGTCATCTGGTGTGTGCGGTTCTAGTCAGCTGGTGTGCGCGGGTCTAGTCAGCTGTGTGTGTGGTTTTAGTCAGCTGTGTGCGGTTCTAGTCAGCTGGTGTGCGCGGGTCTAGTCAGCTGTGTGCGCGGGTCCAGTCAGCTGTGTGCGCGGGTCTGGTCAGCTGTGTGCGCGGGTCTGGTCAGCTGTGTGCGCGGGTCTGGTCAGCTGTGTGCGCGGGTCTGGTCAGCTGTGTGCGCGGGTCTGGTCAGCTGCCAGCTGGTGTGTTGTTCTAGTCAGCTGGTGTGTTGTTCTAGTCAGCTGGTGTGCGGTTCTAGTCAGCTGGTGTGCGGTTCTAGTCAGCTGGTGTGTGGTTCTAGTCAGCTGTGTGCGGTTCTAGTCAGCTGTGTGTGGTTCTAGTCAGCTGTGTGTGGTTCTAGTCAGCTGTGTGTGTGGTTCTAGTCAGCTGTGTGTGCGGTTCTAGTCAGCTGGTGTGCGTGTGTGCGGTTCTAGTCAGCTGGTGCGTGCGGTTCTAGTCAGCTGGTGTGTGCGGTTCTAGTCAGCTGGTGGGCGGGGGTCTAGTCAGCAGTGTGCGCGGGTCTGGTCAGCTGTGTGCGCGGGTCTGGTCAGCTGCCAGCTGGTGTGTTGTTCTAGTCAGCTGGTGTGTGGTTCTAGTCAGCTGTGTGTGGTTCTAGTCAGCTGGTGTGTGGTTCTAGTCAGCTGTGTGTGGTTCTAGTCAGCTGTGTGTGTGGTTCTAGTCAGCTGTGTGTGTGGTTCTAGTCAGCTGTGTGTGGTTCTAGTCAGCTGTGTGTGTGGTTCTAGTCAGCTGTGTGTGCGGTTACAGTCAGCTGTGTGTGCGGTTCTAGTCAGCTGTGTGTGCGGTTCTAGTCAGCTGGTGTGTGCGGTTCTAGTCAGCTGGTGTGTGCGGTTCTAGTCATCTGGTGTGTGCGGTTCTAGTCAGCTGGTGTGCGCGGGTCTAGTCAGCTGTGTGTGTGGTTTTAGTCAGCTGTGTGCGGTTCTAGTCAGCTGGTGTGCGCGGGTCTAGTCAGCTGTGTGCGCGGGTCCAGTCAGCTGTGTGCGCGGGTCTGGTCAGCTGTGTGCGCGGGTCTGGTCAGCTGTGTGCGCGGGTCTGGTCAGCTGTGTGCGCGGGTCTGGTCAGCTGTGTGCGCGGGTCTGGTCAGCTGCCAGCTGGTGTGTTGTTCTAGTCAGCTGGTGTGTTGTTCTAGTCAGCTGTGTGTGCGGTTCTAGTCAGCTGTGTGTGCGGTTCTAGTCAGCTGCCAGCTGGTGTGTGGTAGTTCCAGTCAGCTGTGTGTGTGGTTTTAGTCAGCTGTGTGTGGTTCTAGTCAGCTGGTGTGTGGTTCTAGTCAGCTGGTGTGTGGTTCTAATCAGCTGTGTGGTTCTAGTCAGCTGTGTGTGCGGTTCTAGTCAGCTGGTGTGTGCAGTTCTAGTCAGCTGTGTGTGCGGTTCTAGTCAGCTGTGTGTGCGGTTCTAGTCAGCTGCCAGCTGGTGTGTGGTAGTTCCAGTCAGCTGTGTGTGTGGTTTTAGTCAGCTGTGTGTGGTTCTAGTCAGCTGGTGTGTGGTTCTAGTCAGCTGGTGTGTGGTTCTAATCAGCTGTGTGGTTCTAGTCAGCTGTGTGTGCGGTTCTAGTCAGCTGTGTGTGCGGTTCTAGTCAGCTGTGTGTGCGGTTCTAGTCAGCTGCCAGCTGGTGTGTGGTAGTTCTAGTCAGCTGTGTGTGTGTTTCTAGTCAGCTGGTGTGTGGTTCTAGTCAGCTGTGTGTGTGGTTCTAGTCAGCTGTGTGTGTGGTTCTAGTCAGCTGTGTGGTTCTAGTCAGCTGTGTGGTACTATTCAGCTTGTGTGTGCTGTTCTAGTCAGCTGTGTGTGCGGTTCTAGTCAACTGGTGTGCGGTTCTAGTCAGCTGGTGTGTGTGGTTCTAGTCAGCTGGTGTGCGCGGTCCTAGTCAGCTGGTGTGCGCGGTTCTAGTCAGCTGGTGTGCGCGGTTCTAGTCAGCTGGTGTGCGCGGTTCTAGTCAGCTGGTGTGCGCGGTTCTAGTCAGCTGGTGTGCGCAGTTTAGTCAGCTGTGTGTGCAGTTCTAGTCACCTTGTGTGTGCGGTTCTAGTCAGCTGGTGTGTGCGGTTCTAGTCAGCTGGTGTGTGCGGTTCTAGTCAGCTGGTGTGTGCGGTTCTAGTCAGCTGTGTGTGCGGTTCTAGTCAACTGGTGTGCGGTTCTAGTCAGCTGTGTGTTATTCTAGTCAGCTGTGTGTGTGGTTCTAGTCAGCTGGTGTGTATGGTTCTAGTCAGCTGGTGTGTGTGGTTCTAGTCAGCTGGTGTGTGTGGTTCTAGTCAGCTGGTGTGTGTGGTTCTAGTCAGCTTGTGTGTGGTTCTAGTCAGCTTGCGTGTGTGATTCTAGTCAGCTTGCGTGTGTGATTCTAGTCAGTTGGTGTGTGGTTCTAGTCAGCTGGTGTGCGGTTCTAGTCAGCTGGTGTGCGGTTGTAGTCAGCTGGTGTGCGGTTCTAGTCAGCTGGTGTGCGGTTCTAGTCAGCTGGTGTGCGGTTCTAGTCAGCTGGTGTGCGGTTCTAGTTAGCTGGTGTGCGGTTCTAGTCAGCTGGTGTGCGGTTCTAGTCAGCTGTGTGCGGTTCTAGTCAGCTGTGTGCGGTTCTAGTCAGCTGTGTGCGGTTCTAGTCAGCTGTGTGCGGTTCTAGTCAGCTGTGTGTGGTTCTAGTCAGCTGTGTGTGGTTCTAGTCAGCTGGTGTGCGTGTGTGCGGTTCTAGTCAGCTGGTGTGTGCGGTTCTAGTCAGCTGGTGTGTGCGGTTCTAGTCAGCTGGTGTGCGCGGTTCTAGTCAGCTGGTGTGCGCGGGTCTAGTCAGCTGGTGTGCGTGTGTGCGGTTCTAGTCAGCTGGTGTGTGCGGTTCTAGTCAGCTGGTGTGTGCGGTTCTAGTCATCTGGTGTGTGCGGTTCTAGTCAGCTGGTGTGTGCGGTTCTAGTCAGCTGGTGTGTGCGGTTCTAGTCAGCTGGTGTGTGCGGTTCTAGTCAGCTGGTGGGCGGGGGTCTAGTCAGCAGTGTGCGCGGGTCTGGTCAGCTGTGTGCGCGGGTCTGGTCAGCTGCCAGCTGGTGTGTTGTTCTAGTCAGCTGGTGTGTGGTTCTAGTCAGCTGTGTGTGGTTCTAGTCAGCTGGTGTGTGGTTCTAGTCAGCTGGTGTGTGGTTCTAGTCAGCTGTGTGTGGTTCTAGTCAGCTGTGTGTGTGGTTCTAGTCAGCTGTGTGTGTGGTTCTAGTCAGCTGTGTGTGGTTCTAGTCAGCTGTGTGTGTGGTTCTAGTCAGCTGTGTGTGTGGTTCTAGTCAGCTGTGTGTGCGGTTCTAGTCAGCTGTGTGTGCGGTTCTAGTCAGCTGGTGCGTGCGGTTCTAGTCAGCTGGTGTGTGCGGTTCTAGTCAGCTGGTGGGCGGGGGTCTAGTCAGCAGTGTGCGCGGGTCTGGTCAGCTGTGTGCGCGGGTCTGGTCAGCTGCCAGCTGGTGTGTTGTTCTAGTCAGCTGGTGTGTGGTTCTAGTCAGCTGGTGTGTGGTTCTAGTCAGCTGTGTGTGGTTCTAGTCAGCTGTGTGTGTGGTTCTAGTCAGCTGTGTGTGTGGTTCTAGTCAGCTGTGTGTGTGGTTCTAGTCAGCTGTGTGTGGTTCTAGTCAGCTGTGTGTGTGGTTCTAGTCAGCTGTGTGTGTGGTTCTAGTCAGCTGTGTGTGCGGTTCTAGTCAGCTGTGTGTGCGGTTCTAGTCAGCTGTGTGTGCGGTTCTAGTCAGCTGGTGTGTGCGGTTCTAGTCAGCTGGTGTGTGCGGTTCTAGTCAGCTGGTGTGTGCAGTTCTAGTCAGCTGTGTGTGCGGTTCTAGTCAGCTGTGTGTGCGGTTCTAGTCAGCTGCCAGCTGGTGTGTGGTAGTTCCAGTCAGCTGTGTGTGTGGTTTTAGTCAGCTGTGTGTGGTTCTAGTCAGCTGGTGTGTGGTTCTAGTCAGCTGGTGTGTGGTTCTAGTCAGCTGGTGTGTGGTTCTAATCAGCTGTGTGGTTCTAGTCAGCTGTGTGTGCGGTTCTAGTCAGCTGTGTGTGCGGTTCTAGTCAGCTGCCAGCTGGTGTGTGGTAGTTCTAGTCAGCTGTGTGTGTGTTTCTAGTCAGCTGGTGTGTGGTTCTAGTCAGCTGTGTGTGTGGTTCTAGTCAGCTGTGTGCGTGGTTCTAGTCAGCTGTGTGGTTCTAGTCAGCTGTGTGGTACTATTCAGCTTGTGTGTGCTGTTCTAGTCAGCTGTGTGTGTGGTTCTAGTCAGCTGGTGTGTGCGGTTCTAGTCAGCTGGTGTGTGCAGTTCTAGTCAGCTGGTGTGTGCAGTTCTAGTCAGCTGGTGTGTGCAGTTCTAGTCAGCTGTGTGTGCGGTTCTAGTCAGCTGTGTGTGCGGTTCTAGTCAGCTGCCAGCTGGTGTGTGGTAGTTCCAGTCAGCTGTGTGTGTGGTTTTAGTCAGCTGTGTGTGGTTCTAGTCAGCTGGTGTGTGGTTCTAGTCAGCTGGTGTGTGGTTCTAATCAGCTGTGTGGTTCTAGTCAGCTGTGTGTGCGGTTCTAGTCAGCTGTGTGTGCGGTTCTAGTCAGCTGTGTGTGCGGTTCTAGTCAGCTGCCAGCTGGTGTGTGGTAGTTCTAGTCAGCTGTGTGTGTGTTTCTAGTCAGCTGGTGTGTGGTTCTAGTCAGCTGTGTGTGTGGTTCTAGTCAGCTGTGTGTGTGGTTCTAGTCAGCTGTGTGGTTCTAGTCAGCTGTGTGGTACTATTCAGCTTGTGTGTGCTGTTCTAGTCAGCTGTGTGTGCGGTTCTAGTCAACTGGTGTGCGGTTCTAGTCAGCTGGTGTGTGTGGTTCTAGTCAGCTGGTGTGCGCGGTCCTAGTCAGCTGGTGTGCGCGGTTCTAGTCAGCTGGTGTGCGCGGTTCTAGTCAGCTGGTGTGCGCGGTTCTAGTCAGCTGGTGTGCGCGGTTCTAGTCAGCTGGTGTGCGCAGTTTAGTCAGCTGTGTGTGCAGTTCTAGTCACCTTGTGTGTGCGGTTCTAGTCAGCTGGTGTGTGCGGTTCTAGTCAGCTGGTGTGTGCGGTTCTAGTCAGCTGGTGTGTGCGGTTCTAGTCAGCTGTGTGTGCGGTTCTAGTCAACTGGTGTGCGGTTCTAGTCAGCTGTGTGTTATTCTAGTCAGCTGTGTGTGTGGTTCTAGTCAGCTGGTGTGTATGGTTCTAGTCAGCTGGTGTGTGTGGTTCTAGTCAGCTGGTGTGTGTGGTTCTAGTCAGCTGGTGTGTGTGGTTCTAGTCAGCTTGTGTGTGGTTCTAGTCAGCTTGCGTGTGTGATTCTAGTCAGCTTGCGTGTGTGATTCTAGTCAGTTGGTGTGTGGTTCTAGTCAGCTGGTGTGCGGTTCTAGTCAGCTGGTGTGCGGTTGTAGTCAGCTGGTGTGCGGTTCTAGTCAGCTGGTGTGCGGTTCTAGTCAGCTGGTGTGCGGTTCTAGTCAGCTGGTGTGCGGTTCTAGTCAGCTGGTGTGCGGTTCTAGTCAGCTGGTGTGCGGTTCTAGTCAACTGTGTGCGGTTCTAGTCAGCTGTGTGCGGTTCTAGTCAGCTGTGTGTGGTTCTAGTCAGCTGTGTGTGGTTCTAGTCAGCTGGTGTGCGTGTGTGCGGTTCTAGTCAGCTGGTGTGTGCGGTTCTAGTCAGCTGGTGTGTGCGGTTCTAGTCAGCTGGTGTGCGCGGTTCTAGTCAGCTGGTGTGCGCGGGTCTAGTCAGCTGGTGTGCGTGTGTGCGGTTCTAGTCAGCTGGTGTGTGCGGTTCTAGTCAGCTGGTGTGTGCGGTTCTAGTCATCTGGTGTGTGCGGTTCTAGTCAGCTGGTGTGTGCGGTTCTAGTCAGCTGGTGTGTGCGGTTCTAGTCAGCTGGTGGGCGGGGGTCTAGTCAGCAGTGTGCGCGGGTCTGGTCAGCTGTGTGCGCGGGTCTGGTCAGCTGCCAGCTGGTGTGTTGTTCTAGTCAGCTGGTGTGTGGTTCTAGTCAGCTGTGTGTGGTTCTAGTCAGCTGGTGTGTGGTTCTAGTCAGCTGTGTGTGGTTCTAGTCAGCTGTGTGTGTGGTTCTAGTCAGCTGTGTGTGTGGTTCTAGTCAGCTGTGTGTGGTTCTAGTCAGCTGTGTGTGTGGTTCTAGTCAGCTGTGTGTGTGGTTCTAGTCAGCTGTGTGTGCGGTTCTAGTCAGCTGTGTGTGCGGTTCTAGTCAGCTGGTGCGTGCGGTTCTAGTCAGCTGGTGTGTGCGGTTCTAGTCAGCTGGTGGGCGGGGGTCTAGTCAGCAGTGTGCGCGGGTCTGGTCAGCTGTGTGCGCGGGTCTGGTCAGCTGCCAGCTGGTGTGTTGTTCTAGTCAGCTGGTGTGTGGTTCTAGTCAGCTGTGTGTGGTTCTAGTCAGCTGTGTGTGGTTCTAGTCAGCTGTGTGTGTGGTTCTAGTCAGCTGTGTGTGTGGTTCTAGTCAGCTGTGTGTGTGGTTCTAGTCAGCTGTGTGTGGTTCTAGTCAGCTGTGTGTGTGGTTCTAGTCAGCTGTGTGTGTGGTTCTAGTCAGCTGTGTGTGCGGTTCTAGTCAGCTGTGTGTGCGGTTCTAGTCAGCTGTGTGTGCGGTTCTAGTCAGCTGGTGTGTGCGGTTCTAGTCAGCTGGTGTGTGCGGTTCTAGTCAGCTGGTGTGTGCAGTTCTAGTCAGCTGTGTGTGCGGTTCTAGTCAGCTGTGTGTGCGGTTCTAGTCAGCTGCCAGCTGGTGTGTGGTAGTTCCAGTCAGCTGTGTGTGTGGTTTTAGTCAGCTGTGTGTGGTTCTAGTCAGCTGGTGTGTGGTTCTAGTCAGCTGGTGTGTGGTTCTAGTCAGCTGGTGTGTGGTTCTAATCAGCTGTGTGGTTCTAGTCAGCTGTGTGTGCGGTTCTAGTCAGCTGTGTGTGCGGTTCTAGTCAGCTGCCAGCTGGTGTGTGGTAGTTCTAGTCAGCTGTGTGTGTGTTTCTAGTCAGCTGGTGTGTGGTTCTAGTCAGCTGTGTGTGTGGTTCTAGTCAGCTGTGTGTGTGGTTCTAGTCAGCTGTGTGGTTCTAGTCAGCTGTGTGGTACTATTCAGCTTGTGTGTGCTGTTCTAGTCAGCTGTGTGTGTGGTTCTAGTCAGCTGTGTGTGTGGTTCTAGTCAGCTGGTGTGTGTGGTTCTAGTCAGCTGGTGTGCGCGGTTCTAGTCAGCTGGTGTGCGCGGTTCTAGTCAGCTGGTGTGCGCGGTTCTAGTCAGCTGGTGTGCGCGGTTCTAGTCAGCTGGTGTGCGCGGTTCTAGTCAGCTGGTGTGCGCAGTTTAGTCAGCTGGTGTGCGCAGTTTAGTCAGCTGGTGTGCGCAGTTTAGTCAGCTGTGTGTGCAATTCTAGTCACCTTGTGTGTGCGGTTCTAGTCAGCTGGTGTGTGCGGTTCTAGTCAGCTGGTGTGTGCGGTTCTAGTCAGCTGGTGTGTGCGGTTCTAGTCAGCTGTGTGTGCGGTTCTAGTCAACTGGTGTGCGGTTCTAGTCAACTGGTGTGCGGTTCTAGTCAACTGGTGTGCGGTTCTAGTCAGTTGTGTGTTATTCTAGTCAGCTGTGTGTGTGGTTCTAGTCAGCTGGTGTGTGTGGTTCTAGTCAGCTGGTGTGTGTGGTTCTAGTCAGCTGGTGTGTGGTTCTAGTCAGCTTGCGTGTGGTTCTAGTCAGCTTGCGTGTGTGGTTCTAGTCAGCTTGCGTGTGTGGTTCTAGTCAGTTGGTGTGTGATTCTAGTCAGCTGGTGTGTGGTTCTAGTCAGCTTGTGTGTGCGGTTCTAGTCAGCTGGTGTGCGGTTCTAGTCAGCTGGTGTGCGGTTCTAGTCAGCTGGTGTGCGGTTCTAGTCAGCTGGTGTGCGGTTCTAGTCAGCTGGTGTGCGGTTCTAGTCAGCTGGTGTGCGGTTCTAGTCAGCTGGTGTGCGGTTCTAGTCAGCTGGTGTGCGGTTCTAGTCAGCTGTGTGTGGTTCTAGTCAGCTGTGTGTGGTTCTAGTCAGCTGTGTGTGTGGTTCTAGTCAGCTGTGTGTGTGGTTCTAGTCAGCTGGTGTGTGCGGTTCTAGTCAGCTGGTGTGTGCGGTTCTAGTCAGCTGGTGTGCGCGGGTCTAGTCAGCTGGTGTGCGTGTGTGCGGTTCTAGTCAGCTGGTGTGTGCGGTTCTAGTCAGCTGGTGTGTGCGGTTCTAGTCATCTGGTGTGTGCGGTTCTAGTCAGCTGGTGTGCGCGGGTCTAGTCAGCTGTGTGCGCGGGTCTGGTCAGCTGTGTGCGCGGGTCTGGTCAGCTGTGTGCGCGGGTCTGGTCAGCTGTGTGCACGGGTCTGGTCAGCTGCCAGCTGGTGTGTTGTTCTAGTCAGCTGGTGTGTTGTTCTAGTCAGCTGGTGTGCGGTTCTAGTCAGCTGGTGTGCGGTTCTAGTCAGCTGGTGTGTGGTTCTAGTCAGCTGTGTGCGGTTCTAGTCAGCTGTGTGTGGTTCTAGTCAGCTGTGTGTGGTTCTAGTCAGCTGTGTGTGTGGTTCTAGTCAGCTGTGTGTGCGGTTCTAGTCAGCTGGTGTGCGTGTGTGCGGTTCTAGTCAGCTGGTGCGTGCGGTTCTAGTCAGCTGGTGTGTGCGGTTCTAGTCAGCTGGTGGGCGGGGGTCTAGTCAGCTGTGTGCGCGGGTCTGGTCAGCTGTGTGCGCGGGTCTGGTCAGCTGCCAGCTGGTGTGTTGTTCTAGTCAGCTGGTGTGTGGTTCTAGTCAGCTGTGTGTGGTTCTAGTCAGCTGTGTGTGTGGTTCTAGTCAGCTGTGTGTGTGGTTCTAGTCAGCTGTGTGTGTGGTTCTAGTCAGCTGTGTGTGTGGTTCTAGTCAGCTGTGTGTGGTTCTAGTCAGCTGTGTGTGTGGTTCTAGTCAGCTGTGTGTGCGGTTCTAGTCAGCTGTGTGTGCGGTTCTAGTCAGCTGGTGTGTGCAGTTCTAGTCAGCTGGTGTGTGCGGTTCTAGTCAGCTGGTGTGTGCAGTTCTAGTCAGCTGTGTGTGCGGTTCTAGTCAGCTGTGTGTGCGGTTCTAGTCAGCTGCCAGCTGGTGTGTGGTAGTTCCAGTCAGCTGTGTGTGTGGTTTTAGTCAGCTGTGTGCGGTTCTAGTCAGCTGGTGTGTGGTTCTAGTCAGCTGGTGTGTGGTTCTAATCAGCTGTGTGGTTCTAGTCAGCTGTGTGTGCGGTTCTAGTCAGCTGTGTGTGCGGTTCTAGTCAGCTGTGTGTGCGGTTCTAGTCAGCTGTGTGTGCGGTTCTAGTCAGCTGCCAGCTGGTGTGTGGTAGTTCTAGTCAGCTGTGTGTGTGTTTCTAGTCAGCTGGTGTGTGGTTCTAGTCACCTGTGTGTGTGGTTCTAGTCAGCTGTGTGTGTGGTTCTAGTCAGCTGTGTGTGTGGTTCTAGTCAGCTGTGTGTGTGGTTCTAGTCAGCTGTGTGGTTCTAGTCAGCTGTGTGGTACTATTCAGCTTGTGTGTGCGGTTCTAGTCAGCTGTGTGTGCGGTTCTAGTCAACTGGTGTGCGGTTCTAGTCAGCTGTGTGTGTGGTTCTAGTCAGCTGGTGTGTGTGGTTCTAGTCAGCTGGTGTGTGTGGTTCTAGTCAGCTGGTGTGTGTGGTTCTAGTCAGCTTGTGTGTGTGGTTCTAGTCAGCTTGTGTGTGTGGTTCTATTCAGCTTGCGTGTGTGGTTCTAGTCAGTTGGTGTGTGATTCTAGTCAGCTGGTGTGTGGTTCTAGTCAGCTGGTGTGTGCGGTTCTAGTCAGCTGGTGTGTGCGGTTCTAGTCAGCTGGTGTGTGCGGTTCTAGTCAGCTGGTGTGCGGTTCTAGTCAGCTGGTGTGCGGTTCTAGTCAGCTGGTGTGCGGTTCTAGTCAGCTGGTGTGCGGTTCTAGTCAGCTGGTGTGCGGTTCTAGTCAAGTCAGCTGGTGTGCGGTTCTAGTCAAGTCAGCTGGTGTGCGGTTCTAGTCAGCTGGTGTGCGGTTCTAGTCAGCTGTGTGTGGTTCTAGTCAGCTGTGTGTGGTTCTAGTCAGCTGTGTGTGGTTCTAGTCAGCTGTGTGTGGTTCTAGTCAGCTGGTGTGCGTGTGTGCGGTTCTAGTCAGCTGGTGTGTGCGGTTCTAGTCAGTTGGTGTGTGCGGTTCTAGTCAGCTGGTGTGTGCGGTTCTAGTCAGCTGGTGTGCGCGTGTCTAGTCAGCTGGTGTGCGCGGGTCTAGTCAGCTGGTGTGCGTGTGTGCGGTTCTAGTCAGCTGGTGTGTGCGGTTCTAGTCAGCTGGTGTGTGCGGTTCTAGTCAGCTGGTGTGCGCGGGTCTAGTCAGCTGTGTGCGCGGGTCTAGTCAGCTGTGTGCGCGGGTCTGGTCAGCTGTGTGCGCGGGTCTGGTCAGCTGTGTGCGCGGGTCTGGTCAGCTGCCAGCTGGTGTGTGGTTCTAGTCAGCTGGTGTGTGGTTCTAGTCAGCTGTGTGCGGTTCTAGTCAGCTGTGTGTGGTTCTAGTCAGCTGTGTGTGTGGTTCTAGTCAGCTGTGTGTGTGGTTCTAGTCAGCTGTGTGTGCGGTTCTAGTCAGCTGGTGTGCGTGTGTGCGGTTCTAGTCAGCTGGTGTGTGCGGTTCTAGTCAGCTGGTGTGTGCGGTTCTAGTCAGCTGGTGGGCGGGGGTCTAGTCAGCTGTGTGAGTGGGTCTGGTCAGCTGTGTGCACGGGTCTGGTCAGCTGGTGTGTTGTTGTAGTCAGCTGGTGTGTGGTTCTAGTCAGCTGGTGTGTGGTTCTAGTCAGCTGTGTGTGTGGTTCTAGTCAGCTGTGCGTGTGGTTCTAGTCAGCTGTGCGTGTGGTTCTAGTCAGCTGTGCGTGTGGTTCTAGTCAGCTGTGCGTGTGGTTCTAGTCAGCTGTGCGTGTGGTTCTAGTCAGCTGTGCGTGTGGTTCTAGTCAGCTGTGCGTGTGGTTCTAGTCAGCTGTGTGTGCGGTTCTAGTCAGCTGTGTGTGCGGTTCTAGTCAGCTGGTGTGTGCGGTTCTGTCAGCTGGTGTGTGCGGTTCTAGTCAGCTGGTGTGTGCGGTTCTAGTCAGCTGGTGTGTGCGGTTCTAGTCAGCTGGTGTGTGCGGTTCTAGTCAGCTGTGTGTGCGGTTCTAGTCAGCTGGTGTGTGGTAGTTCTAGTCAGCTGTGTGTGGTTTTAGTCAGCTGGTGTGTGGTTCTAGTCAGCTGGTGTGTGGTTTTAGTCAGCTGTGTGTGCGGTTCTAGTCAGCTGTGTGTGCGGTTCTAGTCAGCTGTGCGTGTGGTTCTAGTCAGCTGTGCGTGTGGTTCTAGTCAGCTGTGTGTGTGGTTCTAGTCAGCTGTGTGTGCGGTTCTAGTCAGCTGTGTGTGCGGTTCTAGTCAGCTGTGTGTGCGGTTCTAGTCAGCTGGTGTGTGCGGTTCTAGTCAGCTGGTGTGTGCGGTTCTAGTCAGCTGGTGTATGCGGTTCTAGTCAGCTGTGTGTGCGGTTCTAGTCAGTTGCCAGCTGGTGTGTGGTAGTTCTAGTCAGCTGTGTGTGGTTTTAGTCAGCTGTGTGTGGTTCTAGTCAGCTGGTGTGTGGTTCTAGTCAGCTGGTGTGTGGTAGTTCTAGTCAGCTGTGTGTGGTTTTAGTCAGCTGTGTGTGCGGTTCTAGTCAGCTGTGTGTGCGGTTCTAGTCAGCTGTGTGTGCGGTTCTAGTCAGCTGCCAGCTGGTGTGTGGTAGTTCTAGTCAGCTGGTGTGTGGTTCTAGTCAGCTGTGTGTGGTTCTAGTCAGCTGTGTGTGTGGTTCTAGTCAGCTGTGTGGTTCTAGTCAGCTGTGTGGTTCTAGTCAGCTGTGTGTGTGGTTCTAGTCAGCTGTGCGTGTGGTTCTAGTCAGCTGTGCGTGTGGTTCTAGTCAGCTGTGCGTGTGGTTCTAGTCAGCTGTGCGTGTGGTTCTAGTCAGCTGTGCGTGTGGTTCTAGTCAGCTGTGCGTGTGGTTCTAGTCAGCTGTGTGTGTGGTTCTAGTCAGCTGTGTGTGCGGTTCTAGTCAGCTGTGTGTGCGGTTCTAGTCAGCTGGTGTGTGCGGTTCTGTCAGCTGGTGTGTGCGGTTCTAGTCAGCTGGTGTGTGCGGTTCTAGTCAGCTGGTGTGTGCGGTTCTAGTCAGCTGGTGTGTGCGGTTCTAGTCAGCTGTGTGTGCGGTTCTAGTCAGCTGGTGTGTGGTAGTTCTAGTCAGCTGTGTGTGGTTTTAGTCAGCTGGTGTGTGGTTCTAGTCAGCTGGTGTGTGGTTTTAGTCAGCTGTGTGTGCGGTTCTAGTCAGCTGTGTGTGCGGTTCTAGTCAGCTGTGCGTGTGGTTCTAGTCAGCTGTGCGTGTGGTTCTAGTCAGCTGTGTGTGTGGTTCTAGTCAGCTGTGTGTGTGGTTCTAGTCAGCTGTGTGTGCGGTTCTAGTCAGCTGTGTGTGCGGTTCTAGTCAGCTGTGTGTGCGGTTCTAGTCAGCTGGTGTGTGCGGTTCTAGTCAGCTGGTGTGTGCGGTTCTAGTCAGCTGGTGTATGCGGTTCTAGTCAGCTGTGTGTGCGGTTCTAGTCAGTTGCCAGCTGGTGTGTGGTAGTTCTAGTCAGCTGTGTGTGGTTTTAGTCAGCTGTGTGTGGTTCTAGTCAGCTGGTGTGTGGTTCTAGTCAGCTGGTGTGTGGTAGTTCTAGTCAGCTGTGTGTGGTTTTAGTCAGCTGTGTGTGCGGTTCTAGTCAGCTGTGTGTGCGGTTCTAGTCAGCTGTGTGTGCGGTTCTAGTCAGCTGCCAGCTGGTGTGTGGTAGTTCTAGTCAGCTGGTGTGTGGTTCTAGTCAGCTGTGTGTGGTTCTAGTCAGCTGTGTGTGTGGTTCTAGTCAGCTGTGTGGTTCTAGTCAGCTGTGTGGTACTATTCAGCTTGTGTGTGCGGTTCTAGTCAGCTGGTGTGGGGTTCTAGTCCGCTTGTGTATGTGGTTCTAGTCAGCTGAGTGTGTGGTTCTAGTCGGCTGAGTGTGCGGTTCTAGTCAGCTGAGTGTGCGGTTCTAGTCAGCTGAGTGCGCGGCTTACTTTAAGAGACTAATACAGTCAGATTGTCATCTACTAAATTACAGCACATGCAAACGACAGGCGCGGCATCTTTACACACCCTTGACCTTCGCACGCTGCCTACTGTTTGCACGAGCCCAGTTACTGCCACAGTGCTTTCGTAAATTGTAATATTGAATCAGTGGGGTAGCAAGGATGCCAATGCAAAGACGGAAAACTGGCCACCCAGCCCTGAATAGGACTGTGGTGGCACCTTTAATAGGGTAGTGATAGCAGCTTTAATGGGACTCGGTGCTACTGTATCTGCTGAATATTTATATAACTAGTTTCGGTAGGTGTCGCACACATGGGTCTGGGTCTGGTATTTGTGGACCCGATGAATGCGGGCTCGAGGACACCGGGGTACACAGAAGGGCCCGGAGTGACTCTGTCCCCACGAGTACCGCTTGGGCCACTCGTAAGAGGGACTGGGACTACGGATCTCATTCAGAGTGGCCAGGCCGGGACCCCTGGGAAGGAATGCTGCTCGGTGCCTGCAAGCCATGAATGATCGGGCCTACAAATACCAGCCCCAGTAGTTCTGGTGCTGGAGACACCAGGTCCAGACCTGTTTGAAGTGCTCCAGGCAAGATATAGGATTTGTGGAACCCCGGGCATAACAGGAACATGCGGAGGCCCTATAATTTACACATAATGTAACTTCCCAGGAAATGACATCAATTGACCATATTAAGTGGAAATATATAAAATATATCAAACTGGATGTAAAAGCTAGGTCTATGTCTCTCCAAAACTAATATAATTATTTTGCTGTTCACTATTTAATTCCAAAAAAGTGTCTTATTTGGACAGTGTAATTAGTAGTGTGGCATGTATGCTTCTAATTTCTTGGACAATTAGCGACAATGATGTACTGCTAAATACACTGGGGCAGGTGCATTGGCCTCAACCTACTAGCCCTTCAATATACGTTTACAAGATACTTGGGTCTTCTCACCGCCACTTTTTCCCTAGGAAAATTGCTGCAAATGGCATCGTTTAAGCACATTTCTTTAGTTAATGTTCTATTGAATGGGATGTAACAGAGAATGCTGGCAGTATGGGATTGCGAAAGAAGAGGTGCAGACTTTAATAATGTGGAGAAAGGCCAGTTTTAAGTGATTTTTCTGGAAGAATGGATCTACCCCATGGCTCAAGAGGGAGAGTGTTCCAGGTCTGTGCAGCTAGAAGAGAGAAGGATCTGTCTCCAATATGTGCCCTCTTAATTTTAGGCCAGCACAGCAGCTTGATTGTCTTGAACTCTTCTGTGGTGATATGGCGTGGAGACCTGAACACTTATATCGATCCCCTGTTGGACTAGTCGGCAACTACAGAATGGCATGGGAAGCAGGCTGCCCGCGTTATTCGTGAAAACATGGAAGAGCCTGTCACTAAGACACTAGAGAGGGGACATTTATTTAATCGGTACACAACACATGGTCTCAACTAGATTATTATTTACACGGGAAGTATGTACATGGACAAAAGTGGTGACTCATCTACCCAGGACACGCTCAGATCATTCTCCTGTCTTGTTGGAACTTGCTGTCCCCACTCACATGCTCCCACCGTATCAATTGAGATTTCAGGCCTCCTCCTTATTAGATCCAGTCTTTAGGGAAGGCATAGGAGCAGCGATTACACGCTTTTCCAAGAAAATGAGGGCTCTGTGAAAGAGGAGGGACATTATGGGATACGTTTAGGGTTACTATACGGGGAGAGTGTATGGCACTGCAGGCAGGTGTTCTGAAGTCACTCCGGCCAAGACTAAAAGACAAAGAACGCAGATTACAAACCCTAGAAAGAAGCTATGAACAATGTCTTGCCAGGGACACACTAGATCAAATAGGAGAACTGCTCACTGAATACACTGACATAGTAGAGCAGGAAGTGCGCCATATGTCTAGAAGAAGGAAAGCAAGATCGTATGGGGAAGGCGGGAGACAGAGGCGTGCTTTAGCTTCTAAAATAACATAACCTAGGGAACAAGCACATATTGTAGAGATCGAAGACCAGAACTGGGATAGATGCTACGACATACCTACCATTATGTCAACATTTATAGGATTTTACTCTCAACTATATGCGCTGCGAGATGCAGCAGCTGCAGCAAACATGGATGATGTGGATTTAGCATGGCTCTCCCTGGGACAGAGGGAATTTGGATACAACCAATTATAATAGAGGACATGAAAGAGGCAATACGCACTCTGCCGAACGGGAAAGCCTCTGGTGGGTACGGAATCCCCAGTGAATTCTACAAGGCATATGCAGATCTCCTGGCACCATACTTGCATGCCATGTATTCAGCGGTGTATGAAAAGGACATGATGTGCTCTACACTCTGCAAAGCCTTAATAATAACGCTATTGAAACGAGATAAGGGCCCAGAGCGGTGCGAATCCTATAGGTTATCCCTTTTAAATATAGATACCAACATTTTGGCAAAAATAATAGCTGCTAGATTCCAACCTCTCCTCCTTAGCTTGGTGTTACTGGATCAATCGGGATTTATACTTGCAAGTTCAACATCGCACAACCCGAAAAACCTTGCATTAACTGGACCCGGAGATAAAGCAGCAGCGGTGCTGTTGGACAACATGAAAGCTTTTGATTCTATACAATGGGTGTATATGTTCACGGTATTACATCTGCTGGGAATGCCACTGGCATTTCTAAGGTAGATACATCACCTATCCTCAAACCCAGTGGCAAGGATATGCATTAATATTTCAGACCCTGCTAAGATCAGCAGTGGGACTAGGCAGGGATGGCCATTATCGCGGATTGTATTTGCCCTCGCTCAGGACCCATTAGCATGTGTAATTGGGCAGCGCAACGCAGCAGCTGTACTAATGTTCTGTCAACATCCACTTGCCATGAACCCTATATGCAAATGATAAGGTGCTCTACTTCCGCGACCCTGAGACACAACTAGCACCCTTTATACATGAATATGTTCGCTATGAATGGTACTCGGTCTCAGTACTAATTGGGACAAATCATCCATATTCCCTCTTACACAGCTAACTGTCCCAAACGCAATGGAATTCCCACTTGAGAGCTGTACAGAACCCATCAAATATCTTGGTGTATGGATACACAGAGACCAAGAGATCATAGTTAGACTGAACTATGCGCGAGCAGTTGCAAAATGGATACACCAAGTTGCTAGATGAATACGATTACCTCCATCACTAGCTAACAAAATAGCAATTACGAAAATGTCTATCTTGCCCACATTTCTGTGTATGTTCATAAATATTCCTATATTATTGACCAGTGAGTTTTTTAAGACCATCAAATCTTTCATGATAACACTGGCCTGGGGTGGCAAAAAACCTAGGTGTAGCTAGGCTACATTGACAAAATCATATGAGCGGGGCAGGTTTGGAGCCCCGCAAGCACCTATATTATATCTGCGCTCAAGAGCGATTCATGCATTTTCTGGTACTTCCCAATCCAATACTTACCACATTTAATGGTGGAAAGTGAGGATGCTCATCCAACAACCTTTACACATCCATTTGACTGTATGAGAGAACAGAGATCACAAGACTGGAAATTAACACTATACGAAGCACCTCGAAGGCCTGGCATCAGTTAAGAGCAAGGGCGGGTAGGACCCGCAATATATACGCCGGATCTAGCCTTAGCATCTCATCCAGCTATCTCCGTCAGTCATTAACCCAAGGCATTGGACATACTAACAAAGGCAGGGCTAACTACACTAGCAGACCTATACCCTGAGGGAAGGTTTTTGACATTGGACACATTCACTTCTACACAGCCCTACACTACACTACTAGTGTTCATATATATTAGACGGCAGGCAGCTGTGAGGTCACTATTTCCTCAATTCCCGAAAGAACTAGACATGTTGAAGGCATTGCAGACAATGCTAACATGTAGCTAGCTCACGAAAAGGTCATATAACCCGACTGTATATTACTTCCCTGAGAGATAAGCTAGATAATAAGACAGCAGCCCTTGATATATGGGATAAAATGCTAGACGCACCGATGTCTCAGGACGTCTGGGAGACGTGCTGTGCACTCTCGGAATGCCTCACAGCCAATTGTACCCTTAGAATAATACACTTCAAATATACTACACCCCTCCTAAATTACATAAAT
This sequence comes from Lissotriton helveticus, assembly GCF_964261635.1. Lineage (NCBI taxonomy): Eukaryota > Metazoa > Chordata > Amphibia > Caudata > Salamandridae > Lissotriton > Lissotriton helveticus. Next base: position 971,509,263 of record NC_136071.1, on the reverse strand, counting down.
ATGGGCTCAGAGACAGCTCCCTGTGTATTAGATGTGGGACGATGGACGCTGACTTTATGCACTTAGCCTGGTAACTTACAATTCTGGACACAGCTGGTGCAAGCTCTGACCGAAATGGTATTGGACAAGTTGGTATGCACTCCTCAGCTAGGTCTATTGGGGCTGGTTAAAGCTCTACAACCATGTATTCGCAAACTGGTGGCCATTACCACGTCACTAGCCAAACAACAAGTGGCTATACACTGGGGGAGGAGCGCAGCTGTCACGATGGAAACATAGGCTGTGGGATGTTGTATATTGCAGGGATCAGTTAGACATATACACGGAGAAGCTACCTGTGACCTCAAGACCTAAGGATATATGGGCGCCTGTGACACCTTATTTACTGTCAAACCATTAAGTGACTTAAATGATATACTGAGGAAAGAATTAATGCAGAGATATACGGGGTGGAAACGCAATGTGGTATGGAGGAGATTGCTATCAGAACTATCTGTTGTAATGTACAATTATGCTTTTGTCTGGTATATGTATTACAACTTAACTGCACTGTTTTTTTCCTATGTATCCTTTGTTTGAACATCAATAAAAATGGCAAAAAAAGATGAGGACCCCTGGTTTATTACTATGAGGTTTTAATACATTTGTCTTAAATTAGACTGCTAGCATTAAAGTCCAAAATCTTCTTAGGCTGGGTATTAATATGCGTACGATATCAGCAAGAAACAAGATAAGTGAGGCTAAATGGGAAAGATAATGATTAAACAGCTGAGGTCAAAGGAACGCCACAAGTCAGAGGCTTAGTACATAACAGAAACAGGCCGTGGGTTGATTGTTTCAGACCTCTCAGATAGGATAGAGGTAAATCTTTTAAATTTCAGACTGTTACAGTTGATTCACAAGCACCAGCTGGGAAACCGTGTCAAATGTGGTAGGAGTAATATGTAGAAGGCTGCTCAACCTCCTTGATCAAGGTTCAGACAAATATTTTGGTACAGCCAGAAATGCTACTTTTAACTTATGGAAAGGTCAGAAGCCAACTGGTACATGGTAGCTGTGTAAATTTATTTTGGTGAAGATTTGGCGGTTTACTTCTTATTCATGGATTTCGGAGAAAAGGGCAACAAAACGATATGTCTGAATATTCTGTGATGTTTTAATCCTGCTGAAGGTTTGTGTTTTGAGCAGAGGAACCAACAAATGTTTCCACTTTTTTACATTAGAAGGAACCGACGGTAAGGCAGGGGTGATACATGGGTGATACACCAAAGGGAGGCCAGAACAGGAGCTATGATCTCTAGATGTCTGGATATCATGGCAACACATCTTGCTAAAGAGTTAGAAGTTCTTTATAATGACTATAATCATCATTTTACTTTATTTTATTTATTTATTTATCCAGCCGAAACTAAAGCAAAGTTTTTGAGGTGCATGATTAACATAGCAGATTGACCTGTGGTCCCCAGACTGGTGGCCATCAGAACTAAGAGAGGCCCCCTCCCCGAGAAGCTGGGCGAAGAACCTGGGGATAAAGATAGATAATCAGCTCTCAATGGAGGAACAGGTAAAGACCCTTGCAGCCTCCTGCTTTGGGACAATGCGGATGTTGAGAAAGATTTTCCCATGGATCCAGCTTATCGCTAGAAAGACTCTTATCCAGGTGCTGTTAAACAGGTGCCTTGATTATGGAAATTCTTTATTGGTAGGAATCAGGGAGGACCTTTTATCCAATTACAGGTCGTGCAAAATACAGCTGCCCGCCTCGCCCTCGATAAGCCAGCCCGAACCCCCTCTTTGCCTCTTTTACGCCAATTACATTGGCTTCCAGTCAAGAAACGGGTCACCTTTAAGATGGAATGTTTGGTCTTTAGGGCCCTGCATGGTCTGGGTCCGGCTTATCTGACCAACAAACTAAAATGGTATCAACCTACACGGCAGCTCAGATCTAGTAATCGGAAGCTGCTGTGCTGCCTCAGATTCAGGAAGACAAAAATGGGGGGTCGTTCCTTTTCCCATCTGGCCCCCAAACTTTGGAATGGCCTCCCTGAACAAATCTAGGAATGTCCGAATCTGTCCCAATTTAAAAAACTGCTCAAAACATGGCTCTTTTAAGCTGCTCCTCACAGACCGCCTGTCGTTTTCTCGAGCGCCGAGAGATTCCCTTGGGGATGATTCATGCACGATAAAAATGACCTAAAGTAAGTAAATATATAAAATATCATCATCATAGTAGGTCAGTTTTAGGTTTCTTGAAGATCTTGAGTAGGTCATCAAGAGAGGGAGCCACATTCTGATCAACAGGTTGAGTTAGAAGAGGAAGCAATCCTTGAGAAGCTGTCAGATGAGAGTATAGATACCCTTTAATGATCTGATTTTGTTGGAAGAAGAACATTTGGGATTCTTCATATTTAACCTTGGTTTGGTTAAGGAGCAAACTTGACTGTAGGTTCATGTTTAGCTAGACAAGGTGGAAAATCTCCTTAGGTTTGTTTTTCTTGTAAGAAGAGAGCTTTGGCAGTGATGATGTTGGCTTTGTATTTTGTAAATCATCCACCCCACAGCATCTGGTCATCTTTTCTTCTTGCCTCGAGGGGTGTTCCTGGTAGGGGCTGAAATAAGCTTTCTTTTCATTGCAGACACCACCAAAGTCATGAGGTTTTAAGGGTGCATGGCGATGCAGCTTAAATTATGACAGACGTTTAGCTAGAACCAACGTGAAATGGCTAGAAGCCTTCGTTCTTGAGATATCTTGTGACTCCTCCCTGAATCCTACAATATACCAGGATAAAACTCCACCTCAGATTTCCCCCAAAAGAGAGAGTGTAGTAAGTAGAGTAAACAAAGAAGAAGAACCACGTACAGGTGCATTTTTCAAGTGAAAATACAGCACCTGAAGCACTAGCTCGCATACCCACAGGTGGAAAGGCACATATGAAGCCTTCAGCACTAAAAGCAACAAACCAATCATTACAGCGTAACATTTTATGTATGGAGCATTTGCTATTTTAGATCACATGCTCTTATTAAACTATAAAGCAGCACACTCTCCTGAAGCGGTGGCTAGCGAGCAGATGAGGCAGATGTCTGAAATAAAGTTCTGAGTACTGCTTGACCTACTTGAGTCTGCTGTCGGGCTTGACTGGCCACTCAATAGCGTCTTATGATGTTGATCAAGTTGCAGCCCTACAAATGTCTGCTAACGGTATGCTACCTAATACTGTAGCTCCTTTATTTCCCGTAGAATGTGCTAGTGACACAGAATGTAAAGTTTGTTATTCTTTTGCGTAACAAACTTGAATACACTCAGCTATTCACCTTGCCAAACCTGGTTTCAAAATGGGATTTCTCAAGTGAGATTTAGCAAATTCAACAAAGAGTTGCTTTGTTTTATGGATGGACTTTGTTCTGTCAATGTAAAACATGAATGCTCTTTTAACATTGGATGCGCGCACAGCTCTTTCCACTACTGTGTCAGTGTGGAAAGAAAATAGCTAAATCAATGGTTCGGTTACATGAAAAAGGGAAGTCAACCTGGGAAGAAAACAGGGATATTGTTCTCAATGCTACTCTATTCCTGTGTACGTGCATGAAAGGCTCTTCTACTGTGAGAGCCTGCAACAGGCTAACACTTCTTAAGTAAGTGAATGGCACAAGAAATGTCACCTTCAATGAAAGGCATTGGCTAGCGTAAGAATGTTGCAGCTCAAAAGGCAGCTTCCAATTGCCTTTGTAAGTACGATATTTAGGTTCCACATGAGAAGTGGTGGCAATTCTGGAGAAATTACTCTCAAGTCCCAAATGAATACTTAAGAGGACTGGAAGTTTAAACAGAGAAGTGTGTTGTCTGTTCAAGACCTATGAAAACAAGTGCTGCCTCACCCACATCAGTGTGAAGAGAATGATGGTCTTTGACATTTGCTTGAACCTCCACACTACAAATGGAAAAACAGGTAGAGAAGGAAAACCATACGTAAATATCCCTAACCAGCTCATCCATAGTATGCTGTATATGTACAATAGGTGTGAGCGTATGGAGCATAAGCATGGGCATTTTGAGTTTTTTGGGGAGGCTAACAGATCTATCATGGGTTTCCCCCATTTATGGAAATAATGTTGAAGTATATTGGGATTAGTTTCCCATTCAAAGAACTTGATGCATCCTGTTTAGAAAGGTAAAGTAGCTGCCACGCACGCAAATGCTCTGCTGAGCTGGATCTGATTGTGAATGACCCAGTACCAGATTGTATGGCCTAAAGCTTACAGCTGATGTGAGTACCCCGTGTTTTTTGTGTGTAATAAATGGTCATGTTTTTTGTTTTCACCATTACATTTATTTTAACAAATGAGCATGTAAAATGCTTTGAGCGACAATTGTTTTTCTGTCAGTTCGAGAGAGGTGACATATTTGCTCTGTTCTTACATTCAAGAACAGTCATGTCTTTCAGATGTGCAAATGAGGAGACTGGGGTAAGGCTCACCTACAGCTGAGGAGCCACATAAAGCCTGCCCACTGTCAATATTTTATCGTTCCACTATTGGAATCTGTGCTGAACCGTGTGCTCCACCAACACTAGATCTTCCCATTGACCAGCTGCTAGTACCCATGGCCTGGACTGACATTCCTGTAATTGGCACATGGAGGACAGCGCACACAGCACTATGGCTCCGAAGTAGGTCATTATACCCAACAAATCGATTACTGTAATCACGGCTGGAGGACGTTAAGTTCGAAAAAGAAGTAGCTAGCTGCCTTTGAGATGTTCTCACACTCTCTTGATATGGGTAGACTTTGCCTATTACCAAATTTAACACTGCTCCTCGAAAATTCGGAATCTGAGACCTAAGATGGGACTTTTTGTCATTTTCTGTGAATCCTAACCAGTGTAGGAGAGGCCCTGCCGCCTGAGGCTGTGCTGGGCATTACCTGATAGCAGCTCCTCTTTATCAGCCAAACGTTAAAATATGTAAAAACAATAATGGCACTGCGATAAAGATGTGCTGTAAACACCCCTAGACATTCTGCAATTACCCACTGGGCTGTAGTGACATGAATGGGTAGAACCTAGAAATGGTAGTGTTATCTACTTACTACAAATCTGAGGCAGTGGTGATGTGCGGGGTACATTGGGGTGTGGAACTAGGCGCCCCCAATGTTGAGGGTCACCATGTAATCTCCTGTGCTGAAAAGTGGGATTACCTCCTGCAGGGTTGACAATCAGAAATTCTTAAACAGGATGTATTGATTTTGTGGCCCGAGATCGAGAATAGGACACATGGTATTGTAGTTTTTAGAAATGAGGAAATACAGTGAGTACATTCTTCAACCTGACTGAAGTGGCACAGTTTTGATGGCACCCTTACTAAAATGTGCTATATTTTCCTCTTTTAGCCGTTGTTGGTGTTCCTAAGTGACTATGTGATATTGTGATAGTGAGTTTGGTGTTGTGGAATTCTAAGCCGTAACCTTGCAGTACCACGAAAAGGACCCATTTGTCTCAGGTTATTTCCTCCTACTGTGGAAGGAATTATCAGCTTTATTCGACTGTCTTAGAAGAAACAACAAAAACATACCATACAAAATATAAGTTACATATTTCATAAGCATAAGACAATGAATAGACAAACGTTAGAAAGGTGGACTGTGAAACGTCACTAGAGCGTAATCCTATTTTTCCTTAACTGCATTACAGACCATAAAAGGCTAGAAAGCTTACAGCAAGTTGCTAATGAAGTCAATTGTTGTAAACACAATATTACCGGACATTGTATAAAATTATATTCACGGAAATAGGTAAAATAAAATATTTGTCAGGCAATTCATAGAAAGTGCAAAACAACAATGCGTAAGGTACAATGGTTAGAGAAGCCATCACTGAAATTATATCAGTAGCTCTAGCCAATCATTAATAGCAGGAAAGTGACTAGGCGATAAAACATGTCTAATTTAAAACGTGTTAAAATTAACCCATGCTGGCGTTTCCGTACAGAAACAAGATTCAGCAGCATGCCATCTGTAGAAAGGGTCAACTGGTTTTTAATAACACTAGATTTCACCAGTTCCCTGGTTAACCTTTGGTCTTCGAGAAATGAAGGTATAATTTAATAATCTTCCCGAATAGGGAGGATTCAGTAGTTTGTCACTGTTGGGAGGTGGTGGGGCCCATTCCACAATCTCTTCTACCTCTTCCACGACGGTTGTCCCGAAATTGCCCATGTGGAAAGGACTTCTGGGTTGCCCCTGGTGGTAGGAGTGATGCTGATGGCATTCTGATTGCTGTAGTAATATGCCTGCCTTTCCACTCCGGCATGTCATTTGATGCAAAATCCCAAATTTAACATGTTGTGTCTGGACTGCCCGGTAGCCTTAGCAGTGCACATATCATAGTTGATTTTTTTCTAGCATTGTGTCCATCAGAGGCTCGAAGAAGTGTTGCTCCATCAAAGGTATTGGTATTAGGTATTGCTGGACCAGATACTCTAAACCAAACCTGCTTCCAAAGAATGATTCTGGTGTCGACTTCTCATGAGGCAGTATCAATTGCATCCATCGCACATCTGATGTTGCCACTGGAGATATTTTTCCTCTCCTGCACCAACTTCCTATCTCTTATTCTGTAGGTTTCTAGAAGGTGTTTGTGGAGGAGATCTATCCTCTCCCAATAATACATGTCGCACCTGGAGAGGAGACCCCCTGAATTGGCGATGCACCACAGTGTTGCTGCTCCTACAGCAACACGTCTCAGCTGCATTTATCTTTTAGCTCCTCTCCTTGTCTGGAGGGGGATTATACCTAAGCCTTGTGCAAATGCTAGTTTCCAAGCTGTGTTTACCACCAATGAATCTGGAGGAACAGGACTTCTAATGAAAAATTGGCACTCCGCAACAGCCTTATACTTTTAATTAACTCTGGTATTCACCAGCTCCGTAAAAGGTCTCTGCCGTACACTCATCATGCTGTGAAGCATGGGAAAGACCTGTCCTGGTTTTTCAGTCTTCTACAGGGTCTCCAAAAAAGGCTTCCTCCAAAATAAGCAACTTGATCTTGTAGTGCTTTGCTTTCCTGTGAAAAACAGCATGGTATGCTTTTATCTCATTTGCGGGTGAGCCTGTACGAGGATACAGTTCTAGGATAGAATCATCCAGAGGATCTATGTTATAATCATCCCACCAGTTGATCACCTTCATGTGGTGGAAGTGGACTTTAATATGGATCCTGAATGTCATACTGGCTCATGTTCAGAGCCTGTACGATTATGTTCTTGTGGGGATGGTAATCTCATATGACCTGTTCCTTGGGTAAAACCTCTGTGTTCTGGGTTGAATTTGACGGGAGGAAGATGAGTTCTTCAATGCCCTATGTACAAATTCCAGTGTCTGGGGTCGAAATGATCACAGTAGTAGCTTGACGATCCTAGAGCTCAAGATTAATGTTTGAACCCAATGGTGGTAAAAATAATCTGAGGTGGAGTCTTTGCCCCAGTGCATTGTGGGTTTCAGCTAGGAGTCGCACTAACTTGAGACTGAATTATTTAATTAGGAAAAACAGCTTGCAAACACCTGCACCCAACACTATATGGAAGGAGTATACAGCACATGCTCAAAACCAAAAGCTCATAATCACTTTAATAATAGGCATTACTACTACCCAATAAAGGTCAATCTACCCTGTTAGGATGCTACATACATTTTAAGTTCTGCTGTACTGTAACTACACTATACATTTTTTTTACATTCTAACGCCTTCGCTCAAGTGAGCAAACAAAGTGTATAACTGAGAAGGTGTACTAAGTGTCTTCAAGGCACCTCCGCTATATTCTCACTGTGCCAACCCATCAAATACTATATCAGGAATGGCAGTGAGAAATGGGTACCCGTCCAACACCCTCATCTTATGTTCGGCACATATTATGAAGTCATGATATTTTCATCTGCAAACCTTACTGTTATTTCATCTTGCATTATGAGAGATTCAAGAGCTCTTGTGGTTAATGTACTGATTTAATCCAGACTGGATTACGGAAATGCTGTTTTACTGGCAACTCCTAAATATCAGTTTTGCAAGGCTGCAACTGATACAAAATACAGCAGCCTGTCTGTTTTGTGGTGGTAAGAAATGTGATCCTATCTGCCCACTATTAGATGACTACGTTTTCTCTCGGTACACAAAAGGAAACCTTGAAAAATCTTTAACTATCATTCAGAAAGCAATTTATGTTCTTAAGACAGATTTTATGACAATTTATCTTGGTACACATTCCCTTGGTACAAACTCTGTAGGATCCTATGCGTGTTTCAACCCCACACCTTAAAATATGGTGATGCTGCCTTCTCTATTGCAGCAGCACAACTATGGAACACTCTCCCATTCTCCCTGCATATGATGTCTCTGTACTCCTGACCAGCATACAGCAAAGAAATGGTAAGGAGTAAATTGAGAGCAGTTGAGAGTTACAACGACTGGCTGAATAATGCCTTTGCGGCGACAATGTCAAATGGCAAAAGCACTGGGAATCGCAGCCAACCCTCGGCTCCCTGGTTCACGGAAGTTCTGCGTCTAGAGAAACAAAGATGTCGTAGACTTGAAAGGCGTTGGAGAGTGAACTATGAAGACGAGGAAAAAGAGAGTTACAAACATGCGTTAGCTAATTTCAAAAATCTTTTAGCCACGGAGAAAAAGACTTACTTCACTAAACAAATAGAATCATCTAAAAATTCAGTAAAACAACTGTTTCAGGTATTGAAGAAGCTTACTACTCCGATTAACAGCCCACTATCAAAGAGCAGGCAATCTTTATGTGATAGTATACCTAGCGCTTTTAGGAATAAGGTAAACGATATATACAGTATCTTTACCACCACTTCCAACAAGGCAACTGAGAGGCACCCCACTGTTGTGTCCCACAGAAAAAATGTACTGCTGACTTTCTCACAGGTATCCAATGAGCTTGTGGGAAAACTTATTCAGGATACCAAATCGGGATCCCCTTCGGATTCATGCCGCCCGGCAGTTCTTAAAAACATTGCAGGGGAGGTAAGCCCAATCTTAACCAACATTTTTAATAATATGTTTTTGTCAGGAACTTTTCCTGCAGTCTGGAAAGACGCAATTATTCTCCCTCTGCTAAAAAAAGCTAATCGAGATCCTTCCACAACTAGCAACTATCGCCCGATTGCAAGGCTCCCTTTCCCCGCTAAGATGGTTGAAAAAATTATGAATAGCCAACTTACTCAATTCATCCAGGAGAATGAACTACTCAACCCATCCCAATCCGGTTTCCGTTCTGGGTATAGCACGGAGACAGTCCACATCAAGGCCACGGAGGAGATCAGAGCAGTAATGGATAAGGGTGGTGCCGCTGTTCTGATTCTCCTCGATTTATCAGCGGCCTTTGATACCGTGCACCACAACACTCTTCTTGTACGCCTTGAACATCTAGGGATTAGGGAGCCCGCCCTTGCATTACTTTCATCCTTTCTGAAGAACAGAAGGCAGAGAGTTTCCCTTGCCCATTATCAGGCAACTCCCCATGTTCTACCATGTGGGGTCCTCCAGGGCTCATCATTAAGCCTCACATTGTTTAATGTTTATGTCTCTGAACTTGCGCCTTTAATACAGCAGTTTGGCTTCAATTTGACATCCCATGCCGACGATACACAGATCGTCGTTGCGGCATACACACTTTATCCCCAGCAGTGCAGTTTCAATGCTGCATAAGGGAAATCAGACTCTGGATGGGTAGACACTGTTTAAAACTCAACTCGGATAAAACCAAAGTGGTTACCTTCGGCAATTTACAGCCAAAATGGGATGGGCTATGGTGGCCGGCAGAACTGGGACGGACTCCTTAACCAGTGAAGAAGGCAAAAAACCTCGGAGTCCTGATAGATAACGGTCTCACTTATGCGCATCAAATTAATGCTATAGTTTCTGCTGCTTTCTATCTGCTGAAGAAACTCAAAAAGGTCTTACCATTTATCCCTCAGGATTTTAGAAAAACAGTGGTGACCACCCTGGTGCTGCCTAAGGTGGACTACTGTAGCGGTTTATACCTTAGGTTACAGAAACAACATCTAAAGAAGCTCCAGATGGTACAGAACGCTGCAGTCAGGCTTCTACTGAAAATCCCTAACTACCAATCGATCAAAGAAGAGATACGGAATCTCCACTGGTTGCCTGTGGTGCAACGTTCCAAGTTTAAGGCTCTCTGCCTTGCCCATAAATCATTGAATAGCGCAGGACAGGTACCTTTGAAACATTTCTTCTCATGGTACCACCCAGGTAGGCAGTTAAGATCGACCAAAGCCAGATTAATGCAGGTTCCTAAGATCCGAACCGCCAGCTGGGGAGGTCGGAGCACGGCCTATTGTACAGCAAAATTATGGAATGCTCTCCCTGTAACTATGAGAGGGCTGAACTCCCTCTCTTCCTTCAGAAAACGGCTAAAAACTTGGCTATTTTCAAACTAGAGTCTTTGTTACCTTCCCCATCCACAGGTTTTACTCTAGTTCAGCGCCAAGACATCTCAGGGTATACGCGCGCATTATCAGTTTCATTACCATTAACATTAAATTGAAGTTTACAAATCCTAATCCTATCCATACTACAACCCCAAGCAAGGTGAGAACACATTTCTGAACACTGAGGAATGTGTATATAGTTCTCACATTTCCTTAGATGAAGAGGCAGACTGATCCAGAGATCACTGTGGGGATCCTCAACCACTGATTGGAGGTTTAATCAGGGTTGAATGAGATAAAACTTTGAAGTAGATTATTTAATTGTAGAGTTATATTACTATCTTGAATACGAGGCTGAATGGCCTTTATTTAAAGACCTTAAATACAGTCAAGAATTGTGAAAATGGTCATATTTGCTTCAGTGAGCCAATGGATCCATGCCAGATCCAGTGTGAATTATCACTCATGTATGTCTGTGTATGTTTAGGTTGAAAGTCAGAGGGGCATCTTGGTTGACAAACACAGATGCCACTGATTACGTTTCTAGACTTAGTGCCCTAGTGAACACCACTTTCAAGTTTCCATTAATAACACTTTTTAAAATTGTGTTAACAGTGTGCTGCAATTTGGTGCAACAAAACGATTATAGGTTGGTACACGGTCATCATGATGTGGCAAGTGATATAATTAAAAAGTCCTGCAATTTGTCTCTGACCATTTAGTTATCCATACATTAACTGAATCACTCCACTGTCTTACCCATTTACACTCTGAAACAAATCTAAAACTCACCATCATTCGACTCAGCTGGCCTTTAAGCTGGGAAAGCTCCTCTAGGAGTTGTTCCTGGTCCTCTCTTTGTCTTTCCATTTGTAGCATATGTGCTTGTCTTAGAGACTCCGCTGCCTGCTGGTGCTCCTGTTCCTGACGCACAAGCTCCTGCCTCATATCTTCTACATGCTCCTCACAGAGCAGTTCGAGTTTTGTAGTTTGGGTACTCGAAGATGCCACACCATCACCAAGCTGAAATACAAAAATGTAGCTTCAAAACATTTCACTGACTCCATCACATTCAACCATAACTTTCAGTGCATCAATAAAAAGTTTCAATAAGACAAAAAAATGGCAATTAAAAAAAAAATTGGAGATTCATGCAAAGGAAAACTTAAGAAAAAAAATACAGCAACTCCTGAAAAATATCTGCTTGCCTAGGGAAAACAAGAAACCTACTGGCTTAATAAAATAATGATCATAGTGTCCAGAAGATGTACAGTATAAACTAGCAGATTAAGGGATTAACCAAAGTCGGGGATAGACAAATTCAATACTGCGCCAAACCTCATAAGAAACCAAGGTTACATTGTACAGAATTCAAATACTGGCAACTGGTATCAATAAATGAAAATTAGAGGAAGATGCTAAAAGCGGGAAACATGTCTCACTGTTTGTGCAACTAGTCTTTAAATAAACTGAATTATCTTCTACAGGAGGACAGCTCATCTTCATAGTGGCAGCAATGTCTTGAGTTTTTACACATTCTTCAAAATGTATTATCATTATAGTACGAGTTACTTACCTTTGGCAACGATGTATCTGGTAGAGACGATTCTAGCGGCAGATTCCTTAACGTAGAATTATCCCCAGGCGTGAGACTGGATCCGGAATTTTTTTTGCCACAGCATCCCTGCGCTGGGGGGACGGCATCACACGACTCTGCCCAGGCGTTGTCTGCGTACGTGACGTCAGCGAGGTCGCTTAATTCCCACCCCAGCGCGCCTATGTCAGTTTTCTCGGAGAACTTTCCGCGCCACAACGCGGAGCCATCAGACAAAACTGTGAGAGTATAGGAACAGTGCGCGAAAGAGCAGAAAAATTGGGAAAAGGAATGGTGGGGAACAACACATAAAGAGCAGTGCCAGGCACTGCAGCACCAAAAAGAATAAAGAACAGAGCCCAGCCCTGAGCAGCAACCCTGCCAGTATGGAGGAGGGGGAGAGGGGGAGAGAGAGAGAGAGGGGGAAGAGAGAGAGGGGGAAGAGAGGGAGAGAGAGAGGGGGGAGAGAGGGGGGAGAGAGAGAGGGGAGAGAGAGAGGGGGAGAGAGAGAGGGGGAGAGAGAGAGGGGGAGAGAGAGAGGGGGGAGAGAGAGAGAGAGAGGGGGAGAGAGAGAGGGAGAGAGAGGGGGGGAGAGAGAGAGAGAGAGAGAGAGAGAGGGGAGAGAGGGAGAGAGGGAGGGAGAGAGAGAGAGAGAGAGGGAGAGAGGGAGAGAGAGAGAGAGAGAGGGAGAGAGAGAGAGAGAGAGAGAGAGGGAGAGGGGGGGAGAGAGAGAGAGAGGGAGGGGGGAGAGAAGGAGAGAGAGGGGGAGAGAGAGAGAGGGAGGGGAGAGAGAGAGAGAGAGAGAGAGAGAGAGAGAGAGAGAGAGGGGAGAGAGAGAGAGGGAGAGAGAGAGAGAGAGAGAGAGAGAGAGAGAGAGAGAGAGAGAGAGAGAGAGAGAGAGAGAGAGAGAGAGAGAGGAGAGAGAGAGAGAGAGAGAGAGAGAGAGAGGGAGCGCGCGCTCTGGAGACAAATAACATACGTAAAATGTCATGATAACATGTAGCAGGACTACAACCCCAACCAATAACACACCCCAGTGAAGAGGGCAGCCGCGCCTATCACAACCAGAAGGCAATAGACCAGACAGAAATGAGCCGCCAGCAATAAGCAGGCCGAAGCAGACAGGGGAGCCCGAGGCCACCCAGGAAGAACCATCCAACGCTCCGCAGGGACAGACTGCGCCCGCAAAAGGGGCAAGGAACACAAGAACCATCTCATCCCCCAGAGAGGAGAGGTAGAACTGAATGCAGGTCCCACTGGAAGAAGCGGACAAGGCAAGGATGACTGTCCCACTAAAGCACTAAGAAGGCACAATGGTGAAGAAAAACAGTAAGTCGGCACCGGCAAGCACAGCCAGACACAGAGAACACCATGGAACGATGAACTCAGGGCAAGCCAGATGCCAGCCGAAGACAGCGCAGGAAGGCGAAGAAGGGTCCGGACACAACCAGGGAGGAGTCCGCACACACGGCCCAGAAAGAAGTGGAACCAGACAGAGCCAGGACACCAGGCCGCAGACAGCAGGCCAGGCAAGACGAACAGCGCAGCGACCCCGGAGAAGGACACCCTGGGCGCAACTCAAGCGATTCCAAGCCACCAACAAGAGGATTGCATCTGCAACATCCCGTAACGTCACGTAGAGCAGAGGGCCGAAGGCGACCCCAGCTTCCCAGCACATGACAGAGCTATATAACAGCTACCACTACCCCACATAGGGCATGTTACGTCCCAAGACATAGGAACCTCTTGGGAAATAACTTCCGCAACAGAGGACAACAGAAAAGGCCTGCGGAAAAACCTGCCGAAGGCTTGTCAAGCAGCCAAAGAGAAAAAACAGAAGGCCTAGTCTCAGGCCCAGCATGGTATAGAAAACCCAAAGCAAAAACACACAGTCAAGAAGGGCCGGCCAGCAGCCAACAGAACCACAGTCCCAATAATGAGGACTCAAATGCACATGAAGCACACAGATCACACAACTGGGGCGACTCGCCCCAACGGAAGAACTTCTCCCTAAAACCAGATCGACTCACAGGTCACTGAGAGGGAGTTGGAGTTGGAGGAGGAGCAGGAGGAGGAGGAGGGGGAGGAGGCCAAAGCCCCACCAAGAACCTCTGAATGGCCGAGTTCGCAGGGGCGTGGAACAAGAGAGCGCCATCGAAAGGAAGGTCCACCAACCGTTCCCGAACGTTCTCCGGGAACACACTGTCCCGAAGCCAGGCATGGCGACGAAGTGCAACCGAAGAAGCCATGGCACGACCAAGCACCTCCGAGATGTCCAGAGCGGAGCGAAGAATAAACGCCGCCAACTCCCAGCCATCTAACGCATGGTGTTGCAAATCAACACAAGCACCTTCCTGAGAAGCCGCAGACCCAAGGGATTCCGCCGAGTCCCACAAGCAAGAAGTGGCCCTAGCCAAAACACGCAGAGTGTTAAGGGCCCGCAGAGCTGCACTGGTCGAGGCTAACATATAGCGCCTCCAGAGTCCAGCCAGTGGGCCACCCGCGACGGGGGAGACAACAGCTGCCGCAGGGAGAGAAAGGCAGTCTGCAAAAGAAGGCCTCTGGCAGAGGGGTGGAGGGAAAGACACATCGGGTCACGCGGCACCAGATGGTGATGATGCAGAAGGTGTTGAGGCACCGGGTCCCCCATGGCGGGATGACCCCAAGTCCCCAAAAGAGAAGAATCGAGCAAACCCTCGAAGGGAAGCAGCAGCACCCTACCACCAGAGCCCTGATGAAGAACCTCCAGAAAATGATTCCGCGGGGAAATGGGCAGCTGGATCACCCACGCGCAAAATTCCCACAGCCGTGGAAACAGCGCGAGAGAAGCCTGCACCCGCCTCTGTGGGGCCCCGCGGAGGGGAGAGCAGCTCCTCGGTTGCGACGGCTGCAAGCTAAGGCAGCCTTCCCCCAAGCCAACCGGAGGGAAGTGCCAGGTCCGGAAAGGAGGAAGAGGGACCGAGGAGTGGGGGACCTGCGGCTCCTCCGGCGAAGACCACAGCCGCTGTGACGGCGAGGAGCCGTCTTTAGACGACGCCGGAGAAAAAGCCACGACGCAGGGCCCGTTTCTGGCAAAAATGACACCAGCAAGCGCCGAACCTCTGGAGAAGAGGAGGCATCCGAAGACGAGTCAACAATCCGACGTCGGTCGGGTGCCGTAGAGTCCACAATCTGAGTTAGGACATCGTCGCCTGGCGCCAGGGGAGAGGCCAGGCTGGCCTCCGCCACAGAGCGCGGCGCAGGAGACTGGGGCTGGGCCGGAGTCGGGACGGCGAAGGAACGGCGCCAGAAAGGCGCCGACTCGACCTCCGACGAGGCAGCCGCCTGCGTTGGGGGACGAGAGGGACCCGGGAGGGACGAGGAGTCCCCTGCCAGCCCTGACGCATGACGGGACGAGAGGGGCCCTTAGCCGACCCATGTGGCGCCGTCAGGGCCAGCAGCTGCTGGTGCCATAGCGGCGTCACCTCGGCCTCAGACAAGATCGCCGCCTGTCCAGAGGGCAGAGAGGGGCCCGGGGATGCGTCCCATTCCTGGGCGATCTCCCGCTAGGGCCGGAGCCACCGGCGCCTCCGCAGAGGGCCCTGCACACTGCAAGGGATCCGCTGATGCCCCAGGAGGGAAAGGAGGAGGAAAGGCCAGCAAGGCCTACAAAGCCGCCACATATGTCTCCATCTGAGCTCTAGTCGCCCCCACACCGGGAAACGGCGGATAGGACGATGACACGCTGTGCTGCATCACCCGCGGAGAGCCCATGTACCCAACAGGCTAGCGACTGGCCCTCGGGGACAAACTGCGACACTTACTGACAGGTGAGCGACGCTCTTGCGGCTTGGGAGAGGGATGATGACAACGACGGAGGCAGCGGCTTCGAAAACCCTCAGCAGGGGCCGGGTGAGGTGACGTCGCCGACCTGGACATGCGAGCTGAGAGAAGTTTCGTCCGGCGCTCCCGTCGGGACTTTGGTTTCATCTGCTGGCACGCCTCACAATCAGTGGAGTTGTGGTGTTCCCCTAAACACCACATGCAGATGAGGTGAGGGTCCGTCGCCGACATCAGGCGTCCACAAGACAAGCATGTCTTAAAGCCCGAAGGCATCTGCACACTGTTCCCACACACACGCAATAGCGAAAGGGAAAGGCCTGAACAGGCCCGGAGCATGAACCGGATCCACGTTGCACGCGGAAAAGGAAAAAACTGAGGTAGGTGCGCCGGGGTGGGACTTATGCGACCTTGCTGATGTCACGTACGCAGACAACGCTTGGGCGGAGTCGCGTGATGCCGGCGCGCAGGGATGCTGTAGCAAAAAAAAATCCGGATCCAGTCTCAGGCCTGGGGATAATGCTACGTTAAGGAATCTGCGGCTAGTAGTCTTTATCAGATAAGATTAATAAGAATACAACAAAAATACTCACAACAAAAACAATGTTGTTAAACTGATTAATCTAGTCCTCTGAATAATGAAGGCTGAAATTAACAAGTAAAATATATCTTTTCACATGGATGGGAGTCCTGTTGGTAAAAATGTTTCCCCACAGAATAAAAGTTATTCTTTTTTTAAAATCCGAATGGACCATAGCGGATAAGGCATTGCATTTCCCCTGCTTAATGTTGCAGACACCATTCAAGACTTAGTAGTTGGATGAGAACCAGACTCATGACTAATATCATACACAGTGAGTGCTATGAATTCATTATCACCCTTTACCACAACGTTGGGTTGAGTTGGTGTCAGACTCTGTTCGGTGGGTGGGCGGACAGGGGAGGGGGTTTAGGGGTTTGAAGGGGCTACTGGTCCTCAATTGCTGGGGGTGAGGTTGTTTGCCACTGATGTCCTGGGACCCATCCTACTATGGCTCTGCAAACTGGAACAAGTAAAACCCATTCAGCACTAGACTCCAAGGGTAGCAAGGATGACCTGCACAGGTTTCAAATGAAGGAAGTGCAGGGTGCTCGAGCTCAGCACTCCGCGATCGTCCAACAGACGCAAAATCAGTGTGCAGCCCAGGGCTGGTCTTTTCAAAAACAGAAAGTACTTTCAATCAATCAATCATCATGAAATTTGTAAAGCGCACTACTTACCCGTGAGGGTCTCAAGGCGCTGGGGTGGGGGGGGGGGGGGGGGATGCTGCTACTACTCGAAGAGCCAGGTCTTGAGTAGTCTCCAGAAGGTAAGTAGGTCTTGGGTCTGCCGTAGGAGGATGGGGAGGGTGTTCCAGGTCTTAGCGGCGAGGTAGGAGAACGATCTGCCGCCGGCGGTTTGTCTTCGGATGCGGGGAACGGTAGTGAGGGAGCAGTCGGCGGAGTGGAGCTGGCGGTTCGGGGTGTAGAAGGTGAGTCATCTGTTGAGGTATGCTTGTTAAAAAGGTCACGGACAACTGATGAACAAAGATCCTTAAGTATTGCCCGGCGGTGTCGCCACTTGAACCCACAGAATATTAACCAATGAAGAGGCAGGCGCTGGAGACTGGAAGGCAGGAAACAAAGGTTTTATTCTCTCCGGAGGAGAACACATCAGTTCGGACAGCAAGTATCGTCACGAGGTGCTCTACCCGCATCTCTGAGGCCTGGCCTCTTATACACAGTTAAATGAATTTTATTGCAGGTAACACAGTCTTGTAATGCTTTGCAGTATGAAAGGACATCCTCTGAATCTCCCCTACAGGCCCGTTCCCACACACATTTACAGTTGAAGTCCCCACCCCGGTCACAACAGGTGATGATTATCGCGCAGCTGGACATTCCGCCGATTCACAGAATGTGGGGGTTTGATCGGATCTCATAGGGTGGGGGCGTTGATCAACTCGGGGGGGGTTTGTTTTTAATTTTGTAAGAATTGTGTTTTTAATGTTTCTCTAATGTATTTTCATTCTGTATGTACTTTTATGGATGTATTAAATCCGAATAAAGATCATTTGAATTGAATTGAACTCGGGGGTCCTTTGATGAGGGAAGCTTTCTACTGTACGGGGAGGGGCAATAAACAGTATCGGCAGAGCTAGGTGTCGGCCTGGGAAAGAGGAAGACAAACGGGCACACAGGAAAGGGGGTTGGTATCAAAGGGCCTGGGACCATGAAAAGGAATGGAGGGAGGTGTCGCGCTGGGAGCAGGATGGGGTTCTGAGGCAGAGTCGCGCTGAAGAGGGGTTTATGACTCAGGGCATGTGAGAGGGGGGGGGGGGTTGTCAGCGTGCGGGGGAATGTTTGCGAGGTTGAGAGAGAGAGAGACGCGCTGGCTATCAGCGAGGGGCAAGGAGGCCATGGTGCTCAAAATGGCTGCCGCTTACGTGCACGAATGGGTTCAAGGAGAGCAAGATGGCGCCGATAATGTTGACGTTTGCAGCTTAACTTTTAACATGCTGGTCCGGTGTTGTGGAGTGCCTTGTGTGCGTGGGTCAGGAGTTTGAAGGTGATCCTCTTGTTGACGGGCAGCCAGTGCAGGTCTCTCAGGTGGGGTGTGATGTGGCTGTGTGGAGGGATGTCGAGGATCAGGCGGGCAGAGGAGTTCTGTATGCGTAGCAGTCGTTTCAGCAGTTTGGCCGGGGCTCCCGCATAAAGGGTGTTTCTGTAGTCCAGCCTGCTGCTGACGGAGGGCCTGGGTGACCATTCTTCTTGTGTCGGTTGGAATCCACCTGTAGATCTTCCGGAGCATGCGGAGGGTGTGGAAGCAGGAGGATGAGACGGCGTTGACTTGCTTGGTCATGGAGAGTGTTGAGTCAAGGATGAACCCCGTGTTGCGTGCGTGGTCGGTGGGTGTTGGTGGTGCTTCCATGGCGGTCGGCCACCAGGAGTCGTCCCAGGCTGAGGGGGTATCAGAGATGGCGGCGTTTTGAATCAACGTAAGGCCGCAGAGTTGATGCATCGTGATCAACTATTTCAGGTGACTGCCGTACGAATATTCATTACTATATTTGGAATTTAAAGAAATATATCCCACAAGGCATAGGATTGACTTCTGCGCTTAAGATACTGTCTACCAAATACACACAATAATATTATTAAAGATTCTTGGAAATTAACGGACCTTGGGCCTATCTATGCTATAACACAAGGAATAATACCGGTGTGGGATACAAATAAGCTGTGTTTCTCGGAGCATGTGCATCTCGTTACCATCTTAAGATTGGAATCCAATATATATTTTTTGGAACTACGATTTCGCCCTGAAGAAGTTCTGGTTTCAGAACGAAACGCGTTGGCTGGTTTTTCCTAAAAAAGGATTATTAAATGAGCATTGCAAACTGACACCAAGACTCAGCGTTTGTGTATGAGGACACCAAAAAAGTGGTTTAGTTTCTTCAAGCAGGATTTGCAAAGCGGTGCTTTTCCATATTGGACAAAAAAAGAGGATGAGGACCTCCGTCTTGTCTGAGTTCAGTTTCAGACAGCTGTTTTTCATCCATTCGGCGACAGCTTTCATTCCTTTGTGGAGGTTGGTTTTGGCGGTGCGGGAGTCCTTGGTGAGGGAGAGGATCAGCTGTGTGTCGTTGGCGTAGGAGACGATGTTGACTTTGTGCAGTATGGCGACGTGGGCGAGCGGGCCATGTAGATGTAGAACAATGTCGGGTTGAAAGATGATCCTTGGGGTACGCCGCAGATGATCTTGGAGGCCTTGGACTGGAAAGGGGGGAGACGGTCGCTCTGGGTTCTGACGGAGAGGAAGGAGGTGGTCCATTCCAGAGCCTTGTCTGGGATCCCTGCGTTGTAGAGGCGTTTGCGTAGGGTGTGGTGGCAGACAGTGTCGAAGGCGGCTGATATGTCCAAGAGGATGAGGGCCGTGGTTTTGCCTTTGTGCAGCAGGGCCCCTATTTCGTCGGTGGCGAGATGAGGGCAGTTTCGGTGCTGTGGTTGCTGTGGATTCCGGACTGGGGATGTTGTTCTCCTCGAGGTAGCGGGTCAGCTGTTTGTTGACGGCTTTCTCGATGACCTTGCCGGGAACGGGAGCAGAGAAATGGGCCGGAAGTTCTTGAGGTCTCTTGGGCCCGCCTTGAGTTTCTTGAGCAGAGTTTTGATCTTGACGTGCTTTCAGCTCTCCGGGAAGGTCGTGTCTCAAAGGAGATGTTGATGGCCTTGCGGAGATGGGGTACAATGGTGTCGCTGGCTTTGTTGAAGATGTGGTGTGGGCATGGGTCTGACGGGGAGCCGGAGTGGATGGTGTTCGTGATCTTGGTGTTGTCGTTGATGTGGGTCTAGGGGAGCAGGGGGGCGCTGTGTGTGGTGGCCGTGGGGTCTGAGGTGTCGTTGGTTGGTGAAGCTGTCGTGGATGTTGGCGATCTTGCGGTGGAAGAAGGTGGCAAGGGAGTTGTACAGGTCTTGCGATGGTGGGATGTCGTTGGTGCTGGAGCTGGGGTTGAAGAGTCCCTTCACGATGTTGAACAGATCTTTGCTGTTGTATGCGTTATTGTTGAGGCGGTCCATGAAGGAGGTCTTTTGGCAGCTCTGATGAGGTGATGTTGGTGATGGTGATGGTGTTGGCGCATGGCGGTCTTGTGGGCTTCTTGGTTCTCCGGTGTCTGTTTGCGGTGCCATTTCTTCACTAGTTTTCGGAGGTTTGTATGGAGGTCTGGAGTTCTGCGGAGAACCAGCTGGCATTCTTGGTGGTGTGTCTGTTGGAGGGTTTCTTGAACGGGGCGAGAGTGTTGGTGCAGTCGTCGATCCAACGCCTGAGGTTCCTGGCGGCGGTGTAGGTGTGTGGGTGTCAGGCGAGGGCGGTGTTTAGCTGGTCTTCGGTGATTTTGCTCCAGCTGTGGCGGGGGACCTGTTGGGTGCGGTGGTGCGTGGTGAATTTCTGGAAGGAGAAGTGGATGCAGCGATGGTCGGTCCAGTGGAGTTCGGTGGTGTGGCTGAAGGAGACGCAGGGGCTTGCGGAGAAGATGGGGTCAAGTGTGTGGCCGGCGGAGTGGGTGGGCACAGTGACGAGCTGTCTGAGTCAGAGGTTGACGAGATTGTCGGTCAGGGTGGTGGAGTTGGTGTCGTTGTTGTTCTCGAGGTGGAAGTTCATGTCTCCGAGGAGGATGTAGTCCGTGGAGGCGATGGCGTGCATGCTGACGAAGTCGGCGATGGAGTCGCTGAACTGAGGTCGGGGTCTGTAGATCAGCGTTCCTCTGAGGGTAGTGTTGGGATCAGTGTGGATCTAGAAGTGCAGGTGTTCGGCGGTGCTGAGGGTTTCGTCAGAGTTGGTCGAGACCATGAGAGTGTTCTTGTGGATGATGGTGAGTCCGCCTCCTACTCCGTTGGTGCAGTCTCTGCGGGTGATCTTGTAGCCGTCCGGGATGGATATGGCGATGTCGGGTGCCGAGGAGTCGTTCATCCAGGTCTGTAAGGAAGGCTACGTCCGGGGAGGATGAGTCGAGCAGGTCCCAGAGTTCGACGGCGTGTTTGCGATGCGGAGCGGGTGTTTAGTAGTATGCATCTCAGGTATTTGCGCCCTTCTTGGTGGGCGGGTTGGAGGCTCTGAGACTGGTGAAGCTGCAGTTCTGACATGAGAAGGGTCCTCTGGTGCCCTTCGGGGCGGCCAGGAAGCAGGCGTGTGCTCGTCCGGTGTTGAGTGCGTGGAGGGTGTTGGTGTCATAGCGGCGTCAGGTGTTGCTGTGTTTGTGGGGGCCAGGGGTTCTGGCGCTGGGCGTGGGCCGGGCGCAGTCCAGGAGCAGGCGGGCTTGCCTTTGGCACTCCCGCTATAAGAAGGGGAGGAGCAGCTGGGACGTGGGGGAGGACGAATGGGAGAGCGGGGGGCAGGGCCGCAGGGGTGCGAAAACGGGAGTGAGGAACAGCGAGGGGTACAGAAGGCAAAAAGGGCACCAGGCAAAAGGGCACAGTAATGGCACAAGAGGGAAGGAGGGAAAGCAAAAATAGGACAATAAAACAAATAAACAAAATACAGAGAGCATGGGCGGGGACACAGGGGATGCAGCGGCGGGGAACGGGAGTAAGGAACAGCCGGGGGTACAGGAGGAAAAAAGGGCAACCAGGCAGAAAGGGCACAGTATTGGCACAAGAGGGAAGGAGGAAAAACAAAATAAAACAATTGAACAAATGAAACAAAATGCAGAGAGCACGAGCATGAGCAAACCTTTGGCCTACCACTGGCCACCAGGGAAGAGGAGCAGGTGGTAGCCTGCGGGTGGAGGAGGGCCTCAAACTTTGCCAGCAGCAGCGGCAGCTGGGCTTGGGGCACGGGCACACAGGTGGTGCTGTGCGGCGGGGGGAGCGACCTGCATAATTACAGAGTAGTACTAAAGACTACAAAATACTACACAATCTCACTCTCAATAATAAGCAAGTCACTGTCCCCAAGTAGGATTCTTTTTCAAGGCACTACACCTTCCCAGCTCCCTCAGTTATTTTCTCCTGGGTGGGCCCTAACTCTGGTTCCCCCCTTCAAAAACAGAGATGAAGGCATGATTTTGGGAGAGGAATTGGCCTAACAGCTAGGGCGGTCGTTCTTGAATCTGGGGAACTCGGTCCGAGTCTCAGCAACAACGCTGAACATCCTGTGATTCTGGGCAAATCACTTAATCTCCCTGTGCTTAACAAAAAATGAATGTGTTTTCATGTAACGCAACTGGTGCTATGTAAAATGCTTTGAAACCTTCGGGTTAAGTTTGTGCTATATAAAACTCTGTAAAATTAAAATAAAAAATAAAAATAATCTAACACAGGCACAGCGTTCAGGCCCAAGGTCAAATGTACAGTCTCTCTCAATCTTACGGTCCCGTTCACCTCTGGTTGCAGCAGTTGATCTCACACATCTTGTCTGGAGGGGCCACAAGAGCAAGTAACTGGATCATGAAGGAACCCGACACAGGCCACGTTAGGACAGCAAAGCTGCCCAGCCTCAGTCCATGGAGCGCTGTGCACTGGTGCAAGTTCAGACCTGGCTGTGGCGGTGTCCAGAAGGATCAGTGGTGCAGACCCACCATACAAAGGACAGATGCAGCCCAGACTAAACATAAGATCTTTCAATGGATTCCAACAGAATCTAGGAAACCGCTTGTCCAGGGTCTAATCTTAAGTTGGCCTGACTATGGAAATGCCCTCATGGCCTCTATCAACGAAGAGCTTTACACCAGACTTCAAGTCCTGCACAATACTGCCGCCAGGCTGATGCTTAATCTTCCATCACGGTCTCCATCTGCATCTAATCTGAAAGCTCTTCATTGGCTTTCCATCTGGAAACATATACGCTTCAAGGTTATTTGCCTGGTACACAAGAACATGTACGGGAACGGGCCTAGTTACCTGACCAAAATACTTAATTGGTATTTACCCAATGGGACGGTCGGGTCAGGAACATTTTTACTCACTTCCATTAGGATTCGTACCAGCAGGAATGGCGGCAAGTCATTTTCTTATTTGGCTCATGTTTACAGCTTTGAATGCTTACGGACCATAAACTGTTCCACAGAAGGCTAAAAACATGTCTTTTTTGACCGCCTTTCTCCTATGATCAATCGGCTCCCTTTCCTTTTATTGGAGTTCTGCTAGCGCTCTGAGATCTCGGTGATATGTGCGCACAACAAATTCTTATGACTTATGACTGATCATGTCCCATTGCCTTTCACAAATCTGCAGTGCAGCGGTCACAGCAAACACTTCAGGGTTGCAAAGGAATTTCCTGGGTGCTGCTCCAGTGAAGATGTTTTAGTTCAGCCTTCTCAGGCACGGTGAAAGCATCCTCCTCAATTTCCATTACCTGCTTCAAAGTGCATGGACAGTCTAGACTTTAAGTGTTATACACATGATTTAAATATTTAATTCCCAAAACATAAAAAGAAGCTGCAGTGGAACAGAAAGGGTGCCACAACCCCTAATGTAAATAAAAAAATGTCCCTCCATGCCACACCAGATAGACTATAAAAGAAAGCAATAATCGACGTGTAGCGGGATCCTTATATCGCTAGGCTCATTGGTCACTGCACCCAGGGCACTAATTACAGCTAAGAATCTGGCAGACTCACTGGAATTATGCGGAAGGAGAGAACCAAATTATTCTGCACAGTTGACTAAATCATGCAGCGTAATGAGGTACATTTTGAAGCAGGATTACTTTGCTAATTTGCCATTAGGTTGAAGCCTGCCAGACTGCATCATGGTCTGGTTGCGAAAGACTTATTGGGGGTATGTTGATAGCTGAAATGGAAAGAACCTCCACCCACTGCTTTCCAATGGCTTTTTGTTTTGTCACTCTTATCTCCTTGATTTCTATTAGATGGTTTTAGTTTATTTAGCCCATCCAGCTAGTCTTTGTTCCTCCAGTAGAGCATAGCCTGTTCACCATTTCACTGTTGGGCTCCTTTTATCTTTCCACAAGTGTTTGCTCTTCAAGAAGGAAAATGCTACTTACCAGTATGCATCTATTCTTGGCATGTAGGGCTACAGATTCACAGACTAGTGCATAGATCTCCATCTGGTGATGGGCCCGGATGATTACACTTTTTTGTTGTCCTGGAAGAATCTTTGAACGGTAGATGACTCCTCCTCTGGAGCATAGTGCGCATGAGCATCGACTCCATCTTCAGATTGTTTTTCGCCATTAGGGAAAATGATGGAGTTGTGTGAGAACAGAAAAAGATGTCCATGTATAGTGTATCTAACTAAGATATTACTGGAAGAGATAAAGGTAGCCGGGGAGGCGAGTGGGCGTGTGTGAATCTGCAGCCCTACATGCCAAGAACAGATGCATACGGGTAAGAAGCACTTTCCGTTCGAGACATATGGGCTGCTAATCACACACTACTACATTGAATGCATAGCAGTTCTCTCCCTTAGCGGCGAGTACCAGTATCTGTTGCAGTGGTTTGGAATAGTGTTTTGAGTACAGCCTGGCCCACACTAGCTTGTTGTTTTGCTTGCACATCTACACAGTAGTGCTTTGTGAATGTGTGCAGTGTAGACCATGTAGCTGCTTTGTAGATATCATCTAAGGGAATATTGCCTACAAATGCCATAGATGTCCCTAGTTTACGGGTGGAATGAGCCCTAGGGGGAATGGATAGAGTGCGTTTTGCTTTCTGGTAGCAAATTTGAATGCATTTAACAATCCATCTTGCAATACCAGTTTTTGAGATGGGATTACCTTTATGTGGAGGAGAAAAATACACAAAAATCTGTTTTGTTTTATGAAATGGCTTTGTCCTATCAATATAGTAGAGGAGAGCTCTTTTGACATCTGATGTATGGAGAGCTCTTTCAGCAACTGTTTGAGGTTGGGAGAAGAATATTGGCAGCTCAATAGACTGATTGCGATGGAATGGTGAAATTACTTTTGGAAGGAATTTGGGATTTGTTCTTAGAACCGCTTTGTTGTGATGGAGTTGCAAGAATGGTTCTTGAATTGTTAATGCCTTGATCTCACTCTTCTGAGTGAAGTAATAGCAATTAAAAAAATCAACTCTCCATGAAAGAAATTGTAAGTCACACTTATGCAAGGGTTCAAATGGAGGACCCATAAGATAAGAACAATGTATAGATTCCATACAGGGGAGAGTGGTACCCTGGGAGGAATTATTCTTTTGAGGCCTTCCATGAAGGCTTTGATGGCAGGAACTCTGAATAATGACAGATGCTGTCTGTTTTGAAGGTAAGCTGCTATAGCAGCAAGATGTAAACTGATTGAGGAGTATGCTAAACTACACGTTTGTAGATGTAGCAAGTAGCATATGAAGCTTTGGATGGAAACATCTAGTGGGTTAATATTATTGTTGCAATATATAACAAACCTTTTCCACTTGGCTGCATAGCATGCCCTAGTGGTGGGACGTCTAGCTTCTTTATAACATTCATGCAATCAGTTGGGAGATTAAGAAGCCGAATTCTGAGACCTCAGGAGCCAAACCGCTAGGTTCAGCTGCATGGGGTCTAGATGCATGATCTCTCCTTGGTTCTGTTTTTTTATTTTTTTTTATTGAGTTTGGCAAGTCAAGAACATTACAATCAATTACACCCCCTCCCTCCAATCAGGTACATATGGCGATAAATTTCAGGTCAACAATGAATCATCCCAATCAATATCCTGGACACAGCCATTCAGCCAACAACCCAATATTGGGCAGGCGGCGGGCATTCACATATAGACTAGTCCGTTCTTCTAGTGAGCACTCAACTCCTTGACTTTGTCCCCTTCCCCCCCCCTTAGTGTGGTGTTTGATTTTCACCGTTCGAGTCGCTGTGTAGCCCCCCATTGTGTAAATCTTGGTGTCTCCCCCTGTCCCTAGTCCTCATCCGGGGCGTTAGCCTCGTTTCTATTACTACGGTAAGTGTGGTACAGACCCCAGAAGTTCTTGGGACGACTGGTGGTGGGTAGTAACTTGCTGTAATTCTCAGATTGCGTGCAGCAGTAAAACATGTCGTGTGCCCAGCGTTTAGGTGTAGGTGGGGGACCCCTCATCCAGCAATATGCAACCACTCGCCTAGCCATAAGCATCCCCATGTCTACAATACGACGTACTGCGCAAGGCAGCTTCCTGGAGTGACCTAGTAGGGCCAGTGCAGGATCCGGGGGGGGGCTCAACCTCTACTATGCTACTGATGTCAGCAAAGACCTTCTCCCAAAAGGCCTGCACCCCCGGGCATTGCCAAGCTAGATGTATGAAGCCTGTGTCTGGAGCCTGACACCTCTCGCATTCTGCAGAGTTACGGAGGCCATACCTGTGGAGCCTTTCTGGGGTGTAGTACACCCTGTTGAGGAACTTAAAGTGCACTAATCTGTGCTTGCCATTCAGAGATATCCTTCTAGTATTAACGCAGCAATAACGCCACGTCGTCGTCTATTACTATCTGCAAATCCGTCTGCCAGGCCAAGCGAGCCTTCGTATACTGGTGATCCCTGTGCGCCAGTGATATCTTATATAGGGTAGACAATAATTTTCGGGGGGAGTCGGTCTTTATTACATATGTGAGTTCCGGAACTCCCGGCGGCTCCGCCAAATCGTCTCCTAATAGCTCCAAGAGGGCGCTGCGCACTCTGTGGAAATGGAATCGAGGCAACAGAGGGGCATCTCCGCTGCTTTCAAGTATCTGATCCCAGGTTTTTGCCGTTCCAGCTTGGAACAGGTCACCTGCCAATTTGATGTTAAGCCTGTGTAATGCCTGTATCACTCCCCTCTCTTTGATAGGGGCCAACCACTGGGTCCATTCAACCGGCATTATTGGCAAGTAGAGTAATGCCCCACCCTGCAGTTGCAGAAGGCTGTGCCATGCATGGTTAGTCGCTGCTACAGAATCCAGGATTCCAGTCCTGCGATCCACTGGTGTAAAAATTATTGCCGGGAGCAAGAGGAGCCTAGCAAAAAAAAATTCTATGAGGACATGGGGGATGCGGCTATCACCATGCAGCCAGGTGTGCAAATGAGACGCCTGGGCTACTCTATAATAAAGCTCTAAGTCTGGGGCACCTAGTCCGCCCATACTGAAAAGTAGCGTGAGGAGCGACCACTTAGCACGGGGCTGCTTATCTGCCCAAGCTAATTTGATCATAAGTTGTGTCAGTCTCTGGAAAAAGATTTTGGGCAACACTATCGGGATGGTTGCGAATAGAAACAATAGTCTAGGCAGGACAACCATTTTCATAATTGAGATTCGTCCTAGGAGCGTGAGTGGGCGCCTGCACAAGGCCTCCATGTCGTCCTCTAATTTGTTGAAAGCGACACCATAATTTTCCCTGAACAAGATTTCTGAATCAGTATGGAGCCGCACACCTAGATATCGAATTGAGTCCGTGGTCCACTGTAGCGGGTATTCCATGTCCATGTATTGCGATACCGGGGTGAGAGGGAAGGCCAAGGACTTAGTCCAATTAACCTTCAAGCCCGAGAGGGCGCCGAAGTGTACTACCTCTCGTAACACCGAGGATAAGTTAGTTTCCGGGTCCCTGACATATAGCAACGTATAGTCTGCATACATCGAGACCAGTATTCTGTATGTGGGGAAACCGATGCCTTCATTACCATGGTACTCACGTAACGCGCACGCCAAAGGTTCAGCCACCAGGGCGTATAAAAGTGGTGAGAGCGGGCAGCGCTGTCGTGTCCCTCTGCATATCGGGAAGGAGTCGGTGACCAGGTTGCCAAGGCGGATCCTGGCTCGTGGGTTGTTGTACAGAGCCCCCACCATTTGTAGGAACGGCATACCCAGGCACATTCCCCTGCAGCACCAAATGCATAAACGACCACTCCACAGAGTCGAAGGCCTTCTCCATGTCCAAGAACACTGCAAGTGCCTTCCGATCTTGCTTAACATGCTGCATGGTGCCTAGGACTGTGCGGATGTTGTATGTTAGGTTCCTGCAGGGGATGAAACCAGCTTGTTCCGGTGCGAGCAGTCGAGGCGCTAGGAGCGCAAGGCGGTTTGCTAATACCTTAGCAAATATGTTAGTGTCTACATTGAGCAGTGAGAGCGGTCTGTACGAACTGCATT
Source organism: Lissotriton helveticus (assembly GCF_964261635.1). NCBI lineage: Eukaryota > Metazoa > Chordata > Amphibia > Caudata > Salamandridae > Lissotriton > Lissotriton helveticus. The sequence continues at coordinate 971,480,801 of NC_136071.1, read as the reverse complement.
CGTCATGCGCCTTACCTGGTTTCAGTATTGTTATGAGGAGAGCCTCTCTCATTGTCTGCGGCATGCTGCCTTCAATGCAGATATCATCGAACAACAGAGAGGTGTGGGAGCAGTTTGTCCTGAAATGTCTTATAAAAACCCACCGTGGGTCCGTCTGCTCCTGGGGCACTGCCCGCGCGCATCCCCTCTAGGGCTTCAATTATTTCGTCTTTTTCTATTGGGAGGATCAGGGACTCCCTGTGCGTGTTAGTAAGGGAAGGCAAGTTAATATGTTCCAGGTATTCAAGTATGTCATCATCCAAATCACCACATTTGGACTTGTACAGCTCAGCATAGAAGTCCTTAAAGGTCTGAGCAATGTCTGTCTCATCCATTAATACAGCACCCTCTCTAGATTTTATTTCCGTCACTTGTTGTTGTCCCCTCTTCCCGCTCAGAATTCTAGCCAGAACTGAGGCAGGTCTCTCCCCCTCACCATATGTCCGGGCGGATGCATATTTCCCCAGGTGTTTCACCTCTCTGTCAGCTTCCTCATGGTATTCGGACAACAGTAACTTTATCTCGGCCTCTACTGCAGTGTCAGAGTGTCGTCGCGGTCGCTCCTTCAAGAGTGCCAATTGGCGCTCCAGTTCTACCATTCTTTGTCTAATGGCCCTGAGTACCCCCGAGTGTTTTGACATCGCTATACCCCGTATGTAGACTTTAAAGGCCTCCCAAACCACTTGAAAGCTATCAACGGACCCAACGTTAGTCAAATCAAAATCAAAATCAAATCAAAGTTACTTTATTCGGTTAAGATTATTAACCATAAAAGCATACAAAATACAAAATTCATTTACATTAGAATAACAATAAAATTTAACAAAAAAGTACATCAATTTTCCTTACAATCAGACAGTACTGAGTTGGTAGGAGCGATACCCTTGTCCTATCAGAGTAGCATATCTGGGCCAGGGGGTAGGTTCTGGTAATTATAGGTGGGTTACTGCTGGTAACTAATTGGTACAGGACCCCACCTGCCCGCCCGGTGGTATCCCTCTACTCTCCACCTTGTGATTGGCGAATATGCAATTCTTGGGTAAAAATCGCACAGTTCAAGTGTTGTTATGGGCCTGTCTCCTCTTTGTGGCTCCCAGCTTCGCAGGTAAGGGACGACCAGGTTATCCCGAAAATTAACAATGACCAGGTCTCCCGCTGTGTTCTTGGGACGGGAGCCTATCCACCCCACCCTTCTGACATTTAGGATTGTCCCGTTAATGTTGGATGGAAGCGGTCTATTCTTTGTCAGCCAAAACTGAAATTTATTTTTGAGGTCCTGGTGACCTTCAATTTTTCCGGTAGTGAGCTCAGGGACTCCCGAGAGAACACACACTTAGGGTGCTGCCTCTGGTGGTAAATTTATGCATTTATCGCTCGCAGCTAGCCCCTCAGAATATTTGCCTACTTTCGACCACCCAGCTCTGGGAACAGAGGTAAGAGCCATTGTCAGTTCATTGGCTACCTCCTTGTTTTTAATAACTGATAATACGGGATCTAGTGGCTTATTCTGGGCAATTTTGCTGTGTACAATGGTGTCAGACGTTTTTGGGACAACTATTCTCTGAAATTGGTTGTTTGACTTGGTTGGCTTGGTATTTGCGTCTATTGTTGAGAGCTTTTCCCCAATTCTCTCTATCATTTCAATAAGCGGGGATAATAGGGTTTTTACCAGTTCTTCAAAGTGGGCCAACAGAATAGATGGTAAAAGGGATATAGGGGTTTCCAGTATTTGACCTGCTTTGGGTGTCTCGGGGGTGGTGGTGGCAGTAACCAAAGAGGGGCTTAAGTTTATTTTTCGGTATTTCGCTGGTTTCCCCTTGTGTTTTATACCTTTGCGTTTTGTGCTCTGGGTAGGGACCAGGGGATGTGCTATCCCGAGTGGTAATTTTATCTTTTATTGCGAAGGGAGTTTCTAGTGGACTTTTATTAAGTTGATGCGAATTCCTGAGCTGAGGGCTTCCAATACCCATAGGGCATGTTGTGGAACCAATTAGTTCAATTGGAATATACCTGGTATTGCAAATAGCATTTAATTCCCTCTGTAATAAAGAATTTGGCGAGTCGGTTGAGATCGGAGGGGATCGTTCGCAACATATGGTGTCTTTAGGAAGGCTATGTTCTATAGACTCAAAAGTCGATGTTACCCTAGTTATGTATAAGTCCAGTGTCCCCTTAAGTGACCCTCCTTGAGAGGCGGATTGTTTGGCTGACCCTTTAGAGGTCATGGTGCAACAAGCTAATGACCCAACTACATACACCTAATAAAGGGCCAATGGATATCTAGGTAGACTAAGAGGCTACTGGGAAAAAATAAAATAAAAATAAACAAGGACATTCGTTGTTAGACTCTAGGTGTTTGGTCTCTGATTGAGCATACCTTAGTTCATGTCAATAGTCCCGAGAGACCAACCAAGAAGGGTGTCCCGACCCGACCTCCTCTGGCCTCTGATGGCCGCAGATGGCCCGCCCTCTGCCTGGGCTCAACCCGGCGTCGCCCGCGTGCGTCCCACAGAGCGCTCGGCGCTCCGCTCTTTGTTTGCGCCTCCGGGCGCTGCCTATGACGTCCCAGGTGCGCCTCTGCCACTGGGGCACCTGGGATATGAAGTTTCCGCTGGCCGTTCCCCTCACGGCGCTCGGCGGACTGGTGCAGGAGTGGTGGGCAGGTACGGGGCTATGCCGTTGCCGTCACGGCGCTGTCTCTGCCTGCTGCTCGTATCCCAACAAACGCCCCTGATGACATAATCTTCTGCAGGAGATAGCGTTCTGGGGCTTGTAGCCCTGCCCCTGGAACCCCTTGCAACGTTAGTCTCAAAATAGGTATCTATATCCTCAGCTAGCTCCCCTCAGAACAGCGGGTCCAGCCGAGAATATGGAGGGAACCGCCATGTGAATGGCGGAATGGTCCTCCTGGGGGCATCAAGTAATAACAGCACAGGTGAATGATCTGACAAAGTTCGAGGGAGAACCCTACAGTCCTGCACCCGCCCCAGCACGGAGGTGGGCGCCAGCCAGTAGTCTATTCTGGTATGGATGTCATAGTAGGCCGAATAGTGTGTGTATCCTCCCTGTCCAGCGTGTCTCACCCTCCACACAAATCGTCAAGGTTCAGACTGGTGAGCACACTTTGTAGAGTTAGCGCTGCGGCGGTCGGCCTACGAGGGGAACCATCGGATCTTTCCAGGGCGGGGTCAAGAACCAAGTTGAAGTCTCCACCCCAAAGCTGGTGCTCTGAGTGATATTCTCTAGCTATCGCAGCCAGTGATTGGAAGAAACCTGGGGAGTCAAAATTCGGGCCATACACGTTAATTATCACAAATTCCATCCCCTGACCTGTACACTTGGAGATGACGAATCTGCCCGCCGCGTCTGCCCTTAGAAGCTTGAGAGTAAGTTTCGATTTGGGATTCATCCAAGTGAGCACACCACTGGCGTGCGACGTGAAGCCCGCCGCATTCATATTGCCCTCAAGTCCTCTACTGTGTAGCATTCTGCTCAGTAACGGCAGATGGGTCTCCTGTAGGAGCGCTATGTCAATGTGTTGCCGCTGCAGGTAGCTGAACACCTTCCTAACTTTCCTGTGGTCGTTCAGCCCACGAACGTTCCATGCGAGTGCCCTAATCATGGGTGCTGTGTGGTGTTGCCCAAGTCAGCTGTGTGTGCCAAAACAGTTAACTCTGAATTTACTGTGCGCGTGAGTCCTGTGTGTACCTGTTCGGTTGCATGTTCAAAGCCAAAGACATTGCCCCCCCTCCCTCCCCCCAGCCAACACTCCCAATCAAAAACTCCCCACACCACCCCCCACCCACAGCAGACTGCCCCCAACCTTGCCTTGCAGTGCCCTCCACCCCCCACCCTTATCCCAGTACCAAATGCTAACTCCCTGGCCTTCATAGGGCCAAAAGGGGTGAAAGGGGTGCATTGCGCTCGGGGGCCAAGGTCGCCACGCGACCTATATCTGTTATAAATGACATTGCACTGGTCTAGCTGCGCCCGGCCCTCGTCACGCCCTATATTATGCATCAGTAGAACACAAAACCATACCCATAATTATGCTATATCAGCCCTATTTTGGGTGTCCCCGCCCCCCGCCAATGTCCCCTCCCCCCCGCATCAGCGTGGTGGTGAATTAATGCTTATCAGACTACCCAGATCTCTCCAAACATTAGGCCCCTACCACTCTCCCAAGTCCCAGCAGGCATAGTGACTCTGAGACAGTCCTTAGGACGTTTTCTTTAAGCAGCTAGAACGTCTGGTCCTGCCCCAGCTCTCAGTATTAACAAACTAAGTAAATAACGTCACTGCCCCCATGGGCAGACCATACCACTCTTTGCGCCTCGATGGGTTACTCCCGTTCGTCCAGTCGGCTTCTACTCTCATCGCCATCCGCTGATCCGTTCTCGCCTCTGACTCGCTCCCTCGACCATCCTTTCAACGCTTGTTGTAGGGCTCTCGGGTCTGTGAAAAGATGGGAATGGCCCTACTGATTGACCCGTAGTTTGGCCGGGTATAACATAGCGTAGTCCAGGCCTAGGTCCCTGAGCTGTCTCTTAAAGGGAGCAAAATGTTTGCGCGCTTCCGGAACCTTAGTGGTGAAGTCGGGGTAGAGCGAGATCTCCGAGCCCTCGTATTTCAATGTTTTTTTGTCTCTTGCTGTCCGTAGTGCAATGTCCCTATCCCAGTAATTAAGCAGCTTTGCAATGATAGGGCGCGATGGTGCACCGGAGCGCGGGTGGGGGCCCAGCGAGCGGTGTGCTCGCTCCACCACAAACATCGCTGAGAATACCCCCTCTCCAATGAGGGTGATGAGGAGCTTTTCCACAAATTTCTCCATGTTGCCCATCTGATTAGTTTCTGGTAGGCCCGTGATGCGGAGGTTTCAGCGTCGTGAGCGGGCCTCCAAATCCTCCGTTTTATCTTGAAGGGCTTGCATGATTTTTTCCAGCTTCTTGTGATCAGTGTCTAGCTCCGTTTACGCCTCCTCAGCCTCGGTTAGCCTCCTCTCCGACATATCAAGTCGTTCAGCATGTTTGTCGAGACGCTCCGCAATACGGTCCATCCTATAAGTGATGGCGTCAATCTTTGAGCCTAGAGAGGATATACTGGTCTGGAGGCCTTTTTCCATGGACAACAGCATAGTCTTTATGTCTGCGCTTGCTGCTGGGTCTTCAACCGTCTGCGTGCGTATGCCTTCTTCTGCCGGGGACCCCTATGACTGTGAGCACCTCTGCGCAAAGGGCAACTTGCTCTGTGTTTTATCTCCCTTGCCCATCCTGCCAGCGTTTGACAGGCGCCACAGCCGCAGTGTCAGCAGGTCAGCTTGGGGGTTTATAGTTTTCTGAAGCGTCCTGCGCCTCACAGTACCCCAACCCCTCGTAGGAGACTTATCTGGCCAATTGAGATTTCCTTCTGCACCTCCGTCTCGGATAGCTTTCCACGTCCGGCGCCCGCGGGTGAGCGTGGCGTCTCCTGCCCCCTCCCGCTGTGTTCGGTTTTACTGGAGGGGACTTTCAGGCCGGCACACTCACTCCAAGGCAGTCCGCGCCCGCACCGCGGGCAATGGGGTGGGGGGGCGGGGTTCACAGTCGCCGCAGCAGACGCCAACGCGGGCCGAGCACCAATTCCACACCAGAAGAACGGTTCCGACTCGCCAAATTGCTGCGTGGGACCTGCAATGGCCCCCTCACCGCTCTCACCGTGGCGTAGTCTGGGCTCCAATGTGCTTCATACACCGCAGCTGGCCTCTATCTGTAAGCTCCAGGCGAGGGCAAGGCGAATGCTCACTCCCCCTCCCTCTCCGCCAAGTCCCGGCTCAGACAGGCTGCTTGTGACTCACTGGGTCCCCCTCTCGATGTCCGAGAGGTTCTCGTGCCAGGGGACAATGGCAGTGGACTCCACGCTGCTTCTCCAGCGCCCACAGTGCTCAGGTGCCACTGCTCCAATTTCGCCAGGCGGCCAGGGCATGCAACACACGCAGCGGCCTTACACGGGCCAGCTGCTACTACCAGCAGTCTCTCCCACCGCTGCGCTATCATCAGCGCTGAAGACAGTAGAAGTTAGGGGGGGGCACTGCTCCTGGCGCCACTGCTCCCCAGTCGATGTTATAGCCGGGTAGCGCGAGTCAATCCGAGGCCCCCAGCCTCATGGCAAGGCCTCCCTAAGGATCGGCGTACTCACTGGCCGCACGTTGTGTTACGCCGCTCGGGTGCGCCTCTTACTCCAGGACGTGGCTGTCGGGCCTTCCCACCGCCGATCCGCTGCAGCGTTTCTCTCCCGCTATGCGGCACCCGAACGCGGGCGCAAGATCGCCGCTGCATGTTCTTTCCGTCCACGGGCACAGGGGAAGCCCAAAACACGTCAAGGAAATCTACCGTTGCAGGATAATGTAGGATATCAACACCAGCGTGACGGAGTTAGAGGCTCAAGCGGCCATCACGGTTGCCGGCAAGCTCCGCTCCACTCCATGGTTCTGTCTTAGCAGATGTGGATAGAGTTTTAGTTTGTGATGTGCTACCACTGAGAGTTCTAGTAGTGAGGTGTACCACGGTTGCCTTGCCCACATTGGTGCAATAAGAATCAATGTGAGGGAGTGTTGCTGTAGCTTGCGCAGCACTAACGAAGGAGTGGGAGAGGCGGAAAAGCGTACGCAAATCTGTCTGACCAACTCATCCATATCGCATTGCCTTTGGACAATGGGTGTGGATGCCTGGCGGCAAAGCTTGGGCATTTGGAGTTGAGGTGTGTGGCGAATAGATCTATTTCTGGCTGTCCCTACTGTTGAAAGAAATGTTGAAGAACTAGAGGATAAAGTTCCCACTTGTGAATCTGTTGGCTCTGACGACTTAACAGATCTGCAACCCACATCTCCGTCTGTTTCCCTCCCTGCACCATCTGTGTTGCTTCCCCCACCTCTGCCCTTATGTTGCTTGTCCTAACATCCCCAGTGTTGCTTCTGCTTGCCCTCCGTGTTGCTTCCCTGTCCTTTGTGATTCCACTCTACGTGTTACTTCCCCCACCTGCAGTACTTTACCCCTACACCTCAGTTTTTTGGGTTTAAAAAAATATAAAAACGCTTGCGTCATTTTGTAGGAGGGCACATGCTTGGTGTGCACCTGTTAAATGATGTTGCCAGGTGCACAGGCTTTTCCCCCCTGCTTATTAATCACCCTGCACAGAATGAGGACTGCTGTGCAGCATGACTACAATCATGAACAAAATACATATGTTTCAAAGGCAAGACCTATTGGCTTTGCCTATGCTTGATTTTACATGTTACCACTGTATGGGCAAAGGCTTCACCTCATTAATAACTGTTTAACACCTAAATTCAGCAATCAGCAGCTGAAAGGTGAACAGCCTGTGCGCAACTGAAGGCCAGTTCAATTAACAATGGCTGTGTAGCGAGAACATGTAGTAATTGCACTTCAAGTTTCATAATGCAGTCTTTAAATTTCTTTGACTGTCCTATCAGTAAGTGTAAAGTTGATATTACAAGAAAATACACATTTCTCTGATGACTATCTTAAAAGTATCCCAGAAAACCCCAAATCCTATATATATATATATATATATATATATATATATATATATATATATATATATATATATATATATATATATATATATATATATTCCAACGAAATCCCATAGTATCAGCATCCAAAAGCTGGTATAAATTAAGTTTATTCAAGCATCAAGAGATATTTATTTATATATATATATATATATATATATATATATATATATATATATATATGAGGTACGTGGTACTCCCAAGTCGAAGTATTCAGCAACGGCAGTCACTGTCGAACAGAAAACAGGAGCAGCGAGACCCAGGAAAAGTGCAAATATTTTTATTGAGTGCTAGCCCAGCACCAGTCCGCCATGACGCGTTTCGGCTAGAGATAGCCTTGATCACATATATATATATACACACACTGAAAAAAATCATAGGTTTCAGGCCTGATATAGTTAAGTATTAGCATTTAAAAAACCTTAGGAATTCACTGAAAAAAACGTAGGTTTTAGGGGTGTTATAGTTAGCTGGACATTTCACTCTCACAAACCCACTGAAGTTCCTCCGATATAGTTAGTTGTACTAACTATATCTCGCGTGCCCGCAATCCACTGCTGATGATGTCACATATTACATCATTCATGACATGGTCAGTCAAATCACTGATGACATCTCAAATAATGACATCACTGATGACATCATCCAGTGAATGTGGTTTGCTTCGTTATTTAAATATGGAATGGAAGAGTATTTATATAGCGCCTAACTACCCGGAGGCCTTGTTGCGCTGAAAAAGAAGGGCAGAGTGGAGTCAGTCCGTGATGCTATACAAGCGTTCCAAACAAATGGGTTTTTAGAAGCCTACGGAAGGTCAGCAGGTTGTTGTTCCCCCGCAGAGCCTGGGGGAGGGAATTCCACAGTTTTGCGGCGGTAAATGAGAAGGAGCGTCCACCCCATCTCGCCTTCCTTATTTTCTTAGTGGTGGCCAGATATAGAGAACTAGAACGTAGAGTTCTTGGCGGGAGATAGGATGTTATTAGTGGATGTAAAATAGGTGGACCAGTCCTCCAGATAGCCTTATGTGCCAGACACATAGCTTTAAACTGTACCCTGGCTGATATCGGTAGCCAATGCAACTGTCTCAACGCTGGTCTTGCCGATTGCCACCGTGGGGTCTGAAGGAGCATCCGTGCAACACAATTCTGAATTACTTGTAGTTTGTTGATTGTGGTCTGCGGGGCTCCAAGGTACAGAACTTTCCCATAGTCCCGGCGGGATAATATTAGTGCCTGAACCATGATTCTTCTCGCCTGAAAGGGAAGGAGCGGGACAATTTTGCGAAGCATTCTCATCAATCCACAACAGGTTGAGGAAAGTGCGGTTGCTTGGTATGCAAAATTGAGGGTGCTGTCAAGCCACATACCAAGGCTCTTTATCTGTGGCTTTGGGGGAGGTGCGGGACCCAGACATGACGGCCGCAGGGCGACGGAGGTGATAGGTGATGAGTTACCCAACAGCATTATCTCTGTTTTGTCTCCGTTGAGGCGAAGTTAGTAGAGCTCCATCCACCTGGCCACTGCCTCTAGGCAGGGGCCCAAGGTGCTAGATGAACCCTCGTCGTGGTGTAGAGACACGACTAGATGGGTATCATCTGCATAGCTGACGATCTTGATACCAAATGGGTGGACAACCCTTGCTAGAGGCCTCATATAGATATTAAAGAGCGTCAGGCTCAAAGCCGAGCCCTGGGGGACCCCGCAGCTCAGGGGTAGTCTAGATGATACCACGTCTTCCTCAAAGACCTGGAAGCAGCAGTCACTGAGGAAGGACGAGAACCATGCCAGTGCAGCGCCCGACACTCCGATGTTCTTGAGTCGGTGGGTCAAGATGGTATGATTGACCGTGTCGAACGCGGCACTGAGGTCTAAAAGGATGATGGCGGCCACTCCTCCCTCATCCACCAGCTTCCTTGCCTCTTCTGTTACCATCAAGAGCGCGGTTTCCATCCCGTGTTGGGGGCGGAAGCCAGTTTGTGAGATATCAAGCAGATTGTTGGATTCTAAGTGATTAACCAAGATGTTGTTGATGTGTTTTTTCCAACAATTTGCTTAGCCAGGGCAGAAGGGAAATTGGGCGGTAATTAGATAAATTAGATTGATCCAGACTTGGCTTCTTTAAAAGAGCCCTAACCATCGCGCAATTCCAGTGGAGAGGAACTGTGCTAGAACTAATAGAACAGTTTAAGACATCGAGGATTGTTGTGCCGACGCAGTCAATGACCGTAATGAGATGTTGGGGTGGGGCAGGGTCCAGTGGGGAGCCTAAGGGCACCTTTGAAATTACCCGATCTAATGTTTCACTGTCCAGAAAATTAAATTGTTCTAGCACAGGGGCGGAGCCGCCTATCTCAGTTTCCACGGGGTCAGGGGGATTAAGGGGGAAAGCTGTATAGATAGCTTGAATTTTCTGATGGAAAAAAACTGCTAAGTTGTTACAGCGTGTCAAAGCTCTTTCTGTCTGTATAGGCTTTAGAGGAGGGGTAATGAGTGATTTTGCTATCCGAAAAATTTCTTTTGGGGAGTTAGCAGCTAAGCTGATTTTAGTTTCATAGAAGTGGGCTTGTGCAGTTTTAATCTCGGATTTATACAGCCTAATAGCCTTCCTATAATCGTCCTTCTTATGTTGTAAGGGAGCCTGTCTCCAACTTCGCTCTAATTTCCGGCAGGATTGTTTCAACAATCTTAATTTGGGAGAGAACCATGGGGCATTGTTTTTCCTGATTCAGCTGAAATGGGAGTTTTGGGAAGAATTAATCAAGGGATTCCTGTATCCAGCTATTGAAGTTATTTGCCTCATTAATGGTGGTTCCCTTCAGGGGCTTTGAGGTCTCAAGAGCTGTCTTCCATTCCAACACAGGAAGTCTGGACCATTTCCTTCCCCCGGATACAGTCTGACTCTGGTCTGGCAGACCAGTCTTCGTGACCCAGAGTAGTGGGATTAAATGATGATCCGTCCAAGGAAGTGGAATGGGAGCCCCAGTGCTCAAATTACCTAGATTACTAAAGACTGGGTCTAACAGATGTCCTTTATCATGTGTCGGGAGGAGGCCTATTTGATTAAGGTCAATAGCCTGAAGGCTAGATAAGAGATCACTAGCTGTACAGTTGGATAGGTCATCTAGATGTATGTTAAAATCACCCAACACTGTAAAATTTGCCGAGGTAAGAGCTGAGTTTGTGACTAATTAAATAAGCGTAGGAACAAATTGTTTAAGGGCTCCTGGGGGACGGTAGATTAACAGACCAGTGAAAGTACTGGTGGGCGTAAACTCAACCGAGAAGGCCATGCTTTCACAGCCCTCGAGCACAGAGGGTGAGGATCGACACCTGTATATGTCCTTATAGATTATTGCTAAGCCTCCACCCCTGCCCGAGATGCGGTCAATTCTATTTATTTCATAGCCTGGAGGAAGGGCCTGTATAATGTCTGGCTCATTCCCAAATATGTATTATGTATATAGCAATTTGCATTGAAGAATGAGTGGATATATAAATATACATATCTGGATGGAGGATTTAGTAGCAGTGTGATTGACTGTTTACTTGACTAATTTAAAGTGTCTCACTAAATATATTGAATAGTGACTAAACTGTGTGAACATCTGTATCACTTGGTCAGTTGTTGTGTAAACTACTTCTCCAGTTGGTTACTAGCTATTTGAAAGTCTATATTAGTTATTCATTAGTTAACTGAGTATTTGTATGGGAGAGTGAATGTGTGTGTGGTTCGGTGGGAGGTGTGTGACTGCCCAAAGATGTGTGAATAGTTGATTTAGTAGGTATATGATGTTAAGACTACATGTTATAACAGTTCTTTGGGTGAGTGAATATCTTTATGAGTGTGGTGATGAGCAAATATCTTTCTCAATGGTACATGTCCAACAAAGTAGAAAAATAAAAGGCAATGTATGTGTCAGTTGTGGTTTATAAATAAGTATACATAAGACTCAGTGATTGTATGCGTGACCGTATGGATAACTGTATACTTGTAATAGTGATTTTATAACACACTAAGTAGAAGTTACTATCTATATGAATAAAGTGGTGTTTGTATAAGTGTATAGCCAAGTAAATGTAAGTATGATCCATTGTTTGCATAAGTGAATAGGAAGAATTCATAAGTGAATAGGATGTGTGCTGGTGTGTAATGTCGATATAGGTATATACGTATATTTGATAGTGTTCTATTGAACATTGACTGAATGTATGAGTGAATCTGTAGGTAAGTTATTAGATGTGTGTATAGATCTAGGAATCACTGAGTGGGTTTTTAGAAACTTGTATTGGTGTGTCCATGGATTCAAATATGGTACTCTGTATTTTACAGTGAGTGATGAAAAGTTATACTAGTGTATGATGAGGTGTATCTGATTGTCACGTGGATGATGTCATCAGTGATGTTATCAGTGATATAATTTGAGATGTCATCAGTGATGTCACTGATCATGTCATGAATGATGTAATATGTGACTTCATCAGCAGTGGATTGCGGGCACGCAAGATATAGTTAGTACAACTAACTATATCGGAGGAATTTCAATGGTTTTGTTCGAGTGAAATGTCCAGCTAGCTATAACACCCCTAAAACCTACAGTTTTTTCAGTGAATTTCTAAGGTTTTTTAAATGCAAATTCCTAACTATATCAGGCCTGTAACCTATGTTTTTTTCAGTGAATTTCAAATGTTTTTTAAATGCTAATTTCTAACCATATCAGGCCTGAAACCTATGGTTTTTTCAGTGAATTTCGAAGGTTTTGTAAATGACAATATTTAAATGTATTAATTGTTATATATTTTTTTTATACTGATTTACTAAATTTTTTTAACTATTTATTTTTAGATATTTTATTTTTTAAATTACATTGTAATTACATTATACATTACATTACAAAATATACTTTCTCAGAATGAATTAGTTTAGTTTAAAAACTTTGCAAATAGGCAGCAGACTTGTAAGTACAACAGTTACAGTTGTTGCAATGGGCAACACAATTTCAAACACAATGCAACATTGACGTCAATGTGTTTTTCTAGTTAAATGCAATTAGTTACTTTATGGATTACTTTTCTAACCACAAGACTGGATCCTAGATTCAGTCCTTGGACATCTCCTGTAAACGGTTGAGTTAAAGTGTTTTAGTTACAGTAGTGATTTTTAAGGAATATTCTTGTATTTTAAAAGTTGACATTAGAATTTTTTCACATAGAATTACCAATGTTATCCTATAAGAGGAAATTCACTTAGCAGGTAAGTAGTGTTATCATTACTTTTTCTTACTCAACCACACAATAAATTCCAATGGAAGGAAATACAAGTTACTGGTAAGTACGCTTAGATTTACTTTTCAGGGTCCATACTGGGCTCAAAGATGCAGCACTGAGGTCTCTCGTGATAACAGGCGAGTAAATCGGAATTCGTAGTTCGGCTGATTTTAGAGGAAAATTTAGCTCAATAGTGAAGGAAGCGGGCGGGGCCTGAGGTGACATGGGTGCAAAAACGCCCTGTGGCGCGTTTTAAGGAGGGGAATTAATTCCTCTTCAATCCTGAGGTCCCCTGTGGGCCAACTAGTCCACCAGGTACCTCCAGTATGCGACAGGGAGCTGATTTGCAGAGAGGTGTTCAGAGGCCACGCCCCCTTTTTACAACGCAATGCAGCTCCGTGGCGCTTACTGGAGGTACCTGGTGGGCTAGTTGGCCCCTACGGGACCTCTGGATTGAAGAGGAATTAATTCCCCAACTTAAAACGCGCCACAGGGCATGTTTGCACGCATATCACCTCAAGATCCGCTCCCTATCTTTACCACTGTGCAAACGCGCCCCGTAGCGCGTTATAAGTTGGGGGATTAAGTCCCCTTGCATACTGGGGGTCCCTAGGGTCCAACTAGCCCACCAGGAACCTCCAGTATGCGCCAGGTGGCTGCGCTGCAGAGAGGCGTAAAAAGGGGTGTGGCCTCATTACACCTCTGTGCAACGCAGCCCCCTGACGTGTTTTCAGAGGGGGAACTAATTCCCCTTGAATACTGGGGGTCCCTGGGGGCCAACTAGCCCACCAGGAACCTCCAGTATGCGCCAGGGGGCTGTGTTGCAGAGAGGTGCAATGGAGTGGCCACACCTCTCTGCAACGCAGCCCCCTGGCGCGTTTCCAGAGTGGGAAATAAATCCCCTTGAATACTGGGGCTCCCTGGGGGCCAACTAGCCCACAAGGAACCTCCAGTATACGCCAGGGGGCTGCTTTGCAGAGAGGTGTAAAAAGGGGAGTGGCCTCATTACACCTCTCTGCAACGCAGCCCCCTGGCGCGTTTCCAGAGGGGGAACTAATTCCCCTTGAATACTGGGGGTCCCTGAGGGCCAACTAGCCCACCAGGAACCTCCAGTATGCGCCAGGGGGCTGCGTTGCAGAGAGGTGTAATGAGGCCACGCCCCTTTTTACACCTCTCTGCAACGTGTGTGTGTATATTTTTTTTTATTGTTTTGGGCATTCAATATAGACTTGGTTGTATGCTAGCAGGGTCAATGTTTGTGCATTTAAAATGGTGCAGTACAAGGTGCAAGTGCAGTGTCTAGAAAGCAGGATAACAACTGAACGGTGCAACGAATAAATGTGTTCAGAAAGAGGACATTTCCATTCTCTTATGCACGCCCTGTTCAAGAGCACATAAGCTGAAATATGGATACAAGGAGAGATGACATTGTGTGTTCTGTTTTTGTAGGAAAAAAAACAGCATGTTTCCTCGAATAACAATATTTTGAACAAGAAGCATTTATCAATATTCTGTGTAACAAAACATGAGCCGAGCATGATCTGATCCTCTTTTTGATCCACAAAATACCCTGCTTTGGAACAGCATATTAGATACCAGTGTAGAGGCCAGGTCAGACACAGTGACCAGTTTCCAGAAGGATGTTGAATCAGAGAGTTTCAACTTCAGGCATAATGCACAATAAGGTACTGTTAGAAAGGCGAACCCGGGGGAGGCATAAGGTGTCTGACTGACCACCCCTAGGTCTACCCCTCCTTCAGAGAAGGGACCGAGTGATGTCGAGAGGCCTCCGATGGGAGGGCCCTCTCCTAGAATCGTACAGCAGAGTAACCACACCACTACAAATATACACCACACGTAGGTAGATTCTTCAATCTTTATCGGGCAATAAGTATCGTTTCAATATATACAGCAGATCCAGAGATCTGGAAAGTCTCGTGGCAAGGGGCAAGGTAGCGGGACAGTCTTATAGATGGTCGGTTGCAATGGGACCCTACGCACAGCTCTCAATCCTCGAGCTGGGGGATTCCGGAAGGTTGGGCCGCGGCAGCGCCAGCAGGCTCCAGGATGGTTCAGCGAGCGTGGACCGCGGCAGCGCCAGCAGGCTCCAAGATGATTCAGCGAGTGTGGACCGTGGCAGCGCCAGCAGGCTCCAAGGTGATTCAGCGAGTGTGGACCGCGGCAGCGCCAGCAGGTTCCAGATGGTTCAGCGAGTGTGGACCGCGGCAGCGCCAGCAGGTTCCGAGATGGTTCAGCGAGTGTGGACCGCGGCAGCGCCAGCAGGTTCCCAGATGGTTCAGCGAGTGTGGACCGCGGCAGCGCCAGCAGGTTCCCAGATGGTTCAGCGAGTGTGGACCGCGGCAGCGCCAGCAGGTTCCAAGATGGTTCAGCGAGTGTGGACCGCGGCAGCGCCAGCAGGTTCCAAGATGGTTACAGCAAAGATGGACCGCGGCAGCGCCAGCAGGCTCCAGGTAGAACAGCAAGGTGAGTTCGTCTCGGGGTCAGCCGCGACAGCGTCAGCAGGGCTTCTCGACTCCGGGATACAACTGCCGTCCTACTCCGGGGCTGGCCCAGATATCGGTCTGGAGTCCTTTGATGTCCGGACCCTCTCGCCTGGGGGTCAGAGGGGCCGGGATGATGGTGTCCAGACACCCAGCAGGGGGGTGGAGCCGGAGCCCAGGGAGGCCGGAGGGTGATCGAAACCAGGCATCCGGGGACGGTTGGAGAGCCATCGAAACTCCCCTCTCCTTGTCTCTGGTGGAGTGGCCACTCTACCACCCGGAGGGTTCTTGGTGCCTCGATGGCGGGCTCGCTGGGGCCGTGGCCGCGGTTGATCCGGGACCACGTGTCTGTGACGTGATGGGCCCAAGATGGCGTCGGGCCTGGAATGAGGGTCCGGGGTGGGCACCGGACCGGTAATGCTGGGGCGGCCCGAGGGTGCCGTGTCAGTGGTTGTGGGCCGCCGGGTGGCGGATTTGGTGGTTTGGAGGGCGTGCAGAGGTGTGCCCGAGGCCGACCCGGGCTGGATGGAGGGCCGATGTCGTCCGGGGCCCGCCATGCGGGAGGGTTAGGACCACGCCACGAGGCCGGGTCCAACACGCGTCCCCCCCAGCTGAAGGCAGGGGAGAGTCACCCATCTTCTTGGGGATTCTCCTCGCCAAGGCGCAAGAATCTGGAGAGGCCGTCAGCGTTGGCGTGGTCGTTGCCAGGGCGATGTTCCACGGTGAAGTTCATCCCTTGGAGGGAGATGGACCAACGTAGCAACTTCGGGTTCTCGCCCCGCATCTGCATCAACCACCGCAGGGGCCGGTGGTCGGTCTGTACTCGGAAGTGGGTGCCGAAGAGGTAGGGCCGGAGCTTCTTTAGGGCCCATACGACGGCGAATGCTTCCCTCTCGATGGTGCGCCATCGTTGTTCTCGGACCAGCAGGCGCCGGCTGATGAAGGCCACAGGAAGGTCAACTCCGTCAGAGTTCATTTGGGACAGTACGGCCCCAATGCCGTGTTCCGAGGCGTCAGTTTGGACGATGAACTCTCGGCTGTAGTCGGGGGCCTGGAGCACCGGGGCGGAGCACATGGCAGTCTTTAGTGTCTCAAAGGCTACTTGGCACTCGGGGGTCCAGTGCACCTTCGGGGGTAGTCTCTTGGAGGTTAGTTCTGTGAGGGGCCCCACAATGCTCCCATAGTCCTTTATGAACCGCCGATAGTATCCAGTGAGCCCCAGGAAGGCTCGGACGGCGGTCTGGGTGACGGGGGGCTCCCAGGCCTGGATGGTGTCGATCTTGGGTTGAAGGGGAGCCACTTGGCCGCTCCCCACTTGGTGTCCCAGATAGGTCACGGACCCTTGACCGATCTGGCACTTGCTGGCTTTTATTGTTAGTCCGGCCCGTTGGAGGGCCGTCAGGACCTTCCAGAGGTGGGTCAGGTGCTCGTCCCAACAGAGGCTGTACACCGCAATATCGTCCAGATAGGCGGCACTGAACTCTTCCAGCCCTGCCAGCACCCGATTCACTAGTCTCTGGAAGGTGGCCGGAGCATTCTTCATGCCGAAGGGCATCACGTTGAAGTGGAAGTGGCCATCGGGGGTCGAGAAAGCGGATCGTTCTTGTGCCCCTGGCGTGAGGCCGATTTGCCAGTATCCGGCCGTGAGGTTGAAGGTGCTGAGGTACCTGGCGGCTCCCAGGCGATCGATCAGTTCATCCGCTCGGGGAATGGGATGGGCGTCGGTCCTGGTGACGGCATTCAGTCCCCGGTAGTCGACACAAAACCGCAGCTCCGGGGGCACCCCGGGGGCGGCGGCCTTAGGGACCAGGACGACGGGACTGGCCCATGGACTGTCTGAAGGTTCAACTACCCCTAGGGCTAGCATCTTGGAAACTTCGGCTTGGATGCAGGCCCGGACTCGGTTGGGGACTCGGTAGGCTCGGTGCCGCACAGGCGGACTTGTCCCCGGTGTTGACGTCGTGGACACACCACTGGGTGACTCCGGGGGTGAGGGAAAATAAGTTCGCAAATTGACCCAGCAGTTCCTGGCAGTCCTGGCGCTGTTTGGGTGTCAGCGCGGGAGAGAGGGAGACTCCCTCGACGGAGCCATCTTTCTCGGAGGTGCTCAGGAGGTCTGGTAGAGGCTCGGAGTCGTCCTCTGCTCCGTCATCATTAGCCAACAACAGGCTCAGTTCGGTGCGGACAAAGTGGGGCTTGAGCCGGTTGGCGTGTAGGACCCGGAGGGGGTTCCGGGGGGACTCCATGTCCACTAGGTAGGTGACGGGGCTCTTGCGCTACACCACTTTGAAGGGCCCCGTCCATCTGTCCTGGAGGGCGCCGGGGTCGACCGGGGACATGACCCAGACCTGCTGGCCCGGCTCAAATTCAATGGAGGAGGCATTTTCATCATACCAGCGCTTCATCTCCTCTTGACTGGCCTTCAGGTTGGTTTCGGCCAGTTCCCGGAACTTCCGAGTCTGGTTGCGGAGAGTCAAGAGGTATCGGAAAACATCGGGCGGAGTATCGGAGGCGGCCAGCTCCCAGCCTTCCTTGACCAGGCTGAGGGGGCCTCGCACCGGGTGTCCATATAATAGTTCAAAGGGGCTGAACCCCAGGGACTTCTGGGGTACCTCCCGGTAGGCGAACAGGAGGCATGGCAGCAGAACGTCCCATTTGCGCCGGAGGGGCTCTTGTAGGCCCTTGATCATTCCTTTCAGGGTCCTATTAAATCGCTCCACCAGTCCATTCCCTTGAGGGTGATACGGGGTGGTGAACTTATACGCGACCCCACACTGTTGCCAACGGGACTGCATATATTTCGATATAAAGTTTGTGCCCCGATTACTGACGACCTCTCGGGGGAAGCCGACTCGGGAGAAGATCCCCATTAGCGCCCGACCCACTACGGGGGCTGTGATAGTCCGGAGGGGGATAGCTTCTGGGTAGCGGGTGGTATGGTCCACCAGGACGAGGATGAAGCGGTGCCCCTGGGAGGTTGGAGGATCCAGGGGCCCCACAATGTCGATCCCTACTCGCTCGAAGGGAGTGGTCACCACGGGAAACGGTTGGAGTGGGGCCTTGATTTTCCCCCCACTCTTTCCGCTGGCTTGGCAGGTCGGACAGGTTCGGCAGTGGTTGTACACATCGCGGCGCATCTTCGGCCAATAAAAGTGGGTCACCAGGCGGCTGTAGGTTTTGTCCTGCCCCAGGTGTCCGGCGAGGGGCACATCATGTGCCAGGTTTAAGAGAAAGTCTCTGAAGTGGAGGGGGACGACTAGCACTCGGACGGCCCCTAGCTCGGCGATCTTTTGTTCACTGTACAGGAGGTCCTGGTCCCAATAGATCCAGTGGGACCCCGAGGAGTCTCCTGTGGCTTGCGTGGCGGCTTGTTGTCGGAGTCCCTCGAGGGAAGGACATGTCTTTTGTTCCCGACGGAACTGCTCGTGGGTGAGGGCCCCCTTCTTGGCGCCACTGGGCTAGTTCGGGAAGGGACCCGAGCTCGGGAAGTTCTTCATGGCTGGGGCCCTGCGGCCCCAGTTCGGGTTCGGCCGTGGCAGTGGCGAGTGGCGGAGGTGCCGGCCATTCAGGTTCTTCGGGCAGATTGTCTTCGGTTGGGACGGCGTCCCGGGTGGACATGGATCGGGACGTTACGCAAACCCATTCAGGAAGGCCTAGCATCCCCAGATGCTCTCTTCGCTCGATCTGTGCCCAGGGGGAACTTTCCAGGTCGTTCCCTAGGAGGCAGTCCACGGGGGCATCGTCTCGGACGGTGACTTTCAGCAGGCCGGACACTCCTCCCCACTCGAAGGGGATGCGGGCCATCTGGCACAGGCTCTCGGAATTGTCCGCTGACCGGACAGGGCACAGTACGTGGGGCAAGATTTGTTCTGGGGTCACCAGATGGCAGCGGACGGCGGTTATGCTGGCCCCCGTGTCACGGAGAGCCTCGGCCCGGCGTCCGTTGATGGTGACCCACTGGCGGTACTTCTGGGTGTTGACGGGAATCTGGTCTCGGGGGATCATGTCTTTGTCGCCAAGGGAGGCGAGGCACATGTCCGCGGACTCCCATTCTTCTGGTTCCATAGGGATCTCTTCTTCTTCATCCTTTTCTGCGCTCAGGGCAGCTGCAGTGATTTGTCGACCGGGGGGCCCGGTGGTGCCGGGCCGCTGGTTCATGGGGCAGAGAGGATCATTGGCATAGTGACCCAGCCGTTGGCATCTGTGGCACGTAACGTTGGGGCGTGGCCTCGGTCGGGCTGGATGGGCCCCCCTCGGGCTGGCGGCTGGTGTAGAGGAGGCGGGCGAAGACCCCGGCGGAAGGTCTCGACCTCGGCTGATGCCAGACCCGCCGCCTCGCGGCCAGTGGTTCCCCGGGGACCCTCGTCCGTATTCTCCTGTGGTGTTCGCACCACGCGGTTGCTCGCCCACCGATCTGCTTCGACCGCTAGCTTCCGCGGCTCAGTCAACTTGCTGTCGAGGAGGTGCTGTCGTAGTTCAATGAAGCAGTTGTTGGAGAGGTGCTCCCATAACATCAGGTCGACCAACTGCTGGTAGGTAGTGACCTGACTGCCTTTGACCCACCCCTCGAAGGCTCTGCTAAAAAAGTTCACATATTCTACCCAAGTGGTACCGGGGATTTTATTACAGTCTCGGAACCTCTGCCGGTACATTTCGGGGGTGAGTCCGTAGCGCGTGAGTAGGGCCGTTTTCATGTGTTCATAGGAGGTCATTTCGGTGTCAGGGAG
Source organism: Lissotriton helveticus (assembly GCF_964261635.1). Lineage (NCBI taxonomy): Eukaryota > Metazoa > Chordata > Amphibia > Caudata > Salamandridae > Lissotriton > Lissotriton helveticus. Next base: position 971,460,700 of record NC_136071.1, on the reverse strand, counting down.
TTCCAGCAGGGCGTCTCTCCCTTCGTTGACGAACTTTCCCCACAGGCCGGCGCCCCAATCCTTCAGGGGCACCTGATGGGCGGTCATGGCCACCTCGTAGGCTTTGAACCATTGCTGGATATCATCGGTCTTGTAGTACTCTTTGACTACATCTTTCGGTAGGTGAACCTTGGTGTCCACGGGAGGGGCCGCGGTCTTGGCCCCGGCCGTGCTATCTTCGTTGATCTTGATTTCTAGTTCTCTCAGGCCTCGTTCGTGTTCATAGGCTAGTCGTTTTTCTTCGAGGTCACGTTGTCTCCGTTTCTTTTCAAGATCCCCCTCCAGCCGTAGTTGCTCGAGGGCTATCTTTTTCTCCGCTAGCTGGAGTTCTCCGTCTAGCCGGAGTCGTGCAAGTTCCACTTCGTGTAGCCGGTTGCGCTCTCATTCTCGAGCGTCTTCATAGATGAGGTCCGTGTTTAGTGTTGCGGTTCTTTCCCCCGTCGGGGGTGCGCTGGTTTCCTGTTGCCCGTTCGGGCCATTCTCCTCTTGGGGTGGTCTGTCTCGGGTTTCCACCCAGGCTTGTAGGGCCGATTTGAAGTCCTCTTTTGTGCTCAGGCCAGTGGTAGCGATACCGATGTCTTTACAGAATTGATTTAGTTCTTTGTGGCTGTATTCTTCTATCTTCTCTTTCTGGAATTCGGCAGGTAGGTTGGTTCCTTGGGTCGTCATGGTCTCTGTGTGTTTTTCCGTCGTAGCGGGTCGATCACCAATGTTAGAAAGGCGAACCCGGGGGAGGCATAAGGTGTCTGACTGACCACCCCTAGGTCTACCCCTCTTTCATAGAAGGGACCGAGCGATGTCGAGAGGCCTCCGACGGGAGGGCCCTCTCCTAGAATCGTACAGCAGAGTAACCACACCACTACAAATATACACCACACGTAGGTAGATTCTTCAATCTTTATCGGGCAATAAGTATCATTTCAATATATACAGCAGATCCAGAGATCTGGAAAGTCTCGTGGCAAGGGGCAAGGTAGCGGGACAGTCTTATAGATGCACAGCTCTCAATCCTCGAGCTGGGGGGTTCCGGAAGGTTGGGCCGCGGCAGCGCCAGCAGGCTCCAGGATGGTTCAGCGAGCGTGGACCGCGGCAGCGCCAGCAGGCTCCAAGATGATTCAGCGAGTGTGGACCGCGGCAGCGCCAGCAGGCTCCAAGGTGATTCAGCGAGTGTGGACCGCGGCAGCGCCAGCAGGTTCCAAGATGGTTCAGCGAGTGTGGACCGCGGCAGCGCCAGCAGGTTCCAAGATGGTTCAGCGAGTGTGGACCGCGGCAGCGCCAGCAGGTTCCAAGATGGTTACAGCAAAGATGGACCGCGGCAGCGCCAGCAGGCTCCAGGTAGAACAGCAAGGTGAGTTCGTCTCAGGGTCAGCCGCAACAGCGTCAGCAGGGCTTCTCGACTCCGGGATACAACTGCCGTCCTACTCCGGGGCTGGCCCAGATATAGGTCTGGAGTCCTTTGATGTCCGGACCCTCTCGCCTGGGGGTCAGAGGGGCCGGGATGATGGTGTCCAGACACCCAGTAGGGGGGTGGAGCCGGAGCCCAGGGAGGCCGGAGGGTGATCGAAACCAGGCATCCGGGGATGGTTGGAGAGCCATCGAAACTCCCCTCTCCTTGTCTCTGGTGGAGTGGCCACTCTACCACCCGGAGGGTTCTTGGTGCCTCGATGGCGGGCTCGCTGGGGCCGTGGCCGCGGCTGATCCAGGACCACGTGTCTGTGACGTGATGGGCCCAAGATGGCGTCGGGCCTGGAATGAGGGTCCGGGGTGGGCACCGGACCGGTAATGCTGGGGCGGCCCGAGGGTGCTGTGTCAGTGGTTGTGGGCCGCCGGGTGGCGGATCTGGTGGTTTGGAGGGCGTGCAGAGGTGTGCCCGAGGCCGACCCGGGCTGGATGGAGGGCCGATGTCGTCCGGGAAGGGGTAGGACCACGCCACGAGGCCGGGTCCAACAGGTACACAGGGAGGATTTACATGACATAATTTGATAACCTATTACAACCACTCTGGTATACTGCTGGGTATAACGTAGGCAAGTTTTATAGGATAAAGATGTGTGTGATGCAATACGGTGAGGGCTTACATAATTTTGTACTAATTGTTATCAACATCATTTGACTTTATTACAATCTCAAGGATTCAAAAAAGTACATCACAGCACAGGTACATAAAATCCTTTAAAAAGTTAATTTCCTAACATTTTTTACACTACAGAAGGTACAGCAATTAATGTCCCTATTTATACAAAGTCATACATAAAAAGAAATATCTCAAAAAAGTTAATTGCATTCATTTTCCCGGCTGATCCACAGAGCATAGAAAAAACGAGAGATACCAAAGACCACTAGTCTGCGGGTATCTGTTGACAGTAGCCTCAAAATATCAAGGTAATGACCCGGCCTAACAGTCCTGCATAGGGGTATTATCCATTTCTTTCTCAGTAGAGCATAACAGGGACAGAAAAAGAGTAAAAGAATAGATTCTGCACAAGCTTTACACGCAGGGCATAAATCAGCTACTGGGGAACACTGGCTCCTCTTACAGCAGAAAAGATTAGTGCGTAAGGTCTTATATCTAAACTGAAAAAAAAGTTTGCGTGCCAGTGGAGGGGTAATTCCCTCTATTGATGTTTCAAGCCATGGCACACTTTTAAAAGATCGAAAATCTTTCGGTAGACCTGAAAAATGTTCTACCAAATCCATTTGGAATATTTTCTCCCAAGTACATTTTTTTTAAACTTCTCCCTCAAAATGCTACTCATAGTTTCTGGGCTAAACCAGAAACTTTCCATCCCTAGTTTCCCCAATAGATCACGGAGGCAAGAAAACCACCTTATTGATTCTGCCTGGGGAAGTCTCAAGAGATCCTTCAGGGCATCACAATAGGGATCCAACTCTTCTATCGTCCATAGCCTAAACCAAAATTATAACATTTTATAGTTTATTTTATGCTTTAGTTGTTTGTGAGCAATACCAAAATAGATGGGAATCAAGGGGGAACTGCCAGGAAGGTCAACCAATGATCTAAGAAAGCGATTTTCTACTGTAGTTAAGGAAACTCGAGCCTCAGAGCTCAGCACCATACAGTACCCCGCCCAAAACCTTTGTATTATAAATTTCAAGGGCGGGAGAGATTTGCCTAGATCAGTCCTCCTATGAATTTTATTAACGTGTGCACATTGTTGTGTTAATTGTAGTTTCGATTTTTCTACCTGTGAGCACCAGTTAATGGATGGAGTAAGTTGGATACTCAAGTAATCAAAAGATTCGACCTGCTCCAGTTTAGTACTACCGGCCCACATTGGCCTAGTTTTTGCTGCACTTCTACCCTTATTAAAAATCATACATTTAGTTTTTGTTTCATTTAAGCTATTTTCATTACAAAACCTTAAGAAATCATTTAAAAGTTGTTGCAACACTTGTGGGGATTTTGAAATTAAAAGGGTATCGTCAACAAACAATAGTGCTGGAACTCTTCCTAACCCTATTATTGGAGCATCACAGCCATCTCTATCTAAAAACTTGACAACCCCGTTTAAGAGTAAAAAGAGTTGGTCCCAACACGCATCCTCGTTTGACTGGAAAGGTTTCAGTTACTTGGCTGTTGGCACCCCACCTAACCTGTGTTGAGTTTTCTGAGTCTAATCTAATCAAGATTTTAAAAATATTGATTGGGAGGCCCATCTCAAGTAGCACCCTCCAAAGTTTATCACGTGGGACTAAGTCGAATGCCGTACGTAAGTCAACAAAAGCCACATAGAGTTTTCCACCCTTTACAGCTACTTCCTTCTAATAAATACAGATCAACTGAAACACCTGGTCCAATGTATTGATTTTAGAACGAAAACCCGCCTGAAAGTCACTCACATTTTTTTCTTCCTTTATCCATGTCTGAAACCTTCCTAAAACCTGCTTACAAAACATTTTCTGAAGGGAATCAATGAGGCTAATGGGCCTGTAGTTCATAGGGGAAGATCTATCCCCTTTTTAAAAATGGGCACTATTTCAGCTATCTGCCTGGAGGGTTCATTAGGGGCACCTGCCAAAATCAAATTGGTAATCAGATGTATGTATAAACCCCACAGCATTTTATCTTCTTTATACAAATCATTAGGAATCCTGTCTGGGCCAGGGGCACGTGCCGACATACAGGAAGATATTGCTGTTAATGTTTCCTCTAGTGAGATAACCACATTTTCATCTTCACCCCCCCTAAGGAACTCCATTTCCTCTAATGCATCCCTAGCTGTACAGGTGTCATGACCATAAAGGGGACCAAAATGCGCGACCCACTCCTCCGGTTGTACAGTATCTTCAAGTGTAGGTCCTCCCCCTTTTAACCAATATGCAGCTTGTCTCCAAAACCCTTTGGGTCACTATCTAATAGGGTAGTATGTAAGGAAGCCCAAAGTGAATCCCCCCCACTCCTTTTTACTTTTTGTAGTCCGCTCTACAGGAAGAAATTTCTACATGAAGTGCACCAATAAGTGCCCCCTTTGCCTTCCTACAGTCTTGATTAAACCAGCTCTTATTATCGTATTTTAAGCCAATACATTGTCCCCCTTTTCTGTTTGATTTTTTAGGTTGACTCAATAAACCTCTTATCTCATTAAAGAAAAGATCATGGGTAGGAGGCCCTAGAATCGCAATGCATCTAATTGTTATCATTATTGCTGAACTATTGATAATATTCACACTCATTCTAATGCACATTATTTGTAGATGAACAGTACATAATAACTAATTATATAGTGCAAAATATCAATCATTGTGTGGGTGTGTGTACTGATTTTGTGAGCTTAGGAAATCTGCCAAGTGTGATTACCCAGAGATTTGGAGATTACACAACACCTGTATTGTACAAACATAAATGTTTCATTTCTGACTTTAAATGCTGGAAAACGAAGATTTATTGTTTCCTTGTAGGGCTTTATTCAATGGACTATTTAATAAACGTTAATAGGCTAGAAGGGAAACACACGGACCGCCTTAGCCAATTAGTCCGCATTTACATGCAATTACCCATTATGAATATATCGTCATATATAACTTATGTAGGAGTAACAGTCTGTTCCATGGTAAATGTAAACATCAACTTACAAAAGAATTCAAAGGCTAAGCTTTGAGTGGGACATCATAGACGATCTCTACAGTGTCCTATTCACTAAACAAGTCAAATCCCCCTCAAGCAGAACATTTATGTGCTGTATGCACAAATACTGCTCAAGCACATTGGTCTACCCACAGACTGCAGACTTGCAACTCAATAAGAGTACTCTTTTCTGTATCACGGTATGAACAGAAAGAAGATACTAACATCTGCCAATTCTCTCTTTTGGGGAGCATAACATGATCATTTACTTTAAGATGAAAAAGAAAATGGATACATCTAAGTTGTCAATACAATATGTGTCTATGCCTCTAATGTTTCACGTTGAAGATCATAATAATTTAGCACATTCACGTAACACATTCCTCTAAATTAAAAAGTTTGGTGTATATAAATTTCTTCATACTTACGGCTGTTTTCAGTAAAACAGGATCCTCATCATTGGTCAAAGATCCACGTGAACATGCCATTTCATGGTCCCTAAAGCTCAACAAATGATTGGAAGAGGAGTCTTCTAAATGGTAATATGATCGTTCTGCGGCCACTCCAACAGTTGTTGATTCACGCAGATGTACTTCGTTGTAAAGCGTACTTTCACTTTCCTCCCACGGATCATTAAATTGTGTGTGGTGACTATGTATTTCATCTTCTTCCAGCTTAGCAATCCTTGCTAGTTCAGACTTTTGAGCAAATGCTACTGTCATCTCGACAATAACCTAAACAAATACCCAATAAATCTTAGTAATCACATTTACCAAAACAGTCACAACAAATGTATTATAGAAGGAACACATTATTTATGTATTACCAGTTTATCATAAAATGTATGTTTAGACAAACCTATATATTTATTCTAATATCAACAAGTGGCATTTCAAGAAAAAATAATTCAAGAATGTATTGTTTATGCTTACATATATTTGCATTTTATTTAACTATGTATTGGGTTTAATGCAGGAGTAGTAAACATTAGCATAAAAAGAAAAAGGAAAAAGCTGCACAATGCACAAGTTACTTATCTTCGGTAACTCAATATCTGTAAGAAACATTAGTAGTGATAGATTCCTTACCTCAGAATTACCCCCAGGCGTTAGACTGGATCCGGAAAGTTTTCGGCAGTAGTAGCCCTGCGCGTCGGTAGGCGTCATTGTGCGGCTCCGCGTCAGGCGTTGGCGCCGGGATGACGTCGCTGGAACTACTTAGATGCACAGTCACGAGCTGACGTCAGTTCTGTACACAACTTTCCATGCCAGAAACTCAGAGCCATGGAAGAAACTGACAACGGGTGCCATGAAACTAGGGCCCTGAAAGGGATGACCTTAACCCTAGAAATCAGTTCGCAGAACGGGGAGGATGGGTGGGTCGGTACGGAATCTATCACTACTAATGTTTCTTACCGATATATCGTTACCGAAGGTAAGTAAATTGTGCATCTGAAAGAAACACGTAGTGATAGATTCCTTATCTTAGAATAGATACCCCAGCAATACCAACCCCAGTGGTGGGTCTGCAAATCAAGATCACACCAGAATGTCCTGGAGAACAGAACGGCCAAAGAAGAAGTCTCTCCGGACTTGGCTGTCCAGGCAATAAGACTTGGTAAATGTGTGCAGCGAAGCCCATGTAGCTGCCTGACACATGTCATGCAAGGGAACTCCCAGTCCCAAAGCAGTAGTGGCTGCTGTCGCCCTGGTAGAATGGGCTCGTAGCCTCACCGGAGGCTTCTTTTTAGCCAAAGAATAACAAGTCTTAATGCACAGAACGACCCACTGAGAGATGGTCTGCTTGTGCACAGCCCAACCTTTCTTAGCACCCATGTAGCCAACAAAGAGCTGGTCATCCATCTGGAACTGTTGTGTGCTGTTCAGATAGAAAGAGAGCGCACGTTTTGGGTGGAGATGGTGGAGCCTCTCTTCCTCTTTTGATGGATGCGGAAAGAAGGTGGGCAAAGTGATAGTCTGACAGATTTGAAAGGCAGTGATAAACTTTGGCAGAAAGGATGGACGAGTCCTTAGAAAAACTTTGTCCTGATGGACAGAGAGAAAAGGAGGTTTAGAAGAAAGAGCCAGGAGTTCACTCACTCTTCTGGCAGAGGTGATGGCAACCAGGAAAGCAGTCTTTAGAGTGAGAAGATGAAGAGGACAGCTGTGAAGTGGCTCAAAAGGAGCACACATTAGATAAGTAAGAACTAGGTTCAAGTCTCACTGAAGCATCACGAAAGGGACAGGCAGGAACATGCGCGTAATGCCTTTCAAGAATCTATTTACAAAAGGGGACTTGAAAAGGGAAGGCTGATCCGGAAGCTGTAAAAAGGCTGAAATTGCCGAAAGATAGCCCTTGATAGTGCCTAGAGCAGAGACTGCGGGCCAAAGAGAGAAAAAATAGAAGGACCTCTGAAAAAGGGGCAGAAAGGATATCCACACCATGCCACAAATGTATTCCACCTGCAGGCATATACCGTTTTAGTGGAGGGATGTCTGGCTGCCAAGATAATATCACAGACTTTGGGAGGCAGGTCGAAAGACGCCAACTGCCGCTGCTCGATCTCCATGCAAGGAGGTGGAGGCTGGACAGGTTCAGGTGGAGAACCCTCCCCTGCTGCTGCGACAGAAGATCGTCCTGAAGAGGCAGGCAGAGCAGGGGATCGATCACCATGCTGAGTAGCTCGGGATACCATACTCTTTGAGCCCAGTCCGGAGCCACAAGAATAACTTGGGCCCGGTTGGGATTAATCTTCTTCAGCACTCTTGTAGAAGTGGTATAGGCGGAAAGCCGTATAGTAGACCGCAACTCCACTCGCGTTGAAAAGCGTCACCTAGTGAGTGCCGCCTTGGAAATTCCAACGTGCAGAACTGAGGACATTGCGCGTTCTCTTCGGTGGCGAATAGATCTAACCAAGGCTCTCCCTACTGCTGAAAGAGACCTTGCGCCACGTCCAAGTGCAGACGCCATTCGTGATCCATCATGCACTGACGGCTGACTTCGTCTGCCCTGGAGTTCAGGGAACCTGCCAGGTGTTGAACCTGCCAGGTGTTGAACCACCAGGGACATGCCCTGATGTTCCAGCCATGTCCAGAGGCTCAGACCCACCCACCCTGTTTGTTGCAGTACCACATGGCGGTGGTGTTGTCCGTGAACACCTGCACTACCCTCCTCACGACAGAGGGAAGCAATGCCTTCAGTGCAAGTCAGATCGCCCGAAGCTCCAGAAGGTTAATATAAAGCTGGGCCTCCGCCAGAGACCAAAGGCCTCTGAACTCCACCGCTCCCATGTGGCCGCCCCATCCCAGAAGGGACGCGTCTGTCACCACTGTGTGCTCTAGTTGGGGAAGGGAGAGGGATCTGCCATTGACACAATCGAGATTCGTGAGCCACCACTGCAATTGTCGTGCAGTGCCCTCCGAGATCTGGACTTGATCGGACATGTTGCCCCAATGCGTGCCCACTGGAACTTCAGGTCCCACTGCAGAGCCCGCATATGCCATCTGGCATGATCCATTAGCAGGATGCAGGGGGCCATCAGGCCCAGTAGCCGGAGGGTCATCCTGACCGAAACCCGGGATAGAGGCTGAAAGATCGGAATCATAGCCTGAATATCCCGGACTCGTTTTTCGGGAGGATAAACCCAAAACCGCGCAGAGTCCAGAACCGCTCCGATGAATAGGAGCTTCTGTGAGGGAATCAGGTGCGACTTCGGCACATTGATGGAAAACCCCAGCAAATGCAAGGTCGGCCTTAGTGTGGAGGTGGGAGACGACTGCCTGGGGCGAGTCCGCCTTCAACAACCAGTCGTTGAGATAGGGGAAGACTGAAAACCCTGATCTGCGCAGATAAGCTGCGACCACCGCCATCACCTTCGTGAACACCCAAGGGGCGCTGGTAAGGCCAAAGGGGAGCACGGTGAACTGAAAGTGCTCGTGGCCTACCGTGAACTGCACGTAACGCGGATGGGCCAGCAGGAAGGGGATATGAAAATAAGCGTCCTGCAAGTCTAATGCTACCATCCAGTCTTGTGGGTCTAGGGCAGACAAGACAAGAGCAAGTGTGAGCATCTTGAACTTCTCCTTTCGGAGGAAGCGATTGACGTTCCGAAGGTCCAAGATAGGACGCAGGCCCTTGTCCTTCTTTGGAACCAGAATGTAGTGGGAGTAGCAACCACGACCTACTTCTAGCATCAGAACGTGCTCGATGGCCCCTTTGGCCAAGAGGACCGTGACTTCCTGCTGGAGAAATGTCAAGTGATCCCCAGACATGCGGTATTACTGAGGTGGCATGGCTGGAGGGGTGGCCTCAAAGGGGAGCGAATAGCCTTTTTAGACAATTTGCAGCACCCACTTGTCCGATGTGATGTTGCGCCAGTGGGGTAGATGATGGCGAATTCTGCCGCACACTGGTGTTTGATGGGCCCGAAATACCGGACTAGGAAGGGTCTGCAGTGGATGCTGTGGGGGTGGAGGTGGACTGACCAGCCCGCTGGCCCCCTGAACCTCCTTGACGGTTCCCACATCCGCGGCCGCACTGATGTTGCTGCTGCGGCGGCTTTTGACTCTGCGAATGTGGTGGGCACACCTTCCATGGCCACGAAGGGAGCAAAAAGCAGAAGGCGGAGGAGGCGGAGGAGGCCGAGTGGCCGACCGGCCCATGGACTTGGCTGTAGCCCGGGAGTCCTTAAAGCGCTCCAATGCACTGTCCGCTTTATTGCCAAAGAGGAGAATGCCATCAAAGGGCATGTCCATCAGAGTGTTCTGGACATCCCCTGAGAAGCCAGTGGTTCTCAGCCAGGCGTGGCGTCTAAGCGCCACCGTCGTGGAAATCGATCTGACCACCGACTCGGCAGTGTCTAGCCCACAACGTATGATGAACTTAGCTACGTCTCTCCCAGCCGCAATAGCTTGGGAGAGGACTGTCTGGGCCTCCTTCTGACAGTTAGGCAGGACTTCCGCAACCGTGTCCCACAGAGAGTGGGAGTAACTGCCCAAGAGGCATGCGGTGTTCACCGACCGCAGACCTCAGCTGGCAGATGAAAATAACTTCTTGCCAAGCTGCTCCAGCTTCATTGATTCCCTCTGAGGAGGGGCGGAAACGATTTCTCTCTGGGAAGTAGAAGCTTGGACAAACAAACTCTAAGGGGTGGGGTGTTGGGTGAGGAAGAGGGGGTCGCCCGGAGTCGGGCGATGGCATCGGGCCACGTTCCTGTCCACAGGAGCCCTGTGTTGGGCCTGGACCAGGTGCCCAAAAGAACGTCAGATAGTGCTGCATTAAAAGGCAGCAAGGGCTCCAAAGAGGTTTCTGTCGGCTAGAGCACTTCTGTCAGGAGGTTAGTCCTGATGGCCACTGTTGGTAGTATGAGGTGGAGGGCCTCGGCTGCCCTATGCAACACCACTGTGTAACTGGCTCCCTCCTCCGTAGCCACGGTCAGCATGCCAAGGTCAGGTGAGGTTTCAAGACCACTGGCTACCCCCACACCCTCCATCCAGTCTGGATCATAAGCTCACTCCTGTGCTAGAGGGTCCTCAGACCCATCCCAGTCCTCCCCTTCCACCGAAGTCTGTGGAACAGGCTGGAAATAAGGAGGGGGGAGAACCAGGGCAAAAAGGACCCCATTGGCGACGCCGATCCGGCACTGTGTCCGGGCTGAACCTGGGGACGATGTTGTCCGGACGAGCGGGCGACGTCGGTGGTGGTGCTGGGGAGGAAGGCACCGGTGGAGGTGTTATTAGGTCAACCGGCGTCGACCGGGGTCCGATCCCGGATCCCAGGGGGCCCTGCGGCATCGGACCGGAGCTGCCGGCGACACCGGGGTCGGAGCCGCTGGTGATGGAAGGGCAGGAACCCCAGTCGGGCCCGCGGGCCCATAGGCACGCCGGCGGGCCAGACGGCCCAAAGAGTGGGACATTGGCAGCAGGAAAATCTTGCACCTGAGCAGGCGTCGCCCACGCACCCAGAAAATGTGGGTAGACCGGCGGCGACGTTGCAGGGTCCGCCGGAGTCGCGAGGGTGGCACCACCCACACCCTCAGCTGCATTGCACGACAGGTGAGGGGAAGTCGAAGAGCGACAATGCTTCTTCGACTTGTTTTTGGAATGCTTCGACTTACTTGACCCCGAGTGCGAAGACTTGGATCCAGAAGACTTCCAGCAACTTTCAGGGCCGCTCCCACAAAGACTTCGGCGCCATGGCCCGGCAGTCGGGGCACGACTTGGAGTCGTGGTCGCGCCCCAGGCAGCAGAGACACACGCAGTGGGGGTCCGTCACCGACATCATGCAGTGACAGTCCCCACAGTTCTTGGAGCCGGGAATCCCTACGACACCAGGAGTAGATCGACTCGAAAAGATGAGACAAAAGGCCTAGAAAAACTCAGTCTAAGTAGCTCCAGCGACGTCATGCCGGCGCCAACGATGCGCGCTGAACCGCACGAAGATGCCTACCGCCGGGCAGGGGTACTGCTAACGAAAACTTTCCAGACCCAGTCTGATGCCTGGGGGTAATTCTAAGGTAAGGAATCTATCACTACGTGTTTCTTTCAGATACTCTAGGATACCCACATCAAGAAGTAAGCAATACATTCATTTAAGTCCGATACCCTAACCCTGTAGGGCAGAGTTGTCATAATGTGCCATCTATTCTGCCCAGACTTTACGGTCTTTTCCTGGGCTGCTGCAGGATTCGTAGACACATTTTTCTGCCGTGGCACAGTAGTCCTTTTCACGTGCCCATTCAGCTATCGGGGTGCTTGCTCAGATCTCCAATGAAGTACTATGTCCCTTTTAGCTATAAGAAAGTCCAAAGCTAGCAAAATTCTCATATATCAGCTCCTGCCCCTTTTGTCCATTAGCCCCAATAGAATCAGTTTTGGTTCAGGATCCACCGTTCTACCCACAACCTGGGTCAGGGAGATGTTATGCCAGTATCATTCCCATATCATATGAAATAAGGTGCCTTGGGGCTGTTGACATCCTTTGCAGTATTTAGGTTGAACTAGGTGTAGCCTCATAGATATTGCGAGTGTCCTTGGGGGCCATTCTCACATCCACCTACTCCTCTTAGTGTTCCCATCATTCTCTAAGTTGTGCAATGGGGTCCAGGGTGTTATTAACCACGGAGAGATACGAGGAGCAGATTCCTTTCCGGCTAATTTGTGATTCCATAATGTGAGCTCCAGGGGGTTGCATCGTAGGAGGATTTGATTAAAGGTGATAAGAGTCCCTCAGTGCATCTTGTAATTGTACAATTGAGTCCGGTGCACTGAATATGAGTTTCCAAGATGTTGAAAAGTGCAACATAAAGTTACCCCTCCAGACAACCCCAGTTTAAATATGCCAATGTCATCACATGCTTGGAAGCCCTCCAGTATAACTGTGTGTTTGAGACAGTTCCCGGCGTATAGTGGTGTTTCGGCTGTTACTACCCGGTGCCATTTGATCCAGCACAGTGGCCGATACCAGCATAAGGGTTGTTTGGGTCCCTGGGGGAAGGGCCAAGGCAGGTAGGAGCCAAATACTGAGTTAAGCGTGCCATGGTGCTCTAGCACACGCAATTCCAAGGCCATGGAGGAGCCCTGGGGATCCATGAAATGCCACAAATCCTTGAAGAGACATGCCTGGCCTTCCACCTAAAAGAACTTCACAATTGCTGACTGTAGTATACTCAAATGGGCAGGTTGTATGTCATATCGGTAGTTCTGTAGTGTGTATAGGAGCCTCTATTTTGAACAGCGCTCCCCTGCCAGCTTTGTTCACGGGGAGGCTTCCCATAGGTCTATGTCTCTCCTTGCCGGGCTATTAAAGGTGTTATCTCAAGTCCCGTGCCCACTGTTTGGTAAGTGTGATGTGCATCTCCAAATATTTAAAGTACCGAGGCGCCCATTGCCTTGGGATGTTAGCCCGTATGTCATCTTGTGCATTAGTCAGAAGAACAGAAGTAGATGTGGACCAGTTTACAGTACGCTTGCTTCTGTATATATTTGATGCATATACAGGAGCAGCGGCAACAAGGTCTCAGGGTAGCTCCTGTAAACTAGGAGATCGGCATATAGCGACACCCTGTCCTGCAGCTGTCAGGCCAAATGAAGTCTCTGAGTTGCGCATTGCGCCAAATTCATTCCGCCAACGGCTCGGGAATAGGCCAATAGGAGAGGCAGCAGGGGATAACACTGTCTTGTCCCCCACTCGAAATGCATGGGAAAAATGCCCCATATCCTAGAACCCGAGCACATGGCGAAGAATAGAGTACTTTGATGTATCTGCAGAAAAGAGGGTCAAAATTCATAAGTTCCAGAAGGCCGAACATTAATTACCACTGTACAGAATCGAATGTCTTTTCAAAATCTATGGATACCAGGGCTCTGCACTCCATTATGCCACTGGTTAGCGCTATCTCATTTGTGGGCCCTGTGCCCTGGCATAATGGCATTTTGGTCGGGTGCACCAGGGACCCAATTATCTTCATAAGTCTGTTCACCGGCAATATGGAAAGGGCTGATATGAAGCACATGTGTTAAGAGTGGGTTTTTTTTCAGTTTGTAGGAAAGTGCCCTTTTTGACATGGTCACCCCCACTTTTTATCCGGTATTTGATGAGATTTCGACTGAAAGTGCACTGGGTACCTGCTAACCAGCTCCCCAGAGCCAGGTCTCTTTCCTAAAAATTGTGCAACTGTACCCCATTTGGCAATACGTTTAGTGCCCTGCGTAAGCACCTAGTAAATGTTACCCCCGGTACCTAGGTCCTGATGCACTAAAGAGGGTTCTTAATGCTGCAGCACGAATTGTGTCAACCTAAGGGGCCCCTCCCGAAGCTCAAGCAAACTGCCACTGCAGGCTGCATGTATTGGTGAAAACAAAAGGGAAAACATGAAATGACACATCCCTGCGTGTAATGCCACATAAACCTACATGTAATATTTGTAAGCCAGCCCAACAGCTGGCCTTACAGCCCTAATACAGGGTGCCTTATATTATATGTGGGGACTTAGCTGCATGAGCAGAGATGCCCCTGTGCTGGTCAGTTGCATTGCTGCCAGTACCAGTGAACAGGGAAACTTTTTTAAAACACGTGCTGGACGCTGGTGAAAACGGGGATGTTTGGTATCATGTATACACTAAAGAAGCTACCCTGAATGAAAAATGGCCAGGGGTTTTAAAAGATACTCGGTAGAGACAAGGGCATCTCACAAAAAGTGAAGGACTGCCACCTGGTGGTGTGTGAGGATAGTCCTTCACTTTTTGTGAGATTTCCGGTACTCTACCAAGTACCTTTTAAACCCCGGTCATTTTTCATTCAGGGTAGCTTCTTTTTTGTATAGATGTTAAGGTTGGAGGCCAGCTCACCCTGAATACCCTGTGCCTCTAGTTCCCTCCCCTGGGACTTCCCAGGGTTAGTGTGTTGCACAGGATGTTTGGCATCAAAATATCTCTTATTAATAAACCCACACTGATGCCAGTGTCAGATTCAGTAATAAATGCACACAGATGGCCCCTTAGAGGTGGGAAAGCCTGCCAGTCTCTGGTTCTGACTGACTGGTTTTCATCAGACTGCCACCAGAGACTAGGGTCTGACCCCCAGGGGTGAGGGCTTCTGCTCTGCGGGTGCCCATTAACGGAGTATGCTTAGGAAGTGGGTGCGTTCACCCCCTTCCACAGGAAGGCCAGCAGATTAACATTCCTTTGGTATATGAATCTGGTTTGTCTCACAGGAGAAGGAGCCAACCCCCTCTGTCCAGAGTCATTTGGCACCTGGACAGGCAGGGAAATTCTCCAGTCAAACAGATGTGCCCACCAGCAGGCTAGTGCCACCCTTCAGATGGGCAACCTGAAGGGGACACGACTTTTTAAAGGTACCCATATTGGTGATGGCAAAATCAGGAATTCTGGGATAGGGTTATGACTACCTCCCCGCAGGAAGTGGTCATACAGGGGGTTTAGTGACCCCAAGGGTAGATAGTACATTGGCTGCTACCTTACACTCCCCTAATGCCCCTAAATTCAATATTTAGAGGAACCCTGGCACCGGAGAATCAGATACTGACAACCAAAAGAAGAAGGACCAAAGTGCTGCGAAAAGCAAGAACAGTGGAAGGAGCAACTGACTTGACCGCCAACACTGTTGCCAGTCTACTGTTCCTGAAGATTGAGTCTAAGTCGATTCATCCTGCAAACTGCTGTGCCTCCAAAAGCTTTGGAGGACTGCCAGCACTTGTGCCAAGACTCAGGAACTCCTGTGGAGTACCGGAGCTGCTTCCCTGCATCTTGTAGCCACACAAAGAGACCTGAGAGTTCTCCAGACCACCAAAACGGACACCGAAAAGCACCACTGCACCTGGGCCGCCAAGCCTGAGCTGAAGTGGGTCAACGGTTCCAGCATGGTCCCCCGGCCCTCCAGAAACAAAGCCTACTGTCCACTGTCGACTTCCTGAAACCACCTGCAGCCTCTGTTTGCAGGGACCCTCTTCCACGAGTGCTCCAAGGGACAAAAATCTGACAAACCTAAAGACACTTCTGCACTCGTCACCCGTGGAGAAGAGGACCAAAGGTGCCCCCAAGCATTGTGAGACCTGAGCCCCCCCCTTGCGGTTCTTATCGACTGGCTTCCCCGTCCAAGCCTGCAGCCTCTTTTAACCAGACTGAGCCCCACTGGATAACATTGGGCACCCAATGCTGAAAAGCACCTCTGCACCTTGCTGCCCCAGGGCCACACAGGTGACCTGTTGGTGCTACCTTGGACCTTGTCCCATACTCACCTCAAGTCTAGAAGACTGGTCTCATAAGTCGCTATACTGTACCTGAATGCCATACTTGTTTTTCCTACCATAGTAAAACATTGCAGTTTCTGAAAAATGCACTGTGTCGACTTTTTAAATGCAAAACCATTCCTCTTGAAAAACTTACTTACCAGATCTTTTTGCTTCTGGTGCCTAAACATTTTTTATAATTTGGTATGGATCTCCTTATTGAATTGTGTGCATCACTTATTGACTATTGTATTTGCTGACGTCTAACCCTCCTCTGATAAGCCGACCACACTACTCCCTATAAGAGTACCTTGGGATTAGTAGAGCAAGCCCCTGATCACTAGTGAGGAAATACCTGGACTCTTTTCGGTATACAATATAAAGACCCAGCTTCCTTCACTGTCTGAGGATCACCAAGATTGTGGCTCCACGCATGTCAGGCAGCAGCGCCCTTAATGGCAGGATGTCTTTAAAAGTGTCAAGCAGTGGGAGTGTTGGGGGCAGTCAGCTTAGCTGCATGTCTTTTATACAACTCCATTGGGATGTTGTTAGGCTCAGGAGCTTTCTCAGTTGGGAGCGCCTGGATAGCCTCCGTATTTCTTTGGCGGTGAGTGGTTCATCTAATTCTTGCCTGTCTGGGTCTGAAAGTTTCTGCACAATAATTGAGTTTCCCTGTTCTTCTGCAGGCACAGGCTCAACTTGTAAAGGCGGGAGTAGTGAATTGTCATTTCCTGGGCAATGAGAAGAGAAGGGGTATGGGGGGGTGGAGGGGGGGGGGGTTGTGACTGTCTAGCCAGAGCTAGTGCTGAAGTTCCTGGTCTTTGTTTGCCAGCCAGTACAGTAGTTTTTCCTGTCTGATTTCCTAATTTGTATTAGTTTATATTGTGTAGTTATATGAATTAATGCTGCACAATGCAATGTCCAGGATCATATCGTAAAGCGTCAGACTCTGCAGTTCAATTTGTGTCTTCCCTGATCATTATGGTTGCCCAATAGATTCTCCTCTGCCTTATGCATTTCATGTTCCAAGTCAATGATTTCTTTACGTTTGTGATCCCTGGTCATGGTTTGATGGGATATTATCTTGCCCCTCAGGACTGCCTCTAAGGCCTTCCAGTGTATGGCCGGTTAATCAACTGGGTCTTTTCTGATAGTAAGGTAGTCAGTGATTTGTTCCCAGAGGAACATATAAAATTTGGTGTAAAAAAAACACAATGCGAAGAGCTGCTAATGCACTGACTGCCTCTGTCTAGGTGACTCAAATTCAGGGGTTGCCAGGGCATGGTCAGTCAGCACAAGTGGCAGGATCCAGCCATCCACTAAGTCAGCTATGTCCACTGAGGACAGGAAAAAAGGAGTCTACCCTCGAAGAGGAACCATGTGAGTGGGAGCAGACGAATACTTCTTAGACTGTGGATGCAGCAGGCGCCAAAGGCCCGTGAGGGCTAGAGAGGCCGTGAAAGATACCAAGTTAATTGATTTACATGTCTAGGGTTTGCAAGAGTCTAGGTGGGGTCCATAATGGAGTTAAAATTGCCACCAAATATTGTAGGACCTAGGGGGATTGTAGCAGCACCTTTGCGAGTGCCTGTAGCCTGTCCATTTCAAGTGTAGCAGGTGAATAAACTGAGACAATCATCCAGTGAGAACCTTCGATGACATAGCAACCTAGATCATCATGGTAAATTAGTGACCTGTATAGAGAAGCATTTGTACAAACGAATAGAGACCCGGAGGGAGGTAGTAGTGTATACAGCATACTCTAGAATAGCCACCATGGTGTAGTATGGGGCAGTTGTTACAGAGTGTGTTTCCTGCAAGAGCCCCACTGGTGGGTAGAAACTTTTATGGTATTGTAACACAGCACCTCTCTTGACTTTATTGTTGAGACCATTAACATTCCATGAAGTGCAGCATATAGGTTGAACAAAACTCAAACACAATCTAAAGAAGTGTAACTCCCCAAATGGTAACCCACACTTACACCCCAAGAGCACCTGTCGCCATCCCTTAACCAAAAGGGCTCGCTGTTCCGTTGCCAAGTACCAGGCTACCTCTGTAGATTCAAAGAAAAGGGTTTTGGAATTATGGATAACTTGAAGGGTCGTAGGAAACAGAAGCATGTATTGGATTCCCTAGGCTCTCAGGTGTTGTTTTTCATAAGACCGCCTTCTTTGTTGGACTAGTATAGAAGGAAAAATCATAATCTGGCTATTCTGGAACTGAAGGCCCCTGGATTAGTAAATCTCTCTAATGAGCTTGTCTTTGTTCCTGTAGCTCTGGAATTTGGCAAACATAGGGTCTGGAGGAGGTTTTTGAGTCAGGGAGCAGTGTGCCCTTTCCACAACAAAGCAGGAAGAGAGTAAGGATTTGGGTATCCAGGTAGCCATCTAAGTTTCTAGGAAATCTTCGAGTGTGGGGCTTCTGCACCTTCGGGTAATACGACGAATGAGAGATTACAACTGCATGCCCTGCCCTCATCCTCTACATAGGTCTCATGGGTTTTGGTAATGTGGGAGTGTTGTGAAATCATTGTTTTAAGTTCTCATACTGTGTCTTTCAGTTTGGACACCCGGCCCTCTGCCTTAGACACCCTATCAGCTAAAACACCCCGACAGGTCCTATCGCAAGGTGGTCACCTTAATGCTCACCCACCTAGACGATTTAATTCTGCAGCGCAGTGCGGGAGGCATGAACGGCCTGTAGTATAGTCTCTGTTTTGCAAGGAGTCTCAGACATTGATGATAATCTACCCATGTTTTCAGATGTTCCTTTTGCGCTGAATGTTGGAGCTGTATATTTATCGATCTTGACCGGACTGTGGGAGGACGAGGGTCTATCCCAGCCCATGATGTTAGTGGTCTCACTACCCCAGGTTAGAAGGGCTGGTTCTAATTTTCCGTTCATTCCCCTTCTTATTAAGGCCAAGTCCAAGGGGTAACTTGGGAGGGAGGAGATGTTCTGGGTCGGTCAGGCCCCTGATCTGCTCACCCCTCCATCTTGGCCTTCCAGGCGACGCCTCTCATATATGTTTATGTTATATAAATGCAGTAACTCCTACTGAATATTAAATAGGACATTTCATTCTAGATATTTTGTGACTGACTAATAAATGGCTTGAATTATTTTTTTCTGTTTAATAGACCATGGCTACAAGTTTGTATATGCCTGTAGTATGACTAGCAATAGAAAGGGAAGAAATCAAGAGTGGCAATATAATGATTTTGAAACGATGGGCCTGCTTTAGTTCTTGGCGGGTGGGTTACTCCATCACAACGGTGATGGATATCCCATCCGCCGAAACATAAATCTCATAGGATATAATGGGATTTTATTTTTAGCAGCCTGGATATCTGTCACCGTTGTAACGGAGTAACCTGTGGGTAAAGATCTAAATCAGGCCCTAAACATGTTTTAACATAATTATCCTGAATTTCAACACACGTTCATAACATTTAATCATCTTGGCAGTCCTAAATATAGTACTATAAAATCAGTCAACAATTTGTCTAGAATTAATGAATAAGGACAGGCAAATGCACTTGCAAAGGTTTACAATAAAAAGGATGACAAGGACAGAACTACTAACTGAAGAATTTTCCGCTCAGCTTAGCTTTCAGTCAACATTAATCATATATCTCTTTCAGGCAAATGAGATTACAAAGGCTCAGGTGGAATTTGCCTCCCAAGAGTAGATGTAAGAGCATTATACAGGAAAGATAGGATAAGCAGCATTTGGAATAAGGCTCGCTTCACCAATACATACACAGCTGCCACGTTTCCAGTTTGCTTCTGTGCGACATTTCCAGGGTTTCAATGTGCTTATGCGTGACATTCCATTGCCTTATATGTGATACTTTGAGTGCCACTTTATCGCCTATAGAACCCAAAAGAGAAATCCCTGTAATGACTTAAAATATCAGAATGTACCCGTTTTTGTGCAACAAGACTCTGTAGAAAAAGCCTTGAAACAGCTCAATGCCCTAAAGTCCTAATGGTGTTGTGTGTTTCTTGCATAGACCATTGTCGTTTTCCCAATGTAAGCCTAACTGTGCACGTTGTAAGGGCACTTTCATTTTGCCCACTTTACTACATAACAAGTTTGCCTTTCAGCCACTTTGTATTTTCACACAGAACCTGCATGTGTTTTTGCATTTTATTATTTTCCTGATTTATTCTGAACACTCTAGGCAAGATCAAATAACAATGCCCCTTGTTATTCTATCTAGTCAGACACTAGCACCTACACATAACAAGAGAATGCAGCTGCTGTTTGCGAGCACATTTCTTGTCATATAACGGAGGACAGGGGTTCTGACCAAACACTAACTGAGCGAAGGTTCTGAGCAAGAGTGCTGCGTTAGCTGAGATATAGAACATCCACCTATGTATGCTAAGGTAAAGGGTCTGCCACTAATTCCAGAGAACTTTAATATATAATCATTTAGCTTCAGTGGGTTTAGGCTAATCTGTCTTATAACAAGACAGGGCTTTTTCTGGTATATGGTTTGTTAACCATGCTAATATTTTTGGTATGTATTTGTTGTCTAATTGTGGAACAATTACTGCATCTTAGAGCACGATAGCTTAAATATATTTTATAAACTTCCTTCGTATCTCTAGTTTATCTTATTGTGGACAAGTACGAGTGAGAGTACAAGTGAGAGTACGAGTGAGAGAGCAAAAGGGTGTGTCCTATTACCACAAACCCTGAGAGAACCGAGAATGAGGTGTTCTGGGGTACCAACTCACTTGTTTCACGGTGTTAGAAATGGCAAGGGCTTGCTCCTTTGTCCAAGTAGGGACCCTTCTGCCTAGTCAGGATAAGGGAGTTACACTCCTAAAGAAATAACCCCTGCTTACCCCCTTGGTAGCTTGGCACGAGCAGTCAGGCTCATCTTAGAGGCAGTGTGTAAAGCATTTGCACATAACCGACAGTAATACAGTGTAAGCACTACAAAAAGACACCACACCAGTTTAGAAAAATAGCCAATATTTTTATATGCAAGACCAAAAACGATAAACTTCCACAATACAGTACTTAAAAATCTACAGTTATCAAAATAAGCTTTAAAAACAGTTCCTTGATGTCGATAGCTCCATCCGGGGCTATCACGGCGTCGTGAGCAAACAAATCCAAACAGCTCAGGCTGGTCGCGGCATCGCGGACCAGCTATGGTGTCGGGAAGACCCGCAAACAGTACCTGTTAGAGATGCAGGGCGCCGAGGCCTTTGAAGTCACTCGCGTTGCAGGTCGACCTCCTTTCTGTTGGGTTCAGGAGCGCAGGCGTCGGCAGGCGTTGGGTGCTGCGGTGCGAAGTGTAGCGGTGCGGCATGCGATGCCCTCAGGTCGCGGTCGAGCAGCGGCTCGGTGGCGGCATCAGAAGGTGTTGTCCGTGAGATCAGGGTCGCGGTGAAGGTGGTGCTCGTCACGGTGCGGACAGGTCACAGTGCAAGCAGCGGCGTCATCATTGCTGAAGCGCTGTCGTCGGCTGACAAATGGGAGTCAATGGTGCTGGTGTCGGTAGGCCAAGGCTGCGGTGCGGGATGAGGGCGGTGAATCGTGTAACTTTACGAGCGGTGCCCTCGAACCACGTGCAAGCAGCAGCGTCGATTTTGGTGTGGAGCGGCAGCGGCAGGGAGGCCAAGGCGTGGTTGTGAAGCGAGGCGGTGCAGAGTGGGGTGCCCACAGGTCGTGGTGTGAGCAAAGGCTCAGTGGCGGCGTTAGCAGGCGTCGTCGATGAGACCAGGGTTGCGTTGCGCCGGTGCTCTCTGCAGTACCCAGGCTCCGGCGTGAAGCGAGGCGGTGCGGAGTGCGGTGCCCACAGGTCGCGGTGCAAGCAGCAGCTCAGTGGCGGCATCAGCAGGCGTCGTCAGTGAGACCAGGGTCGTGGTGCGGTATTGCCGCGGCGCCCTCTGTGGCGCCTTCAGGACACAGAGTTGGCAGCGGTGTCGTAGATGTCATCTAGTTGCTTTTCTTCTGTTGCAGTACAAAACACCCAGTCCCCAGTGCTGACCGCAGAAGAGCTTGAAGTTTTTGCTGTTCCTGAGACTCCTAGAACAGGGGGCAAGCTCTACCTCAAGCCCTTGGAGAAACTCCCAAAAGTAGATTGCAGAAAGTTCAGTCCAGTCCTTTCACTTCCCAAGACAAAAGCAGCCACTGTAGGCCAACACAGCAAAGCACACAGCAAAGTGGTAATCCCTCCTCACAGCTTCTCCAGCTCTTCTTTTTGGCAGTCTTCTTGATCCAAAAGAGTTCTGAAGCTCAGGGGTCTGGGTCCCAATATTTGTATCCAAAAATCCTTTCATCCTCTAGGCAGAGGGTGTCTGTGCGTAGCCAGAACCAGTTCTGCCTTCTCTGGTGTGATTTCCCGGCAGGATTTGGAGATGGCATTGTCAGAGGCAGACCAGGCCCTTTGAAGTGCAAGGAAATCTCCTCCCTCTTCCCCCATCGCAGCCCAGGTCTATCCACCCTTTCCTGACCTACCTAGACTATTGGGAGCCACCCTGGCTTCCTAGCCATCTGTCGTCCAAAACCCAGACAGGCAATCTACATTCCATGAGGCACATTATGAGTTCAGGCATACTACATTTTATTTTCCCACCTAGTTCCCAGGGCAAGTTATGTTTATAAGATGTTTTAAACAAACTTTCCATTCTGTCCTGTGTGGAACAGATAGCCTTGCAATAGTGAAAAACGAAATGGGCTGTAATTCACTATCAGGACATGCCACACATACCAGGGCATGTCCAACCTTACACATACACTGCACCCTGCCAACAGGGGTACTTTGGGCTTACCTTAGGGGTGCCTGACATCTAAGAAAAGGGAAGGTTAGGGACTGGCCAGAGTCGTCACGGGCCAAGTCGACTTGACAGTTACAAACTGCGCGCAGACTTTGCAATGTCAGGTCTGAGGTACCTTTTCCGGCCTACTCGCGTGGGTGGCAAAATCTATGTTGCAGGCCCACGTGTAGCATTTGATTCCCTGGCACACTCAGTACCCTTTACTAGGGGCTGAAAAGAAAACCAAACAGCCAATCATGGAAACACCAATCCATACCAAACTTTACCACAGGAGCACTTCCACTTTACCACTGATCAGCAGTGCAAAAAGTTCACAGAAACACCAAAAACAGAGTCAAACCAAGGAGGGCAGAAAGCAAAAACTCAGGGGAAACACGCCAAAAGATGCCAAGTCTAACACACAGCAATGGTCAGGAGGGCAAGTGAGGCACTATAGATAGTTGGCCTCGGGCTCATGGACACTGAGGTGGTATGGTGACTCAGTCCCTGCACGCATATTTTACATGGTCCCAAGCATAATTCTATTTGTGAGCAGAATCCCTGCAACAGTGGAAGATCAATGACTTACCTATTCTATTTTGATCATACCATAAATTCCTGTGGCACCAATATAATATACAATTTGTTAATCATAGCATCCTGTCTGCCTCCGCTGTCAGCAGTCAATTCTTGATCCATGGTTTCACACTGGCTAACTCAAAAATAGTCAACTCATTTGTGTTTGCTCTGCAGGTCAGCACTGCCCAGAGCCAATGGCACGTGCAGCTACTGACAGCAAAGACTGCAAGCACTGTGGCCCAGTGAGTTGACAGAAAAGGGTGTGACTGGGACTAGAGAAAAATCTACTTGAACTGGGCTATAGATTGGAAAGGATTCAAATGGGATAGAGGATACATCTTAAGGGTCTGCATGGTCCAAGGTTTGATATGAATGAATGCAGAGACATGCTTCTGAATTCACCCTCATTTGGAGGATGTTACCCTTCTTGGATGAATTTTAAACCTGGTCTTCCCTAGTGACATTTGTGGCACGAAAAATGCCTGTATTCCAACCTTTCTAGGGAACCATAAAGGCAGTATTATAGATTATATTCTTTTATCATACAAACTATGCCCGTTTTTAATTCATTTTGTGATAAATAGTAGCTTTGTAAGTGATCATAACTCCCTTGTTTATTAAATTGAACTCTTATTAAGACCCCTACGGTAAGTCGGCCTGATAATTTGGAGATGACCAGGAATAAAGGACTCAGAATAAAATGGGATAAAATGGGATAAAATCAATACAGTTGTGTTTAATCATATCACTGTTGAGTAAGCAAGGGCTTCTATTACAGCCTCTCTTTCAGAAGAGATGGGACGGGCCAGATGCAGCTTGAATTCTCCAAAATTTGCTAAACTATTTCCATTAATCTCTGTTCGAGAGAAGTCACTTCGCCGCTAGTCTAATACGGCATGTTCCGCCACACATAGAACCCTGCTAGCTACACCTAAAAAACGTCCCAGGGTAGCTTCTTAAGTCAAGCAAGCTAGGGGTCAGTATAAACAGGTTGTGGAAGACAGAAATGCTGGTAATCTGAAAGATAATACAGAAATTTGGGAAGTGATCAATAGACAGTTTAAGGGGCATTTTTGCCCCAGAGAACGAGTCCTCACTATGAGGGCATGACTGTAATTCACCTTTACTCCCATGTGATTTTCAATCTCCTTTTGAAGTTAGTGAGATTATTAACACATTAAATAGGACCACAGCAGGCAAGCTCAAGGTCCAGTCAGGGTTCCAGTGGACCTTTCAAAAATCCAACCTCCTCTTACGTGCCGATTCCAGAGTCTTGGAAGTCCGCTTTCATAGTTCCTATTTTCAAAAAAGTGGACTGGTCACAGACGACCTGCTACTGGCCGATCTCTCTGATCAACTCCAGTACCAAGATTTTAGGCTGACATGTATTGTCATGCCTCGAAGATTGGGCTCTTGCAAATAATATCTTGTCAGATTTCCAATTTGGTTTAAGACACAGTTTCCGAACAATTCGAGCAATCCCTAAATCTTTATTTAATTTAGGGGAAGTGTGTGAAGGCTAAGAAACGTTCTTTGTACCTTGCTTTTATCGATTTATCCAGTGCCTTTGATCTTGTTAAGAGCATGAAGCTATGGAATTTAATGGGCAAAATGGGAGTGGAACACAATTTATTAAGAGTTATTATTTGTTTACACCAGGATCTGACTGTAAGTGTTCGATATGGCCCTTCTGGTGAATGCTACCCTCACATAAGATCAACTAGGGGTATCAGGCAGGGGTGCATCTCAGCCACTTTTCTTTTTCTGCTACATATCAACGGTATTAGTAACTATTTAGTAGGACATGACAAAGATGTACCTCGTATGGGCTTTAAAGTCCATTCCCATATTATTATACCCGAATGACGCAGTTCTGATTGTGCGTATTGCAAATTGCCTTCAATCCCTTTTCGAATTGTTTTTAGCGTTCATGGAGCACCTGGAAGTACATTTTTCAAAGTTATCATATAATCACATGCACCCGGCCCAGTAATAACTCTAAGACTTAATCTGGGGGACTGTGTTTTATCAAAGGTAAAAGTAATTTTTTTCTAGGGATCTTGTTTAACCAGTCACTGAGCTGGATCCCACTTTTAACACTTGGATGCCAGACTATTAAAATTAACATTGAAGCTATTTTTAGATTTGCCTGCAAGCTCCAAAACAAACCAATTGCAGAAATGCTTAATCTATACAGGAGTAAGTGCATCTCAGTGGGGGTATATGGTGCTGGTTTCTGGGGGTGTAATAAGGTAGATATTTTACAACATGCAGATAGGAAAATGCTACTTACCCAGTATGCATCTGTTCTTGGCATATAGAGCTGTAGATTTATATGCTTTAGCATAGATCGCCATCTGGTGTTGGGTCCGGATGTTTGCACTATTTGTTTGAAGAAGTCTTTCAGTCACAAGGTAGGTAACTCCTCCTTTCGGTGATAGTGCGCATGGGCATCGGCTCAATCCCCAGATTGTTTTGTTGTAAGGGTGATAGTTGGAGTTAGTAAGAGTGAGATATCCATATATATTGTATCTAAGAAAGATGATACTGCAACAGACAAAGGTACCCGGGTAGGCCGGTGGGCGCATATGAATCTACAGCTCTATATGCCAAGAACAGATGCATTCTGGGTAAGTAGCATTTTCCATTCGAGGCATATGAGCTGTAGATCATATGCTTTAGCGCAGACTATACAGCAGTTATCTCCCAAGCGGTGGCTGACCTGTGTCTGTGGCAACCGTTTGAAATAGTGTTCTTAAAACGGCCTGACCCACACTAGCTTGTTGTTTCGCTAACACATCTACACAATAGTACTTTGTGAATGTATGTGGTGTAGACCATGTTGCTGCTTTGCAGATGTCATCTAAGGGTATGTTCCCAAAGAATGCCATAGAAGTCCCTAGTTTGCATGTAGAGTGCGCCCTAGGGGGAACTGTTAGTGTGCGCTTAGCTTTAATATAACATATTTGAATGCATTTAACGATCCACCTTGCAATACCTGCATTTGATATGGGTATGCCTTTATGCGGTGGTGAAAAAGCAACAAAGAGTTGTCGTTTTTTTCAAAAAGATTTAGTTCTTTCAATGTAATATAGTATTGCTCTTTTTACATCTAATGTGTGAAGAGCACGTTCTGCCACTGAGTCTGGTTGAGGAAAAAATACAGGTAGCTCAACAGACTGGTTGTGATGAAAGGCAGAAACGACTTTGGGTAGAAATTTGGGGTTAGTCCTAAAAACCACTTTATTTTTATGAATTTGTAAAAATAATTCTTGTATAGTTAGTGCCTGGAGAGATGTGATGGCTATAAGAAAAGCTACTTTCCAAGTGAGAAATTGTAGCTCACATTTGTGCAGAGGTTCAAATGGTGGGCCTATGAGTCTTGTAAGGACTATATTAAGATTCCCCATTGTAGAAGGTGGAAATCTTGGAGGGATGATTCTTTTAAGTCCTTCCATGAATGCCTTGATAGCGGGCACACGAAACAAAGAGAAATGTTGTCTATTTTGTAGGTAAGCTATTGCAGCAAGATTTAACCGTATAGATGTATAGGCTAAATTACAAGGCTGTAGGTGTAATAGGTAGCAAATGATGTTTTGGATTGAAACATCTAGTGGATTGATTTGATTGTGCAGTAAATTACAAATCGCTTCCACTTTGCAGCGTAGCATGCTCTAGTGGTAGGGCGTCTAGCCTCTTTAATGACGTTCATGCAGTCTGGTGGGAGATTAAGGTAGCCAAACTCTAGGATTTCAGGTGCCAGGTCGCAAGGTTGAGTTAACTGGGATCTGGGTGTCTTATCACTCCATGGTTCTGAGTTAGAAGCTTGGGGGAGAGGTTCAGTTTTTGGTGAGGAACTACTGATAGTTCAAACAGGGTTGTGAACCAGGGTTATCGAGCACACGTGGGAGCAACTAGTATCATTGTGAGGGACTGTTGCTTGAGCTTTCGACCACTAATGGAATTAGCGGGAGAGGTGGAAAAGCGTAAGCAAATCTGCTTGACCAATTCATCCATAGCGCATTGCCTTTGGAGGATGGGTGTGGATACCTGGACGCGACGTTTGCGCTTTTTGCGTTGAGGTGTGTTGCAAACAGATCTATTTCTGGATAGCCCCACATTTAAAAGAATGGGATCAGAACTTGAGGAAGTAGTTCTCATTCGTGGATCTGTTGTTTCTGACGACTGAGCATATCTGCGCTTTGGTTGTTTACTACTGGGAGGTGTTCCGCAAGGAGTTATATATCTTTTGAGGTATGGCCCTTCTCCATATGCTTTGAGCTAGGCGTGAAAGCTGTAGAGAGTATGTCCCTCCCTGTTTTTGTATGTAGTACATTGGTGTCATGTTGTCTGTACGGACTAAGACAGCTTTGCCTACTAGATGCAGTTGAAAAGCTTTCAATGCCAGAAAAATCGCTAGTAGCTCTAGGTAGTTTATGTGCAGTTATTTCTGTTGTAGAGTCCATGTGCCCAGAACAGTGTGTTTTGGAAGATGAGCTCCCCAACCATTGAGTGATGCGTCCGCTGTTAACACTATCTGTGGAACTGAGCCGAGGAATGGCCGCTCTTTGGAGAGGTTTGGTGTATTTCACCACTGCAGACGATGGGTGTGGCCGTCTACCAACACCAGATCTGTTAGCTGACCTTGAGCCTGGTTCCACTGACGTGCCAAGCATTCCTGCAGTGGACGCATTTGAAGTCTTGCATAAGGGACTATTAGAATGCAAGAAGCCATCTTGCCGATCAATTGCATGAACGCTCACGCAGGTAGTGAGTGTTGGGCTGAAATTATAATATCAGATTTCGCAAGTTGCGCATCCTGACTGGGTTGTGGTATGCTAGAGCTTTGCATGTGTCTATTGTAGCTCCTAGATAAGCTTGCGTGTTAGACGGCTGAAGGAGAGACATGGTGAGGTTTACAGTGAATCCCAAGTCGTGAAGCAGCTGTACTGTCTTGTGAGTTTGGAGTATGCAGCTGTGTTGTGATTTGGCTTTTATTAGCCAGTCGTCCAGGTAAGGGAAGATGTGAATGTGCGGTCTTCTTAAATGAGCTGCAACCACTGCAAGGCACTTGGTGAATACTCTAGGTGCCATAGTTACCACAAAGGGGTGAACTTTAAATTGATAATGGTGTCCGTCCACCACGAACCTGAGATATTTTCTGTGAGCTGGGTGGATGGTAATATGAAAGTAGGCGTCCTTTAAATCCAGAGTGGATAAAAAGTTGCCTTGTTGCAGGAATGGGAGTCATCATGTGGCAGTGGTCTGACTGAATGTAAAGATTTAGATGTCTGAGGTCTAGTATAGGCCTTAGAGAGCCGTCCTTTTTTAAATTAAAAAGTAGAGCGAGTACACTCCTCCCTGATGATGGAACGGGACAGGTTCTATCGCATGTTTTTCTAAGAGAGAGAACCTCTTGTTTCAGGAGTGTGAGATGTTCTGGTGACATTACAAGTTGCTTCGGAAGAATATTTGGGGGAGTGCTGGTAAGTTCCAGGCAGTAACCACATTGGATAATTTGTCTTACCCACTTGTCTGAGGTAATGGAATTTCAAACAGGTAGGAACTGTGAGAGACATCCCCCGACAGGGGTGGGATCATCGGGGGGTAGAGGAGGAAAGTCACTGCTTATTAGCAGTGGAAGTGCGGGTGGGGATACCTCTGCCTCTTCCCTTGTTATTATTTCCTCTGCAGTTTCCTCTAAAATAGACTCGGAGGAGTTAGAGTGGTTGTTATCTTTATACGAGGAGGAGGGATTTTCTGATGACACAGTGTTTGAGTCACCCCTATAAAAGGAGCGGCGAAAGGATCCCCGGTTTGAAGGCAATTGTAAGGCTCCCATGAACTTTGCGGTTTCAGTGTCTTTCTTAATTTTCTCTAATGAAGTATCTACTGATGGCCCGAACAGATGCTCTTTGTCAAAGGGCTGATTAAGTATGGAGGATTGTACCTCCTGCTTGAATCCGGAGATTCGAAGCCAAGCATGCCTGCTTAACAGTATGATAGTGTGGATGGCACGGGATGCTGTGTCTGCTGCATCTAGTGCACATTTTATGCAAGTGTTGGTGATGAGCTTCCCTTCCTGTATGAGGTTGTTCGCTTTAGATATATACTCATCCGGCAGATGTTGCATGAGTTTTTCCAACTTGTCATAGTGAGTCCTATCATAGCGTGCTAACAGAGCCGGAGCATTGACAATACGCCAATGGTTAGCTGCCTGGGAAGCCACTCTTTTGCCTGAGGCATCAATAAGTTTTGACTCCTTATCAGGAGGAGGGGCGCCACCTGTGGTTTGAGAATTAGCTTTCTTACGGGCGTTAGTTGCAACAAGAGATTCTAAAGGCAACTGGCCTTTTATATATGCCGAGGCTGTAGGAGCAGGTTTGTATTTTTTATCCACTTTAGGTGTTAGTATTCTGGCTCTAAGTGGGTTTTTGAATACTTCGTCAGTGTGCTTTAGTAAGCCCTTGAGCACTGGGAAGGTGTTAGTAGACCTTAGTGAATGTGTGAATGTCTCCAGAAGGAAATCATCTTCTAGAGGGTCTGAGTGTAGTTCCACCCCATGATATTGAGCAGCTCTTTTAATAAGCTGCGCAAAACAGATGTTATCATCAGGTGGGGAGGGTCTGGAGGGATACAGGTTGGGGTCGTTATCCTTGTCTGGATCTTTATCATATTTGTCCCAGGGATCAGTGTCTTGTGTTATGTCATGTGGCACATAACGGTCCTCATCCCCAGCTCCATCCCGATCGTCCTCGTCCTGTGTGTCAGGTGATGGTGGAGGTGAATTTGATGGTGTAATGATCAAATTTGGGTTAGGAGGAGGAGAGGGAGGTATATAAGGGGAGACGGGTTAGTACCCATGTCCTCCTTTTTCAGAGGTATAGGATGATCCTGTGTGAGATCCAGCTTCCGTTTTTTAGGAAGAATGAGCTGGAGGTGTCCAGTTTTAGGGACAATGCTGAGTCTCTTTTGTTTGGGATCCAAAGGTGGCTGTTCGGGTAGAGGTTCTTTGGATGGAGTTGATTTAGTTTGAGGATGTTTGGGCGTCGAGTGTTTTGAGTCCGAGTGCTTTTTAGCAGGTGTCGGCTCTGAGCCTTTAGGCGTGGGGTGTTTAGGATACGAGTCTTTAGGTGCGGATTTCGGGTCGAATTCTTTAGGTGTAGATTTCAGCTCCAAGGCCTTTGGTGTGGATTTCAGCTCTGAGGCTTTAGGTGCATGTTTCGGTTCCGAAGCTTTAGGCTTGGAAGCTTTTGGGTCCGGATCTTTGTGTTTGTCTGGTTTTGGCTCCGAAGGACTTTGGTGTCTAAGGCGTTTTTGGTGCCGGTGCCGTTGAGACTGAGCCTTGTGTTTGTGTTTTGGTGCCGAAGGTGTTGGTTCGGTAACAGAAGGAGGCTGGCTCGAGCCCGAAGGCTTTTGTTTGTGTTTCGTAGCCGAGCTTGAGGGCGGGGCATCTGAAACTTTTTCTCTGTGCCGACCTGAGCCCGAGGGCATAGGTAATACCGGAGCCACAGGTTTGGGGTGTGTGGGCACAAGGGGGATCTGTACTCACGGTACGTTGACCCAGAGAGATGGTCGGTTCTTCTTCCATGTCGGAATCGGCTTCGGACACAGAGACCAGTTCTTCCTCTGCTTTTGGATTTGGTTGGTGGGAATCAGAATCTTCGCTGAAGATGTCTGGTACAGATCCTCTGCCGCGGTGCATCTCGTGGCGTTGAGCTCAACGGTCACAAATGGTTTTCTTCGATCGGAATGATAGACACGCCTCATAGTCCTTTTCGTCATGTTCCAGGGATAGGCAGACCTCGTGCAAGTCTGTGCGTAGGAACTTAGCACGACACCTGGGACATAACTTGAATGGAGTCTGTTACATCGACTGCTGGCATTGTCGGCACGGGTAGGCCCAACGGCCCGCTTCGAAGTTCCAGATCGAAGGTTGACAGATTTTAGACGATGCGCGTTGAATGGAAACCGTGATCGATAGACAATACCGTCAAGGGTAGAGGATTGCGCGTCGAAGGGTTTGAAAACGATACCGTACCGGAGCGCAGCAATACACATCCAAACCCGATGGTGGAAAAAAGCAATCTGGGGTTGGAGCCGATGCCCATGCGCACTATCACTGAAAGGAGGAGTCGCCTACCTCGTGACTGAAAGACTTCTTCGAACAAAAACAAAGTGCAAACATCCGGACCCAACACCAGATGGTGATCTATGCTAAAGCATATGATGTACAGCTCATATGCCGCGAACATAATATTTTGCGTAGACTACTTTAAGTCCCAGGGGGTACAACTACCTTAATATGCCATGAGGAGCTTGGGATGCCTTACCTGGAAGATCATGTCAGATTAGCCCCTTTATTATTGTGGGTCAAAATATGGTCATCCAAAGAGGCTGGTCTGATTAGAGCTTGCATTTCAGACTGTGTGTTATTTAGAAGTGGTAGACCACATACAATAGCTAAGGTACTTGAAGGTCACCTTTGATAGATTGGGCCTCATTGACCTTTATAAATTCCCCCAAACAATTGGCCACAACCACAAACTAAGAGTTAAAGGACTGTTTTTTGAGCATTGTATGAATAAACTCTTGGACGCTGCTCAGGCCAAGCAATCAATCGGAAATTATAAGCCTTACTTGAGATGGTGTGTTTCCCTTACACAGTCTTTGTTTAGACTCTGCACTTTGTACTTTGAATTTGCTTTTCCATTCCCAGGGGCACAGCAGCAGGATACATCTCTTTATTTGTGTGACAACTTTTCGACCCAAAGCACCATTCATTTATTTCTGTTGCGCCCATTGTATCACGATCCAAGACACCGTTTTTAGGTGCTGTTGCTGCGCAAGGCCAATATGAGATGCATAAGATGGTTTAATTTTTATTCGGCCTTTAGGTTCACCTGAAATCTGTTCTGTAGTTTTAAACTTTATAAAATCAGTGGTTCACATTAGGATGAGATATACATTTTGAGGTCTATTTTTCAATGTTTTAGACCTGTATATGGTTTTTGTACCAGATACTTTTTGTAAGCTGTCTTTTATTTTTGTATGTGTGCTGTCATGTTCATGGGCTTCGACCACATAAAATTTACTTTGACTTGACTAATTTTCACAAATATCTTTCGATGCAATCTCCGACGCGAAAAACTTTACTCACCTTAATAATAATAATAATAATATACAAGTTTATAAAGCGCCTAGTTACACTAGGCTAGTGTGTCCACGTGCTATGGTACCAGCGAACAAAGAAGCAGATTTCCAAACGCCCCGCCCCCCCCCCCCCCAAGTCAGACCCTGACACTCATTAAACTAATCCGTGGGGAATAGGAAGGTTTTCAACTTCCTACGGAAAGCTGTCTCCGAGGCCTCCAACCGAAGCCCCCCTGGAGTTTGTTCCATTGTTGAGCTGCCATGAAACAGTGGGTATATTGACCTGCCCCATTCCGCTATATCTAAGTTGGCGGGAAGGGGCACAAGGAGTCAGAAGGTTATGTAGATATGTGGGCCCCTTCCTGTGTAGAATCCTATGGCTCACACACAGAGCCTTAAACAGGATTTGCTTCTTGATTGGGAGACAATGCAGGGCGACCATGGCCTTCCTGGAGGAGGCTCTCTTGGGTAGCATAAGAACCATGTGGGCTGCTGCATTTTGGATACGTTGAAGCCTCTGTATGCAGTTGACATTAGCACCCAGGTAAAGGACACTTCCATAGTCCAGCCTTGAAGTTACCAGAGCATGGACCATGGTTTTCCTGGCTGTGGTAGGCAGAAGGTCCAAGTCTTACGGAGTCCGGGCAAGACTCCAAAACATGTACCTGCCACCCGCCTTGTGTGGTGTTCAAACGAGAGCTTGGGGTCAAGCCACACCCCTAGGTTCTTGACCTGTTCACTAGGCACAAGGATAGGACCCAGGATCTGTGGCCACCAAGCCGATGTCCAGACAGAAGGTGCTTTGCCAACAACCAGCACTTCCGTTTTGCTCCCATTCAATTTGAGGCAGTTGTTGGCCATCCATACCGCTAGTTCTTGCATGCATGTGTTAAAATGAGTGGCTGCCTTATCAACAGAGTGTGCTAGGGACACCACCGGTTGCGTGTCATCGGCACAGGACATGACTTTGACACCAAACTTTCCAGCAATCTTTGCCTCAGGGGTGACAAAGATTGAATAGAGTCGGACTGAGGGTGGACCCCTGAGGCACCCCCTGTTTCAGCCTTATGTTCTTAGACAGATAAGGTCCTTGTGCTACCTTAAAACTGCGGTCCCCCAGTAAAGATTCCATCCATTCCAAAGCTTTGCCACCCCCCCTTTCTGAGACACTGTAGCAAGGTGTGATGAGCCACAGTGTCGAAGGCGGCACTCAGATCTAGGATAATTAAGGCCGCCGCCTGTCCCTCATCAACGTACCTCCGAATGATCTCAGTGGAAAGGAGCAGGGCCGATTCGGTCAAATACGATGCTCGGAAGCCGGACTGGGTGGGGTGGAGAAGGCTATGTTTGTTGATATGAGCCGTCACCTGGATGTTCACTACCTTCTCTGCAATTTTCGCAAAGTAGGGTAGTAGGGAGATAGGACGCAGATTGTCTAGCTGGTCCATGCTGACATTTGGCTTCTTTTTGAGCGGTAAGACCACAGCCTCCTTCCATTTCTTTGGCACAATGCCTTAACTAAAGGAGAGCTCTAACAGATGCCTGATGTAAGGTTCAAGGCACTCCATAGTCCCGCTCAGCACCCCAGGCCTAGCAGGATCTCTGGGGGAACCAAACTTAATGCTGCTCGCTATATTAAGGTCTCGTGGTCAGGGATGATGAAAGTGTCCAGACCTTCTCCTCCTTTTATGTTACTGGGGGCCGCAACCTCAGCGTGCCCAACCCTTGCTGATACCGGGAAGGTGGCATATATCTTCTCAACCTTCTCAGCGAAGAACTCTGCTACCCGGTTACAGGATTCCACTGAACCTATGATCGGTGCAGCGATATTGGCCAAGCAGGACATCTCTTTGTGAATGGTAAACATCTGTTTTACAGAGTTGTCAGCACTCTCGATTCTCTCCTTATAGTAGGAAGCTCTCGATTTCCTAATGAGGGCATGATAGCACTTGAGACACCCTTCTCCATCGTAGTTCCAAACGTTTACAGGCTGCTTTTGCCATTTTGAGCTCATCTCCAAACCAAGGGGCTGATTTTGCTTGCCTTCTGGACGCCTTAGCGGCCCAGGGGGCACAACTGTCAAGTGCCTCCGTGATGCGCCTATCTAAGGCCTCATAGGCCGAGTCAATCTCCCGCCCGCCTGGGGGTCCGCCCTGTAAGAGGGCTTTGTAAAAATTCTCTTGTGAGAAGCTCGCCCATTTCCTGTGTTTTGTCCTGAATTCCACTTTCGTTTGTACCTTTTGAGCCGGCATCTGCACCTTAAAAGAGATCACAAAATGATCCGACATGGGGACCCGACGCGGCGGCTCTATATCTAGCGCATCCCAGTTAGCAAAGATTGGGTTGAGTAAGTTGCCCAGTAGATGAGTGGGGAGGTCTGATTTAAGTGTCATCTGTAATGCTGCGCGTTCGCTGTGGCATGTGCCTTAAGTAGGGATCTTCCCCTTCCCACTAGAGCGCTAACTGCCGCTCTGCCCTGGGAAACCGGAAGTGCTCTGCCACTCTTCCCAGCCCTCCGTACAATCAGCACAAGATCGCCACGACAGACCAGGTCATGGAGCGACTAACACCGAATGACAGCAAACAAGCCAGCTGTAAGTAACTGTATTAACAAATAGCCCCCCACCAAATTAGTGCCAAAATGCATTGCAGTTGAAAAGCATTCACATTTAAAATTCCACTTTGTGCGGCGAAAGAGTCAGATTAGGTAAAAGCAAATAGCATTTTTTGCGAGCCTCGTGTGATACAGCCAATGCAGGTGAGACAGACCCTGCCACTGTCTGTCGTTGCTGCTGTGCGTTCGCTGTAGCCAGCCCCTTAAGTAAATATCCTCCCCTTCCCACTAGAGCGCTAAATACTGCTCTACCCTAGGAAACCGAAGAGCTCTGCCCCTCTTCCCAGCCCTCCGTACAATCGGCACAAGATCGCCGCGACGGACCAGGGCATGGAGAGACTCACACTGAAGGACAGCAAACAAGCCCACTGTAAGTAACTGTATTAACATAAAGCCCCCCAGCAAATTAGTGCCAAAATGCAGTGCAGTTTAAAAGCATTCACATTTAAAATTCCACTTCCAGAAATAATCACATTACCCTTGATCTAAAGGTTCCATCCCCTGAATTAATTGATCTCACCAAGCTGGGGAGTCAAAATGATGAAATATATGGCAAATACTAAGGGAAGAGTCAGAATAAAATCTACAATGAAAGGTGGGATTCTGATAGGGAGGTGCTTAGCCTCACTACCTGTAATCAACAGTATAGACAATATCATTAAGATGTCATGAAACTGGCTTTAAGTTAACTCGCACAAATGCAACCAAGACTAGTCCAGAAATCAGATCCATTGCCAATACCTAGCCAATTGCCAGCCCAGACTAATCTCTACTTGGTGATTTTAAAAGTAATGGGTGCAGCACTTAATGATGCACCGATGTGTTTGAGAGCCATGACTTACAGGACACAACTAATATGCAGCCTCAGCATAGGGTGGAAGCGGGATCGCAGACTCTCTAATTGGAGGGGGGTGGGGGTTTCTCTGCCTGCTTGGGGGTCAGGCGATGCCACCATAAGGCCGGGTAGCTATATGGTCTGGATCAGCTTGGTGTCAGGTGGGAAGGGGCTGGGTCTCCAATCATGGGTAAGTGGGGATAAACCACGTTTGTTAACAAAACACCAGATTCCTGGGTCATCAACCACTCAATAAGTAGACGAGGGCAGCTGCTGGGTCACACAGCACCATCCTGTGTAAGCAGGGATTTGCTGGACACAAAAATGCAAGCCTGCACTCTGGCCAATCAACTGCATGCCCAGAAAGGCACTGGATTCACGTTACAGGGCCTTCCTCCAGGAGGAGTCTATGATGGTTTATATATGTGCAACGCCAATGACAGGAATCCACATGGTGAGTTTGAGGGAGAGGTGGGCTGGGGCAGAAGGCTGTTTCTTTTTTTCTGACAGCAGAATTCATGTCACATTGTAGCAACAACTTAGCTGGGCCCACTATGGCAACTGGGACTGGCTGTTATTTCCTTAGGTAGCAGCAAACAGCAACTGCACTGACTGATACATATTATCCCATAGGGCTGTCTGGAGCACCTCGTTGCACAGCTAGAAGCTACTAATTGTGAGTGACAACATTTTTAGTGTGATGATTCGGACACCAGCACTAGTCTAACCCCTGATGCTTGGTATTTAAGAGGGCTGCCAATATGAAAGGAATTTAGCAATGCCAAAAGGTACAAAAATAGAATTAAAATGACAAATAAGCCTAACACCAATACAAATTATAAAACTAAATTTAATATTCAGAAATAAAGTGCATTCTGGATTCTAGAATTCAAATATTGCTGCTGATTGTACGCACAGTGTGTCAGTTCAAATAGAACAACAAAAGCTGATAAACTTTAGGCAACATTAATCTTTACCTTGGCTACTTCATTGGCTATCCTTTCTTGATATAATTTTTCCACCAGCTGAATTACATTCATGCTATCATTTTCTTCCATGTCATAGTGCACACGTACACCTCCGTTAAGGTTTTCTTGCTTACACTTTGTCAACTGTACAATTTCCTTCCTCAGTTCTGTATTTTCAAGACTGTATTGTTCTTTAAGGGTGGAAGCCAGTTTTTCAAGTTCTTCTTGATGCTGTATTTTCAGATAATTAACCTCTTGCATGTATTTAGTGGTTAGAGACTGCCTCAATGTCTGCAACTGTTGGATGGGACCACTGGGAATCTTCACAGAACATTCTTCAGCCAACTCGGGTCCATTAATCTAAAAATAAAGGAATCAAAAAGCATTATTTCTAGCCATGAATGAAGTTCTATAGCCTGTGCAGGACGAGAAAGTATAGGGGGACTATACAGGCTTTTAAATACTCATCATGTATACAATATACTGGTTTCACAGGATGTACAACTGGATGGAAAAACACAGACAAACTAAGAGAGGAATCTAGTTAGTCAAAACTGTGCAAACAAAAGATTTCAGTAATTATAATAAGTTCAGGTTCCTACTTTGGGTCTGAATGCTGATACTTTTCAGAAGCGGAAGTATAAGTGGTATGCTTCAAGAGGGCTCTCACTTGCTGGAAAGAACCAGCTTGCTGGATTAAAATGCAGGCTGTAGTGGGTTGTTTTTATTCCAAGCAAATGTGAAAACAATTTGAGCTGGCTGGAGGGGACAATGAAATGCAAAACAAATAGATGTTCTGTGGTCTGAATGTTTGGTGCCCAAAAAGAAACACATAATCAAAAAGGAGAGGCTGTTTTTAGGGAGATACATAGAATTCTGAA
Source organism: Lissotriton helveticus (assembly GCF_964261635.1). NCBI lineage: Eukaryota > Metazoa > Chordata > Amphibia > Caudata > Salamandridae > Lissotriton > Lissotriton helveticus. The sequence goes on along the minus strand of NC_136071.1, from coordinate 971,423,012 downwards.
TCAGCTTTTAAAAGTGTGTCACTCTAATCAATATGAGATGAGGTGGCATGTTTTAACTAGTGTCCTAAAGTATTGTGCAAATATAAGTGGTGCGTCTTTGTGTAAAAGTAAAGTCTGTTAAACGTTTTACCCACATTAAGTGTATCTGCAGTCCGCCACATGAGTAGAAAAATGGTTGAGCTAGACAGGACACCAGCAGGGTGACAACTGTGAAGGAACTAGTGATCTGCAGAATGGGCTCTGTCTCATGTTCTGAATTCACTCTTTAGTAAAGAAGTGAAGAGGAATGGGGTGATGATCTCCTGCGCTGTCAAGTTGGAGGCTGGAGCATTTCGGCAGTTTCTACAGATGCTCGGGTGGCACTGCAGAAACTGAGATTGGGAAGGTGTTACAACCCCCAGAACTGCAGCATGGAAAGGATGACATACTCTGCCTATAGAGGGACCTACGGTGTACTAGCGCCATTGGTAGGATTCTCCCAGCAGCTCACTCAGAGTGCAACAAAAGGAAATATATGAAAGCGCCCAGGGTGCCAGTGAGGGGGAGTCACAGAGTAGTACATGGTGGGCCTGAGGCTCAGGAAGGCTGGATGACAGGTGTCAATAATGGAGAATCAACCACCACCAGAGCTGATCAAGAGTGGAGAGCTTCACAATAAGAGGTGCTGCAATTGGTGAGAAATCTATGGTACTGAATTTGCAAACCCCTGCAAATTCGGTCCTAAATAGATCAGCAAAAACAGCTGAGGGACAAGCAAGAGTTCTTTCATCTACCTGCTCAGACCCCAGAAGAGTTGGAAGCCACTAGAGCTGCAAAGATAACTCCTGTAAAGGTTGATTATGAAGTCACTGAATAACCCAATTACCTCAGAGATTAGCACTCATCAGAGAATGATCAAGATGGAGGGTAAATTCAAACACAAAGGGTTGTATATTCAAATCATGGTGAGCCTAGAGATAATGCAATCACAGTCCCAGGACCTGAAACCACAGGCCGAGCTACTTGAATAAGAGTGCAGAGACAGAGGCGGTGCATCCTACAGTTCCCGCACCAAAGCTTCAGATCTGGAGGGAGATGTGTGTCCCCATGAGGGGCTCTGGGAAGAGGGTTTTGTCAGCAGGCACTACTGTTGTGGAGCTTGGAGAATCAACTCAGAGAGAAGAGGTGTCCACAGTAGTGGCCAGGCAACGTTCCACTTCACAGGCAGGCACTGGTGTTCTCTGATGTGAGAAAATTGACAGAGAGGAAAAGTCAGCAACTCCAAAGTGCGACGAAAGAACGGCTAAACATGAAACATACGGTGTCTCTGGTATGCTGCTAAATGGATCGCTGAGGATGGGTACATTGCCCACAAGTTTACAAAGGTTCAGACTCCACAATAAAACTTCAAGTTTATAATGAGGGAGCTTATCACCCAACTTGAATTATGTCCCAGTTGGCTAGCCTGAATTTATCACCAATTAGTGAAGCATTGGTAAAGCGGTGAACAAAGTTTTTAAAAAGGGGTTATTACTCTGTTCTTTCTGCTCTTCTGCCCCACCCCTTCTTGTTCCCCTCAGCATAACAGGGGATTGGAGTGTTATGTGCCATATTTGTGCTGTGTTAACCTACCATTAGAGGTATTATTTGAAAATATGGAACTTTATGGATCCAGTGTTTATGGTGAAGGAGTATCTTTTAAGATTAGTTCAATAAACCCATTTAAACCTGGAAATATGAGCTACGAATAAAGCCTACACTTTTTCCCAACAATTCCAGAGACAGAAACCATATTCTTTGTGTTTTAGCAAACTTAACTACATGTGATAATAGTAATATACAAAGTAAAACGCAGAAATTCATAATTAATGGGATTCAGCATGAGGTGATAGACTGACATTCATTTTCATGAAGAAGCAAGAAAGCCAGCGGATGAAAAAAAGGGTGTTGTGCGCTCCTGATTTGGAAGGTCTGTTAGGATAAGTGCGTTCCACCTCAATTTCCAGCAAAATTATTGAAATTTTTAACCACTTCTGATGGCTAACAACACCCCTGCTCTGCACAATTACAAATTAGGTTTAGTATGAACAGGACTTATCATGCTTGTACTAAGTTTTAACCACTAGCTTTGTTGCCCAGAATTCTTAGTGATTATTTCAATCTTCTGAAATGTAGATTCAAAGAACTGGCTAAAAAAATGAATCCATTAAGACAATAAGATTACCTCCAAAGAGCTGGTGCGTGGTGCAAGGAAAACATCAGGTCTTTGGTTGTCTTCAAAATTCTGGTCAGTTTTGAGCTGCAACTCAGTTAATTCCCTAAGTTGGAAAAAGACAATATATGAATTTTTGAAACCACCATTGCTGTAGTAAACTTTTGCATGTAGTTACTATTTACATATTGAGGCTGGATGAAGACTATTGCTTTTCAGACACACTTGTCAAGGATAGTAAACAATGTAACATCAGATACATAGGACAACTGAATAAAAATGAACAAGTTGCATGACTGATAAATACAGATTCTTTACTTCAGAATTAAAAAGAAAACTTGAAAACAATATCATATGGCAATCAGAATATACAATAAATACATAAATGTGCGTTTTTTTGTGGTCTATATTACTGCAGCAATTTCTGGCAAGTGGCACTGTTATTTTCCTCCTCTGCTACGGTTTAAATTGTTGGCATAACCCAAGAATGACTGTTACAGCAAGGAATGGAGAGTCTGAGGCAGAAATGTTACTTACCTGAAAGAACAGAAAAAGTGTAATCTTCTTTATATCTGCAAGCACATTAAAGTGGAACAGACCGGACCTTCAGGAAATCTATGCAGTAGCGAACAAATTCAACTTGTGATTGGTAATACATTTGATTTGGTTTCATTTTAATCAGTCAAATCAATCAATCAATCAAGATTTATAAAGCACAGCTAGTCATCAGACAGGGTATCCAGGCGCGCGCAGGTCCCGGAAGCTCATTGTAACAGCCAAGTCTTAAGGGCCCTTTGGAATTCCAGAAGTCAGGTTATGGTCCAGAGCTACGTGGGGAGGCTGTTCCAAGTCTTTACTGCAATGTGGGAGAAGGCACATCCTTCACTTCTGCTTTGGTAGATGAGGGGAGTGTGGGCAAATGATAGGGAAGCAGAGAGTAATCTTCTCAACGGTTGATCGAAGTTCAAGCAGTGGTTGATGTAGGAGGGTCCTTGGTTGTGTAGAGGCTTGTGTGCGTGGGTCAGCAGTTAGAATTGGCATCTCTTCTATTCGGGGAGCCAGTGGAGTTGCCGGAGGTTTGGGTGTGATGGGGGTTCATCAGGAGGGGTGGGGGGGTCGAAGATGAGTCTGGCTGCTGCATTCTGTAATGGTTTGAAGTCTCTATAGGAGGTGTGCAGAGATTCCTATGTAGATGGCGTTGCTGTAGTCCATTCGGCGCGTAATGAGGGCCTGTGTCACGGCGCGTCTCGTGTGCAGGGGTAACCACTTGGGGATCTACTGTAGCCTGCGCAGAGTGAGGAACCAGGCGGAGCAGACAGTGTTGATATGTGATTACAGGGTGAGCTTGTTGTCAATAATGATCCCAAGGTTTCTGGCGTGGTTGGAGGGTGTGAGTGAGGGTCATAGGTCTGATGGCCACCAGGAGTCGTTCCATGGGTTGCTGTTATTGCCAAAGATCAGTACTTCCGTCTTGTCCGTGTTCAGCTTCAGGCAGTTGTTCTTCATCCAGTCAGCTATACTTGTCATGCACCTCTGGAAGTTGGTCCTAGTGGTGGGAGGGTCATTGTGAGTGAGAGAATAAGCAGAGTGTTGGACTTGGCCCTTCTGGCATGTTCACCCCTGAACTTTTTGCTTTTCATGGTGACAGTGATTTTTGGTTTCTGCGCACTTTACCACTGTGTCCCAGGGTAAAGTGCGTGCATGTGGTGAGGTTGGCCTGCCCTCCCATAGGAATGCATGGGGAATGTATGTGTCCCTGGTAGTTCCTGATACGTGGGGAGTGCAGGCTCGAGTTTGGTATGTGCGGACTCATGTGATTAAATGCTGCGCAATGATGTATGCGGCGTGATTGTGTCTAGTGTGGAAGTGCCACTTCTAGAAGTAGGCATGTTTGTGTAATTTGTGTCTGGCTTGTGATTGGCTGGAGCTGGCTGGTGAGCCTGGCTCCATGAGTCATGATTGGTCTGCCCCGGTGGTGAGTGTTGAGATTAGCATGAGTGATGTGAGGGAGGAGTACACCTGGGACCTGAATAGGGCTGGGCTTTCCCCACACAATGCTGGCTCCGCCCCCTGTGGTGCATCTAATGACCCTAGCCTGCCTAGTGAATGGAAAGGGTGGCTGAGTAAAACAAAGTGCTCCAAAATGTTCTCTTGCTGATCTTACTCTAGAGTCTGCTGCTGGGCACCAGGAGGACCGCCACTGGGGATTGCCTCCCTGCCTAGGAGGACCCTGTGAGCTGGCACCTGGGCCCAGCCCTGCCCCCCACCTCCTGAAGGACTTTTGCTTGTCTTTAGGGACTTTGGGACTGAACTTTGCCCTATAGCGCCTGGAAGCGCTGGATTTCTCTCTTTAGCACTTGGGAGCACTTTATTTGGCCACTAGCGCTTGGGAGCTCTGTAATTACCCCCCTAACGCTTGGGAGCGCTTTCTGTTCACAGCCGGTGTCCACCCGGCATTTTCCCCGCAAGATTGGTACTTCACGGGAGCCCACCCCGTGTTATGTATTATTCAATACGAGTGCCACCTCGTCGTTTATTTTAACTTGGAGGGAACCGACCCCTCCTTTGGACTCTGGGATTCACCGCCGCCGGCCGGGTTTGCCAAAGGAACCAGGGCTCGAGGTCCCTGCGCCGTCCTAGGTGCTCTGCGCCCTGATTGGCTCCAGCCTGCCAGGCCTCCCAACGCGTCACAGGAAGGCCGCGCTGGGATTGGTTCCTGGCTCGTAGGCTTCCCCAGGAAGCAAGGCGGGCCCCGGAGCAGAGAGAGGAAGCGTGCTGGCTCCCCAGCGAGGCTCTCCGGAGGAAGAGGGCCCCGCCGCCGGCATTGTCAACACCCGGCCCTCAGGAGCAGGACCGAGTGAAAAGGAGGGCGCCGCCCTCGCCAAGAAGCAGCGCCGAGGTAAGCCCGGTGAGTAAGGGCTCCTCCTCCTTTGTCCAGGTTTCCCGGAGTAGACCCGCGGGTCGCTCCAACGTGGGGGGCATTCTTTACTTAGCCCACAAGGGCTCCGGAGGCCATCATTGTTCGAGGGGGGGCTTCGGGGCACATTCCCGGTGCCCGCCCCCCTCCTGCTAAAGTGATACCTTCATTTGGTCATTTAGAGCCTGCGAGGGGGCATTCTGTTTATTTCAAGTCCCCCACAAGGGACTCCAACGTTCATGGGCATTTGTAATTTAGAGCCCTGAGAGGCTCAAGGGCAATTCTTTGTTTCGAGCCGCAGAGGCTCCACGGCACCATTCTACTCCGAGTCCCCCGAGAGGGACTCCAACATCTTTGTGGGCATTTTGGATTGGTAGAGCGGCCCCGGAAGGCAGCAGGCCGCTCCCACCTTGCCCCACAGTGTTACTAGAGCCCCGAGGCTCCTTGGGGGCATTTTGGGATTCAGAGTCCCCCGAGCGGGACTCCAACATTGGGGCCACATTTGCGGCAGAGCCCACGAGAGGCTCCAGGCTCCCACGTTGTCTTGTGCCCCATTGTTTGTTTAGAGCCCAGAAGAGATCCTACAGCTGCCCAGCACTTAGTGGGCAGCTGCTCCGTTTAGGCCCCATGACATTGGGACACAGGGCGTCCTAGCCCCAAAGAGGTCAGTTGGCCTGGGGACAGTTTGAGGTTATACCTTATGTGATTTCTGTGCAATTGTTCTTTGCTGCACCTCTGAATGTATGTTTATGCATCATGTGTTTTCTTCCCTACACCTCTGAATGTTGTGATGCATCATGTGTAATGTGTTCATGCTTATACCCCTACATGTATTGTGATGCTTAGGTGGTTGTTTCTTCTAGTATAGGTGTACTAGTGAGGTCCTGGTTCCCTGCGTGACATTCTCCTAAGGTGGTTAGGGTTGCGTCGGTGGTACTTACCTGTTACCAGTGGTTACTGGTTGTGTGCTTTATTTTCTATCTGGTTCTACAATTGTTCTATGTGTAGAGGGTTATCCCTACAGAGTGCTAATTCTACCAAGTGCTAGTTCTAAAAGTGTTTCTTCCTGACAGTGGCGCCCGTGGCTCTGTCCCATTCACCTAATCCCCTGTAAATTCTGCCCGTGCCTATGGCACATTGTAAAGTGTGTATTTATTATCTAATGTGTTTTGTACAATACAAAGGCTATTTTTTATAGAACCTTGTGTGGAGTTTCCTTTGTGGTGGGCCTTGGGTGTTGTTGCTGGGGGTGCGTGCGCAAACACTTAACTTACATAGCCTCCGAGTTTAGCCTTACTGCTCGTGTCACGTTACCAAGGGGGTGAGCAGGGGTTATCTTGGCGTGTAACTCCCTTGCCCTGACGTAGGATAGTGGTCTCTGACTGGTTTTGGCGCAAGCCCTAGTCAGCCGGAGATCCCATTTCTAACACGGAGTATCGCCGGCATTGGATATTCTATTGAGACCCTGAGATCTGACAATGATGGCTAGCAGGGTCATAAAGCGTTGAAGTGCGTGGGGCTAAGAGATGAACCTTAGGGGACACTGCACACTAAATTCTTGGATTCGGAGGTGAAAGATGGTAGGCAGACACTCCGTGTTCTTTGGGGGATCAAGGAAGAGATTCATTTGAGCGTGTCCCCTTGAATGCCGATGTGGTGGAGTCTTTCAATCAGCGTGTGGTGGGATACAGTGTCAAAGGCTGCCGAGAGGTCAAAGAAGATCAGGGCTGCTGTTTCTCCTCGGTCGAGGAGGGTTCAAATGTCGTCTGTGGCTGCAATCAAAGCGGTCTCAGTCTCAGTGCTGTGATTGCTGCGGAATCCGGATTCCGAGGTGTCAGGTAGCTGGATCTGCTCCAGGTGTGTTGTGCGTTGATTGTGGACAATCTTTTCCAGTAACCTGGCAGGGAATAGGTGCAAGGAGATTGGCAAGTAGCTTTTGAGCTCGCTGGGGTCGGCAAAGGGTTTTTTGAGAAGTGATCTTACTTCGGCGTGTTTCCCGGCATCTGGAAATGTTGCCGTGGTGCTTGAGGTGTTGAGCAGGGTGGTGAGTTTGTAGCCAATCCTTTGATTTTTAAGGTTGAAGAAGCGGTCTCAGTGCTGTGATTGCTGCGAAAGCCAGATTGGGAGGTGTCAGGTAGCTGGTTCTGCTCCGGTGTGTTGTGAGTTGATTTTTGACAATCTTTTCAAGTACCTTAGCTGGGAATGGAAGCAAGGAGATTGGCAAGTAGTTTCTGAACTCGGCAAAGGGTTTTTTGAGGAGTGGTCTGACTTCGGAGTGTTTTCCGCATCAGGATATATTGCGGTGGTGCTTCAGGTGTTAAGCAGGGTGGTGAGTTTGTAGCCGATCCTTTGATTTTCAAGGTTGAAATGTGGTGAGGGTGTCTGTGGGGGCTCTTGAATGGATGGATTTCATGACGGAGGTGGCGTCCTGGGTGGAGAGGAGGCTCCAGGTGGCCAGACTGTAGGTTTTGTCAGTTTTGGTGGTGATGTCCATGATAAAACAAGGCAACGGCCTTAGATTTCTGGTGGTCATGTGCGTAACTCTGTCTAGGAGAAAATAGTTTGTCCATGCCCCCGGCAATTTACCACTTACTCTCTTCAAAGATGCCCTTTATCATTAGTTCAAATTCTGTCAACAGTGCAATCAACATGTCTGAAAATGGCCATATTCACCTACTCTTTCTGTGGTGTCCTCCAAAGTCTGCCTTTGGGATGCCTTCTCCTTACACCTTGCCTATGGTGCATTCCAGACTTGGCAGATACAAATCGGTAACTTTTCATGGGTTTGGATGTGGAATCTAATTTTACAGAATCCTATATGAGATCTTCTTGCTTGCGCTTCACATCCTCCACTTAGTTCTGCACATAGTTTCTCTTTGAAGTGAAGTTAGCCAGCAGGTTGACAGTGCTAAGCATTTGCTTTCTCGGTTCGCATGCTACAGGTTTGATTGAGTTTGAGATAGGGGTGTTATAAATAGGAACTTGATGATTGTGCAAGAGAAGAGCTTGTATAGTAATTGTTAGGTGCGCAAAGAACAAAGAAACATTTCAAGCATGTATCAAAAGGTAAAACATCAGTAGCATTCCAGTAATGTATGTATGCCTGTATGCAATCAAATGCAACTAAACATGTGTGTACAGACACCTTTGTGCCTGAATACAGAGTTGGGCCAACAATCAGTGCTCTGGAAGCTGATGGGGACTACCATCTTACTCAAATCTAATCACTGATAGTTGCCCTTCACATTCCCTGCATCTGCTGATGGCTTAGACCACAGCTACATGTTCAATGAGAATCACCTGGCTACTGAAACATCAAGGTCTGTGCCTATGTCCAGAGTTCTTAAGTGGGCGAGAGGCATAGATAAGATGAACCACTGTAAACAAGTTTTTAGCTCTTTTGCTTCCATCACCCAGCTTGCCCACTCTCAGCCATTGATCAAAAAGCAAAGGATAAAAAAACAGAGCCCCAGTCAACTACTGCGGTCTCGTCCATTTGAAAGGTTTTGATAAACACTTGATGGCAATGTCAGGGAATAATCATGGAATTGAAGACCTGATCTCAATCACACACTTTTCACAAGGCATTTTACAGTTAGTGAAACAATTACAAAGGCAAATACATGGTACAACAGCTCTACTAAGGCTTCTTTTGCATAAATGATGGTACTAGAATTTCCAGAAGAAAATAGAAATTAAAACAAAGTTTGTAAAAGAATTTAATTAACAAGTGCGAAAAAATAATTGTTTTAAAAATTTTATGGACGTAGAGAGGATCGTTTTTCTATCTCTAAGTGAGTGTAGTCCGTTGAACAAGCTAACTGCCTGAAGTGGCTAAATGAAGACAATAAAGTCCCTAGAGACTCAAAAATATAAAAAAATGCTTGGGTCCAAGTTAAGAAAAGTAGTAGCTTATTCAGCTTTTCCAAGTATAGAAAGTGCCATTTGAAAAATGGTACAATTAGCAGCAGTAAGCAATCTCTTTGTGACTTACGGATTAGAAGAAACACAATTTACACTACTGGTAAGTAACACAAGTCTTCATGGGGTTACTTCCCTTCTTTGGATATTTAAAGTACATGGATATAAAAAGGCACTTGTCTTGATTAGATAGCTCTGAAGCGATGCAGCTTACAGTTTGCCAACTTGTTATCACATGATGGTAGCTAGAAAGGCATCTGAAAGGTCAAAAATATATTATGAGAGCATTGTGGATTAGCAAACAGATCCCACTGAGCGTATGGTGCATTCTTTGGAGAGTGCAAACGGTGTCCACTGCAATATCTATTTACTATAGGCTTCAAACAAAAGAACACTTGAGGGACTAACCTACAGGTCCACAAATAGTTCTAAGGACTACAAGCATGAATTAAACTTAATGGATAGGAGAGTAAGCAGCAAAAAAATAGCAAGACAGAACCCACAGTAAAAAGTGAGATTAATTGCCAGAAAGCAATATAATTACACCTGCTGCAATACGGAATGATTTATCTCAGAGATTGTTCTTGTTGGCATTATGACTTTAAGGTTTGAAGGAAATTACTTTAGATGATAAAAGGATCATTCAGGATCAATTCTTTATAGAAGAGAAAATGGAGCTGGCTGGTGAGTTTCCATTTGCTTCTGGGGCAGGAGTTCATGCTTCAGAGACAATATACATAAACAGATCTGTGGTTCTACTGACATACCCAATACTATCTTCATAACAGAAGGAAAATGAAGCATGCTAGTCACTGGAAAATATGTTTACATCTCACATACTGATGTGTAACTTTGGTCAACTGTGACCAGAAGACCTTAAGGGTACGCACACTGGAGAAGTCTATCAAAGATTGGATTGGGACCCTAAAAGACCACTAGTCTGAATCTGTTCTCCAAGACAGAAGGTGAAACAGTGTGTCTCTGAAGCAATTAAATCTATTTTAAAGCAGAAAGCAAAATCCCCTTTTGGGTATCTTGACATGAGAAAAATACACCAGAATATTACACTAGAACGACACATTTTTGAAAGTCCCCAAACGTGGACTTTGTTGGGAATTCAGATATCACAGGTTTTTTTATGTCTGCTTGGACCATGCAGCAGTCTGCAAGCTATATTGTTACTAACTGTTTAAAATAAACAGAGCCGTAGATGTGGGCAAGAAAGGGGCCAAGGCAATGGCTTAATATCATTGGAAGCAGAGAAGGTGTTTGACCAAGTAGACTGGATTTTCATGTCCAGGCTTGGGCGTACACTTTATTAATGAATCATCACATATTGCCTAACCCAGGGGGCTAGAATCAGACTGAGTGGTGTAATAACAGAATTAATATAAGATAAGGGCTGAGAGAGGGATGCCCTTCTTCCCCCTTGTAGATTGCTCTAGTTCTTACAGTGGATATGGGTCAATCTATACACTGTAGGAGTGAAGTTAGGCTACAACATCTTTAAGGCTATGCCCTTTACTGAGGATATATTATTCCCATTGACCAGGTCAGAAACAAATAAATCCATCAATTTTTTGGGAACTGGACCCCTTTCAGATGGCACTGGGGTTTAAGATTAATTCAACAAATCTGAAGGACTGAATCTCAACACCCCTGAATCAAAAATACAGTTTTTGGGGAAACCTGTCCCCTCTAGGTGGATGCCAATGCAATTTGAATACATGAGAATACTTGTAAAACTCTACCAGAGAAGTTACCAAGGAATATGACACAGGTTGTTTGCATGGCACCATAAGTAACAATTCGTGTGGGAGGTATGGATAGGCAGCAGTGAGCACAGTCCTGCCCAAAATGGTCTAACCTTTCCAAGCTCTCCTCCTGACTATCCAAAGGGTGACATACATAACCTGCAGACCATCTGCCTCGTATATATTTGGCTAGGGAAGATGTTGATAGAGATGGTAAACACCAAGATGCCCAGAGATGGAGGCCTAGAATTTCATTACAAGAACGGAGGCTACATTATGCAATGACTTTTAATTGCAGATCCAAGCCAGTCGCATCACAATACAAAGGTTCCAATAAGAACACTGAGATAACGTAATACACAAAACATAGCAACCATCAGCCTCTTTTAAATGCGGCTCCAAGCAGATAAGTAGCTTACTATCTTCTCTCCATACTTTCATTAATATTGTGTTTTGGTAACTATATAGAGTTGTATTTGGGGGTTTGCATGAAGGGTGGCTTTATTCCCACCTCCCCCCCCCCCCCTCTCCCCATGATCTGCAATTTATGTAGATCATCCTCTCCCGCTCTTGTATAACCTGTTTTTCAGGTTGTCTTTAATACGCCTTTACCCTACAGTTAGATTGTAAATGTGTGCCTTAACCTTCAGGTTCTTTGTTCTCTATGCTCATTATTGCCGTTTTTCACCGTTTTTTCCCCCGAACCTTGCGCGGTTTTTGAACCTTGTAGGAGCTTTTTTGGACTCCTCGCGCTGTTACCCCTAGCGCTTGTGTTAAACATTTAAAAATACATTTTTTTTTTTAAAACGTGCGTTGAGTGCCTTACGCTGTAGTTAACCTTGGCGCTTATGTGAAAAAACGAGCGCTGAACTCCTCCCGCTGTTCCTTGAGTGAAGCGCTCCCCTTGAATAATTGATTTAAGCACTGTATTTGCCAGGGTAATTGATCCCAGCGCCGCTGCTAGAAACGATAGACTGAGCGCTTTTCCTCCTCTCTGTGATCTCCGATCGTGAAGATGACAGGACGCGCATTAGAGGAAAGTTCCTTGGCGAGCGTCACGTTTCGTGAGTGTCCCGCATAGGAACTTTCCTCACTCACAGACAGTTGGAAATCAAAAGTTTTGACCGCGTTTCACAGGAGGATCATCGATTCGTCATTGTATCCATCGAAATATTAAGAAATAATTCGAAATATTAAGAAATAACTATCCTATTCTACTTTTACGATCTTACTGCTGCATAAACTCCACATTTTATACATTGGCCTTCGTTTTCAGCCATATATGCCCGTAAAAAAGATATCATTTATACAAATAAAAAAAAAAAGGGGGCGATTAATTGGAAATTCTATTTATATAAAAAGAAAAAAGTAGGGCCAAGATGGAAAATGACTCAGAGTCAGATATGAACAATGCAACACTTCCTAATTTTAATAAGGAAAATGTTCGCATTATGATTCAAAAAGAAATTAAAACCTGTATGCGAGAGACCTTTGCTCAGTTTGTACCCTATAAAAGACCACTTCCCTCTCAGGAAGATGTGTCTGATGTGATTACTCATGAGAAAGTTGGGGTTAAACGTACAAAGAAGACTAACCACACTGTTACCAAGGCCAATGAGAGCACGGGAGGTCCTAGCACCTCTTTTAATATTGGTGGTCTTAACACCACAAAATATTTGGAAGGTCTTCGCACCTCAACTAATAGAGTTGTCTCTTATAACACACAACAATCGGGTGCCCTTCGCGGCCCAAATACCTTGGATGCCCTTAGCGGCTCACTATCTCAAAGTGCTCAAGACTTCCCAGAGGGCTAGGATAATGATGATGATGATGATATGGATCCAGACGAATACGTTCTGGATTTAGATGATGGGGATGTAGGAATTTTTGATGAGGAGGACAAAACTCCTTCTTCCTCGAAGGACAGTATTCTAAACCCCCTGGGAGAGGAGATGTTCTCCCCTCTTAATCTAAAACATCCTCGTTCCTCGCAATGGTCTCCACAGGAACATGTCTCTAAATTTATTAATAAATGGATTTGCTTCCCTCTTGAAAGAGAGACAAAGAATATTTTAAGGGCAGAGTGTTCAAGACCCTCAATAGATGAAAAAGCATGTTATGCCCCTAATATGGATCCGGAATAGATTAAGTATCGGTTTAGACTTGGACGCGATCCTAGAAAAGGCCTAGAAAAAGCTTTTAAAAGGTGCCAAGATCGCCTACTGGATGTGCTTGAACGACTTAGCAGAATTCTTAACTCCGCAGAAGAATGTTACATTAAAGGTACACCCCTTAATATAGATTTAATAAGGGGATGGAGTCAAAGAGCCCTCATTCTCCTAGGTAATGCTAATACAAGCATTAACGCAGAAAGGTGTAGGCTCATCCTTTATAAACTTGACCCTAAACTCTCAGATATGGCTGAGAAGGAGCCTTCTTCAAATCCGAAAGGACTGCTCTTTGGTGAAGAGTTTTTAAAATCATTGGGAAAGTACGTTTCGACCTTTACAGCGCTTGATAACGCCCAGAAGAATATAAAGAGAGTATTCAACAATAATGTTTTTGGAAGGGCCGGGAGAAGGGGCCTTTCTTCCGGCCGCTTTAACCAGAGGCCCTACCAGAAATCACGCCCCTTCGGAAGAGGCGCATATCAAAATAATTACTACAACACCTCCAACCTTGGAAGAGGAAATCGAGCAAGAGGAGCAAGATCACGAGCTTCATTCTCGTCAATCCCTCCAAGTAAGTCCCCCTCATTTACTTTCTCTTTCTATCCCTCTAAAGGTGGGAGGCAGGCTTAGGCTTTTTTCGAAAAAATGGGAGGAAATAACTCAAGACCCTTGGGTTCTGTCCACAGTGACAGGCTTTATGATAGATTTCGTTCAAACTCCGTTTCAAACTTCCCTACCAAGGGATATTCCTATCTCATTAGAGAAAGAGAAAATAGTAGAGGAAGAAATCTCCTCTATGCTCCAGAAAGGAGCGATAATAGAAGTTCCCTTGGACTCTCTAACCTTTGTAAGCTCGTTATTCCTTGTGGAGAAAAAAGGAAAAGGTTGGAGACCGGTTATAAATTTGAAGGGCCTTAACAAATTTCTTGTTTACAGGCACTTCAAAATGGAAGGAATACATCTCCTGAGAGACCTTCTTCAAAAAGAAGACTGGTTAGTCAAACTGGATTTAAAGGACGCCTACTTCACGATCCCGATTGCAGAAATACATCGACCTTACCTACAATTCCTATGGAAAAAACATCTTTATCAGTTCAAAGCGCTCCCCTTCGGGCTTTCGTCCGCGCCTTGGTGTTTTACCAAGGTAATGAGAGCAGTAGCCTCCTTCCTAAGAGAACGAGGCGTACGACTTATTATTTACCTCGACGACATCCTGATAATGTCCCAAGATCTGCATCAGATTCGCCTCGACCCGAATTCAGTTATGAATCTGTTGGAAAGTCTAGGTTTCATTGTCAACAAAGAGAAGTCTATTCTAACCCCCTCAAAATCACTGGAGTTTCTGGGTTTCACTCTGGATACTTCCAAGTGTCTTCTCCTTTTACCTCCTTCAAAGATCTCGAAGATCAAGAAAGAGATCCGTCACGTTTTAAGACAGGAGGACATTCCCCTAAGGGAACTGGCAAGACTTCTAGGTCTCTTATCTTCCTCCATTCAAGCGATCTTCCCAGGCTCTCTGAATTATCGAGCCTTGCAAAGGATAAAAGGAAGGGCGCTGAGGTCCGGACTTTGGTACGAAGACCGAATCACCCTAGATTTGGAGGCCAAAGCAGAACTGAACTGGTGGTTGGAAAACCTGGAGGCTTGGAATGGCAAAGCAATTTTCGGGTCAGAACCGGATTTTGTGCTGGAATCAGACGCTTCCCTTCATGGTTGGGGTGCTTGTTTCCTAGACCAGAATACGGGTGGTGTTTGGTCTCAGGAGGAGTCATCTCACCACATCAATTTCCTAGAACTTACTGCTGGCCTATACGCCCTTATGAGCTTCAAGCACTCAATTCAAGGGAGATCGGTTATTCTGAAAATGGACAATGTTTCGGCAGTGGCCTACATCAATCGGTTGGGAGGTACGAAATCTGCCGACATTTCCAACCTAGCAAGGAGACTCTGGATGTTCTGCTTAGAACACAAGATTTCCCTTCAAGCAGAATACTACCCAGGCAAATCTAACGTATCTGCCGATTGGAATTCCAGATTCCTTTCGGACTTCAGCAATTGGAAACTCAACGTCGCTGTCTTGGACTCACTAAATTCTTGCTGGGGTGCATTCGAAATAGACCTCTTTGCGAGCCGTCTCACCTCTCAACTAGAGCTTTACTTCAGCTGGATGCCCGATCCCGGTGCTCTAGCAGTGAACGCATTTCTCCAATCTTGGTCAGGGATCAGTGCATATGCCTTTCCCCCATTTGCAATGATCCAGAGAGTCTTGCAGAAAGTGAGACAAGAGTGATGCTCTCTAGTCCTGATAACTCCCTTCTGGCCGTCACAAGCGTGGTTCCCCACAGTTCTGGAGCTAACTTACGATCTTCCCTTTCTGATTCCTTCTCTAGAGGATCTCCTTACAGACGTATACGGAGATCCTCACCCTCTGATCCTATCCGGGAGCTTGAACCTTCTTGCTTGGAGAGTGTCCGGAGATCTAACGAAGTCTTAGGACTTTCGACATCTGCTTCTACTCTCCTCAGAGAGTCTTGGGCTCCGGGAACCCATTACAGATCCAACAATATCTGGAAATCTTGGTTTCGTTGGTGCATGGAGAGGGATTTAGATCCCATACAGGCACCTATCGTTGACGTAGTAAATGTTTTAGCTGAACTCTTTGACAGGGGATTGAGTTATAGATCAATCAATTGTTATAGATCCGCAATCTCTGCGGGTCATATTCTCGTTAACGGCAAAACGGTCGGGAAAAAAGTAATTGTTTGTAGAGTTATGAAGAGTATTCGTATTAAAAGACCCCCAAAAAACGAAATATGATACACTCTGGGATGTGAATTTGATTCTAGATCTCTTCACTTCCTGGCCCGATAATTTGTTTTTGAACATAAAGTTTCTATCTATTAAACTCGCAACTCTTCTTTGCCTTATCTCCTGTCGTAGAGTTTCTGATGTTAAAGCCCAGGAGATCTCTAATAGGTCCTATAATTTGTTTGGAGTAAAATTTGAGGTCTATAGAAGAACCAAAACCATGTCTGACTCAATCTTCTATCCTCGTTTCGACCCTTATCCGAAATTTTGTGTAGTTGAATGTATGAAAGCTTATGATGTGACAATGTCTAACCTTCGACCGCTTAATGAGAATCAGCTTCTCATTTCCTTTGTTAAACCTCATAAGGCTATTTCCTCCACCTCGATTGCCAGATGGGTTAAATCTGCTATGTCTCTAGCTGGTATTGATATATCCAAATTTCAAGCTCATTCTGTTAGAGGTGCCATGGCAAGTAAGTCTCTTTGGTCCGGAGGTAAGTTGGATGATATCCTTAAAGCTGCTGACTGGTCTAACGCTAATACCTTTGCAAGACATTATTGTAAACCTATTGAACACATGTCTAATGTAGTTTTACAGGGCTACCAACATGCATAATGTAGCCTCCGTTCTTGTAATGAAATTGCGATTCTCCTATTAACATGCCTAGAGAATCTAGATTTCATTAAAGACACGGAGTCTCACATTATCCCGCCCATCCCGTTCCCTGTTTGGTTCTGGATGTAATATTTATATTCTGAGTGTCACTTGAATATAATGTATTTTATATTTATATTGAAATGTTATTTATGGTTGTTCAATTCATTTTTCAGGATTTGTTTGTTTACGATTACCTTTTTATTTAGGATACAATTTTCATTGTCTCCTTTCTTTCAGGTAATCCTTCCACTTAAGCTACTTTGGATGTTTCATCACCGAGAAGCTGTCTGGTTGTCTTCTTCATTCTCGTTTGTGTTTTACTTAGAATCTTCTGGAATCTACTGCATCTTTTTTCGCCTGATTTAAAAGAGGCTGATGGTTGCTATGTTTTGTGAATTACTTTATCTCAGTGTTCTTATTGGAACCTTTGTATTGTGATGCGACTGGCTTGGATCTGCAATTAAAAGTCATTGCATAATGTGAGCCTCCGTGTCTTTAATGAAATCTAGATTCTCTAGGCATGTTAATAGGAGAATCACAATTCTCACATTTACTCAAATACTAGGAGACAGCACATTTACGGGATTTGTTTCAGTGGTTGCACACAGAAACTCTGAAACTATGGTGATATACAGACTAAAACCAATTAGGCAGAACTCTGTGGAAGGGTGCAGGATTACCCAAAGTCCAGAGGAACCCCCACATACTTATTTTGCCACCGGCAGGGACAACATTAAAATCTGGGATGAAGTAAGGGTTGGGTGGGGGGTACTAACCCCGCATCTTTCGCCCTTTACACCCTTCCTTAATAAGACTAACCTCTCCCTGGGAAAGGGTGATATGGAATTACACACAAGTATCACCAGGGTCAGACCAAACCATTTCAACAGCTCAAAGATTAATATGAGTTTCAGGAGGAGGAGAGGTTTAGGTATTTACAAGTGAGACATTGGATCAAGCAGTAGCATACCCAATGTCTGACTTGTAAATACCTAGACTCAGAAGCTTCCCATCAGGATCCATAAAACATTGGAATAGCCTACCTAGCCGCATAAGGGCCCTGCCTACTTTAATGGCCTTTCGGATGGATCCTAAAATCCTGGCTATTTATTAACTAGGGCTAGTTTGTTTCCCTTGCTCAGGACAGGTAGCGCCAAGACACTTCTGGAATACGTGCGCTCAATAAACTGTTATAACATAACTAATTATAATGCATATACCGCTCACACATGGACAATATCACTAATCTATAAGATCCTTCTAGAGCTGAAAACCTCAATTCATAGCCCATTTCACGAGGCAATGGGAAAAATAATTTGCATTTCGTGGATAAAGATCAATGAGAGCTGATCTTACAGAGAAAGAACAATTTAGCAAACATGCACGGAGCAGGGTAATATACAAATACAGTATAGATGGCTCTCTAAATTATACCAATTAGATCAGATCAACAGATTACATTTGGATGTATGCTGTAGGGAACACTGATTAATATTCTGCGGATTTGCACATGACTTCAAAAGTATTGGTGCAAAGTACTAGGCACTATTGCAGAAATTTTGGGTCCCAAGCTGGTTAGATGCTAGTCTGTAAGGCTATATCCTCCATGAGTATGACAGCAAAATATATGAATCTCACCCTATGGGTGAAGGGAAAATACTAATCTACATTACATGGTTGCAGACTAAATGGTAATTCTTGGGAATTGAGAAACTTGCCTACTAACTGGTGGACACAGAATGACAATTTCAGAGACTGGGGCAGTGCTCTGCTTTCTTGCTCAGGCCTGCAATATTCGAATTGCACTAGAAGGCAGAGTCCTGCAGCTGCAGGAAACAGAGGACCATAAGGTCTCAGGGAGAGACAGGTATGAGAAACATGGAGCTTGATGTGACATGCACACATTAATTCAAACTGTTGTTTTTTTTCCAAAGTAAGTGGAAGGTGCCCCTTTAGATTTCTTTGAAAAAAAAACAACGGTTTCTGACACCTCCGGACGGCGGGTGTGGGTAGTGATTGCACCACCCTATAAATATACTGTGCATAAGGACTGGATGTGCAGGGCCTTGGTCTGCCGCCCGCCCTTTTCTTTGTTACATTAATTCAAACTGACATACTCCTAAGGAAGTGGGTAAGTAGGCACGCTCGGTAGGAGAGAGCTTTAACATTGAATGTTACTGGTTGTCAAGATAAGTTGCGTAACATAAATGTCAATAAATACAACTGAAAATTAAATATTCATAGAGTTGGCTTTGGCTCCACTCTGAGGAGTATCTGCCCTCTAACCTCAACCTATTGGCTGGTTGGGGTATCATTCCGCCGTCCACGAAGGGAGCCACTAGAATGAGGGAATATTTTAAATCTCAAAAGTATACTTGATCATCACCATGATTGTCATTTTCAATTGTTTAGTGCCTATAGGCATTCTAAACAAAAATCAATCTCTTTATTTTATTCCCAGTACTAGCAAAGTCAACAAGTTCGATTTGAAAGAGATAAACAGCATTTGTGCATGTAACGTGTGATCACTGCATTTGTGAATGTCAGTCTTTATATGCACCGGCACATAAAAGCCAGAACTATTGGCTATGCCACTGCTTGTTGGAAAGCACTTACAGTATAGACTATGCCAAAATCTAGCCAGTTGAACTGGTGCAGTGCTTCTACTCTAATCCAAATCAGTAAATTGTATGTCTTTTTCTTTTACGGAGATGCCTCAGTATGCATGTTGAGCTTTCATGAACAAATACACATAAATAGACGTGCCCTATTTAATTCCTGATCACTATTTTTACTTAGCCAATAGGGATAGTAAACTGGGGTACTAACTTGACTTACAACAGAGATTTGTCCCCACATTTTTGGCTCATTGAATCTTCCACTGAAAAAATAGGATGACCTTGTAAACAGTTTTCGTTTTTTACCTTCAGTGATACCAATGAACATACTCTTCCTACAAGGCTACACACTGAAATGTAACATTCACCAACATGAAGTTAGCATGATAACATGTCATCCATGCAAGGCTGCACCTTCTTTTATTTTTTTAAAATAAATAATAAATAAAAAACAACATGTATTACATATATATGCATGTATTACAAATGACAGTTAAATCAATAGAAAAATAAAAATTACAGAAAACAAATTTAATTAAAAAAAGGCATTTTAGTGTATGTAAAGTGGTATTCCAACCGTGGTTCTCATACATGACTTCGAGTATTGACCCCAAAACATCAGAAATGAAATAATTCACTCAATAGACAGATTTCCTTCATACTCCATTCTAGCTTTCACACAGATTTATTTTAAAACCAGTACACAAACTCCATTTTCAACAGACATGGAATAACCAGTGAGTAGTAATAATGGCTGAAGAAAATAAATACCTGATTTGCATATCAGACGACTTGACATCATGAAGCTGCTCCTGTAGATGGATCATCTCTGTTGTATATCTCTCTTCAATGTCTTTTAACTGCTGTTGGAAATAAGATCTGAGGTGCTCGATTTTTTTAGCATGCTGCTCTTCAAGATGTATCCTCTGTTGACTGAATTCTAGTTTAAGTTTCTCAACTTCCTCTAGTGGTTCTGATCGGACGTGCAAATGTTCTTTGAAATCTACATTATGGACAATCAAGATACAATTATCTTAAATCATATGCAAGGTGTTAAGGAACAAAGGATACCAAATAAAGCAGCAGCAGCAGCATTAATCTCAAAAATCAAATGGGAAAGTGTAACTTGGATTCAATTTAAGTTTCACATTGTTTCGTTTCTTTAATAAACAAATAAAATCAAACCTTCTGGTTGCTGCACATGTTAATGCAACTCTTTAGATTAAAAAGTCATTTGTATTGAAACATTTCAGGGTATTGAGTCCGGGTCACACAAAAACAATACATAGAAGAACATGTTTTAAAGCATGTCAGAAATGTTATACTGAATGTTGTGGGTTACTTGTATCCAGATCTTGTTTTGGCAATATAATTCTAATACTTGTGTTTTAAAAGACATGTAGGGTAAGTGGAGATACTAAGAAACATAGAGATGTAGGAATAGCAGTTTGGTTAGCACTCCATCGTTATACTAATCATTCAGATAGCAGTCCTACAATGAAATGAGGTCTCTTGACATATGTTGGCTGTGAAGAGCATTGTTCCATCCTCAAATTCACCTCTCACTGGTCTCAGTTGAGAAACATAATAAAATGATGCCACCTGCTATGCTATTTGAAATGAACCGTGTCAATAAGATTTAACAAGTCAATATAGTAAATGTGCTTAGCATACTCAAGGGTTTAGGAGGGGACAGAGGTTGGACAGCTTATGCCATGTAAAGGTCGAAAAGTGTGATTGAATGCCACAAGTAGGTTGTCCAGAAACGCTGAAGAGCCAACTACTTAGAGTGTAGAGGTCTGTCACATATCTTAAAACAATACCCACAGTACTTTGACTTTTATTAATTCCTCGTTTTTATGTTGCTACACCAGGAAAAATTATGGGGAAAGTGTGTGTAGATCCCCATGTCTTCCAAAGAGATTTCTTCTCTACAAGTACAGATCGAACATCACATCCATCACATGCGTACCATGATAGCTAAACCTACATTTTTTAAGCCGCAAATCAATTTCCAATTCACATATAAAGGGGGTACAAATGCCACATGTGTATTAATAGAAATTCATAAGTGACATGTTCAGGGTGCACCAAGGGCAGTCACTGAAATAAAGCAATTCCACTAACCACGGTGTAGGGAAAAAAAAGCACTAAAACTGAAGCAACGATAAAGCAAGCAGCACAGCATACCCTCTTACAGGTCTCCCAGAACCAAGTCGATAAACCAATTTAATGGATTATGTTTCATTAGGGAGATCCAAAAAGTCACAGTGAATAAAAATAATCGTACACTTCTGTGGCATCAGAATTGTTAAATACCCAGATGCTGAGTCCCGTTTGAGAACTGGTGACATTCACTTTAGAAGAAATAATATCTGACAAGAAATCTTTGGTCAAGCAATGAACATTCACTGTACACGGTGTCATTTATTTATGACGTCTTCAAAAATACACATATGTCTGCATTTACATTTTTTTCACTATATTAAAAGTAGCAAATCATAACAATACCAGAGGTGTCTTGAGAACTGGGTGGTGACCCATCGCTCTGCGTTCTTAGGATGGTAACTGCCTCTTCGTTTCCTTGTGCTTTCGAATAAGATGGCTGGAGCTTCTCAACCTGCAAAAAAATATTTACTTCCTAAGACACAGAGAACCAACATTTTACCCTTAGCATGAGGTAATGTGCTTGCAACACGTAGAAGATGACATTTCTATTACACTGCTTTGAAACCAAGACAGTTTGCAATTGACATGTATCTACCTATGTTATCTACTTATGAAAGCATGCATACTTGCATAGGCATATTCTTTAAGGCTTTTGTCAAATCAAAAGATTTTGAGTATAGGCTCTCCCAAAACTTTGTTAGAAGGTTATGGTTGTCTAAAATCATTTACTTAAATATGTACCATCCTAAATCAGTGTCCACTCTTTAAGAAACATAACTGTGAGGCGGAGTAGCACCACGGACCAAGATGGCCACCGCTCTCTAAACCCCTTGATGACTGGGGGAATGAGTGGTTTGTAATCTCTCACCCTGCCACCTCTGATGGGAACCAGCTCCACAAACACCAAGGGGCACACCATGAGCCCGTCTTTGAGCTTCGATGAGTTCTCCAGCTGGAGTTAAGCTCCGAAAAATGGGGCCAGGCATGATGCAGCTACACCATTCACAATATCTGCACCCGTTACCTTGAGCTTGTAGCTCAACTAGTCTGTATACGCCTCAAGCGAGAGCACTTTCTATAAGCCTGGCTGCATCCTGCAGTTACCTCCTCCTTTCGAAGAGCACAGACGTCTACTACCCCTCAGACAGGATGTGCCCTTAAAACAAGTCCTAAGGCTGCCATTGCAGCCAGCTGGTAGTCTTAAAACTACTAATTTGACTTGGCAAATAACCCCCTTGCCAAGCCATAAACTGCCTTTTTATTACCCATATGTCACCCTTGAAGGAGGTTCATAGGGCAGGATGCATTATAATTAAAAAGTAGAACATGTACTTTGAAAGTTTTACATGGCCTGGTAGTGACAAACTACATTTGTTTTTCACTACTATGAGGTCTACCTCTCTTATAGAATAACATTGGCTTATCTTACTACATTTAACAATGAATAACGTTTGATTGGGAGCAGGTGGGAAAGTCATGTTTGGGGTCTGAGGAATTGTCATTTAAAATTCCCTTTAAAGGTAAAGTCACATTGTAAGTAACAATTCTGAAAATAGCACTTGAAGAAGGTTGCCATTTTCTTGTCCTTACAATTCGGCTCCTGCAGCTTGTTCCTGGATCACATGACTGGTTATGGTTGGCAGCTGACCTTTTTGTATTACTCCCAGACGGCCACCCAATAGATGGACTAGGGGAGCCTGGATCGACCATCTCAGGAAGGCCGGGGGTGGGGAGCGGAGTACAGCCTCACACTTGCATTTCAAAAGACTGTCCTCCTGTTCTCACATAAAAGAACTTCACACTGCCCTATTGTGCCTGTAGACAGACTGGAACCATGGCAGGGAGAAAGGAAATTTTAAACACTTATGTGAGGAAAAATCTCCAGACGTATCCCTCACTTCAAAGGGGGCACCAGGTATAAAAATAGGACCCTCAGATCCACTCTTCAATTCACTCCTGGACCTGCGGAAGGACACTCAGAGGACTGCCTGCTGATGTGGCCTACTGTGTACCTCAGAAGTACTGCTTTGCTACATCAATAAGGATTTCTCTGCTGCCTGGAGCCTGCTCTAAGCACCCAGAGATCTGCCCTGCTGCTGAGCACTGCTTTTCTACCTTGAACCTAGGAATTCCAGGGAGACTCCAAGGGCGAGATAGCTGGCCTCCTAATTATAGCCTCAGGGACAGAAAAGGATCAATCCATCTTGAACCCACAACCTACTGCTTGCCTGAGTGAGACCTAACCCTCCAAATGGTGCCTCTCCAGTCCTGGGCCCTTGGAATGGGTTAAAGTTGTCTAGACAGCCCAAATCCAAAACTATGCGATTAGTTTTTGCCCAAAAAGTGCTCTAAGAACTGAGAGGAGGCCGGGACCTACCATCTTGTTCAACCGCCCAAGGTGCATTGCCGGTCAGCCCGACTTCAAGGCAGCTCCCACTATGTCCTTCTCTGCAGTAGCAAATTATTTTCAGTTGCTCCTCGCAGAAGGAGCATCCGGCCTCATGGAGCCCGTGACAGCAGCTCCATCCTGCTGATGATTTTGGACTTCCAAAAAAGAGACTAAGTACGAAAGTAGGAACCTTCACCACAAATTCAACTAGCAACTCCCAGATGACAACGCCTCCTCCTCAGACCCCCGCCGGCTGCCTTGCCCCACTGAACTTTACTTCTCAGAGATTGGGTCCAATCCACTTTCTGTACCTGATCCGCACTCCATCGCGGATGGCCAAAACTTTCAACTTTGCCCTGGTCTAGCATAACTAAATGTCCATGGTTCACACTTTGATCTTTTAGCTGCTATTTTTCACTTTAACTGTTAAATATTCATTACTTCGGTAATTCTGATTGGGTTTTTGTTGTTTTGATGTTTAATAATTAATACAAATTTACTCTATTCCTCTAAATTGGTGTGGGATTTTTTTGCATGGTCTTTCCACTTTATTACAGTCCAAGTGTTGCATAAATACTTTACACATTGCCCCTAAGTTAAACCAGGCTGCTTTTGTGGCAAGCTACCAGAGGGTTATTTTAGTGACTTTTTGTGGTTCCCTCTGACAGGAATTGTGGTTGTTGCTTGAGCAGGGTTCACACCCCCGTCAGCCAACAATCTAATTTCTAACCCTTACTATTGCAAAGTTTCTCTGATACTGATCTATGCTCATGTCACAATTTTCTCTTGTATCCATTCCTCTCCACTTACTGGTTCTTGTTACTTCCCCCTTTTGACCAAGGGAACGCCCTGCTTTGTTGCATTCTGGCCATTCCTATTTGCTGTGAATTTTGCATCAACTGGGCCCGCCTTACCTCCTTGGATATTAAGCTTTATTGGAGCCCAATATATTTTTGTGCGTAAAGGTGACTTTCAATCTTCATTTGCTCCCCCTATGTCAACATACCTTTATTTTCCCCTCCTATGTCTCCACTGATTTAGAGGCAAACTTTGATAAGTCCCTGCCCACCTGCCCCTATCCCCCACGGTTTGTTGCGGCAACGGCCCACAAGGGTTACATAGGTGCCTTCCTAGCCCCAAGGTTATCACAATGTCTCCCCGGTTAGCTTGGCGTTGGCTGCATCCATTTCTCCTGCCTATGACCACTTTGAGTACCCCAAGGAGTCATATAGCTCTCCGAGTGGTATCGACACACAAGTGACAGTCCCATAACTCTGCCTGCTCTTAAGCATATGCATCTTGCTTGCCACATACTCTTAAAAACCTCACTGTGTCTCCCTGCCTACAACAGTAGCTGCTACTGGGTTACCATCAGCCACCTCCTCCCTACTCACCACCCCACACCCTCCCCACCAGATTGCATTCCTGCTCCCACTCTACCCCCGCATCCTTCTATATCAGTTCTCACACTCCTGGACAATGCCTCGCCTTCTTCCCTTCTTTTTTTTCTCCACCATCCCATAATGTGACTGTACAGTTCCTAGACACCCTTTACCTTGGACTTCCAACCCTTTCCTCTTGTTACACTTAACATTAATGGGCTGACGTGTCAATGCCAAATGTATAATGTTTCTATTATTCCTGGCCTCTAAAAACACTGACATAGCCCTCATACAGGAGACGCACCTCTTGGTGAGGGAATAGGAGAAACTTAAGATGGACTGGGTGGGGAGAGTCATCAATAGCTGTTGGACCTCTGTCGGCCACACCTGCAGTATCTACGAATGTCACTTCCAGCCCCAAAAAGTGTAAAGTGGCTATTCTTATTCATAAACCCCTCCCGGGTACAGTCCTCCAGACTTCAATGAATCGATAAGGCCAGGACGTGTTCACCAAGCTTATGATCGGCACAAAGTTGTTTAGCGTGGATTCCAGTTAAACCCACCAATGGTGGCAAGTCTGCTTTTCTTTCCCACCTCAATCGTCCCATTACTGAACTTCGCTTTTCCCACACCATTTTGGAAGGTGATTGCAATCTAGCTCCAAGTGCCATTCAAGACTGCAATGCCCATAACATCAGGGACAAGAATCTTCTCTGTGACATCTGCGATGACTAAGGTCTCTTGGACATCTGGAGTCTCCCCAACCCCACAAGAAGGAATTTTGTTCCTCTCAGAGATCCATAGCATCCAGTCCCTCCTACGCTACTTCACCTCCCACCCAGTAAATCCAATAATTCTGGACCGCAACATTCTCCCGGGTTCTCTGACGGATTGCACTGCAGTCTACATAGCCACTGACTGGAACCTCCAGAACCTCATCCAGAAATCCTTGTTCCTTAACACTGCATGTTTTAAACTTCCCTAGGAGATGGACCACTTAAAATTGTATACGTCCACCTACCTCTTGGACAACAAAGGTTCGGTACAATAAGCCCATCTCCTTTCAGCAGCAGTCAAAACCACTCCCTCGGACTAGTAGATGAGAGATGTGGCATTAGAGTACAAATTCAGAGCACAATGGTAGATGGTCCTCGAGCGTAACATTTGCCTTCACACCCAAACGTATACAAGGAGGCCATCCCCTGAAACCAAACGCACACTAGCAAAAGCCAAAATGGAGCTTAACTCCCTCTGTACATCCCAGGCAGAACACATGCTCTATAAACTGAAGGCCTGTCACTATGAACAAGGGAAAAAAACAAATAGGCTGCTTGCTACCCAGCTTAGACAGTGAGAGGCCGCGATAGTCGCCCGGCCTTTAGGAATGAGACTGGGAGCATGCTCCGCTCCCCACAGCCCACTGCCATTGCCTTTGGGGCCTACTAAGCACAACTCAACAGGTCAGAGACAGAAGATAGCAAGGAGAGGGTGAATGACTTTCTTGATAAGCTCATTCTGCCCCGCGTCAATGATGAAGGCTGGATGCTCCTGGAGGTAGAGATCTCATAGGAGGAATTAGTGCAGACCATTTCACGCCTTCCGTACATGGCTCCCGGAGAGGGTGGTTGTCCGGGAGAATTTTACTGGTGGCTTAAGGAAGAGACAGTGGGCCATCTCCATGCAGCCTTTCAGGAGGCAAACCAGCTCTGGGTCTGTAACACACATTTAATAAAGCTGTGATCACTGTCCTTCCGAAACCAGGTGGGGATCCCCTGCTCTGTAGCAGCTAACGCCCGAGCTGTCCCCTGAATTCTGACACCAAGATACTGCCAGCGTCTTAGCAACCAGCCCTAAGGGTGTTATGTGATCCATCATTCTATGCAGGGACCTCCTATCTTTTATGGTTGCCCAAGGACTTGCAGGAGGCTGCCCTGGCTCTTTCATTGGATGCTGAAAAGGCATTTGATCACATTGGATTCAGCGATATGTTTTTCACGCAGAGTAGGTTTGAACATAGTATAAGTCCAAAGGCTTTAAACCACACCCACAAGTCAACTACTGGGGATTATCGGACCCATTCCCTACCCTCAGGAGTACCCATCAGGGTAGCCCACTTTCTTCTATTGATTAAACCTTTGGCAGTGGAACTTCGGCCAAGCCCAACAATTGTGGGCATCCCCACCCCAGTGGGACCGTCCAGACCTTTCCTATATGCAGAATATTTCTTGCTTACACTTACCAATGTTGATAGCTCTCTCCCGACCCTTCTGCCCTTTATCTCATACTTATCTGACATCTTGCGCTAGAAAATCAACTGGGACAAGAGTGAGCCCTTTCCCATGTTGCGTGTTATGACTTGAGTGGCTATAGCCGAATATCTATTCCAGTTGAGCCCGCAAGAACAACCTCATACCCACAGGCCTGGATTAGATGGTTTCTGTTAACCTTGACCGGCTCATAGCTAAAACCACAGCAGATTATGCAAAATAGAACCATCTTCATCTGTCAACGAGGGGTCGCTTGCAGGAGGTGAAATTGTAGTTGCTTCCTATTTCAACTATGTCCTACGCTTTACCCATGCTAATGAGAACCCCTTTCCTTCACTTTATTGACAAAGGCATCAGAACCTTTGTGTGGGGCAACATGTAGCCTCACCTGTTCCTCTACACTGATTGCCCACCAACGATGCGGGGTCAGGGTTTGCGCTGCACTGAACACTACTCTATGGCCTTACACCTTGCCCAGCTGCCCGCAATGTAGCCTAATACGACAACCTCTCTTTCTGGGGGAAATTGGAATAAGTCACTGCTCAATGCGGCCAGACCTGGACCTCCTTTACCTTTACAATAACCCCGCAATATTCAAACTCCAACCCCCATCATTCAGACCATGGTGAGGACCTGGAACCAAGCCCACAGACTCTGGCAATGTCACTCACAGCTCCACCCTTATGCCCTCCTCTAGAACATACTGCTATTCAAGTGGACGCCAGGCCTCTGCTCTGGGGTGTTTGGCGAACTGTCGGAATCATGACCCTGGTGAGATAAAAACCTTCAGGGTATTTAAAGAAGAATTTCAGGTCCCTCAGTCTCAAAGGGACATGCAACTGCGCCATTGCTTGTATAGAGTCCCCGGGCCAAGCCTTGGAAACTCCTTGCCTTACCAATTGCACAGTACTTGAAGTTCTGGGGATCTTGCAAAGGGATCATGTCTAGCTACTATAACCTGACTGCCCACCACCTGCATCCCCGAACCCTCCTGAATCTTCAAGCAGGTAAATGGCAGGGAAGACTCCAAGTGGAGTACGAGGATCAAGATTGGGCAGAACTGATAGAGGAATTTGACTGGGGTATCCAGGTTTTGAGGATGAAGTTCTGCTTTTTTAAAATGAACCAGACTGGTACCGGGCACTGCAGAAATCAGCGGCCTCAGGCCTTCTTTACCTCTCACAATGCTGGTGCTGTGCCATTCCCAACTGTGATACGACGCACATCCTCTACGATTGCCCAGACATACTCCAGCTGTGGTCCCAAATTAGTTAGAACTGTCTCGCACACTACCCCGAACACTGATCATGTTACACGATAAGCGCAATCTCCCTGGGCTCATGGTTCACATACGTCAATTACTGGCCTCTGCATTAACTACAGCCAAGCTCTGCAATTTACATCCCTGGAGATCATAACAGTTGGCCGCTTGTGACGAGTGGCTGACACAGATTTATAAGGTGGCATTGTATGAAGGGTCATATATCAACTCCAAGATCGCATAGAAACTTTTCACTGCCATATAGGCTACTTTCCTAGGGTTGGATGTAACAGCCCCTTGAAGGCCTTTAGATACAATGACCGGTGCCCTCTCCCCCCTCATTCATCACAGTAGTTCTACATCCAACCCCCCACCTCATACCTACCCTCATCCTCCAGTGTCACCTGAATGCCCCCCACCTCCCTTCTTACCCTTGACCCTCTTCCTTTCTACCCCTAGTCGTACTTCTAAACTTCATGCCGCCCTCTGCTATCAGTGGTACAGACTGGGTTATGCTCTACCAGCTGTATACAGCATGTAGTTCCTTTGCCTTTCACCGCAAACAATTTTGGTGTGCTTTTTGTTCTCCATGTCACAGTCTTCCAGCTTTTTTTGAGCCATATCCTTTGTTCATTGTCGTTTATTACCAAGTGACGTTTATGTTGTACTGCTGTTTGATAATGATAAAATCTTTATTAAAAAATAAATCGAATAAATAATTGGTAGTAAGTTAAATACATTATTGCTGATTAAAGAAATTCAGGCACAAGTTTGCAAGGATCAGTTTTCCTCATAAAAGTGTGTGTGTCATTTCTCTGGTTCCAGATCCTCTTTGTAAAAGTACTGATGTAGAAAAAGCAGGGTCAGACTAGCAGCACAAGTTCTGCTACTGTTAGCAGTCTTTCTGCCCCTCTACTTTCAAGGGTTGTGGGGGCGGGGGGGCAGTTCCCTGCTTGGGTCTTCATAAACGACTTATGGAGAGAATTGTAAACAATTCCATTTTTATCACTAAGAAATAGAATACTAAACACCAGCTTCCATTTTCTGCATGATAGTTGGTGTAGAGTGTCTTGCAATGCAGCCAGGGTACACATTAATGCCAATGCTGCATTGTGCCTTTGTCTGCATGAGTACTCTACCAGGCCAGGACTAGCTTGGTGAAGCAGGATCTGAGACAGAATGGGGCTTTGCTCATTAGGGACAGATCTGCATATGCCACACTGCTGATCACACCTGTACAGAGGTTTTGCACTCAGAATAGATAAGCCTGCAGTTCAATTTGTATACACAGAATTAATTTGATGTAAGTAAAATTCAGTTTTGAAAACTGACACAGATACAAAATGTGTTTCTCCTCCTTGATAAGTTTAGCACAGATTGGGGAAAAGACTTTGTGACTCGGGGCCCAGCTGTAATAATGTTGTTTTAGCTCCATCATTGAAGATATTGCAAACGCCTCCATAAGGCAGGGAACAAATTCTGGGCTTTCACAAGACCACCCTGCTTCTCAGAACAATCATCTTTTCAGAAGTGCCAATCAATGAAAGGACGTGGAGGGAAGGGGGAACGACGGGGAGGATATATTCTTAGCAAAGGGAATTTTTACTCAGTAATTGGATGTAATGTATTTTTAAAAAATGTAAGAAATTTGCGATGGAACTGTATCATACCCCCACCCAAGAAATGTAAACAAAAAAACCTGACCTGTTCATTGTTTTTAACACTAATGAAAATTGCATCCTTACTGGTAAAGCAAGATCATGTGCACTTTTTGAATACATAACTTACCTCCATTTTGTTTTTAACAACATATATATACATTGAATTTAATATCCATTTCTTTGTTGGAAAGGTAACTGAAATATTAATAATCCTTCATTCAAAGAACATGGCCACCAATCCTTCAACATTTCTACCACTTATCACACAATACCCACAGAGGCAATCAAACTATAATACACAAAACAGTGCCACATTTTTGTGGTAATACTTAATAAAATGGTAACAATTAGTTTTCTGAATCTTCATTAACTCTCTATAAGGGAACACTCATTCAGTTTAAAAAAAAGTTTACCTCATCTAGTTGAACATTAAGTTCAATCTACATAAAACATCACACATTGACTGTTATCACCACTTTGTTGATATTTCATCAAAATTCAAACTGGGGTGGTGGGGAATACAGAGAGGGGATGGGATGGGTAGGTTTTTTGATGTAGACTGCAATTGAGTTTTCTGGCTCAGAATAACCAAAAAATGCATGTACCGAATGAATGCCACACATTCTAGGGACCAGTCCCGTCACGACTGAAGTGCCTTTTGGTACCTTGTTATTTGGAGATTCAAAGAGTTTGGAACAATTTACGTGCAAAACACAATGTTTTATGCATGCCCAATTACTTTTTCTATCCCTGATTATTTTTAGTCAATTTGAAAAGCTTCTCTTTGATAGTATGAACAATGAATAGGGAGATACGGTGCACACACTTGTAGCAAAACACAAATTCACTAGACACAATCAGTAAGGAGTATAATGTAAAGGGTGCTCGAGGACGGATAAGAACCACCATTACTACGTCTGTAGGAACTAGTGCTAAGCAAAAGCTTTATTACAGTTAATTTGGCATGCTTGCTTGACTAGTGTTTTGGCAGTAAGATCCACATACAGATAGCATCTTAAACGCATCTGAACATTTGATAATAAGTCATAGAAGTATGCAGGTTCTTATACTTGCACTAGTGGTGTAAACAACAAACCAGTCGAATATCTTGACATGCACGTCCTGGCATGCATGTATATCGTTGCATTTTACTTAGTTCACAATCACTTTGGCAGCGCAATATAAGCCAACACATGCTCACGAGGTACAGACAGAAGCAGAGGGATGATTTACAGCCCCATGCACCTACTCCTTCATAGAAATGACTTATGAAACTGGAGCGCTGTGTCTATTAAGTATATCTACTCTGATGAGGAGGGTCATATTGAATGACTTTGTATATACTGTTGCTTTGCAGATATTGGACCACTGATTTTATACTTTTCAGCACTTCGCTTATTCACCTTGATTTCGCAATAGGTGAGACGAATATGCTCGTATAAAGAATTGTTTGGGTATTGCTTTTGTACAAGTTAATAATTGGAAAATATATTTTTCAGATTCACTTATTCACCTTGATTTCGCCATAAGGTGAGCCGACTCTATGCTTGTATAAAGAATTGTTTGGGTATTGCTTTTGTACATGTTAATAATTGGAAAATATAATTTTCAGATTTGAATGACTTGCAATATTTGAAGACCTTGCTACTACTTGTATGCATTGGAATACTTTGTTAGGAAAGCAGGTATTACTATGATTCACCTTTTTCTTGGTGGTAGACTAGTAACTTTGTATACCTTATTTTCCTTTACCTGATATTCCTATTTTAAGCTTATGTTTTCTCTCCTATGGCATACTTTATTGATGAGTGCCAATGTTAATTAAATACATGAATCTTATTTTTAATTTGATAGAACTTTGTTGCTCTTGAAATTCTATTTTGTTTATCTTTACACATGGTGATATGGTTAGTGTAACCTAGGTGACAGTTTTTGGTCATATCTGATCCTGGGGTGGCTATTAGGTTTTGTGCATTTGTAGCCCTGATGAAGTCTGCCGATGTTAATGTGTATGGTTGAACCTGGGACGTAGATCATGTTCTCAGGGTACATTACATTTTACATTTCATAAAAAGAATCTTAATATTAGGAAGGAATCTTAATAGTGCTTCAGACTAATAGCAGGAATGTTAATGTTATTTCACAAGTTTCATCACTAAGTATGTACTCTAATTTTTGGGGCGTGGCCGAGCCAGCCAAGATGGCGGACCCTTCTCCCTGAGGCTCCAGCTGGCGGCCCGCGCAAACAACATTAATCCTAGCCCCTTGCACCCATAAGCCACACAATGGGCAGCATCTGAGTCCTGATGGTGCAAAGCCGACTCCGGTGCGACCAACTCCCCAGCACATGAGGTAACAGCGCGCCTGGAGCACCCCTCGGAGGATCCCCGCAACTGCTGCACAAAATGGCGGGCCCACTGCATAACGGTGTGACCCGCCGGGGACTGGAGCAAGAATTAAGGTCCTGACAGACGGAGGGTGACAACGACAGCGCAGCAGCCGGAGACACCAGGTGAGGGAGCGGTGACCCCTCGTCTGACTGCCGAGGAGCGGACGGCACCCTGTGAGCTGGGGGCTCCGCGGCTTTGCGACATTGTGACTCCTTGACGGGAGGTTCCCCCCCTCCGGGTCCCCTCCCTGCCTGGGGAGCGTCCAAATCTGCGGGAGGAGCGGTGGAGGAGACGCTCTGAGGACCTCCACACCAGGGCTGCATCCACGTCAACCCTGAATTAAAGCAGATCCGGGCCCACCGTAAGAGTCCCTGGGCCCCGCCTGCAGCGCTCGTGGTGGGGACCGGAGAACGGGCTTGCGGAGGTCGAACGCACCTGCAGTGCGGGCATCTCCTGCTGCCGTCGGGGCTGAGCTGAGTGACGGGAGTGCCCTTGTCAGCGGGGTAGAACGCAGAGTCCCATCCATGCATCCCGAGATGGCAAAGACTGCACAGGGCCAGTTGTGTGGTTCCTGGACAACCATCCAGACGGTCAGGACGGTGATTCCGAAGAGTCACCCTCACGCAACTCAGTGTGCGGTGCAGCCCAGCTGTGACCGGCTCCCCGGACCTCACGCAAATCACAGAACGCAGGAAAGCATTACAAGCAGTGGCCGCCCTGGACCCTGAGGAGCGGGAGTCGGATGTGGAAAGAGGCCCACACCTGTTCAGCTCAGAAGACGAGGGCAGTGACGTACCCACATCTCGAGAGGGCTCAATGACGCCTCCAATAGTGACCCCCCAAATGGCTGACACATTGATATAATGGACTAATAGAGGTACAAGGCGCAAAGTGAGAGTGGCACGGCCCCGAACCGAATTACACGCAGGCGGGACAACATCGAATCACGGGGATGCA
Source organism: Lissotriton helveticus (assembly GCF_964261635.1). Classification (NCBI taxonomy): domain Eukaryota; kingdom Metazoa; phylum Chordata; class Amphibia; order Caudata; family Salamandridae; genus Lissotriton; species Lissotriton helveticus. The sequence continues at coordinate 971,389,498 of NC_136071.1, read as the reverse complement.
GCGTTGCGATCATCAGGACTTACTGCAACGATTGTAACAATGAGCGATATTCCAGCCCGGTGCAAGCAACCAAGAACAGATGTCGTGCAAGTGGGCACATTCCCGTTGTCTCTTATGAACGAGCAGCCACGCCGGCAGAGGTCGGGGAGATGAAAATCCACTACCCCACAACAACGAACTAAAGTCTACATATGACAACCAGTTTGGACGTATTGCCCCGAGCAGTAGGTCCTCCAAGTTGGGAATGTTCCCCAGAGTTTCAGTTTGTCCCCCTTTGTATCCTTAATCTCCAAGGTATCCTCAAGCGGGTGAGAAGCAGAGAACGGACAATGCAGACTTTTCAGAGGGGGTGGGCGGTGGATGGTTGGGTGGGGCTTGCGGAGTAAAGGGGACAGTATACATAGAGAAGAATACTGAATATTCTCATGATCCATGACACATAGTCCCTAACACAGACAAAACTTGTCACACTAAACGTCAGGTGGATGCATACGGCCAATAAGCAGTACTCTATTTACGCTTACATTAAGAGACACAGGCCAGGTGGCCCTCCTGCAGGAGACACTTGACGGAAAAGGAAGTAGGCCGCCTACGTAAAAAATGGCAGGGCATTGTCTGTGCCACGACGTACTCTGCCTTTGCCAGAGGTGCACTTATATGGATTAGACCAGGGGTGCCATTCAAGGAGCAAACACGACTAATAGACAAAGAGGGGCGATATGTATTAATGACAAGACTATTGGGGGGTCTACCACTACTCATAGGGTGTATATACGCCACAAAGTAGAACAAGATCAATATTGGGACAAACTTACAAGCGTATTGGCTCACCACACAGCGGTCCCATGGCTCCTGGGAGGGGATAATAATTGCGTACTAGATGTACACCAAGACAGGTCGCATCCCCCACCATTACACTTGCCTGTACACAAAACCTGAACGCTTCCGGAGATGGGTAGATCACTAGGTGTTGGTGGACGCCCGGAGAGTACAGAACCCAGCTGCCAGGCTTTACTCCTTTCACTCCATCCCCCACAATTTGCGTGTTAGACTCGATAGGTTTCTGTGCTCCGCAGGACTCCTGCCCAAGGTGCAACACACTGACTACATGGGCAGGATAGTGTCGGATCATGACGCACGCAGAGTGACCCTAAGGTGGCGACCCCCCCACCCCCAGTTCCAACAAGGAAACTATCCCAAGAATGCCTCACCGATCAGGCATTCCGACAAATTCATGGGGAATTTCTCCAGGAACACTTCCTGCAGAATGCTGGCACAGCTTCCTCCAGAGCAATAGAGTGGGACGCATATAAGGGCAGCGCCAGAGGACACTGTATCCGAAATTGGCGGAACTGTCCCAAAACGTAAACCAGGGGAAAGCCACACTGGTGCAGCTTTCAGCAGCTAAACTCTCACACGCGGAGACGCTGAGAGACTTACGCAAATACAACTTCCGCGCATATGTAACTAGGACACATCGGGAGGGAAATAGAACAGGAGCACTATTGACTTGGTTAACCAAACAAGACACAGCGACACATCCCATCACAGAACTCACAGACAAGAATGGGCATCTCAAACACTCCCAAATCGATATATTACACATATTCCATGACTATTACACAGAAGTCTGCTGCACTCCAACGACGGAAGCACTGCGAGAGCTGACGCAGTGTATGGGCCCATCGCCCATGTCCGAAATCTCCCCAGCGGACAGGAAAGAATTAGATGGAAAGATCACACCCTCCGACATAAAGCATGCAATTGGGTCGTTGGAGAGGAGGAAGGTGCCGGGAATGGACGGCTTCCCACTCGAGTATTATAGCACGTTTGCGGCCCAGTTAGTACCCCAGCAGGCATCTACGTACGAAGATGGACTAATCAGAGGTACACTTCCGGAATCGCTCCGCGAATCGATGCTGGTGACATTCCCGAAACCTCACAGAGACCCCGCACTCCCAGACCGATAACACTCCTAAACACCGACTGCAAGATTCTGGGGAAACTGCTGGCCGATCGCTACAGTCAAATCCTCCCAGCTTTGGTACATACTGACCAATGTGGCTTCGTACCACGACGCAACACCTCATATAACTTGCGTAGGCTGTTTCATAAAAGACCGATTTCCACGAGCGGCATGCTTGATCTTAGATCTAGAAAAAGCGTTTGATGCCCTGACATGGCCCCATCTGTTCGCAGTCCTCCGGAAAATAAACAGCGGCCCTACACTGATGGCATATACGCAGCTCCTGTACAGGGGCCTCACCTCCAGGGTAAGAGTCGGCAAACTTATATCAGCCCCATTCCTGGTGGAGAGAGGAACTAGACAGGGGTGCCCCCTTTCCCCCCTCCTCTTCGCTCTGGCGTTAGAGCCTTTGGCAATAAGATTACGACAGGAGGGGCAAACGTGGAGAATCCCGGTAGCGGATACAATACACTGCGTAACATTATACGCAGATGACCTTCTGATTTATGTTTACAGGCGATCTTACCCCGATATGGGCAGCATTGCAAGAATTTGGGGAGACCTCAGGTCTCAGAGTTATCTGGGAAAAATCGACGATTTTCCCTCTCTGCCCTCATTTGGCGCCTCAGGACATCGTGATAGGCACTCAGACATTGAAGTGGAGCGAAGCAGCCCCTAGATATCTGGGAGTGCGACTTTATCATTCCCCGGAGGAGCTCTACGAGGGTAACCATCGCAAAGCGCTGGCGGGCCTACGATCAGCAGTGGGCTTCTGGAAGACACTACCTCTGGCGCCCATAGGGTGTGTAGCCATAGCAAAAATGATAATGATTCCCAGAATGTTATATTACTTCACGAATCTCCCAGTGGTCGCACCACGATCCTTCTTCCGGGATATAGACGCGCTACTCACAGCACTGATCTGGGGAGATGACCGTCAGAGTAGCACTACGCACGTTATATCTGCCTACGACTTGTGGAGGTTTGGGAGCCCCGTCCTTTGAGTCATATTTCCTCGCGGCGCAACTTCAGTGGTTATCTCACTGGACAGCAGAGAGGCACATAGAAGAAACGATCACTGAGACTGGCAGGCTACCCCTTCCCGCTATCAGGAGAATGTTACTGCCGGGCACCAAGCCGGCCCGCGCACATCCGTTGCAGGTTTCCATAGCCCGCAAATGCATGATGCGAGTGCACCGAATGTCAAAGGGGTGACCGCAGTACTCTCCATTGCTTCCCCGAGTGGGATTACCCCGAAAGAAAGAATATCATACTGCGAGAGCCCTGCAGGTGTGAACCGATCATGATGTGACAGAGGTGGAAGCTCTGTTCCACGAGGGGCAACTGAAGACATATGCTCAGATGGTCGAATGGTATGACCTCCCACAGGGGCAATTTCTAATGCATAGGCAACTCTTAGACAGCGGTCGCCAATGTTGGGACCTACGGGATGGGGAACCCCCGACACATCCAGTGCTACACACACAATACTACGAATGGGAGCAGGTAGACACTTAATAACGTGGCACTACAAGGCAATTCGGGAACTGACTAACGTCTCCCTGGGCGGACTGCGACAGTCATGGGAAAAAGATGTGGGTCGAGCATTCCATGATAAAGGGTGGAACCAGGCCTAGGAATATCCTAAAAAGGTTTCCAGAAATCCACGATTCGAAAACATACAGTTTAATATCCTACACCGCGCGTATCTCATGCCGGATAAACTACACCGTTACTATCCAGATACACGATTCACATGCCCCAGTTCTCAGGCACTAGAGGCGAACTTTAGGCACAAGTTCTGGGATTGCCCCTCCATACAACAGTATTGGGACAGGGTACATCACACGCTTCAAACAACGGTAAACCTTCTGCACATAACCACATGGGAGACATGCGCCCTAGGGGTCTTCCGGAAAAAGAAGTCCGAAAAATTGCAATGGCGATTTGCGTCACTAGGCATCCTCCTGGCGGCAAAAAAACATAGCCATGCACTGGAGAGCCCCTACAGGACTACCGGAGGCAGCTTGGGTAGGGGCGGTAAACAGTTACGGGGCAGTGGAGGAGGAGACCTTGAGAGAGGAAGAAGTAAAAGGTACACGCAAACACTCAATATCTATGGCTGGTCGCAATTATAAATCCAATTAAAAAAAGAGACTGCGGCAGGGGAGACACCGGAGACGAGACAGCCCCTACCCTGCGACCCTTCTCAGCCCCCTAGGTCACAAGCCCCAATACCGGCCGAGTGATACCCAGGCGGGAGGATAGAATAGGATAGGCAGATGATACCATTGAGACTGTTGTCTATCCCCGTGGCCGCTACCCCTCCCCCCCCCCCGAGATACTCACCACTCACCCCTCAGACCAGTAGCCAGCTCAGGCACCACCAGTCACAACCACTCGTCCTCGCCCGCCCCTTGTGCTCCCCTCCCCTCCCTTTCTAGGTGGACGTTTCTTCCCTCGGTTTACAGTTACGTTTCTATCGGTGGTTTGGAAGCCGACTTATACGTAGAGTACCAATGATCAGACACATTGCAGGGGATAGCACAGACAGAGAGGAGGATGCTACACCAGTCCTCACCACCATGTAGCCCAAGGGACCAGACGCAACAGGATATATCATCACATAACGGGACGAACCAGTAATAGATATATGGGCGATGATATGTAACCGTACTTGGAGGATTAGAACCTAAATGGAAATGTTGTTCTGTAACTATTGTTGATGTTCAACAATTGCATAAGAAATGGTTAAACTGTGATCAGTCTGAAGTTCCACATGGGAATCTGTAATGTAAAACCCTAATAAAAAGATTTAAACAGGAAAAAAAAGTATGTACTGTAGTTTAACCCGTCTGTAATGTATTCTTAAAATTAGCAGCAAATTCACGTTCACTCTTTTCTTTTCTTTTTTTACCAAATTTGAATTTGCATTTCCCATACTGCAAACCGTAATTGGACTACATTTCCCTTTGGAGAATTCATTGTCAGTTGAATTAGAAGGTTTGGAAGTAAGGACTTATGTGGTCCTTCAAAATAGAAAACCGAATCAGCAAAATGAAAGTGTCCTCTCTTTAAAATCATTGCTTTGCTATATTGTAAAAAATAAAATAAAAGGGGTAGTACTTCTCGTCTGGCTAAGATGGTATTCTCCTAACAGAAGGTATTCCCCCAACTACAGCACTTAAATTCCAACATTCTGTCTCATAACTTACAAATGGAATACAGAAAATTGACTCCTTAACGACCTGCTCTATGTATCTTATATCAGGCCTCACCTATAATGGTAATTTCCATTTGAATTTACAATAAGTATATAGTTCATGAGTTATAATAAAAGCACCATTAGTATTTACCTTTTTAGAATCGAGTATAAGCTTGGCACGAAGTTCCATTAGCCGTTGATAGTCTTCCTTTACTTGGGCCACAAGAGTCTGCATGTTTGCTTGTATTTCTAGATTACAAAGACATTTAACAAGATGCACATTAATATTATTTTATTTATTTATTTATAAAATGTTATGGGTGTCAGTTTCCTAGATTTTTATTGTCCTGAAATAGGTCAGCTTCAAATATGCAAGAATCATCCCCTATGTACTCGCATCAAAACTCCCTCCAATAATCACATTTGAATGCACATTATGTTGCGTATGGGATAAGCAATATATGCCAAACACAAAAAACTGATGTAATAGGGTGGTCTATCACACACAGTTAACCTGCATCCCTTAGCAGCCTCTCCTCTCAGCACTTTTACAACAGCTCAAGGACTATATATGTCCACTGATATGCAGATGAAGGGTGGTGTCATGAATTCAGAGAACAAAAAAGAATGTACTATAAAGGAGAATGAATGCATGCCCAACTAAAAAGATCCTAGTATGTCATTACATCAAAAGAACATATCAAATGAGATGACACCTGATTTTGAAGTCATTAGTGCCAACGATCATATGTGCAAATATGAGTCTAATAACAATTTCCCATAACAGAAAGTAATTCCTGATGCTTATAAATAGTTACCATGGCACTATCTGGGAACTCTTATTCTAGGAGTCCCTTAGTGCTTCGAGTCCCCAGCAGATGAATCTTAAGCCTTACAGGATGTGTAGCCGAAAAACTTACGTTCCATTATGTCTTGAACACTTTGCATTATACATCAAGTCAAACCCTTAAAACACAATTTACACAACTATTCACATAAAATAATAATCAACATTACATATGTAAATAAATGTAAAGAACATCGACACTTGACACTGTCTCTGGAAAATTGAGGCACATGATTTTACTATTAAAAACATTATTTTGGAGTACTTCTTTTAAAAAGTTTAGTTTTTCTCTTTGAAGAGTAGCCACTGACAAGACGACTAAACATTGTTATTTTTTAATTAACCCGAAATAATACAAAAGGTCAAAGCTGCAAACTAGAATTCTTTTAATGCAACCAGAAAATGAAAACAACATTCACGGTAGTAAAGAGGGGTGAGAATTAGGTGTCAAAAAAGATTATATATATATATATATATATATATATATATATATATATATATATATATATATATATATATATATATATATATATATATATATATATATATATATATATATATATATATATATATATATATATATATATATATATATATATATATATATATATATATATATATATATATATATATATATATATATATATATATATATATATATATATATATATATATATATATATATATATATATATATATATATATATATATATATATATATATATATATATATATATATATATATATATATATATATATATATATATATATATATATATATATATATATATATATATATATATATATATATATATATATATATATATATATATATATATATATATATATATATATATATATATATATATATATATATATATATATATATATATATATATATATATATATATATATATATATATATATATATATATATATATATACATGCTTTTAAGCTCCAAAAGCGCCACTTCCAAATCCACCCAGGACCGGCGAAGCAAGCAAGGTAGGAGACGGACCACTGAAGTTCACAGGTTCTTTATTGCAGTGTCAGCTGGTAAAACAGGAGGGCAATACGCGTTTCGTGCTCCACGAGCCCTTGTTCACATGCCTCACATGCAAAGATCTAGTAAAACTTTTTAGTTTTTATAATGCTCAGTGACTTGCTTAAGCCCCACCTTCAGTATAGTCACATGACTATAGACATAGAAAACATATCATGTTTCCTTAAAATGTTTCATGCGCAAATACGCAAAATAAGTTATATATATATACACTTATTAAAATACCTTAACATGACAGTCATAATTTCATAAATTGAAATTTGTATAAAGTATATCTTGGTGCGAATTTGGAAACAGATAACAGGATAAGTCCATTAGATACTATGTCACAAGGTATATAGTGAAGATATTCAGATATTATGGAGGCAAGCAAGATATAAAGTGCGAATAACAGTGCTACTAGATCAGTGTCTAGCTGTGCGAAAGGCGAAATCACACGTGCTACAGGGAGAAAAAATGTAAAGTGTTAAAAGTGCATGATAAAGTGACCTGTGTATAAAAATGCATCAATGCTTAATCCAACAATTAGGGTAAAATCACAATTTTGTCATTCTGGAAAGCAATATTAAAACATTTCATACAGGTATAAAAGTATTATCATGTTAAAAAGTGATAAGAACACCCCTTGATAAAAAGTGCTAAAAATGTAAAAAGTGGTAAATATATATACCTGTCTGTCTGTTTGTCCTTTATGCATTACTACACCATTCATCCGATCGCCATGAAACTTTGGGCAGTTTCTGAGTACTATCCCGCGAAGGATTCTGGCATAACATTTTTTTAAATATCGGCCCCCCAGGGCCCTCATAATCTTTCAAATACTGATGTACGCACCAGAAGGAAAAACAACAAATTGTGTATCCACAAGCACTCAAATAAATAAATAGAATTAAAACACCATTCATACGATCGCCATGAAACTTTGGGAAGTTGTTGAGTACACTCCCGCAAAGGTTTCTGGCATACATTTATTTTAAATATCGCCCCCCCCAGGGCCCTCATAATCTTTCGAATACTGATGTACGCACAAGACGGAAAAATAAAAAAAAGTGTATCCACAAGCACTCGAATAAAAAAATAGAATTAAAACAGCATCCATCCATTGGCCAGGAAACTTTGGGCAGTTGTTGAGTACACTCCCGCAAAGGTTTCTGGCATAACATTTTTTTAAATATCGGCCCCCCAAGCACTCATAATCTTTCGAATACAGATGTACGCACCAGACAGAAAAACAAAAAATCGTGCATCCACAAGCACTCGAATAAATAAATAGATTTAAAACGACACTTTGAAATGTTTTCCATATTAAAATGAATAAGTTTCAATAAAAATGACACAATGTAAATTGAATGTTATTATTTTTTTTATTTTTATAATACTTTGTATTTGAATTTTACATTTCATGCATTCCATACAAGTAGTTGATGCAGGGGTGTTACAGTTCTATCGATGCAGTCCATATTTCTGCTTGGCGGTGGCGGGGGATATCGTCTGACAGGTGACTCGGTTAAAAGGTGGGGGGGGCGTCCTTCACCACTTTCGCCATAAATGCCCTGTGGAGACACCTAGACTATGCAGAGTTATGTGCACCGAAGTTCTCTGAGGTGTATGACTGTCTCTAGTCCAAAGTCCCTCGTATTGGGCATCTGGAAATGGCCATCCAAATTCTAACTTCAACTCGGGGACTTACAAACGGGTGGGGTTGGGAGCCGGGGAGGGAGGGAGGGGAGGGCATCGGGGTCCCAAAGAAGTGGAGCTAGTGTGACCATGATCCGCGTCTATCCACAGACTTCTGACTCCTTGCTTCATGTCAGATGATATCGAGGAACCAAGAGGGCCGTTTAGGAGGGAGTTGGCAGGACGGGTGGGGGGTGCCCATGGACCGGGAGGAGGCACGCACGCCTGGTGTCGCTCGCGGGCTCTGCGCTGGGTCAATACCTATGGGCTGTGCTTGTTGAAAGCTATGCAGAAGTGTCGCCCAATCTAGTGATATGGGGCATCGGCGTATGCCGCGGGCTTCTTCCTGGCGGATAAGGTCTTCCTCGGCTGCGGCCCATTTCTTTACTCGATTGGGGGACCCTCAGTCCCGTGCCAATGCATAGCTATGCTACGTTTGTCTAACAGTATAGCTAAGAGTGCGAACTTGGTCTCCACTTTCTTTTTTTATTGCGTCTAAAGATACCGAGGGCGCAGGTTTCCCACGTGTGGAGCATTGTGAGGCCGGTGACTGTTTGCAGTGTAGTGTGTACTGTCGTCCAGAAGGTTTGCAGGCCAGGGCAGGACCAAAACATGTGCATGAGTGGGGCGTTCGAGGTCTTACATCGGGGGCATTCAAAATGGGGATGTCGGGTAGAAGCGCTTAAGCCGTGCTGGTGTGAGGTAGGCGCGATGCAATACGTTGAACTGGACATTCTTGAATCGCTGGTTGAGGGACACTTTTTTATGATGTTCTAGGGCCGTCCCCCACTCCCCGTCATGGAGACTACGTCCGAAATCCTCCTCCCATCGGAGGCGCAATCTCGATAATGACACTTGTGTAAGTTCGATGATGGATTTATATATCCATGTGATATGGTGTCTACCCGCTCCCATACGAAGCAGCGTATGTACCACCGGATGAGTGGCCGGTTCCCCGTCCCTGATGTCCCAGGTCCGTCCACAATCTGCTACTAGTTGTCGATGTAGCAGAAATCAACCGGGTGGGAGCCCTCTCTCCTTGGTCAGGGCCGTGAACGAGGCTAGCTGACCATCGGTAAACAGGGCCTCCGTGTCTGTAAGTTGGTGCTCGGTCCAAACCCGAAGGTCCCTCTTAGTGTAAAACCCCGATCCCCTCGGGAGCCCTGCTAGAGGTAACAAAGGGGAATACACCGGCGACCCCCTGGACATGCGATGGATCCGCATCTCACAGGACCTAGCCACTTTCACCAACAGTGGATGTGCTGGGTCGGGCTTTGTGCCTGGGAGTAGCATTCGGGTTAGTTCTGGGACCGCCAGTTGCCCGCCTTGAGACATCGTTTCTCCCAGGTTACGTTGTGCGGTCCACCGCAACAGCCATTGTAGCTGTGCCGCCAATAAGTAGGCTTAAAATGAGGGAGCGCCCATACCTCTCCTGACGCGAGGTAGCTGCAGAGTCGAGAGGGCCACGCGACAGCGGCCCCGCCCGCAGATCAGGGACACCAGCAATGAGTTCAGCTCCTGAAAGAAGGACCGGGGGGGGACCACAGGAACATTTGCGAAGAAATAGAGGAGTCTAGGCATCATGATCATTTTCGATAATGCAACCCTACCTATGGGGGCCAGTGGCAAAGTCCTCCAGAAACCGATTTGGCCTTTAAGGCCTCGGAGGGCACGGTAATGATTACCCTCCAAGAGGTCCCGGGGCTCGTGATAGAGTCTGATCCCCAAATATCTTAGGGAATCCCCCGTCCAGGCCAGTGAGGCCTCTCCTAGGCGGATTTCCCTGTGTGGAGTATTCGGGTGTAGGGGGTAGAATACTCTACTACACACAGCCATCCAGCTGTGTCCTTTATAGTCATGACCACTCGAGCTGTTAAGGTACGAATCACTGAACAAAGCAGTAACATCAGGTGCAAAAGAATTAACACTAAGATGTGTGCCCATTACACTATGGTAGGGCATACACCTGATGACTTAAGATGGACCATACTGGAGGCTCATCCATAGATAAGACAGGAAACGCTCTTTAGGAGTGAAAGTGGATTTTCAGATTGTCCACACATAGGATTGGATTGAACGATGATATACCATGGGGTGAACTTAATAAAGAAATAACACCATAACCTCGCCCACCTGTGTCCTATACTGCAAAATATTTGGTTGATGTTCCACACTGTACCCTATCAACGGAGAACATTGCCCACAACACATAAGGGGTTTTGTTTTGTTGCTAGTAACCCAAATATCTATTACTTATCCCAACACATGAACCAACCCCATTGAAATCAATGTTCTTAGCATACTCTATGCACCCTTTTTCCACATCCCAACCTGTTTCAGTTTGAAATGAATTTTGTATGTTATTGAGCCATTACATAACCCTGGTAAACTACTAAACACTTTCGCCCACACTTACAACAGGACGATACATGAGTTGAGTCCTGAAAAAGTACCAACTCATTGCATCGTTATTTGAATGTTACTGTATTTTTAAGAGGTTGGACATAGCATATTCAATACTCCTTGATGTCGTTGGATTAACAAGGCAGCACTAATACGTTGGGCTTTCGAAGTACCTATTAGAATTTTAGCTTATTCCGACATGTAACAATCCAGACTAACCAGAGGGCCCGCCTGCTTTCCCTAAGATGGCCGCCAAGGGACCGGCACTAGTCTTTGAAAATAATCAACAGGAAGTCCAGGAAAGTCAATTTCCCAGCCCCTAACAGACCAGCACTGTCACAGAACCCACAACCGGGGTAGGTGCCGAGGTGCACATTACACCGCTAACGAGTGAGTATTGACCCACCGAGAGACTGCCCACAAGATATAGGGTAATGCGCACGATCACTGTTAACCCTCGCAGCATACCATTAAAGCTTAGGTCGCGAGTGAGCGGTTCGCTCTGTTTGGTTTCTGACAAAAAGGGTGAGTGAATCTTACATTAGCATTGAGATGTGGATACTTGTGAGGAGATGTTAACAAACGGCACACAGACTCTGTTTTGTGAGCATATATCTGTGTACACAAGGGTAACTAGCTTTGGTTCCGTATTGAACCCGATTGGGGACACTTGCAGTTTCACGGCAGGGGCACCATTCATGACTATTAATAAGATTGGCTGTGATTTTACAACAGAGCACCCAAGACCATATGATTACTGTCACCTGTGGCATCATACTAAATAATACATAGTCCATGGTTGTATCCTTAGGTGTTGCACACAGCAGTGGTGCTAGATGTGTATTTCTCATCCATTTTTAAACCAACTGTCACCATGAATTGCAAAATGGGGCATGAAAGTAATTATGTGATTATGTTTAAATCCAATATGCAATACAGAATTTGGGTCCTACTGTGGCCAGAATCAAAATAAGATTTTTTAAAAATGACATGTCTTGTCTGTTACTCTTGTCTTCAGTATGCAAAACAAGGTAGAATCAAGCTTTGTGATGTATGGTGTGACTGATTACTGGAATTACCATTACACATCAATGGATTAGTCACGCAGTCCAAGAGAGAGAGTCTTGCACATGCATGAACGCCAGATGGCTACTCTGCAGATCTCTTCTGCGGGAATGTTATTTAACAAAGTAATAGTTGCAGCTTAGAGTGATAATCTGGTCTACCAGATAAGGTCTAGCTATCCTTCTGATAAAATAGGTTGATGCAAGAAACTATTCTTCTTGAGATGGATCGTTTTGACAGGGATAAACCCATTTGTTTAGACCAGTGGTTTACAAAGAAACGTTTAGATGTTGTATACACAATGTAGAGTGTAAGGCGTGGTCCATCTGTCAGAAAGGAAGGGTTTAAAAAGAGCCTGTCAAAGACATGGACTGGGTATGTCTTCATAACTACCATATCCTCATGGAACACTGTTAGGGATTAAAGGGAGCATAAGACTTAAATCTTATTAACCCTGCATGATGTAGTGATAGCTACAAAAAGCAGCTTTCTGAACAGATGTAGTAAAGACATTTTATGGATGGTATCTATGGGAGGGCCCATAGGTTTTGGGAGGACTACATTTATGTTTCAGGGAAGAGATCATAATATTGGGAAATGCCTTTTTAATACCAACAAGGAAGTGCTTGATCACAGGAACTGTGATGAACACATTTGTAAAAAATATTTGAAAAAGGTATACATATATTTTACTTTCTTTTTTATCTTTATTGTAATGGAACTTAGTTATCATTGTGCAAATATTGCATGGTCCACTAAAAGGTTTCTGTTGTGATCCATACGAAGGAGCAACTAACATACACCTCCTCCTAGCCTCTGAAATCTAGCAAAAACCCACACAGTGATCTACAGAATAAATCTTCTACTATAATCTAAGATTTATCAAGTGACAATACAGCAACATACAGAAAAAAACAACAGTTCTCCCCTTTTTTTTAAGCCATATGTTGCACTTGGTCCTTACTGCAGGGTCAACTCAGATCTCTGCCTTCCTTTGCTTAACCTGTTTTTGTTGGTACTTTTTCCCTGGTAACCAGTGCTAAAGTGCTTATGCGAGGCAATTGCGGACCACTTTCCAGAGAAAATCAAAAATATCTATTCCACTTTTGTTGTTCAACGTTTGTTGAATGTTTCCATTTGAGTCCTTCTAATTGGTACAAGTCTACACTTTAACACAGGGCTGATGACACTGAGTTGTTGGTGTAGGTGTCCCTATCGATTGTTTTAGATAGAGTTTGCATGTAATGTGGCTGGTTGCCCTTTCAGTGCCAACCGCTATGCGAGTTAATGTGCTATATATAAATGCTCTAAGTATCCCTGTATGACATTATATATATTTTTTTCAGATTGTATTTTTTGTAGCTCAAAATTTATATGTACTGATGATGACCTGTTGAGTTTCAAAGGTAGAAACGCTGTCAACGATTCTCTGGATAATTGGGATCAAGCATTCTTTGCATCACGTTCTCGTCATATTACAGACAATTTCTGTTGTATTGTCTTTTCCATTTTTTGCCACTGTTTTTTGTTTTCATTGTTTATATTGTGTATGTTTTGTATGTGTAACAATGTGAGCACAAATTGTTTGCATATGTATATATGGTTGTATGTTACAAACAAGCTTTTTTAATAGAAAAAACTATTTTCCCACCTTCAAGTAGTTTTTTGTAGGTACCTTTTCTTTTGTTTAATTATTTTTTCTCTTAATTGTTTATATTGTTTCGATTGAACTGGATCCCGGACCATTGTGGCTGTATTATTGTTTAATGCCCAAGGTTCTAGGTGGTAAGCCTGCCCCTGTTGTGTACAAGCCCTTTATTCCAATGTGAGCATCTATAGTTTCATTCCCATGCAGCATCATTACCACTACTGCCGTGCAAGGCTTCAGAATCATTAAATCTGGGGGCTAGTTTGCAAGTATTAACATCTATGAAGTATAGAAGGATAAAGAGGCAATTCTTCTACCTTCAGGTTGACAGCCCTGACCGTCATACCACTAGAATTACACAACTCACCTAAAAAATGGGAATACTTTTAGTTCCTGTGCACCAGCCACGTAAAGTTCCATTTGCACCAACGTTTCCTTCCCTTCAGCTCCCACTTGTAAATAGGTCTTCTACTTTTGTCCATAGGTAACTCTCTGGAAATAGTACAGCTGAATCTGGGTCAGGCAGTGCGGTCTGACTTAGCTCACCCTGTTCTTTCAGTGAGATCACACCATTACATAGTGATCAGCACTGCATGTGCAGTGACAGCTCAGGTTGGGAGTTAGGCTATGAGCTGTGTCCAGACTGTAGCACAGTCGGAGCCTGCTAGGCATGTACTGAACACAGATAATTTCTTGGCTATGCCACAATACTCTGCCATGTTTTAACATAGGCACACACGGAGAAGTGTTGCATCAATGTCATTTGTTTTTTTCAGGTCAGTGGTTTCTCAAACACAGCCATATTCCTTCCTCTCATCGCCTGCTGCATGTTTTATTGGTGGTAACTGGAGTAGCTTGCTCAATTATCACGGAAAAGCCCTTCAGTTGTAGTAACTCTGACAGGAGTACATATTGGACACATCTGCCATGTTTAACATCTCACAATGTCCTGATAAAGGACAGGAATGTTTTTTACTTCTTAACAGACGAGGGCTGATGTAATAATGTGGCCAAATACAATGAGTGTTCTTTCTTCTACACACTTGCTGTGGTCACAATTCTTCTGAATGCACCCAATGCAGAATGTCTAGGAAATGTTGGTAGATAAATGCTGAAGGGGGTAGCCATAAAGAGCAAATCCACCATGTTCAACAATAGATGGTATGCAGGATCTTGTGAAGGTGATTCGGTCTGCACTGCAGCCTCCTGTGTTCTTGTTCCAATAGTGAAAGTCAGTAAACCATCATTGTTAGACACTTCAAAGTTATCAAGATCATTCTCGTTTTGAAGTATGTCAGCTTGATGATGACTGATAAAGTTAGGGGTGTCACAGGACGTACATTGGGGCACTTCCCTGACCAGTCATTCAAAAGGACAAAACTTTTTTTGTTTGGTTGGTTATCAATACCTGGGGAAATTCTTCGTTTGAAAATCAGCGTATTTGTTGAGTCACACTCACAGAAGGTATTCTCAGCACTGCATTATTTTGGACCCATTTGTAGCTTTCGTGAAATGTCCTACTGAGTCAATATGCCCAATCAGTTGACCTGGAGAGATTTACAGTTTTGCATAGAGACATTACAAATAATCTGTACTTTGAACAAAACTTTGGATCTTGTGCCACCCTGTTTGTTTAGGTAGTACATATTGTTTGTATTGTTCACCTGAACCAGCAGAAAGTTTGTCTTGAAGGACAAGTTACTTACCTTCGGTAACTCCTTATCTGGTAGAGAAATGATCTAGCCACAGATTCCTTAGCTTTCAATTACCCAGGCGTCAGACTGGATCCAGAAGGGCCGGTAGGTGGCATCGGTCAGCTCCACATGACGTCGGCAGTGTCATTTGTGATGTTGTAACATCCGCGTCACCTATATAGGCACCACCTTGGCTTGCTGATATCATTTACTTTCCACGACTTTCCAAGCCAGAAACATGGAGCCATGAAGTGCACTGACATTGGTCTGTTTTGAGCAACTAGGGCCCTGAAAGGAATCAGCCCTGATCCTAAAAACCTGTCCACAGAGCAGGAAGGATGGGTCGGTAAGAAATCTGCAGCTAAATCATGTCTCCACCAGATAAGGAGTTACCGAAGGTAGGTAACTTGCCCATCCAATAGAGACATCTAGCTGCAGATTGCCTTCCTTTGAATAGATACTCAAGCAATACCAGCCCTGGCGGAGGGACTGTGGATAGGTTAGACCAGAAGTCCTGCAGGATAGAGCAACCAAAAAGGCCATCCCTGCAGACTTAGAAAAACAAGCAAACACACACAAGCCCTGGTCATATGAACGTCTAACTTGTATCGAATAACACAATTCCTGGCAAACAAAATTCAATCCAATCCAGTGAATGTTATTATCTTCTTTTACTTCACAATTCAAGTCAACAGTATAGACATCCAAAACACTGCAGCCGACACCGTTTTCTATCCACCCCAGACTTTTTAAAGGACAAAGAGATCCTGTTGGAAATGGCCCTTTTTGCAGGGTTCTCCCCAAACGTTTTGCTTCTTCCTCCTATTTTTTCCTGACCTATTTTTGTTGGTTTTAGGACTTTGGGCACTTTACCACTGCTAATCAGTGCTAAAGTGCATATGCTCTCTATGTAAATTGTGTTATGGATTGGTGTTTCCATGATTAGATATTTGATTTCTTTGTTAGTCCCTAGCAAAGTGCACTGAGTGTAGAGCACAGTCAAGCGCACACAACCTGAGTTAGTTCATAGGTAGGGTCTCGTAACATTCAAGTAGAAGGATAAGATCAAACTCCAATGTTGTTGTTTCAATTGTTTTTAATTCATCCGGTGTGAGTATTTGTTCCTCAAAAAAACCAGCCGACACGTGTTTCGTCAATAACGGGGTAGACCCATGACTCTTCAGGGCTGTTGAAGTTAGGCTGCAGGCAGTATCGTCGGACCGGTGATAATTCCAACCGGGTCCTAGTCGGGTATAAACATTAAACGCCGCGAGAAGGTGGTGCTTCTGGGCGTCTGAGAGGCGTGTTCGGGGTGAGATGTTCCGCCGCTGGATACGCGGTCAGACAAAGGAGGGAAGCCTATCCGCTTACCCTGGGTTTTTGGGCTTGTTGCCGTGATGTGGCGGAGCACTGTGGTCTGTAGGTTCTACAAGTGTGTAAAGTGCACTGAGTGTGCCAGGGTTTGTACATCAATTTCTAGTAGTGGGCCTGCAGCACGGATTGTGCCACCTACGTGATAGCCCTGAAAAGGTAACTCAGACCTGCCATTGCAGAGTCTGCACACAGTTTGTAACTGCCATGTCGACTTGGCCAGTGCACACACTTGCCAGTCCCTAACCTTCCCTTTGCTTACATGTCAGGCACCCCTAAGGTAGGTCCAAGGTAACCCTGTGGACAGGGTGCAGTCTATGAGAAAGGAAGGACATGCCTTAGCGTGTGTGGCATGTCCTGATAGAGAATTACAGCCAATTTCGTTTTCCACTATTGCAAGGCTACCTGTTCAACATAGGTCAAAATGGGGAGTTTGTTTATAACATCTTATAAACATAACTGGCCCGGGGAATTAGGTAGGAAAATAAAGTTTAGTATGCCTGAACTCAGAATCTAAAGATGCATCTTTTAGTGAAGGTGATTTTTACATTCTGTGTTTGAAAACTCCACTTTTAGAAAGTAGGTATTTTCTTGCTCAGTCATCCTGTGTGCCTCTGCTGGAATGTGGATTGCCTGTCTGAGTTTTGGAAGACAGAAGGCTGGGGAGCAGGAGTGGCTCCAGATAGTCTAGGTGGGTCAGGAAAGGGCTGAATAGGCTTTGGCTGCAGTTGGGGAAGGAAGAGATTTCCTGGCACCTCAAAGGGCCTGGTCTGCCTCTGACAATGCTGTCTCCACCTCCTGCCAGAAGTCACACCAGAGAAGGCAGAACTTGTTCTGCCTGGACACAGACACTCTCTGTCTAAGAGATCAAAGGATTTTGGGATATACATAGTGGGGCCCAGACCCCTGAACTTTAATACTCTTTTGGACCAAGAAGACTACCAAGAAGAAGAGCCGGAGAAGCTGTGAGGAGGAACTACCACTTTGCTGTGTGCTTTGCTGTGTTGGCCTGCAATGGCTGCTTCTGTCTTGGGCAGTGAAAGGACTGGACTGAACTTTCTGCAATCTACTTTGTGAGTTTCTCCAAGGGCTGAGGTAGAGCTTGCCCCCTGTCAAGAAGTCTCAGGAACCGCAAAGTAATGAATGTGTACAGGTGCTGCACTCTGCTGGACCTCTTTATATGTTTGTACGGTACGTGTGCTGTGCTAGATTAGTGCCTGCTTACTATTATATAACAAAATGTCTGGCCTGGTCCCAAAAGTCACCAGGACTCTAGCACGCACTACAAAGTTCAAATTCTCCAATTATACGTTCAAATGCATAACATCAATAAATAAACCATCACAATTTCTCATATTTTGTACATATATTGAAAGTTATTTACTGTGTAAACAATTGCATTTCCATTGTAACGTTCTGTATTCAAATCACAATTCAAATCATAATTCTAGTAAATACACTAAAAACCCAATGCATTTCGGGGCTGAAGCCCCTTCGTCAGGGGTCTGTTTGAAAGGAAAGAAAAAGAAAAGAAGAAGGAAACTTAGTTACTTTTGGTGCTTGTGAGGATTATATAACTTTTGTAACTTGTGGTTTTAAACAATTCTTACCACGGGTATGAGGTAACTCGAATAGTCTTATGCTAAGTAGTTTATTACGTAGCAGTGGTGAATCTAAAAGGAGAAGATTGTTTAGGTAACTTGCTAGTTTTTTTAAAAAAACTATGTCTAAGATTATTAGTGCTTACTTAATTTTATTGCAAAAACAACAAGTGATGGACTGAATGTGGATCAATGTCACACACTCCCCCAGTCAAAAGATCTGGGCCCAAATCCATCGTTTTTTTGCACTCCACACCACCCTGGGTTAGACAATGGCGATATGCAAATCAGCTCTGACCCTGTTGCCCCATGGGAACAGTCCAGTCCGAACTACAAAGGCCATGTCCTTCCCAGAACGGAATCAAGCATCCGAGGACCGGACCGGTTTCGAGGTAACACCTCTCTTCAGCCCGGCTAGCTTGACTCCAAGTGGTGTGGAGTGCCTGGGACCCACGTCTGGGCATCCCCAGCGCACTTAGGGCGGCAATTGCAAAAACAACAAGTGATGGACTGAATGTGGATCAATGTCACACACTCCCCCAGTCAAAAGATCTGGGCCCAAATCCATCGTTTTTTTGCACTCCACACCACCCTGGGTTAGACAATGGCGATATGCAAATCAGCTCTGACCCTGTTGCCCCATGGGAACAGTCCAGTCCGAACTACAAAGGCCATGTCCTTCCCAGAACGGAATCAAGCATCCGAGGACCGGACCGGTTTCGAGGTAACACCTCTCTTCAGCCCGGCTAGCTTGACTCCAAGTGGTGTGGAGTGCCTGGGACCCACGTCTGGGCATCCCCAGCGCACTTAGGGCGGCAATTGCAAAAAACAACAAGTGATGGACTGAATGTGGATCAATGTCACACACTCCCCCAGTCAAAAGATCTGGGCCCAAATCCATCGTTTTTTTGCACTCCACACCACCCTGGGTTAGACAATGGCGATATGCAAATCAGCTCTGACCCTGTTGCCCCATGGGAACAGTCCAGTCCGAACTACAAAGGCCATGTCCTTCTCAGAACGGAATCAAGCATCCGAGGACCGGACCGGTTTCGAGGTAACACCTCTCTTCAGCCCGGCTAGCTTGACTCCAAGTGGTGTGGAGTGCCTGGGACCCACGTCTGGGCATCCCCAGCGCACTTAGGGCGGCAATTGCAAAAACAACAAGTGATGGACTGAATGTGGATCAATGTCACACACTCCCCCAGTCAAAAGATCTGGGCCCAAATCCATCGTTTTTTTGCACTCCACACCACCCTGGGTTAGACAATGGCGATATGCAAATCAGCTCTGACCCTGTTGCCCCATGGGAACAGTCCAGTCCGAACTACAAAGGCCATGTCCTTCCCAGAACGGAATCAAGCATCCGAGGACCGGACCGGTTTCGAGGTAACACCTCTCTTCAGCCCGGCTAGCTTGACTCCAAGTGGTGTGGAGTGCCTGGGACCCACGTCTGGGCATCCCCAGCGCACTTAGGGCGGCAATTGCAAAAACAACAAGTGATGGACTGAATGTGGATCAATGTCACACACTCCCCCAGTCAAAAGATCTGGGCCCAAATCCATCGTTTTTTTGCACTCCACACCACCCTGGGTTAGACAATGGCGATATGCAAATCAGCTCTGACCCTGTTGCCCCATGGGAACAGTCCAGTCCGAACTACAAAGGCCATGTCCTTCCCAGAACGGAATCAAGCATCCGAGGACCGGACCGGTTTCGAGGTAACACCTCTCTTCAGCCCGGCTAGCTTGACTGGGGGAGTGTGTGACATTGATCCACATTCAGTCCATCACTTGTTGTTTTTTGCAATTGCCGCCCTAAGTGCGCTGGGGATGCCCAGACGTGGGTCCCAGGCACTCCACACCACTTGGAGTCAAGCTAGCCGGGCTGAAGAGAGGTGTTACCTCGAAACCGGTCCGGTCCTCGGATGCTTGATTCCGGTCTGGGAAAGATATGGCTGTTGTAGTTCGGACTGGACTGTTCCCATGGGGCAACAGGGTCAGAGCTGATTTGCATAAAGCCATTATCTGACCCAGGGTGGTGTGGAGTGCAAAAAAACGATGGATTTGGGCCCAGATCTTTTGACTGGGGGAGTGTGTGACATTGATCCACATTCAGTCCATCACTTGTTGTTTTTTGCAATTGCCGCCCTAAGTGCGCTGGGGATGCCCAGACGTGGGTCCCAGGCACTCCACACCACTTGGAGTCAAGCTAGCCGGGCTGAAGAGAGGTGTTACCTCGAAACCGGTCCGGTCCTCGGATGCTTGATTCCGGTCTGGGAAAGATATGGCTGTTGTAGTTCGGACTGGACTGTTCCCATGGGGCAACAGGGTCAGAGCTGATTTGCATAAAGCCATTATCTGACCCAGGGTGGTGTGGAGTGCAAAAAAACGATGGATTTGGGCCCAGATCTTTTGACTGGGGGAGTGTGTGACATTGATCCACATTCAGTCCATCACTTGTTGTTTTTTGCAATTGCCGCCCTAAGTGCGCTGGGGATGCCCAGACGTGGGTCCCAGGCACTCCACACCACTTGGAGTCAAGCTAGCCGGGCTGAAGAGAGGTGTTACCTCGAAACCGGTCCGGTCCTCGGATGCTTGATTCCGGTCTGGGAAAGATATGGCTGTTGTAGTTCGGACTGGACTGTTCCCATGGGGCAACAGGGTCAGAGCGGATTTGCATAAAGCCATTATCTGACCCAGGGTGGTGTGGAGTGCAAAAAAACGATGGATTTGGGCCCAGATCTTTTGACTGGGGGAGTGTGTGACATTGATCCACATTCAGTCCATCACTTGTTGTTTTTTGCAATTGCCGCCCTAAGTGCGCTGGGGATGCCCAGACGTGGGTCCCAGGCACTCCACACCACTTGGAGTCAAGCTAGCCGGGCTGAAGAGAGGTGTTACCTCGAAACCGGTCCGGTCCTCGGATGCTTGATTCCGGTCTGGGAAAGATATGGCTGTTGTAGTTCGGACTGGACTGTTCCCATGGGGCAACAGGGTCAGAGCTGATTTGCATAAAGCCATTATCTGACCCAGGGTGGTGTGGAGTGCAAAAAAACGATGGATTTGGGCCCAGATCTTTTGACTGGGGGAGTGTGTGACATTGATCCACATTCAGTCCATCACTTGTTGTTTTTTGCAATTGCCGCCCTAAGTGCGCTGGGGATGCCCAGACGTGGGTCCCAGGCACTCCACACCACTTGGAGTCAAGCTAGCCGGGCTGAAGAGAGGTGTTACCTCGAAACCGGTCCGGTCCTCGGATGCTTGATTCCGGTCTGGGAAAGATATGGCTGTTGTAGTTCGGACTGGACTGTTCCCATGGGGCAACAGGGTCAGAGCTGATTTGCATAAAGCCATTATCTGACCCAGGGTGGTGTGGAGTGCAAAAAAACGATGGATTTGGGCCCAGATCTTTTGACTGGGGGAGTGTGTGACATTGATCCACATTCAGTCCATCACTTGTTGTTTTTTGCAATTGCCGCCCTAAGTGCGCTGGGGATGCCCAGACGTGGGTCCCAGGCACTCCACACCACTTGGAGTCAAGCTAGCCGGGCTGAAGAGAGGTGTTACCTCGAAACCGGTCCGGTCCTCGGATGCTTGATTCCGGTCTGGGAAAGATATGGCTGTTGTAGTTCGGACTGGACTGTTCCCATGGGGCAACAGGGTCAGAGCTGATTTGCATAAAGCCATTATCTGACCCAGGGTGGTGTGGAGTGCAAAAAAACGATGGATTTGGGCCCAGATCTTTTGACTGGGGGAGTGTGTGACATTGATCCACATTCAGTCCATCACTTGTTGTTTTTTGCAATTGCCGCCCTAAGTGCGCTGGGGATGCCCAGACGTGGGTCCCAGGCACTCCACACCACTTGGAGTCAAGCTAGCCGGGCTGAAGAGAGGTGTTACCTCGAAACCGGTCCGGTCCTCGGATGCTTGATTCCGGTCTGGGAAAGATATGGCTGTTGTAGTTCGGACTGGACTGTTCCCATGGGGCAACAGGGTCAGAGCTGATTTGCATAAAGCCATTATCTGACCCAGGGTGGTGTGGAGTGCAAAAAAACGATGGATTTGGGCCCAGATCTTTTGACTGGGGGAGTGTGTGACATTGATCCACATTCAGTCCATCACTTGTTGTTTTTTGCAATTGCCGCCCTAAGTGCGCTGGGGATGCCCAGACGTGGGTCCCAGGCACTCCACACCACTTGGAGTCAAGCTAGCCGGGCTGAAGAGAGGTGTTACCTCGAAACCGGTCCGGTCCTCGGATGCTTGATTCCGGTCTGGGAAAGATATGGCTGTTGTAGTTCGGACTGGACTGTTCCCATGGGGCAACAGGGTCAGAGCTGATTTGCATAAAGCCATTATCTGACCCAGGGTGGTGTGGAGTGCAAAAAAACGATGGATTTGGGCCCAGATCTTTTGACTGGGGGAGTGTGTGACATTGATCCACATTCAGTCCATCACTTGTTGTTTTTTGCAATTGCCGCCCTAAGTGCGCTGGGGATGCCCAGACGTGGGTCCCAGGCACTCCACACCACTTGGAGTCAAGCTAGCCGGGCTGAAGAGAGGTGTTACCTCGAAACCGGTCCGGTCCTCGGATGCTTGATTCCGGTCTGGGAAAGATATGGCTGTTGTAGTTCGGACTGGACTGTTCCCATGGGGCAACAGGGTCAGAGCTGATTTGCATAAAGCCATTATCTGACCCAGGGTGGTGTGGAGTGCAAAAAAACGATGGATTTGGGCCCAGATCTTTTGACTGGGGGAGTGTGTGACATTGATCCACATTCAGTCCATCACTTGTTGTTTTTTGCAATTGCCGCCCTAAGTGCGCTGGGGATGCCCAGACGTGGGTCCCAGGCACTCCACACCACTTGGAGTCAAGCTAGCCGGGCTGAAGAGAGGTGTTACCTCGAAACCGGTCCGGTCCTCGGATGCTTGATTCCGGTCTGGGAAAGATATGGCTGTTGTAGTTCGGACTGGACTGTTCCCATGGGGCAACAGGGTCAGAGCTGATTTGCATAAAGCCATTATCTGACCCAGGGTGGTGTGGAGTGCAAAAAAACGATGGATTTGGGCCCAGATCTTTTGACTGGGGGAGTGTGTGACATTGATCCACATTCAGTCCATCACTTGTTGTTTTTTGCAATTGCCGCCCTAAGTGCGCTGGGGATGCCCAGACGTGGGTCCCAGGCACTCCACACCACTTGGAGTCAAGCTAGCCGGGCTGAAGAGAGGTGTTACCTCGAAACCGGTCCGGTCCTCGGATGCTTGATTCCGGTCTGGGAAAGATATGGCTGTTGTAGTTCGGACTGGACTGTTCCCATGGGGCAACAGGGTCAGAGCTGATTTGCATAAAGCCATTATCTGACCCAGGGTGGTGTGGAGTGCAAAAAAACGATGGATTTGGGCCCAGATCTTTTGACTGGGGGAGTGTGTGACATTGATCCACATTCAGTCCATCACTTGTTGTTTTTTGCAATTGCCGCCCTAAGTGCGCTGGGGATGCCCAGACGTGGGTCCCAGGCACTCCACACCACTTGGAGTCAAGCTAGCCGGGCTGAAGAGAGGTGTTACCTCGAAACCGGTCCGGTCCTCGGATGCTTGATTCCGGTCTGGGAAAGATATGGCTGTTGTAGTTCGGACTGGACTGTTCCCATGGGGCAACAGGGTCAGAGCTGATTTGCATAAAGCCATTATCTGACCCAGGGTGGTGTGGAGTGCAAAAAAACGATGGATTTGGGCCCAGATCTTTTGACTGGGGGAGTGTGTGACATTGATCCACATTCAGTCCATCACTTGTTGTTTTTTGCAATTGCCGCCCTAAGTGCGCTGGGGATGCCCAGACGTGGGTCCCAGGCACTCCACACCACTTGGAGTCAAGCTAGCCGGGCTGAAGAGAGGTGTTACCTCGAAACCGGTCCGGTCCTCGGATGCTTGATTCCGGTCTGGGAAAGATATGGCTGTTGTAGTTCGGACTGGACTGTTCCCATGGGGCAACAGGGTCAGAGCTGATTTGCATAAAGCCATTATCTGACCCAGGGTGGTGTGGAGTGCAAAAAAACGATGGATTTGGGCCCAGATCTTTTGACTGGGGGAGTGTGTGACATTGATCCACATTCAGTCCATCACTTGTTGTTTTTTGCAATGTACTTAATTTTATTGTCATTTACCTGAGCCTTGCTTGCATATTACATATCTGCAAAGGAAATATTTCATTTGTGGTCATTTTAAGGGATTATCAAAACTAGGCATTATCAATCAACGCCAAGCGTTTTAAAAAAAAATGATATTCATTGCTCACCTGTATTTCTTTTATGGACACGTAAATAAATAAACCTGCAGGAATAAAAATAATCCAAGTTCCAGTGAGCATTGCTACGTGCGTTTAAAGATTTGTATTACATGGTCTGCGGAATTATAGATGTTGTGTTTACCTGCGAGCCTCCAGAGTAGTGTCACGGTCTCGCTAGTACGTTATATGCGTTTGGCTGCGAATGAAAAATAGACGCATTCAGTCGCCTGCTCATAATTTTAAAACGCGGTAAGGCGCTCGATATTGCCTTCTTGAAATATTGCAAGCTTACCGTTTCTGCAAAATATATTGCTCGATACGGCGTCTCCAGTCGAGTGTGTCAACCGGAACTACCTCAATACGCTATTAATCCCTTCTTCCTTGTTTACTCATTGCTACATGACACGTAGCAATAAACAAAGGACTTATTCCTTATGTGTTATATGGCCGCCATTATTAAGTGGTAGGGATTTAATGTTTATTCAAACTTCTGACAATGTTTATCGATACGCCAAGTATTTTACCTTATAATACCACATAAAAGGTATTTAGATATTTGTATGTGTGCATAAAAGAGACTGAAAAAATAGGAGAAACAGAAAAAATAGTGAAAATGGTGGATAAGACTCAAGCTGTTAAGATGAAACATAAGTAAACATTGCTTTATATATACGCATTCCTGCCTATTTACAATCTCCCTCCGATGAATCACATATGTTTTGAACTCTTGTGTCACTAGTATACTTGCGTGTGCTTGAAAGTTTGTGTTAGCGTGTCGTCATGTCGTATGTATACGCATATCACTGTGGGTTCGAACCCCTCGAGGGTCTTGCTGTAATTGTTTTTTGACAATAGTTTAGATTTTTACAAAAAACAAATCATTTCCATTTTATCATTTAACCCATTTGGGGTCAATGTCTGCAGCTTACGTATCCAAAAGGCTTCCCTCTGGAGTAGGATCTTAGCATTATCCAGTCCTAATCGCTGTGGGATATGTTCAATAACTTGAAATCTCAGCTGGGCTATTGTGTGGCCTGCTTCCATCCAATGTTTTGCTAGTGGTGAAGTGGAATTCTTATTGCGGATCCGACTTTTATGCTCAGAGAGCCGCAGTTTCAATTTCCTGTCGGTCTTCCCGACGTACAATAGTCCACAGGGACATTTAATGGAATAGACTACATGCTCTGAATTGCAGTTGGTGGTGTGTCTGAGTTGAATTTTTCCTCCCGTGCGTGCGTGTAGTGAAGTATTGCCTGGTATAACATTATTACAATTCTTGCAGTTATAGCATTGTGTTGTACCTTTGTAAACTTCTAGCAGTTGAGTAGTCCCCACGTGTCCTATTGGTTTATTTAGTAATTCCTTCAAATTCTGTGCTCTTTTATAGGCAAATAAAGGCTTGTCAATGAACAGTGTTCCAAAGTCTTTCTCGACTTGCAAGATCTCCCATCTTTTCTGAATTATTCTTTTTATGTCCCTCGATGCTGTCGAGTATTTGGAAACAAACACCATCCTCTTATTAGCCGTTTTCGATCTTTTCTGCAAGAGTTCTACTCTTGGAATTGTCTTCATTTTTTTCGATCTGTGCTTCTAGCAGTTTTTTGGGGTATCCTCTGTCCAAGTATCTTTGTTTCTGCTCTTCCAAACTTCTCTCACATTTTTCACTGTCAGACGATATCCTCTTTATCCTCATGAATTGTGATACAGGAAGATTATTAATTAAGTTAGCCGGATGAAAACTTCCATACAGCAGTGCCATGTTCTTATCAGTCGTCTTTTTGTATAGTCTTGTTTGGATTGAATCCTCCACTATTTCTACCATGACATCCAGAAATGGTAGGGATGATGTACTGATATTGTGTGTGAACTGAATTCTTGGGTTTGCTAGATTCAAGCTTTTGATGTTCTGTATGAGTTCTGAAGCAGACCTTTTCCAAATTATAAAGATATCATCTATGTACCGTTTATAGTACACGATGCCTTCTTGCCAAGTAAAATCCTCTAAGATGTAATCCAATTCAAATGTTGCCATGAAAATATTAGCATATATACATGCACCAGGAAATCCCATAGCTGTTCCCGTGAGTTGGGTGTAATATTCATCTAGCCACGAGAAGTAGCTATTTTCCAAGCAGAATTCCAAAAGCTGCATAATTAGATATTTGAGTTCTTCTGGTTAGTCAGTTCTCAGTAGAGCCCATTCCATGGCTTCCAATCCTTGTTTGTGAGGATCGACGTATATAGGGATGTCATGTCTATTGTACACAGCGTCCAATCCATGCACCCATCAGTTTTGATAGTTGAGAGGCTTCTTAGGAAATCCGATGTGTCTTCCAGATATTTTGGCCACTCCTGGATGAATGATTGCATATGAGCATCAATGTATATTCCTAGATTTTCGAAGATTGATGAACAACCGGACACTATAGGTCTAAACGGGGGGTTCTTTAGATCCTTGTGTATTTTCGGTAGAAAATATATCCTTGGCCTTCTGGGGTAAATTTGTTTTAGATATCGTCTGGTAGTGTTGTTAATCCAGCCTAGTTCTTCTGCTTTTTCTAGAATTTTATCCAAAGTTTGGGAAATTTCCGTAGTAGGGTCCTTGTTCAGTTTGGCGTAAGTATTCACATCTTGGACATGTTCGTTGCCCCTTTGTATGTAAAAATCTGAATCCATGATGATTAATCCTCCACCTTTGTCCGCCTTTTGGATTTTTAAAAAACGCTTGGCGTTGATTGATAATGCTAGTTTTGATAATCCCTTAAAATGACCACAAATGAAATATTTCTTTTGCAGATATGTAATATGCAAGCAAGGCTCAGGTAAATGGCAATAAAATTAAGTAAGCACTAATAATTTTACACATAGTTTTTTAAAAAAAACTAGCAAGTTACCTAAACAATCTTCTCCTTTTAGATTCACCACTGCTACGTAATAAACTACTTAGCATAAGACTATTCGAGTTACCTCATACCCGTGGTAAGAATTGTTTAAATCCACAAGTTACAAAAGTTATATAATCCTCACAAGCACCAAAAGTAACTAAGTTTCCTTCTTCTTTTCTTTTTCTTTCCTTTCAAACAGACCCCTGACGAAGGGGCTTCAGCCCCGAAATGCATTGGGTTTTTAGTGTATTTACTAGAATTATGATTTGAATTGTGATTTGAATACAGAACGTTACAATGGAAATGCAATTGTTTACACAGTAAATAACTTTCAATATATGTACAAAATATGAGAAATTGGGATGGTTTATTATTGATGTTATGATAAAACTGCATTTGAACATATAATTGGAGAATTTGAATTTTGTAGTGCGTGCTAGAGACCTGGTGACTATTGGAACCAGGCCAGACATTTTGTCAGGAACCGCAAAGACTTCAAGCTCTTCTGCCCTCAGCACTGGGGACTGTGTGTTCTGTGCTGCAACAGAAGAAAAGCAACCAGACGCCGCTGCAGACTCTGTGTCCTGAAGGCACCGCAGACGGCACCGCCGCAATGCGACCCTGATCTCACCAACGACGCCTGCTGACGCTGCCATCGAGCCTCTACTCGCACCGCGACCTGTGGACACTGCACTCCGCACTGCCTCGCTTCACGACAGCGCCATGGTATCCCCGATGACGCTCCAAGCCGATATCGCGCCGCTGCTTGCACTGTGGTTCGATGGCACCACTGTTAAAAGTTATACGACGCACCGCCCTCATCCTGCACCGCAGCCTTGACCTACCGACGCCATCGACTCCAGTCCGTCAGCCGACGACAGCGTTTCAGTGACGACACTCTTGTTTGCACTTTGACCTGCCAGCACCGCGATGAGCACCGCATTCACTTTGCACCGCGACCCTGGTCTCACCGACAATGCCATCTGATGCCGCCACCGAGCCGCTGCTCGCACAGCGACCTGAGGGCACCGCACTTCCCACCGCAGCACCCAACACCTGCGGACGCCAGCACTCCTGACTTCAACACAGGGGACTTCGACCTGAAACGCGGGTGATTTCAAGGGCCCCAACAACTCCTGCACCGACCACCGGAACCAACGCCTGCGGACGCCGTACTTTCGGAAGCTCAATGAGAGGTCGCTGAAGCCCTGCATTTCTGAAAGGTACTGTTTGCGGGTCTTCCCGGCACCGTAACTGGCTCGTGATGCCGCAGTCAGCCAGAACTGTTTGGATTTGTTTACTCACAATGCTGTGATAGCCCCGGACGGAGCTATCGACATCAAGGAACCATTTTTCAAGCATATTTTGATAATTGAGAATTTTAAGTACTATATTGTGGATTTTTTTAATCATTTTTGGTCTAGTCTTAAATATATAAAAATATTGGATATTTTTCTTAACTGGTGTGGTGTCCAACTGTAGTGCTTACACTGTGTATTACTGTTGGTTATGTGGAAATGCTTTAAACACTGCCTCTAAGATAAGCCTGACTGCTCGTGCCAAGCTACCAAGGGGGTGAGCAGGGGTTATTTTAGGAGCATAACTCCCTTATCCTGACTAGAGTGGTGGTTTCTGCCCGACTTTGGCACATGCCCTAGCCGAATAAAAATCCCATTTCTAACAGATCCCCTGTCAGTAATCAGTTCGTCTCTCAAAATCTGTAATACCACATCATTGTATGATCAAAAGACATTTCAATGATAGCCCAGTTGCAGACAATCTCACGGATAGTCCTCTACTTCTGTCTGTTCTCCCCAATGACAAGAAACATGGTACAAGGAAGGACCTTGATAAGTCTGCTTATGTACTCCAATTCTCTGCACCATAACGACATCGTGTCACGTAATGTCCCTGCAGACATGACTGTCCAGGCAGTAGTGCTTGGTAAATGTTTGCAGGGATGTCCATATTGCTGCCTGACAAATGCAGAGGACTGGAACTCTACGTTGCAACACAGTAGAACCAGCCTTAGCCCTGGTAAAAGGAGCCCTAAAGCCTTCAGGAGGCTGCTATTTCTCCAGAGCGTAGCAAATATTGATGACCCATCCTGAGATAGTCCTCTTCTGCACTGCACAACCTTTATTTGTTCCAACGTACCCCGCAAAGAGTTGGTCATCCACCTGGAACTCTTTAGTGTGGTTATGGTAGAGCGACAATGGTCTTTCTGGGAACAGACGGTGGAGTCACTCATCTTCTTTAGATGGGCGCACAGGAGCACAGAAAGTGGGCAAGGTGACAGATTGCCCCACTTGGAATGCTGTTACCACTTTCCATAATGAAGAGGTCCTAGTGCGAACCACCAACTTATAAGGGAAGATGATCAGGTAAGGAGGCTGGGATGACAGAGCCGGTAATTTGCTCACCCTCGGGCAGATTTAACTGCCACTAATAAGGCTATTTTAATAGTAAGCAGCCAGAGAGGGCAGTTGTGCAGAGTTTCAAATGAGGTGCACATTAGAAAGGTAAGAACAAAACTGAGGCATAATGAAAGGAGAACATGGGAACATATGTACAAGTCCTTTGAGAAATCCTATTACAATGGGAGATTTGAATCATTAGGATTGGTCTGGCAGCCTAAGGAAGGTAGACAGGGCCGAAAGGTACCCTTTGAGAGTGCCCAGTGCAGAGACCTGCTGGGCAAGGGTGGAAATAAAAAAGCAAAACAGGAGAAAGGGAAGCGCCACTCAACGGAGCTTGGAATTGGTGCTCTAATCTGTTTTGCTGTGTGAGGAATCTCCCCTCGTGGATTGTGATCTGTGCTGCCTGATCGGAGCTGACGCTCAATCTCCATCGTTTCGTGGCGCTGCCTCCCCTTGACTCGCTGGTGTGAGCGTGAGCTGCATTCCGCACGCTCTGTCTATCGCTCCCAGCTGGAGTCAGAGGGGTTGAGGCCTGGGCGTATACTAAGAGCGCACCTAGCCTGGGGGACTGCGAGGACCAGAAATCTTAGCTGGGATCAGCTGGTTCCTCTTCCCCCAGGCGAAACGCCCACGGACACGCCCACCGACGAGCAGGATATAGCTTCGTGACACCCGCTTCGCGGGCGCCACTCAACGGAGCTTGGAATTGGTGCTCTAATCTGTTTTGCTGTGTGAGGAATCTCCCCTCGTGGATTGTGATCTGTGCTGCCTGATCGGAGCTGACGCTCAATCTCCATCGTTTCGTGGCGCTGCCTCCCCTTGACTCGCTGGTGTGAGCGTGAGCTGCATTCCGCACGCTCTGTCTATCGCTCCCAGCTGGAGTCAGAGGGGTTGAGGCCTGGGCGTATACTAAGAGCGCACCTAGCCTGGGGGACTGCGAGGACCAGAAATCTTAGCTGGGATCAGCTGGTTCCTCTTCCCCCAGGCGAAACGCCCACGGACACGCACACCGACGAATCGTATAAATATCATCTTGCTCCCCGCGACGCGGGACGCGCGCGGGGCCAAGACCGGGGCTAAGCCCGGGCAAAGGGCGGGCCGTCTGTGGCCGTCCGGGGACGCCCGAGGACGGGACGGGCCACATCACTTTCATCTAGCCCAAGAGATCTGATAACATTTGACAACATAAAGACTTCAATGCAATGCTTACTTGGTGAGTCTGAATTTCAATACATGTCCACGGTTAGGGGTTGGTTGTAACTGAGGAACTCACCTAGCCATAGCTTGATACACACTTGAATACAAATACTCAACCTATATTAATCATTTCTGCTCCAGATACTGAAACAAACTCATCATAATAATATAAAATCTGCTGTGACTATTTAAATTAATTAATAAGTTGACCTCTGGCCCCAAACATGAGAGCATTAAAAAAATTGCGCTCACGAACAATCTATATGAGGCGCATGGGGACCGACGTAGCCGTCAGAAAATCTTCAGACAAATCAATGAAACCTGGACAACTCTCATGTACTCCAGCTATAAACAAATATTTTTCTACCCTCGCAATGAAAAAACACTCATCCCCTTGTATACCGGGAGATCAATATAGGTTAGATTTGTTAGAAAATAAGGTAGAACATGATTTGTTACTTTCCTCTGAACAGAGATTTCATAAACAAGGATCAACAATTATAGAAAGTAATTTGGCAAAGATTTCTTTTTCTGAAGAAAATCAAAAAATGCTCCTAGATACGTCTCAAATCAAATCTATAACACCTATAAAACATGAGGACAGTGAATTATTACTGGAGGTATCTGTCAGTAATTCTACGAAGGCAGAACAAGAAAAATCAGAAATACTGTTAAGACAAAAACAGCCATTAACTAGTTCACCAGAAAAATCACCTAACTTCTATTCCAATTATGTTAACTTCATTGACCCCAATTTCACAAATTTAAACTCTGTAAACACTGTTTCTCCTTTGTCAAAAGCACTCTTTACATTGCAGGAAATTCTGGAATCAGTACTTACCCATCTTGGCCAAATTTTAGCTAACTCTGACGACACTTTAGACGTGCAAATAGGAATACTTAAATTCCTGGTTGAAGAAAAAAAGAAAAAAGACTCAATCAAAGTTACACCAAAAAATTATGAAACAGTCAAAATGTCTCAAAGTGAAGATTGCCAAAAAATGGAACAAAGACTCCAAAACAACAGGAAGCAAGTTCTCAAACGATTGATGTGGTAACAATTGAGACTAAAACTAAGGAATTAAGAAATAAGAAAAAATCTCCTGCCATTTATTCACTCAAAAAATTGTTTAGAGAAGATCCGGAAAATCCCTCTGAAAGCAATACTAAGCACTATCCCATTTTTTCTAATAAAGCAACTAACATCAACTCAGATCTGATAGCTCGGGATAATAAAATAGAGTCATCGGGAGTTATTGTCGAAAAGGAACCTAGTCAGTCAGAAAAGACAGAAAAATGTAACGACTGGGAAAAAGCAAGGGGGAAGAAAAGGAGAAGAAAGCCCTTGAGAAGGATACAGAAGACAAAAGGGAACAAACTTAAATTCCAAAAATCCACTTTCATAAATTCGGTGAACTCACCGGCAATCCAAAAAACACCGCTGGCGAAACCCCTAAATCCAAAAGCAGAAGAATACTGTCCACCGACAACAAATAGAACAATAGAGCGAAAATCCATGGACTTAAATCTATTACACGACAAGAAATTCCAACAGTGGGAAGGAATTCCATCAAAACATATAATAATCGAGGAACTCTTTCCCACAGACAATATGCCGCTCAACCGTGGTAGAATAATTAATCTCCTACAAGAAATTCCATCCTTGAACTCTCTTACAAGTAAAGAAATTGACCTAGTACTCTTTCCAAAAAAAGAAAATGATAAACTAGTACAGGTATCTTTTTTTTCTCCAGTCCTTCCTGGAATAATAATTAGAGAGAAGGAAATTCTACACAAGAATGGCTATGATGTAACTTCAGTATTCGACCCCAAATCCAACACGCAAAATAAAGGTACATCAGGACAATCTTATAGAAGAAATGATAACTGCAGCCCAAAATGGGGAGAATCTGAATTACATACTACGAGGAAAGATACACTTAAAATACAAGTTAAGCATGGTGAAAGGACAGTATGGTCCCGGGATCTGGGACTAAGTAAAACTGAGAACTCTATAAAATCCTGGGCATGGTTACCAGAGACATTAAATAGCAAAAAAATGAATAAACTACAACAACACCAGGTTTAGCAAAGGTTTGACGCTACTGACTTGGAATTTGGCTGGGAAAACTGCCATAAAAATGAAAAATGCAATTAAAGATCTCCCGGATATTATCGCCCTCCAGGAAACATGGTCAACTGCTCCTTTTATACAAAAGGGCTACCATGTATATGAAACCCTGGCAAATAAATCTAAAAGGGGACACGCCAAGGGAGGTCTGGGAAATTTTATTGAAAGAAGAATATTCCTGGTCACAAGAAATAATTGACACAAACACAGATAATCTACAATGCATCAAGGTATCATTCAAAACTCAATCATCAACTATTCAAGAAAAAATATTACTTTTCAACATCTATGCGCCCCCCAGTAATAATTGTGATTTGCTGTTTAACTATCTAATGGAAATCATTACTCACATCATTGAAGATCAATTATATATGCCATATATTATAATGGGAGACTTAAATGCTAAAATTTCAAATAGCGAAATTAAGAAATGGGCCCTTCTATTTAAAGAAGAATTTCTGGAAACATCACTCCCAGAACTTCCTAAAGGAGTTAAATCAGATAAAAGGGGTCGTGCGTTATTATCATTTCTTCCCAGTATAAATGGGACAATACTTAATGGCAACACCAACGGAGACAAACCGGCGTCATACACAAGACAGGGAAATGGATCTCTGTCTATTCTTGATTATTTTATATGTGGGATGGAAGAAAAAGAACAAATCACTGAACTTTCAATCAAATTTAACGAGGAAAGTGACCATGCTCTTTTGTATCTAACAACTCTCTGGAATGCACAGCTTTCTTTTCAGAACCAGCCAATATTCCAAAAATCCAAAATGGAAGTAAATACAATGAGGCGTCGCATCTACTGGGGGACAGAGAATCTGGATCACTTGAGATTTTTAATCTCTAATACTCATCTGTTGAAAACCAAATACTCAAACGATCCTATAACGAACTTTGAACATATAATCCATAAGCTCAAGCATGCTTTACAAAGTAAGATAGAACACAACAGATCAGTAAAAAGTAACTGGAGAGGAAAGAACAAAAACTGGAACCAACCAATCGTAAAACAACTTAATAGGTTGATTCGAGCCCAGTATTTGAGTTTCTCGTCTGTAAATAAAACGGAAATTAATAGACTAAAGAACCAAATACGACGAGAAAAAACTAAACAGAAAAAACTAAAGCAAGACGCCAACTGGATTGATATCCAACAAGCAGTCAACCAATATAATCAGCGCAAATATTGGTCCTTGATTGCGAAAATGACTGGCACTAAAAAGAAGCTGGAAGCAACTCCCGTCTCAGAGGATGACTGGGACATATACATCAGAGAGCTATATAAATTGAATAAGACCACTAAGATAGGAGAGGTTGACGAACAAACTATGAAATTGAATGATACTAAAATCAACAAGACTTCGGCAATGTCTATCTCCATAAACATCAAAAAGGCAAGAAGCACGGGTGCATCTGGCCCCGATCAGATTCCAATTAAGGTCTATCAAGCCGATCATAAAGAGTGGGGACTGTTGCTCTCGCCACTATTTAATTATATATTTGATTCCGGCCAAATTCCAAATTCCTGGAAGGGAAGTATAATAATCCCGATTTATAAAAAAGGAAAAAGAAGTATACCAGGAAACTATAGACAAATAGCCCTTATGGACGCTGCCGGGAAGATTTTTGCAGCAGAAATACTGGACAGGTTAAAAACTTGGGCTTTTACGGCGGGTCTTATTCCTATGTTTCAGTCTGGATTTCGTCCGAACCATTCAGTCACAGACAATGTAGCAATCTTCCAGACAATTTTAGATAAATACGTATCAGGAAAAAAACAATCCATATATGCAGCATTCATCGATTACTCGACGGCCTTTGACCGTGTGGATAGACCGACCTTGTGGACTAAATTAAGAAAAATGGGCATTCCGGAAACATTACTACAATTAATCGTGAATTTGCATAGTAATACCTGGTGCCGTGTTCAAATGGGGAGAGATAAGGGTCTGTCGAAGATGAACAAGTTACTTACCTTCGGTAACGATATATCTGTAAGAAACAGTAGTTAGTATTAGATTCCTTACCTTAGAATATCCCCAGGCGTCAGTCTGGATCCGGAAACTTTTGCGTAGCAGTACCCCTGCGCGTCGGTAGGCGTCGTCTGCAGGCGTCCCCTGCGGCTCCGCGTCGTCGGCGTCGTGCGCCGTGATGACGTCGCTGGAGTATATAGACGCCGCCTCCGCGCGCTGACGTCAGTTCTTTGCACACAGCTTTTCCGCGCCAGAACACGCAGAGCCATGTGAGAACCAACACTGGTGCCATTTGAAACTAGGGCCCTGAAAGGGATGTCCCTAACCCTAGGTATCAGTTCGCAGAACGGGGAGGATGGGCGGGGCGGTAAGGAATCTAATACTAACTACTGTTTCTTACAGATATATCGTTACCGAAGGTAAGTAACTTGTTCATCTGAAAGAAACAGGTTAGTATTAGATTCCTTACCTTAGAATAGATACCCCAGCAATACCAACCCCGGTGGTGGGTCTGCGAACCAATACAACCTACACCAGAAAGTCCTGGAGGACCGAACGGCCAAAGAAGCCATCCCTCCGGACTTGACTGTCCAGGCAGTAGTGCCTCGCAAAGGTGTGCAGCGAGGCCCACGTGGCCGCCTGGCAAATGTCCTGCAAAGGGACTCCCCGGCCCAGGGCAGTAGTAGCCGCCGTGGCCCGAGTGGAATGGGCCCTCAGCCCAACAGGAGGCTCCTTCCGAGCCAAAGAGTAGCATGCTTTGATGCACAGGACGACCCACCGAGAGATGGTCCGTTTCTGTACCGCCCTTCCCTTCTTCTCACCCACGTAGCCAACAAACAGTTGGTCATCCACCCGGAACTGGCGTGTGCGATCCATATAGAATGAAAGCGCACGTTTTGGGTCCAGACGATGGAGCCGCTCTTCATCCTTTGAAGGATGCGGAGGCGGGAAGAAGGAGGGCAAGGTGATGGACTGCCCAATGTGAAAAGCAGAGACTACCTTGGGCAGGAAAGAAGGTCTGGTCCGAAGAACCACCTTATCAGGATGAACAGACAAGAAAGGAGGTTGAACAGAAAGAGCCTGGAGCTCACTCACTCTCCTGGCAGAGGTGATGGCTACCAGGAAGGCCGTCTTTAAGGTGAGAAGACGGAGAGGACAGGAATGAAGGGGCTCAAAGGGAGCGCACATCAGGAAAGTCAAAACCAGGTTCAAGTCCCACTGAGGCATCACGAACGGAGCTGGAGGATACATGTGCGTGATGCCCTTTAAGAATCTTAACACAATAGGGGACTTGAACAAAGATGGCTGATCAGGTAGCCTCAAGAAGGCGGAAAGGGCAGAAAGATAGCCCTTGATAGTGCCCAGAGCAGAGCCCTGCTGGGCAAGGGAAAGGAGGAAGAGGAGAACCTCAGATAGAGGGGCAGAAAGGGGATCCACAGCCTTCGCTGTGCACCATGCCACAAATCTGTTCCACCGGCAGGCGTATACCGACTTTGTGGAGGGACGCCTGGCTGCCAGAATGACATCACAGACTTCAGGAGGCAAGTCAAATGGCCTCAACTGTCGCCGCTCAATCTCCACGCATGGAGGTGGAGACTGGACAGGTTCGGGTGGAGGACCGTCCCCTGCTGCTGCGACAGAAGGTCCTCCTGAAGGGGCAGGCGGATCGAGGGACCGACTGTCATGCTGAGTAGCTCGGGATACCAGTACCTTCGAGCCCAGTCCGGAGCCACAAGGATAACTTGGGCCCGGTCGCGCCTGATCTTCTTCAGCACTCTGGGCAGAAGTGGTATAGGCGGAAAGGCGTACAACAGACCGCAACTCCACTCGCGCCGAAAGGCGTCGCCGAGCGAGTGCCGTCTTGGAAACTCCAACGCGCAGAACTGATGACATTGCGCGTTCTCTTCTGTGGCGAATAGATCTAACCAAGGCTCTCCCCATTGCTGAAAGAGGCCTCTCGCCACATCCGAGTTCAGACGCCATTCGTGATCCACCGAGCACCGACGGCTGAGTTCGTCCGCCCTGGCGTTCAGAGAACCTGCCAGGTGTTGAACCGTCAGAGTCACGCCCTGACGTTCCAGCCATTGCCAGAGGCGCAGAGCCTCTTGGCAAAGGGTCCACGACCCCACACCGCCCTGTTTGTTGCAGTACCACATGGCGGTGGTGTTGTCCGTGAACACCTGCACTACACTCCCGTTGACAAAGGGGAGGAATGCCTTCAGTGCCAGGCGAATCGCCCGCAGCTCCAACATGTTGATATGGAGCCGGGACTCCGCCGGAGACCAGAGGCCTCTGATCTCCGCCTCTCCCAAGTGGCCACCCCAGCCTTGGAGGGACGCGTCCGTCACAACCACGTGCTCCGGCTGGGGAAGGGAGAGGGATCTGCCCCTGACCCAATCGCGGTCTGTAAGCCACCACTGCAACTGTCTCGCAGTGCCCTCCGAGATCAGGACATGGTCGGATAGGTTGCCCTGATGCTGGGCCCACTGAAACTTCAGGTCCCACTGCAGAGCCCGCATCCGCCATCTGGCGTGATGCACCAGAAGGATGCAGGAGGCCATCAGCCCCAGAAGCCGCAGCGTCAACCTGACCGAAACCCGGGATAACGGCTGAAAGATGGGAATCAGAGCCTGAATATCCCGGACCCGCCGTTCCGGGGGATAAACCCGAAACTGCGCCGAGTCGAGAACCGCTCCGATGAAAAGGAGCTTTTGAGAGGGACACAGGTGTGATTTCGGCACATTGATGGAAAACCCCAACTCGTGCAGGAGGTCTGCCGTCATCTGAAGGTGGTGGACGACTGTCTGGGGCGAGCCCGCCTTCAACAGCCAGTCGTCGAGGTAGGGGAAGACTGAAACCCCTAACCGGCGCAGATGAGCTGCGACCACCGCCATCACTTTCGTGAACACCCGTGGGGCGCTGGTAAGGCCGAATGGGAGCACGATAAACTGAAAATGCTCGTGGCCTACCGTGAACCGCAGGTAACGCCGGTGGGCCGGCAGGACGGGGATGTGAAAGTACGCATCCTGCAAGTCCAACGCTACCATCCAGTCTTGTGGGTCTAGAGCAGCCAAGACCTGAGCCAAAGTCAACATCTTGAACTTCTCCTTCCGGAGGAAGCCGTTGACGTTCCGTAGATCCAAGATAGGACGCAGGCCTCCCTTGTCCTTCTTGGGTACCAGAAAGTAGTGGGAGTAGCAACCACACCCTACTTCTGGCCCAGGAACGCGCTCGATGGCCCCCTTGGCCAAGAGGGCCGTAACTTCCTCCTGCAGAAGTGTCAAGTGGTCCCCCGACACACGGTGGTTCTGCGGTGGCATGGCTGGAGGAGTGGACTCGAAGGGGAGGGCACAGCCCCTTCGGACAAGCTGCAGCACCCACCTGTCCGATGTTATCGCGCGCCAGCGGGAGTGGTGATGGCGAACCCTGCCACCCACTGGCGTCACGTGAGCCCGAAAGCTCGGACTAGGAAGGCTTGGATGCCGCAGCGGAGGGAGGCGTGGACTGACCACGACGCTGGCCTCTACCGCCACCACGGCGGAAACCACGGGCGCCACCGCGCTGGGGAGCGCTCTGCGCCGCGTGGCTGGCAGCACGTGTGGGACCTCCTCTCCCTTGGCCACGAAAGGGCCGAAACGAACCCGTCTGCTGGCGCTGGGTCTGGGTCGAGAGACCCAAGGACTTGGCCGTGACCCTGGAGTCCTTGAAGCGCTCCAGCGCGTGGTCCGCTTTGTCACCAAATAGGCGACTGCCATCAAATGGCATGTCCATAAGCGTATTTTGGACGTCTGGTGAGAAGTTGGCAGATCTCAGCCAGGCATGGCGACGAATCGCCACCGTAGTGGACATGGCCCGTCCCAGGGAGTCCGTGGTGTCCAGACCACAACGGATCGAGTACCGCGCCGCATCCCGGCCTTCAACAAAGGCCCGGGTGAGCTTGTCCCGCACTTCCTGGGGGCATTGCGGCAAACACTCCTCGACCGTATCCCACAGGGAGTGGGTGTAGCGGCCCAAGAGGCACGCGGTGTTACAAGACCGCAGTCCAGCACTCAAAGAGGAAAACACTTTCTTTCCGAATTGGTCGTACCTCTTTGATTCCCGGTCGGGCGGAGCCGACGGAAATGCGGACTGCGAAGTGGAGGCCTGGATCACCAGACTCTCCGGGGAGGGATGGGTGGACAGGAAGGCAGGGTCGTCCGCGCAGGGACGGTGACGCCTGGCAACGTTCCGGTCAACCGGCGCACCAGAGGCGGGCCTGGACCAGGTGCCCAGAAGGACATCCGTCAGGGCCTCATTAAACGGCAGCAGAGGCTCCTGGGGGCATGACTGCGGTTTAAAAACTTCCGTCAGGATATTCGGTTTGACCTTCGCGACGGGGAGCTCAAGGTGTAAGGCCTTGGCAGCCCTCATCAGGACCACCGAATAGGCAGCACCCGCCTCGGACGCCACAGGGGACGGAGAGACAAACCCAGGGTTGGGCGACTCGTCCGGGCCACTGGCATCACCCAGATCACCTA
This sequence comes from Lissotriton helveticus, assembly GCF_964261635.1. Classification (NCBI taxonomy): domain Eukaryota; kingdom Metazoa; phylum Chordata; class Amphibia; order Caudata; family Salamandridae; genus Lissotriton; species Lissotriton helveticus. Next base: position 971,349,540 of record NC_136071.1, on the reverse strand, counting down.
CCCAGTCCACATCGTACTGGCAGGCACGGGATAGAGGGTCCTCAGACCCCTCCCAACCCTCACCATACTCCTCCTCGTCATACCCATATTCTGGGTCGACGATATAGACATCGGGGTCAACAGGCCCCATCGGCGTCGGGTCCGGCGTCGGCCGACGCCGGTCCGGCTCCGAGTCCGGAGTCGGGGAGGAAAGGGGGGTGGCGCCGCGCGGCGTCGGTGCCGGGGACCCGACGCCGGCCGGAGCCGACGGCGGAGTCGCTGCACCACGCGGGGGCGGTACCCTGGGCTGGCCCACAGGAACCGACGCCGGAGAGGCCGGGAGACCAGCCGGCGACGAACCAGAGGGAACCAGCGGCGCCGGGGCCGGAGCCACCGGCGGCGCCGGGGCAGGAGCACCCGAACCGCTCGGGCCCCCAGACGGGACCGACGGGCCCGCAGGCGCCGAAGGCCCCGCCGGAGAAGACCTCGCCCTCATAGCAATGAGGAAGGCCTCGATCTCCTCACGCGACGCGCCTTCCCCAGGGACCGACAGGTGTGGGGCAGACGGCGTCGGCGACCCATGCGGGACCGCGGGGGTGGGGTCACCCGAGCCCCCGGCCGCAGCACGCGGGCGTCGGGGGGAGTCGGGGGTGCGATGGCGACGCCCCGACTTCTTGTGCTTACCTGACGAGCCGGAGGAATGGTGGCGACTCCCGGAGCGCCCATGGCGGCTCCGCGACCGTTCCCTCGACCGCTCCCTCGACCTCCGACCGGACCGGGACCGCTCTCGACGCGGGGCCGACAACCGGAGCTCGAGAAGCTTGCGGGACCGCTCCCGCCTAGCTTTTCCAGTCAAGGCCCGACAGTCGACGCAGGACTCCACGTCGTGGTCCGCGCCCAGACACCGGAGGCAGAGTCGATGGTGGTCGGTGACCGACATCAGGCGGTCGCACTCGTCACAACTCTTGAAACCGGGCATCCTACCGGCACCGTAAAGATCAATCAGTTAACAAAAAACTTGGTCAAAAGACCGGAGTACTGCTCTTCGGATCTGCGCTAACTGGCGCGGAAAAAAGAAGAACTGACGTCAGCGCGCGGAGGCGGCGTCTATATACTCCAGCGACGTCATCACGGCGCACGACGCCGACGACGCGGAGCCGCAGGGGACGCCTGCAGACGACGCCTACCGACGCGCAGGGGTACTGCTACGCAAAAGTTTCCGGATCCAGACTGACGCCTGGGGATATTCTAAGGTAAGGAATCTAATACTAACCTGTTTCTTTCAGATAATACGGACATCTAACGGTTTAAAGCAAGGGTGCCTTTTGGCTCCAATCTTATTTTCTCTTTATTTAAGTGATTTACCATCCCAATTACAGCAGGGGAAATGCACACCTCCAAAGATAGCTACTCAGTGCATTTATTCCCTGCTGTATGCGGACGACATTGTTATGTTTGACCTAACACCTTTCGGGCTGCAAAGTCTCCTAGATATTTTATACCATTATTCTAGGAAAAACTATTTAATCCCGAATATAAACAAAACTAAAGTGGTTGCATTTTCAAAGAAAAAGAAAACTGTGAGGTATGAATGGAAGCTGGGAGGTGAGATATTAGAGCAGGTAAAGGAATATACATATATCGGCAGAATTTTCACACACAATATGAGCAACATCAAACAAATTAATCATCTAAAGAGGAAATGTGAGCTACATGCTGGGGCCCTGTCACGCCTATATACGGCTACTGGAAATAGACACTTCTCTGCACTAATCCAGGTTTACAGAGCCAAGATACCACCAGTTCTGTCATACGCCTCGGAATATATCCCTCTAAAACAATGGACCTACATGGACCTAAATGAAGGCAAAATATTAAAAAAACTTCTGAAAGTTTCTACATCTACACCAGTACAGGCGTTGAGACTGGAATGTACCATCACGAGTGCATACGCCACAGCGGTAGCAAGTATTATCAGGTGGGCTCACAATCTCCTCCATTCAAAAGATGGCACCTTACGAAGTCTGCTAAAACTTGAGACATTCAATAATGACTCCACCCATCTTACCTTCTCTAAAAATATGAGAGAGGCTTTTCAGTTTGCTAAAATCAGCTTGGAAATTCTGGCAACATGGTCACCAGCACAACTTAAACTTTTCCTAAAAAACTTTACCCCCAAACTGAGTTACGAGCTTGACCATTTACATTGTAAAAAATTATCTGTGTACAAGATCTATGCAGATTCCCAGGAATACAAGCAAAAACAGCCGTATCTAGAATATACTCTTGTACATGGTGCAAGGCGAGCAATCATGATGCTGCGTTTGGGCATACTTCCTGTATTAACATTTAGTTCTCACTGGAGATCAGATAATGTCGAGCTATGTACTCTTTGTCAGGGGGGGGAAACAGAATTTAGAACATCTTCTTTTTATATGTCCAAACACCATAATTGTTAATGCCAGGTTAATGTGTCTTGAGCCCATTTATCGGTCCTGTAGGATTGTTAATACAAAAGATTTCTTATCACTATGTAAAAATCCACCTAGTGAATATGTTTGCTACAGAATTTTTAAGTTTTTGAAAACTTCACTGAACATGTATTAATTCTTATGGAATGTAAATGCTTATATTTTTTATCAAATTTTGTGGTCCTCAAAAGAGTACCGTTACAAAAATAATTTTTTTTTGACTTTTTGACTTTTGGAAGCAGAAATAGGATCAATAGACCTTTCTGTACAGTATTTAACAAATGTGAGCCACTAGCAGGCATACACAGTCTTGGTAGAGGAACGCCCAGCTGCCAAAATAACATTACAGCTAGGAATGTCAAATGCTATCAACTGATGCTGCTCAAACGTCACGCAAGAAGGAATAGAATTGACAGGTTCGGGTGGAGGACCCCCCCCCCCCCTGCTGCAGCGACAGAAGATCCTCCTGAAGGGGCAGCCTGATCAGAGGATTGATGTTCAGTTGGAGAAGCTTGGCACACCAGTCTCTCCGTGCCCAATTGGGAGCCACAAGAATGTTTTTTGCCCAGTTGCTCTTTATCTTCTTGAGAACCCTAGGCAGAAGTGGTATGGGTGGCAAGGCGTACAGTAGGCTTGAGCACCACACGTGAAGAAAAGCATCGCCAAGCGACAGCCGCCTTGGAAACTCCACTGCACAAAAGTGCTGACATTGCGCATTCTTTCCTGAGTTAAACAGATCTAATCAAGGCTCTCCCCACTGCTGACTAAGCATGAGCGCAAAATCCGCTCCGATCGCGGATTTTACGGATTTTCGGTAAATCCGCGATCCGCGAACTCTCGCGAATTTACCGAGAATCCGCAATCCGCGATCGGAGCGGATTTTGCGGTCAAAAGTTCAAGCCTACATCATTTACGATGGCGCCGGCAAGCTGCCAGCGCCATCCTCAAATGGTTACTTAATTAGCTTCGACAGGAAGCTCTAACAGATAAGATAAAGCAGAGGCTTGAGCGCCTGCTTTATTTTATCAGTTGGAGCTTCCTGTTGAAGCTAATTAAGTAACTTTTGCAGGATGGCGCTGGCAGCTTGCCGGCGCCATCGTAAATTATTCAAACGGTGGTGTCTTCTTGAATAAATATGAAGGGCAGGGTTCATTCGGGCACGACGGTCCTGGCACAAAAAATAAACCTCAGCAGGAAACACTGCAATCGTGAGCGTTGTGGGGGCTGGGCAGGTGTGCCTTCTTCCCAAATATACCATCGAAAATCCGCTGTGATGCTCGCCAGAGGCGTTTGCATCTTTGACTTTGACGAGCGGAATCCCCGTGCTGTTCCTGTGACCAGGGGCTTCTGTCTCTTAATCTGCTGCTCTGATCGGTCTCTGACCTTTTATACACACAAGCGGCATGCACCGTCTTCCCGCCATTTACCCACTATGATGGACATTTCACTCAAGGGACCCCTGCGCACTTCGGCGCGATTGCATAGTAACACACACTTGGTCGCTGGAACTAGTTGAAGCGCAAATGCAGTGACTCATTCATCAGCCCTAAAAACAATCGTGAGCGTTGGGAGGCTGGGCAGATGTGCCTTCTTCCCAAATATACCAGGGGCTTCTGTCTCTTACTCTGCTGCTCTGATCGGTCTCTGACCTTTTATACACACAAGCGGCATGTGCGCTCGCATGGAAGCCCCGTCCGTTTGGCCCCGCCCACACACTCGAGGAAGCCCCGCCCCCAAATCCGCCGATCCGCATAATCCGCGGATTTTGCGGATCCACGATCCGTGAATCCGCAAATTCGTGAATCGTGGATCCGCAAAATCCGCCCATGCTTACTGCTGACACCTTGCGTCACCTCCGGATGGAGACACCATTCATGATCCACTATGACGAATGAGTTCATCCACCCTGGCGTTCAGAGAACCTGAAAGCTGTTGAACTACCAGGGATATGCCATGTTGTTCCTGCCACGTCCAGAGATGCAGGGCCTCTTGACAAAGGGTTCACGACGCCGCCCTGTTTGTTGCAGCACCACATGGTGGTGACGTTGTTCGTGAACACTTAACCACCTATCCCGTGATTGAAAGAAGAGAGGATTTCAATGCCAAGCGAATCGCCCGGAGCTCCAGCAAGTTGATATGGAGGTAGGATTCCACCAGAGACCAGCTTGTTTTGATCTCCATCCATTCCCAGAGGCCATCCCATCCCAGAACTGACGCATCTGTCACTACTGTGTGGGTTGTTCACAATTTTTGAAGCACACGCATCTTATAATACAGTCAATACAATAATGTAAAGAAACAAGAAAGTAGTAAATTGGCCTTTTGTTTCTTCTTTAATGTAACAGGATCTTTCAATCCCTTAAGCCAACGTGTTTAGTCGTTGCAGGGTATGACCCTCCAACTTCCTCAGGGCTGGAAGTAATACAAATATCAAGGTTGTAGTATACAGTAAATGTACAATGAAGTCTTTACGTGATGCAAGCCCAAACAACCAAACCCTGTGCGAAGGGCTAGACAAACGCAATATTCGTGTTTAAACAGAAATGAGATTTTTTTTTTATAATAACTTTATTTTATTGATTTTGAGCAGACAGAAGCATATTGAATCAAGGAAAGATACCCCATGACCCACATGGAACACAGCTGGTGCAATCATTAACAGAAGCTTCTAAACTCAGCATGCACATTTGGCGTCCCAGCTAGCAAACCCCGGGACAGAAAGGAGATTTTAAAGTGAGTAAACATATTCATAACTATTCACAAGATATTCCTAATTCTTAAAGTAAATGAAGTACATTATATGCTATTCGAAATACAATCCTAATATAAGCAAATATATTAGATAGTACGTTCTCAATACATTACACAAAATAAAATAACATCCAGTTTTCAGTACTATTGTGTTATGTGTCGAATTTGATACCAATAATCAGACCATTGTGCTTTTTAACTAGTACTAAACCCAAGTGAGTTGCATGCTCTCCCGATTTTAAATATTCGGGAAACATGTAAATCCCTTATGAATTCTTCCAAATTTATATCTGTAAGGATCGAAGGTTTTCAAAATATCCAACAAAACCAGAGTTTGAAACACATGAGGCACAGGTCTTTCAGTACATCAGTCGTTAATCCTAAATTGCAATATTTATACTCAATAGCTCTTACCTTAATATCAAGGTAACCTTCAAAGTTTTATTACAATTCCACTCTATAACATCAAGTTCACAGTAACAAAGATTAACTGCCAATAACTGACCCTGTAATGGAATGTAATAATGTCATCATAGGATATCCATCAAAAGAAATTAAACGGCTGAATTCCATGTTATGGTTCCCTAAGGTGACGCGGGGGGGTGCCGAGAGTGACGCTTCCATATGCGTGATCTCGGGCTACCCTCCGCTCTCACCTGCATCCCGGAGAGAGGCTCTGTGGGTTGTGGCACCGTGTTCAGGAGAAGAACTGCTACTGCGCTATTCCGCGTTCCAACAGGAGGAACGTGTGTGATGACGTCAACCCAGCTTCAGGATCATACATACACGCTGTGAAGGAACAGCGTCTTCTGGTGCGGTATGGTGGCAGGATGTAAATGCTGATGGGATATCCTGATTCAGTCGGCAAAGTTACCTTGGGCAGAACTTCATTCTGAGTACCAGAACTTGATTTGGGAATTTATTCAATGGAAGTTCTTTCTGCCTTTACCCACAAAAATTCACGGAAGGCCTTTTGACAAACTTTATTGTTTCATTGTTGGCAATTGACTTTGGAGAAAAAACATCTATTCTTTGCTACTAATTTGAATTGGCTGACCGGATAAGAATTATTATTGGTCATTACATATACAAGAGCGCAATCTAAGGATTCCTATACAATTACAGCTCTTGGTTATAATTGTTTATTGCTGTTTCCTAACGGGGGTTATAAGGTCTTACTAGGATTCATCCCCTGTGACGCTTGGTATCATTATTATGTTCGTCGGTATTGTGTGTGTATGCCCTTGATTATTTGACAGGCTCAGGTGCATGTAACTTTGTCAAACGTGCTCAGGTATTCACTAGCTAGTTCTTTATTTCAACCACCTTTTCATCACCATGGCTAGACAGGGATAGAACCATTCCTTGTGTGCTCTTGTACAGGACTGTGTTGTTTTCTGTTACTGGTAATAAGAGAGAGAGAAGTTCTATATACCTTAAGCTGGTGATCATTATTCAGTGTTCAAGGTGTTCTTTTTCATTTCAGGTCTCCCTCCCTGCTGTCCACATCCTTTCCTTCCCTCACTTGATCTTCCTAATCTTCTGAGCTATTAGAGCATTAAGAATTGAGGTCATCAAGGGGTGGACCCACTTGAGGCACGAATCGATACCTAGGATTCGACAGGAGAGACCCGATAGATGACATGCCAACACTCGCTATGTCTTACGGCAAAATTCTTGCGGTGGTTTTGTCACAGAATACGATAATTTCTATTTCACCACGGAGACAATCACTCTGAACAATTTATCATGTCTCCAGAGTACGGGCACCTATAACAAGAGGTTAGGCAGAAGTAAGTTCCAGCAAAAGCATTAGATTCTATGTAAAAAGAAGCAAATTTTTATTGATGCACGTACCTATGAGAGTAACAGCCACACACGGATACAGGTAAAGGCACAATGTCTTCTGGGTCAGTTGTACAAATACCATTCATCATAAAGCGAAAAGGTCACTTCCTTATACGAAAAATATCAGCGCCATCTTAGAGTGGTAAAAGAATAAAACCTCAATTGGACTAAAGAGTACACTATCATATAACGTCAATTTACACAAAAAAGGAATCTAAATATTATTACAAATTCAATCAATATACGAATACCACTTATCCAAAACAGAGGAATATCTTCCTTTAAACTGAAAAGTCGGCCATATCTTTGAAAGGGGAATAAATAAATTTCGGAGAATATATAAGCCATAAACCCTACAAAAATTGGTTTAGAATGAATATACAGATTTTCGTGTGACATTACTAGTTGGGTTAATATAATTCTAGAATAATAAATCCAAAACCACAATACTCGATACGTACTAATCCTATTAATGCCTCATGTGTTTCAAACTCTGGTTTTGATGGATATTTTGTAAACCTTCGATCCTTACAGATTTAAATTTGGAAGAATTCATAAGGGATTTACATGTTTCCCGAATATTTAAAATCGGGAGAGCATGCAACTCACTTGGGTTTAGTACTACTTAAAAAGCACATTGGCCTGGTTATTGGTATCAAATTCGTCACATAACACAATAGTACTGAAAACTGGATGTTATTTTATTTTATTTTGTGTAATGTATTAAGAACGTACCATCTAATATATTTGCTTTTATTAGGATTGTATTTCGAATAGCATATAATGTACTTCATTTACTTTAAGAATTATGTGTATACATTAGGAATATCTTGTGAATAGTTATGAATATGTAAACTCACTTTAAAATCTTCTTTCTGTTTGAACACGAATATTGCGTTTGACTAGCCCTTTACACAGAGTTTGGTTGTTTGGGCTTGCATCAAGTAAAGACTTCATTGTAAATGTAATGTATATACAACCTTGATATTTGTATTACTTCAGGCCCTGAGAAAGTCGTAGGGTCATACCCTGCAGCAACGAAACGCATTGGCTTAAGGGAGTGGAAGATCCCGTTACATTAAAGAAGAAACAAAAGCCCAATTTACTACTTTCTTGTTTCATTACACTATTGTATTCACTGTATTATAAGATGTGTATGCTTCAAAAATTGTGAATATTTTGTTCAATCTTTGATTGAGTTTTGGGGAATTAAGGTGTTTTTCCCACCTTTTGGATGCAACGTAGGATATTTGGAATTACTTTCTTTACTTAAGAGTTGTGAACACTATATGAGCGCCTGATTACCCTCCACACCCGACTAAGTTAATACTGTGTGGGTTGGTTGGGGAAGGAAGAGGAGTCTGCCTGTGACCCAATTGCGGTCTGTTAACTACCACTGCAGGTCCTGGTCAGTTCTCACCAAGATCTGGATCATTGGAGAGATTCCCCTGATGCTGAGCCCACTAGAACATCAAGTCCATTACAAAGCCCTCCTATGCCATCTGGCATGAGCCACTAGCAGGATGCAGGAGGCCATGAGGCCCAGCAGCCTCAAAGTCCTTCTTACTGAAATCCAGGGTTGAGGCTGAAACATCGGTATCGTAGCCTGAATATCCTAGACTCGCAGTTTTGGGAAGAAGGGCCTGAAACTGCACTGTGTCCAGAACAGCTCCAATAAAAGGGAGAGTCTGAGAGGGAGTCAGGTGTGACTTCATCACATTGATAGTGAACTCCATCAAATGCAGGAGGCTCGCTCTAGTCTCAAGTGGGAGACGACAACCTGGGGCGAACTTGCCTTCAACAGCCAGTTGTCGAGATACGGGAAGACTGGCACCCTCAACGTAAAGAGATGAGCTGAGACCATCACCTTGGTGAACACCTGAGGGGGGCTGGTAAGGCCAAAGGGGAGCACAGTGAACTGAAAGTGCTTGGGGCCTACCGTAAACCGCAGGTAGCGCCTAAAAGCAGGCAGGACAGAAATGTGAAAATAGGCGTCCTGAAAGTCCAATGCCACCGTCCAGTTTCCTGGGTCCAGGGCAGACAAGACCTAATCTAGAGTGAGCATCTTGAACTTTTCCTTTTTGAGGAAGTAGTTGACAGCTTGCAGATCTAGGATAGGGCACAGACCCTTTTCCCTTTTTGGGACCAGAAAATAGAAGGAAAAACAACCACAGCCTACATCTGGCACTGGAACCCTCTCTATGGCTCCCTTGGCGTCAACATTGCCTCTGCAGGTATCGCGCCTCATGATGTGAGTAGCCGTTTTTCGCCAATCATTTCGATCCAGCCTTATATTGTTTCTAAATGGCCACAATTCAGTTTCTTCTGATGAAAACGCTTCGGTGTTTATATCTTTCTACTTAAGCCTTCCATCAGCCTACATAAGACTAGGCCTCTGACCTCTTCTACACTTTTCGGAAAACCTTGCTCAAAGGCACTCTCAAGGAGCCCTATCTCTCTGGGTTGTTCCCTCTGATTTAAGCTTTACTCTGCAGTACCAAAATCGTTTGGTTCAGAGCTTTTCCCATTTGGACAGTATTCGTCCATGGTTGATACCAGGACTTCCTGAACCCCCTATGTTTTTAGCACCCTGAGGAAGGTGCAACCTTATCTGCGTGTCTTTACCGAAAAGCGCGTCGGCACACACTGTGGAGACCACCAAGATAGAACTGCTATTTATTATGTCTGCTGTACCAATAAACCAACAAGTCATTAAAAGTGTATCTGATTAGGACACTTACTCCATCGTCTCATCTCTATTAAACAGCAATATCTAGTATACTAACTGTTTGTCACAAACATTTTAAAGCTACTGAGACTGACCTGCTATCACATAGGCGGAAAGGAGTAGTTTCTGTCCTGTAACTCCAGTTCTGTAGTAGGGGTATCTCTGTTATAGTCATAATCTAGTGAATAGTCCCGCCCATGTGCGTGGACCCCGGAGCAATCAAAAATAATCTCTTACAGTGTCAAAAAATGCAGAAAATGCATAGACACTTAAGAGAGAATTTAAAGACAGATAATGCAGCCAAAAAGGCTACACTGTCCAGTACTTCAACTAGAAATTCCACCATAAAATCCACAAAACAGCAAAGCCTGTACAGATTTCCCTTGCTTAACAGCAAAATCCCTCAGGAATGATAGAGAGAAGAACCTGGACAGACAAGCCCCATAGGCTGCCATTATGTGGCTTAATTAGGATACTGTGCCTTTAAGGAACCTTCCAGAACCTTCTCCCAGTATCCCAGAATGCATAGCAGGTCCAACTTAGTTTCAGTTCTTTTTGAAGGCGTAGAAAACGCCAGACCTGTAGCATTATGAACATGAATGACTCTCCACCGGGGAGGCGGGAGGGCGCTTATGACTATAACAGAGATACCCGTACTACAGAACTGGAGTTACAGGACAGAAACTACTCCTTCTGTAGTAGGGGATCTCTGTGTATAGTCAATCTAGTGAATAGAATGGCAAGCCCATCCCCACACCAAGCGGCGGTGGAGAATAAAATAACGCCACTACTGTGCGAACAGATTCCGCAGCGAAGCCTGCCCAACCTGAGCGTCTGCCCTGGCATCAGAGTCCAGGCAGTAATGCTTAGCAAAGGAATGGACCGACTTCCAAGTGGCCGCCTTGCAGATCTCTGCAATGGGAACATTACGGAGCATAGCTGTCGTAGCAGCTTTGCCCCTGGTGGAATGAGCCTTAGGCTTGCCCCCTAAGGTCTTATTAGCTTTGCAGTAACACAACTGTATGCAGGACACAATCCACCTCGAGATGGACTGTTCAGAGGTAGCAAGACCTGTCCTGACTGAGCCATAATTGATGAACAATTGGTCTGACCTACGAATATCTTTAGTCTTATCAAGATAAAACTTCAGCACCCTCCGCACATCCAGGGAATGTAAAGACCTTTCCGCTGGAGATGAAGGATTCTGAAAGAATGTAGGCAAAGTGATAGTCTGGTTGATATGAAAATCAGACACAACCTTAGGAAGAAACTTAGGGTGAGTACGCATAACAACCTTAGCATTATGAAACACAGTGTTAAGGTTCTTGGCAACACAATGCCTGAATCTCACTCACCCTGCGGGCCGATGTAATGGCCACGAGGAACGCCGCCTTCCAGGACAGGTGCTGCAACGAAGCCTTATGAATGGGTTCAAAAGGCTCCTTCATCAATCTGGACAGCACCACATTCAGGTCCCATGAAGGCGAAGGAAGCCTGACAGGAGGGAACACTTTCTTCAAGCCTTCCAAAAAATCTTTGATCACAGGGATCTGGAAAAAGGAAGTCTGTGAAGGGCCTTTCCTGTAGGCAGTCAAAGCAGCCAGATGAACCTTAATGGAATGGACATTAAGGCCCGACTGCGCCAGATGTAGCAGATATGGAAGGATGACATCTTCCTTGCATGTCGTAGGGTCATAGCTCTTAGACCTACACCAGATGCAAAACCTCTTCCACTTGTAAGCATACGAAGTCCTAGTGGAAGGTCGCTTAGCCTCCTTCAGTATGTCCATACAATCCTCTGGGAGATTCAAATGGCCATATTGCACTATTTCAGGAGCCATGCCGCCAAACTCAAAGACGAGAGGTTGGGGTGCACCATCCGCCCCCCGAACTTCGTGAGAAGGTCCGGCCTGCACGGCAGCTTCACGTGAGGAAGGAGAGATCGGTGGAGCAGGTCTGTGAACCACCACTGTCTGGGCCATTCCGGGGCAATCAGAATCATTCTCGCCCTGGATTGGGACAGCTTGATGAGAACCGCCGGAATCAGGGGAATTGGTGGAAAAGCGTACAGAAAGCTGTTCGACCAGTTGATCCATAACGCGTTCCCCAGCGTCCCCGGCTGGTAGTACCTGGAGGCGAAGCTTCGGCATTTGCTGTTTTCGGTGGTGGCGAACAGATCTACGTCGGGAGTCCCCCACCTTGCGAAGACTTCTCCTAGTACTTCGTCGTTTATGACCCATTCGTGGTTTTCCTGAATGAGTCTGCTCAGTTCGTCTGCCTGAACATTCTGCACACCTGGCAGATGGGTGGCCGTTATCGACAGTCCTCGAGCCAGAAGCCAGTGCCAGATCGCCTGCGCCTCCTGCGACAGAGTGCGCGATCTCGAGCCCCCCTGCTTGTTGAGGTAATACATCGTTGTCGTGTTGTCCGTCTGAACAAGCAGAGAGGTGGTCTGAAAGGACGGATGAAAGGCCTTCAGTGCCAAGTGAACAGCTCTCAGTTCCAGGAAATTGATGTGGTACGTGGACTCCGTCGGGGACCACGTCCCTTGAATTTGCAGGTCTCCGGAGTGCGCCCCCCAGCCTTGGAGAGACGCATCCGTCACGATGGTCTGTGTGGGAATGTCCTTGTGGAATGGAACCCCTCTGAGGAGATTCTCCTTCGAGCACCACCACTTCAGAGACTGAAGAGCATGTAGAGACAGTCGTATCTTGTCGTCCCAAGAACCTCTCCTCTGGTCCCACTGATCCTCCAAGCACTCCTGCAGAGGTCTCATCTGTAGCCGTGCGTGAGGAGTGAGAAAGATGCAAGAGGCCATCGATCCCAGTAGAGAAGACACCGTCCTCACAGTCGTAGACGGAGTGTTCATGAGAGCCTGAGCCTTCCGAACGAGCGATAAACGTCGCTCCTCCGAAGGAGACACGCTTGCTGACAGCGTATTGATGGAGGCTCCCAAATACTGGATGCACTGGACCGGATTCGGGACCGACTTGGACATGTTGATGTGCAACCCCAGCTTGTTCAAGAGAACGCACGTCTTCTGGAAGTGTGCTTGAGCTTCCGAGAAGGAGGAGGCCTTGATCAACCAATCGTCCAGGTACGGGTAGACAAACACCTTGTTATTCCGCAGGTGTGCTGCTACCACTGCCATACATTTTGAGAATGTCCTGGGTGCAGACTTCAGCCCGAAGGGTAGCACCGTGTACTGATAGTGATTGGTGCCGACTTGAAAGCGCAGAAACTTCCTGTGTTTGCATGCAATGGGCACGTGGAAGTATGCGTCCTGTAGATCTATGGCACACATCCAATCTCCTCGTTGCAGCTGAGGGTAGATCTGATGCAACGACAGCATGCAAAACTTTTCTCTGCGAATCCACTTGTTTGCCTGTCGCAAATCCAGAATGGGTCTGAACTCGTTTTTGTCCTTCTTGCGGACAAGAAAGAACCGAGAGTAAAGACCTCTTCCTCTTTGAGACAGAGGTACGTCTTCGATCGCCCTCTTCCTTAGCAGAATGTCCGCCTCCGCCTGAAGCTCGCGCAGTTGATACTGCGAGCTGACGGGAGGAATCGATGGAGGAGGGCTGGTGAAACGTAGACTGTATCCATTGCAAACAATATTCAGCACCCACTTGTCCTGAGTAATTTTTCTCCACTCTGCCAGAAAAAATTGAACGCTTCCCCCCACCGGAGCGGGTAACGGACGAGGGGGAAGTAACCGCTCAGGGTCGGGACCCGGCCGGGCCGTTGGTCGCGGTAGAGGACTGTTGTCGACCTCTACCCTCTTGGCGTTTCTGGAAGGGCCGCCTGTACTGCTGCTGCTGTTGCTGCTGTTGATGTTGTCCAGCAGACTGTCCCCTTCCACGACCCTGCGACCCAAACCGACGTTGGTACTGTCGGAAGGGTTTCTTCTCCTTGGGCTTCTCCAAGCCCACCACCGCCAGGGTCTCCGCCTCGGCCTTCATCCTGGCCATCTCGTCATTCGCGTGTTTCCCGAAGAGGGTATCTCCGGAAAACGGGAGATTCGCCACGCGTTGCTGTGCTTCCGGTTTCAGTGACGTCAACCTGAGCCAAGCATGGCGTCTCTGGTGAATCCCGTGGCAGTATCCGTGCGCTGACAGCAAGGATATGTCCGCTGCGGCGCCGATGGCCTGGTTAGAGACCAGCATCCCCTCCTGGACGATCTCCATGAAGTCCTCCTTGCGGTCTCGAGGGACAAGGTCTGCAAACTGCTCCATCGAGTCCCACAGTGACCGGTCGTAACGCCCCAGCAAAGCTGAGTCACTGGCGGCCTTCATCGAAGAGGCGGACGTCCCACACGCCTTACGACCAGCAGAGTCGATCCAGCGGCTCTCCTTGTCCGGAGGCACCGTGGACGCAGGGGAGGTGGCATGAAGCTTTCGGGCGGCTGTCACGATGAATGAATCCGGTACCGGGTCCTTCCTCAAGAAGGCTGGGTCCGAGTCCGGAGCCCTGTACTTTTTTAGGATCCTGGAAGGCGCAGACTTCACCGCTGCCGGCGTCAGGAAGAGCTGTTCGGCGGGCTCAAGGAGCCCTGGCACCAGAGGTAACAGGGGGCGAGACAAGTGCCTTTTGTGTAATGTCTCAAATATCACAGGGGTGGAAGTCTTAGGCGCTTCAACCTTGATTCCCAACTTCGCCGCTCCACGCAGGAGAACCTCCTGAAACGTGCCGATATCGTCTATAGGGGACACTCTAGTCTCCGGCGAATCGGACAACGTGGGCGAGTAGGAACGGGTCCCAGAGGCAGAACGTGACCTGGACCGACGTCTCTTATGGTGATGCCTGGATCTTGAGGAAGATCCACGTCCACTCCTCGATCTGTCCCGTCTCCCCGAGCGAGACCTCGACCTCTTGGGTCTCGGACGTTCCTTCGGCCTCCCAGGGTCAGGAATCCTAGGCTTCTTAGGAGTCTTCTTCGGTGGCGTCGGAAACTTGGGCATCGACACCGCCCTCGGCGGGACCGGAGGTGGAGGAGTAACCGGACGCGGGGTCTGCGGAGCCGGCTTCGGAGGTGGGGTCGGGGCCTTCGGAGGCGGACCCTTCGGCACAGCCGGCCGCGAAGGAGGTGTAGAGGGCTTCATGGGAGTATCTACCCCGGAATGCGCCGTTCCCGGCGAGCCACCATCCCGTCCGGAGCGTGGGGAGCCCCCCACAGTCCTGGGCCTGTCCTTAGGACCTCTAGACGCCGAAGACCGGTGCCCAGACGACGACCGATGGTCCCTCGACATCGAACGGCCCTTCGGCATCGACCGTTTCTCACTCCTCGACGTCGAACCGTGTCTGCGTCTCGACGTCGATCCCGACCATATGGACGAACCACGAAACCTCGACGACGGGCGATGGTGCCTCGACGGCGACCTCGACCTCTTCGCCTGTCTCGACGTCGACCTCTTGGATCGTCTCGACGTCGACCCTTTGGACCGTCTCGACGTCGACCTCTCGGTCCGTCTCGACGTCGATCTCCTCGAGCGTCTCGACGTCGGTCTTCTCGAATGCTTCGACGTCGACCTCTTCGGCGCCGGAGACTTCTTCCGTCTCGACGGCGGCCTCGACGACGAGGATCCCCTCGACGACGATGTCCTCGACTGCGAACGGCGGTGTCGCCTCGACGGCGAGCGCCGACGCCGGGCCCTCCGATGTCGACCACTCGACGCCGACATCGACGACGAGGAGATCGACACCGGCTTCGACGGCGGCCGGAACACGTTCCTCGACGTCGACGGGCGACGTTTTCTCGACCCAGAGCCCTGGGGAGACTTGGAACTGGCCGTTGACCGTCCCCTCGACGTCGTGGTCAGAGCAACTGACCCAGACGGAGATCCTGGGCGAGGGCTGGTCTTCCTGCCCCTGGGGAGCCCCCCAGAGGCCTCAGCATGGGCAGAAGGAGCCCCTCCTGACCCACCTCGTGCCTTCAACCTCCTTTCTTCAAGTCCCTGAAGTCTGATCTTCTTCCTCTCCTTCAGGGTCCTTCCAGAGAAGCCTCTGCAGATCACACAGTCCTCAGGGATGTGGGAAGAGGGAAGGCAGAGAATACAGACCTCATGGGGGTCTGACTTGGCCTTCTTCCTTGAGCACTCCGGGCACTTGTCGAATAATGCAGGCATTATGGACAAAAAAGAGTGCAGAAACTCAAGAAGGAAGACACCAAAGTACTTCTGAAAGCACCAAAAATCGAAATTAGTGTAAAACACCAACAAAACCCTTGAAAAGGGAGAGCTCAATGCTCCAGGGTCCTGCTTGCAGGAGCCGGAAAAAAGAACTGAAACTAAGTTGGACCTGCTATGCATTCTGGGATACTGGGAGAAGGTTCTGGAAGGTTCCTTAAAGGCACAGTATCCTAATTAAGCCACATAATGGCAGCCTATGGGGCTTGTCTGTCCAGGTTCTTCTCTCTATCATTCCTGAGGGATTTTGCTGTTAAGCAAGGGAAATCTGTACAGGCTTTGCTGTTTTGTGGATTTTATGGTGGAATTTCTAGTTGAAGTACTGGACAGTGTAGCCTTTTTGGCTGCATTATCTGTCTTTAAATTCTCTCTTAAGTGTCTATGCATTTTCTGCATTTTTTGACACTGTAAGAGATTATTTTTGATTGCTCCGGGGTCCACGCACATGGGCGGGACTATTCACTAGATTATGACTATACACAGAGATCCCCTACTACAGAATCATATTTCAGGGTTTCATCATGTACACTATAGCGGGATGGTCCTCCCAGATCTCTATGCATCTTTTATGTTTTTTTAGAATGTGTTTAGTGTTTGAAGTATGAATGTGGTATGTGTGGAAGTTGGTGATCAGAAATGTTGAGATTTTTGTCTTGGTGCCATTTCTGTATATAGTATTGCTTTGATGTATGCAGAAATATTCTTTGATGGGATGACTCAGCATTTAGTTTCTACTAGTTGATCCCATAATACATATGAGAATGTATCTTTTCTGTTTCATTGTTTAATATGAGTGTTTATTCTACGATTGTTCTCCAATATATGGGTATTCACATTATTTGTGTACACAGTTATTGCAGTGTTTCTTGGCTCATTTGAGACGCATAGTGAGCGCAGCTTTTATGGCGAGCGATTCCGTCCCAATAAAGAAATTTGCAGGCAGGACAGGTTGTTTAGACTTCAGTGTCTCTTGGCCAAGAGAGTCATATCTTCCTCCAGAAGCAAAGTCAGGTGATCCTCCGTTAGCAGGTTGTAAGTTGGAGGCATGCAGGAAGGGGCAGTCTTGAAGGGGAGCAAGTAGTCCCTTTGGACTATCTGGAGGACCCATCTGTCCGAGGTGATGTTCTGCCAGTTGTGGAGGTGATGGCTGATCTTTCCAACAACTGGCTCCCCATGATCTTGAAGGGCCGGACTACGAAGACATGGAGGCAGAGGTTGCAGGGGTGGTGGACTGACCCGACCTCTGGCCGCACAACCCACGCAGTCAGAACGAGCAGAGTTTGTTGAACTAGTGCGGCCTTGTGGCAAGGGTGTGGTTGTTGTGGCTGAGAGCCCCTTCCGTAGCCAAGAAAGGGGTGCAAGGCAGATAGGGGACGAGTGACCACTAAGACGTAGCCTTGTTTCCTAAGAGACAGGTGCTCAACTAGGCGTGGGTTGAGCAGCCACTGTAGATGAAATTGCTCTACACAGCTAGTCGGTTGTGTCAAGACAACAACGAATTAGGAACTTTGCCACATTCCTCCTGTTTTATACTACTTGGGAAAGGATGGCCCAGGCATCCTCCAGGACATGTGGCTGCTCTTGTGCAACTGTTTCCCACAAAGTGTGGGAATAACGTTCTATTAAGCATGCAGTGTTCACCGACAGCAATACAAGGCTGGTGGAAGAAAAATGTTTTTACTCCAACTATCCAGCCTCTTGGATTCCCTATCCTGGGGTGCGGAAGGGAACGCGCCTTGGGAGGTAGATGCTTGCACCACTAAGCTCTCTGGGATAGGGTAGTTGGTGAGCATATATAGGGCACCTGGTGCATGGCGATGGCTGCAGGCAATAGTCCTACTCACAGGATCCCCTGTGCTGGGCTTGGACCAGGTTCCCAGTAGGACATCAGTTAGGGCCTCAACGAAAGGCAGCAAGGGTTCCGGGGAGGAGACACCAGGTGCAGGACTTCCATCAAGATATTCGTCTTGACTGCCATGGAAGAGACCTGAATTAAACAAATGGCAATTGTGGATCTTGGGGCCATTGAAGTCTGGCTGTTAAAATCTATTGATACCTGTCGCCCTCTTTCCAACAAGGGGTTTAATAATCACTGTCCTCCTGCCACCTAGTTCACAGAGAGGCTAAAAAAAGAAAAAGCAAAATGTAAAATCTTGGAAAGACAATGGAGGAAAAGCTATGCACCAGACGCCAAACTGGCCTATAAAAAGTCCATAAGGGATTATCACTCTCTTTGTAACACAGCCCGAGCTGAATATGTTTCCTCTACAATTTCTAAAGCTCAGAACTGCTCCAAGACCTTATTTAAGGTGGTCAAAGAACTATATGGTTCAGAAAGTCAGACTACCCTCTTATCCTCAATGAAACACTATGTGAGGATCTTGCTCACATTTTTGTAAGCAAAGTTCAAAAGATATATTCCGCACTGGCTGGTGACAATCTGATTAACATCTCACAGCCAGACAACACCTCTCTTAATGCAGCCAGTGATACATTGCCTAAGAACGTAATAATATTAATTCCATTAACAAACTGGAAACTTGGTCTCTCCTGGATACAATCCTTTTTAATCAGCTCTTGGCCAGCTTAAAATCTGGCTTCCCCGGTGATCTACTCCCTATCTCTGTGCTGAAGCAACTTGAGTCTCTTTCACTTATGCTAATTATGGAGCTTCTTAATGCCTCCTTACAGAAGGGATTAGTCCCGCCTGAATGGAAAAATGCCATGGTTCTCCCGGTTTTAAAGAAGACTAATGTCGACCCTTCTAAGTCTTCCAAATTTTTGACCAATTTCATTGCTTCCGGAATTTTCCAAAATTCTGGAAAAACAAATTCCCAGCTATCCTCCTTTGTTGAGACCCAGAACGTTTTATATCCTTCACAATCAGGATTTAGAGCAGGGTGTTTGACTGAAACAACTCTATTAGGAATCACTGAAATGCTTCAACACAGTCTGGACATTGGTGACACGGTGGACCTTATCTTACTTGACCTGATTGCCACATTCGACAAAGTGTAACACAAAGTGTTGTTGAAAGCATTGCAGTCCCTGGGCATTGAGGGCCTAGCGCTCAAATGGCTTGACTCCTTTCTTACCAACCGCAAGTTCCAGGTTTTTTCTTCCACTGCTGTTAGAACTGGGGGTCACTAGTTGTCTGAGGTAGGTACCTTAGTCCAAACAGGGACCCATGCTTCTAGTCAGGGAAAGGAGGGTCACACTCTTAGATAACCCCTGCCCCCCCCCACCCCCCGGTAGCTTGGCACGAGAAGCCAGGCTTATCTCCAAGGCAATGTGTAAAGTATTTGCAACCACACTGCCAGTAACACAGTAATAACACCACAAATGGACACCACACTGATTTAGGAAAATAGTGGTATCTTTATCAAGAAGAAATATGATGAGACCAAACGATAAAAATATCCAGCATATGCATATTCGTAACATTTCACTGGGCCGGTTATTAGGCCAGCAATCACTTGTGGGTTCTTGCGGTATTAATTAGCAGTTCACGATGATCTAATGCAGTCCTAATGCAATGCTATGCAGTTCGTAATGTAGAAATAAGACAGTCCTTAATGCAAGTACCAATACGGATCGTAAAGCAAGTAATAAGGCTGTTCGTAATGCAAGAACTATTGCGGATCGTAAAAGCAAGTAATAATGCAGTTCATAATGCAAGTACTAATGCGGATGGTAAAAGCAAGTAATAATGCAGTTCGTAATGCAAGGACTAATGCGTATCGTAAAAGCAAGTAATAATGCAAGTACTAATCCGGATCATAAAAGCAAGTAATAATGCTGTGAGATTCGGCGGACGTTGCGCCTGCACAGCCTACGACTCCCAGAAAGCATCTGGATTGAAGGCGAAGCAGCGCCCATAAAAGGACGTGACGCGCACGCTGTTACATGCGTAATTCTGAATTCGAACCTGTCGAAACTTGGTGCCAGAAGTATTCACCCGTGTCCGGAAGACAGCGCAAGGAGGCGTCGATTACCGGCTTATCGTTGTTTTGCAGTAGGAGAAAGACTGCATGTTTGGTGTCTGGAAGGAAAAGAGTTCCCATACGTCGCCACCATACTGAGAGGCGTGTTAGCCTTACACCCGTTGGTTTTCCTGCGGCCATTGTTGTGCTCTGGGCACAGGCTTTCTCTTCAGGAACTCCCGCCCATGAGGAAGAGAAGCAGCCCCCGTGCCGTCGACGGCATCTACAGGTAGGAGCAAGTCTGTTGCCTAAACCCCCCCAAAAAGGGTGAATGTACTCGGACTCGAGTCGTGACATTACCCCCACAGTCAAATACTCCAGCTCCGTCCATAGTGAGCTCGGGAGATTTTCACTTTTCTTTGTTGACACGAAGGATCTGCCAACGCTCTGGAAAGGTCACAAGACTTTCACGTCGTTTTAGTTCCAGGTAATTTCTTAGCGAGATATTACTGAGAATAGTGTTGCATGCACTTTGGTGTGCGTTTGTATTTCAGGTTCTACTCCCTGCTGTTCCCTCCCTATCCTTCCCTCACTTGATCATCCTAATACTCCTTGCAATAATTGTAGGAGTTGGGGAGATCAAGGGGTGGAACCCTTATTGCATCACGCAAATCCTGAGGAGCATCCGATTTCGGACAGGAAAGTCACAATGCAGTTTGGCACCAATCGCGGTGCTAGTGAAGATCTCTATGCATTCTTGGCTGACTCGCGGTCAGTGACTGCCAAAACATGCCCCCAATACTGTTATGAAGGAAACAAAGTGCAACTCCACAATCTGAAACTGGTACTGCCACTCCTCGAGTACGGGCCGCGCTACTGACTTGAGCGGAGGCTCGCGCTGCAAAGATGGGAAAGGCCAAGAGCGGTCTCTCGTAGCACGCACTCCGCCCCAGGCAATTACACACGTACGCTCGCTGAGGGTTACCTGGGCGGGGGGTGTAGTCTCTCACTCCTCACGGCTTGGGCGTCACGCTGTGCGGCTTTGGGTTGACGGTGTGCTCCTCGCAGTGAGAATCGGACTACCAGGCGACGGCCTCGCCGCTGATCGGCTCCTGGCGCAACTCAGTTGATTTTGGACAAAGGACCTCGGACCCACGATGGTGAAGGTTCACAGGTTTCTCTTTGGCAAAGTCAGGCCGCCGGCGGTGATTTCTCACAGCTCCACCTTGGGACGACGGTCTGGGCCGAATGCAATAACGATTACAGCACTTCTGGTCACACTGTCAATCAAAGCAAAGCGCAAGACTGCTCCGGGGCACACGGTCACGGGGCAATTCTTACGAAGGTCTCATGCTGCAAAAAGCACACGCACACAGAGTCGCCGAAACACACTAGGAAGCTTTGATGTTCGTGAGTTTCCACAACAGGAATCCAGCTCCTCTCGGGATCTTGGAGACAAGTTACTTCAGGACACAGCAAAGTCCTTTCAAGCAGGGGGACACAGCATACAGCAAAGTCACTTGTCTCCTCCTTAGTCAAATCAGCAAACTGCATGCCAGCCCCAGAACACACAGCAAGGACAGTCCTTCTCTTCAGTCTCTTCAGCTCTTCTTCCTTGGCAGAGGTTCCTCTTGATCACAAAGTAGTTTCAATCCTTGTTCAGGCTTGAGTTCAGGGGTTTCAGCTCTCACATTTATACCCCTAAATGCATTTGAAGTTTGTGTTCAGGGGGCTCTGAGCCCAGTCCAAACCAGACCTGGGTGTCTTCCTGCCAGTGCACACCTTCCTTCTTTGATAGTAAGGGTCTGGGCCCCAGATGCTCAGCAGGAGGTAAAGCCATTGTTTTGTGGCAGCAGCACAGCCCTCTTCACTTCAAAGGGGCTACTTCTCACTCCACACCAAATGCACACCTGCCTGTTGCTGTACCAACTACTCCTCCCTGGTGTCAGGACTCCCCAGACCCTGTCACATTCAAACCCAGACAGTCAATACACAACCAGGCAGGGGCACGCAGGATGGTTAGGACAAGAAACCAGCCACTTCTAAAAGCATGGTTTCTAAACACGCAATTTAAAAACCATCTTCACAAAAAGATGAGTTATTAAATTCTGAGTTCAGGCACACTAAACTCCATCTCTCCATCTTATGCCTATGGGAAGATATGCTGGAAACATGTGAAACAGCATTCCCCATTCTGTCCTATGGGCAAGATGGCCTTGCAAAAGTGAAAAACGAATTTGGCAGTATTTTCCTGTTAGGACATGGTACACACCTCAGTATATGTCCTACCTTTCACATACACTGCACCTTGCCCAAGGGGGTACCTTAGTCCTACTATAGGGGTGTCTGATGTGCATAAAAAGGGAAGGGTAAGGCCGGGCAAGTGGGAGCACTTGTCAGGACAACGAGGCAGTAAACAAACTGCGTGCAGGCACTGCAGTGACAGGCCCGAGATGTCTTTCTGGGGCTACTTGTGTGGGTGGCACAATTAGTGCTGCAGGCCCACTAGTAGCATTTGCATTACCAGCCCTGGCACACATAGTGCACTTTACCAGGGACTTTACTAGTGAGACAAACATACCAATTATGGACACCAATTACAAGAACACTTTATACAGGGAGCACTGGCACTTTGACACTGATCAGCAGTCGGCAACACAATGTCAGAAAAAGGTCTAGGAGGAAGGCAAAAAATGTAAGGAACTTTAACCAAAAAGGGTCAAGTCCAACAATGGCCAGTTCTAAAAAGCACTTATCTCCGCACTGAGTGCCCCAGGGATCTATAGTGAGCCCTCTGTTGTTTAATGTCTATGTTCGCCCACTGGCAGATACTGCTGAAGAGGCAGGACTGTCCCTATTTTCTTATGCTGATGATACTCAGATAATTTTTCCCTCTCAGCAGCGAAGGAATCTGAATCATCCACTCTCCAGTCTGGTTTGAGGAAAATTGCATCTTGGATGCAGGTTAATTTACTCAAACTGAATGGAGAAAAAACTGAAGTTTTGATTTTAGTAAAAAACCAACATCTTTGGGGTCCCCAGCATTGGCCTGTGGAAATAAGTGTTCTTCCCCAGTCTGCTCATCAAGTACGTAACTTAGGCTTTATCATTGATGATCAGTAATCAATGAAAAATCAAGCTGTGAAGGTGGCCTCAATCTGCTTTACCATCCTCAAATGGTTAAAGAAGATTCTTTGGATATTGCCCTTCTCTACCCAGAGAAGAGTAGTCCAGGACCTTGTTACATCTAGGCTGGACTACGGCAACGTCCTATATCTGGGCTCTAACAAAGATGTGATACAAAGATCGCAGACGGTGCAAAATGCGGCTGCCAGGCTGTTCTGCCAGGTCCCTAAGACTGCCTCCATCCCAGGCTTTCTTCGTAACCTTCACTGCCTTAATGTGGAGAATCACATTGAATTCAATCCTTGAGCTACATGTTCAAAATCAAAACTGGTTCAGCCAAGCAATACCTGGAATCTTTAGATCAACCATATTTACCTTCACGCACCCTTTGCTCCACCACCCAGCTTAAATTTACTATTCCTAGAATCAGACTGATGCGCGGTCGATCCTTTGCTTACTTAGGACCTTCTTTGTGGAACTCTCTTCCATTTTTCACTGCGTAATGAAACGGGTTATGGGAACTTTAGAAAATGTTTGGAAACTTGGCTGTTCAACTTGTTGCTTCTTTTCCCTCTTCTCTTTCCTCTCAGGCTGGCGCCAGGAAACCCTCGAGGTAGCTGAGCACCTTATAAACTTGAACATAACATAACAATTTCCAGGACCGCAGCTGCCCTTCACACCACAGCATATGCTGCTCCCTCCTCCGTAGCCACTGTAGGAGAGAATACAGGCCAGAACTGGAGAAGTATCCAGTCTGCTGGCCTCATCCATTTCCTTAAGCCAGTCAATTTCTTGATAAGGCGGGTCTTGTAAAGTGTCCAGCTAGCCTTCCCAATCTTTCTCCACTCCTAGCCCTTTAAAACAGGGCTGTGGAGGTGACCTAGAACCTAAGGGTTCTATCGGCGCCAGTATCGGCACCAGACGATCTGGCTCCAGGTCATCGCGGATAAGAATAGGGCTGGCGCCATGGGTGGGCTCTGGCGCCACCTGGAGTCTCGGCATCAGGGAAGGGCGCCGTTGTATGACAGGCGTTGATCCAGATCCAAGGGTGGGGTCTTCGGACTGGAGCCACCGGCCACCTCGGAGCATCTAGGGCCCGAAGGCACACCAGTAGGGTCAGGCTACCCAAATATGAGATACATGGCACCCTAAAATTCCTTGAGCTGGGTTGGGGTTGCTCCGGCTCCCGGGAAGGCTGGGAAGCATGGAGCTGACCCAGGTGCAGGTTCTGAGGAACGAGGCCTAGAGCACAGAGACTCCTCCGTCGCGTCGACCGACAGGCAGGGAGAGGTCGAAGTATGCTTCTACTTCTTATGTTTCTTGTGCTTCTTACCTGACCGACTCTACTTTTTAGACTGGGGTGGTGCCCAGACCTTCCTCTCAATTGGACTGTGAATGAGACCTCCAGCAAGAACGATGAAGTACCGAGTGCCGGGCCGTTATCAGCTTTAGGGACCAAACCCTCAAAGCCTCTGGAGCCATGGCCCAGCATTCAGAGCACGATTGTAAGTCGTTGTTGCCCTTCAGGCACCAGAAACAAACCAGATGTGGGTCCGTCACCGACATGGCAGGGTAACAGTGGCAGCCCAGCTTGAAACCAGAAGTCTTCTTGGAATTGAGGAAAAACCTACACACTGAAAAAGGGATCGACAAAACATCGAAAAAAGCCTGTCAAGAAGTGACAAAGGGTAGCTTTCTTCACAGATCTGCGCAGACTGGCGCGGAAAGAAAAGAACTGACGTAAGCGCAGCGAGGTGGTGCCTATATAGGTGACATGGACATCACAGCGGCGCAGACAATGACATCACGAGGAGGACACCAATGCCACCTATCAGCATGCAGGGCTATTGTTCGAAGAAAAATCTTCTGGATCCAGCTTGACACCTAGGAAATTCAAAGTGAAGGAGTCTCCGGCTAGATGTCTCTAACAAATGTAATGATTTAAAAGATAGAAGAGATGATCTAAGATGCAGAAGGTTTATATGGTATGACATTTCCTTGTTGAACAATATCCCTTGCTTTTGGAGTAGATTCGTACTCTCAAGCCCATCAGGGAGGCACCTACCATAATTGCCTGTGATAATATTTCTGGTGACAAGGCACTCCTGAATAACACCATCATTGAAAGGACTTTATTGCAGCCAAAGAGAGTAAACTGAGCTATAAGAGTATGACACCACTGGTCTTCTAGACAATGCTCAAGTGATCTCATGTGGACACAAGAATAATGTACCAGGAAAATGCAAGAGGTCATGAATCTCAGAACAGATGGGAACTCACAGGCAATCAGACGTGCTATACTGTGAAAAGTAAGACACCAGACAGATAGAAGACATTCTCTATTCCAATGGAAGCAACATTGCTTGTTTGGTGGTCATCACAGCTCCTAGGTAGTGGAAGCAATGAGTTAGGACAGTTGTTGGCTTGAATGGCCTGAACGCCCAGACAGTAAAGAATATAAACAGTCATTTGGAAGTGCTTCAAGCAGAAGTGAGGAATTGTGTGACATTTCTCAGATGCAAAGGAGCCTGATCTCGGCTCAGACAAAAGAGATAATTCAATTACAACATAAGATGCACTGTACAACTTCAAATCGTGCAGGCCCAGCTTGAAGACGAGTGAGATCCTAAACCCGTCAGCAGCTCAGACAGTAAATAACGAACCATCTGTTTGTCTAGCTATGAGAGCTGAGATGTCTTCTCTGTTTTTCTGGAGAGAATACCTTCACAGTTAGTCATTACTTTATTTCAACTGACCTGATCTCTGCAACTGAAAAAGCTTACAGTTATACTCCCTTTCTTGTCACCAAATCTGCACACCCTCCCTCCTTTGTCTCATTTCACCTCCCTTTTCTCGTTCCTTCTGCGGTTTCTCTGTTCTAACCTATTCTTTTCCATTTTTTTGCTCTCAGTCTTTTGGATACTGCAGCTAACGACAACATGCCTTCAAACACATGGGCTGTCACTGCTTTTTCTACCTAGTTCTATGCACTCCTTTGAAGGCTGTGAGAAGGTAGAATGTAATCTGAGATGTGTCTCTCAGTTTCATGTAGCAGCATTTAATGCCCAGTATTCAGTTACAGAATATAATATAAAAGCAAATACGCCAAAATCTGAATCCCAGGTCTCACGATGAGGAACCAGCTACAGGGAAAAAAAAAGAACCTAACACTAAAGTCTTCAAGGCAAGACCACGGACTCACTGTCAGTGAAATTGCTCTCCCTCCCTCACAGCTCCACCATTACGTGAGGCCTTCCCCTGAGCCTCTGCACTCTCCAGTGTTGGTGTTCGAGGCCCTCCTCCACCCGCAGGTTTCACCTGCGCCTCATCCCTGGTGGTCCAGTGGACCTCTGTCTCCATTCCCTTGCTCCGCTTTTTCCCTCCTGTTTTACTCGTTTCTTCCCTCACTTCTATCTCCCCCCTTCACTCTCCTCCTGGGTCTTAACCTCAATTTTCTGTCGTTTTCCCCTCCTTTCAAGCTCCCCCTTCACTCTCCTGTGTCTTTCCTCTGTTTTTCACTCGTTTTTTACCCTCAATCTCCCCCTTTCAATCTCCTGTGTCCTCTGTGTCTTTCCTCCACTCTTTCTTGCACTCTTGCTGCCTTAATTGCACTTTTCTCTCTCTTTTTGCCTTTTTCCTCTTGCCTTTTTTAGCCAGTTTTTCCCCGTCGCTGCTGCCCCGCGGCCGCTCCCCCCCCCATCACGACCAGTGCGACTGGCCCAATTCAGCTCCCTTCCCCGCTCCCGCCTCCAAGCTGTCCAGCCCTCCCCGACCCCTACTTAATTGCGGCCAATGCGCTGCCATGCTGCTGGGGCGCCAAAGGCAAGCCCGTCTGCGCTCGTCCGTGACCCCACTGCGACCAGCGCCAGGAACCCTGGATCTCTGCACCGCCAACGCTACTACATAGCGCCACTCCACGCTCTCAGCCCAGGCCGCAACAACAACTGCAAGCTACCATCACCAGCCGACACCCACGAATCCTTCAGCTGTCACCGCTGTCAGCACACCTGAAGTACCGCTAAGACCACTGACCCAGCGCAATTCGCCGGCAAGAACACAACCAAACCGAAGACACTGCAATGCATCCTCCTCAACGTCCGATCCCTCCACAAACGCCACCGAAATCTGGGACCTCCTCGACAGTACTACCCCGGACGTTGCATTCTTTACCGAAACCTAGACCAACACCACCTCAGGACCGGACATCGCCATTGCCATTCCCCAAGGATACAAGATCTCCAGGAAGGACAACCCCACCCGCCGTGTAGGAGGAATCGCCATCGTCCACAAATCCACCCTCTGCCTGAGCACACTCCCCGACAAGCCCACACAGCTGATAGAACACCTTCACTTCAAGATACTGGCCAGCCTTACCTCCACCCTCCGTGGAACCCTCATCTACCGACCCCCTGGACCCCGGGAACTTTTCGCCAACTCCATCACGGACATCATCTCTCCGCATGTCATCGTGTCCACCAACTACACCCTACTCGGAGACCTCAACTTCCACCTCGACAACCAACTGGACCCCACCACCACATCCCCTCCTGGACAACCTCCACAACATTGGACTCCCCCAGATTGTGACCGAACTCACGCACTCAGCAGGACATACCTTTGACACCCTCTTCACAACAGGAAACTCCATCACCTTCATTCACACCGCCGAACTCCCATGGACTGACCATCGATGCGTCCACTTCACCTTCAGAACACCCACCATCCACAGACACCAGCACTTGCTCCCACGAAGGAACTGGACCAGAATCACCAACGACCAGCTAACCTCATCACTCAGCAACTCCACCCCAACCATCGTGGAAAACGACGACGCCAACACCACAGCCCGAACTCTGCACAGATGCCAACACAATAGCCACCCTCAAGAAAAACAACAACACCCACGCCAAGAAAGCTAGATGGTTCACCAACGAACTTCGAGAGTCCAGAGGCACTTGCCGCCGCCTCGAAAAGGCCTTGAGGAACATCAAATCCACAGAAGCCCACAACAACTTCAGAGCCGCCTCCAACGCCCACCACCAACTCATCAGAAAAACAAAGAAAAAAGCGATTGAAGACAGAATCTCCACTCATGCACACAACAGCAAAGAACTCTTCAACATCATCAAGTAGTTCGCCCAACCCACCATCGAGTCCACTGACATCCCTCCCTCACAGGACCTCTACGACAACCTCAGCACCTTTTCCCACCACAAAATCAAGAGCATCTACGACAACTTCGACGAAGACAACTAACACACTGAACCCTCACCAACCACCCCCGACACCCTGAAGCCAGCGATCGACAACTGGACAGCCCTCACCACCGAAGACACACTGAAGACGATGAAGTCAATCCACTGCGGGGCCCCTAAGGACCCCTGCCCCCACCACATTTTCAAAAGAACCACAGACACCATCGCACCCATGCTCTGCCTCACCATCAACCGCTCCCTGGCAACCGCTTCATTCCCTGACAACTGGAAACATGCTGAGATTAACACCCTGCTGAAGAAACCCTCGGCGGACCCCACGACCTCAAAAACTACAGACCTATCTCCCTGCTCCTGTTCCTAGCAAAAGTCATCGAGAAAGCCTTCAACAGCCAACTCGCCACATTCCTCGAAGAGCACAACATCCTCGACTCCTCCCAATCCGGCTTCAGAAAAAAACACAGTACGGAAACCGCCCTCCTTGCCGCAACAGACGGCATCCGTACCTTACTGGGCAAAGGAGAAACATCAGCCCTCATCCTCCTCGACCTCTCAGCGGCGTTCGACACATTCTCTCACTGCACCCTAATACACAGACTCCACGACGCAGGGATCTAAGACAAGGCCCTCGACTGGATCCGCTCCTTCCTCGCCGGCAGAACGCAGCAGATCAGACTTCCCCTCTTTCCTCTCAGACCCTACACCTACCACCTGCGTAGTCCCCCAGTGGTCCTCCCTCAGCCCTATGCTCTTCAAAGTCTACATAGCTCCGCTCGCCCCCATCGTCAGAACCTACGGACTCAACATTGTGTCATACGCAGACGGCACCCAACTCATCCACTCCCTATCCAACGAACCCAACACTGCCAGACACAACTTTCGAGAAGGCATGGAAGCTGTAGCCAAATGGATGAAAAACAGCTGCCTACAACTAAACACAAACAAAACGGAAGTACTCATCATGGGCCCAAACCCAGATGCCTGGAACAACACCTGGTGGCCCCCCGCCCTCGGAAGCCCGCTCACCCCCACGGACCACGCACGCAACCTGGCAATCATCCTGGACTCTGAGCTCAAAATGGACCGCCAGATCAACTCCGTCTCGTCCTCCTGCTTCCACACCCTCTGCCTCCTATGTAAGACCTTCAAATGGATCAACCTCGAACACAGAAAGACTGTCACTCATGCCCTGGTCACCAGCAGGCTCGACTACGGCAACGCACTCTATGCCGGAATAAACAAAAACATCACCCGCAAGCTACAGAACATCCAAAACGCTGCCACATGACTGGTCCTCAACCTGCCAAGCCACTGCCACATCTCTGAGCACCTGCGCACACTCCACTGGCTCGAAGCTAGAGTCACCTTCAAGATGCTAACCCACGCTCACAAGGCCCTCCACGACACCGGACCAGCATACCTGAAGAGCCGACTCAAATTTCACGCACCCCAAAGGACCCTACGATCAGCCCAGCTCTCCTATGCCGTGGTCCCCCGCACCAGAAAGACCAGATCGAGAGGCCGCTCCTTCTCCTTCCGCGCGGCCAGTGCCTGGACCGACCTTCCGCTCCACCTCAGACAGATAACATCACTCCCCATCTTCGCAAGAAACCACAAAACCTGGCTCTTCGACAGACCCCCTTCTTAATGGACTGGAACTTGCGGACCCCTCCTCCCCCCACACCCCCAGCGCCTTGAGACCCTTACTGGGGAGTAGTCGCGCTTAACAAACACCTGATTTGATTTGATTTGAAGGCAAGGGTTATCCAGACAGTGAATGTCATCACTTATAAAGTTAAATTAAGGTTCAGACATTTGTTTTGATCATTTAAATCACTTTATACCAATGGATTCCTTGGGGCAGAACCTAAATGCCGTAGAGTATTTTACAGGATAAAAACACACACAAGAAAATCTGATGAAATCTAAAGTCTGGACCACACAAAGACAATACAGTCACCTTTACACAAATTTCCTCTGAAACAGGTATTTACATGACAGGCTTATGGGTAAGAGTCTTCGAGATACTAAATTAATTACTCTAAATTCAACACCCTATGCTGATGACACCCAATTGGTTGTATCAGCTGTGGACAATGATGTCAACTACTATTTATGACTACATGACTGTATGATTGCCCTGAGCAGCTGGATGAGCAGACATTGCCTAAAGTTTAACTCCAGTAAAACTGAGGTTATACTATTTGGCAATCTCTCTCCAGCACGGTCTCCTGCCTGTTGCCCCGACATTCTGGGCTCACCTCCCCTCCTGGTGACCAAAGCTAAATACCTAGGGTTTATCGTGGACAATAAGCTCAGATATGAGGTCCAGGTGTCTAAGGTAGTGTCCTCTTCATTCAATACCATTAGAATCTTAAGGAAAATGTTTCCTTTTATCCCCAGAAACAACAGGAAGACTGTGGTCTCTGCACTAGTCCTGTCAAAGCTAGACTATTGTAACAGCTTATATATGAATCTCCAGGAAAAACTACTTAGGAAGCTCTAGGTGGTGCAGCCAGATTGATTCTGGACATTCAGAAAGATCAGTCGGTATCTTCAGGCATCCAGGAACTACACTGGCTCCCGTTGCGACAGCAAATTAAATTTAAAGCGCCCTGTGCGGCCCATAAGGCCTTTGCAAAGAGAAGGTCCGACATTTTTATGGAATGCTTTTAACTGGCATTTTCCAAACAGACATCTTTGGTCAGCTAGTGCCAGACTGATTACCACCACAAGAGTCAGAAAAGAGAACGGGGGATAAAGGAGCTTCACTAACAGTACAGCCAAGCTGTGGAACTCTCTTCCACTGTAGCTTACGGCCATACCCACCCTCCGTGCCTTCGGAAAATAACTTAAGACATGGATATTTAACAACTAGTAATCTCCCGGCTCAGTATGCTTATGTTCAGCAAGCACCAAGACACCTATAGGTAGACATGCGTTATATATGTCTGTATAACAGAACATAACATCTAAATGTTAGATAAACGTTTATACAACTATTTTGCTTACTTTAACCATTTTTACAGCATGTTGTTTTGTTGGCAGCAGCTGAATGTCCAACAGTTGTTATACGATGAAATACACACAGAGGCCAATCAGACAACATCTAAATGCTGGACCACACGAAATTAGCTACCTTGACACAAATTACCCCTTAAAGGAACAGGTACATTTCATAAAGCCTAATGACTTCCAGCTAAGAACTTACAGATAGGAAATTCTATGAGCTCTAAATGTTAGATTAAGGCATATACAATTATTTTGGTAATTCACACAATTTTATAACAATGGATTCCATGCAGCAATGAACAACTGTTTTCCATGCATGGCCAGCTCTGTGTCCTAACTAGTTTAGTCTATCTGTGGCACACAACAATTGGTATTACTACCTGCAGCATATCATGCGGTTTCATCTTTAAAATGAGACTACTGTGGTTGTAAGCATGCATTTATGTACTTAATATTTAATCTCGGCTTAACATTTAAACACCTACAAAAGACTGCCACATTATTTTGTACGAAAAACATTACCTTGGGCTTTAGCCATGTGCACTTGCAAGTTTAAAAGCTCTGCACTCTCAGTAACTCTGGTCTGAGGGAACGCTTCGTCATTTACGCTTACTTCACATTTCGCGGCAGACGTACAATTCTCACCGAGTATGGTGACTAAATACTACAAAACACAAGGACAGGTTGGTGAGGTAAAAATAGATTAAGTTGGATATAAATTTGTTGGCTCTAAAATATTTTAGCAATAAATCAAATTACAGTTGACAGACAATGTAACTGAGCAGTTATTTCTAAAATACATTAGGAATACTCAGCTAAATACTCAATGAAGAACTCAGGTACACCTATGAATCTGATGACAAACTGGCTAACTGGGATAATAGACCCAATCTTAAAATAAATCTAACTGAAAAATTACACAAACTCAAAATAGCGCCTAGTCTTAGAGATTTCAGTATAAAGGTAGTAATGATACTAGTCAAAAGCCAAAATAGGTCAAATCTAAAAAATGGCCAAACAATAAATGAAAGCCTGATGGAAGGCAATTAGCTGTTAAACGTAAATTGCAAATTAACATTCTCCTTACATTTTAACAAAATGACTTATGAGTCTAGTATAACTACAACATGCAATTATTTCACTTCAGAGATGCTGTCAAAATGTAAAATAATTTGCAAAGTAGAAACTACAATAGGAACAAGGGCTGACCCCATTTATAAGGCTAAACATACAAATCAAAGAAAGTTCTTCAGAATCAGCTGACAAATTTGATTATATATTCAAATACTGGATTATCAAAGTAAGTGCACAGAATGTGAATGAGGACTATACCAGCAAAATAGGCATTGATAGATACTAGACTGCTTACCAAATTACCGCACTTAAGTGTACTAAACAGCCCATTTGAGAAAAGCACCATCATTATTGCAAACCTAGGCCTACAAAACAATAATCTGACTATCTTAGAAGACTTTAATGTTTAGCAGAATCAGATCTAAATACTACAGTGAAACACTTTCTCACAAATGTGATCAGAGACAACTTACATTTTAATGTTACAGGCAACACATACAGTTAAGCCCTGTTTTTTTGACAATCTTTACAGACTATAACCTACAAATGGCATCGTACACAAATCCTAGATCGAATCACACCATGTGGTAGTGATTTTTAACATCCAGCTGGGAAACTAAACCACTGGAATAAAAATTAGAAAGGAATCTACAATATAATTTGGAAGGAAGTTACACCATCAAATATAGATTTCTACATAAGCACTCATACTTAAAAAAACGGATTCTACTAAAGTTTGCTAAATTAAACAAACTAGAAAGTTAAATGAAAAATGTTCATGATAAACTCCTCTAAATAAACTAAAAAACGATAATAAAAATAAATCACAATGATGACGAAACGAGTAAAACTTCAAAACAAAATGAGGTAATTGTGAAAAGGGGAGCATGATAATCTGATCACTTTGTGAAGCATCAACTTGATCAGCACAAAATAATTCTAATAGCACTTTCTGTTCTAAATGAATAACCTTTATTAATTACATAGTTCAAAACACACCAAAGCACTGTGTGGTAAATGAATACAAATCTTTACTCAGATATTAAAAGTTTACATACAATCAAGGTAATGTATATAGAAACAAGACCCAATAGCTATGTTGTTTTAACAAGCACCCACTCCCCCAGCCTTAAAAGTTATCAAAGTTTGCTGAACACAAACATTCAGCCTGTGCTGCAATAATTTATGGTCTTTCTTACACAGGAGCAGATGAGGATACTCCCTTTGGGAAACCAGTCCTGTGATGAAGATCATCCTTTCCATTGATTAGTTTAGCGAGAAGAATAGGTTGGGCAGGTGGAGGATACATAGGAAAAAGTATCCAACCAGCTGAACAAAAGGATATTCACCTTCGGGTTGGGTTTTGGATGAGCCTAAGAATGGTTTTCTTTTGCACTGAAAAGGTCCAGTTAATGATTTCTCAGTTGGCTAAATATTTCATGAACATCCAATATGACTGATGACCCACTGAGCTTGTCTAGTTGCGCATTTATGTATTTAAAGTTGAACCACCACAATCTACAGCTTTTGGGCTTTCATCAATTATGATCCTGATCCCTTGTTCCTCACTTCTTCAGACAGAATAGTGTTGCTGAGTTGACTGTCTGAATCAGAATGTTTTGTATGTGACTGATAGCAGAAATAACTTGAAGTTTAGGAAGACTGTTCCAGTTTCAGGCTGCATTTATAAATTATGTATATCTTTTTGTCAATATCCTTTAAACTTTGATTTGGGTTTAAAGTAGTATTAAACAACTGACCATTGCCCATGCTTTTATATGTGGATGAAGCAGTTCTGATAGCTAGAACCTCTAATCATCTTAAACGTCTACAAGCATTTGTGGGCTTAATGGAGAACTTGGACCTTGGACTAATATGTCCAAAATCTTTATCATAGTATGAGGACCAAAAAAAAGAAAACCGTCACTCTTGCAATTAAAGGAAAGCACCTCGAGAGTGTTAACTTTTTTCCACACCTGTGCGTAATGTTTGAGTGTAGCAATACCTGGGATGCCTGTGTGGGGAGTAGGAGAGCATGTTTCTCTTGGATAGTTGGTTCTACATTTTAACTTCTCCTCTATAATTGGGAGAAAGCCAATTGAACCTCTTGTGAAGAGCTACAGATGAAAGTGTATTCCTGTTCTTACATATTATGCAGGGATCGGGATACAGTAATGTTAAGAATTTGCAAGTATAAGAAAATAGCATGCTTAGAGGGAACCTGGGGTGCCTGCATGCAGCCCCCATATTTGGGTTTATTAAGAAGTTGATTTGGTCTAAACGGAGGATCATGTTAACCTGGCACTGTTGCTGTTATGGTGCTCAATGTGGACCAATGATCACACCTTACTTAAGAATGACATTACTGAGGACTGGTTGGCGTGTGCCTTGGGTCCTTCGATCCCTTGGCTCCACTACATTCAGACTTCATTTTTGTAAACATGAGGGCCCTTAGGTAGGAGCACGAAGCCTGGGTATCTAATAATGTTTAGGCAGGCAGCACTCGGGAAAGGGAATTATCAGAGTCTGTAAAGTTCTCCTTCAAGGAGTATGCTATGATATAAATAGGCCCTTGGATGAAGCTATACCTGGAATGGGTCAGACAACCCTGGGAAAGAATGTTATTCACTAGGTTTCGTATGGGATCAATTAGATGGAAACTCTGTTTTCCTCTAGGTCAATATGATGTTGCTAGCTTTAGCCGTTGCTCTTTTGAAGAAACTTCTTGCCAAACTTTGCTTCATTTTGTATTTTTTTTTACAAATATTAGAAACATTTGTGAAGAGTTCTTTTGATCCCAATCTTTAAGAAGTTACAGATCAAAAAATTTATAGCTGCTCTAATTTACCTGCAATTGCTCTGGTAGGCGGAGGTATGCTACAGAGTAGGGCGTTTTTTTTAATCTGCCATTAGACATCGCAATTCTCAGATGTTTCAATGTCTATTCTTGCATTTACATTTCAAGGGAGTATTGCAGTGGTGGCAGGCAGGGATCAGGGGTGGCAGGCGGGGAGCAAATAAAAAATGAAATTAAACTTACCTCCTGGCCGCGTCTCTCTTCCATCGTCTCTCCTGCAGGGACACGGAACAGGAAGCATCCAGGCTCCCCTAAGCCAATCACAACGCTGCAATGCTGCGTTGTAATTGAACAGAGCACCGTGGTTCGCATCCATTACCACTCAAGTCTTGAACGCAAATATGCTTTTACATCATGTCTTTAACTCGCAAGCCAAGTATTTGTAAGGGAAGTGTGTGTGTGTGTATATATATATATATATATATATATATTGTATTTATACAGTTATATAATTTACTATTTGCATTTATGCTTTTTAAAATACTTTTTGCTAATGCTGCCTAATTTTGGTTTTTAAATTAATCTGCAGCAATAAGTTGTATCAGCCAATTTGGACAGTCTGTTTACTATGCCTATTGGTCATGTGACCGGCATTCAGAGGAGGTGAGGATAGTATCTCTTTAAATACCTTACTATGGCGTTTGGTTGATGTTCTCCGCTTGTGAGCAAGGGCTCCTGAGCCCGAAACGCATCTATGCTGCCACTTAAAAACCAAAAATAAAAATCTTCACCTACATACATACATACATACATACATATATATATATAGGGACTCACCTGCAGCATGACATCTCGCTGGTTGGACGCTTTGGGCGCTGAGGAAGGCAGAATTGCTGCCGAAATGCATTCGCATCTGTGCCATTAAAACCAGTGTTTCCACCGTTTCCTCCTGGGTCGCTGTTTTTCTTTCGTCTGGAAGAATATGTGTGTACAAATTACAGCGCTTTCCAGAGGCGCTTCTGCAGATGACCCCCGTCACGTTTTAAAGGGCGACCAGCGACACTGGAACTTTCGGACTCTTGCAGTCCGGTCTATTTTGCCAGCGTTTGTTGGATTGGCTGGAAGCCCGCCAGTGCAGCCGAGGAGAAAAGCGAGCAGTTTTGGAATGGACAATTTCATGCTGGGTAGAACACATTGCGGTTCAGCCCCTGCTTTAATGACTCTTTGGTGTTCGTGGCTGTGACGGTATTGGGGGACCGGAGGAGGCACCGGATGACTGGCACACCAAAGCGGTATTTCCATCATAGCAAAATCCAAAAGCTCACGCTGTTCCCTGCCCCTCCGCCTTTGACATTTCACCATTAACGGTAACATTCCTGCACCTAGGCTCCAGGCACCACTGAGTTGCATCCTGGGTTCTGTAGTCTTGCACTACATGCGGGACTACACAGGTGTGGGGACTTAACCCTAGGGGCGGAGCTGGCTTGCATTAGCAGGCGTTTAAAGGAGGGACTCACCTGCAGCATGACATCTCGCTGGTTGGACGCTTTGGGCGCTGAGGAAGGCAGAATTGCTGCCGAAATGCATTCGCATCTGTGCCATTAAAACCAGTGTTTCCACCGTTTCCTCCTGGGTCGCTGTTTTTCTTTCGTCTGGAAGAATATGTGTGTACAAATTACAGCGCTTTCCAGAGGCGCTTCTGCAGATGACCCCCGTCACGTTTTAAAGGGCGACCAGCGACACTGGAACTTTCGGACTCTTGCAGTCCGGTCTATTTTGCCAGCGTTTGTTGGATTGGCTGGAAGCCCGCCAGTGCAGCCGAGGAGAAAAGCGAGCAGTTTTGGAATGGACAATTTCATGCTGGGTAGAACACATTGCGGTTCAGCCCCTGCTTTAATGACTCTTTGGTGTTCGTGGCTGTGACGGTATTGGGGGACCGGAGGAGGCACCGGATGACTGGCACACCAAAGCGGTATTTCCATGATAGCAAAATCCAGAAGCTCACGCTGTTCCCTGCCCCTCCGCCTTTGACATTTCACCATTAACGGTAACATTCCTGCACCTAGGCTCCAGGCACCACTGAGTTGCATCCTGGGTTCTGTAGTCTTGCACTACATGCGGGACTACACAGGTGTGGGGACTTAACCCTAGGGGCGGAGCTGGCTTGCATTAGCAGGCGTTTAAAGGAGGGACTCACCTGCAGCATGACATCTCGCTGGTTGGACGCTTTGGGCGCTGAGGAAGGCAGAATTGCTGCCGAAATGCATTCGCATCTGTGCCATTAAAACCAGTGTTTCCACCGTTTCCTCCTGGGTCGCTGTTTTTCTTTCGTCTGGAAGAATATGTGTGTACATATATATATATATATATATACATTCCGCAGCATTCTCCTGGCACATATATATATAAATCCAATTACAGAGAAATCGCTGCACTCTAAGGAAGTAAGATATTTAAAGTTTTCATTGGCGGCTTCATGACAGCGCCACCTATGCGTTTTGACCCTATGGTTTTTTTCACTGTAGTGAGCTCTATGTTTGTGTTTATTATTTGGAAGGTACGGTCTTCCTTCCTCGCCTGCACCAGCTGTTTCTGAGCGCCTCCTGCAAACTCTATACAGACCGCGTTGCTGAAGAATACATATATCACTACAACCAAAAGGTTCCTTTCAGGAACCACCAGGACCCGTGAGGGGTGGTGCATGTTCTGGCGGAGCATGCCAGCTTCAACTTCCCCACGAAAAGTTCCAAATATCCACAAACTCTCAGGACACAGTCATAAAGCTCACTGTTTATTTATTCCCATTACGATTGTCGGACAGTCTTACATATACATACATATATATATATTTGTGTTGCTTGCCCCCACCCTCCCTCGTCCTTGTTGCTTTCCACCACCCTCCCCAGTTTGTGTTGCTTGCCCCCACCCTCTTCCCTTCTCCATCTAGCTTGCCCCCACCCGCCTTCCTTGTTCGTGTTTCGTGTTTCTTGATCCCATTGTACCTACTCCCCTTCTTCCATTGTTGTTCGTTTTTGTTTTTAATTTACTATCAACCATGATGCTGAACATAGCTAAAAGACTTTGACAAAGACAATAGCTCACTCACAGGAGAGACCTATCAGTTTTGCTATTGCTTGTTGAATAAGAGGGTCCTTCGCTTGTGAGATGATATATTTGCGTTAGGACAGTCGTATCACCTGAACTTCAAATGTAACCTTAAGTTGCGCCTAAGAGGTTTTCTGCTGGCTGGCTGCGTGTTCTCAAAATTCATCAAATGGTGTTTACTTGTTGAAAATCCCTGGATGTCACAAAGGAAGGTGCAGGTGTCCTACTTATCTAGGTCAGCCAGGTATAACAAATACAGTGTACAGAGCATTATTATTATTATTGGAAATGTAATGATTGTGTGCATCTATAGGCTGAATGAGAGCCAGGTTTGCAATGTATTTGTTTGGGACATAAGGTCATAACTACAAAGGATGGCAAATGCATGTAGTATTTTTCACTGTGGAATGCATGCAGTACAAAGGGGTTTGCTGTTCTGAAGAAACATATTATTCTGCGACCTTGAGAAAATAACAATGACATTATTTTGTATTTCTCACCATTAGGTGTGAATGTAAGACAGATTCTCACAGCTTTTAAATCGATAATTCAAAAACAATTACATCTTACAGTGAGTATGGCAGTGGGAAAAACATTACATACACATGTAAAATGGGTATATGCACACATAGGCTTAGCCATGGGAGACCAAGGACACCCTGGGCAATTTGTATTGTTTTATCCTGTGCAGACTTAATTGAAACAGATTTCAAAGAAAGTTAGCCAAAATTATGTGGTTAGTTATGGGACTGCTATGTTCAAGACCAGCCGCATTTTGGGAATAGCTTTGTATTACTTACCATGTTTGCATCAAAATGAAGGATGTCTTTTCTGAACAACTGTTGATAAGTAGGGACTAGGTAGTATTGCCTCAATTGCATCAGCATATTTACTTTGGAATATTTTGCCGGTCTCCTTGGAAGACTATTTGACAGGAAAGGAATTCATGTTGCTGACCATTTACAGATGGTTTAAACAAATTCAAAAGATATTTTTCTCTGACATGTAAGAGTAGATTATGAGATTTGGGTTACTCTCTGATACTGTATAAACTGGGCAATTTGTAAAACGACAATTTCAGTGGGTGATTAATTTACTGAATATGAGAACACAAAATCTAGAATAATATGGAAGATGCAAATCTCTAGCCTCTACGGCATAAGATGTCTGAAGATGTAAACAAAGAAAGATTGCTGTGAGCTAGAATTAAAGGCCCATGGTTCTTCCGCTTAATATTGCATATGTGCAGGTCTATGGTCAATTTTGCGAATGTAGACGGTCTTCAAACAACTGGCATGGGAGGGAAAATAAATCAGAGGCTTTGATGGCACAGCAATATCACTAGCTAAGGAAGGTTGTTTTGGAATTCCTAACACCAAATGCTGCTACAAAATATTTGTATGCAGTATAGCAAGACTGCCCAGTTGTTAATTAACCCCAGAACCCCTTTCATGTTGGGATCTCAATCCTAGTGCCTTTGCAGAACAAGCCCCAAAAGGAACTATATCACCATGAATGAAAGGTTTTCTGTAGAAACTAATTTTAGGGAAACACAACTTAAACCTGCTGCATTTTTCAAGTAATATATACTGAACACAAATCATATAGGAGAGAAGGAAGAAATAATCTGATATCAAAACATGAGAACCACTAGACCATCGGATTTAGCACTGGCTCTCTATCGACTTAATGAGCAGTGGTGTTTGAGCTGAAACAGACTAGTATTCAAAATCCTGCCTTATAAACTACAATGGATAAGGAAAAAGACTGTGGAGTGATATACGACATTGTTGCCTTTGGGTTAAGCGAATAGTGAGAGTGAAGGAACTGATTGAAATCTATATATAAATGGACAGCTTTTATACATAGATTATACATTTGGTTGTGGCACCTCAACTTTCAAATATCTTTAAGAATATCTACAAGAATTAGTAGTGATATATTCGCCTGAGATTTAGGGAATTCTGAATACAAATATGCCATAAATCAACGAAATTGGAATAAAGAAAGCATGCTTGGGGACTTACGAATTTTAGTGTTAACATTAGTTGGAATTTTTTACCTTAAAGTGATCAATTGTCTGTAATATGTATTGTGGGCACATAGACCAGTGTGTTTTAAGGTGGAGCACTATAAAAATCTGAAATATCACTAACCTGGTTCAATCCTGAACTTAGAAAGAAAAGGTGTGCAATAAAAGGACAATATGTCTTTATTTTAATTTAGTGTCTACCAAGATTTGTCAATATTTCTCACACACAACATGTCAGGTGGGATCAGGGCAAGGTATTCACTAGAATACATGGGAAATATGCCTAATGGAAGGGAGACTAATTGTACGGTGACTCTGACTAACGTATAAGTGCCCAACTCTGAGATTTTATGAGGAAGTTGTGGTCAAGTGTCTGGAAATTCTTAACTCATCATTGACACGTGCTTTTGACTTTAATACCATAACTGAAATGGGAGCTGAAACGAGTCTAACCAGATCCAGAGGTCCCTCAAGAAATTTGTCAGAAGATCTTTGAGTTGCAGGTGGTGTGGCTTTACCTACACCAGTGAAAATACACCTATCACTAAAAGTAGTGATAAAGGGTGGAATTGGTAGGTGTAAAAAGTACACCACTATCTGAATCTGTGTTCTCTACACAGAGGAGGGGGGACACACTTCTGTATTTTGAATTCAACTGTAATGCTGTCTCAGAGCAAGCCAGGGCGTGGCAAGCCTAGAAGGCCTATATTGTGTCCCAACGCTTCATCCAAAGGATTTGCACACATTAGTTGTTGGTGCATCCATTCTATCGAAGGTAGATTATTCTAACAGCCCATATATGGGTCAGCAATGCAAAATAAAATTGCAGCATTGGACTTAAACATCTTAATGCAGGGTGGGGGCAGGCTAATATGTACATCAAAACATTACGGATTAGTGGGAATGAGTAAAAGTGAACATGAAGGACAGGTGGGGCGCAAGAGCTGCCACTCTAATAGAAGAGGAGCATTGATCTTTTCTATGCCATTAATTCAAAAGAATGACTCCCAAATACAGATGCAAACTCTAATTCTAATGCTTGCACCAGGTATAATATAGACCAAAGATACTAAGGGCCGTATCCCTCAGATCTGTGTAACAGATGTGGAAGGTGGGGCAATATCCAAAACGTATGCGATGTGATGGTGGCAGGGTGGACAAGCACTATGCCAAAAAAAGTAACAACATTTGAAATGAAATGAAATGAAAAATAAATGTATAAAGCGCAAACATTCACCCGAGGGTGTCAAGGTACTAACTCATCAGACAAAAAGTTACCAGACAGATTTTACCACATCAGAGATTAAAAAGCCACATTTTTAGTGCCTTTCTGAATGCCAAGAGATGGGCTTCTTCCTTTAGCCTTCATGGAAGTGAGTTCCAAATTCAGATAGTACCGACCAGGAAGCTTCTTCCTCCCCAAGAACATATTTTGAACCTGGAATCTACCAGGTTATGAGCATAAGCTGAACGGAGATGACGGGCCTGTATGTAGGGCTGCAAATTATGTATAAAAAAAGGCAGGTCCTATACCATGAATAGCTTTAAAAGCTATGCAGAGGGCCTTAAATTCGATCCGTCTCGTCACCGGCAATCAGTGTAGCTCTTTAAGCATCATAGAGACAGATTTGTGTTTTGGGATGTTCATCAGTAGACGTGCTGCTGCGTTTTGCACAATCTGTAACTTTGCTGAAAACAAGAGAGGGAGGGAAATAATGTAAGGAACACTCAGTCCCCCAGGTAAGTATAATCATACCAACAAAAGAGTGAACCTTTTTAGAAAAGTGGAGCACAACAGTAGAATCCAACTAGGTTCTTAATAAAGTCCTCACTCACCAACCTAGTTGGTGACATGCTTTATCATCGGGCCCCACCAGGAGAGGCCGAATGCCACCCTGGTGTGCTTCAACGACAGAATTACTGCAGAGCTGGTAGTGTGTGTTCAGTGATTAGTGAAAGTGATTTAAAAATGTCTTTGTTGTGTCAAAAAATACATTTTATTAGGAGCCAATCAGACATGTATAAAAACAAAGTGTAGGACATTAGTGCTGAATAAATTGTTCAGCAAAGTCCACTAGAGTGTGGTCAACACGTTTCTGCCTATGTATGGTAATTAAAAAGGCATTCGTCAGGACCATGAGGAGAGTGTAAACCTCTGCAGTATGAGCACGCTAAGGCCCACCCTAACCAGAGGTTATGAATGTGAAAAATTAAAAACAGGATAAATCTGGTGTCCCTCATGTTGAGAGGAACCAAGTTTATTCTGGATTGAGTTAACATACTCAGGCAAACATAAAAGAGAAACAAACATGTAGTAGTTAGGCATGGTTGTATAGGTTTATCATTGTTGGATGTACAGATACTGGTGCTCTACGTGGTGCACTTAGACGGCAACACTGACCATATGTGCTACTGTGAGGAATAAAGTGCACTCAGCAGGATAAGTCAATTTCTATTGTGTGGAAATGACTAACAAAAAATGGTATGCCCATCACGGTGTATATCGGTAATAAAGAACCTGTGCGGTAAAAACTATGCGTTTAAACTCGAAACACAGTGTTGCTGGGAACGCAATATTCATAAAGTAGAGTAAGTAAAAATATCCCACATGTGGTGTAATCACTAACTACACCATGGGTCTCGGGAGGGGGGTGGTAGCAACAATGGCACACCCTGGAGATTGCAGAAATAAAGATCAAGAAAGTGATCAGTCGTGTCAACCGGACAAAAAACAAAACCAGTTACTTATCTCTTTCTGTAGTAGTAGAACTCACGCCTGCACTGCTAGGCACCCGCTTGGCACCTGCACGATCCCTCAGTAACCGGACCCCGATGGTGATGAAGCGGGGAAACCAGCTTGTTATAAATGCGGGGAAGTGTCTTCGAGCTAGAAAAGCGAGGCGTCACTTTGGGCGTCATCGCGTTGATGCCAATTGCGTCATGTGCGGGAAAGCCAATGGGAGCTGTGAAGACTCTGTGCTAATGCTCAGTGGCCAATCCTGTCAAAGGTACTGGAAGAGCGGTTGCTGTCATGGAGATAGACAACAAAAAGACGAATGGGAATTCCAAATAAGCGGACCGGCATGCAAGAAAAATTGAAAGCGTGCCGCGTCCACCCGCAGTGGTCTGGGCGAAACAACAAGAAGTTGTAGACACCATCGAGAAACAAAATATTAGGCATACATGACCCTCGAGCGGAGCATATTTAGACGTTCGTGCTGTTGTCAAGTGCAAAAAGAAAGGAAAAGGCATGTAATCCACTCGAAAGTGGGCATTTATTTGAGACAACAAACCAAAACACTGCTGTAAATCATGGCACTGTTATAAATAAAAGTAGTTCACCAAAATAGCATGGGGGCACAAATCCATGAAGCCCCAGAACGTACCCACAATAGAGAAAAGATCAGTATGCTCATGCTGGTTAAGGTACTACTGGGAAGAAACAAGACACAAAAATAAATTGTCTAGCTAGAGCAGTAGCACCAACGTTTCGGATTGGACCCAAACAGGGGGGGAGGGTGAGTGTAGAGTTGGCATTTACACTTTGTACAATATAAAGGACAAAAATATATTCATGATTAACGATTTAAAACTGTTGCCCATGGGATATTGTCATTTAATCCTTGGCTGTGTGTGTCCAGCCTGTACACCCACCTCTGTTCCTTCTTGTACAATTATTGGCCACCTGAGATCATTTGTGGTGTGGTTGTGCTGTATAAAATGTTCACTTAGTTTAATAGTGACTCGTCCACAGCGGATGTTACTCCGATGTTCACACACACGCAATTTCACTTTGCTTGTGGTCATGCCCACATAACGTAACTCACACGGACAGGTGATCAAGTAGACCACATTTGTGGAGTTACAATTACTGTGGGCTTGCTGAGTCCAAGTTTTTCCTTGTTTAAGATCTAGCACTTTGGTGTGTTTCGTGAGGTGACAGATGCTGCAGTTGGCGCAGGGAAAATTACCCGTAATTTTAGGAAGACCCCATGCCTGTGTTATAGTTGGATCTCTTACAGGGTTGTCTCTAGGATGCATGTGAACGAAGGTATCCTTGATGTTTTTCCCAGTGTCGGT
This sequence comes from Lissotriton helveticus, assembly GCF_964261635.1. Taxonomy (NCBI): domain Eukaryota; kingdom Metazoa; phylum Chordata; class Amphibia; order Caudata; family Salamandridae; genus Lissotriton; species Lissotriton helveticus. The sequence goes on along the minus strand of NC_136071.1, from coordinate 971,305,216 downwards.
TGTTACATGCCCTTTTGCTACAATAAAGGCTACAAAAGGGCACGTAACCAGCACAGAGAGGCACTACTCGAAGAGAACCCCAAGGAAAGAAAAGGACTGCCGCTGACTTGTGTCACAACCTTCAGCAGTGCATCGAATACTGTGAAGAAAGTCATAAACAAACACTGGAGTATACTCACCATTAACAACCGACACTGGGAAAAAGCTCTTTTTTCTTTTAAAAAGGGACACAGTCTCAAGGATACCTTAGTTTACACACTAAAGCCAAACTGAGGGGTATCCAAAAAGGAATGCTTTTCAATATAGTCCGATAAAACACCATTCATGGATTTTTCAACCATTTTTGCAGGCAGAGGGAGTCTTGAGATAGGGTGGTAGTTACTAGGATTTGTCCCATCAAGGTTTGCTTTCTTTAGGAGGGGAAGGATAGATGCCAGTTTCTAACTAGTCGGAAATATACCGGAGAGAAACATGTGATTAAAAATAAAGGCCAGATAAGACGCAAAGGCCTCTGGTAGTAGATGGAGAATTTTAGGTGGGCACGGATGCAGTGGAGAGCCAGATTTGGTAGACAGCAGAAGATTAGTGACCTCATCAACAGACAATGGGGGAAAAGCAGATATTTCAGGAGGGTCGCCAGTAGCTGAGGTAACTGGTGTCAATTCCCTTTTCTCCCTAGCTTTTGTTCCGGTCTCCGAAGAGGATGTCCCTTGGGACAACAGTTGGGAGAAGCCACTATATACTGCACTAACTTTGCCTGGAACGACTCCTGGAGGCCGACCACACTGGGAACAGCGCCAACACCTACGGACCATGCACGTAACCTAGGATTCATCCTCGACTCCTTCTCCATGTCGAAGCAGGTCAACTCCATCTCCTCCTCCTGCTACAACACCCTCCGCATGCTCCGCAGGATCTACAAGTGGATCCCGACCAAAACCAGAAGAACGGTGACCCAGGCCCTCGTCAGCAGCAGTCTGGACTACGGCAACACACTCTATGCAGGAATCCCGGCCAAACACCTACGACGGATGCAGCGCATCCAAAACTACTCCGCCCGCCTGGTCCAACATCCCTCGTGGCAGCCACATCACCCCCCACCTGAGAGACCTGCACTGGCTCCCCGTCAACTAGAGGATCACCTTCAAGCTCCTCACCTACGCACACAAGGCACTCCACAACACCGGACCAGCCTACCTGAACAGCAGACTCAGCTTCTACACCCCTGCCCGCCAGTTCCGCTCCGCCGCCCTCGCCGCCGTTCCACGCATCCAACGAACAACCTCTGGTGGCAGATCCTTCTCCTTCCTTGCCCCCAAGACCTGGCACACCCTCCCTACCCATCTGAGGCAGACCCAAGATCTGCTCAACTTCAGAAGACTCCTCAAGACCTGGATCTTCGAAATGTAGCAGCACCCCCTCCCCCAGCGCCTTGAGACCCTCACAGGTGAGTAGTGCGCTTTACAAGTTATTGATTGATTGGTTTGTCTAAGAAAAAAGTGGCCAGTGAGTTACAAAAAGCCTTGTACTTTTGGGGCAAAACACAGCCATGGAGCAAGGTTGGCATTCCAAAGTGAAGAGGGTAACTACAGGATGTGGTTAAATGCAACAAACTGAACGAAAGTTATCAGATTAAGATACCTGCAACCTCATGTTGAAAGACATCCAAGTACTGTTTGCATACTTACTTCTTTGTGCACAAAATATTCTGGTTAGTGAGTGAAGGTGTAGTCTCATGGTTCAGTTGTAATATTTAAATTGTCCGTGTATAGGTTTAATGATTTGATCATCTAAATAAAACACGGTTAAAAAAAGTGATGTACAACAGATTGGTGGAAGTAATTAAAATAGTTGGCATGATTACTGTACGGTTTGATAAATGTGTAAAGGCTTCTTAGGTTAATTGCGGACTCTAAATTAAAAAAAAAAGGCAATTGATTAAAGGACCACAAATCATGATGAGGTAATGGATGCTGAATATTGAGAGATTCGACAACATTTGAAGCAAAAACTTATAGCTATTTCTCAGAGTATTGAGGATGACATTTATAACATTAAAGTGTGCTTTCATTTTGTCTTTGACTTCACTGCAGAAATTGGGGTTAGATTTAATATGTTGCCCTTGCGGTTCTATGGGTTCTATGATGGGCTCATGTGTATTAACTTGACTTATACTTTTTTGAACATTTTAAAGTGAATGCATAATGAACTAAAATGCAGAACGACTTTTGACTACTGCCAGCATGATGAATCAAGTAATGCTAAAATGAAACCCCAATATAATCCAGACTTCAATGGTAGGAACATCAGGTATAAGCAGGAAAACATTTCAGCAGAAGACAAACTCAAGAATATCCACAAACCAAGATTTGTCTCCAGCACTTTATATGTATGGAGTGGAGAAATGAAGCTTCTTTCAGCTACAATTGCATTACCTGTCCACAAAACAGTCACATCTTTAATAGAGAAGACTACACAAGAGCCTAAATCTAAACTTACCACTCCACTATCTTAACACATTACAAACAGCCGACAACTGAATGAATTTTGACCTGCACTGGGAGAAACACACACTGTCCTCGCAAATATGTATGTTTTATTCACATTACAGGGAATTTAATTTCAGAGTTAGGTGAGTACTGTACAAGATATTATACATGAAGCATTCACAGTACCCCATGTATTCAATAAATGGATCCAAATTCAAATGAGAAATGATAAGCAACACAAACATTTTACTCATGGTTTATGTGTAGAAGGGAAAAAAAATACAAAACTATGGAGTGAACTGCTTGACGATTTTATTTGGAACATCTTTTAACCGCATGCGTGCGGGCGGAATTCCGCTCGCACGCTGAGATATGCGAAAGCGCATGTTACGTGACGAGCTGGGCTCGTCATCAGCGTAGCAGGAGGCTACCTCATGACGAGCCCAGCTCGTCATCAGCGTCGAAGGGGTTAATTACTGTTAATTAAACAGTAATTAAAAGAGGCCTTTGCATCCTTGACTTTCACAAGCGCAATCCCCGTGCTGTTCCTGTGACCAGGCGCTTCTTTCTCATCATCTGCTGCTCTGACATATTTGTCTACCAGTTTCTCAATAACTGCCACATTCTTTCTTACCAAATGTCAGTGGCAGTTAGAAGAGGTGGTTAGTAATTTAAAAATTACATTGCTGTGTCATTATTTTTGATTTTGATTTTTGATTAACTCCTCCTCAAGAATTATAAAATGTTACACAAAAAGCAAAGTAAGAAAGGTGGAAGGGTAGCCATTTGCTGTGCGAATGACCTAACCTACATGGACTATAAGATGCACTTTACGGTACCTTTGAATGCATGATTGTTCCTTAAAACATCTACCAACATGGACCCCTAGTCACAGTGATGATAAATCAAACACTAGAACACATTGCCCTTTCCCTGAATTCCTCTAAACAGAAATTCAGAGAAGCTCTAAGGGCACCCATAACTGTCAGTTTTGGGCTTCTGCCAAATTGTTAATGACTCTCAACTCTCACAGGTGGTCACAAAGTTGATTAAATGTTTACTCACCATATTTAACTGGTCAATCTAGTAGTCTGACCATTTCTTAATAACCTTTCAGCTTGTAAACACAATATGTGTGCCATGCCCCTGAGGCATAGGACCAAGTCAAATTAGACCTTTTTAAAAAACATCAGTGGGGAATATTTCAATGTGATCTACAAAGTGCTCAGAAAGAACCAGCATACACCAAAAGATCCAGAAGCTGTGCTAGGAAGATTGCATTATAACATAATCAACGTACTCATTACGTTACCCCTATTAATTCCAATATAAAATATATCTGGGATCAATAACTAAATAAATGGTTCAACAAAGAATTGTCTAGCTAAAAACAAGTCACCACTTGAACAACTATGGTGTAAAATATTATCTATTCCTGATAAAGTGTATTTCAATACACAGGATTGGTGGCCATAAATATAGCTATAAAAGCTAAACTTCGGGAGACACACCAAAGGGTCACCAAAAAAAAGAAATACACCTTACATCTGCATAATAAAAGAATCTACAAGGCCCTTTTGGATTTCTGCAAACTACAACATCCTCTTGTCATTATTTGAATACAAAGTCACAACCACCAAGTCTATTTTGGCCAACAATGTTTTATTCCTCTATGCTTAATATTCTCTACAAACTCTAACTTGGCATTGAAGGCCAAAGCCTTCACCAAAAGAACCAAATGAAAGACCACTAAATTCATTCTACAATTTATACCAATGTGTCAATATTGTTTATGTAAACAAAATATTTGTGCAATTAAAACCATCAGTCAGTGAAAAGCCCTGGTTTCATAACTCAACAGTGATGTATCAATCATCAGTTGCTGATCCTGCCCAGGTGCAGGAAATGTTCCGTCTGTTGCAAGCTGTTTTCTGTTATAGAATCAATAAAAATAGTTGTAGAAAAACATGCATCCACCACCAGCACATGGATTCGGATTGATTGCTATACTGCAACTTGAACTGCAATAAAAAGTAGAAATAAAAATCCACCATCAGCAGCATACCGTGATATACTGATGGTGGACTGGACGCTGCAAAGCTCCAGACAGGATTTTGAATGGTCAATGAATCCATTTCATTCACTGATTGATGGTATGAACTGCACAAATATATTTGCTGCACATAAACGAAATGAACGTAAAAATAATAGAATAACCCTTACTTTTAATATTTTTTGCATTAATGTATTTCTCGCGAAAAAAGCACCTTTTATACATTTTCCATTATCACTAAAACGCTGTACTTCTTTTAGCCAAATTTAATTGTTACTAAATTCCATCAATTTTTAGGTCTGGGGACTTTTAGCCGGCCTGCTTCATCCATTAGTTAGTTGATGGGTAATTCACATACAACATAGGTCAATGGATCAGCCCACTTCAGCCATTAGCTAACTTCACTGTGAGTGACAGCATTCTGCCCCTTTACAAGGAACCCACCTGCACAAAAATTAGTTTCCTTTAGTGATGTGCCCTGTTACAGCAATGCATACTTTTTGAAACAAAAAAAACTGTCTATACATGCTATAGAATCCAACTAAAATTATCTTATTTGCCGAATACAGTGGTCTGACATAATATTAAAAGAGATTTTATAGATGTGTAGGTCTGTACATATTTAATATTTTTGTTACCCACAATAAGATGACAAACGAGATGGTCAACATTGAAATCATACCCCACGAACAAATGCTTATGAGCAATTGGTACAAAGAGGAAATGTTGACAAGCAAATGTTACATTCTCATATACAGCACAACCAAACAAACAATACTAGTGAGTAGGCTCGGGAATGAGCAGGAATTACAGGGTGGCCTTTCTCCTCAACTGCAGCCCACAAATAGGGTCTACTTCCTCATTTGTTTAGAACATTTCTTCTAATGAGCACAGGGGTCACCCTTCTCATCAATGCTGATCAACATATACACAAGCACAGGATGCACTTTCAGATATACACTGATGGCACTCCAATCGACATTCAATTGCATAAGGCCATGGAAGTCTGCAATGAAGTTACAGAAAGTCTAAACCACTTTCACCACTGGTTGCTTAAAAGTCTCCTGTATCTGAATGGAGGCAATACTGATACCTGCTTTGGCAGGGCAGAACAGGAGTTGATCCGTTTGGAATGGCTACAGAATCTGGGCACTCAACCAGTTACATTTATGGGCATACCTATAACAATGATAAAGTGTTAATTTCACACTTCCTGAGTTCACAATGGTCAGAATCCCTTTAACTCTGGGGGCACAGAATTAACAGGGATGCAGAGTCGAACACTTGGAATCATGTGACAGCAAATTAAATTATGGGGAAATCTGGGTTCCCCTGGCAGTTCTTCCCCAGCTTCTAGAAGCCAAAACTCCTGTGTGATAATGTTCAGGTCAATTCCAATCCTTCAAATCTTGGAATCCTGATGGGGCCAGTAACTTCTTTTACTGGCTCATCAGAGACTCTTTAAAATGTGAAAGAGGCTTATGAAGGCCAAAAAACTGGGAGTCTTATTAAATAGTTACATGTCCTTTGTGTATCCCTGCTGTGAAGGATCCCCAAATAACTCCACAGAGCTTCACAACATGAAACTTAGAAGATCCCTATTGAGAGTACGAATGTACTGCTGTGATGTGCTATAACCTAGGCTTACTAACAGAGAGAACGTAAACACTACTCAACCAGAAAACAAGAAGGTGCGGAAGTCTCCAAAGGCATGTCTATGTAAAGATAGATCTCAAAGAACTCAACTGGCATGGAGAATTAGAAAGTACCCTGAAAATTCTGTAAACCCTTCACAAACTATAATTGAGGAAAAGCTAAGGGTACAGGCAAACAATGTGCCCCAGTACCACCTCTTTTATATCCGAGGTAGGAAAGAACTTCTCAAGTTACATAGCACCATATCATTAAACAAGCGTCTCATTGTAAGTGTTTTTGAACATGATTCCATATTAAGCATGTGTCTAAGTTGTATAAGTTCATGTTGAAAACTAGGCACTTTTGGAAAGTCATTCCTAATCTTCAAACGTGACTTTGCCTATAACTGCATCCCTTTTCAAATTACAACTAGCCATCAGATTAATGTAAACACAAAATAGCCCTGCATAGCTAATAGAAGATTATCTTGTTTTTCATGCAGTTGCATACTTGGCCATATAGTGCCCTATCAGTATAACTTAAAATATACTCTAACTTTAATGGCAGCCATTCCAAACAGTTCAAAACTGGAGAAATATAGACATGTCAAGAGGTATCAGTAACCTTGTGTGCTGTTGCGTTCTTCTAAAGTTTTATATAGCCGATTTTCAATGCCACGACCAACACAACAATCGAATTTGTGCATTAACACAGTGCTCTTTCCAGTGAAAAGGTATAATTAATAGCTGACATTGTGGTATTAGCAGGTTGTGTCACCAACAAGATGGATTCAAAGGCAATATAGACAAGCCTAACCTAACCTTCAACTGAAATTCTGTTACCTGCCAACACTACAAGGTGGTTATCTTTATAGTTTCTGTTTCTACCTTAATTAAAATCATCCATCCTTTTGCCACACACTTGATTTTCTTGAAAAATGATTGCACATGGATTTGGTCCTCCTGTAAGTAATTAGACAGATTAAAGACCAGATGTGAATTATCGGTGTAGTAACAAAATTTCAGGCCAAGATTTCAGAGCAGCAGGTTTAACATAAATACCGAAGAGTAGGGGTGATAAACATGAACTCTGTGGAGCCCAATGTGTCATTGAGGCGGAATCTAAAGCAAATATTCCAATGTTTTCTGTGAAACTGACAGAAATCATTAAAAAAATGTCTGTGATAACCCTTCGACTTCCTCAATCTTGCTCATGAGGACTTGGGGGCTAAGGGTATCAAATGCTGCTCATAAGTCCATCAGCATAAGCATGATGGCTGCAGACTTATCAGTCAAGTCAGAAATTTAAGTTTAGATGTCTAAGCATGCTGACTTTGTGTCCCTCACTGGTCTGAATCCTTACTGCTAGTCTCCCAGAGATTGGTTTGACTATATTCGTGCCTATAACTGTATGGTAGCTTCGAATTTTAGAACTCTGAACAGAAAGAGAATGTTAAACATTGCTGCATTGCTGATTGGTTCTGATGCTCCGTCCATCACCACCCCCTTTTGTACCACTTTGTTCGCCATAAGTTGGCAGGTTATGCTCAGACGTGAGTCCCTCGCTCACTTTGCCACTGGATTCAAGCAAGCCGGGCTGAAGACTGCTGAAATGCCAGAAACCTGTCCTCGGAAGCTTGTTTCCGGTCCAGGGAAGGCATGGCTTGGCAGTTCGGGCTGGACTGTTCCCATGAGGCACAGGGTCAGACTGATTTGCATATGGCCATGTCTGAACTGGGGTGGCAGAGTGGGCTAAAGAACGGTGATGGATTAAACCCAGATCTTTTGACTGGGTGTGAGTGTTTGATTGATTCAGATGCTCCGTCCATCACCACCCCCTTTTGTACCGCTTTTGGCCGCCATAAGTGTGGCAGGGTATGCTCAGACGTGAGTCCCTTGCTCACTTTGCCACTGGAATCAAGCAAGCCAGGCTGAAGACGGCTGGAATGCCAGAAACCGGTCCTCGGAAGCTTGTTTCCGGTCCAGGGAAGACATAGCTTGGCAGTTCGGGCTGGACTGTTCCCATGAGGCACAGGGTCAGACTGATTTGCATATGGCCATGTCTGAACTGGGGTGGCAGAGTGGGCTAAAGAACGGTGATGGATTAAACCCAGATCTTTTGACTGGGTGTGAGTGTTTGATTGATTCAGATGCTCCGTCCATCACCACCACCTTTTGTACCGCTTTTGGCCGCCATACGTGTGGCAGGGTATGCTCAGACGTGAGTCCCTTGCTCACTTTGCCACTGGATTCAAGCAAGCCGGGCTGAAGATGGCTGGAATGCCAGAAACCGGTCCTCGGAAGCTTGTTTCCGGTCCAGGGAAGACATAGCTTGGCAGTTCGGGCTGGACTGTTCCCATGAGGCACAGGGTCAGACTGATTTGCATATAGCCGTGTCTGAACTGGGGTGGCAGAGTGGGCTAAAGAACGGTGATGGATTAAACCCAGATCTTTTGACTGGGTGTGAGTGTTTGATTGATTCAGATGCTCCGTCCATCACCACCCCCTTTTGTACCGCTTTTGGCCGCCATAAGTGTGGCAGGGTATGCTCAGACGTGAGTCCCTTGCTCACTTTGCCACTGGATTCAAGCAAGCCGGGCTGAAGACGGCTGGAATGCCAGAAACCGGTCCTCGGAAGCTTGTTTCCGGTCCAGGGAAGACATAGCTTGGCAGTTCGGGCTGGACTGTTCCCATGAGGCACAGGGTCAGACTGATTTGCATATAGCCGTGTCTGAACTGGGGTGGCAGAGTGGGCTAAAGAACGGTGATGGATTAAACCCAGATCTTTTGACTGGGTGTGAGTGTTTGATTGATTCAGATGCTCCGTCCATCACCACCCCCTTTTGTACCGCTTTTGGCCGCCATAAGTGTGGCAGGGTATGCTCAGACGTGAGTCCCTTGCTCACTTTGCCACTGGATTCAAGCAAGCCGGGCTGAAGACGGCTGGAATTCCAGACACCGGTCCTCGGAAGCTTGTTTCCGGTCCAGGGAAGACATAGCTTGGCAGTTCGGGCTGGACTGTTCCCATGAGGCACAGGGTCAGACTGATTTGCAGATAGCCGTGTCTGAACTGGGGTGGCAGAGTGAGCTAAAGAACGGTGATGGATTAAACCCAGATCTTTTGACTGGGTGTGAGTGTTTGATTGATTCAGATGCTCCGTCCATCACCACCCCCTTTTGTACCGCTGATATGAGATTAGAAGCATGCCAAAATTATGCATATTTTTATGGGGGCAGAGTAGAATGTTTAGTCTAGTTCAATCAACTTAATGTAGCTCCATCCGTCAAGTAAGCTGTGGACTTCATAGAGTCTATGTATAGAATATCTAAATTGTTTCATCATGGTTTGTGGAGCAGAGCCTGCGGAAAGGGCTTTTTTTTTATTTTAGGAACAATTAACATCTCCTACAATGATGACAATACCATCCATCCCAGCTAGTTAGCTCATTAGTTAAAGAAGCAAAGACTTCAGGATCGTCAATATGGGGTAAGTAAATGGATTAAATAACCTATTTAATAGATGAATATAAAATCTGTACTACAGCCCATCTACCTTTACCATCACATGAGGTGTGAAATACCTACCAGCTGCTCAGATGCCCTTTGACAGCGACCCATTCATCGCCTAGAACCCCACCTCCCCCCAGGTACTGAGACATGTGTGTGGTGACTGTTAAGAGTTGATACCCCCCCCCTGCTTTTTTTTCTCTTTTCTTTTTTGCTGAATTCGGTTGGGGGAACATAGCGGCCGGAAGCTAACGGCTGTAACAGAGAGCTCCCGAACTCCCGAGATGTGTGGCGTGTGGAGGAGGCGGATTGATCGTTGCAGTAGGCCATTGTAAAACAATGCGCTGATGACGCTTTTGATTTGATTATGATGTGGTTTTTCCGAACCGTTTTTGGCCTTACTACCCCTTATTAGACTCACCTTGTGTTGCCGGTTGCCGTTTTCGTGTGCTGCTGTTGCCGGGCTGCCACTATGGGTCCTCGCGTTCACGTCCCCACCTCCAGCCCGCGGCCGCTCCCCCTGCTGCCCTGCCCGGCTGCCTGCGGGTTTCTGCCGGTCTCCTGCACTTTTGCGCGTCGTGCGTGGTGGCGTTTTTCCCTCTGGCACTGAACTCCATGGCACCTTGGGAGCTGGGCTGTGTTACTTTCACTTTGCCTGCACCTGCCGTGCTTTTTGTTTGTACGTTCTCGCGGACGCCCGTTTGGTGTTTGTTTGATTCCTTGGCCTTTTTGCCTGCCAGCCTGCCTGCCTGCCCCCTCGCACCGGTTTTTGGATGGTTAGAAGACCTAAGTGTGGGACGTGCGGATGGTGTAGGACGGCGGGGTGGTTTCGGAGCTTCCTTCTAGTCACGTTCTCGGTGCTGCCAGAGAGTGGAGACGGCGGGCCCTTCTGTTCCAACCTCGCTTGCCCTTGGGTAAGGTACTGACTTCCTTTTTCCATATATCTCGGCAAACAGCGGGATTCCAGGACCTACAGGATCTACACGACTTACAGGACTCCAAGCCAACGCGAGGGGAGGTAGGAGCTGAGAGTGATGAAGGATGCGTGAATGAGTTGGGCAAGGCGACCTTAAATAACATATGTCCCCTTCCACCATCAAGTGGATACGCATTGCATACCTTAAAAAACTCTGTACCCCAATTAATTTATCGTATGGAGAAGGGAGCAGGTAGCAGGTAGCTGCCCTGATAGTAACGTGAGTTTGGTTCAAGAAATATCCCCCTGTGAGCCTGCGGTTTGTCGGTACACACTGCGTAACAGGCCCCCTAGCAGCCTTGCTGTAATTACGAAACCAAAGGTTGTTTCACCTCCCATAGTGGTAGTAAAGGCTACCACCAGGCAGGCAGTAGGTGCTTCTGTAGCGGAGGGGACGTCACCCGGCAAGGGAAAAGGTCGCAAGAAAAAACCTAGGGGAGGTACTAAGGTCAAAGTTACGCCTTCACTGAAATCTTTCTATAAAGTTATCTCCACCAGTACTGTGGTGTCTGGCCAGAATAATAGAACAGATAACAGCTTAAAGGATATGGATAAGGACAAAGTGGTGGCTTTAAACATGGCAACTGCTTCTATTCCGGCTGCAACTTTGGTCACTACAACTATAGCTTCCAGTACCGCCACGAATTTGGTGGTCAGTGAGCTAAGCACCCAATCTTCCACGGAGCCCTTTGCTATTGTAAAGTGCTCGTACGTGCAGGACCACATAGTATCTATCCACCCGTCAGTAGAACTATCAAATAGCTTCTCGGCATTAGAGATCCAGCAAACTGAGCAGGTTGACGCTCCAATAATTTTAGTGAAAGAGAGTGGGTCTCACCCTGAACTTCAGATGCACGGAATCCCTGAGCAACCTAATCAATCTTCTTTGTTACCTCTATCATCTGCCCAGTCTGTCCATTCTGTACCTGGTCTTTTGGATATGTCTAGGCCCCCTGGGACGCTGGCCGATATCCTGTTACGCCAGAAGGATGACATCAGCAGGAGGTGTACTACCTCAGAGGTCAATCAAGCAGCTATCCAGGCCTCTTGCGAAGCACTCGCTCAGAAAGTAGAGGAGGTATCTCAAAGAACGGGCGCTCTCGAGGCAGAACTACCTAAAATAAAGGAAGCCCTGAGTGCATCTTCTGCTTCGATGAATAAAATGGTTAAACAAAATCGGAACTTGAAAGATGATATAGAGCGGTTGGAAAATCACTCAAGGAAGAACAACCTGAAAATTTTAAATGTCCCAGAAGATTTCGAAGGGAACGATTTAAAGAACTTTGTTGTCTCCCTCCTGAAGGCTACCATCCTGAAAGACTCAGAGGATGTAGGCATGGACTTGTGTATAGATATTCAGAGGGTGCACCGCGATCCATTCAGGAGGGTTCAAGGTAGAGAACGCCCTAGGAAAATTTTGGTGAACTTCCTTACAAATACCATGAAGGAGAGGATTCTGTCTCTGAAAGCCGGTCAGCTAAAATGCAGTTCTTTCTCCACTGTATTTTCTTTTTCTATCTGATCGGATGTTTCCCATATTACGGCTACTAAGCAATGGGAACTGGGGAAGAGAATGACGATTTTGAATGCTCTGGGGGCTAAGACCCAACTGAGATTTCCCGCATCACTACGTATAATGTGGAACAACCATATGTATAACATATGTCAAATAGAAGAAGTCGATTCCCTAATAGAGAAAATCAAGAGAGGAAAGCGGGGGTGGGAGCAGTGGTGGAGGAGTAAGTGTTAGTAAGGTGTGATTAGTGAGCTTATTTAGTAAAAGTTATGACATTGTTGTATTTTTTTAAAAGGATAACTGTTAAAGGTGTATAGTTGAGAATTTAGCGGACTAAAGCAAGTAGTTACTGCCACACGTTGAGGGGGGGGGCTCTGTCCAAGGGCATTGCCCAGAGAAAGGGAGTGTTCCCCATGGGTGTAGAGGGTCGAGGGAGATCACGGGTGGGAGAGAGGGTTGGTGCCAGGGTGGGTGTTAGGGGGAGCATGGGTGGGGTTACAGAGGGAGAACATTTTTTTAAAAGTCACTTTTTTCACCGTAGCTGTCAGTGGAAATATACTTCTAGCCTGTTTCAAGTTGGAGGGAAACCTGGTATAGAATGGTCTCCGATTCCCCCGAAGACAGAGGCTAATAATGAAATATTTGGAGCAATCCTCTGCACAGGTTATCCTCTTACAAGAAACCCATCTGGGCTATCTTGACGCAAGAGTCATGTTTAGTAAATATAAATGGGTAGAGAGTTTTCGTTGTTCAGAGCAAACTGTGCAAAATAAAGGAGTAGCGATTTTATTTAGATCTAACTCATATAGCTCCATTAAGGATACGTTAACTGACAAATCTGGGAGGTGGATTTTGGTGCAGGTGGTGATGGGGGGGGGTGGAACTTGCCATAGTGTCCTATTATGGCCCTAATGTTGACGATCCAGCCTGTCTCCTTAAAGTGCAGGCCATACTGGCAGAAGTCACCATGCCAATAATAATGGGTGGCGATTTTAATATTCTCCTTAACCCCTCCAAAGACAGGTCTAATCTTAGCCGCTCTGTGGCAGCTCAACGCATGCCTCGGACAATGATTAACATGATGCATGAGCTCTGGTTAGTTGATTTATGGAGCTCAAAGAAGGAGGGTGAATCGGGTTTTACTTTCTTTAGTAAAAAAGTACGGCCACTCTTCCAGATTAGACTATATCCTTACAGATAGGTCATGTCTGGAGCATTTGGTAGATATCTCTATCCTTCCATCTATCTGGTCCGATCATGCCCCAATAATTTTCCTTTATTGTAAGGGGAAAATAACAACTGTTCCTAGGTGGACATTAAAAAGATCAATGTTGTTGAATGAGGAGTTAATAAGAACTATTAAAACATCAACTGTGGAGTATTTCACCGAGAATCTGGGTTCAACATCATTGGAGTATGTTTGGGATGCGTTTAAGGCCCATACCCGCGATGTACTGCACAGTTGGATAAGCTCCAAAAATAGGGACGAAAGATCAGAACTTAAAAAGGTGGAGGGATCTCTAGGTTGGAAAGGGTTAGATCTAGTTGTACCTCAGAACATCTGCCACAAGTCCTTAAGGACTTGGAGGGTCTTTGCTTCGCTTATAGGGATAAGTTAGATCAAATGCTTAGAACCCAATGGGCTGTTCGCAATATGGAAAACTTTGAATATGGTGAAAAGGCAGGGGCCACCCTAGCACGGAAGATCAAAGGCGACAGAGCTAGGAATAATATCAATAAGCTAATAGTGGATGACAGTGGTACGATATCCTGTCACCAGGAGGATATGCAGAGGTGTCTTCTGTCTTTGTTTTCCACTCTCTATAAAGAAGACATGGCTCCCTCTACAGCCTCAATTCAAGATTGACTTAAAGGTAAAGCTTTACCTAGTTTGTCAAGGGAGGGCCGAGACCTGTTAGAACGTCCAATCTCTGATGATGAAATAAGGAGTTGTCTAAAGAAGATCAAAAATAATAAAGCGGCAGGGACAGATGCACTTCCGGGGGAGGTTTATAAAATCTTGGGAGAAGTTATTGTGCCCAGACTCACGGAGCTGTTTAATTTTATCTTTAGCCCTGAGGGCAGAATCCCGAAGCCCGGTAAAGACCCCCTTAGACCCGATTCATGTAGACCAATCTCCCTGCTGAATGCAGATTATAAGATCTTTACTAGCATTCTGGCAGGGAGGTTGGTGAGGGTAGCCCCGCAACTGATTAATGAGGACCAAAAGGGCTTCCTGCTGGGAAGATACATACAGGAACAAATTTTACTTGAGTGTATTGACCTTGCGGTGGCACGGTCTGAACCCTTGGCAGTAGCCGCCTATGACGCCGCCAAGGCGTTTGACAGTGTGAGTTGGTTGTACCTTTGGGAGACCCTAAAAGTAATGGGTTTTGGTCCTCCGTTTATTAATGTACTAACTAGATGCTATGAAGGGGCTATGAAGGGGCGTCTGCTGCCATTCTTCTTAACGGACTACTGACACCAATCTTTAGTAGTAAGGGGAACACGACAGGGGTGTCCTATTTCGCCCTTGTTGTTTGATATTTATATTGAGCCCCTGGCTCAAGCTTTGAGACTTAATGAGCAGATCACCCCATTTCAGGTTTATGATTATAAGTGTAAGCTGGTCCTCTATGCGGATGACCTGCTGGTGTATACCAACAACCCAGCAGTGGTGTTTCCTAGGGTGGAAAATATCTTGGCTGAGTTTGGCCTGCACTCTGGATACTCGGTCAATTCCTCCAAGACTGAGGTTATGTGTTGGGGAGTTGAGGACTACACGGGGAGACACTGTGGGGAGTTTAGGTATTTGGGGATTATTATAACCCATAATATAGAGGATATCCCCACAACGAACTTGAAGAAAGTGTCTAAAGAAATTGATCATTTTTTCTGAAATGGCAGAACCTTCCCCTTACTATTTATGGCAGGGTAAACCTGGTTAAAATGGTTATCCTGCCGAAGTTGATATACTTGTTTGGGGCTGTCATACTCGATTTTCCTAGGCAATTACTGGGAAAAATCCAAAGTAAGATAGGGAGCTTTATATGGGCTAACAAAAACTCCAGGCTATCTTGGAAGAAGTTAAAACGGAGGCTGATTAAAGGTGGCCTCCCTCTCCCAGATATATTTTTATATTCTCTTGCCTTTCTGTTTAAAAATATTCGTCGTTTACTCTCTAGCCCTCCTGGTTCTAATTGGGGGAGGATCCTGAATGCTATGGTTCATTTTGAGGGAGGTAGTACCGGGTTTTTATATAAATCTGGTGCTCACAGATTTTTCAAAAAGGTACGGCTAAAAGTAATGAGGTCAGCTCTCAGGGTGTGGCAAAACTTGAAAACGATGTGGGGAATAAGATATTACTCCGACTTTGCCCCTATTTGGGATTTCCCTGGGCTCCCCGCCTGCCTAAATGATATCTTGGCTATTCCGATTAGGAGGGCGGGAATTGTCATCTGGTCCGATTTAATATCACTGGACGGAGTTCATCCATGGTTACGATGGTTCCAAGGTTAAGATAGGGAACTCTTTCTCCCGCTTCAAATATCTGCAAATATGTGCTTGGTTTGCTGCCGAGAGAGACCTTATAGGTGGAAACTGGGAGATTGAGAATACACTCCAAAATGTAAACCCCCAAAAAAGGAGGTAGTGATATGGTACAGGGCGTTAATTGATGCAGAGGAAACAGATTTTCCTCCTCCCTATAGGGTATGGAGTTCATCAGCTTTGGAAGATGTTTCTGCCGATTTGTTTTTTCTCTCTCATCATAATTTATACAAGTATGGCAAATCAGCCTCTTTAAAGAAGAATCATTTCTTTGTAGTGAATAGATTGTACAACACCCCAAAAAAAATTTGCTAGGTTTGTTTTAAACTTAGCTCCGAAATGTCCTAGGTGGTGTTTAGTGGAGGCTGATGATTTGCACATGTTTTTCGATTGTGGAGCCCTAAGGGTCTTTTGGGGAAATGTGCTTCATATTAGCAGCCGTAGAGAGATTTGTAGGTTGTGGAAAGACTCTGAGCCACCGCAATACGAGATCTGGTTGAGAGCAATATTGAGCATGGCGAGACTGGACCAAGGGGAAGGGAGTATCTGGGCATCGCTAATTATCTGGGGTACAGAAATGAGTCTGGTCTAAGTACCCGCGGTCCAATGATTACACCAAGCCTCGCACAAATGAAGCTGGCCTGGTCGGCCTAAAAGCGAATGCAAGAGCATGGAACCAGGGCGCCCAGTTTGGAAGAGGGTTTTTTTCTATGCTAAATTGCAGATGCTTAAGGTGAAATGAGGACCAAAAAAAAAAAGTTGATACCCAAACTGTTCGAAAAATGTTTTATCCTTGTGCCCTACATGTGTCTCTAGTAGATAAATTAGGTTGATCTTAATCTCAATCTCCCTTAACTCTAATGCTACTAATCGCCTCATGCGTTTTTGATGGAACCTCTTAACATTCCAGGTAACAATTCTTAACTGGCACTGATACAAGTAGCTGATTGCCTGCAATATCATGTATCAAAGTTTCAATGCACCAAAATATTTCACTTTCTTTCTGTGTGCTATTTAACCATACAATCTTCCCCCTGCCACTCTTCCTTCACCAACTCATTACTCATCAACGCTATTACTAATGATTCATCAAGACTGACTATGATTCACCAAGGTTGACTGTGTACCTTAATGTGATTTTGTACTGAAATATGATTTTCCTCATAAATGAGATACCACAATGCTACTAAGTCTGCACCAATAGTAATTTTGCATGCGTTTGCATATAAATAAGATTTGTGCACCTAAATGTATTGCCAACGTTGAATCAAGTGTGAGTTTAATGTACTGCTAACTAAATGCAATGGCATACTGATGCACACCTTTTATAACTAATTTAACATCTTACTGTCAATAATTAATTGTAATTGTTCACCAAAGTATTTTTTCATCTAAAAGATCTAAAAGATCCTGATCGCCCACTGCTCTCTCAAAGAGACCAACAGCCTCATTCTAGGCGATCTCAACCTCCACTGGAACAATGAGAACAGTCCCACAATACAATCCCTAAACAAACTTCTACATTCTAATAACCTAACCCAACACTGCTCAAAAGAAACCCACAACAAAGGGGCAACCTTAGATGCCATCATCGCCCAACATGATGCAATCTATATAGACCACATCCTACCGGTAGATTGGTCAGACCATCACCTAATTCTATTCCACCCCACACAACGGATCCTGTGCCAACAACCCATCACAATCCCCCCCACATGGTCCAGAAACCTTTCCCAGATCAACACAGCCGTACTAGAAGAAAGAATAGCCTCCTCCCTACCAATCGCCTCGGAAGGCCTCTCCACTACTAAACTCACCTCACACTACAACACTACCACGACCGCCATCCTAGATCAATTGGCTCCACGAAGACAGAAAATACCTAGGAGCATCCCATCTAGAACCTGGTTTAACAAGGACATAAACGAAGAAAGAAGACATCTCAGAGCCATTGAACGACAATGGAGAAAGAACCCCTCCTCCAGCCGCTGCGAGGAACTCAGAGCAGTAAGAAGAAATTACAAGAAACACATCAATAACGAAAAAACAAACTTCTTTTGTAAGGAACTGGACAAAGCTAAGAACAGACCAAGAGCACTCTTTGATATCATCAAAAAACAAACATCCAAACCATCTACTATCCATCCCCAACCCTCCAAAACCCTATGTGACAGCTTCGCAACCTTCTTTAACGATAAAATCGCCAAGATCAAACTATCTCTCGACATCAACGCCCATCCGCATGGCGATTTCGACCTAATAACAACCGAAACCACCTCTAGCGATCCTACCACATCCGCTTGGTCCTCCTTCGACCACATCCATGAAGCCGAGATCCTCAATCTAATCTCATCCTCCAAACCCTCATCACACAACCTTGACCCAATCCCCTCCCTAATGGCCAAAGACCTGAAGTTCACCCTTGCTCCACTCTGGTGCGAAATCATCAACAGCTCCTTAAAATCTGGCACCATCCCTGACTGC
This sequence comes from Lissotriton helveticus, assembly GCF_964261635.1. Taxonomy (NCBI): domain Eukaryota; kingdom Metazoa; phylum Chordata; class Amphibia; order Caudata; family Salamandridae; genus Lissotriton; species Lissotriton helveticus. Next base: position 971,287,008 of record NC_136071.1, on the reverse strand, counting down.
CTCAAAATCGGCCAGGTTACACCTCTTCTGAAGAAATCAGGCCTAGACACGAACGACCTGAACAACTTTAGACCAGTCTCCAGTCTGCCCTTCCTAGCCAAAATCCTAGAAAATGTGTGCTACGTCAACTAAACAACCGGATAGACAACATCAATCTTCTAGACCATAACCAATCAGGCTTCAGAAAAGGCTATAGCACTGAAACCGCAATCCTGAACATAGTGGATGACATCCGCAACTCACTTGACTCAGACCACTGTTGCCTACTCTTCCTCCTAGACCTGTCAGCGGCCTTCGACACGGTAGACCACAAGCTGCTCATCAAGGCCCTCAAAGAACGAGTAGGTGCGAACGATGTGGTCCTTCGATGGTTCTCCTCCTTTCAGAATCGCTTCCAAAGAGTTAAAATCAAATCCTTCACATATGACCCTCTCCCCGTGACCAGAGGTGTCCCACAGGATCTGTTCTCTCTCCACAACTGTTCAACATATATATGGTACCCCTCACCACCATACTGAAAAAAGCCAACATCCCCTTCCACCTCTATGCAGACGACACGCAGATCTACATTGAAACCTCCTCCTATAATGACATTCTAAGGCTCAACAACACTCTCAAAGAAGTCCAAGACTGGCTAGCAACGAGCCACCTGAAACTCAATCAAGGAAAAACAGAGATCCTCCTCATCTCTAACAAGGAGGACAACCCGCAAATCATCGAATGGGTAAAAGCCATCGATGCCCTCAACGGAAGCCTCACCCTAACTAACTCGGTGAAATCACTGGGAATCACCCTCGACCACAAACTATCAATGACGAACCACATGAAGAACATCGCTAAGAGCGCCTTCTTCAATCTGAAACTCCTCAACAAAATCAAACCGCACATTCCACAGAAAGATCTCAAACAAGCCACCCAATCACTGGTGCTGTCCAGACTCGACTATGGGATCGCAACCCTATCCGGAACAGCTCTATCCCACCTAGCACCACTTAAAACTACCCTCAATGCAGCTGCCAGAATGGTCTCCGGTGCAAAGAAATTCGACCACATATCCCCCGCGCTCAGAGATCTTAAATGCCTACCAGTGGCAATGCGAGCTAGCTTCAGAACAGCCTGTCTTACACACAAAGCCTTACACACAGGGAAACCAGAATACTTAGCATCTAAACCCAAGAAAGCTGGTCAATCCAGAAGTCTCAGAAGCTCGAACTCCTTACTACTCATCCCAATGAAAACTCGGAAACAAAAAACTGCAGCCCGCTCTTTTGCAGGCAACGCTCCAAAAATCTGGAACGCCATCCCTGTGGGCATCAGAACAACCCCTTCATTTCCAGAATTTAAGGCTCGACTAAAAATACTCTACCTCAACCGTGCATTCCCGAACTCAAGCACATCCTGAAACTCTGACTACCTCAAAGTCGCCTCTCAGGCGCCAGACTATTTTAATCCTGACACTTGTATGACTTTATTTTGTTGAATTGTTTTATTACTGTCTTTTCCTCCTACTCTGTAAAACGCTCCGATACCCTCGGGTCTGGCCTGCGCTATAGAAAACTTCTAAATAAATAAATAAATAAAAGTGTTTCCAAACACTGCTGATGCTGCTGCAATGGTGATAGTCGTGTGCTCAAATGTGAGCTTGCTCCTAACTGTGACGGTTCATTAAAAAGTGAACTTTATTACTCAAAGGTTTTTACACTTCCAGTGATATTTCAGTAATGGTGAATCTGTTCCCATAGGTGATTGGTGTTCTTAAAGTGAATTTTCATAGTTTTACTGATGGGTACCAATGGTGATCGTGCACCCAAATGTCATTATGCACACAAGTATGATATAACAAAGCCAATTGCTTTTTGCCATTGGTGATTTTGCACCTAAATATAATTTGCTTTACACTAATGTTGATGTCGCACCAAGGATGACGTTGCACACCAATGTGGTTCCAGACACATGCGAGGTTTACTGCTCCACACCTTTTACACCTAATGTGATTTCCTGCTACTGCTTTTTCATTCTGTACTGAAATATATCTCACAGCTACATACTGTGGCCTCACCATACTAAAATCACTTCCAATTATCAATACCCTACATGTTTTTCATGTGATATAATTAAGACGAATGAACTGAACACAAGCATTTGCAAAGCCAAATAGGTCTGACGTTGGCTACCACCTTTTTGGATTGTTTTTTTCTTGTTTTGTTATGGTTTTAGTAATACAAGATTGTTGGGAATCTGCTAGGCGCTTGCCAAAATAAGAATAATTAACCTCAATGAATAAAAGTAAAATGTTTTTATTCACAAAAAGCTCAACTTGCCACCGTACCCCCGGGCACTGAAGCGAACTACTGAATTAGGGTGTATGTGATCCTTCTGAAAGAGTAGAATACCCTAATTCACAGTGAAGTTAGCCAACGGAAACATTCAGTTATGGGCCTCTCTGATTACTAATGTTCGAAACGCCACTGCATCAGTCAAAATTCCTAAATCATTGAACACCACAATTATTGTACCAGTGTTTAAGAAAGGACTAAACAGAATCCCCTGTGCTACTAAACAGGATCCCCTGTGCTACTGACCAATCTCCTTATTAGACTCTGTAGTCAAAATCGTGGGTCGCATCATCCTAAACAGAATAGGGGATTTGGTTCAGCACAACAACATTCTTTGGCCAGTGCAATAAGGCTTCAGGGAAGTTACGGGAGACTTGGAGCAGAGTGTGAACCGTAACCACATTTTAGGTAAATACGTACCAACAAAGAATGAGACTATCTACTTAGTATTTCTGTACCTAAGCAGCGCATTTGACGGGGTCCATAGATCTAAGTATTTTAGGTGGTTTTGGAATGCCCCAACCATTGACTGACATGATTGGCTTGAACTCATTTTTGATAGCCAATGGGAAAGATATGCCTAAATCGAAATTTGCATCTGTTCCTTCCCTTTTATATGCCGATGATGCAGTACTACTTTCCTGTACCAGTAATGGCCTTAGGGACCTCAGTGACCCCTTTGTATGTAGAACTAAATCATCCATGAACTTTACAAACATAGCCAAGACGCATTACATGGCACGTGGGAGGCAGTCTTCCAAAATTAGACCAGATCTATTAAGGGGAATCCGATTAACGAGTTTCCTTACCTGGATCTTACCTCTGGTTCTCAGAAAACCAACTGTAAGAGATTATTAGATCTTAAAAACAACCAATGGGCCTAAACTGCCCCTCCCCCTTGTAAGAAATTCTTGGGAAAAATGTATTCTTACAAAGTTTCGGATGGGCTCCAGCAGATCATATCTTTGCTTTCCACTTGGCCAACTTGACCTAAGTTTAATACTGGTTTGCCCTTGTGGTGGTAGCTCCCTCCAGACACTGGAGCATTGTATCTTATTTTGTAGGTTTTCTGACCCCTTTTGGCGCAGGCACCAGTTAACAATTCTTAAAATCCAGGGTTTCCGTCAACATAGACCAGCGTTTCTTTATCTTTAAATGTTATCAGAACCAGCTGTTTCTTTCGCTTTTGGGGACTTTTGGAAAAGTGCCTTGCACTGGCACAAAATAATGAGTTCTTAATATCTGCAAAGTTTTAACCTAACAGTTCTAGTGACTGTTATGAATGCTAATTTTTTTAATATCTATGTATAATATTTATGTACGTCATTGTAATATATCTTCTTTAGGCAGCTACGTACGCCCAATGGGCCTTTTTCTTTTTATGCCCTATCTTGTTCCGAATAGTATGAATTTTTAACTCTTTCTAATGTCGAGAAGTATTTATGCACCTCATAATATTATGTATTTCTTTTATGTAGTTATGTATGTTCACTGTGTTATTTTTTCTTTTACGAGGGGCATTAAGCTTTATTTGTAATGTTTTTTCTCTTTGGTTGTATTGCTCTTTTAGGGCTATATTAATAATCACATAGAGATTTTTCATTCATTTACTTCTAATTATCAATGCACTACATGTTTTTCATGTAATATAATTATAGCTGCTGTACTCAAAACCAGCATTTGCCAAGCTGATAGGTCTGGCATTGGCTACTACCCTTTTGGATTGGTCTATGCTTGTTGTGCTATGGTTTTAGTAAACCTTTATTGTTGAGAATCTGCTAGTTCCATGCCAAAATAATAATAAAAAACCCATTGTATATGGGTAAAATGTATTTAGTCTCAAAAACCTTAACTTGCCACAGTAGTGCCGTTAACAGAATGGAACCACTTTGAGGGTGAATGTGCTCGTTTTGAAAGAGCAGAGTGCTGTAATTCACATTGAAGTTAGTCAATGGTTGAAGTGGTCCGCCCCTTGCCCAATGTTTATGCTATAGTGGGCGGAAGAAAAATTTGAATGACACAAGAAGAGACCAACGGATGAAGAGAACTGGCCAAACGTCCGTATAAGTAACCACACTATATATACAATTTAGTAAAATCAAAAGGTCTTGGTGAAATAAAGACAGCTTCATGTCTGATTAGTCTTCATACCAAGGACGCATGCAACACCTCAGAAATCGTACCCCTTTCCCTCTCTCCCCCAACAAAGCCTCTTAAAACATGTATTTTTACATCGGTTTCTTTTGGTCCGTCTCTCTCAGTCAGTCCTAGTACCAAAAGATCCTCGATGTTAGTGCACTATAGCATGACATTTTTTGACATAATATAAAATAACACTCAAAACTATTCTCAAATACAACAAACAATAGCAAATCTCAAAGCCTCAGACTGGGCTTAAATAAAATGGTCAGAGAAAGTTTTTATAAATATCTATCATACAGAGCAGGGAATGGGCTTTGACAAAGCCAAGTAACCCAGTTCCTAAAAAGTCTAAAGAAGGTTTCAATGAGAAACCCTTGGCTTATCCCTAGTACAAATGGCCCAGGCAAGACATTTCTCTCAGAAAAAAAGAGCAAGAAAAAAAGCCATCTCCTAAAACAACATTAAAGTACAAAAAAACGACATAGTAGCATTCTAAAATCAATTTATTAAAAAAGAATAAGGAAAACACCACCAAAAAAGAAAAAAATGGTTAAGGGGTAAAGATTTCTGAATTTTAGATTAATATGTCAAAAATTCCCAGAAGAAGCAATGGAAATGTGAAACTTAATGATAGCCCATTGGGCACGGTTGATTGGGTCCTAGGTGCCTTTTCAGGTCAACCTTGAAGGAGCATGTGTTAGATTAGACCTGGTGGTTCACATAGGTTTTACCTTCAGACTGAAGTCAAACTTCTCCAGCTGGCATGGCAGGGCATTGTGACCCTCAATTGATCCACAATGTGTATACAATTAAGTGAGTTCCCCTGAATCTCTCATTATTGGCACAAAAAACTTGAAAGAGATTGACTTTAATTGCAGAGACATCAAAGCAGCTTCACCTGGAGGATCACTTGGCACTATATCTCGACACTTAATCATTGTCTGGAGATCAAAATCCCGCAGCCAGGCAAGTTAGAACACTCTGGCTAAGGAAGGCATCATGGAGATGGATAGAACAACCTTCTTAGACCAAAGATTTAGTCACCAAAAGCTCCAACTGGGACAAACTTAAAAACTGCAGCAATCACATTTTCTCATTGCAATGTGTCACTTTGCCACCTTTGTTACTTTTTTTTTACTTTATTCAAAATCAAGCCTCTTTGCTGCAACTCGAAATCTCCAATGGGGCATGGCTGGCAACCTTGCTTAAGATTGGCTCCATGAATCCGCTATCTACTCCATGAGTTCTAACTAAAGCTACTTTCTTGTCACAAAAAGCTCCAGGAAACCAGGAAATCTAGCCCACAATGGGCACGTCTTTTTTGGGTAGCCTGTGCACATTGGTCCAGTTTTGTGAAGGCTCTAAAATCCTCTAAATCCAAACTCTAAGGAAGCTTGCCCCCTTACTGGCCATTCATGTTTCCAAACTGCTAAGGAGAGATTCCAGGATATAAAGCAGCACCAGAAACTTAGTCTCAAGAATGTGTTGCAGCCAGGTCACAGCCTAATACCAGTCCTGGTCAGCTACTTCTGCAAAGATGCCCTTTTCCTTTATCTCTCTGGAACTACAGAAGGCCAGCTTTTCTGATCTTTGAGAAGTACATTCTACACTTGGGTACAAGGGAAAGTATTACCTAAGACCTCAGTCCTTCCTCAAGCAAACAGCAGCAGCAGCATATTCCTTCTTGCCTTCTTACAAATCCAATTGTGCTCTGAAGTCTTTGGGGTGGATCTATTATTACATTATCCCCTGGCATGCTAGCTTACTTTTCTTTTCCTTTTTGCACTTCTGTGCCTCTAGCATAAAGGTGTCTTAGCTGCACTTAAACCAACAATCAGCATAGATGATGAGCTTGTCAGCCAAATAGGCATGGATGCGGACTGTGAAGGGTTTGTACATGATGCACAAGCTACTACTTATGTAACAATATATCTGTAAGAGACATTAGTTAGTGATAGATTCCTTACCTTAGAATATCCCCAGGCGTCAGACTGGATCAGGAAACTGTTTGGACAGCAGTACCCCTGCGCGTCGGAAGGTGACGTTGTGCGGCTCCGCGTCTGTCGCTGGCGTCGCATGTGCAGAGATGACGTCACGGAGACTACTTAGGCGCCACCCATGCGCGCCAACCGCAGTTCTGTATACGACTTTCGGCGCCAGGAACACAGAGCCATGCAAGAAACTGATCACTGGTGCCATGAAACTAGGGCCCTGAAAGCGAGGACCTTAACCCTAGAAATCAGTTTGGAAAATGGTAAGGATGGGTGGGGCGGTAAGGAATCTATCACTAACTAATGTCTCTTACAGATATATTGTTAAACAAGTAGTAACTTGTGCATCTGAAAGAGACACGTTAGTGATAGATTCCTTACCTTAGAATAGATACCCGAGCAATACCAACCCCGGTGGTGGGTCTGCAAACAAGATTACACCAGAAAGTCACAGAAAACAGAACGGCCAAAGAAGCCGTCTCTCCGGACTTTACTGTCAAGGCAGTAATGCTTGGTAAACGTGTGCAGTGAGGCCCACATAGATGCCTGACAAATGTCCTGCAAGGGAGCGCCACGTCCCAAGGCAGTAGTGGCTGCCGTTGCCCTGGTAGAATGGGCATGCAGCCCCACAGGAGGCTCCTTCTTAGGCAATAAGTAACATGCTTTGATGCACAAAACGACCCACCGAGAAATGGTTCGTTTATGAATGGCCCGACCTTTTTTTGCACCCACATAGCCAACAAAAAGTTGATTGTCCACCCGGAACTGTTGTGTGTGCTTCAGATAGAACGAGAGCGCACGATTTGGGTCCAGACGGTGGAGCCTCTCTTTCTCTTTTGAAGGATGCAGAGGTGGAAAGATGGTGGGCAAAGTGATGGTCTGCCCGATGTGGAAGGGCGTGACAACCTTTGGCAAGAAAGAAGGACGGGTCCTTAAAACCACCTAGTCCAGATGAACAGAAAGGAAAGAAGGTTAGAAGAAAGAGCCTGGAGCTCACTCACTCTTCTGGCAGAGGTGATAGCTACCAGGAAAACCGTCTTTAGAGTGAGAAGATGTAAGTGACTGTTATGAAGGGGCTCAAAGGGAGCACACATCAGATAGGTCAAAACAAGATTTAAGTCCCATTGAGGCATTATGAAAGGCGCGGGAGGAAACTTATGTGTAATGCTTTTGAGGAAGCGATTAACAATCGGGGACTTAAAAAGAGAAGGCTGATCTGGAAGCCGTAGAAAGGCGGATATGGCCGAAAGATAACCTTTGATAGTGCCCAGAGCAGAGCCCTGCTGGGCCAAAGAGAGAAGGAACAGAAGGACTTCAGTAAGAGATGCAGAAAGGGGATCCACAGCTTTCGCTGTGCACCATGCCACAAATGTGTTCCACCTGCAGGCGTATACCGTCTTAGTGGAGGGATGCTTGGCTGCCAGAATGACATCACAGACTTCGGGAGGAAGATCGAAATCTGTCATCTGTCGCCGCTCAATCTCCACGCGTGGAGGCTGGACAGGTTCGGGTGCATCGGGGGATCGATCACCATGCTGAGTAGCTCGGGATACTATTATCTTCATGCCCAATCCGGAGGCACAGAGATGACTTGGGCCTGGTTGCGCCGAATCTTCTTCAGCACTCTGGGCAGAAATGGTATAGGCAGTAAGGCGTACAACAGACCGCAGCTCCACTCGCATCGAAAAGAGTCGCTGAGCAAGTGCCGCCTTGGAAATTACAACACTCAGAACTGATGCCATTGCACGTTCTATTCGGTGGCGAATAGATCTAACCAAGGCTCTCCCCACTGAAGAAAGAGACCGTGCGCCAAGTCCGAGTTCAGACGCCATTCGTGATCCATGATTCACCGGCGGCTGAGTTTGTCTGCCCTGGCTTTGAGAGTACCTGCCAGGTGTTGAACCACCAAGGTGATGCCTTGATGTTCCAGCCATGTCCAGAGGCGCAGAGCCTCCTGACATAGGGTCCATGACCCCACCCCGCCCTGTTTGTTGCAATAACACCTGCACTACACTTCCCCGGAAAGAGGAAGGAAAGCTTTCGTTGCAAGTTGGACGGCCCGAAGCTCCAAAAGATTGATATGGAGCCGGGACTCCACCAGAGACCAGAGGCCTCTGATCGCCACCTCTCCCAAGTGGCCGCCTCATCCCAGGAGGGAAGCATCAGTCACCACTGTGTGCTCCGGTTGGGGAAGGGAGAGGGATCTGCCATTGACCCAATCGCGATTCGTGAGCCACCACTGCAATTGTTGTGCAGTGCCCTCCGAGATCTGGACATGATCGGACAGGTTGCCCTGATGTTGTGCCCACTGGAACTTCAGGTCCCTCCCGCTGCAGAGCCCGCATATGCCATCTGGCATGTTGCACTAGCAGGATGCACAAGGTCATCAGGCCCAGGAGCCGGAGGGTCATCCTGACTGAAACCCCGGATAAAGGGTGAAAGATCGGAATCATAGCCCGAATATCCCAGACTCACTGCTCGGGAGGATAAACCTGAAATCGCGTTGAATCCAGAACCGCTCCGATGAAGGGGAGCTTCTGAGAGGGCCTCAGGTGTGACGTTGGCACGTTGGAGAGCCCCAGCAAATGCAGGAGGTCGGCCGTAGTCGGGAGGTGGGAGACAACTGCCTGGGGCGAGCCGCCTTCAACAGCCAGTCGTCAAGATAGGGGAAGACTGAAACCACTGATTTGCACAGATAATCTGTGACCACCGCCAACACTTTTGTGAACACCCGAGGGGCACTGGTAAGGCTGAAGGGGAGCACAGCAAACTGAAAGTGCTCTAGGGCTACCGTGAACCGTAGGTAATGCCGGTGGGCCGGCAGGACAGGGTATAAAATATGCTTCCTGCAAGTCCAACGCGACCATCCAGTCACCAGGGTCGAGGGCAGCCAAGACCTGAAGCAGAGTCAACATCCTGAACTTCTCCTTCTGGAGGGAGCGATTGACGTTCCTGAGGTCCAAGATGGGGCGTAGGGTGCCTTTCTCCTTTTTGGGGACCAGAAAGTAGTCGGAATAACAACCACGTCCTACTTCTGACCCAGGAACGTGCTCGATGGCCCCCTTGGCCAAGAAGGCTGACTTCCTGTTGGAGAAGCGCAAAGTGATCCCCCGACATGCGGTGGAACTGGGGTGGCACGGCCGGAAGGGCAGACTCGAAGGGGAGGGAGTAGCCCCTTTGGACGATTTACAGCACCACCTGTCCGAGGTGACAGAACACCAGTGGGGGAGGTGATGTTGAATCCTGCCGCCCACCGGCGTGGGGTGCACCCCAAAGCTCGGACTAGGAAGGTTTTGAGGCAGATGCTGTGGGAGAGGAGGTAGAATGACCCACGCGCTGGCCCCCGGTCCCGCCGCGGCAGCCACCACATCCCGCTGAGGTTGGTTCTGAGCAGGCTTCTGGTTGAACGAACATGTTGGGGTGCCCCTCCCGTGGCCATGAAAGGAACAAACAGCAGATATGGCCGGGCGTGTGGTGGAGAGACCCAAGGACATGGCTGTAGCCCTAGAGTTCTTAAACGCTCCAGCGCTCTGTCTGCCTTATCGCCAAACAGGCGGGTACCATCAAAGGGCATGTCCATAAGGGAACTCTGAACATCCCCTGAAAACCCTGAGGACTGCAACAAGGTGTGGCGACCAAGGGCCACAGTCGTGGAGATCGCCCTACCCAGTGATTCCGATTTGTCCAGCCCACACTGGATGGCATTGGAAACAGACGGGTGAGGCGCGTGAGGCACCGGAGCCGCCGACGGAGGACCTTGCGGCGCCTGAGCCAACGGCGGAGGTGCTTGCGGTGCAAGGTCCAGACCCGCCGGTGGCGCCGGATAGCCGAGTCAGCCGCAAGGACGGGCCCTCAGATGGGACAGCGGGGCCCGAAGGCACGCAGGCAGGAGCCAGAGGCCTGAAAAGGCGGTCCAGGGCAGCAAGAAAGTCGTGTACCTGGGCCGGAGTCGCCGAAGGACCCGGATAAGGTGGGTAGGCCGCGGGACTCACAGGCTCCAACGAAGCCGTGGGGGAGGTACCCCTGGGCCCCCTCGTCCGCATCCGGAGACCGACAGGGGGACGTTGGAGAGCGTAAACGCTTCTTTGACTTCTTCTTATGACGTCTCGTCCCCGATTCCGAGTGTGAAAACTTCGACCCGAGGAGCGATGATGATGGTTCCGCGGTCGGTCCCTCAATCGACCCCTGGATCTTGAACGGCAGGGAGATGACTGCCGGGCCTCCAGCAGCTTACAGGACCGCTCCCGCAAAGCCTTCGGAGCCATGGCAAGACAGTCGGAACATGACCGGGAGTCATGGTCGTGCTCCAGACAGTAGAGACAGATGCCATGGGGGTTGGGCACTGACATCGTACGGCGACAGACCCCGCAGGATTTAAACACAGGCCTCCCTACTTGGCACTAGGAGTCAAAGACTCAAGAATAAGTAGAGACAAAAGTCTTGAGTTGGGAATAAGGGCATTAAAAATCCTTTCTGGACAAAAGGACAGCAGATCACCTGTCACATAATGGGGTCCTACTTGAGATGACAGAGATAATCCTATCAAAAAATGTCTTCCTCCATGATTCTAAGTGGTACCATCAGATACAGGGAACAGCGATGGGTTCCAGGTTAGCTCCCGCTTATGCCGGCCTGTTTATGGGCTGGTTTGAGCGGGAGCATGCCTGGGGACGACACGCGGCAGGATGGATGGAACATGTCATCTTTTGGGGCAGGTACATCGATGATGTGATCATGATCTGGGATGGGCCTGCCCCGGACTTGATGGCCTATTTTGCCTTCTTGAATGACAACCCATTCAATGTCCGCTTTACAGTTGAACATAACAGGCAATCTATTGACTTTTTGGATGTCACATTCTTCATTCAGGATAACAGTATACACAGCCGCACACATCGTAAGATCACCTCATGTAACAGCACTTTACATTATGACAGCTCTCACCCCCAAAATGTTATTGACAATATTCCCTACGGGGAAATTATCCGGATGCGCCGGAATTGTAGCACGGAGGAGACTTTCCTCTCCAATGTGAAGGAAACGGAGAAGCGTTTTTAAGAAAGGCAAATAAGAAGGTGATGAAAGTAATGAGAAAAACCACCTTAGCACCTGCATCGGGAAGAAGTAACAAAAACAGGTTATTAGCCTTCAGTACCCAGTTCACCGATCGCAGTAGCAAAGTGTATAATGTCTTGAGGAAGCACTGGCACTTACTCATGGATATACCTAGCTTACAGGGCACTGTAGCAACAAAACCAAAAATATGCTACAGAAGAGGGAAAAACTTTCGAAACGTCTTATGCCCCAGTTCTATAGTGTCCCCCAGGCAATTGAGCTGGCTTACGCCGACAACAAAAGACTTTTACTCATGTAACAATTGTAAAGTGCAAATTGGGAAAAAACAGAACTAAAGATTTCTGTTTTAACACCAAAAAGAAATATACAATAGAACATCTGATCAACTGCAATTCTAAATACGTAACGTACATTTTGGGCTGTCCGTGCAATAAGATTTACATAGGAAGCACCAAAAGATCCCTGAAAATTCGAATACAGGAGCACGTCAGGGCCAGACGCAATGGGGACCTCAGATACCCACTAACATACCATATGCAAGAAAACCACACAGCAGAGGATAACTTTTGGTTTTTTGGCATTGATCATGAACCTGTGCATCCTAGAGGCGGCAACAGGGAACTGGTCTTGAGAAAAAAGGAGGCGGGTTGGATATGTAGACTGCGTTGCGTTGAATTGGGTCACAACACTAAGGAAGAACTACATTAATTTTTTGGAATAATCTGAGGAACTCGGTATGACAGCACGCCCCAACTGTATCAGCCTGTCCTTGGCTCATTAACCATTAAGATGATTACTGGATTGGGTTTATATTGCCCGACCTATCAGGACCTTTTCATAATTTAGTGGGGAGCAACCTAGGTGTAGCTAGTGTGAGGCCCAGACTTGTAATAAACCCACAGTTCCATCGCCATATTTTTCTACACATGCATCCATTGATCAGACATCTGTCAACTTAACTTTAGATACTCTTTCCCCCAGAGAAACAATACAAAAAAATACAACACGGGGGCTCTTTTCTGATCACTAATATTTGTTCATTAAACGAAAACATCGGTATGTGAACGTCATCTGTTATAAAGTTAGCTGTATAACTTTAAAATCAGAATGGCTCAAAAAAAAGGGGAATGTATATCCTATAGAATGTTTTGAACTATTATGTAATTGTCTCTCTTTTGTGTTCCTTTTAAGTCTATCTAATTTGTCTTATCACTTGGGATATATGGCCGCCATAGCTACACATAAGTTTCGTATGGCTTGTAAGTATATCTCCTCGCTTTTCCCTTGAGAACCTTGCTGCTATTTTACAGCTGCCATTCGTTTTTTTCTTAAATATATCCCAAATTAAAACTTGCTCGTTCTCCTCTTTACTATATCTATTGGACTTGGGCGTAAGAATTGCGATATATAGTCGGAATCACATTATGTCTGTAACATACTCAGTAATATGTCCATCTTGGTTCTCTTGGTAAGGAACACAGCTAACATTATTTTATTACACGTGGTTTGACGCTAAACAAGCGTCATGTTCATTTTTGCCATTCTTTTCTAATTACGGCTATATACTAGTATACATTACAAGATGGCCGCCGTTAACTAACATTCATATCATGTGACACGCAAGAATTCCACCACTCGTGTGGATCACAGGTGATTCCTCTCTTGCCTTGTCAGCCCATGTATAAAAGAAGTCAGAAATCCTCATGGCTTCATACACTGCCGGAGGACGCATCGCGGTCGTCACGGGGAACCTTTTAGATTTTGCGGAGCGGTCCTATCATAGACCGGTAAGACACCCCCTGGGTTCTTTAATTTGACCTAGAGGTGTGCACTGTAAAACTACTTTAAGTGCAGTAGGCGTCTGGGTTAAACACGTAGGATTGGGGTCCTTCAAACCATGGTTATCACTGTACTAAAATTCTCTTATTACATTTTTTAAGTGCTTTCACTTGGATAGACTTGTGGTACCGGCTGAAATACTTAGATGCAGGGTTGTCTTTCTAACCGGGAGTTGGGATATGGGCTCCTTTACAAGTTGACATTAGTCTCCTTACCGTGTGTTACTAAATTGGAACTTTGGCTTTAGATAATTGTCTCTCTTCTACTGTTGACGATGGATAGTTGATGTATTCTATTTCATTCAGGCATTCTCTTTATATATTAGAATTGGACACCTAGCCTAATCTGCTTATTTTTTTACATCTATACAGACTGTGGCATCGAATTTATATCTTAGTCTTCTGATTTCGCACTATTGGACTCATTTGCTAATTTTGGATTATAGATAGGTAAGCATACTCTTCTATTTACATTCATGGATAGTTCCTTGCTTCTATTTACATTCATGGATAGTTCCTTGCTTCTTTTTAGACAGGTATTGATTGCCCATATATACCTTGTTAGACTCATTTATCTTATTTAAAGTAGACTGTGACTTCTTTTGGGCTCATATTATTTATATAGGAATCATCTTTACTACCATGTCTGATAATATTGACTCTTGGAATTCTTTCGGACTAGAAATATATAATATATGTCTATTTGGCGGACCTTCAGTGACCCCGCTCAAATTGCCACAGATCTTGTTATCCTGACAACACTGACCTATGTCAATTTTGTTTTCTGAGAACTCTTGTGTATTAAAGACATAATTTACTGTCTAGCAGAGAGACATTATTATTGATCCTGCTTTTTTCCCCACAGACTTCCTTATCAATTATTACCTGACGTAGTTTGGTTGGAATTATCAGAAATCATTGCTTTGAAGTACAGCGGATACACTCACGGGATTATTTGGATCCTTTATCCCTTGGAAGTCTGTATAATAACGGTATAGATAATATTATCAATTAATCTTCACTTGTCTTATCATTTTTAAGGAGACGAGCTTTTCGCCATTCATGGTGCCAATTTTCCATCACGTTGTCAGTTTTAACATAAGGTACATTTCTAGAACCAACTGCTCTTCTTTTTCTCACCTTGTCTATCATCTATACTCTCTCTTCTTTCAACCTCTTTTCCCTCTTTTCTACCATTGTTACGATTATACACATTTTGCTTTTTGACAAATCCTAAGTTGCTTTGTTCTGAGCGCTCTTTCAAAATTAGAATGTTTACTGTGCTACCCAGATGGAGCTAGTATATACATCATACCCCTCTGTTAATTATTTCTTATGCTGTCTGTCTATATGTGTCTGAATTTGTATGGAGTCAATCTAACCAGACACACACTTCTTGAACCATAACAGAAGTAAATATACTTTCATGGCTGTTTTTCCCAAGGCGTTTTTTTTAAATGTATATATATGTGTATATAAATTGTAGTGTATATATGTATGTGTATATAAGTGTTTGTCAGATATGCGTTTTATATTTTGTCTATTTATGTGTTTGTATTTAACAGCCCTGAAGAAGTCCTTTGTTGGGACGAAACGCGTCGGCTGAATGGTGCTTGATTCATGTTCTTGAAATAAAAGATATTAAATAAAAGATATTCGAATTGATGAATGTCATCCTTCGTGACTCATTGACTATTATATATTATATGTCATATGTTGTGGTGCACCTTTGCTGTTGCGAATAATGTTTTGAGTTCCTGAGGGAACAAGCACTGTTGCGGTGGGTGCTACTCAGTGTGCACACGACTCTCCATCGGAAAATTAGGGGTTCTAATTTATATGTGGGGTTATTGTTTGTTAGGTGCTGTTCAGAAGAAGGTTCCACTGTTGGGTCTCTGTTTTGTAATTGACTTGTGTCATTGTCCTTCGTAAACGCTTACTTACTATTCATTATTAGACTTGTTTCTTCCTCCCTGCTTTCGCCTAATCTGCATTTGTTACCTCCCATGACGACTGAACCTTTGAGTGGGGGTCCTGCTGGCTGTTTTGTTTCCTTTTCGCTTGGGCTGCTCTTACCTACCGGCGCATTCATAGACTCTTCCCTGAGGCCAAGCTTGGCTCCGCCCCTCCCGCTCAGTGGACGACCGGCCGGGCTTGGCTCCGCCGGTCGAGCTTGAAACTACATGCCCCAGGATCCTTAGGGGCGCAACGACGTGTGCAGGAACGCGCCAGGAGGCGCATAAAGACTCGACAGGGGCCGAGTCCCCTGGTGTCCTGCTTTGAGTGGGGGTCCTGCTGGCTGTTTTGCTTCCTTTTCGCTTGGGCTGCTCTTACCTACCGGCGCATTCAAAGACTATTCCCCGAGGCCGGGCTTGGCTCCGCCCCTCCCGCTCAGTGGACGACCGGCCGGGCTTGGCTCCGCCGGGCGAGCTTGAAACTACATGCCCCAGGATCCTTAGGGGCACAACGACGTGTGCAGGAACGCGCCAGGAGGCGCATAAAGACTCGACAGGGGCCGAGTCCCCTGGTGTCCTGCTTTGAGTGGGGGTCCTGCTGGCTGTTTTGCTTCCTTTTCGCTTGGGCTGCTCTTACCTACCGGCGCATTCAAAGACTCTTCCCCGAGGCCAAGCTTGGCTCCGCCCCTCCCGCTCAGTGGACGACCGGCCGGGCTTGGCTCCGCCGGTCGAGCTTGAAACTACATGCCCCAGGATCCTTAGGGGCGCAACGACGTGTGCAGAACACGCCAGGAGGCGCATAAAGACTCGACAGGTCCCTCGTCCCGCGAGGACGCGTGCGGGACGCACCGGGCTTAGCCCGGGCAAAGGGCGGGCCCTCTTAGGCCCTCCGAGGCCAGAGGAGGCCGGGCGGGGCCGGTCCTTATCGCGCCTAAAGTATGTTAAATAATCGCCCTTGTCTGTTATATACAGCATTTAAATTGTGATCGTGTTATTGGATTAGCTATCTACCTATTCATAGTCCTTGTTTTATACGGTCTTGTTTGCCATAACATTTTAAAATGCCTAAAGGTCAAATCTCAAGAAGGATGTCTCTGGTAGCCGGTAGCTTGATAGGCACTATAGACCAACTCCTGACGAAGGCTGCTAATAAGTTAGACCACGACATAGCCATAGCTGAAAAACGCCTTTCACTAGAATTACTCTCAAACAAACGATCATCTCTAGGCTCAATTCAGTTATCCACTACTCCTCCAACACTATGCACAGTTAATATTGCTATGGAAGATCCAGGGATCCCCTTACTCCTTCAAGATAGCCCAGTTGTAACACAACCTTCACAGGTGGATTCTATTACTACAATAAATCTTGATCACTCATTTAATTCATCAAGGGAGGATTATCCCCCTTTGCCAACACCAGGCAATAAAACTGGCCTTAACCACCAACCGAAGGAAAATCTCCCACACCGCGAACAGGGGGTTACGTCAAAACGTAAGAGGGGTGGGGACACACATGTAGGTAAATGTGCAAAAATATTTAGACCATCCACAGATTTAACCAAGAAGCAAGCTATGAGGGATACATTACCTGGTCCTAAAAACCTACTCCCCGAGGGCTCTTCCTTAGAAGGATTAATGGAGGTTATGGAACACCTCCTAAAATCCCTCTTGCTACCTCTTATAGAGAGAGTTAAGAGGCTGGGAGATCAAATGACTCACTTATTGGAAGCCTCCCATTCAAATGAAGAGGCTTTAAAACAACTTATTACTCAGAAAAACCAAACTGCATCCCAGTGTCCTTCATCGAGACCAACTAAGTCCCACGGGAACGCCCCTCAATAAAACCAGGGCTTGCCCAGACTGCCCCTGTCAGCTCGGAGCCGCCCCGACAGCCACCCAGAGAGAAAACTTTAAGAGGACCTTCAAACATCTCTAGCACTAAAAATACAGTATCAACGAAGGCACCCCCATTGCACACGGCCCAAATTAACAGTGGACACTACATAGATTTACCCCCAGAAGCAGCAAATCATGTCATCATTCTGACCGGAGTCCCAGGTTTGGCCGAAGGTAGGATAGAACCCCATGCCAACCTTAAAAACAAAGTCATACATTGGCTGTGTACTAACAGACCTTTGCCATCAAATATAAACGGAGACATAGTGTCTGTCAGACGACGAAACTGGGTGTGTCCCTGACCAAAAGATATCGGGCGGGATGTCGTGATAATTAACTTTAGGGATCATAGAGTTGTTACTCATATGACTGATTGGTTCCCGGGTAGAGGTGAAGGTGGCATCTCACCCCGTGATTTGAGCTATTTCTATCCTAAAGCTCTGCTGACTCTCCTAAATTTTTCATCGATTCCCGAAAGTTCCAATATCTCACAATCCCCCAGTTGCAACACTCAAAATTTAACATCGAGACCCCTCATCACTAAACTTCCCTCACTTTTCCCATCCAATCGTACCCACAGGCCCCCCTTCCCTCATTTTAGCAGGCACCAACATATAAATTACAACGGGCGATGGAATATTCCACTATGTAACCCAGTTGAACCTCTGTCAAGTCTAGATGACTTGGATTGACAGCCGACGGTTACACAGGGGCCCCAGAAATTAGCTCTTTCTCCTGGGATCCTCGAACATCAAAATGGGTCTCTTGACAGACCTAGTAATATTATTGCATCCGGTGAATCCACCGAACCTACTGATACAGGAAGGCTTCTTTCCATCCTTCAGGGGGAACAAACTACACGATCAGCGGACGCCAGGGCACAGCTGGATTTTTTACACACCACACCGCCTCCCACTCTTAGGGAAGAGGAAATCAGAGATATTGCGATACCTAAGGAACTAAATCCTTTTACTCTGTCCCACTCAGTTTTGTCCTGGAACGTGGCAGGCCTGGTGAATAAACTTGGTCAACAGTCCTGGCGGGACTTGGTTGATAAATACACCATCTTGTGTTTACAGGAAACCTGGGCCATAGATCCTGTCCACTTACTGGGGTATCAGACCTTTCACTCACCAGCTTTACCAACCTCTCATGGTAGAAACAGTGGGGGTTTATGTATATACCTCAGTACTGTGAGCGGGCTTACTGTTTTAAAACATTTTTTGACTGAAAATTATCAGATTTTAATTCTCAGATGGGGTATTTCCGCCAACATGATTTTAATTACCTTTTATAATAACGTGTCCACTGATAACTTGGATAGAGTTATAAATAATTAGTTTTGTGATGTTTCCTCTATAAAGGAAAGGATAGGTGGGGAGTCTTTCCTGGCATTTGTCAGGACGGCCCGAAGGGCTTGTGCGGCCTCGGAAACCCTACTGACGATAATCCGAGTCACTTTGCCCATTCTAGGCAGGGTGATAACTTGAATAATCTGTTGTTTTATTTTAATCTTACATACATAAATGAGTTATGCTCGCCAATAATACAGTTCCAGCCAACCTATCACGGCAGAGGGTGCAATTCTATAATTGACTTTACCCTCTCTTCTAGAACGTATGCCCATTTAATAACTTCATGGAAGACGCTAGATGTTATTTATGGAGACCACTACCAAATTTCCTTCTCCATAAAAAAGGCAGAACCAGAGCGGTCCCGGAGGGAAAATAGTACCTCTAACCAACAACCGATCACTCTTGCGCGCAAAAGCGGTAATACCCTTAAATGGAAATGGTTGACCCTGTGGGCCTATTGATAAACCTATTATCGAAAATGAGGAAGGAAATATACACCTGTCTCTCCCCCAGTGAAGACCCTTTCACAATTTTGGACTCTTTTTCTAAAATCCAATTAACCTTAAAACAACTATTGACTAGATACCATCGCCCAGATTCGAACCGCCAAACTGGTTGGTTCGATCATAATTGCACCACTGCCTTAAAAACCTTAAAAAAGGCCCTCCATGCCATACCTAGATCCCTGTCTGAGATTCGAGAAGCTAGACATTCTTACCGTCTAGCAATGAAAAACAGGGAGAAATTACTGAAACAAGAAGCATGGCAGGCCTTAATTACTGCCTCCAAAAATAGGGATTCAACCTCATTCTGGAAGGTGGTTAATGCCTCTATTTTCCGTGACAAAAATAACACAGCGGTGATAGATATTGCTATAAATGGTGAAGGTTGGGTCACTCATTTCGAACATCTCTATGATAACAAAACTTCTGCCATACTAGTACCTTCCGCCCCTACTACTACGTCCGGAAATACAGGAAGTGCTTGAAAGGGAGTTTTCCCTTTGGGAATTTCCTTTACGTGTGATGAGATTAAAATGGCAATAAGGGAGAGCCCTTCGGGTAAGGCGCCAGGCCCGGATGGCATACCAACTGATGTTTTCAAATATGAAATCGACCTCTGGGCCCCACTTTTAACTAACGTTATGAACAGCGCAAACTCGGTTGGGCTAATACCAACTTGGACTGAGGCCATAGTGGTCCCGATTTTTAAAAAGGGCAACAGACAAGATCCAACCTGTTATCGGCCTATTTCCCTTCTAGACGCCCTAATGAAGGTGGCCGGTCGCATTATTCTAAAGCAAATCCAACTGTGGGCCGAGGAAGGAAACATCATATCTAACCTCCAGTATGGATTCCGTACCGGCATGGGAACAATAGAGCAGAGCTTAAATTTGTATCTTTTAATTTCTAAGTACACCCAGGCCAGAAAAGGGAACCTTTTTATCACTTTTATCGACCTGAGCTCTGCTTTCGATTGCGTGGACCACAACCAACTTTGGTCCACACTATCCGACCTGGGCATTGATGAAACAATTTTAAATTTCATCAAGGAATTATATAGGGGTGCTGGGGCCAGGGTGCGCTTTGGTAAGCAAGGTGAGTGCTCGTCCAAATTTTCCATCAAGAGGAGAGTCAGACAGGGGTGCATCCTTGCACCCCTGCTATTTATGCTATATATAAACTCCATCGGCGACCACCTTAAGGGTTTTTCCTATGACTACCCTTCATCTCAGGGCCACCCTGTCCCCATACTCTTATACGCTGACGATGCGGCTATCATGTCGCAAACCAGGCTGGGTCTTCAGAGGGCGTCACAAAATGTAATACCTATATGAAAGATAAGGGGTTAAAAGTCAACACTATCAAAACATATACTATGGCTTGTGGGCATGGTACCAAGAAAGCACCCTGTCCCATATACCTTGAGGACAGGAGGATAGAGACTACTGATCACTTTCCCTATCTTGGAATATCCTTTGATAGGAAATGCACTTGGCACACAGCAGTCAAAGCGAGAAAATTAGCCTTTTCGAGGGCGGTTGGTGCACTGCATAATTTTGCGGCAAAACTTGGCGGTAGACCCGTCAAGGAACTAATTACAATATATCAGGCAAAAGGTATATCCACGGCCATCTATGGATCAGGTATCTGGGGTATTGAAAATATAACACCTATTCAATTAATTGAAAATCAATATCTCAGATATCTGTTGGGGACCCCTAAATCCTCAGCAAATTACCTCACCCATATTGAAAAAGGTTTGCCTTTTATTTCTGACACCATAAAAATTGCACCTATACTTTTATGGCATAAGGTGAGGGCTACTCCGGAGACAGCTTTTAACCGCAAATTAATCTCTGACTGCCTTACCCTGGACGGTGTCAGAAACATCAAATGGTTGTCCCACGTGCAAGCTCTGATGACCGAGCTTGGCCTCCGTGAGTTTTTCTCCAGACCATCTAGTATGGAAATGATTGCTAGAAAATCATTGAAACAATTGGCTATGAACCATCTAGCCAACAAAAGATGGTCCACAGAAAAAACTTAAAAATACAGTTTTGGCCTTTCAGGAAATCACTATTAATCCAGGGCCCCAATTGTACCTCGTAAGTGATCTAACCTGTTACTCAAGAATGTTATTAACACGGTTCAGGTTTGGAACTTTCTTCCGTATTATTACTTTTCCATCTTGTAATAATTGGTTGAGGGATTTGCCTACCTGCCCCTGTGATGATTTATCTCCCCAATCAAATTTGCATTGTATTTTATTTTGTAAATTTTATGTTGTTCCACGGAGGATCATTTTGAAACCAATCCTTAAAGCGTGGGGCCACCGCTCTTGCAGAATAGCCTATGTCAGATTGCAACAGCTGGAAAACGATTCTGTGGCTCACGCTAGATCTAGTTTTTTAAAACTATTGATGAGGTTTAGAAACTCTATGTAAAGCACTTTATTCTTGTACACATTAGTATTTATATAGCTTTTAAAGTACTTGTTGTCATCAAACCGGACTTGCTCGCTCTCTAATAACAATGATTTTAATCTTTTGCACTTCTGTGATACTTTGTGATTGTATGTCTTTTTTTTAAACTTGTATGCTTTTATGAATTCATCTCTGAATATCGAATAAAGCTTTTTGAATTTGAATTTGACTGAACCTTTTACTTGTCTTTTTACACGGTCTTTGAGCCTTATTTTATTTAATGATTTGCCCTATTCCACACACTACCTCGCAGCACGCCGCCCACTTTTATTTTATTTAATAATGGTGTTCCGCTTTAACTATAGCGGCCGCTATTTTAAAATGTATTTTTTTTAGCAGCTCGGTCTGCTTTATGTATAGCGCCACGCTTATTTATTTTGTTTACTAGGGCCTTACGGCGCTTTCACATTCATAGAGGCCGCGCCCCCCCTTTTTCTTTTTAAACACAAACCGCGTCTTAAGAAAGGTGAGCGGCTGACATTAATGTGAAAACGCGACATGTGCCCTTTTCCAAAATAAAATCTGTTTGTCAACTTGACAAACAGATGCTTTATTTTGTCAAAGCCCCCATGCCGCTGTTTCATTTTAATGTCGGACTTGCCCGTTTCTTTAGACGTGGCTTGTCTAAAGAAAGGACTACTGCCTTCATGAATGTGAAAACGCCACATGGGCGCTAGTAATTTGCAACGTAATAGGTCTCACATTTGCGAGAGTTTAAGCTATTGCATTGCTAATAGCTCAAACTCTCCTAAATGAGAGACCAATTGCATTCCAAATGCTTGTTAAGTGGTGCAGTCAGTCAAGAGCATCCAGGAGACTATTATCAGTGTAGAAGTGCTGTGATAGTATTTTTTTCAGGCCAATGATGAAATGTACTGCTCTATGTAAGATAACATTAAAGAAGGGGTGGTGGATGGGCAGTGTACAGTCTGGTAGACCGTGAAACAGGGCCTTGCCACCATCCAGGTCCACCATCCAGGTTCACAGACAACAGTTCCAAAGTCACTTTCTGGGAGGAACGGTTTCACTTTCTGTAGTAGAGAGAGCTGGCGCCCTGCTCTTCTAGTTTGCTTGGCGATGTATTCCTGGAGAGTGAGATCGGTGTCTGGGTGACATTGGTGAAGTCCTTCCAGGGACTGACCAAAAAATAAACCCTTCCTCACCCTACCAACAAAACACCCACTTAGACTCGTTCAGTCTAGGGGTACCTCCTGGGGTTACAGGAGTCAGTCTGGTAAAGGGAAAAGCCAGAATCAAGGGCAAGATCACATCAGAGACCTCATTAATATAAACATGCTGCTATGAGATTTGGGTATGATGTGTAAGCCACCACAACCACAACCCCTACTCCTCAACCCTACTATCTTTCTGCTGGAGGTTAGCCAGGAGGCTAACTGTTCCCAAAGGCCCTTATGTACTAAAAGGAGCCTATCTTCAGTAATTGGGAAATATCAAAAATATATTTGGAACATTTTTATCAAAAAATGTATTTTCACCAATGAATTAGAATTTCGAGAAATGTGAAAATGCTGAACAGATGGATTTTTGAGCTATATGCGAGCCAAATAAAGTATGGCTTTTGTATTTGAAAGCAGGCCTTTACAGAAAGTAAAGGCAAGTCCACCCTATGAAATAAAATAACACATTTAAATCATATAACTGCAAAAAAAATACCTCCATATTTTATCCGGTTTAGCTTTGTGGACTTAACAGTATTATTAATACGTGACTTAACCAATGATCGCATTAGACTTTTAAGCATGTCGGAAAGGCTAACGAGGGCATGTAAGAACATCAGTATCCGGCCTAATGCAGTTCAGGAAAGCAGTGGCACCCCTAAAGTCATGCTTTTATGGTGGCTCATGTGGGTGGTGTCAGTCTACGTTGCAACCCACATGTGGCATTTTACCTATGTCAATTGTGCATGTTTTACATGTTTACTGCAGCTTTAGCTAAACACAAAAATAAACCAACTGAGATTAGCCCATTTATCATGTTTAGAGGTAAGACAACATTTACTGTTTCTCAGCCTTCAATGACCAGAATGCATAAGTGCCGGCAGATCTAGACACAATAAAGCAATACAAAAACAGGGGGAATACGTACAAAAATGTCAAAGGTGACGCACCTCTTTTTGCGAATGACTAAGCCTATTGGACAGTTACACTACGGTTTTTGTTCTGAGTCAAAAAAACTAAAAAACAAAATGGAGCTAAGATTACACTGTTACTTTACATACCCAGAAACTAGAGCTACGCACAATTTTTTCTCAAAGTACCACCACATACAAATCTCTATCCGTCTCAAATTGTATTGGTTGAAAAAAGAAAATGTTTGGTCTTAATGTGCGAACACATGCAAAAATAGACATTACAAAATGCACACAACCTATTTGTGCAGTCAGTCTCTTTCTGTGCCTTCTATATCTATGCCCTGTTTCTTCTTCCCCTGTGCTGTTTATCAAGGCGGTAATTGAGCAGCCTCTCACAGTTAAAGTCTATATAGAAACAATGGATTTAAAAGACAAACAAGAGTATTCAACAGTGCCAGGCAATGGGGTCGTTTTAATACATGAGAATATAGCAACAAAATTTATGAACATGTACTTCATTTGTAAGTAACTATTCTGGCATGTGTAACGGCTTCCATAAAGAAGACACATTCAATTTATTGTCACTGGTACTTCAGAACCCCACTCACTGCCCAAAGATAAGACATGGCAAGACTAGAAATAAAGGGAGGGACAAGTAGTGACACAACAGCAATAAATAACTAAAGACTGAATGCAAAGTGGCGTTACTATAGTACAAAAGAACAGCGAAAGCGAAAACTATGAAGTCAAGGTAAATAGTATACAAATTAACGCTTTATACTTGAAAGGTTGTTTAATAACCCCTAATGTACAAATAAAACAAAAATCAATTCCAATACCTCCTTATTTATATTTTACCTGGGTGAGCACTGCACATTCTTCTGTAACAGCTTTGGTTAGTCCTTTCATCAGCATTTCAGAAAACCGGGGTTCGTCATCTGGCAAAACAAAAAAGCGGTACGTATATAAAATGAGCAACGCCTTTCCCATTTTCCGATTTTTCATCAATTTTGGTGGAGCAAACTATAATGATCCTAGATCAAGAAATAACGCCATTAATAAATTAATTTTAGAACTCCTCTAAAATGCTCGATTGTTCATTTTTAGAAAATGTAAAACAATTGTTCGTGCTTGTGTACCTTGCTTTACTTTATGCATGAGTGGGTGGCTGACATATTCAGCTGTCCAGATTCTCACACTTCCCATACATTTACAGGCATCAACTGTTTTTCCATATGGTTTTCCCCGCCTACTGTACAGGCACGTGTAGTGATGAACAGGGTTGGATTCATTAGACTTTCTAATTTGCATGTTTTATCACTACATTTAACCGTATATGCTATTTAATATTTTCCCTAAGAATTTCATAGCCTTACTCATTTGATGATTTTTTTTTTTAAACAAATTTTATTTAGTTTTACATGACTGAACAGGTACATTCTATGAAATGATCCATGCCAAAGTACACTTAATGCAATTAGCGAAATGGGCACTGCATGTAATAGACGTATAGTAGCTTGGCTGCATGTAGAATTCACCGCCCCACCCATAACTTAAGTATCTTGTACAAATCAACAAACATTTCCTGCGCATGTCGTTAGAACCCTGTATCCTAAAACAGTTCTATCCTTCTAAAGCTTCCCCCCACCCATACCTCCTGCCAGGCGTGTCACAGACAATCAGTATTTTGATTTACGGATTGGGGTTACTGCAGTTTAGCTTTGCAAATGTAACTAAAGTAGAGCTTTGGGATCGAACCCTGAATGGATGGGGACGCTTTGTGCTCCGTGTCTGGTTCCGCCATTTCATATAGTGCACAGGGGTATGCTATCTAACCTGCCTCACCACGCGCTTCAACCATGGGATCCCTGTTGCTATCATTGTCTGGGATCTTCAGCAGCACCACCAATGTTTCCTAAGCCCTCGCTGCCTCCAATGCCCTCTCACTTCCCGTTCGTTTTGCAAACTGCAGCCGAACTATTCCTTCACACTCCGCCCATTTGATTAATTTCTTCTCCCATCTTTTAACATTTGGGCCCCTCTTTGCCTTCCAATGCATATTGATATCCCGTTTAGCTAATAACAGACCCATATCTAGGAATTTGCTTGTAATCTTATTTTTCGCCATGTGGGGGAACCAATGTAAGAGGCAGGGTCCCATAGCCGGCTCCAGTTCCCTGTCGGTGATCTCCGCCAAACTCACTCATTTGACGATGTGCCGGAACAAACACAATCACATTTGAAGTAACAGGCTCTTTTAGAATACACATTTAATATGGATGTGCATTCACATAGGGAGCTATTGCCCCCTAATTTTAGTACAACATGGTTCTTTGACCTCTGCACCTACTGCTAAAGAACAAAACTAAAACATTAAGCCAAGAACAGCTCCTGAGGACTAACATGTTAACTCCTCGACCCTCAGAAGTTCTGAATACCTCTACTGCTTCACCTTCTTAGTTTCACCTACCCCAAACCTTCTGAACGACTCATGCAGGTCCAGGAAAATGTATTTTATGTTCATCATTACATAATTCATCTTTCTCCCCCCCACAAAGTTTAGTGCTTCATTTGAAAATGGTGGAGTACGATTTGCTCTTTGTAGACGGCCTTTTCTCCTGTGCCTTTGGTAGGGACGTGTAATAAGCAGGGCTGGTGGCATGAGTTAGGTGTGGATCATGCATTCACCACATAACTGGAGAATTTCAGGTCTTATTCAGTATGTGTTCATTGAACCATAACTAACCTTTATGTTTTTTAAAGGAATTTCAAGTTTTTCTTTTTATTAACAATGTACTGCACCTGTCACCATACCCGTTCTGTGCTGCACTAGGCATCTGTCTGCGGACAACGGGGGTTAGCTGCAGGGCATGATTTTCGGGAAGTCTTTGCAGCAGCAGCTCATGCATCCTACAAAAGCCTTCCTCCAACCATAGCCTTGATGGTTTTACCTTGTGTTTTCAAATGTTTGGGAAAGTTGTGCCTACTTCGGAATACAAAATGTTGACAGGGTAATCACACTTTTTAGTAAAATCACAATCATACCCATGCTAAATTAGCTATTTTGTCACCTCAATGTTCATGACTCGTAGTGTACCAGGCACGTCACTGGGGTTGGACACCTTTCATGATGCTTCCGCTCTGCTGTGGATTTTTTTCCACAACACTAAAATTGGAACTTTGACCAAAATACGACTTTCAAGATGACACGGAAGAAAACTTTTACCCTTGCCATTTCAGGACTCGATTTCCATGTCCTATGATCCTTAGAAAACAACATACAAGGGAGCAGTCTAGGGTACCCTGACACCCTGGCCCTTGTGTTGGGCTGAGCGAAGCCTCCCCGTGAGGTCCAGCTGGAGTCATGTGAGAACCAGCACGGCCCTCATTTGTGGTCCTTAGGGAGTACTGCGGAACCATGCAAGGTTTAAAAATAGAAGTTTGTATTGTCCTAGAGTACTTTGCAGTACAACGAAAAAAACGTTCGAAAATGTGGGTTGGGAGTCTATGGAGGTAGAGGGTTGGCCGACAACAGGGTTTTGACCACTAGCAGATGTTTGGGAGCAGGGCGAAAATGAAACAAATTAAATGAAAAAAACAGTTAAAGTCACATAATACTGAGGTAATGAGGCAAGATTTTAGCATGCCATTTAAAAAACTCTAGCAAGTCACTGAAAAAAAATCAAAGGTTAAAGCGATGTTATAGTTAAGTGTACTGATAATATAAAAACAAACTTTCTCCAGTTATAGTTTACTGAGTTAACTAGAACTTGCACCACACCATATGACCTCACATATTACATAAATTACATCACTCATGACTTGTTAAATGACTTCATTGATGAAACCTCAAATTACATAATTGAGGACATCACTGGTCTCATCTTTAGTGACATCATTCTACACATGACAGTTTGCTCTAAGCATTTCAGACTGAAAGATTTTCAGCAGGGCTATGTTATATTATGGGGTTTTGTAAAGCGCTCTAATACTAATAGGACATCTTGGCGCTAGTGTCTCGGAATCCAAGGCACAATAAGACGGTCAGAGATCGCGATGACCACGGAAATGACAATCAAAACCTGTGAAGAGGAATTAGGCAGCGGATTTAAAAAGCCAAGTTTTTAAATCTTTCCTGAATTTCAGAAGATTGGACTGAAATCGTAGATGTTTAGGTAACAAATTTCACTATTTTGCAGCAGAGTAGAAAAAAACTTCTGCCACCTCAGGGGTGTTTTTTCTGTGTGGGGACCTGTACTTTGTTTGCGGTACTGGACCATGAAGTACAGGAGGGGAAATACCATTTAAAAATTTCCTGCAAAAACGGGCCGACTTGATGTCATCTCTTGTGGACCCAACAAAGCGCTTTGAACTGGATGCGTGCCCGCATGGGAAGCCAGTGAAGTTCCCTAATAAGAGTTAGAAACCAAGCAGAACTTGGGAAGATTTAGCAGGATTCTGGCTGCTGCGTTTTGAAGAGTCTGAAGTTTGTTGAGGAGACGTGCTTGAGAGGCAACAGATATCAATTTTTGATCACTGTTTTTCTCTGCTCAAATGGCAGAAATGGTAGGTTTTTTTAAAATAATTTTCAACATGAAAAAACAGGAAGAGGTCATCTGATTTGAATGTTCAATGAAGTTAATATGCTGTGAAAAATTACGCCCACATTTCTTGCCTTCCCTACAGGAGTCGGTAGAGAACCAAGATTCGATGGCCACCGGGTGGTATTTCAGAACGTGTTGTTATTCATGTAGACCTAATAATCCATACCAATCTGTAGTACATATGGGTGTATCCTTCCGCAACAAGCAGTTATGCATTTAAAATCACTCACAATAACTAGATACTCCGTGTTTTCACAATGGTGGTGCGTGAGAAATATAATGGCTCTATAGACATTGACATTAGCAACTTATCAAACCTTGACTACCATTCCAAAATAAAGCCCAATTATTATTTATCTTAATGGTCTGTGTGGTTAAATACCTAATCTGACTTCAAATTTCAAGTCTACTTCTTCACTTAAATACATTGGACAATTATAAGTCATGCACTACGAGGTCCTATAGACTACCTTTCAGTAGTATGTAAAAATATATATTACAACACATTACTGATATAAGCAGAACAGTGTACACCATTTTAGGAATGCTTACAAACATACTGCGATGTGAACCATCTGAGTCAGCCACGTTCTAGATTTTACATTATTTCACATTTCAGAATTTTTTGTTAATTTTGGGAAATAAACATCCCCACTGTATAAATTTCCATTAGAAACATATTGATGGCACTACAGGACAACTCTTCACTTCAGCATGTACTCAAATGCCCACAGGAGATTAATGTATTTTGAAGAAGAAGCTTTAGTTTTTCTCACATTTTAGTAATAGGTCTTTGAATTAAGTTACAACCCATTTGAAACGTACGAATACAACTCACACTAGTTGCACTCAGTCTCGATCTTCATTTAATAAAACACGGCTTGAGCTTAAAACCTCACTGGCAGCTGATGTGTGCACCACATAACTTTTACCATACTGATAGAGACTTGTCTCCAGTACTATGCTGTTACTATTTAAGGAGAAGTAGCTTTAACGATGTAATCAGCGATGATATCAATTATGTAATTTATCATGTCACGAGCGATGTAATATGTGTGGTTATAAACAGAGCATGGCAGGGGCACAAGTTATAGTTAGCTTAGTAAACTATGACTGGTGAATGTCATTGTTTTTAAAACATTTGTTTTGATATTACAACACTTAACTATAACTTCACACTCATGCATTTATATATGCACACACTATTTTTTAAATAACTTTTTGTCGAATGTTTGCCAGGGGGTTCACAGTGGTGAATTAATTTGCAAGATGTAGCTTCCCTCAGGCAATAAAACACTTATAGCATTTCTCTCTGTGCTGGTAAAAACGCTTTCACAATGACAGTGCACCTGACAAGCTCACCATTGCAGGTACATTCTTAATGCAAACATTTACCAATGAATCCCAACAGAATGTGAAAATAAAATTCCAAAAGCAGAACCCTGACAGCAAAAATTTACACTGTCCCACATTGCACTTTATTTCCTTTCTTTGTATATGCATTGTTAAACCTAGTCTAAAGTAAAGCACGTTTTAGAATCCATGTTTTAATTTACTTACAATGTGCTTTGCATTAAAAATTTGATTTATAATAATACAAACTGCTGCATAAGACATTTTAAATAGTAAAACATAATTTGCTAAAAAATATACATTTATCAAAACACTGGCACACATCTGCAGTGTCGTGCACGCCAAATACTAAACGGATGACTCAAACACTCTAAATCTTTGTAAATAGAGCTAAAATGAATAATGTAATGTACAAAAAAAATAACTAGTAACATGGAAGTATGGTTCTACATTAGGGGTTCAAAACCATTTTGTAAATTTCACCAACAACCCTGATGGCAACATAGGCCCATACTAAGCAGTAACATATATGTATGCTTTCCCTGTAAGCATTAGTTTGCATTGGATTCACATGCGCTGCATACTCCTACGATCTAGTGTTGGGTTCAGATGTTTGTAAGTAGTTTTTGCTTTTTTAGGGTATTTTTTCTTCAAAGGACGTTTTTTGTGTCACAAAATGCACTGTGGCTCCTCCCTTAGTTGCAAAGCGCATGGGCACCGACTGCATGTTCTGAATGTTGTTCGCACAGCAAGTTAGAGTAGTACAGAGTGATGATTAAAGAACATAGGGAGGACATGTGCATTGGTAAAGGAGGTTAATTAGTAAAGGATGAGATCTGTGATCAGAGCTATAAGGTTCATGGAAGTGGGTGTGTGCATGCGAGTCTACAGCAGTACACGCTAAGAACAGACGCTTACACGATACGTAACATTTTTCATTCGGAACGCGTGTTGCTGCAGCTAACCATGCTCTGCACAGTCTGTAGAGCAATACCCCCTATAAATAATTGCTAGCGTGTCTATGATGCATATGTCTGAAAGAGAGACCAGAGGACTGTTTAGCTAACTATTGCCTGTTGTCTGGGTAGAATATTCACACAATATTGTTTAATAAATATGCGTGGAGTTGAACAGGGAGCTGCTTTGTACATGTCAGGTAATAAAATGTTCCTCTGGTTGCTGCTTTTTAGAACATAGAGATCACCCTAGGGGTAACAGGTAAGGCTCTTTTGGCTTTATAGTAGCAAATTTGGATGCATTTAACTAACCACCTGGGGGAAGCCTGATTGGATACGAGCTTGCACTTGTGAGTTTTGGCAAAGGCTATAAGGTGGAAGAGGTGTGGCGAAGCGGCCAGGGTGCCTGACTCTGGACCACAGGGTTCACGGTTCGATCCCCGGCTCCGCTGGCAGGTTAGCCCAGCACCATGTGACTCTGGGCAATAGCTTGCGTAATCTTCCCGATGGCCCCCAGGGACGTGACACCTCCGTCGGAGGTAGCTGTGCGCTTTACAAATACTGGCATTTACATTTTAAACAAATAGTCAGCTTCACGAAAGGGCTTGGACCTGTCAATGTAACACATGAGAGCCCATTTGACATCTTAAGTGTGAAGGGATTTTTCTGTTACTGGGTTTGGCTGAGGGATAAAGAGTGAGAGCTCTATGGTTTGATTGAGGTGAAAAGGAGAAGCCACTTTGGAAAGGAACTTCGCGTTAGTTCTGAGAGAGGTTATGACAAAAAAAAAAAACTACCTTCCAGGAAAGGTACGGTAGAGGACAAGAAAGCTCCAAAGTTGGTCCCATGAGTCTAGTGAGAAATATATTAAGGTTCAAAACCGGAGCAGGGGAAACTCTAAAGGGGAATGTTCCTCTTGAGGCCCTCCATATAGACTAACTACTTGTATGCGGAAAAAGGAGAAATATTCCCTGTTTTGCCTGTAAGCTGCTATGGCTGTTAAATAGAGCCATATGCAATTGCAGGCAAGACTTTTGCAGGTGAAGCAAGCAGCAGAAAATATCCTGGACAATAGGTTTCAGGGGATCCAGATGTTTAGAGATGCAATAATGGGCAATCTCTATTACTTTGTTGCACAGCAGGCTAATGCGGTAGACCTGTGGGAATTCGGTGAGATATCCATGTATTCTTTTAGGAGAAGTAGGTAGCCAAAATCTAGCAGTTCAGGCGCCAGATCAATAAATTGAGCTGCTTGAGGTTTGGATGTCTGATTTGGCCTGACTCCTGGTGTGATGTCCAGCCCATTGGAGAACTTATTGTAGGGAGGGAATGACATTTCGCGGAGTGTAGAGTACTAGGGCTATCTCGCCCAGGTAGGGGCTACAAGGCTGAAAGTCTGAAAGGAGCAGGAGAGGTGTAAATGCTTAAGCAAAGATCCCTAACCGGTTCATCAATAGTGCATTGCCCATGCACTGTGTGAGTGGGTAGCTGGAAGGGAAATTTGAGCATTTTGCGTTGTTGGATGGTGAACACGTATATGTGTGGTATGCCCCAAAGTTGAAAATAGTGGTGTAAGACTGGCTGATGGAGTTCCCACTCCTGGACTTGTCAATTAGACCTGCTGATCAGGTCTGTCATGTTATTGTTCACACCAGGGCACCTGGGATGTATTCTGCCATGAGATAAATGCAGTGGCAGACTGCCCAATATCACATCTTCTGCGTCAGTAATGCCAGTGGAAAAAGTGTGTAACACTGTGTTTCTGTAGGTAGTACAATACAGTTGTGTTGTCTGTTTTGATTAGTGCTACCTTGCACTGGATGAGGGGTAGGAGTGGGAGATGTATAACAAGGAGCTCTAGGTAATTGATTCGGTGCCCCTGGTGATGAGGGGTTCACACTGTTTGTATCGTCATTTGGTAGAGATGTGCCTCCCAGCCTGCTTGAGAGGCATCCGATGTGATGGTGACTTGCAGAATGGGCCTAGGAAGGGACTGCCCTGCAGCAGGTTGTTGCTGTTTCACCACTTTAGAGAGAAATGGCCTCCAGGACTTACCAACACTAGATCTTTCCATTGACCATTCGCTTGTTACTACTCAGCTGAGCAGCAATGCTGAGGTGCAAATGTGGAGACAGGCTTGGGATACTATGGTGATACAGGAAACCATCATGACCAGCAAGCGCATACATTGGCTGAAAAAGAGAGAAGAGATGCTGGAAGGTTGGCACCATGTGGGTTTGATGTTAAGCATTGCTCATAGAAAGAGATGGATTTGAAGGGTTTGCAAGTGGGATTTGGTTACATTAATTGTGAAATAAATTAAGGCCGTGTAGGAGTGAAATGGTAGCTTTGGTTTCCAATAAGCATATTGCTTGTTTGAAATCTCGATCAGCCAATAGCTGGGGAAGGGGTAAACGTGAATATCCCTGAGGACCAAGATGGGCCTTAGGGAGTCATCCCTCTTGGAGATGAGGAAGTAGAGTAGACCTATTGCTCCGCTGGAGTCGGTGCAATGGCTATATGGACCATTTTTGGAGGAGCGCTTGGCTTGTACCTCTTCCTCTGGTCTCCTCTAAAGGTGTGGGTGCGGAATGGGATGTTGGGAGTGGGTGTGAGAACTTGTAGGCAGTAGCAGTGGCCAAGCACCGCTAACATCCACTAGTCTAATTTTATTTCTTGCCAGAGGGAGTCAATCCTGCTATCTTTCCCCAAAGTTGTGTGATCTGAAAGAGAGGGCAGTGCCTTTAGAGCCTGTCCTGTATAATTGGCTGCGAAAGGAGCCCCAAGGTGATTGAGATTGAAGAGCACCCAAGGCTTTAGCAGTGTCGGTGTCTGTCTGGATTTTCTCTAACATCAGATCAACCTGTAGGCCAAATATGCTCTCCTTCAAAGGGCAGGTTAAGCAAATGTTGCTGGACCTCCAGCTTGAAGCCTGAAATGCAGTGAGGTATGGCATCTGAAGACAACACTGGTGTTGACTGCCCTAGATGCACTGTTGGCCACGTTGAGGACAAAGCCGATGGTGGCACTGAATATTATTTTCCCTCCTTGCCCATTTCCTCCCTTCTCTTTTTGTATTTCTCCAGGAGATGCTTTACTAACCCTTCAATCTCATCCCACCGAGCCCGTTCATAGCAGGAAAGGAGGCCAACGGAGCTGGATATCCTCCAGTGGGTAGTGGCCCCTACTGCTACCCTTTTACCTGCAGTGTCCAGCCTCTCTCTCAACTTATCGAGAGAGGGAGAATCGCACTTGGCCTGAAGGAAAGTCTGCTTGCATTACGTGTGGACACACAAGGGAGTCAGGTAAAACAGGATTTCTGATGTGGGCCGAGTCGTTAGAAGGTTTGTACTTTTTCGCTACCCGTGGTGTTATTACCCTGGCCTTGACGGGCACCTTGAAGGTGTCTGGTGATGATCCGAACATGCCCTTCAACATTGATAGGAACTGGAAGGTTTTCTTCACCTAACAGAGTATTACCACAAGGGAACAGACTTTTTCATGGAGGACATGCATATCCACAAGCAGATCCACTTTTTGGAAGGTGGCCGATGTTGGGGCTGTCATCAGAGGATTACAGCTGCATGTTCTGGTGAGCCTACCTTCTTTCTCGTTAATATCCAAGGGATTTGTTATAAGTGGAAGGGGATGCAGGCCTTGCATGTAGTGTCAAAGTGGTCAGGGGCGATGCAGAGGCTGCACAGTTCATGGTTATCCGACCAGAAGGTATTTGGTGTGGCCCCAGGGACAGTATCAGAATGTCATCTGTTCCATAACACTCTAAAATGGAGTCAGTGTGCATGTGCATTGCCAACTAAGGAAGGAGTCACAGTGCATTTTGTGCCTCGAAAGACTTTAATTGAAGAAACAAAACTTGCAAACGTCTAAGCCCAACTAGATGGCACGAGTATGCAGCGTATGTGTACCTACAGGAAAACATGCTACGAGCATATATATGTGTGTGTGTGTGTATATATATAGATACATACACACATATATATACATAGATACATACACACATATATATATATACATACACACACCTATATATATCCAAGGATACAAAGTTCATAATGCGCTCTCAGGAAAAAGGCAAGGACCCGATGGTAAATGTTGCAGTTTTAATTACACAACGCGTTTCAGCTAAACAGCCTTGTTCACGTGTAACACACCATAAACACAAACCGGCATTTAAATAAAGTTCAAAATTGAAAAATTACACCAAAACTGAGGTAGGACTGGTACATGAGTTTAGCAGACATCTTGGAGTGGTGAATGATAGCATAAGGTTGATTCACGGTAAAACAATATGTAAATTCCAAATGTAAGGCATGTAAATTCATGTAAAATACATTGTATCATTTGCCATCATCAGTTCAGTATTAATTGCATAGTCAAAGTTAAAAAATTCAACCAATTATGTCTTGTAGATCCAGGAATATGCAAGAAAAATTAAATAAGACTACACATATATATATATATATACACACACATCTACATATACACACACACACATATATATACATCTACATATGCACACACATATACACCCACACATATCTATATATAAACATACACACATATACATATATATATATATACACATGCACCTATATATATACATACCCACACACATATACATACACACATGTATATACATACACACACATATATATACACATACATACACATATATATACACATACATACACACATATATATACACATACATACACACATATATATATACACATACACATATATACACACATACACATATATACATACACACACTATATATATATATACATACACACACTATATATACATACACACACTATATATATATATACATACACACACTATATATACACATACACACACTATATATATATATATACATACACACACTATATATATACATACACACACTATATCTATACATACACACACTATATCTATACATACACACACTATATATATACACATACACACACTATATATATATACATACACACACTATATATATATACATACACACACTATATATATATATATATATATATATATATATATATATACACACACACGCACACATATACCTACATGCACACATACATATATACATACTCACACACATATATATATATACACATACACGCACACACATATACATACACACACATACACGCGCACACACAAAAGCACACACACACATTTATATATATACGCACACATTTATATATATATATACACGCACACACATACGCACACACACGTGTGTGTGCTTATATACATGTGTGTATGCGTATATATATGGACACCCATATATACATTCACGCATGCACACACACACGAACGAACACACATATATATACATACACGCACACACATATAGATACACGCACACACACACATATATATATATATACACGCACACACGTACATGTGCACACATATATACACATACAAATATATATGCACATACACATATATACGCACACATACATATATACGCACACATACATATATACACACACACTTTATAAATATATAAATAAATAAATAAATATATATACACACACACACTCTCAAAAGTCATAGGAACATCTTACCTGAATGCTGTCGTAGCAAGTTTTGTAGTTCTTTCTGGTGCAGTGCTCGAAGCTCTTTCTCTTCTTCGCTGCTTCTGATCAAATTGTTCCTAACTTCTCTCAGAGCTTCTTCTTTCTCTGTTCTCAGGTTTTCACAAACCACTTCCAGATGAGCAGAATGAATTTGTGTAAGACTAATGCGCTGGGCCTCCATCAGCAACATTACATCCGCCTAGCCGTGAAAACAA
This sequence comes from Lissotriton helveticus, assembly GCF_964261635.1. Lineage (NCBI taxonomy): Eukaryota > Metazoa > Chordata > Amphibia > Caudata > Salamandridae > Lissotriton > Lissotriton helveticus. Next base: position 971,250,584 of record NC_136071.1, on the reverse strand, counting down.
CTATGGTTTAATAATGTATACTTGGAAATACACTTCTGGCTATAGAGACACATAATGGACCTAGATCAACAATAGGCATTTTACCAAGCCTGCGTAAGTGTGGTATGAAAGATACTAAGTCAACGTTTTTTGGTACAGATTCAATAAAAGAGCAGTAGATTCTCATTTCATATAGACCCTTAACAGAAGGTTAGAAAGGAAATGAGCAGAGCAAGCAGGCATATTTTAAAAGAAACACATTAGTGAAGGCTAACAAGGCTCAAGAGTGGCTGAAATTTAGACAGTGGAGGGTGAGCAAAAACCAAAACAAGGCACTCCCTGACATGTACACAGCTACTAGTGAATTTCAATTTATTACAGCTGAATTTTAATTACAGCTATTTTGTGCAAGGAACATATAAACAAGCATTTGCAATGCAATAGGTCTCGCAGCATTCAAGTTTGAGTTATTGGCATTGTATATGACAATGTGTTGCATGAATTCTTTTCCAAACTCTGTATTGGCTGGTGGTGTTTGTGCCCGGTGAAAGCGTGCACTGACGGATGGTGGTGTTTGTGCCCGGTGAAAGCGTGCACGAACAACTTATGGCGTCTGTGCCTGGTGAAAGTGTGCACTGACGGCTGGTGGTGTTTGTGCCTGGTGAAAGGGTGCACTGGTGGCTGGTGGTGTTTGTGCCCGGTGAAAGCGTGCACTGACGGCTGTTGGTGTTTGTGCCTGGTGAAAGGGTGCACTGGCGGCTGTTGGTGTTTGTGCCCGGTGAAAGCGTGCACTGACGGCTGGTGGTGTTTGTGCCTGGTGAAAGCGTGCACTGATGACTTATGGTGTCTGTGCCTGTTGAAAGTGTGTACTGACGGCCGGTGGTGGGTATGCCTGATGAAACCATGTACTGATGGCTAGTGGTGTGTGTGTGCCTGTTGAAAGTGTGCACTGATGGCTGATGGTGTGTGTGCATGGTGGAAAAGCGTGCACTGACATGTTTAGAAGTAAAGTGCGCCATACTGCGATTGCTACAATAGTTAATTGTGGATGTGCTAACCATTGATGCGTGCACTGATGGCTGGTGGTGTGTGTGTGCTTGTAGAAAATGTGCACTGATGGCTAATGGTGTGTGTGCCTGGTGGAAGTGTGCACTGCCAGCTAGTGGCGTGTGTGCCCGGTGAAAGCGTGCATTGACGGCTGATGGGGTGTGCCTGGTGAAAGTGTGCACTGACGGTTGGTGGTGTGTGTGTGCGCCTGGTGAAAGCGTGCACCGACGTCTGGTTCTGTGTGCGTGTGGTGGAAGCGTGCATTGATCGCTGGTGTTGTTTAAATAGCAACATACTTGGGTCCAGCATAAAGAGCACTCTTTTTAAACAGGCATTAAGAGTGAGACAGCACACAATGATCCAATGGTAATTACTAGTTGAAGGCAAATCGCATATAGAACATTAGGAACACTGCAATTCTTTACATTGATTCAGACGGTCCTTGCTGCATTCAGGACATTATCAAAAATCAGTGTGTTTCGTGAGAAGTAATACCTTACATCCTAAACAGCTGTTTTAACAGAATGTTCCCGACTTTAAAAAGAGAGATGACTAAAACATTGGCAGGGTGGCAGCATCCTGAATTTAGGTTGTATGAATGTTACTTTATTGTTTGACTGAAAGAAAAAAGCTCAACTATAATAAACTCCTAGCCAACGCTGCAACACCATTCTGCCAGCTAAGCAAGCCGAGTAAGAAGGGATGTGCGGACTTCACCCGAAGGTGTCAGAGCGAATTCACAATAGAAACAGAACTGATACATGAGAACATTACTAGTGAACAAAATACAAAGGCAAACGTTACATTACATGAGGCAAAAGTGACAATGATAACAAACCGTGCCTTACACAGTGTGTAAGGCACTTTTTGTTATCTTAGTCTAAGCCCGCCTGATTCTATGAAATGGCGGCGGGACGCGGGACAGGCCTTTATCCTTTTCTTTCACTTTCCGTTCCGCACTTCCGCCGCCGCGTATGCGCGTGCCGCGTGCGTGGGGGGCGTGGGCAGCAGGGCTGGCTGCTGCTGAGTGGTGGTGAGCAATGCCAGGCAGCCCCAGGGCACGCACAACATCATGCGGGCCAATAAGCAGTAAGCCCCTGTGCGTGGCATATGGGGCGCGGCAGGCGGCGCGCATAGCCAAAGAAGAAGACAAGAGAAGAACAACGAAAACTACGAACTTAACTGCCTTCCAAGTCCAAGACAAAGCAGCCAGGCGGCCAGGCCCGCCCACGCTGAGCTGCCCTGTCCGATTTCCGAATCCGAGTCCGAAGACCAAAGTAAGTCACTCAGAGTCTGTCACTCCGTCTCCGTCACCGACCGGCGGGGCAGGGCTGCTGCTGGCTGCCTGCCTCCAGGCCTGCTGCGTGCACTAATTAGTTGCTTTCCTGTCGCGCATTTGCCTGCTTCTTATTTATGTCCCAACTTGTCACTCGTGTTTGTCCCTCCTATAGAACATGCTTTCTCGCTTCTGTACTTCTTTGCTCCCGGGGCCGCACTCAGTGTTGCTCTCTGTTCTTGCCTGTGTGCCGCTTCCCTCCATATTGGGTTCGCCCTTGCACTCAACCAGCCCCCCAACCCCTGTTGCTTCCTCGCCTGCTCCATTTGCCCTCGGCTGCTGCTGAAGCAAGCAAGCAGGCAAGCCTATATTATAATAGTTACAGTGCGCAACGCACGCCAGGGACGGATGGTAACGGGCCCCGGCCTATAAACATTAATTATGGTGCCGTGGTGCGCACGCCCTACCGGCCTGGCCTGAGCCTTTTTAAAATTAATTAAATAGTTGGTAGTGGTACGCACTGGAGCCGGGCCGGGTCTTCATAATTAAAATGGTGCACGGGAGTGGCGGCGCGCAGAGTAGTGCTATTTTTATTTTGTATAGTGGTCATTTTCCTGCAGTTTTGCTCTTTTAGACTACTGTAAATAAAATGCGCTTTTATCAGCCAACGTAACGGTGATGCATTGGTCTTGTTAAGATGAATAGCTAAAATACTAGATTGTTATTCCATCATGTTTTTAAATGTTCAGCATCACATGCTTACTTTCGTGAGCTTTCTATGTACTTATGACATATGCATCATCGTTATAGTTGCTTCAGTCAAGGAAAAAATGCGTGTCTCTGCATCAGATGTTTGGTGATTAGCAGCTGTCCTAAGCAGGTGTTACAAAAGGAACCTTACATTATTAATCTAGTATGTTTGCACTCCGGAATTTTTCAAGCTAGCTCAGTTGGTTGATGCACCTGTTACAATGATGCAACTGCAACCTAATGGCCACTAGTTTGGAATCAAAGCAAGTTCGGCTCAGCATTTCATCCTTCTCATGCTGAGAAGATGAGCACCATGCCTCGAAATTGTTTGAACACCTTCTGGGGCCTAATCCATTTTTAAAATAAAACGTGTTCTAGCATCACTTCGTAATGGACATACACAGGTGATATTCACGTGGCTCCTTGCTCGTAGTGGGGAGTAGAATCAGGCCAAGCCCCTCTCCTGTGATAACAAAAACAACACTCGCAGGCAACAAAATACACATAAATGAGAGAGCTGGACCAAAAGCAGCAGAGTGCGGATCATCCTTCTCTTGCTCTGTCAGGGTAAGCTGCTGTCTGCTGAGCTACAAATGGGATCACATCTGAAAAGAACCCACCCGAGAGAGGAAGTGTAAACAAACACAGCGCGGTGTAATTTAGATTGATTATTGCAGTGGATTCTCGTGGATCGAAGCGCTCTCTTGTAGTGGGCTCAGGTGCACCAATTATCCCTAGACACCTGCGACTGACCTCTGTCTTTTGGGGTCATGAGACGATGAGAGAGAGGCAATGTGACCTGTCATCACTCAAAGATCTCTAAGCAGTTGCAAGACCTGGCATCCTTGACGTGTTTTCCTCTGTCTTTTTGCTCTACCACCTGTATTTTTGATGTTATGCTGGACTTCTTTTTTGCTGTTTTATGTACTCCGTACACTTTACCACTGCTAATCAGTGCTCAAGTGCAAATGCTACCTCTGTCATTTTTAATTCTGCTGGGTTCTCCATAATTTGCATATTTGATTTACTGGTAAGTCCCTAGTAAAGTGCACTGTGTGTGCCCAAGGCCTGTAAATCAAATGCATCTAGTGCGCCTGCAGCAGTGATTGTGCCAACCATATAAGCACCCCTGTAAACGTGTCTCCAGCCTACCATTGCAGTGCCTTTGAGTACAGTTTTAAACTGCCAAGTCGACCTGGCAAGTGCAGTCTCTTGCCAGGCCCTAAGCCTCCCTTTTACTACATGTTGGACACCCCTAAGGTAGGCCCAAGACACTCCCAGGGGCAGGGTGCAGTGTATGTTAAAGGTGGGACATGTGTAGGTATGTATTACATGTCATGATAGTGAAATACTGCTAATTTCGTTCTTCACTATTGTCAGGACTAGCTCGCCAATAGGATATTATTGGAGCTGCCTTGTATGTTTGCTGACTGGGAACACATTTTAAACCTAGATTGAGGACAGATTCCTCATCCCTTGTCAATACTTTCGTGGATAAATTGACTACTGTCGATGGTGGGATTTCTATTATTTGTAAAAGTTTCTGCGCGCGGGGCGCTGTAGAGTGCGGGGCGCTGTAGAGTGCGGGGCGCTGCGTTGCACTGTAGAGTGCGGGACGCTGCGGTGCGCTGTAGAGTGCGGGGCGCTGTAGAGTGCGGGGCACTGCGGGGCGCTGTAGAGTGCGGGGCGCTGTAGAGTGCAGGGCGCTGTAGAGTGCGCTGTAGAGTGCGGGGCGCTGTAGAGTGCGGGGCGCTGTAGAGTGCGGGGCGCTGTAGAGTGCGTGGCGCTGTAGAGTGCGGGGCGCTGCGGGGCGCTGTAGAGCGCGGGGCGCTGTAGAGTGCATGGCGCTGCGGGGCGCTGAGAGCGTGGTGCGCTGTAGAGTGTGTGCGCTGTAGAGCGCAGGGCGCTGTAGAGTGCGGGGCGCTGTAGAGTATGGGGCGCTGCGGTGCGCTGTAGAGTGCGGTGAGCTGCGGGGCGCTGTAGAGTGCGGGGCGCTGTAGAGTGCGGGGCGCTGTAGAGTGCGGGGCGCTGTAGAGTGCGGGGCGCTGTAGAGTGCAGGGCGCTGCGGGGCGCTGTAGAGTGCAGGGCGCTGCGGGGCGCTGTAGAGTGCAGGGCGCTGCGTGGCGCTGTGGAGTGCGTGGCGCTGTAGAATGCGGGGCGCTGTAGAGTGCGGGCGCTGTAGAGTGCGGGGCGCTGTAGAGTGCGGGGCGCAGTGCGTGGCGCTGTGGAGTGTGTGGCGCTGTAGAGTGCGTGGCGCTGTAGAGTGCGGGGCGCTGTAGAGTGCGTGGCGCTGTAGAGTGCGAGGCGCTGTAGAGTGCGGGCGCTGTAGAGTGCGGGGCGCTGTAGAGTGCGGGGCGCTGTAGAGTGCGGGGCGCTGTAGAGTGTGGGGCGCTGTAGAGTGTGGGGCGCTGTAGAGTGTGGGGCGCTGTAGAGTGTGGGGCGCTGTAGAGTGCGGGGCGCTGTAGAGTGCGGGGCGCTGTAGAGTGCGGGGCGCTGTAGAGTGCGCTGTAGAGTGCGGTGCGCTGTAGAGTGCGCTGTAGAGTGCGGTGCGCTGTAGAGTGCGGTGCGCTGTAGAGTGCGGTGCGCTGTAGAGTGCGGGCGCTGTGGGGCGCTGTAGAGTGCAGGGCGCTGCAGAGCGTGGGGCGCTGTAGAGTGCGGGGCGCTGTAGAGTGCTGTAGAGTGCATTGCGCTGTAGAGCGCGTTGCGCTGTAGAGCGCGTTGCGCTGTAGAGTGCGGGGCGCTGTAGAGTATGGGGCGCTGCGGTGCGCTGTAGAGTGCGCTGCGGTGCGCTGCGGGCGCTGTAGAGTGCAGTGCGCTGTAGAGCACGGTGTAGAGTGCGGAGCGCTGTAGAGTGTGGAGCGCTGTAGAGTGCGGGGTGCTGTAGAGTGCGGGGCGCTGTAGAGTGCGGGGCGCTGTAGAGTGCGGGGCGCTGTAGAGCGCTGTCGAGTGCGGGGCGCTGTAGAATGCGGGGCGCTGTCGAGTGCGAGGCGCTGTAGAGTGCGGGGCGCTGTAGAGTGCGGGGCGCTGTAGAGTGCGGGGCGCTGTAGAGTGCGGGGCGCTGTAGAGTGCGGGGCGCTGCGGGGCGCTGCGGGGCGCTGTAGAGTGCGGGGCGCTGTCGAGCCCGGGGCGCTGTAGAGTGCAGGGCGCTGCGGGGCGCTGTAGAGTGCGGGGCGCTGTAGAGTGCGGGGCGCTGTAGAGTGCGGTGCGCTGTAGAGTGCGGGGCGCTGTAGAGTGCGGGGCGCTGTCGAGTGCGGGGCGCTGTAGAGTGCGGGGCGCTGTAGAATGCGGGGCGCTGCAGGGCGCTGTAGAGTGCAGGGCGATGTAGAGTGCGGGGCGCTGTAGAGTGCTGTAGAGTGCGTTGCGCTGTAGAGTGTGTTGCGCTGTAGAGCGCGTTGCCCTGTAGAGTGCGGGGCGCTGTAGAGTATGGGGCGCTGTGGTGCGCTGTAGGCTGCGGTGCGGGCGCTGTAGAGTGCAGTGCGCTGTAGAGCGCGGTGTAGAGTGCGGAGCGCTGTAGAGTGCGGGGCGCTGTAGAGTGCGGGGCGCTGTAGAGTGCGGGGCGCTGTAGAGTGCGGGGCGCTGTAGAGCGCTGTCGAGTGCGGGGCGCTGTAGAATGCGGGGCGCTGTAGAATGCGGGGCGCTGTAGAGTGCGGGGCGCTGTAGAGTGCGGGGCGCTGTAGAGTGCGGGGCGCTGTAGAGTGTGGGGCGCTGTAGAGCACGGGGCGTTGTAGAGCGCGGGGCGCTGTCGAGCCCGGGGCGCTGTAGAGTGCAGGGCGCTGCGGGGCGCTGTAGTGCGTGGGGCGCTGTAGAGCGCGGGGCGCTGTAGAGTGCGGGGTGCTGTAGAGTGCTCCACTCTGCACTCTGAAGCTCCACTCTGAAGCTCAGCTCCACTCCGAAGCTCCACTCCGAATCTGCACTCTGAATCTGCACTCTGAATCTGCACTCTGAATCTCCACTCTGAAGCTCCACTCTGAAGCTCCACTCTGAAGCTCCACTCTGAAGCTCCACTCTGAAGCTCCACTCTGAAGCTCCACTCTGAAGCTCCACTCTCCACTCTGAATCTCCACTCTGAATCTCCACTCTCCACTCTGAAGCTCCACTCTGAAGCTCCACTCTGAAGCTCCACTCCACTCTGAAGCTCCACTCCGAATCTGCACTCTGCACTCCGAAGCTCCACTCTGAAGCTCCACTCTGAAGCTCCACTCTGAAGCTCCACTCTGAAGCTCCACTCTGAAGCTCCACTCTGAAGCTCCACTCTGAAGCTCCACTCTGCACTCCGAAGCTCCACTCTGAAGCTCCACTCTGAAGCTCCACTCTGAAGCTCCACTCTGAAGCTCCACTTTTAAGTCCCACTCTGCACTCTGAAGCTCCACTCTGAAGCTCCACTCTGCACTCTGAAGCTCCACTCTGAAGCTCCACTCTGCACTCTGAAGCTCCACTCTGAAGCTCCACTCTGAAGCTCCACTCTGAAGCTCCACTCTGAAGCTCCACTCTGAAGCTTCCACTCTGCACTCTGAAGCTCCACTCTGAAGCTCCACTCTGAAGCTCCACTCTGAAGCTCCACTCTGAAGCTCCACTCTGCACTCTGAAGCTCCACTCTGAAGCTCCACTCTGCACTCTGAAGCTCCACTCTGAAGCTCCACTCTGCACTCTGAAGCTCCACTCTGAAGCTCCACTCTGAAGCTCCACTCTGAAGCTCCACTCTGAAGCTCCACTCTGCACTCTGAAGCTCCACTCTGAAGCTCCACTCTGCACCACTCTGAAGCTCCACTCCACTCTGAAGCTCCACTCCGAAGCTCCACTCCGAAGCTCACTCTGAAGCTCCACTCTGAAGCTCCACTCCGAAGCTCCACTCCTGAAGCTCCACTCTGAAGCTCCACTCTGAATCTGCACTCTGAAGCTCCACTCTGAAGCTCCACTCTGAAGCTCCACTCTGAAGCTCCACTCTGAAGCTCCACTCTGAAGCTCCACTCTGAAGCTCCACTCTGAAGCTCCACTCTGAAGCTCCACTTGAGCTCACTCTGAAGCTCCACTCTGAAGCTCCACTCTGAAGCTCCACTCTGAAGCTCCACTCTGAAGCTCCACTCTGAAGCTCCACCATCTGAAAGCTCCCACTCTGAAGCTCCACTCCTGAGCTCCACTCTGTAAGGCTCCACTCTGAAGCTCCACTCTGAAGCTCCACGTCTGAAGCTCACTCTGAAGCTCCACTCTGAAGCTCCACTCTGAGGTCCACTCTGAAGCTCCACTCTGAAAGGCTCAGCTCCACTCTGAAGCTCCACTCTGAAGCTCCACTCTGAAGCTCCACTCTGAAGCTCCACTCTGCACTCTGAAGCTCCACTCTGAAGCTCCACTCTGCACTCTGAAGCTCCACTCTGAAGCTCCCACCTTGCACTCTGAAGCTCCACTCTGAAGCTCCACTCTGAAGCTCCACTCTGAAGCTCCACTCTGAAGCTCCACTCTGCACTCTGAAGCTCCACTCTGAAGCTCAGCTCCACTCTGAAGCTCCACTCTGAAGCTCCACTCTGAAGCTCCACTCTGCACTCTGAAGCTCCACTCTGAAGCTCCACTCTGCACTCTGAAGCTCCACTCTGAAGCTCCACTCTGAAGCTCCACTCTGAAGCTCCACTCTGAAGCTCCACTCTGAAGCTCCACTCTGAAGCTCCACTCTGAAGCTCCACTCTGCACTCTGAAGCTCCACTCTGAAGCTCCACTCTGAAGCTCCACTCTGAAGCTCCACTCTGAAGCTCCACTCTGAAGCTCCACTCTGAAGCTCCACTCTGAAGCTCCACTCTGCACTCCGAAGCTCCACTCCGAAGCTCCACTCCGAAGCTCCACTCTGAAGCTCCACTCTGAAGCTCCACTCTGAAGCTCCACTCTGAAGCTCCACTCTGAAGCTCCACTCTGAAGCTCCACTCTGAAGCTCCACTCTGAAGCTCCACTCTGCACTCCGAAGCTCCACTCCGAAGCTCCACTCCGAAGCTCCACTCTGAAGCTCCACTCTGAAGCTCCACTCTGAAGCTCCACTCTGAAGCTCCACTCTGAAGCTCCACTCTGCACTCTGAAGCTCCACTCTGAAGCTCCACTCTGCACTCTGAAGCTCCACTCTGAAGCTCCACTCTGCACTCTGAAGCTCCACTCTGAAGCTCCACTCTGAAGCTCCACTCTGAAGCTCCACTCTGAAGCTCCACTCTGAAGCTCCACTCTGCACTCTGAAGCTCCACTCTGAAGCTCCACTCTGAAGCTCCACTCTGAAGCTCCACTCTGAAGCTCCACTCTGCACTCTGAAGCTCCACTCTGAAGCTCCACTCTGCACTCTGAAGCTCCACTCTGAAGCTCCACTCTGCACTCTGAAGCTCCACTCTGAAGCTCCACTCCACTCTGAAGCTCCACTCCGAAGCTCCACTCCGAAGCTCCACTCTGAAGCTCCACTCTGAATCTGCACTCTGAAGCTCCACTCTGAAGCTCCACTCTGAAGCTCCACTCTGAAGCTCCACTCTGAAGCTCCACTCTGAAGCTCCACTCTGAAGCTCCACTCTGAAGCTCCACTCTGAAGCTCCACTCTGAAGCTCCACTCTGAAGCTCCACTCTGAAGCTCCACTCTGCACTCTGAAGCTCCGCTCTGAAGCTCCACTCTGAAGCTCCACTCTGAAGCTCCACTCTGAAGCTCCACTCTGAAGCTCCACTCTGAAGCTCCACTCTGAAGCTCCACTCTGCACTCTGAAGCTCCACTCTGAAGCTCCACTCTGCACTCTGAAGCTCCACTCTGAAGCTCCACTCTGCACTCTGAAGCTCCACTCTGAAGCTCCACTCTGCACTCTGAAGCTCCACTCTGAAGCTCAGCTCCACTCCGAAGCTCCACTCCGAATCTGCACTCTGAATCTGCACTCTGAATCTGCACTCTGAATCTCCACTCTGAAGCTCCACTCTGAAGCTCCACTCTGAAGCTCCACTCTGAAGCTCCACTCTGAAGCTCCACTCTGAAGCTCCACTCTGAAGCTCCACTCTGAAGCTCCACTCTGAAGCTCCACTCTGAAGCTCCACTCTCCACTCTGAATCTCCACTCTGAATCTCCACTCTCCACTCTGAAGCTCCACTCTGAAGCTCCACTCTGAAGCTCCACTCCACTCTGAAGCTCCACTCCGAATCTGCACTCTGCACTCCGAAGCTCCACTCTGAAGCTCCACTCTGAAGCTCCACTCTGAAGCTCCACTCTGAAGCTCCACTCTGAAGCTCCACTCTGAAGCTCCACTCTGAAGCTCCACTCTGAAGCTCCACTCTGCACTCCGAAGCTCCACTCTGAAGCTCCACTCTGAAGCTCCACTCTGAAGCTCCACTCTGAAGCTCCACTCTGCACTCAGAAGCTCCACTCTGAAGCTCCACTCTGCACTCTGAAGCTCCACTCTGAAGCTCCACTCTGCACTCTGAAGCTCCACTCTGAAGCTCCACTCTGCACTCTGAAGCTCCACTCTGAAGCTCCACTCTGCACTCTGAAGCTCCACTCTGAAGCTCCACTCTGAAGCTCCACTCTGAAGCTCCACTCTGAAGCTCCACTCTGAAGCTCCACTCTGCACTCTGAAGCTCCACTCTGAAGCTCCACTCTGAAGCTCCACTCTGAAGCTCCACTCTGAAGCTCCACTCTGAAGCTCCACTCTGCACTCCGAAGCTCCACTCTGAAGCTCCACTCTGAAGCTCCACTCTGCACTCTGAAGCTCCACTCTGAAGCTCCACTCTGCACTCTGAAGCTCCACTCTGAAGCTCCACTCTGCACTCTGAAGCTCCACTCTGAAGCTCCACTCTGCACTCTGAAGCTCCACTCTGAAGCTCCACTCTGAAGCTCCACTCTGAAGCTCCACTCTGAAGCTCCACTCTGAAGCTCCACTCTGCACTCTGAAGCTCCACTCTGAAGCTCCACTCTGAAGCTCCACTCTGAAGCTCCACTCTGAAGCTCCACTCTGAAGCTCCACTCTGAAGCTCCACTCTGAAGCTCCACTCTGCACTCTGAAGCTCCACTCTGCACTCTGAAGCTCCACTCTGCACTCTGAAGCTCCACTCTGAAGCTCCACTCTGAAGCTCCACTCTGAAGCTCCACTCTGAAGCTCCACTCTGAAGCTCCACTCTGAAGCTCCACTCTGCACTCTGAAGCTCCACTCTGCACTCTGAAGCTCCACTCTGAAGCTCCACTCTGAAGCTCCACTCTGAAGCTCCACTCTGAAGCTCCACTCTGAAGCTCCACTCTGAAGCTCCACTCTGAAGCTCCACTCTGCACTCTGAAGCTCCACTCTGAAGCTCCACTCTGAAGCTCCACTCTGCACTCTGAAGCTCCACTCTGAAGCTCCACTCTGCACTCTGAAGCTCCACTCTGAAGCTCCACTCTGAAGCTCCACTCGGAAGCTCCACTCGGAAGCTCCACTCGGAAGCTCCACTCGGAAGCTCCACTCGGAAGGGGCAAAGATCGGAGCATCACGGAACTAAAACAAATATAAACAAGGGCTGTGAGTTACTCTGCGCATGCGCGGGGGCAAGCCTGTTCATTCCAAGCCAGCCTCAGCCAGCCTCGGGAAAAACGAAAGTAATAAAAAAGCGAAACTGACACTGCCACTGCAGACAATGCTGCGCGCTCCCGAGGTGAAATCCGGCACTGAAAACGCTCGTAACACTTTGGTGTCCACTCTCCTAAAAACGGATCACATTAGTTGTCGAGCTGACAGCATTCATGCTTCGCATGAATGCTAACGTCAGCTCGACCTAAAAAATTAGGATGGAGCCAAACCCCAAACTTCTGGACTTACTACTTTATTTGATATTTCTTAAAACAATTTCTTTAGTATTGTCCTCAAAATATGAAGAATTTTCCAAAAACTTTTAAATGAAATGATAAAAACAATAAAATGTTGTAGGGTGGGTGGAGCCCCAGATTGAAGCCCTGTTCATTTGCACAACAGTGTGCTCGGAAATGCCTGTAGTCCACTGAGACACCAGAGAATCCCCAAAACAGAGGGGCTCTTCTGGAGCCATTTCTGAGTGGGGACCACTGCGAAAACCTAGCAGCGGCTCCTGCAACCCTCCCAGACTGCTAATCGTAGGCATGTTCTGTGCACAAACCCGGCGTTAGTAGTGGTGGCGTCCTTCCCTTCCCAATGCTTGACTTCAGGTACAATGAGGGGGTAGCTCCAGCTGATATGGTGGATGAGGGACAAGAGGGCAAAGTGAAAACAATAGGAGCCACTGGGCTGAACTAGGCCGGAGCGGGACCAGCACAGAGAAATAAGGCATGAGCAAGCGAGCAGAGTACCGGGGAAGTCTTAACACCCGTCAGGCAGGGAATTGTCCACAATTATCAGTGCTGTGGAAGGCGGCATTGAAATGGGACCCAAAATGTGGTGGACTTGCAATTCAGAGCAATATTGGAGCCAGAATATGGCAAATCCCATGGGAAGGGACAGCATGGTGGACAGCAGCAACACATGCCAGGCGAATGCCATGGAGGACTTCTTTGAGACACGAGGGAGAGCAAAATAAGGAACAAGCTGAGCCTGTTGGAAACGTCGCCTTTCCTGCAGGCGAGAAGATCCATTTACAATTAATCCAGGGCTCTGTACACTGACCTGATTGCCACCAGGAGCACTTTAGAACTAGCAGCGAAGGCCATCAAGGGAAAACCGAAAACCCTGTCAGCGCAGGTGCAATCTGTGGAGCAGGAAGAGATGTATCAGAGACACCAGGTCCAGGACCTGGAGAGACAACTAGAGGAGACTGGTGAAGCAATGGAGAGGATGGCCACCTTCAGAGACTGCCCAACTGAGGGACTCGCCATGAGATTTGACCATCAGAATAATATCAGAGTTGGACAATGCTTCGGGTTCTTGGGCTCCTTAGTCACATTACAGAGAAATCACTCACAGCAGAGATGGAAGAGGTGCTAAGGGTTCTCCTGGGAGAACACAAGATGACGGAGCCACATTTGTTCAAAACTGCTCACTGAATTCCCTTCAAAAACAGTGGAGACACACTAAAGAAGGGGGTACAATAATGGGGATTTAATCTATGGACTGTTCAGGGAAAATACTTAATGAAGCAGCAAGGCAGAAAACCGTGAAGTTGGGGTGAATGCAGACATCTTTATTTTTGTTCCACTGACCTGAGTGTACTATCCCTTTTCAGGAAATGAGCACTCTTAGAATTCCGCAAAGCCCACAAAGCCCACAGAGCTTCGCATGGAACATCTTAGAAAGAAGTACCAGTTAAAAAAAATAGAGATTGCCAAGGTGTTCTTGGATGGCCTGAGCTCCGTGGCTAGCTCATAAATCAATGATCAAGACGATCAATATGGAAGTCCTTGCGGGGAATTGTGGGTCTGAGAAAAAAAGGTGGGCAGGGGTACTTTCGGGAGGAGGTGTGGGGGGCAGGGAGATTTGTTGGCAGGCTTAGAAGAGACTTGCTCTAGGTTATGCACAATAATAATCTTTGTTTATGTCACCCTTTTCTGCTCCATTGGGCCTACCTGCAGTGAATAAAGTGGTAATATAAAAGCGGATTTAATATTTTGTAAACTTGCACACTATGGCTCTATGATCAGGCATGTTGCTGCTGACAGTACAAGACAGTGTAAAGTGTCCATCTAAATTTCCTGCAGTTGTGTTTACTCAATAAAAAGATTGCAAGCAAAAACAACAGGGAAATGCATTCTTAAAAAACACAAAGCATGAGTCAGAACAAGAATGCAATTTTAGGGAAACCTCTGAAGATGAATTTATGTTGAGTTCACAAACAGGAATCCATGGGCAGTGGCGCTAATAGTTTGGCACTTAGTGCCGTAAGATGGGGTGAAGACATTTCAAGGCCTTGATGATCAAACACTTTATGTATATAGTAGTGTGGACGCTTCTTTTTAAACTTGGTAATGAGTACAAAGTCAGATATTAAACTACTAGTCTATCTCAATGGTACATTTTACACAGTCTTTCGCCTTAGAATGAGTAGCAGAGTTAAAAAAAATGTATGACAGACCGCCAATGCCTAATTGACTTTGCTCCAGGCTGCTTGAGGAGGGTCTGGCGGACCCAGGAGTCGGTGTTTGACCTCATGATCACAGGCTCATATATCTGGGGTCCACTCAGCCTTTCACCCTGCCAAGGTCGATAAAATGAATGCCACTGAGTTGGGTAGAAAACATCTGTTATTTATAGGCAAGATGTCCCAGCAGGTGAGAGGGCCCTTCACAAATACACGTTATGTTACTTACATAAACCTTCCAAGGGTTTTTGAACTCATTGGTCCTTCCTTAAAAACGTGAACCTGCCAAAATAGGATTTTCAGGAATACATTCTGCAGGAGATAATTCTCAAACATTCCTTTGCTATTATTACCATATTTGATTCCGTTTACACTTGTCAAATATTTTGCGTGTAAAAGTGAAACACACAAAATTGACAACATTTGGCAATGTACTGATAAAATAAACAATGGGATTATGTGGAACAAAGACTATTATGAATTCTAATCAGCTTCTATCCTGTTCTGCATTCTTAAAGAGTCAGACTCTCGAGAATAATCTTCAATACAGCACTATTTGGACATTAAAATCAGCAGTGACTAGGTTTGCAGAGGACCGCAAATCGTAACATCTGACTGGGTGGTGAAAATTGAACATTTAGTCAGAGCTGAATTACGGAAAACCAACAACAAGTGTCATGACTAATGGTTTTACAGATTGTCTGTAACAAAGGAATGATGCATTAGGTCAGTTTCAGTATTTGTTTACAGATGTCTATATATTTTGGCTACATACAAAACATTACAGTCGATTGCCCCTGTATAGCATTCCTTTTATTGGCTGAATAAAAGTGTTGATTACTGGCAGAATTTTATTGATTTTGTAAGCAATTATTAGTAGCTAGGGACCTTTTTACTGCACCACCTGTAGTATCTGCAGGGTACATAAACTTGCTGCTCACATCTATAGACCAGCTACCAAATGGCCTAAGATTAGAGATATTACTTTTTTCTTTTTACATTAAAGAGGCAACATAAGCAAAGAGTAACGAAGATTAATAGGAAAATCAATCAGGCGCACAATATCCATCCAAGGAACACGTACAATGAGGAATGCATCCAAAGTAAGTATATACAGCAGTAGTCAAGACTGGAGTATATACTTACTCTGGACGAGTTCCTCGTTGCCGAACACAGCTTGGCGAACTGGTCTATCTGCTGAGTTTCATTATTGCGAACATCATTTTCATACTCATTATAAGTCGAGATCATTATTCTGCATAAGTGTATCTTGGATGGTTGCTAGAACTCACTACATTTACCCTATTTGGAC
Source organism: Lissotriton helveticus (assembly GCF_964261635.1). Lineage (NCBI taxonomy): Eukaryota > Metazoa > Chordata > Amphibia > Caudata > Salamandridae > Lissotriton > Lissotriton helveticus. Next base: position 971,235,210 of record NC_136071.1, on the reverse strand, counting down.
TTTATTTGAACTGGATTGTGAACTGAGGAGGCCTGTGATTGGGCGAAACGAGTTGCCTGCCCTCCTGTATACATTGAAGAAGAATATAAAGGATAAAGAAAATTGCTTGACCATTATTGTGCACCTGATTGTCTTACTAATCTTCCTCACTTATGTTGCCTCTCTAATGTTAAAAAAAGTCATTTTATTGATTTTTGCTTTGCATAGTATAAGATACATTTTGTATTAAACAATACTAGAATAGGAACACAATACATTATCATTGTTGAAAAAAAGAGAATGAGTTGTTCTTTCAGGCTGCTGAGAACATAATACACCTCTTGAAAGGAGACCAAATTAAAAGCGAGGGAACATAGTTAGTAAAAAAATATATATATCATAAACATGTTTACTTAATGGATGTGTTGACTCCTTTTGACATACCTGTTCAGACTTTAGTATATCGAGCTGCTGCTGAAGTTCATCCGTTCTCTGCTGTGCACTAAGAACTAGCAGTGACTGATGTGATAGTTTCTCAGTCGCCTGATGCAACTGATCCAACAGAGACTGATTTTCTTCAATAAGTTTACTATGTACTTGTTTGTCTTTATTTGTGGTCAATAACACATGAAGGGACCTATCTAAACCAGAAATTTCTTCCTCATTGTTTTTTACTACTGTACCTGCAAAAATCTGTGAGCTTACATTGGAAATAAAGAGGTTGGTTGAAGTTTTTTCTTTCTCTCTAATGATGTCATGGTCGCATGCTTTTTGGCGCTCTAACATATTGTGACTGCTCCCTTCCAGTTCTTTATATCTCGCCAGCATGCTTTCTTTCTCCTGTTTTAAAAATGAGACTTTCTCATTCAATTGAACAATTTCAGTGTGTTTTAGGTTCAACTGCTCAGTTACATTTGAAAGCCTTACTGACAGTTCTAGTTTCTCACGCTGAGCGATCTCAAGTTTTTCCATTAATTCCGTTGTGTCCTTTTCAACAACAACTCCGCCATCAGTGTTATCAGCACTAAAAGCTGGGCTGTCTTTAAGGTCTTCAAGCACAATTTTCTCTACTTCCAACACTGCGTCTTGGTTTTTCTGCAAACGTTTCAGATCTTCATTAAGGGCTTTCAGCTTGGATTCATATTCTGCTTCCTGCTTAATTTTACTCAGTTCTAGATCAGTCTTTACTTTTATAAGGCACGCATATTCTTCTTTCAACTCCTGGTAGTTGACTTCAAAATTTTTCTCGGCGAAGGAAAATGTGTTCCTTTGTCGCTTGATCTCCTCTTTAAGCTGAATGTCTTGTTTTCGGAGTTGTTCGTTTTCAACAGTAAGCTTTTCTATCTCTTTTAAGAATGTAATATTATTGTCACTAGAGAAAACACTTCCAATTGAAGTTAATGGTTCTTTCCTAGTTTCCAAAATATCTTGTTTTTGATTCTCTCTTAATTTCATGTTTTCATCTTCCAGAAGTCTATTGTGCATCTTTAGCTCTGTACACTTTTCATTGAATTGTTCTTCTTGATCCTTTAGCTCCTTCTCGAGCAGCTCAAATTTAAGCTGAAGCTCCTGTACTTCTTCCTCTAGAGAACCCTTTTCTTTTTCTCCTTTTCTAAGAATCTCTATCTCCTTCTGAAGTTCAAGTATTTGAAAGGACATTTCTTCAGATTTGGAATTCACAGTGGATTGCTGAAAATCATTTAGTTTTGAAATCTCAAACATTAATTGATTCTGTTTAGTTATTAGGGAGTCATTTTCATACTGCATAGCATTCATTTGTTTCTGTACACTATCTAGTTGATGATTATACTGCCCAGCCAAGTTATCTTTTAGGGTTTCAATATTCTTTTTGTGCTCTATTTCTAAATCCTCCCTAAGCTTAGACAGCTCTTCTTCATGACTAAATAAAAGCTGTGTTCGTAGTCTCTCTAATTCAGCTTCCTGAGACTCCGCCATTCTGTCCAAAACAGCATCTTTCTCCCTTTCCATCATCTCCAGTTTAATTTTATAATTAGTAACCTCTGCCTCATGTTTTGATTCCAATTCTTTGATGAACTCAGATGCTGAAGCAATCTGAGCCTTTAGATCGTCAATTGTATCCTGGAATTTGCCTGCTTCACTAAGTTTACCTTCTTTGTCAGCGATATTCTCTTTTGCTCTACGAATTTGCTCCCTCGAGTACTCCAGCTCCTGGAGAAGGTCGTCAATCTTTATCTGCAAAGAAACCTTTTCAGAAGACACCGTTTCAAGTTGCTGTGACAATTCTTGTGTAATTTTATCTGTTTGAAAATTAGCGTCTTGCAGTTTTACATTTAGTTCATTAATTGCAGCATTCATTATATGAACTTGTTCCTCATTTAGGGCTTCGCTTGATGAATATTCCAAACTTGTTCGTTTCTCCTCTTCTCCACGTTGGGCTATCATTTTACTAATTTCCAGTGAATGCTGATTGACCAGTTCTTGCTTCATCTGGACAATCTGCTGTCCATACATCTCATCTAATTCTGCTCGAAGCTGTTCCAGCTTTTTCTGCATTTCCATTTCATTTTTTTGTGTCATCTCAATTTCTGCCAGACTGCCTTTATGATATTGTTTCTGAAGTGCTTCAACAGAACCCATTAGCTGCTTTATTTCCTCTGAAGACTGTCTTTCCTTTTGTTTGGAATTAGTTAGTTCTACTGTAAGATTGTAGGTCTCTTGGTTTTTTAGAGTTATCTGTTCTTTTAATTCCTCTAGAGACCTGTTAGCGGCTAACAGACTTTCTTTAAGCTGAAAGGCATTATTTTCTTCTATTGTCAATGTTCTTTTTAATCCTTCAATAATTTCATCTCTTTCTAGCAGTTCCTTTTTGTAGCGGTTTTCAACTTCATTTGAGCGCTCCACCTACAAAGGTAACAAAAGATTTTAAATCACTTTAACATACTTCAAAAAATAGTCAGTCATAACTATGATAAAGGTTAACAAGTCAATCTGATTGTCTTAAAATATATTGTTTATTCGAATTGAATTACTTTTCGAGTTACTTTACGAGTTAGTTTTGAGGTAAAATAAATAATTGGCCCAGTCAACTCAAGAGTTACATTACTCCATGCTGACATGAAACTAACAATTACAGGTGGCTCTATTACATGTTGTTGGTGCAGATATGAACCCAATGTCATCAATACATTTCCAACGTTTTAGAAAATTCCAAGTAAATGGTGGCAAATTATATCAGAATGAACCTCCCATCTTGAGATGAGCACTGTATGCTTGAGGGCCATGCCTATTCCTTTCTGTGCTCCCTGAGATAGCAGGCCCAAGCATGTAAATCGGCTCACGTTCAAATTAATAAAACAGACCACCAGAAAAGTAAGTAGCTAGGACATGAGCAAAATACAATGGTAATCTCATCAAAAATACTATTAGATGAAAACAATTTATATCACCAATACGCAAATAAATGAAGCATCGCTTACACCCAGCTGCCTTATGACTCCTAATTGTTTTGGAAAATATTGTAAACTGGAGCAATGTTTTAAGGACTCTCACGGTCTAACATGATCAGCACCCCTCCATTACTGCTGCAGCGACCAACATCATAAGGGATATGTCACTGCTACCTAGACTTTAGAGAACTCCCTTAACCTGCTCCTGATGATACCAGGGAACATCTTTTTTACAGCTTATCAGTCAGGATGGAAGAGGAACCTGTGAAGTATGAACAGGACTACTATAAGGCAGTGTGCACCAGAAACATTCATCATACTTTTTCTGTCCAGGAACACTGACAATTAAAACAAAAGGTTGTGGGCAGGTCCTGCATGCTGGAATATCTTTTTAATGGACATTTCATTGTAAGACTAGCTCTAAATTTGGCAAATGCTGAAAGAACAAAAATAAAATTGTGAAAAATGGTGTTCTTTCTTTTAGGATTGCACAGCACTTTCTGATGGGCACAGAAGAATACAGTAGTTACCACAGACGTTAAGACCACAGAACTAAGCAGTGTTTTGCTGCAACTGATGCCTTTCTTCAACGCATAGGATCTATCTCAGCATATTGTTTTAAGAAACATGTGAGCCATATTTTGCTTTTCCTGTTTTTTCACTGCTCTGTATGCCATGGAATGTGAATTACAACAGTACACTATTGAAACTGGAGCAAATTTGGAGTTACCTACTGACACATTAATACAATTTTGGTTTTACAGTGTTGTTTTTTTATTAACAAAAAAGCTCATGTCTTGTTGAAATATTTCTAAATGATGCCCTTGTAGTAAATGGCAGTGGATAAGTGCCTTTCCCATTTTCATCAACACAATACAAATAATTATTTGTTTCAGTTCATACAAAATGTATTATACTCTTTTCTAAACAGAAGCCATATTTTTGGGTGATCATATTTCCTCCATACTCAGTGTTTATCCTTTTAAGGGCAGCTGCAGTCCCCTCTACTGCAATCACATCCCCGGAAACATACCTGCATGGATCATGAGGTATTTAACAGCCCGTTTTATGCTGTCAGATGTTCTTGGTGACCTGAGCTTTTGTGAGAGAATAAATTGTCTTAATATCAGTGGCAGCTATCGATTTAAAGACCTGGTGAGAATAGGGGAAATGAACAAATCCTGTGGTACCTCATGCGCCTACATGCCAGAATTTCTCACGTGTTGGTTAAACACACACCATTGCCCAAAAATGCCTTTTACAATACTAGCCGAGACTAAATCTGAAAATCAGGTGTACTGGGGTTACTGTACAGTATAATAACCTGCTCTGTGCAGGTAGTCCTACACTTACTGAGTTAGTTCATTGCTGATGTTGTGATTGTTTTCCAACCAAAATTGAATATCTGGCTTTTTCATGAGGGGGAGTAGTAGGTTTAGCAGCAGTTACAAGAAAAATAATTATGGTGCGCATTTAGAACCCCAATATCTCTTAAGTAATATATCTGAAAATCTAGAGGTTACAAGGCCAGTTACAACTTTAACCAATGAGAAAGCATCTTTGCAAAATATCTTAAACTTAGCATAACTCCACTATAAATAAATACTATCAACAGTCCCACAACATAGCTTGGGAAACCCAGGAAACATCCATCTCAGCCTATTTGGGGTTGGGATACAAATGGCAGGATTGAATTTACAGATTATAAACAAGGAATCTTAGAAGTTAAGAACCTTGATGTTTATAATACCAACCCTTGGCTGAAGCATGTTAAAAATTGGTTCCATCGGATAGGCCTTGCTCACTTCTGGGATGATCCAGCGTGCTTGAGATAAAGATGCAAGGTTCTGGTCAAGGCAAGATTTTGGTTTTATATAACACATAATTACCTAAACGATCAGCCATGTGGATCCATTACACGTAGCTTTCTTGATTTTAAGGACTCTCCACTTTTTGAAGATTTCTTAAATGAGATTCAACCACCCCTTGCAAAAAGCTTGTACTTAAAATTTAGATACGGTATACTTAAATCAAATTCAGTACTAGCTAGATGGGATAAGTCAATAGGGAAAACAAAAAGTGCAAATTGTACATGTTGTCAGTTAAATCAAAGAGAGGAGGACAACCACATATTGTTCTTTTGCACTGTCTGTGATCTAGCAAGGAGAAGATGGATCAAACCTTTGTGCAAAGCTCTAGGTATACGATCATACCTGGAAGCTTATAGGATCATTAAAACAGACACAGGTCGCCTCACAGTATTTTGTGTCAGTAGATTCCTATTGAGTGTTAGTTACACCCGCAAATACTTGGCCCTTGATTTGTAGATACAAAATGGGTGCACTTTGCATGTAGGTAAGGTTGTCCTGATCTTGGCGGGTGGTGGTACTATTTAAAATATTTGTTTTATAGTTACTTACTGTTTAATATAATCTTTTTCTTTTTCATGCTTATTTTAATCTGGATGATTTTATCATATTAATTGATGAATTGTATATTTTCTGCTTCCCACTGGTATGTTGTATCCACTGTGTAAAATGTATTATTGTTGCTTATGCATCTTTTATGGCCGAATGAGCCGAAATAAAGATTAAATGATGATGATGATGATGATGAAATGGCAGGATTTAGGCAATCCTGTTTTCAGTGGTTATCTTCTGTGGATTTCAGTGGTGTTTTCTCAGTGTGTTACAAACCTTTTGGAATCAGTGCTTATCAGTGTTCATTCTCAATTAGCTATTGCTAGCTTCCTAACCCGCACAACAGACAAAAATGGTGCTTTTCCAGTGTATACAAAGGATGTTGATTTTGTTGCAGTGATTGCTATTAAGCACATATTGAATTTAATGGGGAAGTAATACAGGGTATGTAGTGTCTTCCCACTGGTAGTGTGTCCAATGAACTTGTGTCAGACTACTTTAAGCATAGAAAGTCTGTGTATTGCACAGTCAAGTATAACTCACATCTCATTACCCTCTTTCACATCTCATCATACCAGGGCTCAGTCTGTTTTATACGTCTGTTAATGGAATTTAAACATAGGAGTGCTATATTTAAATGGTTTAATAAACAAATTCCCGAACACAGTTTGGAGTCATTCACCTACTCCTATACACTAAATAAGGTCAACCCTGCCAATACCATAGTACCTTGTGAAACCTTTACATTTTGAACTGCGCTAGCTTAGTTTGTAGCCCTGCATTCTAAGTCACCTGAAACTTGATGCTTTAAGCATGCTCACCACTGCTTTTCTGCATTATTTGACTGACTAAATTTAGGCGCTGCTGTTCTTGTATGGACATTCATAGCTCCCATATGTCCCCATGGCAAATGTCTCAATTTAAGTCAGTCCTGACCCTTTAACAGGTATCAAATTAAATTCTGGGACTCAAGGACTCAAAAGCCCCAGCAGCAAAGCGTAGTTGGTAAAAAGCCAGGATTGGCTGAAGGTAGCACACATAGCAATGGGACACCTTGGGGCTGTGAATTTTGTCAGTGAGGGGAAAGTCCTGTTGTCACCTTTTCAGCACTATCCCACAGCACACTTTTTACAGGTACCTGCTACTAGAACTTGCACTACATTTTTAAAGCCTGAGGTGTGTGGCAGTTGATTTGCTACCAATAATGACTTGTTATAAAAAGGGGCTGATGTATCAAAGGATTTACCCAATCTGTGTCTGTGGCTAAATGTGATAGTGCATAGTGGCCAAGATTCTTCTGAGCCAACCATTTTTCCAATCAGTGAAAGAATTAAACATTGCCAAAAAATCAAATAGGATTTAAAAGTTTCCATATTCTTTTTAACAGAACAAAGTTTTTAGATTAGACGTAAATATGTTTCAAACCCTGCACCTTTAATCCAAACATACAAACCAGGAGGAAACAAGGGGAAAGAACAACAATATTTTATTGAAAAACAAAAACAAAACTCAAGCAGAATAACCTTAGACCAGTCTTTTTTGCTGCTACTTTGTATTACAAAGTTACATTGTGTTGGCACCTTAAGGCCTTAAGGAAGAAATTTTAAAAGTCACTTTTCTTTTTTATATGGCATTTTAGTTTGTGGGTGTACAGGTGTTTATCGTTTACATCAATGAGGGCTATTAGTTATTTGTTAGGGTTTTATCAGTTATTGTAGGTTAAACCTAAAACAGAATAGCGTACATATATTATAGGCATTCTCCTGAATTTGCATATATTGGGTGGTACTGCAGCCTTGTTAAAATGTTCGTTGAATTCTCTGAGATTTCTAACCATATCTCCTTCTAGTATGTTAATATGTAATTGTTATATTGTTCTCTCTATGCGTTTACTGATGAATTTAATATAATTTCTTTCTTTTTTTTGTGCAGGTGGAAAAGAATATATTCACAGCAAGCTCAGATTCAGCACGCGAAAAACGAAAACAACATGGTTTTATCTCCACAGCCTTCAAGCCCACAGCCCGGAGGCCGGGCGGCGACTTTTGTTTTCGTTAAGTAACTTGCAGTTATTCCATGACATGCGAGCTCATCAAGTAACTCCCCGAACCTGCTTTTTGAATAAATTTCCCCCCACAACTTCCCCTCCCCTCCCACCCTCCCCCATCTACAAACTGGTCGGTTACCATCTCAATGCAGTTACAGTTCGGTCACATGCTCGGCCAACTAAGTGGCACTAGTCCATCAATCCCCTTCGTGTCCATTCTGCTGTTGCTCATCTCCAAACCCATGATACCGTGCAGAACCTTACATGTGCTGTGGCCCTAAAATTTTCAGCATACCCGAGTGCCACCAATTACATATCAATATCAAGTGGTCTCCCTTTCTCGCCTCTGCACACCGTTCGCCTATGAGGGACCTCTCAAGTGCCCGGCTTCAAGGCCATGGTATTGTCGCCATTTACCCCACACCTTTCGGAATTTTCTGGGACAACCTCTCGCTTTGTAAGTCACTCGTTCTGCAGCCATATAGAGGTCTAGCCCTCTCCTCCATTCTTCTACTTCTGGCCTTTCCGCCACCCCCCAGTATTTGGCAATGTCCCTTTTCGCCACTACTAATGCCAGCACCAGGAAAATGACATGCGGGCGCGGCAGGTCTACTTCGGTCACCAGTCCCAGCAGTGCCAGCTTCGGGTCCAGTGGCAGCTCTGTACCCAGTACCTCCCCCAGTTCCGTGAAGATGAGAGACCAGTACTGTTGAATCACCGCACAGGACCAGATTGTGTGGTAGAAGTCCCCCTGTTCGGCCCTGCAACGAAGACAGGTGTCGTCTATTACTTTCCCCATCCTGAGGAGACGCCTCCTATCAAAGTACGTCCTGTGCAGCACATTCAACTGAATCAGCCTCAGCCGTGACTTAATGGCCACTTCCCGGGGGTGCATCAGGATCAGCTCCCAGTCTAAATCTTCCAATTGCCCCACTTCCGCCTCCCATTTGCCCCTGAGCGTCGCCAGACTTCCAAGCATATTATTTGTGAGTGTTTTATATGTGAGGGACACTGCCTGGTGTAGTATGTGTTCCTGCAGGAGTCTCCCTTCTAGGGGTGAAAACTCCGGTATATCTTGGAGTACTATCTTCTGTGCTTGCCAAGCATGGACTAGTTGCAAGTGTTTGTACTGTTGTGTGGGATGCAAGCCAAACTCCTCCCGGAGCATCGCAAAAGTCTTCAACTCACCCTGCCTGATCACGTCCCCGATAGTAGATATCCCTATATCGTCCCACCTATGGAAGCCCTCCAGTTTTTGAAGTTCCGGAAACCAGTTACCATGCCACAGTGGTGTCTGGCGTGTCGGTTTCTTTTCCCATCCAGTGGCCCTCGTGGCCCTTATCCATGCTTGAATCGTGATCATGGTAGCGGGCAGGAGCTTCCTCCCTGACTTCCCTCCATACAAGTAGTGAAGAATATTGTGCGTAGACAAGTTATGCCTTTCTAATGCATACGTCGGGTGGTCTGCCGGTGTGTGCAACCAGTCATTTATGGGGGTCAAGTGTTCCGCCCAATAATATGCCTCCAGGTTCGGCAACGAGATCCCACCATTGTACTGGTGCCGTTGGAGTGTTTGGAGTGCTATGCGTGGCTGTTTGCCCAACCATAGGAACGATCGTAAGTCTGCATGGATTTTGGCGATCGCGGTGGTCGGGAGTGGGTAGTATTCATTCTGAAGTGCGTAGAGGAATTTCGGTAAAGTAATCATTTTGTACATTGCCGCCCTACCCAGGAGGGTGAGCGGTAGCAGCCTCCACCTCATCATATCCTCTACTGCCACTTTCATTATTCGTTCTACATTGGTCTGAAACGAGAGCTGTTTGTCCAGAGTGATATAGACCCCAAGGTACTGGAACCCTTCCGTGGTCGTGAGCAAACGGTCTGGGAGAGGCACGCCTGTCACCGGTCCCTGCGGCATGTACAAGACCGATTTGTGCCAGTTGATGGTATGTCCTGCCATTGCCCCAAAGCCCTCCAACTCTCTGAACAACGTCCCCACCGAGACCTCGGGTTTCGTAATATACAGTAGGACATCGTCGGCATACAATGAGATCTTTTCCTGTGCCTCCCCTGAAGCACTCCATGTAAAACCATGGATCCCTGGGTTCTGCCGAATTCTGGCCGCCAATATTTCTATCGTGAGTGTGAAGAGTAGCGGGGACAGCGGGCATCCTTGTCTGGTGCCCCTCTCCACACGGAATTCACGTGATAACCAACCATTAACTCGTACCCGCGCTCTCGGCGCCGTGTACAGCAACCCTATCCATTTCTGGAAGTGCGGACCAAAACCAAACCGCCTAAGCGCCGCCATGAGAAAGGGCCAGTGTACTGCGTCAAACGCTTTTTCAGCGTCCAAGGACAGGAACCAGTGCGGTTCCGTTCTATCCTTTATTTCCTGAAGCCAGTTGTGTGTCCGTCGGAGGTTAAGCTTAGTTGCTCTATCCGGCAGAAACCCTGACTGGTCTGTGTGTATAAGGGCAGGAATGACCGTCCGAAGACGTGTCGCTAAAATCGTGGCCAGCACTTTCACCTCCATGTTCAGCAATGAGATTGGGCGGTAGGAGGCACAATCCTCCTCTGGCTTGCCCTGTTTGTGTATCGGTACTATGGTCGCCAGTGCAAGGTCTCGTGGGAGCGTCCCCATTTCGTAAGCTCCAACATATAGGGCCAACAGATGACGCGCCAGCAAGTCGGCCGTCTTTTTAAAAAATTCCGCCGGAAACCCGTTGGGTCCCGGAGTTTTCCCCGTTTTTAACTTGTTTATGGCTACTCTAACCTCCTCCAATGTGATGGCCGCCTCCAGAGGGGCGCAGTGTTCTGCCTCCATTACTGGGATATCCACATCTCCCATGTACTGTAAGGCCTCTTCAACTGTTCCGAGGTCTCTGCCTCTATAAAACGCCTCATAGTGGCGTGAAAACTCCTCTGCTATGCCCCTGTCTGTCGTTTCCATGACGCCCCCGTCCCTCCTGATCTTCTCCACCCACCTTGCTGCGCGTTCTCTCCTGCTGAGCCATGCCAGAAGTTTGCCCGACTTGTCACCGACATCGTAGAGGCGGTGTAGTGTTGCTAGTGCTTGTGTCTTCGCCTCGTTAGAGACCAATTGCCTATACTCCCTTTGTTTGTCGTGCAACCTCCTCAGTACGTCTTCCCCTTTGTGTGCAATGTATTCCCTTTCTAGCGCTAGGATGTCAGCTTCTAGCCCTGCCTCCTCCCTGTGCCGATTATGGCGCTCATCCCGTAGTCTCCCTCTGATTCTGTCCCTCAGCACCGGTTTCATTGCCTCCCAGAAGGTAATATTGGAGTCTACAGAACCCTCGTTCTCCGCCACATACACCTTTATATCAGCCCTCAATCCTCGTGTTATCTCGGGGGTTTGTATGTCCCAGGCTGCCAGGCGCCACTCAGTCTCCCGCCTCACCGTGTCGTTCCCTAAGTGTGCGTACAGTGGCGAGTGATCAGATATCCCCCGTGCTTTGTAGGCGAACACGTCACCTTCCGCCAGGTATTGCCTTGCCATGAAGATGTAGTCTAGCCTGGAGAAGGTTTTATGTGCCCCTGAGTAAAAGGAGAACGTCTCCTGTGTCGGGTGTCGCCAGCGCCATGTATCGGTGAGTCCCATCTCTGCCATGTATTGTGCCAATGCCGTTTGTGTCCCCCCTCTGCGTGTTGCACCTGAGCGGTCCAGGTCGTCTGACATAACGTCATTGAAGTCCCCCCCCACTATCTGCATCGTGTCAGCCGTGTCCAATAGGATGGATGCTATTTCCCTGAGTGTGCGCGATTGGAGTTTTGGCGGGGCGTAGACTGAGATAATTGTCACATGCCGCCTATTCCATAGCCCCTGTATTCCCACGTATGTCCCCTGCGGATCGCTCCACGAGCGAGTGACAGTGAAGGGATGAGCTTTGTTGATTAGGATTGCGACTCCCCTGGCTCCTGACGTATATCCCGCATGAGTCAGTACTTTATACCTCCCCCTTGCTATGAACGTGCACGTACCTGCCCTGAGGTGCGTTTCCTGTAGGAGGACAAGGTCTGGGGCGACCCTCTTGATGTACGAGTTGACCAACCCTCTCTTTATTTTGGACCCTAGTCCATTAACATTCCATGTCAGAATGGAGAACCCCCTCCGAAGTCTCTCAGTCGCAATCAGTGTATCTGCCATACAGTATCGTTTGTCTGAGGGTCTGTAGGAGACCATAGCAACTGTTTGCGACCACGTGAATCAATGTGCATCTGACTGTTTCCCCATGAGTATTCCAGCAACCAACCTCCCCCCCAAAATCCCCAACTTGTGTTCCTACCCACTCGCCAACCCCAACAAACTAGAAGATCCCCTCCTCCCTCCCCCTCCCCACCTCCCTCCCCATCCAGGTGTGCCCCCAAGCGGGACATAACTTTCAGTAGGAGTAGGTCTGTCGCCAACCCACAACACCCTCCCTCACAAACTCTCACGGAACAACTGACAACCTAACCAATGCGCTGTTCCTGTAAACAGAAAAGGGTGACAAAGGAAAATAAAACAACAACGAAAAAGGGTTGTGGCCACTTGCGTGTCATATCCGTGTCCCGACCGACCGTTCAGCTGTCCACTTCTTCTCTATTCAGGAGTGTGAGTCTTGCGTGGTCGGCACCGTGCTGCAGTTCTTATCAGGTATATCCCGTTCTAACTGCCGTATCTCTGCTTCCAGTGGATGCAAGGAATGTTGGTCACTGTCCGACATCTCATCATTCCTGTCCGAGGCCCTGATGCGCTCACTTTCCCCCTCCGAACAGGCCTGGTCCTGGTGCCTCGATGGTGACATGTTCGCCCTGCTCGACGTCCCCGGCGACTCCGATCTCCCTCTCCTAGTGCCTGCCGACGGGCGCGGCTGGTACGGGGTCCCTGTGTATCTCGAGTGTAGTCTCCTGGATTTCCTCCTCTGCCGTTGCGGTGAGCCCCACCGCGCCTTTGCCTGAGCCGCTTTCGCCAGTTCCTCCCTCCCCGCAGCCTCCCGACTGTTAAGGATCGGTCGCTCCTCCAACCATTCCCAGGCATCATCCGGGTGGGTGAAAAAGTGCGCTTTGTCTTTGTATAGGATCTTGAGCTTTGCCGGGAAGAGCAACATGTACTTCATGTTCAATGTCCTCAATTTAACTTTCACTGCGTCGAAGGAGCGCCGCTGTCGTGGGAAGATCAATATGTTGGTGTTCTCCAGTCGGATGTTGCCCATCCTTCTCGCTTCACGTAATATCAAGTCTCTGTCCGCGAAGTTCAGGAAGCGGGCGATCACGGGTCTGGGCCTGGCACCCTCCGGAGGTTTCGCAAGGAGCGCCCTGTGTGCCCTTTCGATCACAAAGCAGGACGAGAAGGGGGCGTGCGCAAAAGTGTCCGTAAGCCATGTATGCAGGAATGCCGCCATATTGTTCCCTTCAATCCCCTCTCTAAATCCCACAAAGCGGAGGTCGTTGCGCCTGGCCCTATTTTCCGCATCATCCACCTTCCAGAGGAGCTGTCTGTGGGACGCCTGAAGCTCCGCCATATCTTTCTTGAGCATCGTGATCGAGTCTTCCGCCTCACCAATGCGTGTTTCAGTCTCGGTCACTCTGGCGGAGAGGTTCTTGAAATCCTGCCGCAGGAGCGTGACCTCCGATCCTACCTCTCCAATTTTCACCTCCAATGCCGCTCTGGAGTCCTGGATATCAGTTCTAGATGCCTGGATCGCCGCCAGTAACCTGTCCGTATCAGTGGCCCCCTCTGCAGCGGTCCCCGCGGTGTCTTTGGACGATTTCGGTGCTGCGAAGGTGTCCAGCGTGCCCTGTTTGGGGGGCTTGGGCGGGGGGTGATCTTTCTTCACCATCTTTGCTGAGTTATGGGTGCGCCCTTCTCCTAGGTGTGAGAGCCGGTGTACCTCGGTTGCCTCCTCTCGCACTTCTCACAGTGCTCTGTTTGCGCCGAGGGGTGTCCACCTCCTGACCGCTCGCCGAGACTGGCTGTGCTGGGCGGCCCCGCCTCGTATCCCCTTCGATAACCGATCCGCGTCTTGCACCCGACTGGCGTCCTGCTCTCTTCTGATCGGGCCGACAATGCCCCTTCCGGACTCCTGTGCCGCTCTGTGGTCCGCGGCCCCTGCACCCCCAACAGGCGAGGATCAGGCTCCAATGGCACGGCGGTGGCAGCGCTGTGGCCGGTGTCCCGGCTGTCGCCTGGTGCCCCAACTCATCACCGTGCCCGTGCTGTGGCTATTGCTTCAAGTTCCCCGCCTCCGTGCTACCAAACGGGGACCGCGAGGCATCGGGCGTCTTCTCCCAGATTGATCTGTGTGGGTGGTAGCTACTCCCAGTTGCCAGTGTGTTAGCAGGGGGATCCTGGTCAGCAGCACCGCTCTTGGGGCTCAGCTCTGCCAATGTTGTGCCTCAGATTCCCCTACTTCCAAACCTCTGCTCCGGGTGTGAATGCGAGGGGGGGGGGGGTCTGTCCCAGTCTCCCCCTCCGGCGTACTAGGCTGCCACGCACACCTCACTAAGCGGCCTCGCTCTCTCCGCCTCGCCGGTCCCCTGGTTGGCCGCCCCCCTCACGCCCCGGAGCTCGCCGGAGCAGTGGCCGCCATCTTGGTGAAGTACGGGCGTCTCCGCTGTCTCTGCCCCTGGGTCTTTCTGACACCGGCCGCCCCCAGGTACCTCATCCGAACCGTCTCATCGCCGGCGACGGGCAGGAAGGCAGGTAATCTCTCTGCTAGCGCCTCTGTGTTGTCCTCCGCACCTCAGCAGGTAGCGGCGCCCGCCATCTTGAGAAAGGGCGCCTCGCTCCCCGGCGTTACTTTCCGCCCCGGGCGCCCCTGTCAGCGGTCCGGTGACCTGCTCACTTCTTCTTCTGTGCGTCTACTGACGGGTCTCACCGGTTCCGGGCACCGTGTACCCCACGACGGCAGGGCAGTTGTTCCCGCCGGTGCACCTCTGGCTCACGATGGATCACGGACCGTCGGAGCGGCCGGTCACTCCCGGCGCTACCTCTGCTCCTCCCGGATTCACCTGCCGTGCACCGCTACCACGAGTGCAATCGCCCAGTCCGGCGGTGGTAGTCCTCCTCAGTCGGTCACCGCGCCGCCATCTTGTTCGGCGTCTTCCCCTCACACGCGGATGCCGCAGATAACTCGGCTCTGCTCACTCCCGCGGCTCCGTTTGTGCAGAGCGGACCTCTCGTCCCTCTCCAGGTGGCCCCCCGCTGAATTTGGGTGATTTTTCCCCCAGTGGATGTGAAAAGTATGTCGGATCTTTAGAGGCCGGCCGGGAGCTCCCGGGAGACACGTCTAGTCTCGCATGCTGCTGGCCACGCCCCCCAACAAGATTATCAATTTAATATAATTTCTTGACCTTTCATAGATCACCAGCTTTTCAAGCTCCAATAGTTGTAAGTAAGGGTTCTGGGTGCAATACCAAATGGCTGAAATCTCCCATTAGTTATCCTGTATTCACACTTTCGCTGTTTAAATTCCTTTGATTTACCCACATGGATACAGTGTATATAATTTGCATCTCAATCAAGCAGGAAATTTAGGTTGAATAACAGCCAAAGCAAAGTCACAATTATAAAAAAGTGGCATGGGATATGAAGCTATTGTCTATTTTTGATGTGCACAGTCTTGATATTGTGGTGCATTTAAGACCAGCGAGTCACTAATCAGATGTTCTTTTTATCTAGAATTGAAAAATGAGCATTTTAATCCTGAGTTTTCTTCTCTCTAGAACTAGCCACAATGTATTATTATCTTCAAGATCAAAGCTTGCTCTAAGTTGTATGGCAAACATAATAACTGTACATGGCACTGCTAGAACAAGACCAACGTTTAATGTTATCACCAATGAAATTCCCTTTGAAGTGGTACAGACCTTTCATGTTTCAAATAAAGTTAAGCAGTTTCCATTGAAGGCGATTCATGGCCCATTCTTGGATAGCAATTAGTAGGCACTGTCATGCATTTAATGGTCTGGAGAAATCTTTCATACTGCCACTGATAATACTATCAATTCAAAACACCTCCAGACTAAATACAGCTCACCACCTCTAAGAAAGCATCCTTTAACAGGGGTGGACTGTTACATAGCGATAACAGGGTGAAATACAGATGCCTAAATATCGGACTTGTCCTCAGCCTACTAAAAATCGTATGCCTGCTGAAGGTTTGAGGCTGACTAGCAACCTTAGTGCATAGCTGCCCTGCACAACTTAGCTCATTTAAGTGTAAATAGAGATATTGGATTCCAAAGGTAATTCCAGATACCTGGTTTGAGCACCTAACAGGTGCCCAATAAGGCCAACTATAGATGAGCACAAAAGATTTGGATGTCACGTCCAAAACTGATAAATCAAATGTTATCACGACCAAACATTTTCAATTTGCAAGCATCTAATAATAAATATAGCTACAAGTCGGGGCAATACCTCTCGGCTGGCATTTGAGGCAGATACTAGTTTTTTAAATAGACAAAACATGGACAATGAAGGCAAGGCGCAGTGCATATTGAAATACATGGCAGACGGGGAGTAGACACCTTAGACAAATTAGATAAGCACAAATGTAGTCTACAAAAGAGAACAACATAATCCCATACACCACCTTCAGTCTAAAAAAAAAGAAATAAGGTGTTATAGTCTTACATTCATAACATGTAAAAGAGTATTGCGAAACACTTTCAGAAGCCACATGTTTTCAACGTTTTATACCTCTATTGCCTGATGGTATTTGATTCTATCTTGCAGAACTGTTATTTGTTTTTGGTATTCTTCGTTATGTCTCTCGTAGCTCTTTATTTGCAGCACTTGCTCTTCGAGTTGCTGTTGATGAGTGAGGATTTGCTGTTTGGCATGTAGTAAATCAGCAGCTGTAGAGGTGTGACTGGTATTCCTTAGTGTTTCACCAGCCTGCAACTTTATGCAACAAAATGAAGAAACATGTGAACATATTTAAGTAATGCATATGAAACAAGGCATTAGGTGTTTCTCCACATCAAGACACAGCTGTGCTCATCAGAAAACATTTCCACACTGCTGTGTAAACCTAGTGATGTCCTGACTTAATATTTAAAGGGCACATCTGTTACAAATACTCTTCAAATGCACAGATTGTTTTTAAATAGAATTCCACTGCAACAAAGGAACTTAAAAGCAGGTTTTCACTTAATTAGATCCAAAACTCTATTTTACCCAGACTTGCATTCATCCATGAAACAACCCATGACAAATAAAGCTAAAGTTATCCTTGTGATAACTTCCTTCCTCTAGCTGCATAAGAGTTCTAACGCCCATTTGCAGGAACAGAAACTGCTGTTAATTTCAGAACTATACATCTCAGTTTGCGCACATGCGTGCATCATACAGGTCAAGAACTCTTCCATGCGCGACATCGCATGTTCCCTTCCTTAAAAAAGAGCCGATCGGTGTGTGTTTTTGACCAATAGTTGAGGCGTCATTTGGAGGGCATGGAAATAAAGTACAGGAGTAACCATCAACATAAATGTATCTTTCTTTTACGTCCTCCCTCTTTTCCATTATCAACTTGAAGGTACATACCAGTGAAATTGAGAATCAGAAAGGGAAGAGGAGGTGAAAAGGGCATTTGGCACCGTAGGCCACAATAAACAGGTTCCGGAAAACTTTTTGGACAAATCTTACACTGCTCTATGAATATGCCTCAGATGGGTGTGTGTTGACCTTCTGAGAAGCAGAGGCATATGTTGTGGAAAAACACATGACTGAATAATGCCACTGATTGCTTTAGTCTTGGTAAAATGTGCTTGGACATTGCCTTAAGGGACTTTTGGAATGCTTCCCTGCATACACAAAAGAAAACTAATAAATAATAAATAAATCACAAAAAGGTTGGCCAAAGGAATGCATGTGGCTCGTTGTTTTAACATAACAAGGTGAAGTGAGCATAATATCCTTATTTAGATGGAAATCCAACAGTACTTTTAAAACACAGGATAGATGAGTCTTGGGAAACATCCTGTCCATATGGACAAATGACGAAAAGTTCTGATGTACAAAAAGACTTTCAAACTCATGTAAGCATGTGGCTTATAACAGCAAACATATTACTAAAATCTCCCTTTAAAGAATTTTAAAACACGAGGCAAGCGTTTAAAAAGGTTACTATATAAACTTCGTTCTGACCCCCAATTAGCAATGTGATACAAAACCTGGAGGAAACTGCTGCATTAGGCTTCTCAGATAGCTTCTGATGGCCTCTTTACACACACAGGGAGCACCTCTCGAAGGCTTGATAAAATAGGCACCACTGAGTGAGAAGTAATGTTTGTTGGTATCTATATCTGCACCCCCTTCCAGAGAGGACATTATAAAAGGCATTATTCACTGAATGGTGAACAAATTGAGTCAAGTAGCAGAATGTCCTTCATTTACTCTTGTACATAATTCTGATTGAGGGACTACTAGTAGCCACCACAACGCCTAAGCTCTCTGAGAAAAGACAATGCTCTTCAGAGAAACAAAAGATGCACCAATACACAAGATATCTGTTGCTCTTTGGCTTTGGGCTTTGCAGCTCAGCATGTTCCTTATAGTTTCCCATGCTTCAGACAGCTTCAGAGTGGATAACTCGTGCCGGTATCTTCACACGTCACATCAAAGAGAATTTCTGCAGGAATGCGACCCATCAATGAATGCCCATGGTCTTCTACCGATAAATGCCTTTGCCATTCACCTAAATGCTAAATATGACTTAGATCCCTAGGGAACAGCTTGAAGAGAAATTGAACAGGGGAAACTCATGTATGCTATCCTTCCCACTCTACTGGAGATAAGGAAGAGCCTAGGGTGCTCTGTCTTCCCTGTTTGGTTGCACCCTTCCTTATCATGGCTTATCTTAAACACATTGTTCCAGAAGAGCCTTTGAACATCCAGGTGTCTCCTCAAAGAGCTTAGACATTGTGTTGGGTACTAGTAAAAACTATGTACAAGAATAAATTATGGAAATTCTGCCATTAGACTCAATTTGTTCACCCATTCAGTGATTAATGCCTTTTTAATGTCCTCTTTGGGTGGAGTGTACTTTATCCCTCGGTCAGTGGTGCCTATCATATCAAGCCTGGGAGAGGTATTGCCTGCGAGTGTAAAGAGGCTGTCAGATGTTATCTGAGAAGCCTAATGGATGGGTTTCCTTCAGGTTCTCCATCACATCACTTATTGGGGTCAGAACCTGGTTCACACACACAACAGACAGGGGAGAGTCCAAATCAGAAAGAGTCTTTTAGCGATGCACCAGCAATAGCTGAAGTTACTCCTAAGAGTCTTGGGTCTGCAGTGGTGAGACATGCACCACCTCATGTTTCTCTAAGATTTAGATTGGCAAGTGGGGTGGGTAAGGTCAAGTACTCCTTGGTGTGGTGCATCTCCAAAGTCAGGCAACTACCCTAAGGGCTAATGTGGCTGGCTATACGGAGAAGCAAGACTAGTGAGGGCCGGTCCCCTCAGTGCTTCAGCTTTTTTGTGCCTCCTGTTGTCTTTCAAGGGTAAGGAGAGTCTGACCGTGTTCCCAAACACTGGGCAAAGTCGGCATCCTGCACTTTTTCAAGCAATGGGGCTCGCCCCTTGCTTATGCTCTTCTAAACTGCCATATGTATAGTTCAGGAGCTGTGTTTAACTACAAGATGCAGTCAGGCGATGGACTCCCCTTATCAGGCTAAGACAGCAAAAGAGGCCAGTGCAAGGCTCAGTAGAGAACTGAGACTAATAACAATTGCATTGAATCAGCACAGAATAATTGCCCACAACTGCTCCTGAAATATGTATGTGCAGGGTTCTAATCATACTCACAACATGCTGCTACACAATTGTTACCCACTGTGCTACACACTAAAAAACATTGATAAGGTGTATGTAAAACATCCCACAAATGCTAAACATTTCTTTCCTGCATAATACCTTGCTATGAAAACTGTAAGCCTTTAGCTTCAGCCGATACTCTTGCAAACATTATGCTTGCCGGTTGTTAATTAAAACAAATATGCATGTATGATTTAATTCTGAATGTGCTCCTGCTGAGTGTTTATGATTTGTAGTTGAGCATCTGTCATTTTACGCAATGCTAATGTGCATTTGTATAGCACAACATTTGCCCATTACTTCATGCCAACAACGTTTTTTCCCATTTTAACAGTTGATTTACAAACCACTTCTGGTGTGCCCGAGTGGTTTAAAAGGTTATATGCATACTTATGGTGCTTTGTAGTATTCCAACCTACCACAAGTTAATATTGTGCAATGTGGCCTCTCTCCATGGCGATTTGCAATGGGAGTTCGGGTGTAGAGGCTCTGTTTCTAACCTGTGAAGTTATCTTGAAGTTCACTGAATCCTGATGGATGTCATGTGACAATAGCGTGCTGTAATGCTCTGCTGAAGACGAGTTTTTCGAACAAGTGCTGCCACATACCGGGGTTGACGGGCATCTAGGCTGCCGAAATGCATTGCAGTTGCATTAATTATTTCATTCTGATCTCGTGCAGTTCTTATGTCAGTGCCTTTGTTAAGAATAGTGCTCCACTGCTAACAAGCTTGCTTTTGACAGTACTAGAGACAATAATATGTGCATTACAATTTGCCATTTGGTTCAAATACGTTGCATTCCACATTGCAGACTGATGAATTATGAGTTGTTCCAAGACAGGCAGGAGTTGTCTCTTAATCAATTCTGCTTTGTCACGGCATTCTGATATTTCTAATGTGCATTCATACTGGGAAAAAAATATCCGCTAACCCCAAGTTCAAAGAGAAAAACAGGACTGGAAAAGCTGTGCACTTGCCGTCTAACAACTACAAAATTGATGCTTATATTGGTCAGTCTATTATGTCTAATGCTTTAATAGATTAGGCAGTAGTGTAATCACACCTCATACGATGAGATTGGACTATCATGTAATCAGCTTGTAATATCAGTGGATCTGGAATGAGTTTATAGTTAGGGATATGAGGGTGTGTTGTTATATAAGGAGGCACAGGGTGGTTTCAAATGTGTGTTTGAGGAGAGTTGTGGCAAACACCTAAATGGGGTGTGATGGAGGCACCAAGAATAGAGAACATAATTGTTCTTTAGTGCTTGGAGTCAAAGATGTAATGATAAACTGGATGTAAGTGCATTTGAAAGCGGCTTAAGTGATGTGGTAATCACATGGGCTGTGGTAAACTGTGCTGGTGTATTGTGAAGTAAGGGGATGGCAGGGGTGGAGAAAGGCGTGGGAATGCCAAGCAAAAGTAGTGTGATGTGTGTTACAATTATATGGTTTAGTCTGGACTTCTAATGTGCTAAAGAGTTTTGGTTTGTGAGATGTGGATACAAATCTGTTAACCATTTATAAAATGGCAATGAACGTGGGAGTGTCAAACTTGATAGTTTAATGGTGGGGGTTGCTGAGTCTGGGAACAGGGATGTCTATTTTTCAAGTTCCATCGCTCAATTTTTTACGCTGTTTGCTCACTCCAGTAAAAATAACCTGCCTGTAATCAGAATCAGGTTTGACGGCCATTCTGATAGCACCTTCCCACTGGCCGTTTTTAAGACCTTCTCCCCAGTCACAATAACGCAATAGAGGATCTTGTACAGACCACCAAATCCGGCTCACTGGATGATCCGTGCCCTCCCTCAGTGCTTAAGCCCATCGCAAATACCATAGCCTCTAAAATTACTGATATTTTTATTTCCATGTTTATCACGGGTATCTTCTCCGTTTCTCGGAAAAGGGCGTCCATTCTCCATTTCTTAAAAAAACCTAATCTTGACCCGGAAGATCCGGATATTTATCGGCCCATCTCCAGACTCCCATTTCCCTCCAAAATAATCGAAAACATTATGAACACCCAGCTGAATCAGTTCATCAAAGAGAATAACTGTCTCGATCCCACTCAAATTAGGTTCAGATCGGAACACAGCCCTCATTAAGGCCACTTGATAAACGAAAGTTTATCCTGGTTGAGGGCAGATCAGCAGCACTGATCCTGTTAGATCTATTGCAGCCTTTGACACTGTGGACCATTCCATTTTGGTCCACCTTCTGGAAACAATCGGCATAATCAAACTAGCCTTAAAATTACTTACATCCTCCCTCTCTGATAGGGAAAATGCGGTCAAAGTAGACACTTTCTCATCTAAATACTTTTCTTTGCCCTGTGGTGTTCCACAGGGTTCATCACTCAGTCCTCTTTTTATTATTTATGTAGCTGAACTGGACCCTCAATCAATCTTTCGGCTTCTCGCTCACCTCCTACGTGGACAACACGCAAATTGAGCTTTCTGCCTCAAATAACTCCAACAACACAAGCCAGCAAATCCAGAAATGTATGAGTCAAATCAATTATTGAATGAGCAAGCATTGTCTTAAGCTTAATTCTGAGAAGACCGAGGTGATCCTAGGTGATCCTACTTGGAAAAGCTCCTAACTTCTGGTCAGCATCTTGATGGCTGACAGAAATGAGACTACTCCACGCCCCCACCAACAAAGCCAAAAGTCTTGGGGCCATCCTGGATGATAAACTAAATCTTGCTAAGCTAATCAATGCAGTTATTTCATCCTCTTAAAACACCCTTAGAATCCTTAGGAAAAAAATTATTTTCTCCCCATCAGTGCAAGGAAGACAGTTATTTCCACCTTAATACTATCGAAAATAGTCTACTGTAATGGCCTATACACCTGACTGTAGGTCCAATATGTCAACAAACTTCAAGTTCTGCAGAACTCAACCACAAGATTACTACTAGGACTGCCCAGGCATCACTCTGTCTCTCTTGTCATAAAAGATCTTCACTGGCTAAATGTAAAGAATACGATCACATTCAAATCTCTTTGTTGTACCTATAAGGCCATCCATGACTCTGGACCACTCTTTTTGAAAAAAGCTTTTTCATGGTACACCATCACCAGAAATCTAAGATCACTATGATTCTTCAAAGTAAACACTGTTCGATATAAAACATCTAAATGGGGGGGGGGGGGGTAGCTTCCTGGCAGGAGCAACCAAACAATGGATTCTCCTCCGTCTGCCAGTAAAACACGGCCACTCACACAGTCCTCACACTCCTAGTGCACATTATGCTTATGACAACAATTTTAAATATACATTTTAGAACAGCACGTTTTGGCAATCTCTGTAAAAATTGAGGCATCATTTATATTCATTGTCGGCCATAAAAACTGACAGAACGGTTGGCCTGATCACCAATATTTTATAGCATTTGAAGACTTCCCACTTACGTGTTGAAACTGTATTTTTAATTTTTGGCTTTGTTCTGTCAACTCCAAAAATTCTCTCATTATGTCATCCTTTTCTTTCCGGGCTTGCTGGAGGTTGGCAGTGAGCTGCGTGATGATGCCGTCTCTCTGTTTGATTGCATTTTCAAACTCTTGTAACTAGGTAAAAAAAGAAGCCTACAATATAATTCTGAGGCACAATGGTCTTCAGTGTTCTATGACAGGAGGAAAAGCAGTGACACAGACAAAGATATTTCACATCATATTCTGGTGAACAACGTGTACTTAACTTATTATATGGCTGGAACAAAACACACGGTTAACAATCTTGGTGTTTACAGAAAAAAGATGCAACATAAAAAGTCAGGTTCGAATTAAAAACAGAAAGGCTAAAGGAAAATGTGAGAAAAACACGTAAGGAGAGTGAAGCCGTCATTGGAACCGCAGAATAATCAACCTGCCAAGAAGACCATCTTAAGCAGTTTACTTCCTGTTCAAAATATACATTTACCCAGTGTTTCTGAAACAAGTACTGGAAATGCAAGATAATGATTTGAAAGTCAGGTTCTACTTTTGAGAGAGAGAAAATGAAATAGTAGCCCTGTTAAATGTTATTAGAGAGTCTGCTCACAACCGGTGTACAGAAACTGGACTCTACTTTTTAGGTTTCCCCTAGACAGTGCATGCAGTGTCTAGGCGAGACGTTTTCTTTACATACAGGAGGCTTACAGCCCTCCAATAGCTTACGATTTCTTAGCTTCAGCGTTGTTTTTAATTACTTTGTTTCCGTTTGTCTTGACAAGCTTGTGCCATGCCCTCTCCTTCTGTTTGGCCCTCCCCTGGGGCATGGTCCATGTACTTGTGTCCATCCACTGCTCCCGTTTTAAGAACTACTTTTTTGGTTTCAAGCACTCATATAGAGTGCTTATTTTTTCAGTCCGTCTCCCATATCCTCGTCCATGTAGCTTCTATTCTTTCCCACCCCTCGCCCTCATGGTGATCTTTTCCCTTCCTTCTATCACCCGCCCAACAATGTTAGCAAATCAGCTCATCTATGCCAGAGAATAGGTCTGTCATTGTGGTACATAATACGCATATCCTTGTAAAGTAAATTGTGATTTTGAGTGCACTCTAAATAAAGAACGATGCAACATTATTTCCTGTCCCCCAAATATCATTTACTGAGTAAAACATTGTTTGTTCTGTGTCCTTCAATCAATTTTGTCTAAATTAAACTGCTCACCAATGCAGTGCCTCTGTGAAACATTGACAAAACCCATAAGAGTGGCTTCCGTAAAGAGATTAAGGAACCCAATGAAGTTAAACTGAGGCTCTGACGTAGGCCTTTGACAGCATTCCTCTAGGCCACTGTACTTTACAACACTCAACACTACTCTTCAGTACTGCACTGCACACCACTGAAGAACAAGTTACTTAACTTCGGTAATGATGTATCTGTAAGAGACATAGGTTAGTTATATATTCCTTACCTTAGAATTTTCCCCAGGCTTCAGACTGGATCCGGAGAATCTTTTCTTAACCGGACCCCTTGCGCGTTGGTAGGTGGCACCAGGCGACTCCCCGTCCGGCGTCGTGGTGCCTACTTAGATGATGCACCTGCGCGTTGACGTCAGTTCCGACTCAGCTTTCCACGCCAGAAGCGCAGAGCCATGAAAGACACTGATCACTGGTGTGCCACAACTAGGGACCTGTAAGGGAGTCCTTATCTCTAGAAGTCAGTTCATTGAGCGGGTAGGATGGGTGGTGTGGTAAGGTATCTATAACTAACCTATGTCTCTTACAGACACGTGACATCTGAAAGAGACAGTTAGTTATAGATTCCTTACCTTAGACTAGATACCCCAGGAATACCAACTCCGGAGGAGGGTCTGCGAACCAAGTTCACAC
Source organism: Lissotriton helveticus (assembly GCF_964261635.1). NCBI lineage: Eukaryota > Metazoa > Chordata > Amphibia > Caudata > Salamandridae > Lissotriton > Lissotriton helveticus. Next base: position 971,210,184 of record NC_136071.1, on the reverse strand, counting down.
CAGAAAGTCCTGGAGGACAGAAAGGGCAAAATAGCCATCCCTCCAGACTTGGCAGTCCAGCCAGTAATGTCTGGTAAACATGTGCATAGATGCCCACATTCCTGACTGGCAGATGTCAATGAGTGGGACTCCACGTGCCAATGCAGGAGTTGCTGCCATAGCCCTAGCAGAATGGGCACGCAGCCCCACTGGAGTTTCCTTTTTCGCTAAAGCATACAAAGGACAACCTATCGGGAGATGGTACGCTTTTGGACAGCCGACCTTTCTTGGCACCCACATAGCCATCGAAGAGTTGATCATCCACCGGAAATCTTTTGTGCGGTAAAGATAGGACAGCGCATGTTTTGCGTCCAGACGGTGGAGTCTCTCCTCCTTGGAAGGATGCGGAGGTGGGAAAAAGGTGGTTCGTCCTACGTGAAAAGGTGTAACTACTTTAGGAAGGAACAAGGGTCTCGTCCTAAGCACCATTTTGTCTGAATGCACAGAAAAGAAAGGGGGCTTAGAAGAAAGAGCCTGAAGCTCAATCACCCTTCGAGCAGAGGTGATGGCGACAAGAAAGGCAGTCTTCAGAGTGAGGAGCCTAAAAGGACAGTTGTGAAGAAGCTCGAAAGGAGCGCACATAAGTGAAGACAAGGTTTATTTAAGTCCCACAGGGGCATTATGAAAGAAGACAGAGGAAAGAGATGAACAATGCAGTTAAAGAATCAGTTTACAATAGGGGACGGATCTGGTAGCCTAAGGAAAGTAGAAACAGGTGCAAGATAGCCTTTTAGAGTACCCAGAGCAGAGCCCTGCAGGGCCAAAGAAAGGATGAATAAAAGAACCTCTGAAAGGGGATCCACAGCCTTAAGATCTTCAGCACTCGGTCCACTCGCAACGAAAAGCGGTGCCGAGCGAATGCTGCCTTGGAAACTCCAACGCGCAAAACTGCTGACATTGTGAGATCTCTTCGGTGGTGAACAGATCTAACCATGGCTCTCCCCACTGCTGAAAGAGACATTGGACCACCTCAGAGTGTAGACGTCATTCGTGATCTACCTGGCACGGTCGGCTGAGTTTGTCCACCCTGGCGTTCAGAGAACCTGCCAGGTGTTAAACCACCAGGGTCTTGCCCTGATGGTCCAGCCATGTCCAAAGGCAAAGAGCCCCTTGATATAGGTTCCACGACCCCACCTCGCTCTGATTGTTGCAGTACCACATGGCAGTAGTGTTGTCTGTGAACACCAGCTCTACCTTCCCCTTAAGGGAGGGAAGGAATGCCATCAGTACCAGGCGGATTGCCCGGAGCTCCAACAGGTTGATATGGAGCCCCGACTTCGCCGGAGACCAGACTCCTTTGATCTCTGAGTGTCCCAGGTGGCAGCCGCATCCCAGGAGTGACGCATCGGTCACCACTGTCAGTTCTGGTTGGGGAAGGGAGAGGGATCTGCCTCTGACCTGGTCCATTAACCACCACCGGTCAGGTTCGTCATAAGACAGACAGACTCCGTTTTTACTTATGACAATCAATTGTTTATTCAAAGATTTATCATATTCTTTAGTTGCAAAAGTTCAAAGGATCATATATTCCAATGTTTTTATTCGACCACAAGAAAATCATTGTTGGTGATTTCAAGACGTGCTCCGATGCATTTCGGGCGGGAAATGCCCTTTGTCAAGGAGCTCTGTGAACACAATAGAACGCTTTTACAATGCGGAACATAACTCAAAATACAATTGCAGTTGGGTAGATGGCCTTTGTCCAAGTCTGCGGAGACATGCGGGGAAGCATGCATGGTGTCAGGTACACGGGTGAAAAATACCTTATAGACCAGTGTGGGTGGCTGAAAAACGGGAGTGAGGAAAAGGAAGGCACTTACATTCCTGGGTCATGTAGGATGTAGAGTTTCTAAAAGCAAAAAGGTAAACATGCATTTGAGATACAATCCAGACCCGGAGTTGACTAATCAAGCGGGTCTATGTCGGAGCTCCGACTTACTTAGTGTGCAGGAAGGGTTGGGTCGACTCAGGAAACCACGGCGGAGTTGCTCGTAGCTCGCGGAATGATAACGGAGTGAGAGTGAAAGTTAAAGAGCGGCTCGCGGAGTGACGTCATTTGGTCGTGGACATAAAAAATATGGCCGCCATATTCACCGTTACGTTCCAGTCCCCTTTTTTATTTCCACGACCAAATCACGTCACTCCGCGAGCCGCTCTTTAACTTTCACTCTCACTCCGTTATCATTCCGCGAGCTACGAGCAACTCCGCCGTGGTTTCCTGAGTTTCAACTCCGGGTCTGGATTGTATCTCAAATGCATGTTTACCTTTTTGCTTTTAGAAACTCTACATCCTACATGACCCAGGAATGTAAGTGCCTTCCTTTTCCTCACTCCCGTTTTTCAGCCACCCACACTGGTCTATAAGGTATTTTTCACCCGTGTACCTGACACCATGCATGCTTCCCCGCATGTCTCCGCAGACTTAGACAAATGCCATCTACCCAACTGCAATTGTATTTTGAGTTATGTTCCGCATTGTAAAAGCGTTCTATTGTGTTCACAGAGCTCCTTGACAAAGGGCATTTCCCGCCCGAAATGCATCGGAGCACGTCTTGAAATCACCAACAATGATTTTCTTGTGGTCGAATAAAAATTGGAATATATGATCCTTTGAACTTTTGCAACTAAAGAATATGATAAATCTTTGAATAAACAATTGATTGTCATAAGTAAAAACGGAGTCTGTCTTCTTATGACGAACCTGACCGGTGTGCCCAGTTCCAAGGATGCGTTTGCACCTCTAGTAACGCACTCAACCAGTAACTAATCACGACGTATACGGACGGTTACGTCACTTGTTGGAGCACCCACAATCAAACCAAAATCATCTAAAAATTATATGTGAACTTCAAAACACTAGCGGTGCGCCACGCCTTCAATTATTACCATTAACCACCACTACAGTTGTTGTGCAGTACCCTCCGAGATCTGGACGTAGTCGGAAAGATTCCCTGGATGCTGCACCCCCTGGAACTTCAGGTCCCACTGCAGAGCCCGCATATGCCACCAGGCATAACTCACCAGCAGGATGCAGAAGGCCATGAGGTCCAGCAGCCTCAGGGTCATTCTCACCGAACTCAAGGATAGAGGTTGAAACATCGGTATCATAGCATGATTATCCCAGACTCGCTGCTGAGGAGGATAGGCCCGAAACTGCAGTGTCCAGAATAACTCCTAAGAAAGGGAGCGATTGAGAGGGAGTCAGGTGTGACTTCAGCATGTTTATAGTGAACCCCAGTGAGTGCAAGAGGTTCGCCGTAGTCTGGAGGTGGGAGATGACAGTCTGGGTCAAGCCCGCCTTCAACTGCTAGTCGTCGAGATAGGGGAAGACTGGAACCCCTGATCTGCACAGATGGGCTGCGACCAACGCCATCACTTTCGTGAACACCCGAGGGGTACTGGGAAGGCCAAAGGGGAGCACAGTGAACTGAAAATGCCTGTGACCTACTGTGAACCAAAGGTAGCGTCTGTGGGCTGGCAGGACGGGCATGTGGAAATAGGCGTCCTGTCCAACGCCACCATCAAGACTCCAGGGTCGAGGACAGACATGACCTGAGCCAATGTGAGCATTTTGAACTTCTCCTTTTGGAGGAAGTGATTGAGGGCCCTGAGGTCTAGGATAGGACGCAGACCTTTGTCCTTCTTGGGCACCAGAAAGTAGCAGGAATAGCAACCACAACCTACTTCTGGTGCAGGGACCCGTTCAGTAGCTCCCTTGGCCAAGAGAGCGGAAACTTCCTGGTGGAGAAGTGCCAAATAATCCTCCAACATGTGATCGAAACACGGTGGCATGGAAAGAGGAGCAGTCTCAAAGGGGAGGGAGTAGCCCCTTCAGATTATTTGCATAACCCACCTGTCCGACATGATGAATTACTGCCAGTGAGGGAGGTGATGGTGAATCATGCCACCCACTGGCCGTTGATGGCCCTGAAAGGTTGGACTAGGAGGATCTGGAGGCTGCTGCAGGGGGGGGGAAAGGGTGGACTGGCCCACCAGCTGGGTCCCTGACCCGATCAGTTTGCTGGGTCCCACGTCTGCGGCCATGGCCACACAATGGCTGGGCAGCTTGTGTGAACCGGTGGCTAGACTGGGCCGGACATAGTGGGGTGCCCCTTCTGTAGCCACGAAAGGCAGACTGTAGTGGATGGCAAGATGCAGCAAGGCCCAAGGATCTGGCCAGAGCTCAAGAATCCTTAAAGCGCTCCAGCGCCGAGTCTGCCTTGTCACCAAAAAGGCGACATCCATCGAAGGGCATATGCAGCAAGGTTGACTGGACAGCCCCCATAAAGCCATAGGTCCTAAACCAGGCATGGCGCCGAAGGGCTACCAACGTGGCTATCATTCTGCCAAGTGTGTCAGTGTTATCCAGTCCACTGCAAATCTTGAATGTTGTTGCGTCTCTTCCGTCTGCCAGTGCTTGGGAGAGAATGGCCCTATCCTCCCCTGGGCACTGAGAGAGCACTTGCGCGACCGTATCCCAGATAGTATTGGAGTATCTGCCCAAGAGGCACGCGATATTCAAATACCGCAATGCTAAGCTGGAGGAAGAGAACATGCGCTTCCCAAGATGATTTAGCTTCTTGGATTCCCTGTCTGGGGGAGCAGAAGGGAATGTAGCCTAAAAAGAAGAGGCTTGGACCCCCAAGCCCTCAGGGGAAGGGTGTAAGGGTGTTGGCTGAGGAAAACTGGGTCGCCCGGGGCCGGGCAGCGGGCAATCGTCCTTTCCACAGGAGCCCCTGTGCTGGGCTTGGAAAAGGTGCCCATAAGGACGTCAGTGAGGGCTTCGTTGAAGGACAGGAGGGCTTCATAAGCTGAAGCACCTATGTCAGGAGATTAGTACTGACCACCACTGAAGGAAACTCTAGGCTCAAGGCCTCCGCTGCCCTCCGCACCACAGCGTAGGACTCTCCCACCTCTATAGCCACGGTAGGGAGAGAAAGAATGGCATGGTCTGGAGAAGTGTCCAGACCACTGGCGTCACCCAGGTCCTCTCTCCAGTCCGGCTCTTACAGCTGGTCTGCTAAAGGGTCTGAAGACCCCCTGCCAGTCCTCATCCCCACCATCTGGGTGGGTAGGAAACACCAGGGATGAACAGGAGAACAAAAGTACCTTCTGGCGTCAAATTTGACGTCAGCCAACGTCAATCCGACTCCGGGACCATCTCGGGGTTGAGGATGGGGACGGTGTCAGCCGGAGGCACAGCCCACACTGGGGGCATCGTCGCTCGGATCAACGCTGGGGAACGTCGAGTAAAATCGACCGGAGTCGATCCGGATCCATGACTTGATAGGGTCCTCCGGCGCCAGGGCCGTAGCTGCCAGCATAGAAGACCCAGGGCCCCGACCGGCTCCGCGGGGCCCGAAGACGCGCCTGCAGAGTTAGGCTGCACAAAGATATGGTGGAGGGCTTTATGAAATGTATGAAGTTGGGTAGGGGAAACGCGCCGGCTCCTGCAAAAAGTGGGAGGCGCAGAGTCGTCGCTGAAGGAGGCACCGGAGATGGAGCCTTAGAGCGACAACCCTCCGGATCCCACATTGTGTCAGCCGATGCATCTTTGCTTTCTTCTTGTGCTTTGACTTACCTGAGGACGTCAAAGACTTTGAGTGGGATGAGGTGTGGGGCTCCGCAAGAGGTCTCAAGACCTTCACTTGAACAAAGACTGGGAGCAACACGGAGCCAACCACCGGGCCTCAAAACTCTTTCGGGACCGCTCCCGCAAATACTTAGGATTCATGGCCCGGCAGTCGGAGAATGACACGAGGTGGGGGTCCGTCACCGACATCAGCCTGTGACAGGCCCCACAAGACTTGACGCCTGTCCGGCGATGGGACATCCCTTCCACACCAGGAGTCGAAGACTCGAAAAGAAGTCGACAAAACGTTGAAAGAAGTCAAAAAGTGACTAAAGGGGTATCTTTCTCCAGATCTGCGCTAGGCTGGTGCAGAAAAAGAAAGAACAGAAATCAGCGCGCAGGGGTGGCGTCTAAGTATGCAACGTGATTTCATCCCAGCAGCCACGACGACGGGCGCGGAGTCAACGACCCCACCAACTGACGCGCAGGGGAACTGCTAAGAAAAAATTCCCAAAATCCAGTCAGACGCCTGGGGGAAATTCTGAGGTAAGGAATCTATAACGGTCTCTTTCAGATCCATGAGGTAATGTGCCCTTGAAGACAACACCGTCGCAGACTCCTCAATCTGGGAAGCACTATCATGCATATTCCTTAAGAGAGAGAGAGTACCCACAGTGTTTGGTATCGGAAGCAGGATAATTGGAGATAAGATCTCTTTTCTTTCAAGAGATCATTTTTGTCCTAATCTGGATTTTGTCTTTACTTACCAAAAGTCCATATTTTGGATTCTTTGCAGTGGTCTGATGTCGTTCGAGAGCAAAGGATTGTGAGTAATGGTAAGGCAAAATGAATTCTGAATGACAGAGTGAGTTTTGTCATTTTGGTGGTGCATTATGCGATTTGTAGTGTGCATGGAAAATTGAGATTCTCATGTTTTTGTTGTATCAGAGTTAAAGAATTGGTATTTGTCATTGGGTTTGTCATGTTATTTTGATAAGCAGGGATTGAATTGCATATGCATTGAAGAAGCTGTTGGATTTTCCATGTTCATAATTGTTAAAGGTAATCGGATTCAGCATACTCCATGATCGAGATATAGTGTTGCACTTGTTTGCAGGATAGTGTGTTTTGCGAGGGGTCACACAAACAGATATTTTGAGTTCTGTATTAATAAGAATCTTTGAACTTCTGGGTTGAATGTTTTTAACTTCGAATTGTGTTTCTTTTGTCTTCTGTACAAGGGAGTAAATATGCTAATCAGGGATGGACCACTGCTGGACCGGAATATACATTAATGTGAATTTGTGATTTGCAAGAATAATGGGTGCTTAATTGAAAAAAGCCTAACATTTTCTAATGCATCTGTTACGGAAGGTGAGAGGATTCCTCCTGAAGGTTCTCCCCCATTTGAAATGATGACAGACATCAGGTTTCATACATGTGCGTGGTTAAAAGAATGCAATGAGTTCACTTCTAGCGACAAGGACATGAAATTTCCTTTAGAGGGTACCTATTACAACTATAAAGCTTGATTTTCTAAGACTGGCAACCTCTCCAATTTGAAGCATTAAATGAATGGGATCAAGTGGCCATAGAAAAGGGGAGAAAGAAAAGGAAAAAGCAGGTTAGCAATATGACGAGTCAGTAGTCCCAACCGGGACATGCAAAAAAAACGTAGAGAGCAGTTACAATGCAGAGGATGAGAGTATTTCCTGATATAGTTAACAAATCAGATAAAGGTAAAATTGAAATTAAAAATGTGGATCCTAAAAACGGGGATTTGAAAAAGAGACTCCGATGAGGATAATTTCTTAATCACCTTTTAGATTGTAATATGTAATATGTAAATTGATACTTGTATAGCGCACTACTCACCCGCAAGGGTCTCAAGGCGCTTGTACGAATACCGCTGTGGAACCCATCCTGGCTTTCCCTGTGAGGTGTCCACTCCTGGGCACCCCCAAGGTGGAGGCCAGGCATCCTTAGCGTTGTGGGGGCCGTTGTGGAGATTAGGCAAGCTATTGCCCAGAGTTGCAGAGTGGGACTCCATGATTGGAATAGGCACCGAGGCGAGAATTATCAGGTCCGTGGAATTTCTGAGCTCAAGACCCGCTGAGGCGGAGAATGGAACCCTGGTCCCGGGCTAGACCTCTGCATCAGGGTCTGCCGCTCTAACCATTGAGCCACCATTGAGCCACACTTCTCCACCTTGAGCCACACTTCTCCACCTCTTTTTTACACAGATGACGCACAGAGACCATCAGTACCTGATATGGGTGAGGGTGAGTATGCATGAATAATAGCACTCAGTATAGCAAGTGCAAGTGCTTCGACTGAGAGTGCATTGGCAGCAGCTCAAACGGTGTACACATCAAGAAAGTAAGGACCAAATTGAGGTCCCACTGTGGCATAAGAAAAGGAGAAGGGGGAAACAAGTGGGTTAACCCCTTCAAAAGCCTTTGCACCAGAGGGGACTTAAAAAGTGAAGGATGATCTGGTAGCTGAGGAAAAGATGAGTGGGCAGAAAGGTAGCCCTTCAGAGTGCCCAAAGCAGAGCCCTGCTGGGCCAAGGAAAGGATAACAGGAGAACATCTGATGGAGAGGCAGATGAGGGGTCAGTAGACCTTTCTGTAAAATATCTACAAAATTTGTTCCATCGGCAGGCGTACACCGACTTTGTGAAGGGACCCTAGGCTGCCAGAATAACTTTGCAGAATTCGGGAGGAAGGTCAAAAGATGTCAGCTGCAATCTCCACGCAAGGAGGAGGAGAGTGGACAGGTTCGGGTGGAGGACCCTCCCCTGCTGCTGCAACAGAAGATCCTCCCTAAGCGGCAGCCTGATCGGAGGATCGATTCTTATAGCCAGAAGCTCGGGATACCAAACTCTCTGTGCCCATTCCGGAGCCACAAGAACGATTTGTGCCCAGTCGCTCCTGATGTTCCTGAGCACTCTGGGCAGGACTGGTATTGGTTGAAAGGTGTACAGCAGGCCTTAGTCTTGGTAACTCGAACGTGCAAAACTGTTGACATTGTGAGTTCTCTTCGGGGGCGAACAGATTTAACCAAGGTCCACCCCACCGCTGAAAGAGACCTCGTACCATCTCTGGACTGAGACGCCATTCGTGATCCTCAAGGCACCTTCGGCTGAGTTAGTCTGCTCTGGCTCAGATGTTGAACCACCAGGGAAATGCCCTGTTGCTCCAACCAAGTCCAGAGATGCAAGGCCTCTTGACAGAGTCCACGTGCACACACCGCCTTGCTTGTTGCAATACCACATGGCGGAAGTGTTGTCCGTGAAAACCTGACCTAGCCGTCCCTTTATGGACAGTAAAAAGGCTTTCAGTACCAATCGGATCGACATAAGTTAATATGGAGCTTGGCCTCCTCCGGAAACCAAAGTCCTTTGATCTCCACCTCCCCCAGATGGCCGCCCCATACCAGAAGAGACGCAACTGTCATTACTATGATATCGGGGTGGGGAAGGAAGAGGGATCTGACTCTGACCCAATCGCAGTTTGTCAGCCACCACTGCAGGTCTTTCGCAGTGCCCTCTGATATCTAAACCAGGCCAGTGAGATTTCCTCAATGCTACAACAATTGGAACGTCAGGCCACACTGCAGACCCCGCATGAACCATCTTTCATGGCCCATCAGCAGGATGCAGGAGGCCATGAGGCCCAAAAACCTCAGAGTCACACACCAAAATCCAGGATAGAGGCTGAAATATCGGTATCATATCCTGAATATCTTGAACTCCCTGATCGGGAGGTTAGGCCCAAAACTTGACAGTGTACAGAACCGCTCCAATGAAAAGGAGTGTCTTGGAGGGAATCAGGTGCTACTTCGGCACATTGATAGTGAACCCCAGCAAATGCATGAGGTTTGCCGTAGTCTCGAAGTGGGAGACGACTGACTGGGATGATCCAATCTTCAACAACAAGTCGTCGAGATAGGGGAAGATTAGAACCCCTGATCTTTGCAGATGGGCTGCGACCACCATCACCTTAGTGAACACACGAGGAGCACTGGTGAGGCCAAAAGGGAGCACGGCAAACTGAAAGTGCTCATGGCCTACAGTAAACCGCAGGTAGCGAAAATGGGCCGGCAGGTACAGGATGTGAAAATAGGCAATCTGCACGTCCAGCGCTACCATCCAGTCTCCTGGGTCCAGGGCAAACAGGACCTGAGCTAGGGTGAGCATCTTGAACTTCTTTTTGAGAAAGTAGTTGAGGGCTCTTAAGTTGAAGATAAGATGAAGGCCTTCGTCCTTCTTTAGGATCAGAAAATAGCAGGAGTAACATAACAACCGCAGCCTATTTCTAGCCTGGAAACCCTCTCTGTAGCTCCCTTGGCCAAGAGAGTTTTAACTTCCTTGCAGAGTAAGGAAAGGTGATCCTCCGTCAGCCGGTCATCCACTGGAGGCATGGATGAGGGGTAGTCTCGAAAGGGATAGAGTAGCTCCTTCGTACTATTTGTAACACGCACCTGACCGAGGTGATGTCTTGCCAGTGGTGGAGATGATGGTGCATTCTGCCATCAACTAGCCGTGAATGATCCTGGGGGAATCAGACTAGGAGGGTTTTGCAGTGGAGGAGGGGACCATCGCTTGGCTCGACTTCTGGCCTCCCGTCCCTCGGCGTCGGGGTGAGCCGGGACCACGGCCCTGCAGAGGTTGGTGAACTTGCGGGACCCTCTGGCTGGAATAGGGTTGGCGCAGTTAGTAGCCCCTTCCTTAGCCACGAAAGGAGCGAAAAGCAGACCCAGGCCAGGATGTTGTAGTGAGGCCCAAGGACTTGGCCATAGCTCACTAGTCCTTAAAACGCTCAAGTGCAACATTTGCTTTGTCTCCGAAGAGAAGGGAGTCATCAAAAGGCATGTCCATAAGACTAGCCTGGACATCCCTCGAAATACCAGACATCCTCAACCAGGCATGGGGAAGTACGGCCACCGTCGTGGAAATCGCTCTGCCCAGCGAGTCTGTTGTATCCAAGCCGCATTGAATGGCGAACTTCGATGCATCTCTCCTGTCTGAAATAGCTAAGGAGAGGAGAATCCGGTCCTCTGTCGAGACTCTGGGCAACATGCGCAACCATGTCCCATATCGAATGGGAATAACGGCCCAAAAAACATGCAGTGTTCACTGACTGCAATGCTAGACTGGCGGAAGAGAACATTTTCTTCCCAAAGCTTTCCAGTATCTTGGATTGTGCGGAAGGGAACGCGCCAGTGGAAGTGGAAGCTTGAACCACCAAGCTTTGTGGGGTGGGGTGGGCCGTGAGGAAAACTGGGTCACCCGGTGCAAGGCAATGGCGGCAGGCAATCGTTCTGTTCAAAGGAGACCCTGTGCTGGGCTTGTACCAAGTGTCCAAAAGAATGTCCATCAAGGCCTTATTGAAAGGCATCAAGGGTTCAGCGCTGGAGACACCAGGCTGCAGGACCTCTGTTATGAAGTTAGTCTTGACTGCCACCATAGGGAGCTGCAGGTCCAGGACCTTCGCAGCCCTCCGCACCACCATAGCGAATGATGCCACCCCTCCTCCGTTGCCAGGTTAGGGGGAGACAGCATGCCAGAATCTGGGGAAATGTCTGGCCACTGGCAACACCCAGTTCCTCATACCAGTCCATGTCCTGGGGTTGCAGGATTTCTAAGAAGTCCTGTTCCCCCTCCCAATCCTCCTCATCTATTCTTAACCCTTCAGAATAGGGCATGTTAAACAGCTCCGCCGGCACTGGTCTCGGCTCCGTATCATCGGGAATGAGGATTGAGGAGGCACTGGTGATGCAGAGGAACTCTGCTGCAGAAGCAGTGCCGGGGAAGGTCACTGTGGAGGATCGACCGGTGCCAGTCCGGACCCGGTAACAGGCCAAGTAGGAGGCACATGGGGACTCCTTCATCCGAGCCTGCGGGGCCGAAAGGTGCGCCGGCAGGGTCAGGCCGCCCAAATATGGCACACACGGCATCATAGAACTCCTTAAGTTGGGCTGGGGTCGCCCCCGGCCCCGGAAAGGGAGGGAATCGTGGAGCTGACCCAGGCACCGGCTCCGCGGAGCGGGCCGTGAATACCGAGGTTCCTCCATCTTGCCACGCGACGGATATGGCAAAGTGGAAGCACGCTTTGGAAGAAGAGGACTTTAATCCTCCTAAACGGTGCTCGGACCTTCCTCTCGACCAAGGCCAGGATCGAGATCTATGGGGCGACCTCCGAGGCTCAGTTCGCTGGCTCGCCATTTGCGTTAGGGACCTCTCCCTCAAATTTTTCGGCGCTGCGGCCTGGCATTCAAAGCATGACTTTGTGTATTGGTCGTGCTCCAGGCGCCCGAAACACACTAAGTGGGGGGTCTGTGACCAACATGGCACGGTGACGGGCGTCGCACGACTTAAACCCTGATGTCTTCTTGCTAGACATCACTAGCACACGAAAAGTGGTGGAAAAAAATTGAAAAAAGTTTGTCAAAAAATGACAGTGGGTAAGCTTGCTTCGATGGATCAGCGCTGGCTGGCGCGGAAAGAATAGAACTAACGTCAGCACGCTGGAGTGGTGATGACGATGCTACGCGGAGTCAACCGACGCCATCCACCAGCACGCAAGGGTACTGCGGAGGAAAAACGCCTGGAAGTTCAAAGATAAGGAATCTGCGGCTAGATGTCTCTGTCAGATAAGTGGCACACAGAGGTCAACATAATAATGTCTATTTCGAAAGTGCTTTGGGTTGAATTGAATAAACTGTTAGAGATTGTTGCTCCTGTGGATTAGTGGACAGAATGCAAAGCAGCTGTTGGATGGCTGACAGAGTAGCTGCAAAGAATTCAACCTAATAATGCTCCTGCTGCTCTTGTTTTGGAGAGAGTTTTCAAGTGGTAACAGACCATTTGAAACTGAAGATGCCAGAGAAAGAGGCGAATTGGACATAAATAATGAGGGCTACCCAAGAACTGAAAGTCAGTGCATCTATATTAAGAAAGACTTATGCAGATCTATAGTACATAGTGTAAAGTAGACCATTTGAAACTACAGGTGCCAAAGAAAGAGGCAATTTGGATATAAATAATGATGGCTACACAAGAACTGAAAGAGGTAGTGCATGCATCTTCAGAAAGACTTATGCAGTTCGATAATAAGTACAGTTTAAGTGTGGATGAACCAGCAAAGTAATGCATTAACAGATTCATATCAGTTTTTGTTTTGAGTTTGTGTGCAGAACTTCTCACATATCCAGCAGTGTGTGATGTGTTGGCAGACCAAGAGTATTGATGAGATCCAGTATGAAATTAATTTAGTGATTGTTTTGAGGCCATGTAGAAAAAGATTAAGGAAAAGTTAACGACAGAGAAGAAAAAAAGGATTCAGAGGTGGTAAAAATCAGATGCTGTATTAAGACATGGATTTTGTGCCATCTGCAAATTCCAGTGAGTATGTGAATTTGAATTTTAGGATGCAAGAAATGTGATGAGTTGGAGTGCAAAAGAGTGACATAGTGACACATCAAATCCAAAGTGAGAATGGAGGGTTTGTGAACAATTCTGGGATGAATATGCTTAAGAAAAGTAATGTTCGTCATTTGTGTGGGAAAATCAATCACTTGAGGCACAAGTGTGGACCCAGAATTAATTAAAAATTATTTTGTACCCAGATGCAGCAGAATGCAATTCAGTTAAAGGCACAGCTTACTGCCCCAGCCAAACTGATGCAAAATCAGGGGCAATGCCACACAAAGGTGCCTGTAGCTTGAGTGCTGCAGCAAAATATGATAAATGAAATGCCATATAACCCAGGGTTTCAACAGAATCCATTGTATTGTATTGTAATTGCATTTATATAGCGCTTACTACTCCTGTAGAGGCGTCAAATCGCTTATTCGGCGAGTAGCACGCTACTCCAGAAGCCATCATTGATCTTGGGCAATGATTTTCCCCAGTATTCACCAAAATGCGCCAAATTTGCAATGTCAGATTGGCACCAGCTTGTGATTGCTTTGAGGTTCAGGTGTTAAAATGTAGCCTTAGTATATACCATGCAGAGTACATCTAGAAAAAGCATGCAGCACCATTGTTTCTCTTCCTTCTTTGTGGAAGCTTGTGAGTTCTAATCTAGCATAATCTTGGGAACATCAAACATGCAAAAGGTGACGGGAGAAATGTATGAAATAAAACGAATAGCAATCATTCAGAGAAGTATTCCATACCATCATTCTTTTGCACCGACACCTCAGATATGACCCAGCCAGAGGCAAACCAGTTTAGCTCCTTCTCCAATGGGAAAAGTCCAGCTCAAACTGCCAAACCAGATCCTCTCCGAACACAAGAATCCCAAGTCCTGTTTCACCCGATTATAACTAGTGGGTTGGGTGCAGCTTGGTTCCAGTGGCAAAGTGAGCAAGGGACCCACGTCTAGGAATACCCTTGGCCACTTAGAGCATTACATCAAACATGCACTAGGTGATGGGTGGCTTGCAATAAGACAAACCACTTTCAATTGTTCGGGGTAGCATTCCAAACCATTGTTCTTCTGCCCACCATAATACCTCAAATTAGATTTACCCATATGCAAATCAGCCTTGGCCTTTCTCCAATACGAAAGGCCCAGCCTGAGCTGCCAGCCAGGTCTTCCCCAAACAGGAACACAAGCAACCTAAGATCGGTTTCGCCCTGATTGGGGCTTGTCAGTTGGGTGCAGGTTGGTTCCAGTAGCACAGTGAGCAAGGGACCCACGAATGGGCATCCTTGGCTACTGAGGGCGTTACATCAAACACACAAAAGGTTGATGGGAGGAATGCTTGCAATACATATAACCACTGGCAATCGGTCAGGGTAGCATTCTAACACGTTGTTCTTTTATCATGCCATCTCACATTAGAGCTAGCCATATGCAAATCAGTTCCTTAGTTCTTCTCCAATAGGAATCGCTACAACCACATCTCATCCGCACCATAGTCCCGCCATTGGTTCCTAATTAAGGAAATATATGACTTCAAATTCCTATGTTTCACCCACAAAGCCCAAGATCTCTCAACTACAACTCACTATGTATTAGACTGCACCAATACAAGAAGCGTGGAGACACGATTCTTCACATGCTCAGATGATCCCAGCTAAACTGCCTCCCAAAGCATCTAATACTTGAATCTGACTTCATATGATTCAGAAAACTGCAAAAAACTTAGCAATTCAAACAATTATATGATTAACCTTTTCTGCGGCCTCCACTTGCTCTGAACATACTGGCAGAATGCCTAAAACCAGCCATGCCACCTTATACGGTCACCTTCTGACTTTTCCCTTCTAAGACTTTCCCATCCGCCTATCAATGTTACCTTAAATACGTAGACCCACCTCTAATCTTGTGTATGGACCAAAACGGTGCTGAGACAACCTTCATCGAATGCAGCACTTTGCATAAACCGTAAATAACTAAAATACCATGACTGGTTATTTAATGCAAATAATCGCTGCAATACATGGTAGATTCAACAAATGATTTACTATACCTAGCCTACAATAATCGATCTTGCTCACATCATGAGACAACCATCAGACCATACACTATGGTTGTTTGTATAATGTGCATTTTCACACGTTGCTCCTTCTGCTAGTAAGGGTGTCCTCAGAGCATGCAATGTGGCGTATTGCAAAATCCCCATTCATATAGGTTTCTGCTCTACCAATCTTGGTTGGATTATACAGCATATTCTACAGCTTGTGCAAACTGCACCTCGAAAGGTAGACACTTGAGGTAACTCCTTAGGCATCATTGTTTATGGGCATAACTGCAGGTCACAAACATTGCCACGGATGGCAGGTATCTACATTCAAAACTGAATTTGGTATCTACTTGGTATTTGGTATCTGGTTAGTATTTGATAGGTCCCTAGAGGTTACAAAGCTACTCCATCCTACATCTATTAAGGCGCAGCTACACCATTGGAGCAACATGAATTGAATAATCTCTGCCATATACATGAAACCAAAACACTTCCCACGTAAGCCACAAGGAACACTCCAACTTCCTATTCATCCATACTTCAACATACCATGAATGCATAAGCATGCTATCCAGCTATATTTTTCATTCCAAATTCACAGACTATAGCACCAACAAGAAACACAATAAGAGCACAACACTGGCCTGATTCATAATATCACACCCTACCCAAGTTGACCATGTGACACAGATATATACACTTCCTCTATAGCACTTTCACAGAGCAGCATGCTAACTGTCAGCATGAGCTTCAACAGCTGGTCAGGAGTATGAAGCGCTATATTTTCTCAATTACAATACAATGCCATGCACAACACCCATAACTTGAAGACACTTGGCATTTAAATACTTTTTAGGCAGTCAAGCAACTATCTGAATTATCTTAACCATCAAACTGTAAGATGAGCAACACCTCTTGAACCATCAATTAACTTCCAGATTCAATTAGGTCAGACATTACATTTAAAGAGGGGGTCATTGCCATAAATTCATAGTGAAATATTCCTTTCCTATAAGTGGGACTCAAAAATAATCCTTTGGATTCAAGGCTTCTAAATTTCTTTGCTCCTATAGAGAACATCAAGAGTGAAAAGTAATGTTATTTTCCTTTCTGTCTATATTATTGATGATATCTAGGGAAAAGGCTGAATTTGAACCGCATCTGTTCACTCGAAACAGTGGGATGTGGATATAAATTCATGCTAGAGAAGATGCAGGAGAAATCACAATAGCAAATTACTTTTAGACCAAGAAGATTTGCAAAAAGAAATCGAGTAGAACAGTAGCAGCTGCTTTGTTCAGTAAGTGTGAATCTGGTGTAGTAATAGCCCCACAAAACGTTCTCTATATTACAAATCTGTAAGAAAACAATGCCATGTCAAAACCCGAAATTGAGACTTAGGGGCTCATTAGGATGGCGGACGGACCTGCGTCCGTCCGCCACCCTAGAGGAGGAGGGACCGTCCGCTGGGGCAGCGGCGGTCCCTCCAGTGCAATTAGGATGTGACCGCCAGCCTGGTGGTCACATCCTCAATATTTAACATTGCGGCGGGTGCTGCTTGAAGCAGCACCCGCCACAAGGTTAAATATGCATGCTTAGCATTTGCATGCACAAAGCGGCAGGCACCGTGTGGTGCCTGCCGCTTCGTGCACGCAAATGCAGGGGGTACCATAGGTACCCCCCATGTGCACCCCCCAATCACCCTGGAGGCCCGCAACGGGTCCCAAAGAAATCACCGTATGCCTTTCCACGGCGGAGAATCCGCCGCGGAAAGGCATCTGTTTTCCGCCATCCTAATATGGCTGGCGATGTCTGATAGACACCGCCAGCCATGTTAGAGCTTTTCCGCCGCGATCGGAAGGCGACCGCAGCGGAAAAGCTGCGGACCGATTTTGAGACCCACCACCATCCTAATCTGGTGGGTCTTTTGTGCCTCCCCAGCGGTTTTCCCGCATCCTCCGGGCCGGCGGTGGCTTCCGCCGGCCCGGAGGATGCGGGAAAACCGCGATCCTAATGAGGCCCTTAGTTTGAAAACTTGTGAGTTTAGGGGGCTCATTTGCATATCTCCTGCATTTTGGTTTGAGCTGGATTTACTCCCCATTGATTTCAAATACAAACACATGAAAAGCAGTACTCCTAATGGACTGTGCGCGAGACAAAGATAACGGGATGGGAGCCGACAGTAGAAAAGCACCTATGGATTAGAGTAAGTGAGTTCCTACGTAGGAGGAATATTTTCATACTTTCAGCTCCACTCAATGCTTAACTTCTGGGAACGCGGTACTACACAAAGAGGTTGTGCATGGAGTACATAGATTATGCTCTTCTACTGAAAACTGAATATGAGGTTATCATAATTTTGCATACAGGGCTTCTTGAGTGTGTAGTTCTAATATTAATCGCAAACAAACCTTTTGAGTGAAATTTTATGGTGGTGAAATAGCAGTACTTGTTAAGACTAGATTATGTAGCATTTGCTCAGTCGTTCTAAAAAAGAAGAAAGGACTCTTTGGGGTTCACGAATAAGTGGATATTGAGTATACCCAATTCCGCATTACAGACCGTTCACACTGTTGAAATACGGAGCTCAGAGTTCACTAATGACACAACTGAGGTAATGGAAGGGGAAAGCAGTCTTTAAGATAAACACATCAGACCTCGAGCTACACAGGCTGAAACAGAGAGGTTCACAGAAAGACCATAATAATATCTAGTTCTATTGACGATAGGACTCCATCCCTAATGGAAATAGTAGCCTTTTACTCTGGCCAATTTAATAATAACTGAGTGAGCGGAGAAAATTAATTATCAGGAATACCACTTCAGTCTCATTTTGTACTAATTCTAATACACAAAACTTACACATCAATGTCAACAGTGGAAGCCTAAGAATTAAATCTATTCTCCAAAGCCAAAACCCAGAGCCATTGGCTTCATGCTTTAGCCTCTTTGTAACTGCCTGTAAACATTTAGTGCTAGAAGGAAACATTGCCATGTGTCTAAATTTAAGTAACCCAACCCACAAGTTAAAAAACATTAAATTGAAAGACAGTATTTGCCTTTGCTTGGTGTCCAATATAGCGATTATTATTCCAGGGATGTGGACAAAAAAACAAATACGGAGACCGCAAACATGAGCAATCTTAATCCAAGTGGTGTGGTAGCCACAGTCGTTTACAGACAGCACGTTTTCCATTGTGATGATCACCAAATTTGCACAGGCATACAGTTTTTCTGATGCCACTATCTAGTGCACAAACGATAGTGTGTGGAAATTGGGGGTCCGTGAATATTTATCATTTGCGCATCAATAAGAAAAGTGTCTTGATTTATTTTGGAGAAGTGGAGAAGTGTGGCTCACTGGTTAGAGGAGGCAGACCCTGAAGCAGAGGTCAGACCCGGGACCAGGGTTCAATTCCTGACGCGGCAGGGTCTTGAGCCCAAATATCCACGGACTCGATAATTCTCGTTTCGGTGCCTACTCGAGTCACGGATTCACACTCTGCAGCTCTGGGCATTAGCTTGCTTAATCTCCACTACGGCCCCCCCGCGGTGGGATGCCTGGCTTTCACCTTGGGGATGCCCAGTTCGGGTATCTCACAGGGAAAAGCCAGGACGGGTTCCCAAGGCAAGCGCCGAGATGCCTATGGGTAATCGAGCGCTATATAAGAACGCATAATAATAATAATAATAATAATAATAATAATAATTTATTTTGACCCTATTAAAATCTTTTGTTTCCATCACTCTTTAGAATTAGAAAAAAAAATGTCTTTATTTGTGCTTTCCTGTTTACTTATTTTGAAATATTTTAACCATATATGGCCTTGCCTTGAATGCACAGGGACTCAAGTGAGGAGTATGCGGGGAGCCCCCCGCCTCACCCCCCCATACACAGGGAATGCTACTGAAGTACCTACGGAGCAAGGCACAGGCCTCGTTGCGCGCGCACTGAATGGCAGAGCAGTGCACATGCCCACTTTTGTAAATGCAGAGTGCGCCCTTTGGCCAAGATGCCTTCAGGGGCCAAACAAGCATGTATGCCCATGCTGCTAGGAGGCTTCTAAAGACAAGACAGTCACAGTAATCACTGCGTTCAGCTTTACATGCAGAGGGAAGACAATGGGAGTTAGTAAAAGAACATTGCTTACTTAGGAAAGCGTGCTAGAACTAGGAAAAGATATGATTCGAGGGTTGTTATTTTTATTTTATGCTAAACAAAAATACACTGGTAACATTAAACTACTTCCTGGTGTAGTTTATGTACAATTCTTACTCACTGAAAACAGAAGCAGACAAGCATTTGCAATGCAATAGGTCTCGCATTAGGAAAGTTTGAGCTATTGGTCTTGTAAATGACATTTTTTTTATTTATGTGTTTGTTTTGAAAATAGCTAAATTAATAGCTTTGTCATTTACAATGCCAATAGTTATATCTTTCGCAAATGTGACACCTATAGCATTTGTAATGCAACATGTTTTGTATTTACGTGACTTAGATGTATTGATATTACAAATAACAATGGCTTTTAATTTTTTTTAATAAATAATACTTAAATAAAAGTGATTGTAATTTATAATGGCAATAGCTTAAACATTTGTAAATAACTTTTGTGAAGAATATGTTCAGTGTATTTTATTGTGATGAAAATCCAAGATCAGAAGTGAAATATTAACATCTTTTTGTGACATTTGTAATAAAGCTTGAAACATTGAGCGAACATATTTGAACCAGTTGTAGTTGAATGGTTGCACAGATTGATGCTGTGATGGCGCGGAGTGATTCTGTAGCGTTCAGTGATGCTGTGGCGTTCAGTGATGCTCTGGTAGCGCATAGTGATGTTGTGGTGCCCCTGAGTGATGCTGTGGACGCCCTGAGTGATGCTGTGGAGGCCCTGAGTTATGCTGTGGAGGCCCTGAGTGATGCTGTGGAGGCCCTGAGTGATGCTGTGGAAGCCCTGAGTGATGCTGTGGAGGCCCTGAGTGATGGAGGGTGGAGTTGGAGGGTGGAGTTGGAGTTGGGGTTGGAGTTGGGGTTGGAGAGTGGGGTTGGAGTTGGAGGGTGGAGTTGGGGGGTGGAGTTGGGGGGTGGAGTTGGGGGGTGGAGTTGGGGGGTGGAGTTGGGGTTGGAGGGTGGAGTTGGTGTTGGAGGGTGGAGTTGGAGGGTGGAGTTGGAGGGTGGAGTTGGAGTGGGAGGGTGGAGTTGGAGGGTGGAGTTGGAGGGTGGAGTTGGAGGGTGGAGTTGGAGTGGGAGTGTGGAGTTGGAGATGGAGTTGGAGGGTGGAGTTGGAGGGTGGAGTTGGAGGGTGGAGTTGGAGGGTGGAGTTGGAGGGTGGAGTTGGAGGGTGGAGTTGGAGGGTGGAGTTGGAGGGTGGAGTTGGAGGGTGGAGTTGGAGGGTGGAGTTGGAGGGTGGAGTTGGAGGGTGGAGTTGGAGGGTGGAGTTGGAGTTGGAGGGTGGAGTTGGAGTTGGAGGGTGGAGTTGGAGTTGGAGGGTGGAGTTGGAGTTGGAGGGTGGAGTTGGAGGGTGGAGTTGGAGGGTGGAGTTGGAGGGTGGAGTTGGAGTTGGAGGGTGGAGTTGGAGTTGGAGGGTGGAGTTGGAGGTTGGAGTTGGAGTTGGAAGGTGGAGTTGGAGGGTGGAGTTGGAGTGTGGAGTTGGAGGGTGGAGTTGGAGGGTGGAGTTGGAGGGTGGAGTTGGAGGGTGGAGTTGGAGGGTGGAGTTGGAGGGTGGAGTTGGAGGGTGGAGTTGGAGGGTGGAGAAACAGACATCTTAAGATGCCTCGCTGCTTGAGCAAAGAGTGTTTGTTGGCGCACCTTCACCACTATACACAGGAGTTTGTGTCCTCCTGTTTTCATATTGCACTTGCTGCTAATGTATTGTGGTTTTGAGTTTAATATTGCCCAACTCAATGGTAGCCTTTTTAATACTATCGGAAGGATGAAAGGTTGATTGCTCTTTCTGTTCACAAGTTGAAGTTCCAGCAGTGGTACCGGGCTTACTACTTTCGAGAAGGATCAAATATGCCCACATTGGTTTCCTGTTGTCAGTGTTGCTGCATAGTGGTATTAAATTTAAACGTCCCCTGTAGTATTAATTGTGTGAATGCGTATTTATTAGTAGAATTGCTCTTCATACAATTTTATTCAACTCCATTTATTGATAATAACCATGGCATTGACAAATGTACTAGAAATGTATTATGTGAGTATATTTATTTATCACAGTGATGCATACTTAATTTAGTTTAGTATATTGTGCTGCGATACTCTATATTATCGTCTGCAATATTAGGGGAAGTATACAGTCGAGTATAATTCGGACATACAGACTGCACTATTTCAGTGAACTGTGCGTTTCGAAAACACTTCTGCTCATGAAATATTAATAGCAGCCAAGTAAGTGATGTACTTTTACAGTATGGTACAATATTATAAGGCATTTTTGTTTAGGTTGAAAAAACAGCATATGAAAGTGGAGACGGTCTCGAGCCGTTACGTACCTCCGAGGGGTTGCAGCTCGCGGCTCGGGGATCGGAGCAGCTGCAGGCCCTCCGACCAAGACCTGGACTTAGGAAAGTGCCGGAAAATGCTGCGAAATCGGCGGGTGACGATGCCAAAGCAGGCAGTGCCCGCATGCGGCTTCCTCCCAGTCATGCCAGCCACCTCGGCCTGGCCGGGCGAGCGTTCTGGTGCTCCGGTACCCGGCGGAGAATCGGTACTGACAGAAGTGCTCCACAAGGCCAGTGCGTCGCCTCCATTGTGCCCAGCGTCAGGGGCAGTCGCGAGGTGGGTTCACTGGTCCAAATCCAGGGACGGGCCCACCGGGTGGAACTTTGAGTCACCTCTGCAGCATGGTACCCGGGCTCCGGTTGAGCTGGCTCCGGTGCCCCGAGCTCAGGGCACCCGCACTCCGCTCTCGATCTCACCGAGGCCTTCCCACCTGAGGCTGAGCCTTCCATTCAAAAATAAAATCATAAAAATACATTCTGCGCGCCAGCGCGCGGTCCGCAGCACCCGCGAGACAAGGTGCTGCTGCTCCGCCTGTACGCGCGCCGTCGCCCGCCAGAGTCCTGCAGCCGCCTCGTGCTGCCTGCGCCCGAGCCTCGCTTTGCAGAGCAACGGGAAACTTTCTATTCCTGGGCATTTTTGCACGATAAGATAAAACCCAACTGCGCAGAGGAGGTAATTAAATCCGACGCTGTCGTCTCTCCCTCTCCCATGTGTTTTGTTTTTCCGGAGTCATCCTCGAGGAAGGTTGTGTTCCTCGGCTTTCTCGATTTCAAATCACACCACCTCCCCAACTCTGACAAAAATAGTTTTGGAACAGGTAAATATAAACCAGCTCCGACAGCGAAACCGAAACCTTCCATGGGGCGGGACTTCCGTCTTTGGAAGCACGCGCCCACGGAGAGAAGCAGTGCTGGTGACGCGGGGCTCCCATGCCCGAGGGAGAGCCCAGCAGAGGCTGCAAGACTTTAGAATGACGGTAAGTGGGGCTTGGGGGGGGGGCGCTTGTATGTATGCGGCGGCTTGGGGGAGGGAGGGGGGCCTTGTATGTATGCGGCGGCGACGGCGGCGGCGGGGGGGGCGGCTCTTCTGTGTATGCGGCTGCGGCGGGGGGGTATGAGCGCTTCGATGTAGGCGGCGGGGGGGGGGGGGAGTAGCGGGGGTGCGCGCGTGTGTGTGCCTTCCTGCCTGCGTGTGCATGTGTGTGTTCAGGGAATCTGTGCCAGGGGCCGTGCACGGCACCGTGCTGGGCGTGCGCGCCCACGAGGTCAAATCTCGGCCAGAAAAAGCTCGTGACAGTCTGCTGTCCACATTCCCCCAAAAGTAACTACATAAGTTGTCTCGCATAGACAGCAAAAGCTTCGCTTTTGCTTTCGTCTAGCGAGACCTAGAAAAAGCTCGTGACAGTCTGCTGTCCACATTCCCCCAAAAGTAACTACATAAGTTGTCTCGCATAGACAGCAAAAGCTTCGCTTTTGCTTTCGTCTAGCGAGACCTAAAAAAGCTATCATTCTGAGACTCGTGGATACCGGCCAGAATCTGGAAAAAGATGTTGCTCCCTTGAGTGAGAAATGGAGAGAGGTGGAACTCAAGTAACTGTTCTACACAGTGCAGCAGAAGAGGTGGACCAGCCAACAAATCAACATGGACAGCAGAGTTAAGGGTCTGTCTTGACTCTAAGAGCCCAACTTGGCTGTAAGAGCCAAGGCACGAGCTGAGCCAAGGGAACATTTGGCTTGGAAATTGTACAACAAATATGTAAAAATAACTCCTGCTGCCGCTGTACGGGGACCACAAGCCATTAGACTGGGAAGCACCAACAACTGAAACAAGAGGGAGAATCCCTACTTAGCGCTACAAAGCGCCAACACTACTCCCGCAATGTGGGTCCTGCTGCAGCTGTAAGGGGACCACAAGTCCCTACTTCCATTGTGCTGTAAAGCGTCAACAGCTGACAAAAGGGGGAGGAGCCCCCATAGTGATACAGAGCACCAACGCTACTCCCACGACGCGGGGCCTGCTGCCACTGTAAGAGGAAAGAGGACCGACCACAATCCCCTACTTCCATAGCACTGGGAAGTGCCAACAGCTGATATAAGAGGGAGGGGCCCCCCTTAGCGCTACAAAGTGCCAACACTAGTCCTGCTGCCACTGTAAAGGGACCACAAGCCCCTACTTCCATTGCGCTGGGAAGTGCCAACAGCTGACACAAGGGGGAGGCACACCTCTTAGTGCTACAAAATGCCAACGCTACGCCCGCGATGTATGGCGCACGCAAGCGCAGTTGGAGCCAAGGGCAGACCCATCCTGCGTCAATCAGCACCAGGAAGAGGCAGGGTTGGGCCACCTGCAGTGGCCTGGTGGAAGGACGCCCTTGGACTCTCTCTGTTTTTCCTGGTGGTGGTCCGTTTTTGTCAGGAAGGTACGGGACCATGTGTTTCCCAGCCACTCGTGCCTGTGTCCCTTTGCCTGATAGAGTGACTTACTGGGTTGTCTCCTCGCCTAAGAACTGGAAGATACTTGGGAGATTGGGATAGATCAGTCAATAACAACAAATGTCCCAATCACAGTGACTGACTGTGTGAACTTTTTCCTTAGGGCTTGCAGTGCACACGAGGGTCTGTGCCTTGCTCATTGAGAGCAGCAGTGCACACTCTGGACTCATTCTGTACAGATATAGGCTCAACTGGAGCCAGGTGCTGGAAGGGGGGCGTTTTTCTTTCTTCTCTTTGTTATATCTTCTCTTTCTATTTATTTATTTGTTTATTTTGGGGGAGCTTCCCAGTGGGTGGTTACAGTTAATTTATTAATCTAGCATAGGTGATTTAAGGGATGGTGAAAAAGAAAACAACTGGGTCCAACTCAAGCTTCCCCCAGGTTACCCCCACCCGCTAAATTATTACCATCAAGGGATTCATTACATGGGAAGTGGGAGTGGTCTCTAAAGAGACTGAGCTGGCAGAAAGAAGGCTATTCTTATCTAGGGGCGGTCCTGCCCTTTCCTTGCCGAGTGCCACCCGTCTTCTAGAGGTTCTTGCTGGTGTCCCGTTATTCATCTATACCTGGAGGTGTGAGTGGGAAGAGGCACAAGTAGTTTTTTCTTCACCACTGAGTAGGACTAACACATTAGAAGACCCTAAGAGGGACATTACCCAGTCTACTCTTATTTTGAGCACGAAGGTGCAAGCGCAGGAGATGCATGGTTGCCCCTAAGAAGAAAAACACCTTCATTTGTGTAGGCTTGCAGACAGAGCCCCGATAAATCCTCCCTGCTATTGACTTAGGCACCCACGTGTGAAATTGGAAGGGCTACTCTCAAGGGCATTCGTGGATACGACCACTCGCATGAGCAAGGTGGAAGATGTCACAAGCCATTTGGGTGACGCTGTGGTAGCAATCCGTTCGTCTTTGGCCAATCTTAGTAATACCAGAGGGTCCTCAGTAGAGCAGGTGATTGTGCCTACTGTCCCCCGTTTGGCTCAACCTAGTGACCCCGCCTATTTGGGAACTGGGGGGTCAGGGACACAATTGTGTTACTTCTACTGTTAATAACTTACTTTTCTCTGTCTCTCTGCTAAACTTCCACCCGCCCCAACCTTGCTCCCAAACCTGTGTCACACATTCACAAACATTATCAATCTCTAACTTATCCAGAAACAGAGAAGGGTGGCTTGGAACCCACTAGCTCCCCTGTGGGGTCTAACCCTGGCAAAATATCGTTCAACCCCACCCAGCCGCCATGTTTTAGTTATGCCTAATGTTGTTCTTCTTAAAAAAGAGGTCACGAAGAGTTACCTGCAACTCAAAAATAAAGTCCTGTATTGCCTCTCCAACAAGATCGGTTACTTTTGTGCCAAGGAAATTATTATGGTTCGGAGATTGGGTTGGATAGGAAACTAACTAAATAACCTCTGTTCTATGTCTGCATAGGGATCAACTTTTCCAACACTTATGGGCCGGAGATATTTTGGGTTGATTAATGTAAAGGGTTGGTCCAAACGGGAATATCTTTGTTCCCCTTGGGTTATTTGTAAAACATAAGTCTTGTCACTTAGAGGAGGCACAGAAGGAGAGGGATTTCTGCTGGACAGGGGACTGCAGTTCCTTGTCCATCTTGGTCTGTACAGTCCAACAGCTTACCTCTGAGCAACCGCTTTTAGCCTTTATCAGAGCTGGATACCCAAGATTGACTGGGGCATAAGGCAGACAATAACTTGACCCATGCCCCACAATGGTTTGTGGGCACCCTTAAGGTCTTGAGATAGAATATTGCTGGGATTAGAGGAAGACTAGTGGATGAGGAGTGCACCGACCTCCTGAGTCTCTCTGATGTTATATGTTTACAAGAGACGTGGCACACTGGGGGTTCCCTTATTTTATATGGTTACTTATCTTTTGTGTCACCCGCCATCCTGTTCCCTCATGGCAGAGCCAAGGGAGGACTAGTTACCTTTGCTGAATTGAGCTTAAAGTGCAAAATGAAGAGGGATGCTATATCTTCACCTTTTATTTTGGGCATGCTTCTTATTTTTTCAAACCTGCTTAGGGTTTTAGCTGTTAATATTTACAATTCTATTTAAGCTCGGGGCACGCTGTTGCAAGCAAAGTGGGGCAGTTTCTCAATAACTTTCAAGGCAGCACTCTCATGTTTACAAAGTTTTTACTGATGGGAGATTTTAACCTACACCCTTGTGTAGATTGCGTTTTGTATGGGGCTCGTCTTCAAGATGTTGACCTAGGGTCCATGGATCAGGCGCATTTCAAACACACTCCACAAGGGAATGTGTGTAATACTTTATTTATAGAACACACCCTTGTGAATCTTCTTAACAAGGGGGACATTAACAGTGCAGCGCAAACCCCAACCTTTCAAAGGGCAGGCTCTCGTCAGTTGGTCTCCAACCTTTTCTGTAGTGAGAGCTACTTCTGATGAGTGAAAATCATGGTGAGCTACAGAAGGCTAAGCAACTGGCACATACCAGACGCCCCCACCCCGACTTAATTGACTTTAAGCCTGACAAAGCCACAATGATTAACAATGTCGGGTTCTTTTGAAGACATTATCTTGTACTGTGGACTATTAATTGTTACAAACGTACTTCATGAAATCAGACTAACAGCCTACGAAACAAATAATAACTTTCTAAATAAGTGAAGGGGAGCGTGCTTACCTGCTGCAGCCCCTCGCTGCCGAACGCCGCTCGGATTTCCTCCAACTCCCGGCTTAGCTCCTCAATCTCCTGCTGCTTCCCCGCCAGTTCGTCCTCCATCAGCTCCAGCCGGGTCTGCGCATTCTGCATGTCGTGCTCGGAGTAACTCTCCCCGACTCCGAATGCTTCTTCCTAAACCAAAGCACGCTAGTTAGTGTCAAGCTGCAGCGCCGACTCCTCCATCAGCCGCCCCTTCGCAGCACTGAAACATCACGCCCCATCAAGGAGATTACTGCCATGGCAACCGGCTTTGTTGCTAGTATAATTTGCACCTCAAGAGCGGACACACTTGTGCCAAATCTGTATTGTGGTTCAGATTCAGAGACAAGAGTGCTTTCGGAAGTTTAACAAAAACATCATGTTCGTTCTCATTCAGAAACGAAATAGCATAAATCAAATTCTGTTGCGAGGACCACGACCTAAGCCTTAATTAAGCATGCTACTAGGCGGCACGTGGCTCCATGACATCAAATACAATAAAACTGAACATTACATGACAAACAAGTTAATTGACCTGCTGCAATCCTAGAAGAGCCTTACACATGGCAACATATACTTGTAGGTGGTAGATGGAACATTAGTGAACACGATATATTATAAGGAGTTCTGAGGTTAAATTAACTTTTTTAACCAATGACAATGTATGCCCGTTTGGAGGGGGATATCCCCTACTTAGTATAGGGCCGCGTTCCCTTGCCGTGAAGGCCCAACCTCATGTGAGGCTTCTAACCTGACTTCTTCTGGCCCTGGCGTCGATCTAATCTACAGTGAGTGCAGAGGCCCAGGCCTGTCCTTACAATGTGAGCACCTGAACATGTCATGTGACCTGTAGGGGTGCATCAAACATGCCCTCAGACCAGACAGTAGACTACAGTCCCTGACATAGGTGCATCCCATAAAGCAGTGGTGGCAGCGTACAGGTGAGCAGACGAGTGTCACTATGTCAGGGGGAGTGTGGTCTACTAAGCCCTCCTGTATATACATTGTGCTGTTACGCGAGAACCAGAACCCTGCACTGACATCCCTTGAGCATGTTTAGCGCTTGTACCTTTACAATGAGTGGATGGTAGTCGGAGAGTGTGTGAATGAGTTGTGTGCACCGTGCATGTGAGTGAGAAAGTCTTGGAGACTGAAGTCAGCAGGATCCATTTTGGATGCTACTGATTGTAGCATGTCTCAAGATGAAGGATGACGATAGCTTCTATTACACAACAAGCATTTGCAATGCAATAGGTCTCGCAGCATTCAAGTTTGAGTTATTGGCATTGTATATGACAATGTGTTGCATGAATTCTTTTCCAAACTCTGTATTGGCTGGTGGTGTTTGTGCCCGGTGAAAGCGTGCACTGACGGATGGTGGTGTTTGTGCCCGGTGAAAGCGTGCACGAACAACTTATGGCGTCTGTGCCTGGTGAAAGTGTGCACTGACGGCTGGTGGTGTTTGTGCCTGGTGAAAGGGTGCACTGGTGGCTGGTGGTGTTTGTGCCCGGTGAAAGCGTGCACTGACGGCTGTTGGTGTTTGTGCCTGGTGAAAGGGTGCACTGGCGGCTGTTGGTGTTTGTGCCCGGTGAAAGCGTGCACTGACGGCTGGTGGTGTTTGTGCCTGGTGAAAGCGTGCACTGATGACTTATGGTGTCTGTGCCTGTTGAAAGTGTGTACTGACGGCCGGTGGTGGGTATGCCTGATGAAACCATGTACTGATGGCTAGTGGTGTGTGTGTGCCTGTTGAAAGTGTGCACTGATGGCTGATGGTGTGTGTGCATGGTGGAAAAGCGTGCACTGACATGTTTAGAAGTAAAGTGCGCCATACTGCGATTGCTACAATAGTTAATTGTGGATGTGCTAACCATTGATGCGTGCACTGATGGCTGGTGGTGTGTGTGTGCTTGTAGAAAATGTGCACTGATGGCTAATGGTGTGTGTGCCTGGTGGAAGTGTGCACTGCCAGCTAGTGGCGTGTGTGCCCGGTGAAAGCGTGCATTGACGGCTGATGGGGTGTGCCTGGTGAAAGTGTGCACTGACGGTTGGTGGTGTGTGTGTGCGCCTGGTGAAAGCGTGCACCGACGTCTGGTTCTGTGTGCGTGTGGTGGAAGCGTGCATTGATCGCTGGTGTTGTTTAAATAGCAACATACTTGGGTCCAGCATAAAGAGCACTCTTTTTAAACAGGCATTAAGAGTGAGACAGCACACAATGATCCAATGGTAATTACTAGTTGAAGGCAAATCGCATATAGAACATTAGGAACACTGCAATTCTTTACATTGATTCAGACGGTCCTTGCTGCATTCAGGACATTATCAAAAATCAGTGTGTTTCGTGAGAAGTAATACCTTACATCCTAAACAGCTGTTTTAACAGAATGTTCCCGACTTTAAAAAGAGAGATGACTAAAACATTGGCAGGGAGGCAGCATCCTGAATTTAGGTTGTATGAATGTTACTTTATTGTTTGACTGAAAGAAAAAAGCTCAACTATAATAAACTCCTAGCCAACGCTGCAACACCATTCTGCCAGCTAAGCAAGCCGAGTAAGAAGGGATGTGCGGACTTCACCCGAAGGTGTCAGAGCGAATTCACAATAGAAACAGAACTGATACATGAGAACATTACTAGTGAACAAAATACAAAGGCAAACGTTACATTACATGAGGCAAAAGTGACAATGATAACAAACCGTGCCTTACACAGTGTGTAAGGCACTTTTTGTTATCTTAGTCTAAGCCCGCCTGATTCTATGAAATGGCGGCGGGACGCGGGACAGGCCTTTATCCTTTTCTTTCACTTTCCGTTCCGCACTTCCGCCGCCGCGTATGCGCGTGCCGCGTGCGTGGGGGGCGTGGGCAGCAGGGCTGGCTGCTGCTGAGTGGTGGTGAGCAATGCCAGGCAGCCCCAGGGCACGCACAACATCATGCGGGCCAATAAGCAGTAAGCCCCTGTGCGTGGCATATGGGGCGCGGCAGGCGGCGCGCATAGCCAAAGAAGAAGACAAGAGAAGAACAACGAAAACTACGAACTTAACTGCCTTCCAAGTCCAAGACAAAGCAGCCAGGCGGCCAGGCCCGCCCACGCTGAGCTGCCCTGTCCGATTTCCGAATCCGAGTCCGAAGACCAAAGTAAGTCACTCAGAGTCTGTCACTCCGTCTCCGTCACCGACCGGCGGGGCAGGGCTGCTGCTGGCTGCCTGCCTCCAGGCCTGCTGCGTGCACTAATTAGTTGCTTTCCTGTCGCGCATTTGCCTGCTTCTTATTTATGTCCCAACTTGTCACTCGTGTTTGTCCCTCCTATAGAACATGCTTTCTCGCTTCTGTACTTCTTTGCTCCCGGGGCCGCACTCAGTGTTGCTCTCTGTTCTTGCCTGTGTGCCGCTTCCCTCCATATTGGGTTCGCCCTTGCACTCAACCAGCCCCCCAACCCCTGTTGCTTCCTCGCCTGCTCCATTTGCCCTCGGCTGCTGCTGAAGCAAGCAAGCAGGCAAGCCTATATTATAATAGTTACAGTGCGCAACGCACGCCAGGGACGGATGGTAACGGGCCCCGGCCTATAAACATTAATTATGGTGCCGTGGTGCGCACGCCCTACCGGCCTGGCCTGAGCCTTTTTAAAATTAATTAAATAGTTGGTAGTGGTACGCACTGGAGCCGGGCCGGGTCTTCATAATTAAAATGGTGCACGGGAGTGGCGGCGCGCAGAGTAGTGCTATTTTTATTTTGTATAGTGGTCATTTTCCTGCAGTTTTGCTCTTTTAGACTACTGTAAATAAAATGCGCTTTTATCAGCCAACGTAACGGTGTTCAATGCATTGGTCTTGTTAAGATGAATAGCTAAAATACTAGATTGTTATTCCATCATGTTTTTAAATGTTCAGCATCACATGCTTACTTTCGTGAGCTTTCTATGTACTTATGACATATGCATCATCGTTATAGTTGCTTCAGTCAAGGAAAAAATGCGTGTCTCTGCATCAGATGTTTGGTGATTAGCAGCTGTCCTAAGCAGGTGTTACAAAAGGAACCTTACATTATTAATCTAGTATGTTTGCACTCCGGAATTTTTCAAGCTAGCTCAGTTGGTTGATGCACCTGTTACAATGATGCAACTGCAACCTAATGGCCACTAGTTTGGAATCAAAGCAAGTTCGGCTCAGCATTTCATCCTTCTCATGCTGAGAAGATGAGCACCATGCCTCGAAATTGTTTGAACACCTTCTGGGGCCTAATCCATTTTTAAAATAAAACGTGTTCTAGCATCACTTCGTAATGGACATACACAGGTGATATTCACGTGGCTCCTTGCTCGTAGTGGGGAGTAGAATCAGGCCAAGCCCCTCTCCTGTGATAACAAAAACAACACTCGCAGGCAACAAAATACACATAAATGAGAGAGCTGGACCAAAAGCAGCAGAGTGCGGATCATCCTTCTCTTGCTCTGTCAGGGTAAGCTGCTGTCTGCTGAGCTACAAATGGGATCACATCTGAAAAGAACCCACCCGAGAGAGGAAGTGTAAACAAACACAGCGCGGTGTAATTTAGATTGATTATTGCAGTGGATTCTCGTGGATCGAAGCGCTCTCTTGTAGTGGGCTCAGGTGCACCAATTATCCCTAGACACCTGCGACTGACCTCTGTCTTTTGGGGTCATGAGACGATGAGAGAGAGGCAATGTGACCTGTCATCACTCAAAGATCTCTAAGCAGTTGCAAGACCTGGCATCCTTGACGTGTTTTCCTCTGTCTTTTTGCTCTACCACCTGTATTTTTGATGTTATGCTGGACTTCTTTTTTGCTGTTTTATGTACTCCGTACACTTTACCACTGCTAATCAGTGCTCAAGTGCAAATGCTACCTCTGTCATTTTTAATTCTGCTGGGTTCTCCATAATTTGCATATTTGATTTACTGGTAAGTCCCTAGTAAAGTGCACTGTGTGTGCCCAAGGCCTGTAAATCAAATGCATCTAGTGCGCCTGCAGCAGTGATTGTGCCAACCATATAAGCACCCCTGTAAACGTGTCTCCAGCCTACCATTGCAGTGCCTTTGAGTACAGTTTTAAACTGCCAAGTCGACCTGGCAAGTGCAGTCTCTTGCCAGGCCCTAAGCCTCCCTTTTACTACATGTTGGACACCCCTAAGGTAGGCCCAAGACACTCCCAGGGGCAGGGTGCAGTGTATGTTAAAGGTGGGACATGTGTAGGTATGTATTACATGTCATGATAGTGAAATACTGCTAATTTCGTTCTTCACTATTGTCAGGACTAGCTCGCCAATAGGATATTATTGGAGCTGCCTTGTATGTTTGCTGACTGGGAACACATTTTAAACCTAGATTGAGGACAGATTCCTCATCCCTTGTCAATACTTTCGTGGATAAATTGACTACTGTCGATGGTGGGATTTCTATTATTTGTAAAAGTTTCTGCGCGCGGGGCGCTGTAGAGTGCGGGGCGCTGTAGAGTGCGGGGCGCTGCGTTGCACTGTAGAGTGCGGGACGCTGCGGTGCGCTGTAGAGTGCGGGGCGCTGTAGAGTGCGGGGCACTGCGGGGCGCTGTAGAGTGCGGGGCGCTGTAGAGTGCAGGGCGCTGTAGAGTGCGCTGTAGAGTGCGGGGCGCTGTAGAGTGCGGGGCGCTGTAGAGTGCGTGGCGCTGTAGAGTGCGGGGCGCTGCGGGGCGCTGTAGAGCGCGGGGCGCTGTAGAGTGCATGGCGCTGCGGGGCGCTGAGAGCGTGGTGCGCTGTAGAGTGTGTGCGCTGTAGAGCGCAGGGCGCTGTAGAGTGCGGGGCGCTGTAGAGTATGGGGCGCTGCGGTGCGCTGTAGAGTGCGGTGAGCTGCGGGGCGCTGTAGAGTGCGGGGCGCTGTAGAGTGCGGGGCGCTGTAGAGTGCGGGGCGCTGTAGAGTGCGGGGCGCTGTAGAGTGCAGGGCGCTGCGGGGCGCTGTAGAGTGCAGGGCGCTGCGGGGCGCTGTAGAGTGCAGGGCGCTGCGTGGCGCTGTGGAGTGCGTGGCGCTGTAGAATGCGGGGCGCTGTAGAGTGCGGGCGCTGTAGAGTGCGGGGCGCTGTAGAGTGCGGGGCGCAGTGCGTGGCGCTGTGGAGTGCGTGGCGCTGTAGAGTGCGTGGCGCTGTAGAGTGCGTGGCGCTGTAGAGTGCGTGGCGCTGTAGAGTGCGTGGCGCTGTAGAGTGCGTGGCGCTGTAGAGTGCGTGGCGCTGTAGAGTGCGGGGCGCTGTAGAGTGCGTGGCGCTGTAGAGTGCGGGGCGCTGTAGAGTGCGGGCGCTGTAGAGTGCGGGGCGCTGTAGAGTGCGGGGCGCTGTAGAGTGCGGGGCGCTGTAGAGTGCGGGGCGCTGTAGAGTGTGGGGCGCTGTAGAGTGTGGGGCGCTGTAGAGTGTGGGGCGCTGTAGAGTGCGGGGCGCTGTAGAGTGCGGGGCGCTGTAGAGTGCGGGGCGCTGTAGAGTGCGCTGTAGAGTGCGGTGCGCTGTAGAGTGCGCTGTAGAGTGCGGTGCGCTGTAGAGTGCGGTGCGCTGTAGAGTGCGGGGCGCTGTAGAGTGCGGGCGCTGTGGATCGCTGTAGAGTGCAGGGCGCTGCAGAGCGTGGGGCGCTGTAGAGTGCGGGGCGCTGTAGAGTGCTGTAGAGTGCATTGCGCTGTAGAGCGCGTTGCGCTGTAGAGTGCGGGGCGCTGTAGAGTATGGGGCGCTGCGGTGCGCTGTAGAGTGCGCTGCGGTGCGCTGCGGGCGCTGTAGAGTGCAGTGCGCTGTAGAGCACGGTGTAGAGTGCGGAGCGCTGTAGAGTGTGGAGCGCTGTAGAGTGCGGGGTGCTGTAGAGTGCGGGGCGCTGTAGAGTGCGGGGCGCTGTAGAGTGCGGGGCGCTGTAGAGCGCTGTCGAGTGCGGGGCGCTGTAGAATGCGGGGCGCTGTCGAGTGCGAGGCGCTGTAGAGTGCGGGGCGCTGTAGAGTGCGGGGCGCTGTAGAGTGCGGGGCGCTGTAGAGTGCGGGGCGCTGCGGGGCGCTGCGGGGCGCTGTAGAGTGCGGGGCGCTGTCGAGCCCGGGGCGCTGTAGAGTGCAGGGCGCTGCGGGGCGCTGTAGAGTGCGGGGCGCTGTAGAGTGCGGGGCGCTGTAGAGTGCGGGGCGCTGTAGAGTGCGGGGCGCTGTAGAGTGCGGGGCGCTGTAGAGTGCGGGGCGCTGTAGAATGCGGGGCGCTGCAGGGCGCTGTAGAGTGCAGGGCGATGTAGAGTGCGGGGCGCTGTAGAGTGCTGTAGAGTGCGTTGCGCTGTAGAGTGTGTTGCGCTGTAGAGCGCGTTGCCCTGTAGAGTGCGGGGCGCTGTAGAGTATGGGGCGCTGTGGTGCGCTGTAGGCTGCGGTGCGGGCGCTGTAGAGTGCAGTGCGCTGTAGAGCGCGGTGTAGAGTGCGGAGCGCTGTAGAGTGCGGGGCGCTGTAGAGTGCGGGGCGCTGTAGAGTGCGGGGCGCTGTAGAGTGCGGGGCGCTGTAGAGCGCTGTCGAGTGCGGGGCGCTGTAGAATGCGGGGCGCTGTAGAATGCGGGGCGCTGTAGAGTGCGGGGCGCTGTAGAGTGCGGGGCGCTGTAGAGTGCGGGGCGCTGTAGAGTGTGGGGCGCTGTAGAGCACGGGGCGTTGTAGAGCGCGGGGCGCTGTCGAGCCCGGGGCGCTGTAGAGTGCAGGGCGCTGCGGGGCGCTGTAGTGCGTGGGGCGCTGTAGAGCGCGGGGCGCTGTAGAGTGCGGGGTGCTGTAGAGTGCTCCACTCTGCACTCCGAATCTGCACTCTGAATCTGCACTCTGAATCTCCACTCTGAAGCTCCACTCTGAAGCTCCACTCTGAAGCTCCACTCTGAAGCTCCACTCTGAAGCTCCACTCTGAAGCTCCACTCTCCACTCTGAATCTCCACTCTGAATCTCCACTCTCCACTCTGAAGCTCCACTCTGAAGCTCCACTCTGAAGCTCCACTCCACTCTGAAGCTCCACTCTGAAGCTCCACTCCACTCTGAAGCTCCACTCTGAATCTCCACTCTGAAGCTCCACTCTGAAGCTCCACTCTGAATCTCCACTCTGCACTCCGAAGCTCCACTCTGAAGCTCCACTCTGCACTCCGAAGCTCCACTCTGAAGCTCCACTCTGCACTCCGAAGCTCCACTCTGAAGCTCCACTCTGCACTCCGAAGCTCCACTCTGAAGCTCCACTCTGCACTCCGAAGCTGCACTCCGAAGCTCCACTCTGAAGCTCCACTCTGAAGCTCCACTCTGAAGCTCCACTCTGAAGCGCTCCACTCTGAAGCTCCACTCTGAAGCTCCACTCTGAAGCTCCACTCTGAAGCTCCACTCTGCACTCTGAAGCTCCACTCTGAAGCTCCACTCTGAAGCTCCACTCTGAAGCTCCACTCTGAAGCTCCACTCTGAAGCTCCACTCTGAAGCTCCACTCTGAAGCTCCACTCTGAAGCTCCACTCTGAAGCTCCACTCTGAAGCTCCACTCTGCACTCTGAAGCTCCACTCTGAAGCTCCACTCTGCACTCTGAAGCTCCACTCTGAAGCTCCACTCTGCACTCTGAAGCTCCACTCTGAAGCTCCACTCTGCACTCTGAAGCTCCACTCTGAAGCTCCACTCCACTCTGAAGCTCCACTCCGAAGCTCCACTCTGAATCTGCACTCTGAATCTCCACTCTGAATCTCCACTCTGAAGCTCCACTCTGAAGCTCCACTCTGAAGCTCCACTCTGAAGCTCCACTCTGAAGCTCCACTCTGAAGCTCCACTCTGAAGCTCCACTCTGAAGCTCCACTCTGAAGCTCCACTCTGCACTCTGAAGCTCCACTCTGAAGCTCCACTCTGCACTCTGAAGCTCCACTCTGAAGCTCCACTCTGCACTCTGAAGCTCCACTCTGAAGCTCCACTCTGCACTCTGAAGCTCCACTCTGAAGCTCCACTCTGAAGCTCCACTCTGAAGCTCCACTCCACTCTGAAGCTCCACTCCACTCTGAAGCTCCACTCCACTCTGAAGCTCCACTCCACTCTGAAGCTCCACTCCGAATCTGCACTCTGCACTCCGAAGCTCCACTCTGAAGCTCCACTCTGAAGCTCCACTCTGAAGCTCCACTCTGAAGCTCCACTCTGAAGCTCCACTCTGAAGCTCCACTCTGAAGCTCCACTCTGAAGCTCCACTCTGAAGCTCCACTCTGCACTCCGAAGCTCCACTCCGAAGCTCCACTCTGAAGCTCCACTCTGAAGCTCCACTCTGAAGCTCCACTCTGAAGCTCCACTCTGAAGCTCCACTCTGAAGCTCCACTCTGAAGCTCCACTCTGAAGCTCCACTCTGAAGCTCCACTCTGAAGCTCCACTCTGCACTCTGAAGCTCCACTCTGAAGCTCCACTCTGAAGCTCCACTCTGAAGCTCCACTCTGAAGCTCCACTCTGAAGCTCCACTCTGAAGCTCCACTCTGAAGCTCCACTCTGAAGCTCCACTCTGAAGCTCCACTCTGCACTCTGAAGCTCCACTCTGAAGCTCCACTCTGCACTCTGAAGCTCCACTCTGAAGCTCCACTCTGAAGCTCCACTCGGAAGCTCCACTCGGAAGCTCCACTCGGAAGCTCCACTCGGAAGGGGCAAAGATCGGAGCATCACGGAACTAAAACAAATATAAACAAGGGCTGTGAGTTACTCTGCGCATGCGCGGGGGCAAGCCTGTTCATTCCAAGCCAGCCTCAGCCAGCCTCGGGAAAAACGAAAGTAATAAAAAAGCGAAACTGACACTGCCACTGCAGACAATGCTGCGCGCTCCCGAGGTGAAATCCGGCACTGAAAACGCTCGTAACACTTTGGTGTCCACTCTCCTAAAAACGGATCACATTAGTTGTCGAGCTGACAGCATTCATGCTTCGCATGAATGCTAACGTCAGCTCGACCTAAAAAGTACTCCCCTAATAGTTAGTCCGGGGGGCCCGGAAAACTATAAAGCTTGAGTTGATACTGGTGGAATATTCCCACGTGAAGCTAGGATAGTGCATCACCTACGGGTGAGAAAGGAGGCAACTCCTTTTGTTTTATATTCCCTCACACACCGTAGTGGTGTCATGCTTCATCATCGGGATACCCGAACGCCTAAAAGTCAGGGTGGGCTCAACCATATCTCAGGGAGCTCTTAGAATATTTTTTAGGGGCAGAGGGGGTTAAAGAATTAAAACTCCTCTGTCAGATCCCGGTTTCCCTTTATTCTTGGATCTGGCAGGGATGTTAAAAAGTTAAAGGAATAGGGTCGTGTGGGATATTATGGTCCTAAGACCCTACTGCCGACATGTTTCAGTCCACTGGTGCCCCCTAAAGGGTGCTAAACTTTCTTCAGGGCAATAAACTGCGACCCCCTGGTAGAATTGACGTACGGGAATTTCCCTACACTCGATTATTAAAGGGTAGATAGCTGCTCCTTATCTATAGTCATGCGATGTGTCGTCACTCCATCCCAACTTGGGAGACGTTCCGCCTCACACTGGACCTCAGTTATAGGGGTAGCCCTGTCCCTGTAGTCAAACCGCCATCAAGGGTCCTGCCCCACTGTCTCATCTATTCGAGTTGGGTCCCAGCTGCTTGACGATAGCTTCACCAGACAGTGGAAATGTGCTGCTTGCATTTCTGTTAGACTTGCAAGGTCATCACCAAACTGTTTTTCCTTCACCCCTCCTTGTTTCTAAATTTGTTATTGTTGACAAAACTGTGTGCAGGTTACCATTTATCATTCTGTATATTCAGGGATAAATTACCATAAAATATCTTGAAACAATGTACAGCATACATAAAGACTTGTAAACAAGAGAATGTTGAAATGTACAATACAATCAAATACAGAACAAAATTGGAATGCTACAAATAAGTAACTTAAAAGGCCAAGCTCACACATTTCCACTCAAACCCACGCACAATATAAAAATGTACTCAAGCAGCACAAAATTAAAGGCGAGGTGTCATTGCGTAATATTAGTTACTTATTTGTAGCATTCCAATTTTGTTCTGTATTTGATTGTTTTGTACATGTGACATCCTCGCCCAGTAAAGCTTGTGTAATAGGCCACAAGGTGGCCACATGAACCATTGCCCACTTGCTATGCTTCTGTTCACCCTTCCCGACAGAGATGGATACTCCCACAATGTTGCTCTTTGAGTTTTAGAAACTTCATGCCGAAAAGGCTCTTCGACTGAAACTGGAGCTGCTACCCCCCCCACCCCCACCACCTTGAGACCCTCACAGGGGAGTAGCGCGCTTTAAAAAAACCATGGTTGATTGACTGATTGATTAATTGATTAATATGGCCAAGGGACGTATATTCTCATACTCCCAAACGTCCGCACCATTAAGTGGCAGCTGTTTCAACCTTCGCTCTGTACATCTGTAATGCAAGTGAAACTGGTTTAGTAAAAGAGGCTTTGTAGGCCTGTAAGATCGCGGTCTCTTTCATGACCACGATAGATCTACTTTTTGCAACTTGGAACTTTCAAGATAAACTATTTTCGACTCCAATGCCCAGGCAATCGACAGTGGGGACCATAACCCGGCATATTCCCCCTGGCCTCAAGCTCTCCCTAAAAGACTTCAGATTTAATACCAAGTACTTAGTTTTAGATCTATTAATTTGAAGGCCATTTGAAATGCAAAAGTTGTGGAACTGTCAAGTAAATTCTGGCAGCCTATTGGTGTACACAAATTTAAAATGGTGTTGTCAGCAAAAAGGAAGGCTGGGACTGATTCGCCGTTCAGTTAACCCAGATCTAATAGTGACTGGGGGTGAGCGTCTCCATCATTTCCTTGTGTTTGCTTTATTCGCCCTAAGATGGCAGGGTATGCCCGACGCGAGTCCCTTGCTCACTTTGCCACTAGATTCAAGCTAGCCTCGCTAATGAGGGGTGCTACCCCGAAAACGGTCCCTGGATACTTGTTTCCGGTACAGGGAAGACCTGGCTTGGAAGTTCGGGTTGGCCAGTTCTCATGACGAACAGGATCAAGACTGAATTGCATTTGGCTGGGTCTGTACTGGGTTGGCGAAGTGAGCTAAAGAACGATGATGCATTCAACCGAGATCTAATAGTGACTGGGGGTGAGTATCTGAAAAGTTTCAGCGCTCTGTCGATCATCTCCTTGTGTTTGCTCAGTAGTGCTCATCCCAGACTCTCTGGCTGGACACTAGTATTCGATTATAACCAGCCGCGTAGCTAGGGGGGGCGGTCCGCCCCAGGCGGCACTGTTTTTGGGGCAGCCACGGCCGCGCAACTATGGTGCATTATCTGTATTGGTGGTCGACTAATTGGAAGGCGGCCTCGGGAGTAAAAAAAGTGCGTCCCTGCATTGCGCGCGAGAAATATGACTAAAGGTGAGGCAGCAGCCTATCACCCTTAGTCACACATCTCGTGCGCGCAACGTGAGGATGCAGTGACGCACTTCTTTTTATTCCCACGGCCGCCATCCAATAGCCCTTACAGGATGATAGGCCGCAGCCTCACGCTGTACTAGGGTCAACTCAGTGTCACCATTATGAGAGGCCTGGCTGCCTGGCTGCATCGGGCGCTGCCTGCAGCTACAGTTACTGACGCTTCTCGGTCAAATAAGGTAGATATTTTTTATTTTTGTTGCCGATATTTGCGTTTTTACTATTTTAGCATAGGCTCACAATATTTCTTTGGCGTGATAGTATGGTAGTTAAAAATTGTTGTCCTCATTATAGTGTCAAATAACTAGACACAAACTTGATCATCAGACATGTACCATGGAAACATGCGAGCCAATAAAATTAATTTGTTAGCCAGAACAGACATTTCTTCAAAGTACAGTGCCTCAAGAAGAAGATTTATTCGGGAGGTGTGGTATATATATATATAAGCTCACTTGCTCGCTCGTTAACTCCTCACTCACTAACTCATTCAGTTACACACAAATATGTGTCTTTAAAACATATGTGGCCACAGACTAATTTACTAGGAAATACATCACATGATTGCGCAGCATTGCTGTGGCACTAAAGGACATGTGCAAATAAACCAAAGCTCTCGTTCACTAACGTTTAGCCAGACACTTGTGCGTCACAACACAATTAACGGTGCTCATGTTAGCGATTAAATAGTAAGTATATTAATTCCATTTTTACATGTAAGCTTCTGTGCAAAACTTTAGTAAATGAGGACTCAAATATGTGCAACACAAAATATGTTTCAGGTGCAGCTATGAATGGGACCATAAAGTACACTTGATAGTTAGATAAACTTGCTTAAATAATGAATGTATGAGCCGTGTGGGCCATAGGACTGTCAGAGTTCAATGTGCAGGTCAAAATGAGTCAATGTGTACTGGAGAAGAACCATGTAAACAAACAGGTGGACACAAATAGGGGGCATCTGATAATGCATGTGCAAAGTAAAGTACTCTTATGTCAGTAAAAGAGCAAGGTAGCCCCACTGAGACATCTTGGAAAGGTGAAATATAGAGAGCAGTCTCATGCCATGTGTATAGTTATCAAGAACATGGAACTGCATTTGAAGTGTCTAGTCACGGTTGGATTTGGCATGTAGTATCAGCTGGCAAAAAGGTTTGTGTTATAATGTGAGCGACAAGCTTCTTATTGTTTTATTTGGTAAGATTTTGGGACCAAATGTAAGTCTCAATGAAACTTGTACCAAATGCTTTACCTAGTCAGGAAGTGTTTAGTCCCGTTGCACACTTTATTTCAGTGAATTCTTAGAGTTTTTTGTTGCTCAAATGGGTGCAGTTTCTTATATTGATAAGTTTCCCTCGTCTTCATTGCTTGATTTTACATGCGAGAAAGTCTCACTCATAGTAGTTGAAATGTCACTTATAATTACACTGACATTATGAAAATGTCACACATAGCAATCTGAAACCTTGGCACCTATGCAGAGTGAAGGCGGGCAAGGGAGGAGACAGAGAACCGGATACATCAGCTGGGGCCTGTGATTTTGCACTGCTTCCACCACACGCAGTAGGGGGAAAATAAGAGGTGAGATTTTGCTCACTCTGCACTGTGGGAAGTGAGAACAAGAGCTGTTCTGCAATGCAGGCGCCGGGGGATGGAGACAAAGTCACTAGGTTTTTTTCTATGTTACGTTGTGTCTTGGGGGCGAAGGCAGAAAGGCAGCGGCCAGTCCTGGCACTGCAGACGCTGTCATAGAGGGGATCGTATATATTTGACACTGCGTGATTTGGCTTCAAGGGGGCGCAAGGAAGGATGTGTGGATTGGAACTGCAGGCATTAGAGTGAAGGGAAATGTAGGGGGGCATGTTGTGGCACTGCCGTACAGTAGGGTGAGGTGGACACGCCAGGCAATTCGGTTTAGGGGGGACAAGGTTGATGTGTTCCATACTGCTGCATGCCCGGGGTGTAGGGAGAGTAAGATGGATGTGTTCTGACACTGCCTAAAGTGAAGGGCGGGGAGATGTGTTCTCATGCTGACACAGCAACGGCATGGATTGGTGTCAAGGGTGTTAAGGGAGATGTGCTCTGCCCGCAACGTGTCATGGAAACACTGGGGGCGTGCTCTTATTTAGCATACACCAATATATTTTCCATTTCCGTGTTTGATTTCAGGTGCCTTTCCGCTACGGCTCTGCATCCTGATGGGTGCTGGTAAGGCAAGTTGGCGGGCCTGGGATTCTCAAGGAATGAGAACACATTGGTTAAGAAGCTGGCACTGTTGATAGGCCTGGATGCTTTGATGGATGGTGATGCTGTAAACCTGCAGGGTCGTACTTTGTTGTTGCTATAGTGGCTTGCTGCTGTGGTGGGCCACCAGTGCAACTCTCAATTAATGCAGGCTGGTACTAGGTTGGTGACAAGATACTCAGGTCTTAGAATCTCCCTTGACTTGAATTGAACTTAGCTGTTGCACACACTCCAACTTAGATCAGCACCAAGCAGTAGGCACTAGGAGTTTGGCAGAAAGTCTCTGGCTGTAATAGTGTGGGTCTGACTGTTGAGTCTTGTGTGACTCTGTTTTAAGGCCAGGCTATATGTGTACCACCCTGCCCCCACCTCCCCTCAGTAGTTCATGCTGTTCTGAGTTCGTCATTGCATTATTGTACCTCAAGTCAGAGCACATCACGTTTGTGCATGTCCCCACTGCTTTAATGGGGGGACCATGATGTTTGGTCATTTAATGTCAGCTGTAGATGATGGATCCCCGAACAGTATCATGTATGTGTATGTTTGCATTGTGCTAAGGGCATTACCAGGTAATCATTCATGCATCTCTCTGATGGATGTTACATGCATTGTTTCTGAGTCCCCAGTTCGATTATGCAGTCTGTGTGTTCTCCTTTGTACTTCCGGTCACCAGTGTATTCAACTGTGTAGCCGTGGACCGTGTCATGTATGTCACTTGCATGATTGATCGAGGTAACTATTAGCGGCGATAACACATGTCTCTCAGACCTCTTTCAAGTGCTCGCCGTACTTATTCCCCAACACCCCTTCCCCCAACCCCCAGGGGCGGCAACCTGTGGGATAGCCCCGGGTGCCACAAGCTCTAGCTACGCCCCTGATTATAACCTGCTCTAGCCTTTCTTATCATGAATTGCTGTAATCAATTCTGATTTTGCTTTCCTGCACTCAACAGCAAACCATAGCATAGACCCAGTTTTACTTTTGACATGAACTCTAGGTCCTCAAGTGAAACATTTCGTTCAGGAGTTGAATAAAAGAGTATGTATATCTACTCCTGGAATGTTCCTGCATAGGGGATTTACAAGAAGGCCTGTGGCAGTGCAAAAAAGACTTTACATTTTCGTAAGGAGTTCCAAACTACAAGAAATATTTGGTTACTTCACTGCAGGACGGCTGTTAGCTATACTGAGCTTAGAGATATGTCTATCAACACTTTACCACTGCTAACCAGTGCTATAGAGCTTTTGCTCTCTCCCTAAAACCTGTCAAAATTCTCCTACATCTGATTGGCCACTTTTAAGCATGCACTAAGACAGGGTAGAGACATTTTGATCAATCAGTAAATTTTGTTGAGTCCAGGGATATTCCTGAAAAAGTGTTTGGCACTTAGCTGCTGCTCATGTTGGAAAGAGAAAACTCATCAGTGCCCTCTGCTACCAGAGGGAGTTGGCTGCTGAGAGAAAGATAATGGCATCACAAATCCCTGTGGAAAGTACCCAATAGTACATTTGCTTACTTAAGAAGTACTTTTCCACTAGCCATCATAAGGCCATGTTTATGGTGAAATTGGTGAAAAGATTTCAACAGCAGTAAAGAATCCTCAGGTGCATTTTCACATGGTTCAGAATTGTTTTTAACACCAGCCATAGTAACTAAGGAAATTACTACTTCCCAAGATCAACAGCAGCTCACGATTTGGTGCTAGTGCTCCTGGCTGGATATTCTCTTGTCATGGAGAAACCAATAGATTGTTTACAAGTGATGGGGAAAACAGAATATTCTATTCATTCATATTGCCCACCCACCATGTTTTTTTGCCGAATCCTACAGGTGTAAATTAACTTCCTCTGACACAATCCATGCCCTATTGCTTTGTTTATTGCCTTCCTTAGTTCTTCGCCTTATTTTGACAGTTCATTAATTAACTTTTTAGACCTTTCATTGCTAAGGCATCCTTGGTAATTTTATACCGTGACCTCAATATATGGCTGAGGTGAAACGATTGCCCTGACATTTCCAATTTACTGCAATCCTCCGAAGAAGCTGTACGTAGACCTCAATTAAAATATTAAGCAGCCATCTGTCATCCCATTTCGTTTCTTGCACAGTTTGTTGGATGTGCAGCAAGCTGACTTCCTGAATCTGTCCTGGTGTCTGCATTCAATGGTCTTCCCATAACTTTAGACACCAAGGGCTCAGCCATGTGTATGCTACACCTCTAGGCAGCAAACTAGTATCCTTTCTGGCACAGAAGGGACCAGGCAGTTCAACTTCCCCCAATTAGTTCAGCCTTCTGCCCTTTTATGAGAGGCGTGCCTCGGG
This sequence comes from Lissotriton helveticus, assembly GCF_964261635.1. Taxonomy (NCBI): domain Eukaryota; kingdom Metazoa; phylum Chordata; class Amphibia; order Caudata; family Salamandridae; genus Lissotriton; species Lissotriton helveticus. Next base: position 971,166,417 of record NC_136071.1, on the reverse strand, counting down.
GCTATGCCCTCAGCCCAACTATTAATCTTTAATTGATCCTTCTAGCCCTTTTGATTAAAAAAAGTGCTTTTCCTTTTTAACTTAAACTAATGACAACTGGTATTAAACAATCATACTCATTCAGACTTGATTTATATTGAACAAGCTTTCAAGGATTACTTGAATGAAGTTGTGCTTTGAATGAATAACAACCACCTTAAACTCAGACAAGCCCACAATATTGCAGTGAGCGGAACTAACACCATCAAAAGGCAATGCAAAGAGGACTTGGAAAAAATAACCAATACTACAAAAAATACTGTTATCAACTTGACTGACACTGTTCTTTCGAAAGCGGAGGAACAACTCCTCTCATTAGGACTGTCATTCTGCCCTAAGAATCGATTTTCTTACAATCAGGCACGCATCGATGTGTTCAAATTCATCAGGAAGATTAAACTTATCAAATATTTTAAGTTTAACACATTTGCGAAGAAAACCTCTGAAAAAATTACTGATGTAAATATTCCTGACGGTGTGATGCAGGTTAAGGATATTCCTAGTTTACAAGCCCTGTATGATCTGGCGTTTGAAAATGATTCAAATGAAGCTCCTACTGTCAGCCAGGCTGTAAATGTAAACATGTCAGCTCCAAGTCCTTTTCGCCCAGGTTCCACTTTTTTGCCTTTAATGCCAAAGGACGCTGTAGATGTCTTCAGTGACAGAGTTATTACTGAGCTCAAAGTCCTCAACAGAAAAGTGATGTCACAAACACGCATAAATGATTTCAGAGATAACCAATACCATCTTTTGATTAAAAAACTCCAAAGTAACCCTGATGTGATATTAACAAATCAGATAAGGATGGGAATACAGTCCTGTGGTCAAGGGTGGATTACTTGGCCGAGTCAGAAAGACATCTGACGCTTCATGCTACAGGAAATCATCTAAAGTTGAAATGTGCAATGCAGAAGATAGAACCCGCAAAATAATCCATCAGTGGTGGAGGAGTGGACTGATAACTAAAGAAGAGACGAAATTTCTAAATGTTGAATATCCAATTACACCGGTTCTCTACTTTTTACCAAAAGTCCACAAAAAGATCACTCCGGTGAATGGGCAGCCGATGATCTCCGCTCAGGGTAGCATGAACGAGAAGCTGTCGAAATACGTGGATTTATTTCTGCAGGCACATATGGTTAGTTTGCCATCTTACCTCAAGGACATTACAGATTTCTTGAACAAAATAAGCACTGTGACCTGGTTTTCGGATTATTTATTAGTTGTAATGGATATTGAATCCCTTTACACCAGTATTAATCACTGTCAAGGAATCAATGCTACCAAACATTTTCTAGAGAATCGTGATCTTAGTATGAGAGACCATAACGATATGCTATTAGAGATCATTGAAATATGCCTTAACACCAATTTTTTCCAGTTCCAGGACGAGATCTTCCAACAGGTGCGTGGAGTGGCAAGGGGTTCATGCTTCTCCCCCAGTTACTCGTGTTTACATGTGGGCTGGTGGGAGAAGCATGTCCTCAGAATCTCTCACACCGGTGGTGGAGCCACATTATGCACTACTGGCATTATATAGATGATGTGTGTCTCGTCTGGAAGGGGTCAAGGGAAGACGCTTCAGCTTGTATTAATGACATCAATGTAAATGAGTTAAATTTGAGATTTACTGCATCCATTGACGCATCCACTGTTGAATTTTTGGATGTTCTTGTATATGTTGAAGGAGGTTCCCTTCAGACCAGGTTACATTGGAAATCTACGGCGGAGAATTCAAGTCTTCATGCCCATTGTTCACATCCTAGGCATTTGATTTTTAGCATTCCGTACGGAGAGTTTATTTGCATCCGGCGGATTTGTAGCTGTGATGTAGTTTCTGGAAAATGTCAAATGGAAGCATATCAAAGATTTCTTGATAGAGGCTACATTAAGAGCATATTCAATATAGCCTTGAATAAAGCTAATGAAAGGCAGAGGGAGGTGTTACTTCAGCCTAACTCTAGTAAGACTGATAGTGTGGATGTTTTTACCAACAATGAGCACCCGGTGCGGCTAATAACAAAGTTTTGCACTCTAAAAACAGGACATTCGGAAATCATATATTCAGAATGGTCAATCATTCAAACTGATAATATTTTAGGCCCCATTCTGCCGAGTTTGCCAGCTATCACCTTCAGACGGGCGCCCTCTATGAGGGATGCCCTGGTTAAGTCTATGACGGAGGTGAAATCTAAAAAATCCTGGCTAACGAAAACTGGCTTCTTTAAATGCACTTCTTGCCGTGCTTGCACGTTTGCGAAGAATAGCACTCATTACAAAACAGCTTTCAGTGAGAAGGAAATTGCTATTCAGGAACATTTAACATGCCGTTCCGAATATGCAATATATAAGCTGAAGAGCACTTGTAACCTAGAGTATATTGGTAGCACAAAGCTCCCTGTGCACAAACGTATCCTCCAACATGTCAGGGCAATTGTTAACTCTGACCACAATTATCCGGTGGCCAGACAGTTCAAGTCCGTGCATGATACCCAACAGAAGGACTTGGAATATACAGTTTTAGGATCTGTTCCCAACCCTGGACGGGGCGGAAATCGAGATAAGCTTTTAAGACCGAAAGAAACTCAGTTTAGCTCTTGATACTAGAGCCTCTAATGGCCTTAACATGAATGAGGATCGTCACAATTTTCTGTAGTGTCTTAGTACACAATCATGTGTACATTTATTGAGGGATATACTTGACAGTTTTTCGGTGTCTTTATGAATACTTTTTTATCGCTATACATTTATATATATATATATATATATATATATATATGACAAACGAAGAAGCACCAGACTTGGAGAGCCCTACGCCAAGTGTTAATGTTCATTTCATGCCAGGCAGTCCCGCTGTCACTCACTTCAAGTTCAGAGATTAATTAGCCAGCATTTCCTAACGCGTTTCAAGCGTCCATGCGCCCTTGTTCACAGGTGTTGGCCGATGGGTGTGAGCAGCAATACGCCTTCAAACATCCCTAAATAGTCCCGCCCAGCTGGGCGTGTCAGCATAGTGCATGCTGGGATATGAAGTCTATTGACAAGGTATGTACCTGTGGCCGCCGTCACTCCATCAAATTCAATACCACAGTGGGTTTCTGTACCTGTTACGAGTGGCTGCAGGGCTGTGATTATCATGTTTTTAATGTGTAAATAAGGCAAGTTTTAATTATACTTTTTGAAAAAAATGTTTTAGCAATAATTCCTCTATCATAATTATATCATACGAATATTATGCGTGTCCTAAAAAAAAAAGCTATATTTGATGTTTTACGCATTTGTACCTTATATGGGAGTGACTCTCTGCGATGTATGGCTTTTATAGGTATAACATGCTGTCTCACAGTGGTAGGAATTTTGCACAAATGAAAGTTATATAAATTTGCCTTACACATTATCAAATTTAGGATAATAATGATGTTAAAAATTGCAGTTTACTACGACTTGAAATGAGCTCTTTCCGGCACTGGCCTTGATTAGACCTGGAGTAATTCTGCTTCCTTCGTGTTTAGAGGCAATAATGTAGAAACCATCAATGTGAACAGTTTATTTTTGCACTTTGCATTTACTTAAGCTTTTAACTGCATAGGGTATTAGGTATTTTAACCTTTTTTTATCCTTATGTAATATTGCAGTTTAAAAGTGGATGCAACATTTGCCGGGATTGGCGGTAGCACATTGATTTGTTTACTGGTTCTTTGCCTCTGACTATATTTGCACTATGTATATAGTTTTTCTATTTGTTTACTGCATCATGAAATTAATGCCTAAAGTCTGTTTTCTATTTGTATTTGCACAGCGATCAATCAGTCCACTTTCTATGGCTGATTGTGCAGTCAGCTCACTTTAAAAACGTCATATTCACTGAGACGCACTATGTGATCAAGCTCCCTAGTGGAGTTAAACGCGTGATGGAGGACACTTGTCCATTAACCTATATGCCGAAAATAAAGATTGCACTCCTTACACACTAAGGAAGTGTGGGAGTCCATCATTCCTGTGGGAGAATTTTCAGGAGGGAGGGAGTGTATGTATATGTGTATGTATATATATTGGCAGCAAGAAAATAAATGAAAACATCTTGCCAAATCCGTGTGGTCTGTTCAACTTCTTCACCGGCGTATCGTAGCTGGAAGTGGTTTGGAGAATATGAATATGAATATGAATATATAAAAAAATAAATATATATATATACATGTAGATTTTTTTTAATTCTTTTTTACATTTATGTGTCCTCATCATCATCAACTTTAGTAAGCACGCTAAGCCAAATGACCTGTCATATGCCCAGCTTGCTGACAATATCTTGTTGCTGATAACTCTGGAGGTGAAACTTTTATGCAGCATTAAATGTAAATCACTGGACACTCCGGTTTTCTTTTCAGTTCACAAAACAAAGCCACACTTTCTGTAAGGATATGGGATCACAACAATCCATATATAAATATATAAAGTCCTTGATTACGGACTGGAGATATATATATATATTTTCAGAATTTTCAGGAGAGAGGGAGGGTATGGGTGTATATATATATATATATATATATATATATATATATATATATATATATATATATATATATATACACATATATATATATATATATATATACATACATATACATACAGGAAGAAAATAAATGAAAACATCTTGCCAAATCTGTGTGGTCTGTTCTCCTTCTTCGCCGGCGTATTGTAGCTGGAAGTGGTTTGGAGAATATGAATATATATACATATATATATTCATATTCTCCAAACCACTATATATATATATATTCACTGAAAAAAACATAGGTTTCAGGCCTTATATAGTTAGGAATTAGCATTTAAAAAACCTTTAAAATTCACGCAAAAACTATAGGTTTTAGGGGTGTTATAGTTAGCTGGACATTTCACTCATACAAAACCATTGGATTTTGCTCCTATATAGTTAGTTGTACTAACTATATTTCGCGCACCCGCAATCCACTGCTGATGATGTCACATATTACATCATTCATGACATGGTCAGTGACATCACTAGCTAACTATAACACCCCTAAAACTTATAGTTTTTTGAGTGAATTTTAAAGGTTTTTTAAATGCTAATTCCTAACTATATAAGACCTGAAACCTATGGTTTTTTCAGTGAATTTCAAAGGTTTTTTAAATGCTAATTCCTAACTATATAGGCCTGAAACCTATGGTTTTTTCAGTGAATTTGCAAGGTTTTTTAAATGCCAATTCCTAAATATATAAGGCCTGAAACCTATGTTTTTTTCAGTGAATTTCAAAGTTTTCTTTAATGCTAATTCCTAACTATATAAGACCTGAAAGCCCACCAGGAATCTCCAGTATGCGCCAGGGGATTGCATTGCAGAGAGGTGTAATGAAGCCGCGCCCCTTTTTACACCTCTCTGCAACGCAGCCCCCGTGCATGTTTGAAGAGGGGGAACTAATTCCCCTTGCATACTGGGGGGTCCTGGGGGCCAACTAGCCCACCTGGAACCTCCAGTATGCGCCAGAGGGCTGCAATGCACAGGTGTAATGAGGCTATGCCCCTTGTTACACCTCTCTGCAACGCAGCCCCCTGGTGCATTTGCAGAGGGGGAACTAATTCCCCTTGCATACTGGGGGTCCCTGAGGGCCAACTAGCCCACCAGGAGCCTCCAGTATGCGCCAGGGGGCTGCATTGCAGAGAGGTGTAATGAGGCCACACCCTTCTTTACACCTCTCTGCAACGCAGCCCCCGTGCATGTTTGAAGAGGGGGAACTAATTCCCCTTGCATACTGGGGGTCCCTGGGGGCCAACTAGCCCACCTGGGACCTCCAGTGTGCGCCAGGGGGCTGCATTGCACAGAGGTGTAATGAGGCTATGCCCCTTTTTACACCTCTCTGCAACGCAGGCCTCTGGCGCGTTTGCAGAGGGGGGACTAATTCCCCTTGTATACTGGGGGTCCCTGGGTCATATCTGCCCACACGCCGATATTCCGAACGATTGAAAACGACTTTTCTTGAGAAACATTTGGATTTGGATTATCATGTCCTATACTTTGGAATTTTTTAAAGACTGACTTTGAGGATGCTATAAATTACTCAAGTCTGCCCGAATTGTGTGGGTAAAATTGATACCTAGTCACTTTGAATAAGAATGTACTTACGTCTCGTCGAACATTTGGAAGAAATATCTAGTTATATGACAACAGGATACCGACATAACTTGAAGGAAATAAGAACGCCCTGAAGAAGTTCTGTTGTACAGAACAAAACGCGTCGGCTGGCTGTGGTACATAAACTTAAGGAAAATAAAAGCATTTGAATATACACCAAGATTCAGCGCTTCAATAAGGACTCTAAGTGATTGTGCAAGTGGTGCTCTGCCAAACTTTGCAATATTCTCCACTACTCTCTACTACTTACTTTCTACTACTCCACTACTCTCTTATACTCACTCTCTACTACTCTCTACTTCTCTCTACTACTCTCACTCTACTACTCTCACTCTACTACTCTCACTCTACTACTCTCACTCTACTACTCTCACTCTACTACTCTCACTCTACTACTCTCACTCTACTACTCTCACTCTACTACTCTCACTCTACTACTCTCACTCTACTACTCTCACTCTACTACTCTCACTCCCTACTACTCACTCCCTACTACTCACTCCCTACTACTCACTCCCTACTACTCTCTACCGCTCAGTCTCTACCGCTCACTCTCTACCGCTAACTCTCTGCTACTCACTCTCTGCTACTCACTCTCTGCTACTCACTCTCTGCTACTCACTCTCTGCTACTCACTCTCTGCTACTCACTCTCTGCTACTCACACTCTGCTACTCACACTCTGCTACTCACACTCTGCTACTCACACTCTGCTACTCACACTCTGCTACTCACACTCTGCTACTCACACTCTGCTACTCACACTCTGCTACTCACACTCTGCTACTCACTCTACTACTCACTCTACTACTCACTCTACTACTCACTCTACTACTCACTCTACTACTCACTCTACTACTCACTCTACTACTCACTCTACTACTCACTCCCTACTACTCACTCCCTACTACTCACTATCTACTACTCACTATCTACTACTACTCTCTCTACTACTCTCTCTACTACTCACTCTCTGCTACTCACTCTCTGCTACTCACTCTCTGCTACTCACTCTCTGCTACTCACTCTCTGCTACTCACTCTCTGCTACTCACTCTCTGCTACTCACTCTCTGCTACTCACTCTCTGCTACTCACTCTCTGCTACTCACTCTCTACTACTCACTATCTACTACTCACTCTACTACTCACTCTACTACTCACTCTACTACTCACTCTACTACTCACTCTACTACTCACTCTACTACTCACTCTACTACTCACTCTACTACTCACTCTACTACTCACTCTACTATTCTCTCTGCTACTCACTCTCTGCTACTCACTCTCTACTACTCACTCTCTACTACTCTCTACTACTCACTCTACTACTCACTCTACTACTCACTCTACTACTCACTCTACTACTCACTCTACTACTCACTCTACTACTCACTCTACTACTCACTCTCTGCTATTCTCTCTGCTACTCACTCTCTGCTACTAACTCTCTACTTCTCACTCTCTACTTCTCACTCTACTGCTCACTATCCTCTACTACTCTCTACTACTCTCTACTACTCTCTACCTCACTCTACTACTCACTCTACTACTCACTCTACTACTCACTCTACTACTCACTCTACTACTCACTCTACTACTCACTCTACTACTCACTCTACTACTCACTCTACTATTCTCCCTCTGCTACTCACTCTCTGCTACTCATTCTCTGCTACTCATTCTCTGCTACTCACTCTCTGCTACTCACTCTCTGCTACTCACTCTCTGCTACTCACTCTCTGCTACTCACTCTCTGCTACTCACTCTCTGCTACTCACTCTCTGCTACTCACTCTCTGCTACTCACTCTCTGCTACTCACTATCTACTACTCACTATCTGCTACTCACTCTCTGCTACTCACTCTCTGCTACTCACTCTCTGCTACTCACTCTCTGCTACTCACTCTCTGCTACTCACTCTCTGCTACTCACTCTCTGCTACTCACTCTCTGCTACTCACTCTCTGCTACTCACTCTGCTATTCTCTCTGCTACTCACTCTCTGCTACTCACTCTCTGCTACTAACTCTCTACTTCTCACTCTCTACTTCTCACTCTACTGCTCACTATCCTCTACTACTCTCTACTACTCACTCTACTACTCACTCTACTACTCACTCTACTACTCACTCTCTGCTACTCACTCTCTGCTACTCACTCTCTGCTACTCACTCTCTACTACTCACTCTCTACTACTCACTCTCTACTACTCACTCTACTACTCACTCTACTACTCACTCTACTACTCACTCTACTACTCACTCTACTACTCACTCTCTACTACTCACTCTCTGCTACTCACTCTCTGCTACTCACTCTCTGCTACTCACTCTCTGCTACTCACTCTCTGCTACTCACTCTCTGCTACTCACTCTCTGCTACTCACTCTCTACTACTCACTCTCTACTACTCACTCTCTACTACTCACTATCTACTACTCACTCTACTACTCACTCTACTATTCTCCCTCTGCTACTCACTCTCTGCTACTCTCTCTACTACTCACTCTCTACTACTCACTCTCTACTACTCACTATCTACTACTCACTATCCTCTACTACACTCTACTACTCACTCTACTACTCACTCTACTACTCACTCTACTACTCACTCTACTACTCACTATCTACTACTCACTATCTACTACTCACTATCTACTACTCACTATCTACTACTCACTATCTACTACTCACTCTCTGCTACTCACTCTCTGCTACTCACTCTCTGCTACTCACTCTCTGCTACTCACTCTCTGCTACTCACTCTCTGCTACTCACTCTCTGCTACTCACTCTCTACTACTCACTCTCTACTACTCACTCTCTACTACTCACTCTCTACTACTCACTCTCTACTACTCACTCTACTACTCACTCTACTACTCACTCTACTATTCTCCCTCTGCTACTCACTCTCTACTAATCACTCTCTACTAATCACTCTCTACTACTCACTCCCTACTACTCACTATCTACTACTCACTATCCTCTACTACTCACTCTACTACTCACTCCCTACTACTCACTCCCTACTACTCACTCCCTACTACTCACTCCCTACTACTCACTATCTACTACTCACTATCTACTACTATTTATCTACTACTATTTATCTGCTACTCATTCTCTGCTACTCACTCTCTGCTACTCACTCTCTGCTACTCACTCTCTACTACTCACTCTACTACTCACTCTACTACTCACTCTACTACTCTCACTCTACTACTTTCACTCTACTACTCTCACTCTACTACTCACTCCCTACTACTCACTCCCTACTACTCACTCCCTACTACTCACTCCCTACTACTCTCTACCACTCACTCTCTACCACTCACTCTCTACTACTAACTCTCTACTGCTAACTCTCTACCGCTAACTCTCTACCGCTAACTCTCTACTGCTAACTCTCTACTGCTAACTCTCTACTGCTAACTCTCTACTGCTAACTCTCTGCTGCTCACTCTCTGCTGCTCACTCTCTGCTGCTCACTCTCTGCTGCTCACTCTCTGCTACTCACTCTCTGCTACTCACTCTCTGCTACTCACTCTCTGCTACTCACTCTCTGCTACTCACTCTCTGCTACTCACTCTCTGCTACTCACTCTACTACACTCTACTACTCACTCTACTACTAACTCTACTACTCACTCTACTACTAACTCTACTACTCACTCTACTACTCACTCTACTACTCACTCTACTACTCACTCTCTGCTACTCACTCTCTGCTACTCACTATCTACTACACTCTACTACTCACTCTACTACTCACTCTACTACTCACTCTACTACTCACTCTACTACTCACTCTACTACTCACTCTACTATTCACTCTACTACTCACTCTACTACTCACTCTCTGCTATTCTCTCTCTGCTACTCACTCTCTACTACTCTCTACTACTCACTCTACTACTCACTCTACTACTCACTCTACTACTCACTCTACTACTCACTACTACTCACTCTACTACTCACTCTACTACTCACTCTCTGCTACTCACTCTCTGCTACTCACTCTCTGCTACTAACTCTCTACTTCTCACTCTCTACTTCTCACTCTACTGCTCACTATCCTCTACTACTCTCTACTACTCACTCTCTACTACTCACTCTACTACTCACTCTACTATTCTCCCTCTGCTACTCACTCTCTGCTACTCTCTCTACTACTCACTCTCTACTACTCACTCTCTACTACTCACTCTCTACTACTACACTCTACTACTACACTCTACTACTCACTCTACTACTCACTCTACTACTCACTCTACTACTCACTCTCTGCTACTCACTCTCTGCTACTCACTCTCTGCTACTCACTCTCTGCTACTCACTCTCTGCTACTCACTCTCTGCTACTCACTCTCTGCTACTCACTCTCTGCTACTCACTCTCTGCTACTCACTCTCTGCTACTCTCACTCTCTGCTACTCTCACTCTCTGCTACTCTCACTCTCTGCTACTCTCACTCTCTACTACTCTCACTCTCTACTACTCTCACTCTCTGCTACTCTCACTCTCTACTACTCTCACTCTCTACTACTCACTCTACTACTCACTCTACTACTCACTCTACTACTCACTCTACTACTCACTCTACTACTCACTCTACTACTCACTCTCTGCTACTCACTCTACTACTCACTCTACTACTCACTCTACTACTCACTCTACTACTCACTCTACTACTCACTCTGCTACTCACTCTCTGCTACTCACTCTCTGCTACTCACTCTCTGCTACTCACTCTCTGCTACTCACTCTCTGCTACTCACTCTCTGCTACTCACTCTCTGCTACTCACTCTCTGCTACTCACTCTCTGCTACTCACTCTCTGCTACTCACTCTACTACTCACTCTACTACTCACTCTACTACTCACTCTACTACTCACTCTACTATTCTCCCTCTGCTACTCACTCTCTGCTACTCACTCTCTGCTACTCACTCTCTACTAATCACTCTCTGCTACTCACTCTCTGCTACTCACTCTCTGCTACTCACTCTCTGCTAATCACTCTCTACTACTCACTATCTACTACTCACTATCCTCTACTACTCACTCTACTACTCACTCCCTACTACTCACTCCCTACTACTCACTCCCTACTACTCACTCCCTACTACTCACTCCCTACTACTCACTATCTACTACTATTTATCTACTACTATTTATCTACTACTATTTATCTACTACTATTTATCTACTACTATTTATCTACTACTCACTCTCTGCTACTCATTCTCTGCTACTCACTCTCTGCTACTCACTCTCTGCTACTCACTCTCTGCTACTCTCTCTCTGCTACTCTCACTCTCTGCTACTCACTCTACTACTCACTCTACTACTCACTCTACTACTCACTCTACTACTCACTCTACTACTCACTCCCTACTACTCACTCCCTACTACTCACTCCCTACTACTCACTATCTACTACTCACTATCTACTACTCACTATCTACTACTCACTATCTACTACTCACTATCTACTACTCACTATCTACTACTATTTATCTACTACTCTCTCTACTACTCACTCTCTGCTACTCATTCTCTGCTACTCACTCTCTGCTACTCACTCTCTGCTACTCACTCTCTGCTACTCACTCTCTGCTACTCACTCTCTGCTACTCACTCTCTGCTACTCACTCTCTGCTACTCACTCTCTGCCACTCTCACTCTCTACTACTCTCACTCTACTACTCACTCTACTACTCACTCTACTACTCACTCTACTACTCTCTCTACTACTCACTCTCTACTATTCACTCTCTACTATTCACTCTCTGCTACTCACTCTCTGCTACTCACTCTCTGCTACTCACTCTCTGCTACTCACTCTACTACTCACTCTACTACTCACTATCTACTACTCACTATCTACTACTCACTATCTACTATTTATCTACTACTCTCTATTTACTACTCACTCTCTACTACTCACTCTCTACTACTCACTCTCTACTACTCACTCTCTACTACTCACTCTCTACTACTCACTCTCTACTACTATCTACTGCTCACTATCCTCTACTACTCTCTACTCCTCATTCTACTACTCACTCTCTACTACTCACTCTACTCCTCACTACTACTACTCACTCTCTACTACTCACTCTCTACTACTCACTCTAGTACTCACTCTAGTACTCACTCTACTACTCACTCTACTACTCACTCTATTACTCACTCTCTGCTACTCTCTCTCTGCTACTCACTCTCTGCTACTCACTCTCTACTACTCACTCTCTACTACTCACTATCTACTACTCACTATCTACTACTCACTATCTACTACTCTACTACTCACTCTACTACTCTCTCTACTACTCTCTCTACTACTCACTCTACTACTCACTCTACTACTCACTCTACTACTCACTCCCTACTACTCACTCTCTACTACTCACTCTCTACTACTCACTCTCTACTACTCACTCTCTACTACTCACTCTCTACTACTCACTCTCTACTACTCACTCTCTACTACTATCTACTGCTCACTATCCTCTACTACTCTCTACTCCTCATTCTACTACTCACTCTCTACTACTCACTCTACTCCTCACTACTACTACTCACTCTCTACTACTCACTCTCTACTACTCACTCTAGTACTCACTCTAGTACTCACTCTACTACTCACTCTACTACTCACTCTATTACTCACTCTCTGCTACTCTCTCTCTGCTACTCTCTCTCTGCTACTCACTCTCTGCTACTCACTCTCTACTACTCACTCTCTACTACTCACTATCTACTACTCACTATCTACTACTCACTATCTACTACTCTACTACTCACTCTACTACTCTCTCTACTACTCTCTCTACTACTCACTCTACTACTCACTCTACTACTCACTCTACTACTCACTCCCTACTACTCACTATCTACTACTATCTACTACTACTCTCTCTGCTACTCACTCTCTGCTACTCACTCTCTGCTACTCACTCTCTGCTACTCACTCTCTGCTACTCACTCTCTGCTACTCACTCTCTGCTACTCACTCTCTGCTACTCACTCTCTGCTACTCATTCTCTACTACTCACTCTCTACTACTCACTCTCTACTACTCACTCTCTACTACTCACTATCTACTACTCACTATCTACTACTATTTATCTACTACTCACTCTACTACTCACTCTCTACTACTCACTCTCTACTATTCTCTCTCTGCTACTCACTCTCTGCTACTCACTCTCTACTACTCACTCTCTACTACTCACTATCTACTACTCACTCTACTACTCACTCTACTACTCACTCTACTACTCACTCTACTACTCACTCTACTACTCACTCTACTACTCACTCTACTACTCACTCTCTACTACTCACTCTCTACTATTCTCTCTCTGCTACTCACTCTCTGCTACTCACTCTCTGCTACTCTCTCTACTACTCACTCTCTACTACTCACTCTCTACTACTCACTATCTACTACTCACTATCCTCTACTACACTCTACTACTCACTCTACTACTCACTCTACTACTCACTCTCTACTACTCACTCTCTACTATTCTCTCTCTGCTACTCACTCTCTGCTACTCACTCTCTGCTACTCACTCTCTGCTACTCTCTCTACTACTCACTCTCTACTACTCACTCTCTACTACTCACTATCTACTACTCACTATCCTCTACTACACTCTACTACTCACTCTACTACTCACTCTACTACTCACTCCCTACTACTCACTATCTACTACTCACTATCTAATACTCACTATCTAATACTCACTATCTAATACTCACTCTCTGCTACTCACTCTCTGCTACTCACTCTCTGCTACTCACTCTCTGCTACTCACTCTCTACTACTCACTCTCTACTACTCACTATCTACTACTCACTATCTACTACTCACTATCTACTACTCCCTCTGCTACTCACTCTGTGCTACTCACTCTCTGCTACTCACTCTCTACTACTCACTCTCTACTACTCACTCTCTACTACTCACTCTCTACTACTCACTCTCTACTACTCACTCTCTACTACTCACTCTCTACTACTCACTCTACTACTCACTCTACTACTCACTCTACTACTCACTCCCTACTACTCACTCCCTACTACTCACTCCCTACTACTCACTCTCTACTACTCACTCTCTACTACTCACTCTCTACTACTCACTCTCTACTACTCACTCTACTACTCACTCTACTACTCACTCTACTACTCACTCTACTACTCACTCTACTACTCACTCTACTACTCACTCTCTGCTACTCTCTCTCTGCTACTCACTCTCTGCTACTCACTCTCTGCTACTCACTCTCTACTTCTCACTCTACTTCTCACTCTCTACTTCTCACTCTACTGCTCACTATCCTCTACTACTCTCTACTACTCACTCTACTACTCACTCTACTACTCACTCTACTACTCACTCTACTACTCACTCTACTACTCACTCTACTATTCTCTCTCTGCTACTCACTCTCTGCTACTCTCTGCTACTCACTCTCTGCTACTCACTCTCTACTACTCACTCTCTACTACTCACTCTCTACTACTCACTCTCTACTACTCACTCTCTACTACTCACTATCTACTACTCACTATCCTCTACTACTCACTCTACTACTCACTCTACTACTCACTCTACTACTCACTCTACTACTCACTCTACTACTCACTCTACTACTAACTCTACTACTCACTCTACTACTCACTCTACTACTCACTCTACTACTCACTCTACTACTCACTCTACTACTCACTCTACTACTCACTCTCTGCTACTCACTCTCTGCTACTCACTATCTACTACACTCTACTACTCACTCTACTACTCACTCTACTACTCACTCTACTACTCACTCTACTACTCACTCTACTACTCACTCTACTACTCACTCTCTGCTACTCACTCTCTGCTACTCACTCTCTACTACTCACTCTCTACTACTCTCTCTGCTACTCACTCTCTGCTACTCACTCTCTGCTACTCACTCTCTGCTACTCACTCTCTGCTACTCACTCTCTACTACTCACTCTCTACTACTCACTCTCTACTACTCACTCTCTACTACTCACTCTCTACTACTCACTATCTACTACTCTCTACTACTCACTATCTACTACTCACTCTACTATTCACTCTCTGCTACTCACTCTCTGCTACTCACTCTCTGCTACTCACTCTCTGCTACTCACTCTCTGCTACTCACTCTCTGCTACTCACTCTCTGCTACTCACTCTCTACTACTCACTCTCTACTACTCACTCTCTACTACTCACTCTCTACTACTCACTCTACTACTCACTCTACTACTCACTCTACTACTCACTCTCTGCTATTCTCTCTCTGCTACTCACTCTCTGCTACTCACTCTCTGCTACTCACTCTCTGCTACTAACTCTCTACTTCTCACTCTCTACTTCTCACTCTACTGCTCACTATCCTCTACTACTCTCTACTACTCACTCTACTACTCACTCTACTACTCACTCTACTACTCACTCTACTACTCACTCTACTACTCACTCTACTACTCACTCTACTACTCACTCTACTACTCACTCTACTATTCTCTCTCTGCTACTCACTCTCTGCTACTCACTCTCTGCTACTCTCTGCTACTCACTCTCTGCTACTCTCTGCTACTCACTCTCTACTACTCACTCTCTACTACTCACTCTCTACTACTCACTCTCTACTACTCACTATCTACTACTCACTATCCTCTACTACACTCTACTACTCACTCTACTACTCACTCTACTATTCTCCCTCTGCTACTCACTCTCTGCTACTCACTCTACTACTCACTCTCTACTACTCACTCTCTACTACTCACTCTCTACTACTCACTATCCTCTACTACACTCTACTACTCACTCTACTACTCACTCTACTACTCACTCTACTACTCACTCTACTACTCACTCCCTACTACTCACTATCTACTACTCACTCTCTGCTACTCACTCTCTGCTACTCACTCTCTGCTACTCACTATCCTCTACTACACTCTACTACTCACTCTGCTACTCACTCTGCTACTCACTCTGCTACTCACTCTGCTACTCACTCTGCTACTCACTCTGCTACTCACTCTCTGCTACTCACTCTACTACTCACTCTACTACTCACTCTACTACTCACTCTACTACTCACTCTACTACTCACTCTACTACTCACTCTACTACTCACTCTCTGCTATTCACTCTCTGCTACTCACTCTCTGCTACTCACTCTCTGCTACTCACTCTCTGCTACTCACTCTCTGCTACTCACTCTCTGCTACTCACTCTCTGCTACTCACTCTCTGCTACTCACTCTCTGCTACTCACTCTCTGCTACTCACTCTCTGCTACTCACTCTCTGCTACTCACTCTCTGCTACTCACTCTCTGCTACTCACTCTCTGCTACTCACTCTCTGCTACTCACTCTCTGCTACTCACTCTCTGCTACTCACTCTCTGCTACTCACTCTCTGCTACTCACTCTCTACTACTCACTCTCTACTACTCACTCTCTACTACTCACTCTCTGCTACTCACTCTCTGCTACTCACTCTCTGCTACTCACTCTCTGCTACTCACTCTCTGCTACTCACTCTCTGCTACTCACTCTCTGCTACTCACTCTCTGCTACTCACTCTCTGCTACTCACTCTCTGCTACTCACTCTCTGCTACTCACTTTCTACTACTCACTCCCTACTACTCACTCTACTACTCACTCTACTACTCACTCCCTACTACTCACTCCCTACTACTCACTATCTACTACTCACTATCTACTACTATTTATCTACTACTATTTATCTACTACTATTTATCTACTACTATTTATCTACTACTCACTCTCTGCTACTCATTCTCTGCTACTCACTCTCTGCTACTCACTCTCTGCTACTCACTCTCTGCTACTCACTCTCTGCTACTCACTCTCTGCTACTCTCACTCTCTACTACTCACTCTACTACTCACTCTACTACTCACTCTACTACTCACTCTACTACTCACTCTACTACTCACTCTACTACTCACTCCCTACTACTCACTATCTACTACTCACTATCTACTACTCACTATCTACTACTCACTATCTACTACTCACTATCTACTACTCACTATCTACTACTATTTATCTACTACTCTCTCTACTACTCACTCTACTACTCACTCTACTACTCACTCTACTATTCTCCCTCTGCTACTCACTCTCTGCTACTCTCTCTACTACTCACTCTCTGCTACTCACTCTCTACTACTCACTATCTACTACTCACTATCTACTACTCACTATCTACTACTCACTCTACTACTCACTCTACTACTCACTCTACTACTCACTCTACTACTCACTCTCTACTACTCACTCTCTACTACTCACTATCTACTACTCACTATCTACTATTTATCTACTACTCTCTCTACTACTCACTCTCTACTACTCACTCTCTACTACTCACTCTCTACTACTCACTCTCTACTACTATCTACTGCTCACTATCCTCTACTACTCTACTCCTCACTCTACTACTCACTCTCTACTACTCACTCTACTCACTACTACTACTCACTCTCTACTACTCACTCTACTACTCACTCTACTACTCACTCTATTACTCACTCTACTACTCACTCTACTACTCACTCTCTACTATTCTCTCTCTGCTACTCACTCTCTGCTACTCACTCTCTACTACTCACTCTCTACTACTCACTCTCTACTACTCACTCTCTACTACTCACTCTCTACTACTCACTCTCTACTACTCACTATCTACTCACTATCTACTACTCACTCTCTACTACTCACTATCTACTACTCACTATCTACTACTCACTCTCTACTACTCACTCTCTACTACTCACTCTCTACTACTCTCTACTACTCACTCTACTACTCACTCTACTACTCACTCTCTGCTATTCTCTCTGCTACTCACTCTCTGCTACTCACTCTCTGCTACTCACTCTCTGCTACTCACTCTCTGCTACTCACTCTCTGCTACTCACTCTCTGCTACTCACTCTCTGCTACTCACTCTCTGCTACTCACTATCCTCTACTCACTATCCTCTACTACACTCTACTACTCACTCTACTACTCACTCTACTACTCACTCTCTACTATTCTCTCTCTGTTACTCACTGTCTGTTATACTCACTCTCTGTTACTCACTCTCTGCTACTCACTCTCTACTACTCTCTGCTACTCTCTCTCTGCTACTCACTCTCTGCTACTCACTCTCTGCTACTCACTCTCTGCTACTCACTCTCTGCTACTCACTCTCCTACTCACTCTACTACTCACTCTACTACTCACTCTACTACTCTCTACTACTCACTCTGCTACTCACTCTGCTACTCACTCTCTGCTATTCTCTCTGCTACTCACTCTCTGCTACTCACTCTCTGCTACTCACTCTCTGCTACTCACTCTCTGCTACTCACTCTCTGCTACTCACTCTCTGCTACTCACTCTCTGCTACTCACTCTCTGCTACTCACTATCCTCTACTACTCACACTACTACTCACTCTACTACTCACTATCTACTACTCTCTACTACTCACTCTACTACTCACTCTACTACTCACTCTACTACTCACTCTCTACTACTCACTCTCTGCTACTCACTCTCTGCTACTCACTCTCTGCTACTCACTCTCTGCTACTCACTCTCTGCTACTCACTCTCTGCTACTCACTTTCTACTACTCACTCTCTACTACTCACTCTCTACTACTATCTACTGCTCACTATCCTCTACTACTCTCTACTACTCTCTACTACTCACTCTACTCCTCACTCTACTACTACTCTCTCTACTCCTCACTCTACTACTACTCTCTCTACTACTCACTCTACTACTCACTCTACTACTCACTCTACTACTCACTCTACTACTCACTCTACTACTCACTCTACTACTCACTCTACTACTCACTCTCTACTAGTCTCTCTCTGCTACTCACTCTCTGCTACTCACTCTCTGCTACTCACTCTCTGCTACTCACTCTCTGCTACTCACTCTGCTACTCACTCTCTGCTACTCACTCTCTGCTACTCACTCTCTACTACTCACTCTCTACTACTCACTCTCTACTACTCACTCTCTACTACTCACTCTCTACTACTCACTCTCTACTACTCACTCTCTACTACTCACTATCTACTACTCTCTACTACTCACTATCTACTACTCACTCTACTACTCACTCTCTGCTATTCACTCTCTGCTACTCACTCTCTGCTACTCACTCTCTGCTACTCACTCTCTGCTACTCACTCTCTACTACTCACTATCTACTACTCACTCTCTACTACTCACTCTCTACTACTCACTCTACTACTCACTCTACTACTCACTCTCTGCTACTCACTCTCTGCTACTCACTCTCTGCTACTCACTCTCTGCTACTCACTCTCTGCTACTCACTCTCTGCTACTCACTCTCTGCTACTCACTCTCTGCTACTCACTCTCTGCTACTCACTCTCTACTACTCACTCTCTACTACTCACTCTCTACTACTCACTCTCTACTACTCACTATCCTCTACTACACTCTACTACTCACTCTACTACTCACTCTACTACTCACTCTACTACTCTCTACTACTACTCACTCTACTACTCACTCTACTACTCACTCTACTACTCACTCTACTACTCACTCTCTGCTACTGACTCTCTGCTACTCACTCTCTGCTACTCACTCTCTGCTACTCACTCTCTGCTACTCACTCTCTGCTACTCACTCTCTGCTACTCACTATCTACTACTCACTCTCTACTACTCACTCTCTACTACTCACTCTCTACTACTCACTCTCTACTACTCACTCTCTACTACTCTCTACTACTAACTCTCTACTACTCACTATCTACTACTCACTATCCTCTAGTACTCACTCTACTACTCACTCACTCTCTGCTACTCACTCTCTGCTACTCACTCTCTGCTACTCACTCTCTGCTACTCACTCTCTGCTACTCACTCTCTACTACTCTCTACTACTCACTCTCTACTACACTCTACTACTCACTCTACTACTCACTCTACTACTCACTCTACTACTCACTCTACTACTCACTCTACTACTCACTCTCTACTACTCTCTACTACTCACACTACTATTCACTCTACTACTCTCTACTACTCACTCTCTGCTACTCTCTCTACTACTCTCTACTACTCTCTACTACTCACACTACTATTCACTCTACTACTCTCTACTACTCACTCTCTGCTACTCTCTCTACTACTCTCTACTACTCACTCTCTACTCTCTATTACTAACGCTCTACTCTCTACCTCTCTCTACTTCTCTCTCTACTAGTCTCTACCTCTCTCTACACGCACACACATATATATATATATATATATATATATACACATATGCATATATATATATGTATGTGTATATTACCTACTGGCGATAGCCAGTAGGTATATATAGTTAGGATTGGCTACCATAGGAAATCCGCAACATTCTATTGGGCATAACTTTGGCGCCGGTTGAGGAATTTGCGTGTAATTTTCGAAACTTTTGGCCAGCTCCGCTGCGCTCTTTCCCTGGAAGTTTCGGGGGGATTTGTGAAGTGGGGGCTGAAAAAAAAGGGGGGTCCCAAAACGTGTTTTCCCCATATTAATTTCCATAGGACGGTCTGACAAGTCTACAGCCCGAACCGCTGAACGGAATTACGCCAAACTTTGCAAAATTGTAGGGACTGGTACGCAGATGTGCCTTTGCTATATTTGGCGAAAATCCCTCCAGTAGTTCCTGAGAAAATCAAAAGAGAAAATATATATATATCTATAGCAGCTTACGTGTAAGCTTACTGTAAGCTTACCTTTCCGAGCATGAGCTGCATTCTGATTGGCTGCCAATGTCTGTCAACACTCCAAACCAGAAAGTGTTGGCAGCCATCTTGTGCCTCAGTAGACTGAGGCACAGGAAAGCAGAAAAACAAACGTGTAGAAGTCAAAAAGGGGGCAGGGTAGAAGCAACCTGACCCTCAGACCTGCTCAGGGGGTCCCACGAGGACCCCCAAGACAAAAAAAAAATGTTTTTCAAAATTCAAATTCTTCATCCAAGAAGTGTTGGCAGCCATCTTGGGACCAATATAGATGATAGCACCTCATTAAAAAGCATTGTAGTTAATAGAGGGTTTTAGGACTTTAGTTAAATTATAAATCATTTGTTGATGGTACCATACTCATTTTAGGAATTGTGGTGTGTTCTAAGATGATTTTACCATGTGAAAAAGCCTTCTGCTGGGATATCATGAATCATGTTTGAAAGAAAACTATTATCTCATGCTTTTCCCACAGTGGTTTGGAAGGGGATCTATAAGCTAAACTGAAAGCATATTTTCTGTAAATTCACATTATCTTTCTCAGTCATGTAAGAATGAAGTCTGACATTCTCAGTAAAACATGTACATCCAACAAGGACAGAGACTGTCAGTTGATTTCTTTGTGTTCTACTGCAGCTTCCCAGAGTGTTCTAAAGAACAACTAGAGCGCTAACAGTCTTACTTATGACAAAAGTATGGCACACCAGACGCCATCTTGATTGGAATGAAGTGGTAAGTCTGAAAACATTTAATTTAAAAAGGAACAAAATGAGGGGGTTCATTTTGCCATAGAAAGTATGATTAGTGCTTCAGAAAGAAAAATTAGGGCACATTTTGAGTGACTTCTCAAATCCTATTCTATTTCATTAAACAATTCTGACATGCAGTCTCCCAAGATAGCCACCAGAGACAAAAGAGCCCAAATGTAGCCCAAATAGCACCCAGATGTAGCCCAAGTATAGCCCAATGACAGAATGTCCCAGAGTGTTCTAAAGAACAACTAGAGCGCTAACAGTCTTACTTATGACAAAAGTATAGCACACCAGAAGCCATCTTGATTGGAATGAAGTGGTAACTCTTAAAACATTTAATTTAAAAAGGAACAAAATGAGGGGGTTCATTTTGCCATAGAAAGTATGATTAGTGCTGCAGAAAGAAAAATTAGGGCACATTTTGAGTGACTTCTCAAATCCTCTTCTATTTCATTAAAAGAATTCTGACATGCAGACTGAAACATGCACTTTGAATACCAGCAGCAGACTTTCCTGGTGAGCAGTAGCTTTACTACAGTGATATAATGAGCAACTAGAGTGCTAACATTCAGAATTCATGGCAAATGTGTGACACATTTGAATGCCTTCTTGATGGAACCAGAGTAAACAAGCATTGAAAATGCAACAGATCTCGCCCTCGTTTAAGTTAAAGCCATTCTGTTTGTAATGAGGTGGCTTTTTAGCTTTGCTTTTAATAGTGTTTTTCAAACTTTCATGTAAATAACATGCATATGTATGCATATGTATGCATGCATTTATATTTGTATTTATATAGATATGCAGATTATATATGTTTATATATATATATATACATATGTGTATATATATATGTGTATATATATATATATATATATATATATATATATATATATATATATATATATATATATATATATGTGTGTATATGTGTGCGTGTAGATAGACTAGGCACAAGAAAGCAGAAAAACAAACGTGAAGAACACAAAAAGGGGGCAGGGTAGATACACCCTGACCCCCTAGGCCTGCCCAGGTGGTCCCACAAGGACCAAAAAGGCCCACATTTCTTTTTAAAAAAACCTGATCTGTTTTTTTTAAAAATTACCCCCCGGAGGGACCAATTCGCAGCGGCATAGTGATAAATAAGTGTGGGGGGTCCACAATCCCCCCAACACTGCCCCGGGGACCGCCGCCCCCGGGGCAAAGCAACACAGCCCCTTGGCGCATATTGGAGGCTCCTGGTGGGCTACTTGGCCCCCAGGGACCCCCAGTATGCAAGGGGAATTAGTTCCTATTCTGCAAACACGCCAGGGGTTGTGCTGCAGAGAGGTGTAAAAAAGGGTGTGGCCTCATTACACCTCTCTGCAATGCAGCACCCTGGCGCATACTGCAGGTTCCAGGTGGGCTAGTTGGCCCCCAGGGACCTGTAGTATGCAAGGGGAATTAGTTCCCCCTCTGCAAACACGCCCGGGGGCTGCGTTGCAGAGGTGTAAAAAAGGGTGTGGCCTCATTACACCTCTCTGTAATGCAGCTCCCTGGCTTATACAAGAGGCTCCTGGTGGGCTAGTTGCCTCCCAGGGACCCCCAGTATGCAAGGGGAATTAGTTCCAACTCTGCAAACGCGCCAGGGGTTGCGCTGCAGAACGTTGTAAAAAGGGGGCGTGCCCTCTGAACACCTGCCTGCAAAAATGTAGTAAATCAGTATAAAAAAAAAGAATAGATTTAAAAATTGTTATTTAAAAAACCTTCGAAATTCAATGAAAAAACCATAGGTTTCAGGCCTTATATAGTTAGGAATTAGCATTTAAAAAACCTTGCAAATTCACTGAAAAAACTATAGGCTTCAGGACCTATATAGTTAGGAATTAGCATTTAAAAAACCTTGCAAATTCACTGAAAAAACCATAGGTTTCAGGCCTTATATAGTTAGGAATTAGCATTTAAAAAACCTTTGAAATTCACTGAAAAAAACCATAGGTTTCAGGCGCTATATAGTTAGGAATTAGCTTTTAAAAAACCTTTGAAATTCACTCAAAAAACTATAAGTTTTAGGGGTGTTATAGTTAGCTGGACATTTCACTCATACAAAACCATTGAAATTGCTCCTATATAGTTAGTTGTACTAACTATATTTCGCGCACCCGCAATCCACTGCTGATGATGTCACATATTAGATCATTCATGACATGGTCAGTGACATCACTGATGACATCATCCACGTGACAATCACATACACCTTTTCATACACTATTACAATTTTTCATCACTCTTTGTAAAATACAGAGTATCATATTTGAATCCATTGACACAGCAATACAAGTATCTAAAAATCCACTCAGTGATTCATAGATGTATTCACACATCTAATCACTTACCTGTGGATTCACTCATACATGCTGTCAATGAGCAATAGAACACTATCAACAATACTTATACACCTATATCGACATTAAACAACAGCATACATCCTATTCACATATGAAGTCATCCTACTCACTTATGCAAACAATGGATCATACTTACATATTTACTTAGCAAAACACTTATACAAACACCACTTCATCTATTCATTTAGAATACTTAGTGAATTATAAAATCATTATTACAAGTATACAGTTATCCATACAGTCACTCACACAATCATTGAGTCTTATGTATACTTATTTATATACAACAACTGACACATACACTGCCTTTTATTTTTCTAGTTTGTTGGAAGTGTACAATTGAGAAATATATTTGCTCATCACCACACCCATAAAGAGATTCACTCACCCAAACTGTTAGAACATGTAGTTTTAACTTCATATATCTACTGAATCAACTATTCACACATCTTTGGATAGTAACACACACCCCACTGAACCACACACACTTTCACACTCCCATACAAATACTCAGTTAACTAATCAATAACTAATATAGACTTTCACATAGCTAGTAACCAACTGTAGAATCAGTTTACACAACAACTGACAAAGTGATACAGATATTCACACAGTTTAGTCACTATCCACTATATTTAGTGAGACATTATAAATTGGTCAAGTAAACAGTCAATTACACTGCTACTAAATCCTCCATCCAAATATTTATTTATATATCCACTCATTCTTCAATGCAAATTGCTATATATATATATAATGCATATTTAATTTAAATAACGAAGCAAACCAAATTCACTGGATGATGACATCAGTGATGTCATCAGTGATGTCATTTGAGATGTCATCAGTGATATCACTGACCATGTCATGAATGATGTAATATGTGACATCATCAGCAGTGGATTGCGGGTGCGCGAAATATAGTTAGTACAACTAACTATATAGGAGCAATTTCAATGGTTTTGTATGAGTGAAATATCCAGCTAACTATAACACCCCTAAAACTTATAGTTTTTTGAGTGAATTTCAAAGGTTTTTTAAAAGCTAATTCCTAACTATATAACGCCTGAAACCTATGGTTTTTTCAGTGAATTTCAAAGGTTCTTTAAATGCTAATTCCTAACTATATAAGGCCTGAAACCTATGGTTTTTACAGTGAATATATATATATATATATATATATATATATATATATATATATATATATATATACACCCACATTCTCCCTCTCTCCTGAAAATTCTGAAAATATATATCTATCTCTAGTCCGTAATCAAGGACTTTATATATTTATATATGGATTGTTGTGATCCCATATCCTTACAGAAAGTGTGGCTTTGTTTTGTGAACTGAAAAGAAAACCTGAGTGTCCAGTGATTACATTTAATGCTGCATAAAAGTTTCACCTCCAGAGTTATCAGCAACAAGATACTGTCAGCAAGCTGGGCTTACTAAAGTTGATGATGATGAGGACACAAAAATGTAAAAAAAAGAATTTTTAAAAAATCAACACAATTATCGGGAAAAAGTTGACACTAATCGTCAATGACCATGCAGAAACACAAGATATAAGTCCCCAAAAATATTGAGACCCTAAAACCTCGGGTAGTTGACATAAGAAATAATCAAATGGGAGATTTAATTCTCCATCATCAATTAAAACATAATCCAAGTTGATCAAAAGTAAGAGATAGCAAACCTATACAATCACAGAAACCTTTGTTTCTTTACCAAAAACCTCTGGTTTTAACCACAATGTGTACGTAGACAAAAGATAGCAATCCTAGGCCAGATGAACATAAGTTTTTCTCAGGATTTTCGTCTTCCACTTGCCTAAGTAGAGATAATGATGAAATAACCATAGACCAAAATCAATCTGGTCACAAATTCACTCAATATGTCCATATAACAAATACAAAATATGTCAACTAATGCAAAGTGCAAGGCAATCCCTGCAAACAGGAACCAGACAGTTGGCAACCCAAATTATCAAAATGAAAACATCCCCACCACGGATATCAAAACCTTAATAGTCTACTTGACCGCTCAATATACATCTAGGGGGCCTCAAGATTTCTAGAATCACAGGAATATATTAAAACTTTCAAAATCTCTTCCATAGCCAAATTATGTTCTCAATTAATTGATAAATGTGTCTTTTTGCTTGTTCACAAAGGTGCACAAAATGAAACCACACAATTAAAACTGAGCTACCAAGCTGAATTTAAAAATGTCATAGCCAATAAAAGGCTGTTTGAGAACTGGGATATTTCATTGCACATACTGCATCTAGAACAATATTCACTTATATGAATTCACCCAGTCTGAAAAAAGGTTGTGCACCAAGAGTCATGCCAAAAGTTAACAAACCTAACCCATTGAAATATTAAGACGTGGACAACCATCAAAGAATAATCCTACTTCAAATAATGCCAAAAGAAATCCACATGACAAGCAAGAGAAAATATCAACCTTTCTTAGAACAGTAAAAGGTTGAGAAAAAACATAATATCTAGACCCGAAATTTAACAGAATCAAAAGGATTTGAAAACCAATATTGCTACTCAAAAAAACTAGTGTATCCAGAAGAGGACAGACAGCCTCTCTCAAGCAAAGTGAATGTCCAAAGTACAGTTTTTCTAGAGTGCCCAATACCGAGGTGTCTTGGCGCCAGCGGACAAACAGCTAAAAAAAATCCAGGCTACTTATAACAGCGACAGTTCAGCCATGTCTTTAAAGATTTCTTAAAACGGTTAAGGCAGGGTTCCTATCTTAAATGCAAAGGCATTGAATTCCAGTTTGCTAGCTAGAAATGCGAATCTACTACCACCCCAACTTGCCTTCCTTATTTTTGGGATGGTTACCAGATAAGGACAAGAGAACCTCAGTTCTCTCTGTGGAAAACACCACTTAAACTTATCTTAAAAGTAGAGAGGCCCTGATCCATGCAGGACTTTAAGCATTGTACACAGGGCCTTAAACTTGATCCCTTCAGGCAGTGGCAGCCAGTGTAATTCCAGTAATTCCAGTAACTGCTTTTTGACTGAGAAAAACTTAGGTACCTTGTATTGGAACCTAGCTGCCACATGTTGTAATGATTGCAGCTTGGTTTGCAATCACTTGTTTATCCCAAAGTAAGTCCTGCCCATCGATTTAGACATGCCAGTACTAATTATTTTGCCATGTAATAGAAAAAAACCCAAATAATTAACCAAATGAAGAAATGCTCCTGGAATATAGCTGAATGGGCACAGCTTAATAATCATGAGGACGCAATATAAATCATTTCAAATTCAAATATACTATGCTTTCAATGAACCTGGAAAATGTAACACAGTCAATCTCCCAGGCTTATAAACTGTCAAGATTTTGGCAACAAGAACAATTGTTAAAAGGAAGACCACCGGGACTAGCTACAAATGTCCAACTAAATGGTGGGGGGAGAAGGGGCTAACACAAGTTTATCTTAGCTATCATTTAAGTTTTTTTTTTAAACTGTGCAGCCAGGAAGTCCAAATACTAAATATATACCAGCAACCAGGACGTGAAAAAAAGGAACAAAAAATTAAATTGCCTATTTAATCTTATGTCCCAATGTTATCCACTGTGAACAAAAACAACTTTGGAACATCAAAGATCAATCAACACTACCTTACGAGAAAAGACTGTCCAGGAACCATACTAATCCGAAATGAATCCGAGTAATCAACGGGCCTATAGTTGAGGAAACTTGAATTTCAATTATTCACACAGCAAAGGAAAGGAAAGCGGTACTAGATTACGCCATCGCTTCTTTTGTACATGTGAACTGCTTCCGAAGCTTTCAAATAGAACACCGACAAGAAAGTGATCACTTACCTCAAAACATGTCTTTAAATAGAAGTGATCAAGTAATTCCACCAATGAAACCTTTAGGGGCAATCACAGTAGCACATCAATTAATGTACATAAAAAGGACCTCAACCGTAGAAATGAAAATAGTTAATATGTTCAACTACAACACCAACAGTTCAACATTCCTGGAGTTGGTTAAAAGTAAAGAAGGTGCCTATGAACCCATACTACAGTAATGAATTCATTAACTATCTAAGAACCAAAATTGTTAAACAGTAGCAGAAATAATGTCTATTCCATCAGAAAAC
The DNA here is from genome assembly GCF_964261635.1 of Lissotriton helveticus. Lineage (NCBI taxonomy): Eukaryota > Metazoa > Chordata > Amphibia > Caudata > Salamandridae > Lissotriton > Lissotriton helveticus. The sequence goes on along the minus strand of NC_136071.1, from coordinate 971,138,111 downwards.
TACAAAAACAATGGTTCACATTGGACGTATGCAACAAGAATAGGGAATTTGAAAACACAGCTAGAAAGATTAAATAAACAAATAATCACACCAATCTGTCTTCAGAACTAAGATTCATTCAACAACAATATAAAAAAGATATCTGGGATGAAGTGCTCTCATAGGGATCAATAATGTTGAGGTCTGTACAAGGTGTGGAAACCAAGAACTCTATGGAATTTTGGACCCATGCCAACCAAGTATCAGACAAAAAATAATTCCTAGGAGCGATAGTATTACAGCAACTTCATGGATCAAGTTTGTAAGTTGCATGTCAAGATTATCAAAACGAACAATGAGCAATGTATTACAAAGTTTTACTAGCCTTGATTATACCCACCCATGAGCTAGAACTCAATTTACCCTGAATAGATTTGTCAACTGAAAAAACTATGCATTTCTAGAAAGAATAGTGCCAACTGACACATGTTCACCTAGGATGGCGCCGACAAGTTCGAGCAAGAGTGGGAGTAGGTCTACTGGTAGCTTGTATCTCAATACCGACGATCTTCAGACAACTCAAGGAAGGGTCACTAAAATTTTGTTGAAATCAAGAGCGGACGGAGCACCGGGCCCCAATGGACTACCCTCAAACGTATTCAAATCCGATATACCCCTCTGGTCGGGCCATCTAACCAACCTTTTCAATTACTCCCTTAGAACCTCGATAATACCGGACTCTTGGCGTGGAGCAATAATCCATCCAATCTATAAATCAGGTCCCCATTCATCTCCAAACAACTACAGACTGATAGCTCTTTTGGACGTTGAGGCTAAACATTATGCGAGCATTCTCCTGAGCGAGCTGAGAGCATGGGCAGACGAGAACAATCTGATACCAATGAACCAAACAGGCTTCACTGCCAAATCCGGGACCATGACCAACCTATTGACATTAGCCATCATTGTTGATAAAGTTTGTTTAACATCTAGGGCTGTATTTTGTTGCTTTGTTGACTTTAAAGCCGCTTTTGATAGGGTTCCCAGGGCAGCTTTATGGGAAAAGTTAAGGAGATGGGGAATCCCTCGAAAAATTCTGGAGGCAATCATTCAGCTACATTCAGGTACATGGGTTCAGGTGAAGTTGGGGTCCGGCACACACCTTTCTCGTAAAATCATGACTACTAGGGGTGTCAAACAGGGCTGTGTGCTGGCCCCTCTTCTTTTTAATTTGTTTATTGCTGACCTGACAACAACTTTAGATGAAACCAATAGCCACCCTCCAAAGATGGGTGGTGTCCCCATAAGTAACCTGCTTTACGCGGATGACTTGGTGCTTTTCAGTCTAACACGCGTCGGCTTACAAAGGCTCCTGGTACAACTACACAACTATACCGCTGCAAACCAGTTCGAGGTTAACCTAAAGAAAACCCAAGTGGTTACCTTTGGGAAAAAAAGAAAAGCAGGGGGAGGATGGTCGTATAACAACATGACCACTGCAGTAGGCAGTGTATATAAATACCTAGGGGTCAATCTTGACTTAAGGGGCAACTTTGCGAAACAACGTAAGGAGATATCTGCTAAAGCTGTGACTTTACAGGTGACCCTCTCCAAGCTCTTGAAAAAACTGTCTGGCCCAAGTCTAACCCCTCTACTAGAGGTCATGAGAGCAAAGATTGGTCCGACACTGTCATATGGTAACGAGATATTCAGGGGTAAATTAAACACGAATTTAAACCAACACGTGACTAACATTTACAAAAAAGTCCTCCATTTGCCCAGTAATGCCTCTGCTGCACAGATTAGGCTAGAACTCGGCCTATTAAATTACGAAGTCTCCAGCATCGGCACATTCCTAAATCTCAACCATAAACTCAGACAGGCAGACACAGGCTCACTTGAGTCACTAGTCTGGCAAGACATTTCTGAGAAAAATTCAGGGGGCACGTATAGTCGTCTTTTCAAGGAGTACATTCAAGAACTCTCCGCAGGCGACCTATGGGATCTTAACCCAAGTATGACAGTATTCAAATCCCTCATTAAGAAAAGTGTCCCAATAAGTTCGTTTATTATGGATAAAAACCATCTTGCCAAACGTAGACACGCATGGGCCGTTATGAATTCGTACGGGCGATCAGCTCCTGCAACCTATCTGTCCTGCACCTACCCCTCATACCTAAAACTTAGTTTTATGGCCATGAGACTTGGTGACTGGCAATTTTTAAAAGATCTGCCAGGCTGGCGTCGCACGACAGATGAAATATGGTGCAGAGGGTGCGGCAGGACGGCTGAAACCCTGGAGCATGTGGTTTGTCTTTGCCCAGCACTCATGGCACAGCGCAGACGCAAACTGAAAGTGTAGTGGAATAGGTTGGGAATCCGGTCCTGCAGACAGGCAATCATTGTGGCCCTATGTCCAGAAAAAACAGCTTTAAATATTGCCCTTACATTGTTTATACGCCTTGCATATCGCAGCTTTCTGCATGCTCCCCTCGTGTTGGGAATAGCTTAAATCTAATCGTATTACTTGTAACTTGATAAAAGACCCTCATCCATTACTGCACTATCATGATTTGCTGCTATTGATCTGCTGTTGCTATTTTTATTTGATATCTTTTTAACTTTTATAACTATTTATTAACGGTGGGTTAGCCAATAAGTTTAATACTGTAAATTACTGTATAACAACCTCCGTACTTTTAAAGTTATTTTTAACGCAACCCGGACTGTTTAACAGGGGGGCGAACATTGCAATGTGATAAGCCTGCATCCATTTAAAGTTGATTATTGATGTCAGTTTTGCTTTTACAATGTATATTGCTGTCGGTGCTTCTTTTAAGGATATTGTTTTATATCCAAATAAAGATTATTATTATAAACTATGCATTTCTAGAAAACTCAAAAGGGCCACCACCAAGCAAATATAGAAAATAATAGAGAACAGTAAAAATGAGACAACGTTGGGATCAAATGCTATGCTATCCATCAGCAGTTTTTAAATCAAATTCTAAGTACTGGTTTGGAAACTCTGAACACATCTTTTTGAGAGATGCTATAATGCAGTATGTGCTCCACTGTCTTGGCAAGATACCCTTCTATATCCAACTCTACCAAAAGGCAATAAAAAAGATTCAGTGACTTGCATATTACCTGCCTTACTGGACATAGATCCTGCTAGATGATTTGAAAACATGGGCAAAATAAAAAACAAATCCATGGTTCTGAATCGTCTTCTGGACAAACAGCAGTACACTAGACAATATCGTAGCAATCAGCTTAGTAGGGCACAAAGCAACCAAAGCACACAGTCAACTACATACTTGTAGACTGCAAAAAAGTATTTGACTCCATCAGTAGCGATCTACTTTCAGCCACACTTAGCAAATGGGGAATCTCAGATAAACTGCTGAACACCATCAGGAGCTTATATTAAAAAGACCTGGATCCAAGTTAAATTAGGGGACAAAAGGTCCCTGACCGAAAACATCTCTGTTAACAAAGGAATCAAACAGTGTTGTGTTCTTGCTCCCTTATTTTCAATCTCTTTATTTCTGATATAGAATCAACATTAACTAACTCAAGAGCCTGTTCACCCAAGCTACATGATTGCCTGGTAAACATAATGCAATTTGCAGACGGTACTTTTAGATCACAGTCAAATAGGATTACAGCTTACACTAAAGCATTTCCATTCCTATGGGCACAAAACCTATTAATTGAAAGAGAACAATTACGAGAAAAGCAAGGCGACATTAGTTGCTTTAAAAAAAGTGCAAGAGCCATTTTGGAAAATAGCGGGGAAAATGATCGAAACTGTACACATATACCCCTATCTTGGTGTCACACTTCTTAAAAAAGTGACCTTGAAGCACATCTACAGGCCACACAAAAAGCAAAGCAACATCATTAAGATTTGCACTCCTAAAACTGTCCAAAGTCTCGGTGTACCCTTTTTGTCACCACTTTTAAAGGTCCTAAAAGCAAGTGTACATCAACTTTAACCTATTGCCTTTGAAAAGTGTCCAGACAAAATGAATACATGGCTAAACCTGGTGCAAAGTACTATTCAGAATGATCCTCAATATGTCATAATTATCAAGCAAATGACAAATTTGATAAGCATTGGAGATAATGACTCTGCAACTAAATGCAAATGGTTCAGTGTTAAGGAATTGGTGCAGTGTTATGGTGTAGAATGAAAAGAACGAAGAAAAATTCCTTTAAGGGAATTCTGTGTCAAGAATTTGGAAACCCGACAGTTTGAATCATTACACACTGGCATAATACAATCTCAAAGGTTTTACAAGAGCTACGAACGTCTAAAAAGTGGAAACAAGTACTGTCCTATCCCAACTTCAAATGCCTCTTGAAGAAACTTATTTTATTACTGCTCTGCGGTAAAGGGTTTAAACAAATCTACCAACTGTACGCATTCTAGCCTAATTAATGGTAATTCCAGAAAAACATGTTTTTTTAACACATATCGTGCAGATTCAAAAGCATGCACACTTAGGATAAAATATGTGCCATTACTTTTTGGGATTTTTTTATTCACAAGAAATAAGACAATCAAAGAAACAGAAAAGGGATAGTCTAGCCTGCAGCGATTATCACAAAGGAAGCTTATCTCACATTAAACGTGTTGCCCAACATTTCCTATACAACATAGATGATTTCTACTACCAACCTTTAAGAGATTGGGCATATGAAAATGTAAAGACACAGTCTTTGATTTCAAAAGATGGCTTCTTCATTGTCAACTCTATATGATTCATGAATTTAGTACACAGAACACTGGACATCCAATAATTACGTTGTCGATCCAGAGTAGACAAAGAAAAAAATGAATGTATAATGCACAATTCTACATAAGGAAATGCTAACAGGCCACTAAATTACTACTGTCACTGCAAGGTTCCAAATATTTACGATAGACTGAGAAAGTTTGGGCCATAGATCAGAGATCTCTTGAGGGTGAGGTTGTTGATTGCTGAGGGCATTTCTGGGGTGGGCTTCAAAATTGAGATCTCTTGAAATGTAGAACTTCAATAGAAATCTGTTTCCGCTGGCTAACTTTTGTCTACAAAAATATTATTTCACTGAACCTATTTTTAACATTTGCAGTTTCATTTTAGATTTTTATACATCTGTCTATTAAATATTCAAATGTTTTATCACACTCCTGAGAACGACCAACACAAATCTAGGATGAACAAGGGTTGACCAGGTGGCGACGATAATGGGCCCGGGGAGCAGCAAATATGTACAGAACAGTTGTGCGACACCCTCGATTACAAGTAACGATTGTAATGTTTCACCTTTCCTCATTGTCATTTGTAATCTTGTATCTGGGAGTTGTTGGCCTCAGGGCACCTGATGTTGTGCATAGGATGATTGTATATCAACGCCTGCTGCACTGTTTGTCAAAAAACCAAAAATAAACTTTAAAAAAAAAAGTTACACCAAATTATTGTTTTTATTATTGTTGTAATGGTTTTAACCAGATGAACAATCAAAATGTGCAGTGTCTTACAGCGAGGCGATGTGGCCTGCAGACTTCGGAACTGAGGAACCACTGAATATAACCATGGTAACAAATAGTCTGCATATTATCAATGGCTGCAGCCCTTCAGTTCTTATTGTAGTGATAGAAAGCAGGAATTACGAAATACACAACTTTGGACTATATTCTTTCTCTGCTTCTCACACAAGATGGTCCCTTCTGGCTCGGCCTAGAATTATATCCTCGGTCACAAAATGCTAGTACTTTAAAGGTAAAAAAAAGCCACATTTCTTGCACATTTCGCATTCTAAGAAAACGGGACACCGTGTTCGCACAAAGATTTTCTCCTGTGTCCTTTCAGCTCGTTAGAAGCACATTCGGCTTTGGCAGTACAGGAATAAGTCAGCTCGAGATCGTACCACTAGAAAAGAGAACATTAAGTATCTGAGGTTTGACAGTTACTTTCCCATTATATTCCCCAAAAAGAATGAAGAAAAAATTGGAATGATTTGTGGTCTATTGAAAGGACCTGTTCTAAACCTCTACATGAAGACCTCATTTTCCCATTTCAGTCTTTCTTCTTATAGTTGCAAGCCAAAAGGATTTGCTCCTTAACTAAAAATTATGATAATTGAATAGAAAAGACTAAAACGATACTTCTATCTGCTTATTAAATACATCCAAACTTGCTTTAAAAATCCTCCATCTGAGCAGCAAATAGATAAACAAGCATTGGCATAGTCAATAGGTCTCGCCTTTGGGACCTCATAAGTGTTTAGGTAGAGCTAGGCTGACTCTAGGTTCGACCTAAACAGCCAGTTCATAAGGAAGACCGACCATGGCGCAGCCAAACAAGGCCATGCATAGGAGTGAGCAGAAAACCTGCCACAGGGCGAGTTTTAAGGGAAAAGCCACGGGAGAAGTTCTCTTGAACTACAAAGGATAGAGTGAGCATGTTTATTTAAAATTAATAATCAAAGATTTTGTTCTACTTCGCATTTTCGTCCAACAGGAAGCGGAAGAACCAGTTTTACAGCATGCCTGTTTAATTGATCAAAAGTTCCTGAAACTCGTGGCCAGGGCTTGAAGAGGGCCAGGTCCTGCCGTTGCTAAGCACTGGCAGTTTTTAGGTCTCGCGACCTATCGATGCGCGCATGCGCATCGAGCGGAGCGAGAATTCAAGTGGCGAACACATCATGAAACCACCAGCTTTTTGCTGGCGTTTTCATGCAGTTCACGTGAACCACGTGTTCAAACATGAACGCGCATCAGCCTCCCTCCATTTGCCGCACAGCACATCAAAGGGCTTCGCCCAGCGTGCGCTCTGCGGCTTCTCGGCTTCTCCTCCCCTAATTAGTCATTTTCGCCGCTCCCCTGCCCGCCGTGTCGCATTTCTCCTCCCCCCTCCCCTTCTCTGCCTTCTGCCTTCCTTTCCCGGCACACGCATTTTTTTTTTTTTTACAAGCGAGCATGTTTAGCGCCACGCACAGTTTTGGTGTTCATAGTTTTGTTTTCTTGAAGCCTTGCACTGTATTTCCTTCCGGAAGGCTTTTTTATGACTCACGCATTTTTTTTTTTTTTACAAGCAAGCATGTTTAGCGCCACGCACAGTTTTGGTGTTCATAGTTTTGTTTTCTTGAAGCCTTGCACTGTATTTCCTTCCGGAAGGCTTTTTTATGACTCGCACAAAAAGCACTTTTTTTGTATTAGCCCCTTTCTCTCAGACAAGGTGATAAAAGCAAACACTTTTTGAGGCACAATAAATCCATTTTATGTCATTTCTGCGCTTTTAGTTGTACAATACGGGCCCACTTAATCCCCCCCGCACTCCCCCCTCCCCTTCTCTGCCTTCTGCCTTCCTTTCCCGGCGCACGCATTTTTTTTTTTTTGCAAGCATGTTTAGCGCCACGCACAGTTTTGGTGTTCATAGTTTTGTTTTCTTAAAGCCTTGCACTGTATTTCCTTCCGGAAGGCTTTTTTATGACTCGCACAAAAAGCACTTTTTTTGTATTAGCCCCTTTCTCTCAGACAAGGTGATAAAAGCAAACACTTTTTGAGGCACAATAAATCCATTTTATGTCATTTCTGCGCTTTTAGTTGTACAATACGGGCCCACTTAATCCCCCCCGCAATGGAGCGCATTTCCTGAAAGTGACAGTTTCACAGGTACGTGTTAGTACTGACGTCAGCGACCAACCAGAACACCTCCATAATTAAGAACGCTGCATGTTGTTCCATAGCTGCAGCGACGACAGTGAACAAACTCAAGATCATATCCAGTCATGCATGATACATTACTGGGGAGTAAAACAAGCATTGCCAATAGGTCTCGCTTGTGGGACCTTATAAGTATTTAGTTTTGCAGCACAATATCCTTGTTGCATAATCGGATATTGTGCTGCAAAACTAAATACTTATAAGGTCCCCAAGCGAGACCTATTGGCAATGCCAATGCTTGTTAAAAGTAGGTGCTGAAACGGGTCCCTATCGTGCTCTCCATTTTTGCCCTCAGGGTGACAAAAAATAAACAACCTGCAGCAGTACCACCATTCACCGCTTTTTATGTAACTTCACTTTTATACTGCGCAAACCTAGCCGAAGATATTGGTGCGCTTTGCATAACCACCAGTTACAAATCACAATTGTTTTAATAACAGGCTTTTGAGCCACGTCAGGCTTGAACATACTCTCCCAGCTGGAACGCCAGCAGCTTTAGCCTAACACCACAACCTCACCCAGAAGAAGAAATAATTTTCAATATTGGATACAATGAAGCCATAGTTGTTGCTTATTTTATGCAACTTACAACCATTGACAAAGTCAAGTGTTTTAGGTGTAATGGATGTACAAATCTGGCAAAATGCCAATTCGGCCCACTATGCTAAGTACATACTTTTAGCTTAAGTATTTTAAGCCACGCCCTTAATTACATCAGCCACGCTCCTATGAGAAACCCCCCAGTTTCTTCATCCCACTTAAAGCCCTGCCCTGGCTCAATGGAAAGCACGTCAACAAACGGCTGCAGTGTCATATTTCAGTTTCGTATAAGTCACTGCACCAAGAGAGCCTGGGCATACCAAATATAATGAATATAAAGCACTCTCGAGCTCTCTCACATGCTCACTTCATAGCAACAAACACACGAGCAGTGCCGCATTCACCATGACAGAACCAGCCCACTAAGAACCTAACACACTTCACTAACTCTTCATGCATTGGCCATACTCCTCCTACTACAACCACACACCAGTCTAACCGAGCACACAGGTTCACTTGTTATCGGTACATACAGTTAGAGTGCCACAATGCCGCACTAGTGCCAGTGGTGCGCTATACAAGTGCCTGATAGCATAAAGTGTGGTTGTACGGGTTCACGGAATTAAAAAACAAAACAAAATGGAGGCCAAATGTTGCATTTTTCAATCGCTAAAAAGTGACTAAAAAGTCAACTTTTTCACAGACAATTCCGAAAAAAGGGGAGACATGCCATCCGTAACATAGTTCACTGTGAATACAAGTCACAGTTGCACAAACCATAATGTACCAACACTGGGGGAAGTCAAGGCCTGCACAACAGAACAGTAAATCTCTTCTAAAAAAGCATGAACTCACACTTCTGCGCATGATTATACCGTAGCACACTAGAATGGAAGAAGATGTCAAAGAGCATACTTCGTTATGGACTCATGCTGCACTAGCATTTCTGTACACGCATTTCTTCTCTCTTCTTGAGTAGAGAAAGGGGACAGAGAATCACAGGGGGCGAGAGAGGGCAACACGGAAACACAGCATCATGGCCAGTGAAAGAATCCCGGCACCAGGGCCAGTCGTCAGGGCATTGACAAAACAGCCACAAGGCGGGACAAATATACAATATCCACTAACGAAAGTCATGGAATTTTTATAGGCAGACTAAGTAACCAATGAAAATGTGGTAGGTGTTTTCAAAAGCCCAGAGGGATTACAAGAAGTCTCACAAAGCAGCGCGTGCGCGCTGACTCTAGGTTCGACCTAAAAGGTATAAATCCACCCTTTAATCTGGAAAACAAACAAGTGTGTGCGGAAAATCTCTGCAGATGAGGTTATTCACTGTTTACAAACAAACCATACACACAATTAGCATCCAGGGTAGAGAGTTGAACCTGGACAGCTTCTTTTATAGACTATAATTAACACTATATGCCCGCACAAGAAGCATTTCATGGCTGCCGTGTATCGGGCATCATCTGACTCAGGCCTCTCTTCCATTTTATGATCTGGCTTGACAGTGCAGCTGTCGCCAGAAAATTATCGTGGTACCATAGAGAAGGGCTTTGGCTCCACCCACGTGTTGGGAGCCAGGAGTACATGTTTTCATTGGGCAGAAGTTGAGTGCTTTCAGAAAAAAATGCTTGCTCTCCACACAGCTGTGCTAATTTTGTTTATTTATCCTGCTGCCTAAGCTTGAACTGAACTTTCAGGGGCCACACATGACATTGGAATCCTATTAAAGGGTCTTAGATAACTACATGATTTATGTTTTCTCAGGCAGCGCCACAGATGGGAGGGGGCAGTCATTAAAGTACATGGATTTTTAAGTCTGGTTAGTTAGTGCACCGGTCACCTGACCTTTTAACCTACACCAATATTGTACAGTTCATTGCTTCCACACAAATGTTTACTAGAAATGCTCCACATTACCATACAACAGTCATTTAAAGGCAGATCTCTATGCATTGTCAATGCTTGTTTATTATTTTAACATCAGGATGCACATTTTTTCTTCAGCTACTCATTCCAAATGGAGATTGGTTTGTATGTGGGGCATACAGCTCCTCCTCGTTCTGCTGCCAGATGAAAAGCAGTACTCTCTCTGAAATTACAATTTGCCGTCTTCATCCCCTGCTTCGTTGGCACCCAATTAAAGCGGTGATGTTTGGTAATGTGGTTTGAAATTGTGCCTATATACAAAAAGGGCAACAAGCACGATGGGGCCAATTACAGACCTATCAGTCCAACAGATACCTCGCAAAAAGTTGATGCAAAACAGATTTTAAGCAAACTCAATCATTGGATGGACGAGAACAAGAGCGAGTACAGATGACCAGGTCTTTAGGCTTTTGTGTATAACATGGAAATATGTTAATCTGAAGGTGGGGCATTTGTATGTAGCTTTTATAGATTTAAAAGCCGCTTTTGATTTTGTGCCAAGGGGATCGACGACAAGGAGTACCCGATGAAATCCTGACTCAGATTATTAGGTTCCACCAAGACAACCATGCTAAAGTTCGTTGGGGCCTTGGAGGAGAACTTACTGATGCTATCCCTATTAAGAAGGGTGTGAGACAGGGGTGCATAGTGACGCCTAGCCGTTCCTTACTACATGTTAACAATATTGTCCAATACTTACAGAAATGTAACCCACTGCACGAGGCCACGCCCCCCGCCACTATATAAACAGAGCTGATCACGAGCTCCCCAGATTCAAACACTCCTGAGGCTCAGCCGGGAGGTAGCTTTTTCGCGCTAAAGACTGCTTTTTAAGAAAATTGATTTTAAAACTTGTGTAAATAATTGTATTTGAACTGCTCACTCCTACCTCGATTTTGAGAGGTCCTGTTGCCATCCCTGACCCTGCGCAGCCGAGTTAAACGCTGCCAGAGACAGGCTTCGTTTTTCCTTCGTGCCGCCATCGGCGAGCCTGACCAGAGGCCACGCCCACTGCACGAGGCCACGCCCCCGGCCCCCACCATAAAAACATGTGTCTCACACGTTCGCGCAGCGGGCGTGCCTAAAGCCCGTCTGGGCCCGTCCGGGCCCAGCCGGACCCAGGCCCAGGCACTCTGCCGAATCTGTTTCATGAACGGCTGGTGTACACAAGTGACATGCTCCACGCTCTTCACCCGGAAAAAAAGCAGGAATGCCGATATATCCACACTGAAGGTACACCCTATATCAACTGTGCACGCTGCAACCCAACCGCGCAGAGCACGGGAAAGCATGGATTGCAGATGGGCCTCCTTAACTGCCGCTCCCTCCCCAAGCATGTGCTTGAAATCAACCTGCTGATACTTGACCAAGACCTGGACGTATTATTTCTCACAGAAACCTGGCTCTCCGTTAGCTCAGATTCTGACATTGTCAACGCCCTCCCCCCAGGCTATCTTATTCAAACCCAGCATAGACCCACAGGGAGAGGAGGGGGGCTGGCAATAGTTCACAGAGAACATCTTGTCTGTAGAATCAACAACACCTACATTGAGGATTGCGAAAGCTGTTCCTTCGCCGTTCAAACCTCTCCGACACACTCCATCTCAGGACTGCTGATCTATCGCCCTCCGGGTACTCCAGGGAAATTCATTAACGCTCTCACCGACACGGTATCACAATTAGCTTCTTCCGCCTCTAATTTCCTCCTCGTGGGCGATCTCAATCTTCACTTTACAGACCCCACAGACTCCTCAGCATTCGACCTCCTTCAGGACCTTATGTCATTCCACATCCGGCTGGTCAATCACGAACCCACCCATGACAAGGGACACCTTCTGGATCCCGTCTTTACCAACATGGCGGACATCACTACTGGACCCCCCCCTCCCTCTTCCATGGACAGACCACCTCGTAATCCCCATTTCCTGTCATCTCTACATAGCACCCCCCCATTCCTCGAAAATCCGGACTACCGACCGGCGTTGGCACAAGCTAGTACCGGCGGAATGGACCAGGACTCTTTCAGACTCCATACCCACCCTCTCCTCGGACCCTGTCACTGCTGACGAACAGTTTAATTCCTGGGTCACTTCCTCGTTGGACCAACTCCTTCCTAAAACCACCACTCTTAAACACACCAAACGAGTGAATCCCGCCCCTTGGTATACACCGGAGCTTAAGTCCCTGAGACAGGAATGCAAGAGAACGGAACGTTCCTGGAGAAACGATAAGTCCAACGTAAGGAAGGGCGTCTACCACACCGCGTTACAAATGTATAAAACCACTCTGCGTAAGACCAAAAGTCTATTCTTCCAAGAAAGAATAGAAAACTCCGCCTGCTCCAGTAAGGAATCTTTCACTATTTTAAAAGAACTCCTCAAGGTCCCAGCCCCCGGACCTAAACACCCACCAGACCCGAAGGCAGATGAGGAAAAATGCTACAAACTAGCTAACTTCTTCACGGAGAAGATCCAGAAAATCCTCGACTCCATCCCAATCACAAACCCAAGTGAAAATAAAGAGACCAATCACTCTCCCACCTCCCCCTGTCTCACCTCATGGGGACAGGTGACGGCCGAAGAGGTCGAAAATACTCTTAACAGCATCAAAAGCGGATCACCCAGGGACCCTGTGCCGCTACGTTTCCTCAAGAGAGTAGCACCCACGATCGCTCCCCCTCTCACCCATCTGATCAACGCTTCACTGCAACAGGGAGTCGTCCCCTCTAGCTGGAAGGCGGCGGTCGTTAAGGCGCTACTAAAAAAACCTTCTCTGGACCCTGTGGACTTAGCCAACTACAGGCCAATTTCTCTTCTCCCCGGGACCAGCAAGGTTGCCGAAAAGCTTGTGAATAGGAAACTTTCACAATTTTTGGAAAACAATAATCGGCTGAAAAGCTCGCAGACGGGTTTCCGCCCAGGGCAGGGCACCGACATCGCCCTCCTCGTGGCGGTGGAGGAGGCCAGAGCACTTCTAGACACAGGAGGATCAGTGGCAGTGATCCTCCTCGACCTCAGTGCGGCCTTCGACACCGTTAACCACGAACTCCTTATTCACCGACTCAGGAGTGTCGGTGTAGAAGGAACCGCACTGTCCAGGCTATCGTCCTTTCTAGATCGTTGCTCCTTTCAGATCTGGGCGAATAACACCCGGTCCTCCGAAACACCCCTCCAATGTGGCGTACCTCAGGGCTCCTCCCTGAGTCCCACATTATTTAACATCTACATGTCCCCATTGGAGGAGGTCGTCACCCCGTTCGGAGTGAGGATTGTTAGCTATGCCGACGACACACAATTAGTGGTGTCCCTATCCCACCCAAGCCAACAACCTGCGGACCTTTATAACTGTCTAGCGCAGATACAAGGTTGGATGAACCGGTCATCTCTGAAACTCAACGGCTCAAAGACTGACGTTCTCCTCCTTGGGCAGAAGGGGCTTTCCCTTTCACATAACATCTGGCCACCCTGCCTAGGCTTGCCTCCCGACCCGAAACCCGAGGTTAAAAGCTTGGGAGTGTGGCTCGAAAAGGATCTGACGTTTACAACGCAAGCAAAGAAAGTAGCCGGGACATGCTTCGGGCTCCTCAAATCTATTCAAAAGATCTTGCCCCTACTCCCCCCCTCCTCCCAGAGACTGTTGATCCAGGGCCTGATACTATCGAGGCTCGACTACAGTAATTCCATCTATCTAGGCGCCCCGGAGGCAACCTTAAATAAGTTACAAAGGATTCAAAATGCAGCGGCCCGGATCCTCACCAACACTTCGGTCAGAGCCTCGGCCAAACCAGCCTTGAAGCTCCTTCACTGGCTCCCGGTAAGAGAACGAGTGAAGTTCAAAGCCCTCTGCCTGGCTCACAGACTGCTTCAAAACAAAGGCCCCCCGATCCTAACAGAATTCATCAAACCATATAAAGCCCCTAGATCCCTCCGATCCGATCAGGAACACCTCCTCGTCATTCCCAGAGTCAAGAAGGCACGCACAGGCGGAAGGCGATTCTCAGTTCACACGGCACGTCTCTGGAACGCACTTCCCCGTGACTTGAGAACAGAACCCAACTATCTACCTTTCAGGAGGCGGCTGAAAACCCACCTCTTCCCTTAACTGTAACCCCTCCCCCCTGTGCCCCCCCCCCCCTGACCTGCAGTGGTATGGATCTCAGCGCTGGGATACCCCCGGGTGACTACGCGCTTTATAAATTTTTTTAATAATAATAATAATTCACCGAAATTAGGTGGGGTTCCCATATCTGCATTAATGCTTGCTGATGACACTATCCTGCTGTCGCAGACACCGAGTGGGCTGCAAAGGTTACTAGACAGCTTCAGCAACTACTGCAGATAAAGTGCCTTGAAATAAACATCAGCAAGTCTAAATATATGGCTATTAGACCGCATAAGGGTTTCAAAGGAAACATTTCCGTTTACCAAAATGTATTGAAATATGTGTCGCACTTTAGCTAACTTGGAATTACAAGTGATGCAAAATTTGCATGGAAACACCCCATTAATAAAGCAAAGGCAGCCCTGCTTAAAAATTCAATGCCAATTGTAAAAAAGCTCCAGGCTACCAATTCCAAGGCAGTATCACCAGCATTGGAGGTCTATAAATATAGGGCCGAATTAGCAGCCCTTTAAGGGGCGGAACTGTGGGGAGGGGAAAATGTGAATTCTCTTGCGGTAGGATAGAACAAAATAATACGGGTGCTGTTCTATCTTCCCAAAAAAAACACTGTTTCCTTTATTTTATGATACTGGCATCAAGAAACTAGAACATCTAGCTGCTTAATGTTATAACAATTTATAAAGCACACAAATACCATCTGGTGTCTCGGACCTTCTCCTGTGTCACGAACAATGGACTGCTAGTTAAAAACCTACTTATTGAAAAGCCAGGTTTTTAATTGTTTCCTGAACGCCAGTAGGGTGGGAAGGGCTCTGATCTGAGTGGGAAGAGAATTCCATAACTTAGCCGTGGCAACCACAAAGCTTCTGTCACCCCAGTTCGATCTATATGTTCTGAGGACTGCCGGCAGGTTTGCGCTAGTAGAGCGCAGGGGTCAGCTGGGAGAGTAAATCTTCAATGAGTTCTTCAGAAACTCTAGCCCTATATTGTGCATAGTTTTATAGGCAGTGTAAGGCACCTTGAATGTTATTCTGCTTCTTATTGGTAACCAATGTAGTTGTCCTATTTATTTATTTTTAGAGTTTATATAGCGCGAACCAGACCCACGCTAGGGTATCAGAGCGCTTTACATAGGGCGTACTGAGAAACAATGAAAATGGGAACATTCAAAATAAGTAACATGGAGAAACAACAATGAGAAAGCTTATTCTGAAAGACATTTCAAAGATCATTCAAGTTCGTGTGGGTCATAAGATCTTGAGGCAGCAATGATTAGTGTGTTCAACCAACAAGAAAACAGGTTTAAGGTAGGAATTTGCTCATCAGGAATGATTTTGTTTCCTTTTTGAAAAGAGGGATAGAGGAGATTTTTCTGACGTGAGGTGGAAGGGAGTTCCAAATTCTTGGAGCTGCCCCCGAGAATGCTCTGTTGGAGGTTTTAGACTTTTTGAAACGTGAGAGTTTCAGAAGTAGATTATTCCCACTCCTAGAATGTCTGTTTCCTCCAGATAGGCTGAGTTTTTGGGCTAGGTACTGAGGGGTGTTGTGGTGCAGCGCCTTGTGTGTGATGCAAGCCCTCTTTAGGTGAATTCGAGCTTCGTAGGGTAGCCAGTTGAGTGCTTTCAGGTGTGGCGATATGTGGTCAAATTTCCTGGACCCTGTTATAAGTCTTGCGGCAGCGTTGAGACAGGCTTTTAGAGGAGCGGTTGAAAGTTTGGGAAGTCCCGCGAGGGTGGAACAACCGTACTCAAGTCTGGAAATAACTAAGGATTGGACAGCAGCTTTGAGGTCCGCGGTCTCAAGAAATGGTTTCATTTTTCTGTGATAGCGGAGATGGAAGCGGGCATTTTTAGCCAGTAAGTTGACATGGTTGTGCATATTCAGGTTCTTGTCTAGAGTGACTCCAAGTGATATGGAGGAGTCCACTACTGTTGGCGTACAGTTCAACGCCGTGATAGTTTTGATCCATTCCTTTGTCTCAGTGGCGTTCTTAGGGGGGGGGAAATTAGGAGAAACTCAGTTTTTTGCGAGTTTAGCTTGAGGAAGTTGGTTGATAGCCAATAGACTGTCTTTTCAAGGGCTGTATTCATTGACCTTGTATCTTCAATAGAGGAGATCTTGATATACAGTTGGGTGTCATCCGCATACATGTGGAACAATATGTTCTCCTGCTGAAGTAGCTCGGGGAGTGGTTCTACGTATAGGTTGAATAGCATGGGCGATAGTGTGGAGCCTTGAGGAACTCCCAGTAGGTTAAGGGAAGAGGTTGAGAGCTTGTTATTGATCAAGTAGGATTGCGTTCTATTTTCCAGGAAGGATTTGAACCACTGAAGGACTTTACCAGAGAAACCCATCCTGTGTTCTAGTCTTCTTAGTAGTTTGTCGTGGTTGACCGTATCGAAGGCGGAGGAGAGGTCGAGTAAAACTAGCAGACATGTTTTGTTGCGGTTCAGGGCTTGCAAGGCGTCATCCACTATATGTAGAATGGCTGTTTCTGTACTATGCCCGGGCCTGAAACCTGATTGGTGCGAATTCAGTAGATTGAAGTTCAAAATGTGTTGGTTTAGTTGTTGCTGAACACATTTTTCCAAGACCTTGGCTAGCATGGGAATATTGGTTATTGGTCGGAAGTTGTTGGGGTCGGAGTTATCTGCAGTAGGTTTTTTAAGGATGGGGGTGACTTGTCCTGTTTTTAAGCAATCTGGGATGTGACCTTGTGTTAGTGAGGCATTGATGATATTGGTCCAAAGAGGAGAGATGATATGGAAGAGGTGGGGTAAATAGTTCGAGGGGACAGGGTGGTTGAAGTGGTTGTTAAGTTTAGTTGTTGCAATAATATTGGTGATTTCATTGAGATCGTAGAGTTTAAACGTGGCCCAGAGAGAGTTATTTTTGGGCCTTGATAACTCAAGCATAGCAGGCATATTGACTAGATTGCTCTTAGGGGTGGCTAAATTGAGTGCTGCAGCACTAAGTTGGAGTTGCAAAGAGATCGTTTTAACAGAGAAAAATTAGGAAAATTCATCACTGCTCAACTGCGATTTCGATGTTAGGAGCGAGGATTTAGCTAATTTGTTAGATTGTTGTTTTAGAATTTCAAAGAGTTTCTTTGGTCTATCTATTCTTGGCCTTGTCAAGTTCTGATTTGAAAAAGTCTCTTTTTGATTGTAGGATACTTTTATTGTAGTAGAGTCTAAGCTGATTAGGGGAGGGATGTTGCCTCCATTTCCTTTCCGCTGATCTGAGCTTACGTCTCTCTTCATTTAATGCTTCGCTGAACCATGGATTATTGTCTTTTTCCCGAATCCTTTTGAGTTTTGGTGGATCGGCTTGCTCGAAAACTTCAGTCATTACGGAGTTGTAGTGAGCTGTGAGGTCATTGACGTCTAATCCGCTATTGGGGGGAGTAAGAACCATCTCACAGTGCGTGGCTAGGCTGCTCCAGTCGATGTTTTTAGTGTCTCTTATCCACTGTTTATGCTTACATTGTTGTGGGAAGATTTTCTTGGTGGCAGATGGAATTTGGAAGGTAATAATGTGGTGGTCTGACCAGTCACATGGCACAACCGTGAGCGAGTCAATAGTATTTTGATTAGATATGATCCAGTCAAGAGTAGAACCCTTTGAGTGAGTTGGTGTTGCGATGACTTGGGTCAGGGAATGGTCTGCTAGGAAAGTTTTAAGGGCGTTAACCTGCTTGTCCAGGGGGCTGTCCCAGTGAAGATTGAAGTCACCTAGGTAAATGTCTTTGGAGTGAGTGGAAAAGTTTGAGGTAATAATTTCCATCAGCTGTTCAGTGAATTCAGCATTCGACCCTGGAGGATGGTAAAGAATGTGTAGTTTGTAGGAGTGGGTACTAGAGGGATTAACAGAAATCCCCAAGTATTCACAGGAGACAAGAGGTTCCGCACGAATTTTTGAGATGGCGAGGTCGGACCAATGTATGTAGGCTAATCCTCCGCCTGTCTTGTGCGTTCTGTCTAATCTAATGATGTTGTAGTTGGGTGGGACAAGAAGATCTAGGCAAGGGGAGGAAGACTCCTTAAGCCAAGTTTCTGTGAGGATGATTATGTCAATTTTGCCGTTGAGGGCAAGGTCCGCGATGTCCGATGCGTGTTTTGGTGCTGACCGGCAATTCAGTAGAAGACATGTGAGCACATTTGCAGCACTCTTTACAATTGGTTCAGGGATCTCTACGTGTGCGGTTAATGATTGAAGATTATTCAAGTTTATTCCTCTAGGCCTTGGATGAGAAGTTCGCCCTGGGTCGCTAGAGACTGGGAGTATAGCGTATTCCTTTTTAATAGAAGTAGGATTGGCCACGGTATCATATTGCTGAAGAAGTGATAGGATATCACTGTCATATATGTTATTGTAGGGTCTGCAAGTGTGCAAGAATCGATCTGATAGAGGAAGTGGGATAGTTTTTATCCCCTTCTTGCCTGTACCTAGGGATTTTTTGAGCTGTTTGTGTGGACAGAGAGTTTTCAGCGAGGTGTAGGATGTTTCTAATTTCAAGGATAACGTTTTGTAAGTTTCGGACGGTGACGTCAGTCTGTGTGTTAAGAGAATCTTGATGGGCGGGGGTGCTCTGAGATAGGGTGTTGATAGAGGGGCATAAATGTGGTTGTTCTTGCTAATTCTAGAGGAGGGAGTTGGTAAGGTGTGTGCGATGCGTGGGGTGTTGCTACCACTATTTTCAGCAAATGTAGGAGGCGGCCCGGGCCGAAGGTCCTCCGAAGGCACTGTTAGGGTGGGGGAGGGAGTTAGATTAAGAGATAACTTGGATGGATTGACGGGTTGGCTTTTTAAAGCACAGCGTTGATGGGAAATGTTAGTGCTATTAACAGTGGTTTTGGGTGGGGTAGTCGGACGTTGGTCTTCATGGTAGGCTGAGGGGTGGAGGTTGGACCCTGCGGAGCAGACAGAGGGTTGCTGGCCTGGCAATTTAAAACACTGCGATGATGGTGATTGCTAGAGCTAATGCTACTAGCCGCAGTTCTGAGTAGAGTAGGGGGTCGTTGATCATCCGTAGATGAAGGCGTAGTAAGAGTGGTAAGGTCCTGCGAGACGCTCAGAGTGATGGTGGTGTGGGTTTTTTAGGGTGAGGAAGTAATGATCAAATAGTTCTAGATCCTTGTTGGATGCTTGAATGAGCACAGTGCCGTTTTTGTAGGATGTAATGTTCAGTGTAGCTCTGAAGTTTTGCGAGGTAGTCTTAGTAATCCTAGTTCCGAAAGGGATATTTTTATGTTCCTGGATGTTTAATAACTTGGAAAAGGTCAGTCGCCATTTTGCAATTTTTCTTGTGAAAAATATGAGGTTATTGAGTATGGTGCCTTTTTTGACATTAAAGGAGGGATCTAGGAACAAGGTATCAGGGTTTTTTCTGAGTAGATTGTGCTTGAAGGTTTTAGAGGCAGTTTTCGACAGATTAGGTGGGTATTGAATAGAGTATGCGCTGTTTCCCTCTAGTATCATGTTCGATCCCGCCATGGAGTAAATCTTCCTTTGTATCGTGGGGGATCAATCGTAGGACACAATAGAACATCAAGCACAGGTTTCCATGAGGTTATACGAGAGTGATAAATTCTCAATTAGAAGTAAGTTGTTGCAGGACGTCAGCAGTTTTGTTGGATGGTAAGTTGAGTAGAAACTCTAAATATGGCAATTTAAACGTGAAGGGTGGCTGACAGATCTTAAGAGACTAAGGCCTGTCCGATAATAAGGTGTTGATAGCATAGACATTAGCCGTTACAAGATGGCTGCCGTTTTAGTCACCCGTCGAAGCTGCTGTGGTGATCATGATAAAAATGGGGTTTCCCATTCCTTAAGGGTCATCTCTTTGCAAGGTAGTTATACCGAAGAAATTGCAGATTAAGTAGGAGCCATTTTAAATGCTTATACGGTCAAATGGCTTAACCAAACTAGGTAGGTCTGTGCAATCAGGGATTCACTCCCCTAATAGGCTGAGAACTGAACTGAACCCATACCTTTAAATTTATACGCAGAGGTCCTCACTAACTCTCCTTCTTTCAGGATCATGTGTCAAGACCATATTCCAACTTCTGCAGGCAGGCGAAGAAGCATCTTGCAGTCAACAGGGGCCGGACATCATGTGCCTTCGCACTGCAATATACACAACAGAGGAGATAATGTAGGCTGTAGGCTCCTGGGGCAATACGACGATTTGGCAGTATCCCGGGCGGGCAGCCCCAAGGGGTCTCACGGGATCACCAGCTGTGCTAATAACGGCAGCGCTCCGGCGACTCCCACAATGCGGAGGGATCCCCGCGATGGCTCCTGTGCTTGCAGGGGCCACCGGCGATGACGGCGACGCTCCGTATACTCCTGGTGTGAAGGGGGACACCCCACAGGCTCCCCAGGCTCCGGCGACTCCAGGGGTCACACTCCGATGGCGGTGATGCTCCGGTGAGTCCCGATGTGCGGTGGACCGTCCCGCTGGCTCCTGCGACTCCGGGGGTTCCTCTCGCTGGCGGCGATGATCCGGTGTCTCCCTATTTGAAGGGGAAACTCCCGAAGGCTCCGACAAATCCGGGGCTTACTGACGATGGTGGCGGTATTCCAGTGACTCCCGAAGCGAGGGGGGTCACCCGCACAGGCTCCAGCGGCTCCAGGGGTCACTCTCGATGTCGGTGAAGCTACGTTGAATCCCGCTGTTATGGCGACAATCCCGATGGCTCCGGTGCCCTAGTGCGGATCTACTCTTCAACCCGACTGAAGTGGCTGCATGGAGCTGGAGAGTGACTTGTCTCGAATCTTCGACCTATTGAGGTAAAAGTTGTGCAAAACTTTCCCGGAGGTCTCTTGTTCCCTTGTTGCGTTGCTAGTTACGGTAGATGGGCACAGTGGCTGGGATTATTAGGGATATACAGCTATTCGCTATCCCTTACCCCCGGCGCTCCTCAAAGCACCTCTGCTCCGTCGGCCATCTTGTCTGATCACCTTAGAGACAGAATGACATTTTGGTGTGGCAGAGAGCATCCTAGCGGCTGCGTTCTGAACCAGCTAGAACTTATTTAAAACTGTTTCCTGAGCGTTGATAAGTAAACTGTTGCAATAGTCCACTTTGGACAATACCAAGGCAGATATGAACATTTTCCTAGCTTCACCCGGGATAAAAGAGAACAGTCTTTTTTACCATTCTGAGGGTATAAAAGCAAGAAGAGACCACAGAGTTAACATGGTATTTATAGGACAGCTTGTCGTCAAGGACAGCACCAAGTTTTTTGGCCTTAGTAACTGGGAAAGGGGCTGTCCCAGATAATCTGGCCACCAGCGGGAGGACCAGACAGGAGAAAGGATACCAAAAACCATTACCTCCTTCTTGGAAGAATTCAGTTTGAGGCAATGTCTGGACATCCAAGCGCTGATCGTCAGCACACCATCATGGAAGTTGACTAAGATGCTTTCACTGCTTTAATGAACAGAGAGAACGATTTGTGTTTCATCTGTGTATGACGTGAGCGCTAACCCAAAAGATTTGATCACTCATGCCAGATCAGTAACATAAATGTTAAAAAGCGTGTGACTGATGGAGGAGCCCTGCGGAGGAAGTGAGAAGAGGGGAGAGTAAAAACGCCCAGTTTGACTAGTTGAACTCGGTTAGATAAAAAGGATGCCAAGAAAGATTTGGCCTTGTTCCTAATACCTAGGGAGGAAATACAGTTGATCACAAAACCATGATCAACTGCATCAAAGGCTGCTGATGAATCCAGTAAGACAAGCGCTGCTGCTCCTCCTCTGTCTAGAGCGAACCTTATCTCCTTGGTGACTTTGATGAGCGCGGTCTCCGTAGTATGGCTTTTCCTAAAGCCGAATTGAGTTTCATCCAGCAAATTGTGGTCATATATGTATTGGGACAGTTGACCATTCATTACCTTTTCAGCAAGTTTGGCAGGTAAAGGGAGACGCGCAATGGGCTGATAGTTATTAGTTTCAGCAGGGTCAAGATTGGTTTTTTTTAATAGCGGAAGGATAGACGCCTTTTTCCATTGTGAGGGATAGACACCTGAAATAAACATGGAGTTAAAAAGGCCTGGGTAGTACCTATGAGTTCCGGAATCACTTTCAAGACAGTCGGAGGACACGGATCAAGGGGTGAGGCTGATTTAGCAGAGCTCACCAAATCTATTACCTGTCCCAGGGAGATTGGCGTGAATTACCTAAGAGAAAAACTATCAGGTAGCTCGGTGTGGGAGTCGGTCTGACACGTGGTTGCGGAGGAAGTATGAAAGTTAGAATAGACTAGATCTACTTTAGCCTGAAAACTGAGAGCTAAAGAATCGCAAAACGCTTTAGTCGCTTTGTTAGCGTGGCTACTTGAAGGAGCTGCAAGTTTGGATACCACCTGAAACCGTTGTTTGGTGGAGTCTTGAGCAGATTCTATTTCCTGTGTGTAGCTACTCTTCTCCTTAATTAGGAGGCGTTTATAATTAGCAAATGCTACCTTGTAATGAGATTTCTCCTGGCTATCATCATCCCGACGCCAATGTCTCTCTTGTTTTCTACAGCGTTGTTTCTCAAGCCTCAAGGCCTCGGAGTACCTAGGGGCATATGGAGTTTTTCTGTTTTTAGAAACTGTTTTAAACGGGATCAGTTTAGCAAAAGAGTCTTGAAGCAAGTCTGTATAGTTTATGGCGGCCTGCTCAGGATCTGAGAAGATTTCCGGCTGAGTGTTGAATAAGTGCTGTCTAAGAAGCATATGATCTATGCTATTCCAATATGAAATTGTTTAGGGGCATCAACCTAGTGAGCGGAGAATTTTGTTTCAATAGACAAACATTAGAAAAAACACCGTGATGATCGGACCAAGCCAATGGAAGGACCTCCTTTAAGATGATGATAAATAAGTGCCAGACCTCCCCCTCTTTTTTCAGTTCTGTCCAGTATGAACACTGAGTAACCAGCAGGCGTGGCTATGCAGAAATCTGGACCTGCTGATGAGTCTGCCCACGTCTTTTATAAATAGGAGATCAGGTTAGTAGCTATCAAGTAGCTCAGCTATTCCATATTTATGTCTAGGAAGTGAGCACACGTTTATAATTTCAGCCTGAACCCTTGTATCGGCCATTATACTTGTAACAGGGGCCATTGCAGGTGGGGGTGGCGAGGGGGGGAGGGGGGGCTATGTAGTGCGCTGTGCTAAAACTGGGGCCTCCAACGAGAAGCCACATAAGGGGCAAATAGGTTTGGTACTCTTAAGGAGGTCCGCTAGGTTAAAGCAAGAGCAGGCAAGCTGGGAAACCTTATGTGTTTGGTTAAGGGCATGCAATTCCTTACAGTTGTAAGCAGCCTAATTCTGCGATTTAACTTGGGAAAAGGGAGCAGGGGTACTGGCGCTAGGCACGATCAGGCCGCAGATGGGCTTGCCTTTGAAGCGCCTTCGGCGCTCCAGCTGTGCGCATGCGCGCTATATTGCACATTAACTAGCCCTCCAGGGCAGGGGGCATGACCAAAGGCAGCGCCAGAGTGCAAGGAAAAAGAAGGAGCAAAGTAAAAGGGGGTTCTGACTAGAGTCCAGCAACCCCTGTAGTGTTCGCAGGCCCCTGTGAACGCTCCTGGTAACGTAAAGATAAAGTAAAAGAGTGAAATGATTAAAACATAAAAGGATTAAAACAGAAGACTAGCTTCCTTAAGATGGCGCCTGTAGAGGGAGCTATAGGCACCTCCCAAATGGCCCGTGAGCTTACTAGGAAACAAACAACAGGCTTTCATCCGGGCTCAGGAGGAGTCTTTGAGGCCTTTATTATTCCGGATAAGACTCTAGGCCACGAAACAACTTAACTCCTATAAGCAGGGTCTGAGGGAACTCTTGAACTTGATGACATGCTCACCTTCCCATGGTTCCTCCATGTGCGGACCTGGAATGACAAACTGGGTCTGAGTAGCTTCTGGAATTACGCTAGTACTCTGACACCAAGTGCTAAGAACAAGTTGAAATGTGCTTATTGGGATAACTTATTAAATAATGTGCATCTTAACCCTAGAATAGGAAGACTCTCTGTTCAGTTTGTATCGTACAACCCAATGCCAAGTTTCAATCCTTACTTGGATGTTATTCAACCCTAATTAGTAAAGACACTCTTCATGAAATTCCACTTCGAGACCCTCCAGATTAATTATATTACGGCCAAATGGTGTTCTGACCCAACAGTAGAGGGGGAAACTAACTGCACTTTAAATGCTGAAAAAAAATATTGCATGTTTTATTCTTCTGCCCGGTATAAACCCCTATGAAAATGAAATGGGTCAAACTAATATGCTTAAGCTTGGAGACTAGGAAATACCAAGAGGCTCTAATAATCCTAAAACAGACATCTCCGATGATAGTATTTGGGGTCAGTAGATATTTGTTTGCTGTGAGCCATGTACACAGGATGAAAGGACTGACATTTTAAGTGTTTTTTTTAGGACGAACAAGGAACTTTTTTGAAAATTCTTTTTATTATAAGACAAAAAGACCAAACCACAAAGAAACAACAGAAAATAAGCAATCGTCAGGAAGGATACATTATGGAGAATAAAGGCCGCATTGATGTGATCGAAAAGAAATAAAAGAAACAATAGCATTGACATATAGGCAGATCGCAGTCTGCAGCGTCTAAAGGGACTCTCCATCTGCATTATAGTGAGCACCACCTGTGAAGAGGGTACCTAGAAGCCCTCTGTACTCGTTCCACGGGCCCCACACTCTCATTCATTTGCCCGTGCAGCCCCTCCCCTCATACACGACCCTCTCAGCTTGCATACAACAGTCCATATCTGCTGCTCATTCCGCCCTGCGGGGCACGGCACCCCCCTTCCACGTCCTCGCTACATTCCTCTTTGCTACCATACAGCCCAGCGAGACCCACGCTTGCTCAGTACGATTCAGATGTGTGGCATCCCAGATATTAAAGAGACATAACCTTGGGTTGAGGTAAATTGGTTTCTGGCATATTTGGGACATGAGGGACACAACTTCAATCCAATAGTGCTGAAGGACCCGGCATTCCCACCACTGGTGCATAAAGGTACCCACCCCACCACAGTCAAGGGGACAAACCGGGGAGGGCAGAAATACCATCTTGACCAGCGCTGTGGAGGTATAGTAGGCCCTGTGTAGCAAATTTAATTGGATAAGTTTAAAACGCGACCAGATAGCCACCTCCTTGGGCGAAGCCAGGGCCTCCCTCCAGTCCTCATCTGGTATGTCCCCCAGGTCAGCCTCCCATTTCATACAGATTTTATCCAGTGGTTCTGGAAGATTATTAATTATCTTGCGGTATGTTAAAGAAATCGCCTTATCTGGCAGGTAATCGTCTAGGAGCCTATCTTCTAACGGCGATGAGGCTGGGAGATCCGAGCCCTTAGGAATGGCCCTAGTGAGTGCGCTTCGTACTTGGAGATAGCGAAAGGTTTCCCCCTCATGGAGCTGGTATTTGACCTGTAGCTCGGCGAACGGGACCACCGCGCCCCTCCCCCATACATCCCGACTGCAGAGAGGCCAATCAAGTCCCATTTATCAAAACCGGGCTGAGTGGACAGCATCCCTAAGTGACAGGATTCTAGCAACGGGGTTACTCGTCTGATTTTACCCTTACATCCTGACGTGGTTGTAGCTGTTTGCCAAAGTGAAACTGTAGTAGAGGTGGGAGTGAATGAAGGTGCATGCCTGGGCCCGCTGTAAAGTGCCCTCAGATACTTACCCCCTGTCATGTTAAATTGGTCCATTCTGTAAGCTGGGTCCTTAATAGGGTGGTGCGCCCAGTGATTAAGAACCATCAATTGAGAGGCCCAATAATACATTTTAAGTGCAGGAAGCGCGATACCTCCGTCATACCAGCTATGTTGAAGCTTATCCAACGCGATCCGGGGGCGCCGCCATTCCACAGAAGGGAAAGAACCTCAGACTCAATTATGGAGAAGTATTGTGGCGGAACTGGGTAGGGTGTGTTTTGCAAGGCATACAAGAAACGGGGGAGTGCCATCATTTTAAAAAGGGCAGCCCGTCCCCGTAAGGTGAGAGGCAACCCCTTCCAGTGCTGTACATCTGCTTGAAGGCGATGCAACGGCGGGAGGAGATCCTTCTTGTAAAAGGAATTTTGATCTGTTGTAACGTATACACCCAAATATCGGAAGCCCCCCGTGACCACACCTGCCGTACAATCTCAGGGGAGCTGTGGAGGAGCCCCACTAAGAACATATATAAAGGATTTGTCCGAGTTGATCACATAGCCCGAATACTTCCGAAAGAGGGCCAGGATATGGAGCACTGAATGCAATGAGGACCAGGGTTTGCATAAGTACAAAAGAATATCATCGGCATATAGGGATATACTGTTTGACCAATCCGGAGCCCAATTTAATCCTTGAATAGACGGATCGCCTCAAATCCACACCGCTAACTGCTCCAGTGATAGGGGGCACCCCTGCCTCGTACCCTTCCCCAATTAAAAAAACCGCCGATCTGCCACCATTAACCGTAACACGAGCCAGCAGTTTGGTATATAACAAGCGTATCCAGGCCAAAAAACGTGGGCCAAAGCTGTACCTCTCCAGGGTGGCAAATAAAAAGGGCCATTCCATCATATCAAATGCCATTTTGGCATCCAGAGACACAATTATTGCGTCCTCTTGTATAGTGGAGGCCCTGCCCAGGACTCCATAGAGGCGACTGAGATTGAGCGTCGTGTTTTTGGTTGACATAAAACCCAATTGGTCCGGGTGGATCAGCTTAAGTAAATGGGGCAACAGACGAAGGGCCGAAAGCTTAGCTAGGATTTTGACCTCTGGGTCAAGAAGGGAGATCGGTCGGTAAGAACCGCATTGGTACCGGGGTTTTCCTTCTTTATGTATAACTACAATATTCGCCAGTCGCTGTGACTCCGGCAAACCCCCAAGGACCACGCTTTCATTGTACATCCGCAGGAGATATGGAGCTAGGAACTGGTCCACTAGGACCCATGGCCTTTCCAGAACATAGCGCCCCCATAGTTTTAAACACCCCCTCAGCGTCAAGATCAGTCACATCCTGGGGGTCCAGGCGTGGCAGGGGCAGGCTAGAGAGTAAGTCCGGGGCCTCCTCCTGAGTCGAAGTGGATGTGGGGGCATAGAGGCGATCAAAATACTTTGCAAAAATCTTCGCAATTCCGCCTCGGTCACTACGTCTTTCTCCATTCGGAGCAACCATCTCAGCAACCCACCGGTTAGCCGCCTATCTAACCACGCCAGTAGTTTACTGGCTTTATCACCCATCTAGCTGTGTCGCGCGGTAGTCCACACTGGCCACCTCACTTGTAAGTGTGATTATAATCCTTCTGCTTTACTGCCAGCCTATGAGAGGTGTTGGGGGAGGCAGATGTGACAAGATCACGTTCAACATTAGCCACCTCTAATTCAATATCCTCGAGCCGCAGACATTGTTTCTTTTGATGGCCCCCCACAGCTGCCACCCCTCATCACCGTTATGTACACCTCTCACAGTGTTACATTGGAATCTACTGAGCCATAATTTTTTGCAAAATAGTCAGACGTTGCCTTTTTCAACTTCTGCCGTATGTCTGGAACTCGAAGATACCAGGCATTAAGGGCCATCTCTCGATGCGGGCGGGGTGAAGGCCCACCATAGTGTGCTAGGATCGGTGAGTGATCGGAGATGCCCCTCGGTAAGAAGGAGATGTCACCGTACATGGAAAGCTGAGGGGCCCGGCAAAAGAGATAATCAATGCGGGAGAGACTCCCATAGACCCCAGAGAGGAAGGTGTATTGTCGGTCTAAAGGATGAAGAGTGCGCCACACGTCAATCAGTCCGAGGGCCTCTAAGAATTCTGATAACAATTTCCCCTGTGGTTCAGGACGTCGGGATGGCAAACGTCTATTTCTCCGACCAAAGCGGCGTTACACTCGCCCCCCAATAAAGGGGCTCCCTCAGGCAAATTCAGCAGGTGTGCGCCCAATGTGGTTAGTGTGGACAAGTGAAGTTGGGGGGGGGTGTATAAAGAGGTCACATTAAGAGAGAGGTGGTCCCAACCTCCAGACACCGTAACAAAACGTCCATCCGGGTCATGTGTAATCTTTTTTTTTTTTTCAAAACCGTTTTTATTAAGAGTTCAAGCAGAATTCGGCACAGCCCTCCACAGTCAGGAGGAGACTGTCAATGATTCACGTGTAAAAGCATGGCAGTGAACCCAGAGTTTCAAAATGACTTACCCCAACAATCCCCCCCCATCCCACCCAGCCCCAAGCAGAAAACTACCCCCCACCCCGGCCCCAACTACCCACCCCTTATCCCACCCTAACCTGGTGCACGTGATCAGCCTAGCAACATGAGAAGTACAGCAATGGCCAGTCTAGGGTACAGGATCCACATCAAGAGACTGAACATCGTCAATGTCTATCGGGGGGTCAAGCATCAGGCCCCTGTATTCCGCCCACCGCTTCCAGATTTTGTAGTGTTTGCGTGGACACCCCCGGGCTTCAAAGACCGGCAGCTCCAGGCCCATAAGAAAGTCCAATCCTGCCTTCCACACACCAAGCGGGGGGACCGGTCGCTCTTCCAGGCCTGTGCCAAGTCCCGCTTGGCCACCACCAGACCCAACAGCAGCAGGTGTCGTTTGTAGATGTTACCCCCAACGCCTTCCAGGACATGGAGAAGGCCCAGCCTAGGGGTACGGGGCAGGTCCCAACCCAACACCTCTGACAGGCACTCCCAAACCCCAGCCCAGAATCTAGTCAGTCTCTCACAGGACCACACGGTATGGAAAAGCGTCCCCCTTTCAGTACCACACCTCAGACACTCCGGGGCGGCTATCAGGCCCGCTCGCCACAGACGCTCCCTAGTATAATACGCCCTGTGAAGGTATTTGAATTGGATAAAACGAAGACGAATGGCTATAGCAGTACCACGGGGAGATTCAAGGGCCTCACGCCAGTCATCTTCATCCAGGGGGCCGACATAATTCTCCCAGGAGGCCTTCAACGTCGACAGGGAAGGGGAACAGTGTGTGACCAGGGAGCGATATATCTGAGAGACCTTCTTGTCACCCAGGTCCCCCATAAAGAGTTTCGCTTCAATGGGACTAAATTCAGGGAGTTGCTCTAGGCCCACCAGGCTAGGGGCAAGGGCGTGGCGGAACTGGAGGTACCGGAAGAATTGGGACTTTGGCATGTTAAATTCAGCACTAAGGTCCTGAAAGGACTTAAGCGTAGTGCCAGTAAGAACATGACAGAGAGACGAGATCCCGATCGCATCCCAGCCGCCAAACCCCGATAAGGAAGCCAACGCCGGAAGCAAGCCATTACGCCACAGCGGGGTCTCGGCCGTCAGCCTACCCCACCAACCCACACGATGCAAAGCTTGTCGCCAGATCGCGAAGACCACCTGAGTGACTCTCGGCAACAATCTCCTCCGTCTGGCCGAATACAACAAGGTGTGTAGGGAGGCGCCATCCATCAGAGAGTGCTCCAGGGCATAGGCCGGATCACTACGGTCCCCGTACCACCACTCGTTAAGCACCAGGAGGTGGGAGGCTTGATAGTAAGGTAGCAGATCAGCGGACGCCAAACCGCCGCAGTAAGTAGAGAGAAAGCACGTGCGCAGCGCGACTCTAGAAGCACCCCCAGCCCACAGAAACCGACCCAGCACCGAGTTAACACTGCGGAACCACCGTGAGTCGATCCGAAATGGATGGTTCTGTAGCTGGTAGAGAAGCCGAGGCAAGGCCACCATCTTGAAGATGGCCGACCGACCATAGATGTTAAGGGGCATACGCGTCCACGTCTTGACGTCCATCTGGACCCGATCCCACACCGGCTGGACATTCCGATCCCACGCCACCGAGGCAGAAGTCGAAAGGAAAACACCCAAATATTTCACGCCATCAGCAGCCACCCGAAGGGACGCAGCCCACGGACAGCAGGCCGAGTCACCCCCCAACAACCACAGGGTCGACTTACGCGGATTAAGAAAGAGCCCCGACGCCTGACCAAACTCCTGCATCAACTCAAGGATACGGGGGCCCGTACGCTGCAAATCCGTCATGAAGAAGAGTACGTCATCCGCATACAAAGCTATGCGGTCCGAGTGGTACGTCCCCCACACAAAGCCTCGATAAATGGCATCTCGGCGCACCCGGGCGGCCAACGGCTCCATAGCCAATGCAAATAGGTACGGGGAGAGGGGGCAACCCTGACGCGTACCCCTGGTCACAGGAAACCGAGCGGAGACCGCTCCAGAGACCCGTACCGACGCCGTGACATCTGTATAAAGCAACCTAACATAGGAGACAAAGACCGGGCCCAAGTTCAGCAGCGGCAAGAGAGCAAAAAGATAGGTCCAGCTGACCGAATCAAATGCACTATCAATATCCGCCAGCAGAAGCGCCGCCTGATCCCCGGAAGACCCGACCGCGTCAATCGCGGCCTGTGCCCGCCCAATGTTGTGTCTCGTCGCTCTGTGCGGCATGAAGCCCGCCTGATCTGGGTGGACAAGGGCCGAGATGTGAGGAAGCAGGCGGTTCGCGAGCGCTTTGGCTAGGAGCTTAGCCTCGAAGTTAATGAGGGATATAGGGCGATAGGACTCATGGCGATCGGGGGGTCTGCCAGGCTTCTGGAACACCACAATTTCGGCGTGACGCCAGTCCGGGGGGAGGCTGCCACGTTCCCTCGCTAGTTCCAGCGCCCGCCTGTAGTGGGGACCGAGCTGCAGATGAAACTTCCTATAGAATTCACTGGGGAACCCACTCGGCCCAGGCGCCTTGCCCGCATTGAGCTGACCCAGTGCGTCGCCCAATTCCTCCGCCGTCAGGGGGAGATCTAAGGCATCGCGCACCTCATCCGAGATAACATGCGAGGGGACTGCCGCAAGGTATCCCCCAATGCCGACCGGGGACATGTCCTCCCGAGAGGCATATTGACGCCCATAATAGTGCGCAAAGCTTGCCGCCAGTACCGCAGGATCCATTATCGCTACCCCGGCGTCATCGACCAACCCCGGCAAAGTGACTGGCTGCAATGACTGCTGACAAAGCCTGTGGAGCATGGTGCAAGACTTATCGCCCCACTGGTACACCCTACTACGCGTAGCCAACCACGCCTGGCGAGCCTCGTCTAATAAGACAGAGGAGTAAGACTGCTGCGCCTGTAGGAGCAGCCGCAGTGTAATATCATCGGCTGCTGCCCTGTGTCTTGCCTCCAGCACCTCCACGTGCGCCGCAGCGGCAACAATGCCACTCCGCCGAGTCCGGCGGGCAGAAGCGCACCAGGCAATATCAACACCCCGCAGGACGGGCTTCACAGCCTCCCAGACCGTCACCGCGTCCACCCCCACCGTAAGATTGTCCTGCCAATAATGGGCAATCGCGCCACGCAAATGCTGGGAGTAGTCTGGACGCTGCAGGTGCCACGCAGACATCCGCCATCGAAATGGTTGGCGCGCCTTACAAAGATCAATTTGGACCGCCACGGGGGAGTGGTCAGACAGCCTGCGAGGCCGGATCGCTGCCCCCTTCACTCTGTCGAGGAAAGCCCCCGGCACAAACACACAATCAAGGCGCGAAAGGGAGCCATGCACAGCCGAAACATAAGTGTATTCCCGCCGCCCCGCATGCAGGTGTCGCCAAACATCTACCCATCCTAGGCCATCAATCATAGCACTCAACCGTGTAGGGGAGGCCGCAGGTGCAGCCCCCGGTCCCCTCTGCCTGTCCAATGCCATGTCTACCACATCATTCCAATCGCCACCAATCACAGCCAGGGAACGGGGGAGCTCAGTCCACAGGGCAAACAATCGCTCCGCAAGGGCCCATTGCAGCGGGGGAGGGGCATACACACTACCAAACACCACAGGCTCTATACCGATCTTCCCTTGAATAAACACAAATCGGCCCTGAGGATCAAGCCACTGACGCTCATGAGTGTAGGCCAGCCGTCTGTGGACAAGAATGGCCACCCCCCGCGAACCCCTAGTAAACCCGGCATGGAACACCTGGTGGAAGCCAAACCGCTGCAGACTCAGTGCCTTAGTGCCCAACATGTGTGTTTCCTGAAGGAGGAGTACATCCGCAAGATCCCTTTTTGCCCAGCGAAGCACAGCCCCCCGCTTGATCTTGTCCAGGAGCCCCCGAACATTCCAGCTCAGAATGCGCATGGAAGCGCCAGGAGACGCTAGACATGGAACATCAGCCATTGTCATGGATAGGGAAACCCCGCGCTCCCCGCACCCGACCCAGACCTCCCACACTCCAATTGCAAAGATCACAAAGAACACGTGCACCCCACATAACACAACCCCAAACCCCACACCCCAGCTCCCCCCTCCCCCACCCCTATACCTCAAAAAACAATGAAGCATCTGTCGCGGCATACGGTACTCCAGGCCCAAAACATAGTGTCGAAAGTCAAGCATGCCAATGGATCCCAACTAGCCCCCCCAACCAACTAGACACACTCCCAAAAGCCACCCCCCAGTCCCAATAGGAGGAGGCAGCCCATATAACATGCCCCGAACCCCATCAAACACACAGCCAGGCTAAAGGCAGTGATGTGTAATCTTTTTAACCTGAAAAAGGAAGGGAGGACCTTGCAAGGATACCCACTCCTCTGAAACCCCTGTTGAATTCCGCATGTGCAAGTAATTTGTAACCCCAGTGATTCAAGGCCTTATATGTCGTGCCTGGTATATGCGTTTCTTGTAGAAGCACAAGGTCTGGGGAGTGTTTTAATCCGGTCGCCCAGCCCATTGACATTCCAAGTTATCCATTTAAATCGGCCCCGGGGTGTGGTAAACATAGGAGTGTCACCAATTAGGATCCGGCAGCAGGGACCCCCAGATACCACTGGGACACTCACTTGATTTGCACAATAAGACATAATGCAGACAAATACAGGAATAATCCCCATAAAGATCAGCTACCATCGCAGGAGAGCACATATATGACCTAGACAGATTGCTTAAAACACTAAATTAAAAAAACTACCCTCTGTGTAAAACACCCAGCCTCCTACCCCCACCCTGCCTCCCTGCAACGTGGATTCAGAACTGCCCACCACCCCAATTTGCAGAGTGCTTGGATACTCATAATAAACCTAATGAGAGGGAAATGCTACTCAACCAACGCGCCCCAGATTCGGCCCCCTTCCCCCGACGAACAGAGCAACTGCCCGAAGCTTAAACAAACAATTAACAGCCATGAATAGGGGTCTAACCACCCAGGCACAACCTTGAGTCATCTCCCACCGCTCCTACACTTCTCCAAAAACAATGACAAATATAGGAAATTTATGCAAGAGGGACATATTAAGAAGCATCTGTACGTAAATAACTTGAATAACAAGGGAAGATTGTCCATTACGGTTCGGGAGTGTGACCCAGCGACTGAAGCAGTTTACCAACCACTCGCAGAGGAAAATACAATGCAAGTCCCAGCATGTAATGGTCGTTATGATACCTGCAACATACAAGTTCAACCTGGTCTCTCTGGATGACGTGCGGCGTCTTGTGCCTGGTCCCGGAGGCACCTTCCCGATCTGGAGCCGACCTCCACACCTTCAGCCAGTCCCAGGTCTCCTTTGGTGAATTGAAAAACATCGACTTGCCATTTGCCTGCACTCGCAGTCTTGCCGGGTAGAGCATAGCATATTTCAAATTATGGCCCCTGAGAACGCGCTTGACCACCAGGAAGGAACGACTTTGCAACTGAACCTTATGAGTGAAATCTGAAAAAAAAGGAAATACTGAAGTTCTCAAACCTCAGGGGTGGACCATTCCTAGCGACCTGAAGGATCACATCATGATCCCTAAATGCGCGCCAGGATGGGACGTTGGGGAGCACCAGGTTTCGGCGGGTCTCCAGGTACTCTGGGGGCGTGTTCAACAGAGAAATAATTGGAGAGAGATCTAGGTTGGAGATCATTTTGGATTAGGTCCTCCACGAAGAGATCAGTAGCTGACCCTTCCGCTCGTTCCAGAACACCTAAAATACGCACGTTGTTCCTTCTTGCACGCCCTTCATAGTCTTCCAGCCGAGCCTCCAGATCAGACTTCTGAGCTTATAATTACTTGAACGCCGATTCCAGGCGCATGTTGGAGGTCTGGAGTGTAGCGATGGACCCTTTGACTTTGACTCGTTCCCCCATGTTGCGGAGATCAGCACGGATCAGATTGACATCAATGGAAACTGTGATGATTTTGTGCTCCAGCGCTGTGCGGACCCCCTCTACCACCTCCATTATGTCCGCCAATGTCGGGCCCTCGTCAGTAGATTGTTGTGTGGATTCCTCATCCTGGTGCCGCGCCTCAGAGTCTGCTGCTTTAGAGTTGGCATACTTGGACAGTTTCTGGAGCGTTGACGGTTTGGATCCTCTTGACGTGGCCATTGTGATCTAGGCTGCCACCCCCAGCGAGGACCGACCAGGATTAATCACGTCAGGAGACTGCCACAGGCTTATCGTTCTTGTGGTGGCAAACACGCGTCTCAAAATGGCGGCCGCTGGGATTTATGTGAGGCGCGGTCCGGGCTACATGGAGCCGTCGCACCCCAGGACAGTACAGTCTAGCCAGCCGTACGTGTGCGAGGTCGCGAAGTGTAACTCTTCGTTGTCAACAAATAGAGCTCCCCACCTCCTGCAGAAGGAGATCCCCAAATAGATAATGGCCAGGGGGGGGGGGGGCGGGGTGGGGGCGTAAGAAAGACAGAGTCAAGAGGAGCAGACTTGTTGCCCCAAATGTCCACTGATCTCCGCGCTATTGGTGCGACACAGGTTCAGGGAGGCTGCCCTCACGGCTGCGAGGCCTCCAGGACAACAGTGCTCTGTGTGCAGTCTGGAGCCTCCGCACTGCAGTAAGGGAGGCGCAGGCTTACACAACTCACCGGTGATCTAGGGCACCGCACAACAGCTCCTGTCGCCGGAAGAGCGTGCCCAGTCTGCGCCGCACATCCTCAGTACAATCTGGCAGCCGCTGGCACCCCCAGGGCTGCTGGCCTTTCAGCGCGATCCCAGTCCGCGCCTTAGGCCCCACGGCGTTCTTGTCAGGTTTGCCCCTTCTCGGCAGAGTTCTCGCTCCAGCGTCGGCGTTCGGGCACCAATTTGTCCAGGGGAGGGCTCCCAGCACACAGCAGCTCGAGGTCTCTCCTCGACCTCAATAATTGCGGGCAACAGGATAATTGTAACGGATCTGTTCTGGGAATTAGCCGGTGGCCGACCGGAGCACTACCCCAGAACGACAATCTTGGTCGGTGGCGAGCCACGCCCCCCCCCCCCCCCCCCGAACAAGGAACGTTTAAACATTTTAGCAGTTCTAGTTGTATTTAATAAGGTGGTGATGCGTAAACACCACAAGCTTACATGACTTATTGCACTGTATTTATTATATTGTATGCCACTGAGTTACCTTTCATCCTTTATCAACTTGTTGTTTTGTATGAAATGGTGCTTTTTATGGTTATTCTAACCAAAATAAAAGCTATTTCACTCTTTTCATCCATGTCCTCTCCCTTGGTCAATACTTTTTTGGTCTTTTTCTTTCTCTTTTTTCCCTCCTTTTGTGCTTTTCTTTCACTTGCTCTGGAACCAAGTCCTTTGAGGAAAAATAAGTACTTGTCCCCAAGAATGAGTACTGGTTGTCCTGAACTGCAAACAACGGCTCAATTAAGAACTGGTTGTAGGCCTGGTTGGGTCATTCGTGAAAGGTGTGTCAGGTGCGATAGAAGTAATCTGTTTCTTGTGAAAAGTTAGACATAAACAGTAGGCCTGACTTTTTTATTGTAAAAAGCATATGTTGAAGCTAATAGTATTGAAAGGATAGATTGTCACTACACTCTGTTAAAACCTGTAAACTAGTATTGAATTACATGGAATTTGGACTGTTGTTGGTTACCTTTCTGACAAACCTCTAGGCACAGAAGATTTGAACTGTGAGAATTCTTCTTACGCCCTCTTAGAGGGGTTGTATATTGTTTTGCCAACTCTAATTTTCTACATCTTTCCAATTTATGATTGTATACATGATGGTTACTTTGTAAGAATGCTGAATATAGTTAACCTTAGTTTGTTATGGTGATAAAAGGTAAAGGCTTGGTTTGTTTATTGGGAAATGTTATACTGTGTGTCTAATCAGTTTGTTATGAAAGTTAAAACAAAGGAAGCAGGCCTGACTCATTTACTGTGAATCTTATGTTAAAGCAAACAGAGCTTATGGGCGGATTGATATTGCACTGTGTTAATGCATGTAGAGAGCCATCTTGTTACATGCAATCTGCCAGAGTACTGTAGCAAGCAAGGATTTTGGTGTTGGTTATTTTCTTTGACAAACCCTGGCTTTAGAAGAGTTGCACTTTGCTAATCTTTGCAAAACCCTCCTAGGAGGGCCTGCTAGTTATAGGTGTCTTCCAGGCCCTTGTAATAAAACAAAAAGCATTAACCACTCAACATATATACGTGGAGGGTCTTTGGAACAGCCTTCTTCTGTCAGTTCAAATGTAATTCGCATTCTGCTTCTCTCCATGGCAGCATATTGCAGAGGCAATGGAGTTAGCCTACCTCTTCTAGTGCCCTTTGAATAACAGCATTTTGCTTCATTACATGTGTAGATCTGCCTAAAAACATATATGTGCTTTAGTATCGGGCCAGTGGCAAGTTCTTTAGCTATCCTTTTCCTTCCTTTTCTAGGCCCCTTTTATTTTTGTACTTTTGTTTTTAAGACCATCTAGCAGCTCCACGGTCAGTCCTACGAATCTGATGTCTTGCTGCTAAATTCATCAGTGCAGCCTTTGTGGTCACAATTTCTAAAGTGGGAGACTGTCTTGAAAGTGTATTGTCCATAGTGTATCATTGTTTTACCAATACAAGAAAGCCACCATGTTGCCCACTTTAGATCAGTACAACAGAAATAAACTATATACCTTAGCATTTGAAGATGGTCAACTACTGTAATGTTTACTGAGCAGCTCTCTTGGAATGGTATTGTACATAGTATATAATTAATTTGGCAATCCAAGATGGCCCTTGTTGCTTCTAAATGTCGTAGCTAAGTTTTAACTTTAAAACAATGTTACAATGTACATAACCGTTGCAAGATGGCCACCCCTGGTATGTTTAGTTTTCATTTTGGATTTCAAGAACATGCCCACCAAATTTAGAGGGTGGCATGTTTTTTTCTACTTTTATTCTTTTAATTCATCTTCATCAGCTTCTTGAACTTGTTTGCCTATTTGATTGTGGATGGTAAAATGGATGAATACAATAATGAGTCAGTGGGTTAATAAATGGATGCAGAAGTCAAAGGATGAGTGAGAATGCACATATTTTGCCATATTGAGTGCCTAAACTCATTAGTAATTAAAAAGAGATACTTTCAGTTACAAGCCAGAACTACTGGTGTTGCCAATGCTTGCTTATATTGGCTAGAAACAAATATGTACCTATCTGCAAAGTAGAAAAGGGGAAGACTTGGAGAGGGGGACTGTTGTTGGCTAAGTGGAGACAGTTTTTCAAATCAGGACAAACATGGTATTCATTACAACGTTTTATAATACTGCAGAAACACGCTGTGTTCTGACGGCAATTACTCCTAAAATTAGCTATTTATAATTTTTCAAATAGAATGTTCTGACAGTTGTTAAAATTCACAAGCATGATGATGTTTGCATTCAGGGGGCTTTAGAATACATACATATAATGCTTTGGCCATTTCAGGATTAAACGTGGGTCAAGTATAAAACAGCAATTGAAGTAGTAAGGTGTATTCACAGTACTCCATGAATGAATTCCATACATCAGTATTCAACTAATAAAAATGTAAACTTTCAATTTTAAGTTTTTGTAAGACCATTTCATAAATCTTTTTCTTGGAAAACAGATTATTACATAATAAGTGGACACAGATTTCCAGGAGCATACTTTAAACTCCAACGTTCCAGCTGCCCCCAAATAATAACTTTAGATCAACAAGTGGCATTTTCACAGCAAAAAGAATGGTAGAAGGTGCAGTTATTTTCTACATGACATATATCCATCTCACATTACTGTGAATGGGAACAAGTTGCTATCCTGTTTCTGTCCGTAGCCATTTTTTTTTTTAAGACCTTTATTAATCAACAGGGGTGATACACAGCGTTCCGCTTACAACCAATCCGGGCCAGCCGCATGTATGTCGAGTCGTTTCACAGGTATGCAATGAACACAGCCTCAAGGCCGACAACCCTGATGTTCGGCGGCGTAAACGGTCAATATCAACACTGTACAATTATACAGACATTTGGTGATGTGGAGATGTGGGTCTGTAGAGTTTTCTTTTTTTTGTAATATGTGTGATCCCGTGGGTATAGGGCTATGCTAGCTCCCAGCAATGTCTCCGAACGGATTGTGGCTCGCTTAGATACCCATTGGGTATGAGGAGTGTCAGTGGAGCGCTCCTCCCAAGAGGACGTGGGGCAGTAATAGTGAGGGATGAGGTTAGTCAGCATCCCAAGTGTGTTGATGAGCGAATACCAATACAGTTTATCCACCCCAGTGAGAGTGTTTGGTATTTGTACCGGTATCCAGAAAGGATAATTTCGGCCATGTCTGTTACTCTCAGAGGCCTCATGGTGTAGCGTGTGCAATATCCAACTTGGAAAGGCTTGGCCCAAAGAGAATGGGACCAGTATATCAATAAACTTTAGAACAGTAACATGAAAAATATATACGAGAGGGAGGGTAATGGAGGTGGAGATTGTCATGGGTTTCATGGGGGGGGGGAGTTTGGTGCTAATGCATCGGTGGCGGCCCAGTGGGTGGGCAGGCAAGAGATCATGGCGGGTGGCCTGCCCGCATGCTAAATGGTCAAGGAGGGATCGCCGTCATAGGGGCGTGTTAGGTGCGGTAATGCAGTATTGTTAGCGTGGCAACCGGTGGTAGAACTCCCAGTTATGGGTGGACGTGTGAGGACGTGGGTGTGGGAGGGGCAACACATTCGCCAATGCGGGACTGCCAGATCTGTAGCGTGCGGCGATCGATGTATGGGGGTCATGCATGCAGCGAGCATCGTGGTGTATGCGGAGATGTAACTGTGCGCAGGCGATGGAAGAGGGGGAAGAGGGAAAATCATATGAGTAGTGGGGTCCGTTGGATGCGGATATTCCACATGGCGTCATTGTAGGGAGGGGAAAGGGGGGCAGTATTTATGTCTTCACGTGATACCCTGTTTCACACATTTCTGTTGAAAGGACTGGAGGATGTCATCCCAACATTGCGCAATTGGAAATTTCCTAAGGCCTGCTGTCTCTTCCCGGCGTAGGACAGCGCTCTCCGCCCTCGCCCAGTTTGTGAGCGATAGGTACCAGTGTCGGATGTGTGGGGGTGTGGCAGCTTTCCACCGCTTGGTAAGCAGTCGCTTGGCCGTGATCAGTCCAAGATCCCAGTACCGGGCTGGGACCTTGTTCAGCCGTGTGCGTTTGTACAATCCCAGTATGCAGGCCTCCCATGTCCTCGGCACTTGTTCTTTGGTGCAATGCGTAAGCAGTGTGAGTACCCCATCCCAATAATGCTGAAGGGCCGGACAGAGCCAGAGCATGTGGAGGAGGTCTGCACCCACCAGGGAGCAGCGGTTGCAGACAGTGTCTGTGACCGAAAAGTACCTGTTTATTTTATCCGAGTGAGGTATGCCCGGTGAAGTATGTAAAGCTGTATGATTTTGAAGCGAGGGTTACGTGGGATGTTAACCGAGTCTGCTAGGACCATCGCCCATTCCTTGTCTGTCCAATCCCTCCCCCTGTCCGTCGCCCATTTCTCCCTCAGTTGCACAGTGGTGGGATGAGCATGTAGAAGGAGAGCTTGTGCCAGCCAGTGAATTATGTGCGTGCCATCGCTCATAACATGGAGGTATTGCATAAAGTGGTGTGTGGGCAGCTCGCCAGATATGTCGCCCCAGGCGGCAGTCAGCGTGTGGGTGAGGGATGCGTGTAAGAGGAACTGTCCAGCCGGGAGAGATGCGTCTTCTATGAGATTGGCGACTGTTTCTGTCCGTACCCATACCTTTGAATCTCCTCCACTAAGAATTGCTTATTGAAAAATTAAAATAGACATACTCCACGATTTTTAGTGTGCGTTATTTCCCAAAATACCAATACTAAATAAGTGTTTTCATGAGATTGATAAGGAAAATATTTTTAAAGTTAAAAATTTTTCTTTTGAAACCACAAACAACTATTTTAATAATTTAGGATCAGGCCTATAATAGGTGGCAAACAATTGTTACAAAATGACAGTCATTTTTGAAAAATGAGTTTTGGACGCTAATCATTTGTATTTCCCTCAACAACACCTTCACTTCACAAGTCATGAAGTCGGCTTTTAATTCGGAAATAGAACTGCAAATGGCAAAAAATAAAACCGTGTACTGATGAGATGCAATTATTTCATGAAAATTAACAGCCAAAAGGGACTCTTTGCG
This sequence comes from Lissotriton helveticus, assembly GCF_964261635.1. Taxonomy (NCBI): domain Eukaryota; kingdom Metazoa; phylum Chordata; class Amphibia; order Caudata; family Salamandridae; genus Lissotriton; species Lissotriton helveticus. Next base: position 971,097,384 of record NC_136071.1, on the reverse strand, counting down.
TCACAATGGGGACTCAAGTTAATATGGAATGTTTATTTGATTGTCAATAAGATAAATCAATAAACAAATCTTTCTCGCTTTAAAATTCACTTAGGAATAAGGATTGTACACAAAGAATACGTTGATATTAAGCAATTAGTATGGTACGGCAGCCATGTTAAATTTAACTTGCATTGATTCTGAATTTGAAACTATCATTAGAAGAGAAATGTATTCTATATTACATTGAACAATGAATAATTTGAACATAGCCAAATAAATTAGAGTGGCTACTTAAGACAGGACATACATCAACTGAAGTACCAGACTTGATTTTTGCGTATTGATTTCTAAAAGTGATCAAGCTCCTTAGGCCATAACAGCTCATGACTTGAAATGCAAGATGAACGGGGGGGGGGGGGGTGGGGGGGGGGGGGGGGAATTGCATAAGCATGAAAACATATCAGAGAGGTAGGCTGCAGTTATGAAGAAACTTTGCCCACATTGCACGTTATCTGACAACCATTTTCTATATTTCCAGTAGCAATCTTTTGTTTTCAGTCACAGCACACCACAACACTCAATGTGATGAAGGATGCTCTGCCACTAGGGCTCTTCTCTGGCATGCATGTACTATGAATACCATAGAATTAAACTGAACGTACAAATGTTGTGACACCACAAAAAGATGGAATTATTCTCATGCTGCATGCAAAGCAACCTCACTCTTACCTCTGAACTATAATCATCAGCAGTCGTTGAAATTTCACTTTCGGGCTGGAACAGGAATAAAATAGTAATATTCAAAGAGAAGGTTTCACCAAAGTGTTATAAGACAAAGGCTTGAGTGTAACATCCCAACAGAAATATGGTGGGAGAATACAAAATCAGTGTTACGCTGAAAGCATAAAAGACACCCAAAAGGCATGGGTTTGGTAGGTTACATTGTAACATCAAAATCCAATATGTTGTGATAAAGCTAGGATATTCTCAAAGTGATTAAAACCAAAAGCAGTGGCCGTTTTTGGGAGGAAATGAATAATTACTGAGGTTGGAGAAGGAACACGAGGAAGAACCTTATTTCTACATTTATATCTTCCTTCTCTAGGTCACTGAGATAGTGTGCAACACGCGGACTTCATTAAGCTGAAGAATTAGGAAAGACTGCAGAATGGTGCATGATAATCAAGAGGGCATTCCTGTGCATGTGCACAATTAGCCAATTAGGACAGTAAATAACAATATTTAGAAATATACAATAATAAGAAAGAACACCAATGCATGGCTTTCCTCAATTTGACTCAAACGTCCAGATTGTACGTTTGGAATACTGACATTACACCACATGGTACATCAGGGACATCAGTAGAGCATTATCTAAAGTTAGATAATGTAGTGCCTGTTGTAACAAGATGGTGAAGCACCCATGCACATAAACTATGTCATCGTTATAACCAAAGCATGCATTCAACTACTTCCTGTCTTATTGCTAATTTCTAATAATATCACTGCATTAGTTATCCACTGGTAGCATTAGAGTGCCACGGCTGTAAACCATAATATAATAGAAGGGAAGTAATACATAGCTAAGGAAATTGAAGACCAGGCATGCAGCAAAGTAAATGGAACTACACCCTATCATTGTCCTTGCTTGAAACGTCAAAAGATTGTGCTCCAGAATTTGTGCTGTTCTAGTTTAAATAAGTTTATTTAAGGGTCAAGCTCCTTAAAACTTCATAACATTGAATTTATCTATACAATCCTATAATAAGATTTACATATAGAACAATAATACAACAAAATTAAAAACTGTAAAAAATACACACCTTGAATAAAAAATATCTAAAACATTGCAAGTACTTTGGCTTATAAAATTCATACACACACATAACAAGGATCAACGCCGGGGATACTAAAAATTGATTTAAACTATAAGTGATCTAGTAGCCGTTAAAAGAATTTGGGAGACAGCATTGTAATGCCTCACACCAAGATCTATACAGAATGGCCTAATCCATACCCTCCTTAGCCTTGTACACATTGGACAAAAAAAATAAAAAATTATTAACATCCACAATCATATAATTACAAAACATACAAAGAGTAGATTTAGTTGGGTTAGACTTCCAATTACTGGTAACCTTGCTAACCAACAACATACCCTGGCAGCCTGTGATCAAGGAGCTGTGTTCCGAAACACGTAAGGCAAACAAAGAACTCTGAATTAAAAATGTATTTTGCTTTTACTAGATCTACTGTGGACTGCATCTTTGAAGTTAGGATACATTTATGGATATATATATATATATATATATATTTTGTTCCTAAGGTTAGTAAAGCATGGTCTAAGGGAGCAAAACACTGCATTTTCCTAAGAGTTCGAGAAACAGGTCACTGAGTTCTACAAAATCTATGGATCAATAAAACAGCGATACAAGGTAATTCATGGATTATACAAGGGCAGGTGAAATCCTGTAATAACCGTATATAGACTTAGGGCTAGTTTCTTCATTACAATCTATATGTGAAATCACAAGTGACTTGAGGAAGAAACGAACATCACAACACTACTGTAATAATTTTTCACAGCAGGATTGTGATATCACATTGGCTCCTGCCAGAGGTAGATCACTGAGCGGATTACGATGATTTACTTAAATAATTAAAGATATAAACTGTATTTCTCTTTCCCAGTCATAAAGCTGATAATACCATGAAGATTCTAAGGGAAAGTAACGAAGGTTGGATTATTTATTCGGAATGGGATCAATTCTTAAACACACTAACCTAGCTCCACAGGTCTGGTGCCACCCTTAAAAATGGTTAAATAAGCCCCATAAAACTGAAAAAGAAGTTAATGAAATTATTAACTATAAACACTAATGGCAAACCTATCTAGTTACCGGCTATATTGGACTCTAATACAATGTGCTATCTAAAGCGACATTTTGGTGATGACGTACATTGTTTATGCAAAGATTTCAATAACTGCAATGCTTGATTACAACTGATATAGAGAAAATAAGACCATTTGGCTCATTCAATCTGCGTATTTAAATGCCTACTGTACCACCGAGTCTTTAGCTTTAATGGAAACTTCAACAAAATAGTGACCAGGTTTGCTTAACGTGAGGGGGGGCCCGACCAAGTTAAATTCTGTCCACAATGATGAAATTTTTTAATTTCTGTATTAATTACAATGTATGTCTTTATCACATTTTGTATCGATTGTTTAAGAGCGATTAGCTGACAAACTAAAAAAGAAATAAGTGAGCACCAGTACACATAGCAACAATAAATCTCTTCATTACGTTTTCCATTCAGTCAAATCAAAAACTTACTTCAATGGTATATGTCTGAGCATGCTTGAAGGTGTCTCCAGAATGCAAGGTCCTTAAAATAGTGTATTCCTTAGGTGGGGCAGCACCTCGTTGAGTACTGTGTGTATTGGAGTCATCACTCTGGATCTGGCTAAAATCTGGTCCATCTTCTGAAAGATCCGATTCTTTGGAGCCAGTTGTTTTTTTCTTTTTTTTCTGTTTCTTAGGTATATTATGGCCATCGACTTGGGCTTTTCGCTGCCTAAATTGTGCAAGCTAATAATAAAATGGAAAAAAAAAATCTTGTTATAACACATTTGTTCACTGTACGTAGTTGCTTTCTTATGACTTTCAATCAAATAACAGATTATAGTATAGAGTATTGCGGTTACCCTATCGAAATTTAGCATCAGAGTTAAAGAGGCATAAAATAGGATACACTTCTGTGTAAATTAAAAACATCATAGGAAATACTGGGAGATCCCTTAACAGCTGGGGAGTGGATAGATGTGCATAAGGCAGTGAGGCTGGTTTGTTCCAATACACCATTCAAGCTACTGCAATATCACTTTATATAACAAACATACCTTACTCCATAAACCTTGCATGCTATATATCCCACCCAATCTGCCTGCTGCACGCACGCTGCGAGCCCCCACAGCAGACTTCATACATATGGTATGGTCTTGCCCCTCTCTGTCCCCTTACTGGCAGGCAATATTGCATCATTTGAATAGGGTCTCGGGATGGGAAGTGCCACTTGAGATCCATCAGGTGTTGCTGGGCCTGCTCCCGTCTTATGCAAAGAAAACATTGAGAAAAGGTTTGTCCTCCTTGGCATGGTGTTGGCAAAGCACAGTATTGCGATTGGGTGGCTTAGCCCACTAGATTTGTGGCATGGTTGAAAGACGTTTCTGTGTGGGCGGTTACGGAAAAGGTCCGCATGAGACATGTATTCAGGGATAATAAACTTGAGGATGACTTGAGAGCTTGGTCGGCCATGTTATTCAAATTGAAGGAACCACAGAGACCAGCTGCCTACAGAGACGAACCCACTGAGTGCAAACTAACATTGCTGAAATGAGAACTGGGAAAAACCTGGACTACGGAGGGTTATATCATGGACATCCACACATCATTTATTATGGAACTACCTTGCACCAATAGCCGTGACTAAGCAAAAGAGCGAGGGAACATGGAGGATGTTGGGGGGATTGTTTTTCGTTTCTTGGGTCAATCTATAGAAAGTTGCTTTGTCCGTGTCATTAAATAAATGCATCTATTTGTTTAGCAGTACGCCAAGGGAATCTTGGGTCAGGTATCAGCATATCACGAACCAGCCTCTGAACCACTTAATGAGCATTGGCAAAGCCAATAGGTCTTGCTTTTGGGACCAAGCTAATGCTGTGCAGAATGGCTAATGAACAGGAACAAACTGCCTACGCGGACGCTTGTGTCATTTTGTAGGTGCATGCATGTACCTGCAAAAGTATCATGATCGAGTGCAAGGAATGAATGCAGGTAGGGGAAAGCAACACCGATGGTGGAATCACAGATGGCAGAAAAGCATCACAGAGGGCAGAAAAGCGACACAGAGGGCGGGAGGAAACAACGCGTGGGTGCGCGGGGTCAAGTAACATGGAAGCAACACTGATGGTGCAAGTAAGCAAGCATACAGACAACCACGTGGAGTGGGAAGGAACTGACCGAGAGAGAGTGCGATGAGGAGGGAAAGAACACAGAAGGGCGACTGTATAAAAGTGAAACCATACATAAGAGCAGTTTGAAGGACAAATTACATTTTTAAAATGTTCTGAAAAGGAGCATGCTGAATGGTAAAACGCATGCACTCTCATGGAATGCTTAAGAAAAGCAAGGTTAAAGTGTTTAAATTATGATGGTGTTAACAGTAAGAAATTAAAATGTGTGCATACAAGTATAGGAATGGCCATAGATTAAATAGTTTGAAACGGACAGTGCATAGGAGCTCAATTGAAAGAGGTAATCTGTATAAACTGTAAAAGCACTGAGAGCAGCTCGAAGGAAACCCCTTGGCTTATAATGGGTACTCTTAGGCTCACGGAGGCCATCCCTTGCATATAGAGCTGTTCTTAGTGTGCTGTGGGAATCCTTAACATGACCATGTCCTTCTCTGGAAAAATGGTCACCAATCTTTGGTATGTCCAATCTTTGGTATGTCGAGGAGGTTTTGGTATTATCAGGTGTACTTCTGCAATTAATGTGGCCAAGGCATTATAGACAGTCGGGCTGGCATGGCACACCATGAAAGTATTAGAATACATCAATAGTGCCCTATCGATCTAGGTCTTCTTTGCTAATTTGTGTGTTGTAAAATGCACCATTTGGACTAATTTTGTCCTCAAAATATTACCAGGGAATAACCTGGACAAAACCCTCTAAAGACAAATGGGTAGGGGTCGCTCGGTGCAGTTCACAGAATGCACGTTTATGACTCCATCCCTTACGAAATTAAATAATTACCATTATAGAGAAGCCTAATATGAGGCAAATATTTCGAAATGCCATATAAAAAATGAAAAGGAAACCCATGTAACTGTTAATGGGGAGGAAGAACTGCCACCTACAGTTGTATTTGTTATGTTGTACAGACTCCAGAAATGTGTGTTTATCTGGTTCTCCCCATGGGCCTTGCATTGATATTGGTCATCAAAAGAAAGATCAGGGATTGTGGCATAACTTGATATGTTCCTGTATTACAGGAGGACTATTCCATTCAAAATATTTAATGTCTGATTGGAGTGGCCAATGTACTTCTTCGGAATTCTAAATTGGTATATTTTTGTTAATAAAAGAAAATATATGTGTACCTGATTTATGCCCAACAGAATGGAGAGCAAATTGAAGGGTTTTACATATTGGCTCCAGAACTATCCTAAGGATGTATAGGGTTACTTGTACCTCACACAAAAGGATACACTGAAATGCCTGCCTGCATATAGGGATAGAACGGGCACGGGCAAAAATCTGTATGTCTGGCTTTGGCAGGATGGTGCGATAGTTAATCTTTAAATTGTGTTCTCTGCATGCTTAGGTCACAAAAATAAAATAAAAAATAAAACATGATGCTTCCTACCCATGACTGCCCAGCGCCGGCTTTATGACGGTGCAAGGAGTGACATGACACTGGGATTGCAATTCGGTGGGTGGTGGGGCATTCGCCAGACTCCCCTGCTCGGTGCTATGTTATCAGTGAGCACAGCTCTTATCTGGGAAATATATCTCTGTGGCTTGCTGAAATATGTTGCACAGATTTCTTTAAAAATGTCTTCTGTTATTACAGTTTGTTTTGCCATTTTGGCTCCTGCGGTTTACTGACTTGTGAACATGGGTGAAACGTGATCCTGAGAAGAACGGGGAAAAGGTCACACACGAAGCTAAAAACAACTAAATATTCCATGACAATTTTGTTACCATTCCTGTGTATAACATATAATATATTTACCTTAAAAGAAAAATTAATGCAAGTAAAACTTAAATGTAGGACATGCATTGGTCTGGTAGATATGCACAGTTGGTTAATGTGATCACTTCAGATGCGTAAGTGTCCACCTGGAGGGTCACTGATCTGAATCCTGGCTGGTGTACTTTGGAATAGTGACGTGTATTTATAGTATGCGGGCCGGGGAGGCGCAGCCGGACCAGTAAGGGGCCGGTGACAATCGCCTACTGGGGGCAGTAACCAAGCAGCTTACCCTGGGAAAATGCTGGGCGCTGACTGGCTGGCAAGGTTTAAAGCAACCAAATAGTGCCCTCCCCTGGGTGCGCAACAAGGTAAAAGGGTATGGGGGTTCCCCCCAAAGAAGCACAGGCCTGCACCACAGGTGGAGGCGCTCAAGCATGTGCCCTTGGGATGCCTTATGGCAGGGGCTCAGGAAGCAGGCTATGGGGCAGCAAAGGTCGGACACGACACTTGCATTCCAGGGCAGGCACGAGGGTCGCCCACAACACTTGGCAACATGGTGTAGCCTAGTAGCCGCAGGAGAGTTGCTAGGCCCTGGCTGGTAAAGGGCTTTCGCTCAGGGCGCTGCCACAAGGTGACGTTATAGACTAAGGACTACTGGTTTTGACCTACAGACAATGTGGGGCAATGATGATGGCATGCATGTTATAAGGATCTGTGAGTTTTGCATGTCAATATGTGTATTAAGAGGAGCTGAGCAGTTTTGAACCATCTGAGGCTTGTTTTCATCTGTGACAGCAAAAGTGGGGTGCAGGTCGTGGCCGGGAAGATCGAGGGCACTTGCCCTCCTGTGAGGGATTAGTGCTAGGAGTGCCCAGGCTGTGACGGAGAGCACTATAAACATATGCAGCATTAGTTTAAATAATGAATTGCACACAGTAGAACATAGGCTGCTGTACTGACGAGACCGTGGGCTGTTTTTTTCCGACTCTCAGAGTGAAACATATTGATTTACATATCTGTTTGATTCATTGCATCTGTATAATGTGTGTGGGATGTAAAGTTGTCTAACGCCCTACATAGGGTCGAGTAGAGATGTAAAAATTAAATGTGGGAGAGCAGCACTGTTGGAGGGTAGTAGTGAGGACTGTCACACCGGGTACCACCAATTCTCAAGTATGCCCTGTTAACAGCGTTACGCTTTCAATAAAAATTCTGAATTAAAATAAACATTCAGTAATGTGGCAGTTTTACTAGTGTTTTAGTTCTCACCTAGACAGCGCATGTTCTGAAATAGATAGATAGATAGATAGATAGATAGATAGATAGATAGATAGATAGATAGATAGATAGATAGATAGATAGATAGATAGATAGATAGATAGATAGATAGATAGATAGATAGATAAAGATAGATAGATAGATAGATAAAGATAGATATGGCTTAGTGTCACTCATTACTTGTTTGGGTGTCACCTACAGAAAAACAAGCATTTGCAATGCAATAGGTCTCGCATTAGGAAAGTGTGAGCTATTGGTATTGTAAATGACAATTTACTTTAACATGTGTTGGCTTTGAAAATATATAAATTAATAGCATTGTTATTCACAAAGCCAATAGCTTACACGTTCCTAATGCGAACCCTATTGGCTATGGCAATGCTTTGTTGGTGATGTGGTGGTGCCCATGAGTGATGTGGTGGTGTTCCCGAGTGATGTGCTGGTGTCCCTGAGTGATGTGGTGGTGTCCCTGCGTGATGTGGTGGTGTCCCTGAGTGATGTGGTGGTGCCCCTGAGTGATGTGTTGGTGTTCCTGAGTGATGTGGTTGTGTCCCTGAGTGATGTGGTGGTTCCCCTGAGTGATGTGGTGGTTCCCCTGAGTGATGTGGTGGTGCCCCTGAGTGATGTGGTGGTGTCCCTGAGTGATGTGGTGGTGTCCCCGAGTGATGTGGTGGTGCGCCCGAGTGATGTGGTGGTGTCCCCGAGTGATGTGGTGGTGTGCCCGAGTGATGTGGTGGTGTCCCCGAGTGATGTGGTGGTGTTCCCGAGTGATGTGGTGGTGTCCCTGAGTGATGAGGTGGTGTTCCCGAGTGATGTGGTGGTGTTCCTGAGTGATGTGGTGGTGCCCCTGAGTGATGTGGTGGTGCCCCTGAGTGATGTGGTGGTGTCCCTGTGTGATGTGGTGGTGTCCCTGAGTGATGTGGTGGTGTTCCCGAGTGATGTGGTGGTGTCCCCGAGTGATGTGGTGACCATAGAAAGAGCACCTCCCTCACCCCCGTTAAGCAAGAGAATAAACTCCAATCGTTCTCAATTTGATAAATGTAAGTTAGCCCAGCAATGTGATATTTGTGGTGTTCCCAAATTTAATTTTATAAAGCATTGTACTAGCCTAAAAAAAACAACAACAAAAAAAAACTAAACGCTGAACTGCGTTTTTTATGGGGGATGAAAAGTTAAGGCTTGGTCACCATGTGACTGCCCAATACTGGTTTCATCATTGGCTGGAAGCTCTGAAAAAGGGGGACTAGGTGGTATAGGGTGCGATTGTACAGTAATCATGGAAGACTCAGCAAATAATTTATACATTCTTTTCTATACGTCCTGCAAGAATGCATGTATAAAGGGTACACAGCGTAGAACTAACCTAAATGCCTCTAAACTCATATTGATCGGGCTATTTTACGAGCAACTGAGGATAATACAACAAGTAACATTGCACCCACAGCAAGCCAAAACTATTGGCTTTGTCAATGGTTGTTAGTTGCATAAGCAACTATGACTTCGCTGAATATAATATGACAATCCTTCAGTACGGAAATGGTGAGGTCGAAAAGACTCGTTAAAGTTCTTCACAAACTTACCCCAAAGGCAGCGAAGGGTGGTACTACAGCAGAGTTAAAAAAAAATTCACCAGGAGGTGATGGCAAAAACGGAGAGCCCGATATGGACCGGTCTCAACACCTGCTTGTTAGAACTGTCGGTGCTCAGCACCGGCGGGACCCAGCCCACTTTAAGCCCTGGCCTAGACTCTTATTATAGAATGAGCAACATTACATGCTATTAAATATGAGAGATTTTTGTATAGCAAATTTAGCTCATCCGTATCTTAGGTGCTTGAAGGCGCTCTCATATATGATAATTAACAAAAAGGAGGTTCATTGAAAAAAAGTCTTTGCCTAAAATCATACGATTTGGTCAAACAGGGAAGCTGGGGTTGATACCAGATTTTACGATTTCACACTGGGCACATCAGCTACTAGATAGTCATCGCTTTCAAGCGTCAAATATTAATGCTATGTCCTTAATTCTTGAATGATGACATTAGAACTTTGGTGACAGGAAGAATACAAATTGTATTTTTGGTCATTATACATAAATTAAACCTTACATAAGGACATAAGAGCGCAGCACTTTTTTCCCCCTCAGCACAGGGAAACATACGGTGATTCACATGATGCTGAACACAGGGCGGAATTTGAACTTGGTTCTCCGTATTACATACTTCACAGATGTAGCCCATCACCTCCTGTGAAAGTTCGGCTAGTTTTGGGCTTGAGGTTCCAAGCGGATCCCGAACTGAGCCGGAGCCAAGCATCTGGTTCGAGCAGGAATCAAGCTTCCTGTGGCTTGCCCTCCTTTAGTGACAGCCAAATGTGAGAACTTGGCTGGAGTACCAAAGCCAATATATTTTTAACACCATATTTTTACATTTACATAAATTCAAAACAAAGAGAGAGCAAGTGCAGTTAACAGCTGCAAAATAATTTTCTAATGAGCCCGGACTCCAAGGTGGGCTCTATTACCTCTTAGTCATTCGTCCTAATCACACTCCTACAACATGAAATCAACACCCTGCACCAGACATATTCACCTACTCAAGGAAAAGTTTTACACAATAAAACGAAACCACCAACCAGAAGAACCACAGCAAATAAAGCGAGTTCACCTCATCACTGTTCCCTGTTTCCAAGTTTTTCCAAGTCCTGCTAGTGACAATCTGAAAGGGAGAGAAGGGTGGGGAAATGGGCCTCTGACAAGGAAGACCAGGACTCTGAGCAATGTAGATTAGCAGCAAGTATGTCAATCCTAAACCCAAAAGGCTTGCATTTTGAAAGTGCGACTACGAGTATTCATAGTAGCTTCCTAACTCACAGTCAATGGTGTCAAGTGAAGAAGCAGCACCCCAGGACATTGTCAGACAATGCTTAGAAAGCAGGTGATGGTTGCCGCTGTCCTTATACTACAAACCATGAGAATAAAGTAAAGACCGCGGTGAACGTTTCAAAATTACTCCAGACAGGGGAGCATTGGGTACAATTGGTGAAGAACCAGGTATACAAACAAAAGGAGTACACCACTTTCCAAGGTAAGAATGTTATAGAGGCACCATTATATACTGGCAGAAGGTTTATTAGCCGGGTGGTTATACGGGACGAACGATCAGTCACTTAAAAATATTGGATTTTCAGATTAAGAGCACTTTGAATGATTAATGCGCACGGCAGGTTTAAACATGCTGGCTTATTTCTCCCCTTTCGGTTCATAAATGTACAAAGCGTTCTCTCATACGCTTGCAGCCTATGACCGGTCTTCATTGAGCTTAAAGAATAAAAGCAAAAAAATGACCGCAACATTTCAATTCAACAGAACTAGTTCGTTTGTGCTTTTCTTCGCCGTCCACAAACCACAACCTACGCAATCAGATTCAGCTTCTGGGTCCAGGTCTCAACTCTTATTTGTCCCACGCAGACTATTTTCCAGGTCTGCTGTAGTTTTCATTTTTAATTCCTTTGCACCCAGCCACGGTACAGCTGACAGTGGTCATGGGCTATTACAGTTATTAAAATTAGAACGTCAGAAATGGAAGACCCTGTACGACTTTCGCTGCCCTCCTACAATACATACATCAGACTCATTATGCATTATATTCGGAATACCTACCTCAGAGCGTGTATCTCCGCTTATAAATAAATAACTGGATAACCGCTCCAGATCCGAAATTTTGTTACAACGGAACCGATGTTATCCCCCAAATCTTTGGCACTGATTTAATCTATTTACAAACATAAAAGGGTTTGAAGACATGTAGGATTAGAACCGGTTATCTGAAAATTCGTCACAAGCTGCATTAACAATCTCAGACATCGTACTGTCCACATTTTTATCCCAAACAAAATGCCTAACAAAAGTATCGTGCTAGCCCAAACTGAACAGAAACAGTACAACTGCGAGTCTCGCCTTCCCATGATTCATTATTCAATCTAAATCACACAAGGATGTGGCATTTACTTTACAAAACAATCCTTAGCAGCGAGCACAGAGTATCATAACTTCAATACAAGTTAGCAAGTTTCGAATCAGACTTTACAGGAGTAAGTCAACAGTTCTATGGAAGCGCGTAAAGCTCTCCTGGACTTACCGTTCTCAGTTGAGAATCACGGGCGGTTGAACCGGCACCTGGTGGGGGGTAGGCAAAGGTGGAGGGAAGGGGGCGCTGGGGCGAACAGACACAAAAAGGGAAAAAGAAGCTGCGAGCGTGCGCAGCCCGAAAACGGAAGTTCGGGAGCGTCACGCCTGTCGTGGGGCGGGACTTCCGTTTTCCGCGAAGCCCGCGCCCACGGAGTTGATGACCCGCAATGGCTGCAGAAGACAGGACGGAGTGGCGGCGATGCGGTGAGTAAGGCTTAATTGTAAGGGGGGCGGTGTGGGGGGGGAAGAGGGGGCGGCGGGGGCGGCAGGGGGGGGAGGGTGGAGGGCGCCGGCGTGTGTATGCGTGCAGAGGGGTGGGGGCTGGCTGTGTCTGTGTTGCATGCGAGGGGCTGGGACTTCGTCTGCGCAAGCGCGGCTCAGACGCACGCTCACGCGGTAAAAACTGCAAAGGGAAAGCGCGTGCCAGATTGGTGTCCCCAAAACGACATACGGGCAGCATTAGGTCTGAAGCAGACACCTCAATGCTCACGCATTGAGCGTAGGTCTGCTCGACCTAAAAAGGGACTGAGCCCTCAACATTCAACTATAGGACAGTTAATAACACCCACACAAGGCGACATCTCAAATTCTAACCAGTGGAAGTGCACTTAACAAAGTTGGGTTTGATAGTTGAAACCATTCTACTTCTTTTTATATTGAGCATTCTGCACGTGACGTTTCTGGTGAGGTCTGTTATTGATTAGAAATGATGTGCTGTAAGATGTAAAAATGTTTTCTTTGAATTATGTATCAAAGGAATAATTAATTTGTGTTGCAGAAGCATCTGAAAAAGGCTGCGCTCTTCAGTTAACATTAATGAATGTGTACTAATTAAAATAAACATCATGAAAAGGGTCCGCATGTCCAAGACTGAATTATAATGCCCTAATCGATGGTGAATGAAGGTATTGTTCTGTTCCCAATCTTTATGTATCCCTACCATTATTCCCCTAAGTTGGGTTGAGCCCCATTTCTTGTAGGGAGCTTTAGGGCTGTCTGGCACTTGCCAGACTGGTACAGGTGGTCAACCACTGAAAGTTCGAGTATGCTAGAACTCTTAAGAAAATCTTTATAGTGGATAGCATTCAACTACAAGCCCTATCCGCTAAATATTGTCAGACAAAAACAAGCATTGGCTAAACCAATAGGTGTTGCCTATGCTGCTGTACAACATGACTGAAAACACATTGATAAAGCCACTAGATCTCGCATAGGCGACTTCTATTGGCTTTGTTACTGCTTGTTTTAAGTAATAAGCCTTCCGGATGCTCCATTAAAAAAAAAAAAATATTGCTCTATGTGAAAGAGATCAAATAAGTCACAACCTTACCACGCACTTAAATCACAGGCAGCTATAATGTTAGACTGTAGCTTAACCACTTTAAGTCGTCACTTGAAAAAAGCAGACGGAAAATAAATCCCCATCTTATTGGATAGCTGATGTGCAGGCAAAATAAACAGATGGTATTTAGTGTTAAATTAAAGAAAATTATTAAAAATTCACACTTCGAAAGAGCTTTGTCACTGAAGAGAAAGAATTTAGTTTTAGACGGATGTAAGCAATGTGCATAAAATTTGGCTGTCACTCAATGTGGTGGGCAGGAGATACTTCTGAATGACAACAGACCAATGCATAAACAGGGCTGGCTGAAAGCCACTACAAATAATTATACTATAGATATACGATTAGTAAAATCAAAAAGTTTTGGGTAACACCAGATCTAAAAAAAAGACCGGTCTTCACGTTAGCACACCACTACGAGCAAGAGCGGCCTTATATTGGCACTTGAACATACAAGCTGGTCCTTTTGCAAATTCGCCGTTTCTTGGAAACCTCACGGATACCATTACATCACTGAGCACTGATCTGCAAGCAAATTGAAAACGGTAAAACAATGTAAACTCAAAATAACGCGAGGGCAGTCATTTCAACCAATGTCATGTGCTGAGCCTGCTGACGCACTTACTAGCACTACAGAGCGTTCAACACATGCCAATCAGATGAATGATACTGCACAGTTTTGAGTCTGGGTTGTCTCTAAAGCTCCGATGATGTTAATTCTCATAGACATTTTAATTTATATTAAAACAAAAACATTTGTTAAAAAACACACTCATTTCCGTATGACAAAGAGGCCACAGGTAAACACAACCAACCAGATCCAAATCTACTTTTCACAACAGCAAATTCAATATATGAGCACAAAACGTTAAACGTTTTTCTGACAATGCACTCCTAAAAGACGAGCTATAAGATTTGAGTAGCTAATCATACGTGTTTCTTTCAAAAACTGACGGTACAATAGCATACCTTCCATGCCAATGAAAATGGCTTGAACACATCGTTTCCACAGCGCTACCAATGACTAGACAATGTAATCATGGTCTACAAAGAACAATAAAATGAAAACTATTAACATATACCGGACTGCAACATATTGTACAGCAGAGATTTCGTAACACAAACAGCTAGCTACCAAAGGAAATAATATTAAAAGGTCCTACCTTGTAGCAAAACATGCCCACCGATTCAAAAGTAGCAATGATAATCACTGAACACAGTTGGAACCCCAATTAGATTCTAAGCTACTAAAACAGCCCAGCAGGACTGCCAGGTTCACAGCCTATTAGATATAATGAGATGTAAAGATTTGTGTGTGGAAATCCTTTTCGAACCCGTTGTCTTAGATTAAGTCAACTAGTTTGAACCATTGGCCTATGTTCTGCTGATTCATAATGGACTGAGCTGCGGCTGCTTCCGTCAGGGTGCAGGGGGCTTTTCGCTACTCCAGATCAATCTGTTCCAAGGAGCATCACCATGCCAGTGTCTCAACAGAAGGAACCCAAGACCCTAGTGTAAGGTAAGTAAGTGAAGCACTGGTCTGTCTTAACAAGTGAGGGATTTTCTCTAAGAGCTACTTCAGAAAAGAACTAAAATTGACTGAGACAGTAAAGGTATAAAGTTAAATGTATAGGACCGAGAATGCCTACTGGAACAAAGTCTAGCAGTCCTTAGGAGCACATATTTTCATAAAGTCCAACAGAAATACAGGAACCCACCAATGCACACAAACCAACAAACAAATAGACAGAATCGACCGAGATGTAATGTACACTAGGGAAGCAATATATATGCATCCGAGTTGAGCTCTGGCAGATCATCTTAAACATATCTCCCTGTGGGATCGGAGATGTTTTGAGTCAGAGAAGCACAGAGTATAGTATGTGAGGTAAGCCATGGCTTTTGTGCCTTAGAGAAGCACTGAGTGATGTATAATATAGAGCTCAAGCCAATGTGCAGCAGGTGGACCTAGGATGATGCTAAAGAGACCATGAGTTGTGTCCGGTCTAACAATACTAGATCATACAGTCCAAATGTGTATTAATATTATTGGACCTCTAGTATTTAATTAAATAATACGTGAAAGATATTAACTACAAAAAAGTATTCGGAAAATGTTAACTAATCATCCTTGACATTTTGGGTGACAAAGAATGCCATTCTCTTTGGTGTGTCATTTGTTTAGAAGGATTGGGAGCCAATTCTGGGTAGAAACTATATTTCAAACATCCTCTTTTATGCAGACAAAGGTAAGCATGTGCACAGAAACACAGAGGTGTACCCACAGACATGTACAACTTAGGTAGAGGAACACAAGCAAATTCAAAGCTGCAAGAGAACTGATGAATGTGCCCAGTAGAATTTGCTGTGTGGGATTTTACCTTCATACTTAGAATGGTAAAAATAGTATTCAAATTCGAGAATTCAGTCTTTTTTTTACTAAAATTACAAAAATTGATTGAAGGGTTTCCACGTGACATGGCCTATTGGCAGTTATGCACACAGCCAGAGGTATAGATATTTTTTAAACAACTATTTTCCAACTCACAATACTGAACATTTGACTGTTTTTTGTTGTCCGCTTTTAGGGTATTTCACACGCTGAATAAAAGTGAAATATAACACAAATGCATTTCCTTTAATTTTTTCTGCTCTTTTGTGACTTTTGAATAGCCATTTATCATTTACATTTTTATATAGATACTAAGACCTCTATGAAATAAATCTTTGTAATGCAAGATGTGAAAGATAGGAGATCTAATGAATCATAGTTAGGAAATGTTCTGCCTGATCTAAATGCCCGACATGCATGCCATCTAACCTTTCATAAAGAAAAACATGCGGTGCCACAGGTATTTCAGGATGCAGAGGCTAAACTACATTTCTGGAAAATACACATCATTCAACCAAAGTCACCAATTCCACATACACACTAGGTATGTTATTTTAATTATCGCTTGAAAATAATTTGGTATTAGAATGCCACAAACATCATTTATTATTAGGGAAAGCAAGCAGGCTGTACATAGAAACAAATGCTATATATTTCTTGAAATGAATATGCATGTACATTAATCACAAAAAATAATATTGCTAATCTATGCAGCCTGAACCGAAAGCCAAGTGAGGAGAGCTGACTTTTCAGATATTTATAATAGGAAGAATACCTTGGAAAGGAATGAAGGATCCTTTGACTTAGATGGGACATGACTCTAAGAAGAGCGATTGGCTGTGGGTTGACAAATATATAGCAATGCAAGCTGGGTTAAGGATAACGACAGTACGCAAGGTAATAAAGTCTACGAAAATCAGATGGCTACACAAAATGACTATGCTTTCACTAAAATGTATTCAGATCCATTATCCATTTCCTGTAGGAATCAATCCAAGTTCAGAATTGGAGCTGTGGGAAACAGTGCACGTTAGATTAATATAGAGCACGTCATCCAACTCATCAATGAAAGTAAAGAGATAAAGAGCAGTATACATTTTATGCCAGTTATACTTACAACTGATGGCAAAATACAGGTCGCAATTTGCGACCAGTATTTTTGCGACAATCGTGGTCATTTGCAAAGCGACCTACGTACTAATAGCTAGTTGTGCAAAATACAGATTCATAAAGGGTTGCAATTAGAACTACCTTCGAAATTTAATGAAGTATGTCTCAAATTGTGACTCACTAGGAATCTAGGTCTAGGCGGAACTTGCAGTTACTTCAAAACTCAAGAAGATTCCGCAGAGTTCTGCCAATGGGTGGAAATACGCATGTCACGCTGCAATTTAGTGCCAGCAATGCGAGAAGCGCTGAAAAGTCCACGCAAATGGCACCATGTGGTGCACATGTGCTCACGGCCATTCAAGTTGATTTTTCTAGCACTTGAGTACAAAATGTACTAGAACTGCAACAAATCTACTCCAGAAACAGCCTTTGACTGTGACCGCTTGAGTTAGAAAATGGCACTAGGGGATGTCAAATTTCGCTCAAGGTCACATTTCTGGAGCCTTGCAGGAAAAAATTCAGCCACGCAGCGATTGGCGGAATTTGTCGGCAACTCCACGTTACAAGAGTAACGCAGAGTCTCCAAATTCCACCAATTCTGCAGACAGAATGAAGCATTCTGCCCCCCCCCCCCCGAGGAATCCCAGGCGTTACAGGTATGGTAGCCTGCTGAAGTCAGCAGACCACCATGTCTGTGATTGCTTTTAAATAAAGCAATTTTTTTACTCTAAGTGCAACCAGCTTTCCATAAAGGAAACCGCGATGTGTTTAAATAAAAAAAATGTAATGTAATTTCTATTTTTTAACATTCACAAAAGGGAAGAGGTCCCCTTCCTATTTACTAACAGGTTACCACCCCCTTTGAGGTGTCGTTAAAATATTCATATTTTTTGCTTTTTGGTCGCAAAGTAATAAAACATACCATTACGATTCGGTATTTGGAAGGAGCGCCCTAAGCATGCCCCTTCCAAATGCCGATTTGTTGTTAGGTCCCAAATTGCGATTTGGTAATAAGTTACTGAAACGCAATTTGGTGTTTGTACATTTACAAACGGACCATTTGCGACCTCGAAAATGCTTTGTATATCCGGCCCTTAATCTTGAGCTGGAAACCGCAAAGTGCATAGCGAGCACTTCAATATAACTCTGAAACAGATAAGGGAAGCATGGGGGAACTTTATAGAGCACAACAAAATATAACTTAATAAGGAAATAAACGAAGTACGACATGTATCAGGTCACGGACTCTCAACTAAATTAAGTCAAATGGACAACTCAGTTTAAATTACTAAAAGTTACTAACAGAAGAAGGAATACCAAATGGATTCGGGAGATTTATTTCCACGGTTATGAGGACAGGGTTTATAGCCGTGTGAAATACTAGTTTGAAAGTAACCGCACACCATCCAAGCTCAAACAACAAAGTTTCAAACAGATAGCAAATATAAACTGAAAACCAGAAAACGGTTCATGAAAGCTGTCATTGCTTTGAAGGAAGGTCAAACTGTCCCAGACAGCAAGCTCTCATCTCGCAGGCATATATATATATTCAGTTATTTAAAGCAAACAAAAACATTTCCCGCTTTTTCAAAAATGTTAAATGTGCTAATGGAATGTAGTCATCAACAGAGTTGGCAGACCTGATATATATTCACTCAGTGAAAACTTGCAGTTAATACCAAGGATTGACAAAACAGGTCGGTCTCACCTTTGAAAGTCTTAGTTGACATTTTGGCTTTGCCAATGCTTGCTTCTGCAGTTGAACAGAACTGGGAATTATAATGAAGCAACACGGGCAAGGAGTGGGTGTGAGAGGGAAGGCCCAGCACGGGCCACAGGTGGGTGGGAGGGGAAAAAAGCAACACAGGGAAGAGGTGGGTGGGAGGAGAAAAAAGTCACACACGCAAGGGGTGGGTTGGTGGGAGGGAGGGAGGTGGGGGGGGGGAAGCCACACGGGCAAGGGGTGGGTGGGAGGGAGGGGAGAATAGTCACACAGGCAACAGGTTTAGGGAGGGGAAAAAAGTCGCAAGGGAGGGGAAAAAAGCCACATGGGCAAGGAGTGGGTGGGTGGTTGGGAGGGGGAAAAAACATACAGGTAAGTTGGGAGGGGAAAAAAGCCGCAAGTGCGAG
Organism: Lissotriton helveticus; assembly: GCF_964261635.1. Taxonomy (NCBI): domain Eukaryota; kingdom Metazoa; phylum Chordata; class Amphibia; order Caudata; family Salamandridae; genus Lissotriton; species Lissotriton helveticus. The sequence goes on along the minus strand of NC_136071.1, from coordinate 971,078,200 downwards.
GGGAAAAAAGCCACATGGGCAAAGGGTTGGGGGAAAAAGCCTCATGGTCAAGGGGTTGGTGGGTGGTTGGGAGGAGAAAAAAAACCAAACATGTAAGTTGGGAAGGGAAAAAAGCAACACAAGCAAGTGTGAGGGGAAAAAAGCCACATGAGCAAGTGCGAGGGGAAAATAGCCACCTGGGCAAGGGGTGGGTGGGAGGGGAAAATAGCCACCTGGGCAAGGGGTGGGTGGGAGGGGAAAAAAGCCACACGAGCAAGGGGTGGGTGGGAGGTGAAAAAAGCCGCCAGTGGTGGGAAGGTGGGAGGGGAAAAACCCACACAGGCAAAGGGGGGGTGGATGGGTGGGAGGGGAAAAAAGCCACACGGGCGGGGCGAGTGGGTGGGTGTTAGACCTGGCATCTTTGGCGTGGTTTCCCCAGACTTTTTGCCTCTACCTCCTGTATTTTTTATTTTTTTTTTAAACATTTTTATTAGCATTTTTAAAACAGTGCGATACAATGTCACTCGGCAATATAAAATATGATATGCATTTAAGTTTGGGATCAGAATCCTTGTAATTACATCATTAACATAAGAGCTGAACACTATACATGGTAAATCAAGGGTTGCGGAGTACACCCCGGGTGGAGCCGCACTATTCGGTATCAGAGCCAGTGTCATCTTCATCAGAAGGTGGGTCGCAAATGTCCCCTCTATATTTATTCCATGCCCCCCATACCCTCTTCCACTTCTTAGGACATCTTCTGTTCCGGTACACAGCCCGTTCTGCAATCATTGCAGCGTCCATGTCTTGTTTCCAGATCGCTATGGATGGCGGTAACCCCCCACCCCACCTTTGTGCTATATTCCTCTTTGCCACCATCATACCTATTGTCATCCAGTTCTGCCCATATAGCGTGAGATCATTGGGCTCCCACACGTTCAGGAGGCACCGTTTGGGATCCGGGAGTATGGATAGGTCCTCCGATTGTGACATGGTGCGCATCACTTGTGCCCAATACTGCGCAATTTGGGGGCATTCCCATATTGTGTGGTAGAAGCTCCCTATGTCCCCGCATCCCCTCAGACAGTAAGGGTGTGCTATCCTTTTCATCTTGTGTAGTGCATCCCTTGTGTAATATGATCTGTGCAATATACGGAGTTGTACCAAGCGCAAACGCGCGGGGATACCTATTTCTTTTGGAGATGAAATCGCCTCCTGCCATTCTGTGTCATCCATGTCGCCGCAGTCATGTACCCATTTCTTCCACAGGGCCTCTAGGGGGTCAGGTAGATTATTTACAAGTTTTCTGTAGGTTAGCGATGTTGCTTTGGAAGGCATATAGTCTGTCAGCAGTCTGTCCTCTAGCGGGGACGCCTCTGGGATATCTGTACCAGGTTTGAACACCGTTGTCAAGGCATGACGTATCTGTGAATATCTGAAGTGTTCAGTCAGCGCCAGCTCATATCGTTGTTGCAGTGTTTCAAAAGGCAGTACGTGCCCTCTCTGCCACAGGTCTCCAATGGTGGAGATGCCAAGTGCATCCCAACGGTCGAAGCCCTTGGAGTGCCGCAGGTGTCCAAGTTGTTTTATGTCCCATAACGGGGTGAGCTGCGTTAGCACTCCCCGCCATTTCAGTCTGCGCAACGCCGCGTGCCACACGGTGAGAGTGTGCCGCAGTGGGCCGATTTTCGACGCTACTAGCGATGCATCGTACAGGGGAGTCAGCATTCCGGAGAGTCCCAACTGCGCCCTGTCCGCCTTCAGGGCCGGCTCAGACTGGGGAAGATGAAGCCATTGATTAACAATCTTCAGCTGTGACGCCCAGTAGTACAGGAGCACATCTGGGAGCGCTATGCCTCCGTCGTACCAGCCACGCGTGAGTTTGGCTTGCGCTATTCGGGCGGGTTTAGAGCCCCACAATAGCACTGAGACTTGTGCTGTGATGGTTTTAAAGTATGCGGGGGGGGGACAGGATATGGTGTGTTTTCTAGAGCGTATAGAAAGCGGGGCAGGGCCATCATTTTGAAGAGGGCAGCCTTGCCCAGCAGTGTCAGCGGCAGCGATTCCCAGTGACGAATGTCACGTTTGAGTCGGTCAAGGGGGGGCTGTAGGTTCTGCCTATGGAAGGAGGCAGGGTCAGCTGTAACGTGTATCCCTAAGTATTTAAACCCGTCGATCGAGATCCGTAGCGGGCAGGTGTCCGGCAGGCTCGGTGCAGGACCTCGCAGTATGTGCATAGTGGATTTGGACCAGTTGATCGAGTAGCCGGAAGCCCGACCGTAGACCGTGAAAACATCTATCAGCGTGTTAATCGAGCGCCTGGGTGCAGTGAGGTATATAAGCACATCGTCGGCGTATAGGGAAATTTTATCTTCCCAGTCATCCGTCCAGCGGATGCCCTTGATCGTCGGTTTCCACCTTATCCATTCAGCCAAGGGTTCCAGGACCATGGCGAACAGCAGCGGGGAGAGCGGACAGCCCTGGCGCGTGCCTCTATGTAAGGGAAAGTCCTCAGAGATATGGCCATTCGCCGCCACATGTGCCATCGGTCTTGCATATAGCAGACGGATCCAGGAGCAGAACTTCTGGCCGAAACCGAAGTGACGTAAGACCGCAAATAAAAAGGGCCAGTGGACAGTGTCGAACGCCATATGGGCGTCAAGGGACAGTATCACAGCGGGCTCTAACAGATATTTTGCCCGCGCAAGTGCACCGTGTACTCTGCGCAGGTTAAGGGCCGTGTTTCTGCCCGGCATAAACCCGGATTGATCTTTATGTATGAGTTTGGTCAGATAAGGCGTGAGGCGCTGCGCCAACAGTTTCGCAAGTATTTTTGCCTCCGCGTTAATGAGGGAAATTGGGCGGTACGATGTGCATTGGTCCGCAGGTTTCCCTGGTTTGAGGATCGCCACTATCGTGGCCGTTCTCTGATCTGGCGGGAGTTCACCAGCCTCTAGGCTATCCTTGAACATATGTAGCAGGTGCGGTGCGAGTGTTTCGGCCTGTTGCTTATATAAGTCTACTGGTATCCCGTTGGGTCCCAGCGCTTTGCCCGTCTGTAGGGCTTTAATCGCCAGTTGTATCTCCTCGGTCGTCAAGTCTACGTCTAAGGCCCGCGTCTCCTCCTCAGTCAACACTGGCATTTTGAGATCTTTGATATAAGTGTATGCCTCGTCTTCCGAGATAGTGGACGTGGATGCGTATACCGTTTGGTAGTGAGTCGCCAACGCCTGCACTATTGAACCAGGATCCCTAATGGGGACATCGCCCTGTACCGTCAGTTGTACTATCCACCTGTCGCGTCTATCTCGTCTGTCCAGCCAGGCCAGTAATTTGCCTGCTTTGTCCCCCATCTCGTAAACCCTGTGTCGCGTGGCAGATAGTTGCAATTGGACCTTTTCCGTGAGGTGTGCTTTGTGATGTTGTTGTGCTATTCGCAAAGCGTGTGTTGTAGTGGGGTTTGGATCTTCCGCATGTCGCGCCTCAGCTTCCGTCACCGCTGTCTCTAGGGCCAACTGCTCTGCCCGCCCCTCCCGCTTAAGCGCTGTGATGGAGACTATCGCACATCCCCGAATTACTGTTTTGTAAGCCTCCCATAGAGTGGCCGCTGAAGACACCGAACCTGTGTTGTCTCTGAAGTATTGTTTGGTTCCCACTCTTAACTCCTTTTTGACCTTAGAATTATGCAGATGTGGCGCGTGGATAGGATAAATCAGACGCCGTGTGGGTTGGTGATGCGCATAGGTAAGTAGCAGCGGGGAGTGGTCTGAAATGCCTCGTGGCCTTATCTCTATTCTGGAGACAGTACCAGGCCCACCCGGTGAGCTAAGAAAATAATCGAGCCTGGTGAGAGTGTTGTGAACGCCAGAGTGGTATGTGTATTGTCGGCCCTGGGGGTTGTACTTCCTCCATTGATCTTCCAGTCCCATCGCAGTCATGAAACCTGCCAGGCGTGTTGCGCTAGCAGGGGCTGATTTCGGGGGAACCCTGTCCTGCAGGCTATTAGCTATCAAATTGAAATCTCCCCCCAGAAGTAAACCTCCCTCGGGGAGCCCTAGTATGAAAGTGCTAAGGTCTGCTAGGGCTGCTGCCTGAAGTGCAGGAGGAATGTATACTGAGACGATGTTGATGGGTTTTCCCTCCCACTGTGCGTGTATAGCGGCAAATCTTCCTGCTGCATCCGACCTGGCAGACTGGACAAGGAGGGGGAACTGCTTCTTAACTAGGACGCCTACTCCCCTTGATCCAGAGGTAAACTCAGAATGTATCATCATCTGGAAACCCCAGCGATCCATAGCTTTCACTGCCGTACCAGTGAGGTGCGTTTCCTGCAGGAGGACCACTGCAGCCCCCTCCCTCTTGATGTGTTTCAGGACCAGTCCCCTCTTGACCTTGTCCCCCAGGCCCCGGACATTCCAGGAAAGTATCGACAGAGACGGGGTCACAGTAGTTCCACCTCCCCGCCGAGCCAAGAGTGTGTCAGCCCCCATCATCCTGGATTTGTGAGTTCAGCAGACAAGTAATCGATTCTGCGAATCCCAACAGCATGCCTAGCAGAGTAGTCAAGTGTATCGCTACAACTAAAACCAAAACTAACAACATAGAACATCCCCCCCTTCCCTCCCCCCTCCCTGCCTCCCTGCCTCGCGGACTCCAAACTGCCCGCCACCCCAACTCAGCAGAGTGCTTACTACCCCAGTCAAAGGACAACGTTGCTTACAAGAGCTTGAGGGGGGGTGAAAGTACAAGGGGGACCAGTAGCCCCCGACAGTTTTAGTGTCCCAGTTCACTTTTAAAGTCTCAGTAGTACACCAAGGAGGTGAGTGTCCAAAAGGACTAGGCTAACGCCTCTGCGATAGTTCTCAACAATAAGAAAAATAAAAAGGTTCAGACACTTCCCTTAATGCAGCAGGAGTCAGTCACCAGAGTCCTCGATTGGGCCCGCCTCAGCCTTCTTCTCCAGCCCAATCATGTCATGCTCGCCGGATTGTTCTTGTCGCCGTCGCCTGCTGGTCTGCTTGCCCGAGCCCTCCGCCGGTCTCCATCCCTCGAGCCAGTCGTGTGCCTCCTCCGGCGTGTCTAAGAACCAAGTTTTTTTCTCAGCTACCACCCTGAGGCGCGCCGAGAAGAGCATGGAGTACGGCAACTCACGAGATCTTAGTGTTTTCTTCACCTCGATGAAACTTCTCCGTTTTGCCGCCACCGACGTCGTGTAGTCAGGAAAAATTAAAACTTCCGAGTTCTGTATGCGTATGGGCGGCGCGACCCTCGCCGTTTGTAGGATGGCATCGCGATCCCTAAAGTTGAATATGCGCGCCACCACAGGTCTTGGTCGCGCCCCTGAGCGAGGACGTCCCCCCGGGACTCTGTGCGCCCGCTCCACCGAAAAGAAGTTGGAGAGGCCTTTAGGTTGCAGCACATTCCTTATTAGGTCCTCCACATAGAGGTCCATGGCAGGCCCCCCCTCCGATTCCGGCAGGCCAATAAGGCGGATATCATTGCGCCTGGAGCGCCCTTCCTGGTCATCCATCTTGTCTACCAGTATTTTATTGTCCTCTTCCAATCGCGCCACTCTCTTCAAGAGCGACGCCGTGTCAGATGTAAGTGTTGTAGTGACCTGTTCAACTGTTGACACTCTCGCCGACATCTTCTGTAGATCAGCCCGCAGGAGCGTGACGTCCGTGGAGATGGAGCCCACCGTGGTCTGCACCTGCGTCAGGGCCGCCATAATGTCTTCCAGGGTTATGGCCGAAACCGCACCACCCTCCGCACCCTTAACGCTGGTCCTTTTTTGCTCCGGCAGCGGTGGAAAGTCTTTGGTGTAAGCGAATTTGTCCAATTTGCTTTGCTGGGTCCCTCGGTTGCCTCTGCCGCCCATTGTGGTTCCAAAAAAAAAAGGGGGGGGGGGATGTGCCGCAGATCGGGGTTCAAGTCGGTTGGTAGGGGGGTAAAGTCTGCCCCTTCATGTGTCGCCAGGCGTCTCTCGGGGATTGCAGTCCCAGGTTACCTTTCACCGCTGCTGTGTCACTGCGGAGCATGGGGTTAGGGGTCCCCCTCGCTCGGCGTGTGTGCTGGCCTCTGTGTTGAATGTGGGTCGTGGTGGAGCGTGCGCTACGGCGCTGCCTGGTCTGGTGGGGACAGCAGTCCCAAGGTCCAATACCGCCGCTATGCCACTGCGAAGCAGGGGGGGGTGGGGGAGGCCGTAATGCACCCCTTGACTGGCGCGTGTGTTGTCCTCAGATGTGGACACAGGAGGAAGCTCACCACCGCGGGCCGTGGGGGGTCGACAGGGCCCTGAGTCAGGCCTCCGCTGGGCCCCGTGGGGATATCAGTCCTCGGTCTTTGTCGCCGTCTCTGTGCCACTGGGAAGTCGGAGTGCAGGAGAGGCCCCCCCGCCCTGAGCGCGTGTGTCCCTCTGCGGAGGATGCAGTCGGGGTTCCGTCACTCCCGGTTGCGGCGGGACATCAAGGGTCGTGCTTTAATCCGCCGCCGGGACCGGTGATGTCAGCGGCTACCGGCGGCTCGGGTTCAGCCTCTCCGACGGGAGCTGGAAGGCAGCGGGCTCCCCCGTGTGTTCCTCAATGGGCCGATGACAGGCACCTCCTGTATTTTTGACGCTGTGCTGGATTTTGTTTTTGCTGGTTTAGATGCTTTGGGCACTTTGCCACTGCTGATCAGTGTCAAAGTGCAAGTGCTCCCTAAGTAAATTGTTGTTGTGATTGGTTGTCCAGAATTGGCATATTTGTATTACCAAGAAGTCCCTAGTAAAGTGCACTAAGTGTGCCAGGGCTGGTGATTCAAATGCTACTAGTGGTCCTGCAGCACTGATTGTGCCACCCACATAAGTATCCCTAAAATGGTGTCTCAGGACTGCCACCACGGTGCCTTGGTGCAGTTGCTAACTGCCATGCTGGCCTGGCCAGTGTCCACACTGGCCAGGCCTAACCCTTCCCTTTTTGTACACATTGAACACCCCTATAGAAGGCCCTAGGTACCCCCCTGTGCAGGGTGCAGTGTATATAAAAGGTAGAGCATGTACTGGTGTGTGTGACATGCTCTGGTAGTGAATTACAGCCATTTTCGTTTTTCACTATTGAGAGGGCAATCTTGCCCATAGGCTATAATGGGGAATGCTGAGAATACTGTTTACCTGCATATCTTCCCATAGGAGCAAGATAGAAAATTAAAGTCTGGTATCACTAAACTCAGGATTTAATAACACATCTTTTAGGAAGAATGGTTTTTAAATCCTGAGTTCGAGAACAGCACTTTTAGAAAGTGGCAGTTCTCTTGTCTAACCTTTGTGTGCCTTGGCTTGTTTGTGAATTGACCGTTTGGTTTGTGAGTGACAGGGGCTGCAGTTGCTTTGCTGCCAAGGAGAGGGGAAGGACTTTGCTTCGTGCTGTGTCACCTTGCTTGAAGAGATCTCCAAGGGCCTGAGGAGAACTGGCCTCCAGTTAAGAAGTCCCAGGAACAAAAGGACTTCACCCCCAGCTTCCCCCTGAACTCTGCTGTGTGAGTTCTGCCCTTCCTAGAGTGCTTGATCCAATTGTGGGGCCTCTGGAAGTTGTGCCTGCTCTTTGGGAAGCTGGACAAGGAGAAACTAAGACAATTTTCACGCATCGCTCGCTTGCGGAGTGTTTCCCCGACAGAGCGAGGAAATTCCCCCGCTGCGAAGATTGAGATCAGCGCAGCACCTGTCATTGCTGGGTGAGATCGCCGCACCGCTTTCTTGCGGACCACATCACGTCGCTACAAACATCGTCACAGAGCCATCGCATCGACGGGCCGCGAGAGAAGATCGCCGCTGCGCCAAGCATCGCCGCCGCACCTGAGATCGTCGGCGACCCGAAGATCATCGCATCGTGCCTGTGCGAGACGCTTCCTACCGAACCAGCGCACCGCAATTCATACACGATATCGCCTCCCTCCCCATACAGACCGGATTCGTAGTAACACGCCTGCTGCGTCCAGCGGGGCTGTCACATCGCCTCACCAGGGTCTCAGGAGTGACGCATCGCTAGTTTTTCAACGCTGCAGCTTCCACTTGGAACTTTTGTCTCATCTACAGGTACTTTGGGCCAAACGTGATGCAACTGTGGATTATTTTCAATCAAAGCCTAGAACTCTTTGAAAATCATATTCTTGAACTGTGTATGTTGGATTTATGTCGTTTTGGTCTTGTATAGTTTAGATTAAATAACTTTATTTTTCTAAACTGGTGTGGAGTCCATTTGTGGTGTTTTCAATGTGTTACTGTGAGTGTTGGTACAAATACTTTACACATTGCCTTTGATAAGCCTGTCTGCTCGTGCCAAGCTACCAAGGGGGTGAGCAGGGGTTATCTAAAGAGTGTATCCCCCTTACCCCGACTAGAAGCAAGGGTCCCTATTTGGACATTGGTATCTACCTCTGCCAACTAGAGACCCCCAGATCTAACGGTGGGAGGGAGAAAAAAGCCACACAGGCATAGGGACAAAAAGCCACAAGGGGTGGGCGGAGGGGAAAAAGCCACAATGGGTGGGCGCGGGGGAAAAAAGCTAAACGGGCAAGGGATGGGTGGGAGGGGAAAGAAGCCATAAAGGCAAGGGGTTCAAAAAAGCCACATGGGCAAGGGGTGGGGGGGGGGGGAAGCCACACGGGCAATTGGGGAAACAAGCCACATGGGCAAGGGGTGGGTGGGTGGGTGAAATGGGAGAAAAGCCACATAGGCAATTGGGGAAAAAAGCCACAAGGGCAATGGGTGGGTGGGAGGGGAAGAGGACAAAAAGCCACACAAGCAAGGGCTTGGTGGGTGGGAAGGGAAAAAAAGCCACACAGGCAAGGGTAGGGTGGCAATATGGGAAAAAAAGCCACACGGGCAAGGGGTGGGTGGGTGGATATTAGGGGAAAAAGCCACACAAGCAAGGGGTGGGTGGGAGGGGAAAAAAGCAGCAAGGGGTGGGTGGGTGGTTAATAGGGGGAAAAGCAGCAAGTCTAATAGTGGAAAAAAGCCACATAGGCAAGGGGTGGGTGGGTATTAGGGGAAAAAAGCCCCACGGGCAATTGGGGAAAAAATCCACACGGGCAGGGGGTGGGTGGGTGAGAGAGGGCAAAAAAGCCACAGGGGCAAGGGGTGGGTGGGTGGGAGGTGAAAACAGCCACACGGGCAAGGGGTCGGGGGGAGGGGAAAAAAGTCACACGGGCAAGTGGAGGGTGGGAGGGAGGAGGAAAAAGTCACACAGGCAAGTGGCGGGTGGGAGAAGAAAAAGCCCCACAGACAAGTGGAGGGTGGGTGGGAGAGAGGGGAAAAAGTCCCACGGGAAAGTGGAGGGTGGGAGGTATGGAGCGCAAAAACTCCCATGGGCAAGTGGAGGGTAGGAGGGAGGGGAAAAAGCCACAGGGGCAAGTGGAGGGTAGGAGGGAGGGGGAAAAAGCCACAGGGGCAAGTGGAAGGTGGGAAGGAGGGGAAAAAGCCATTGGGGCAAGTGGAGGGTGGGAGGGAGGGTGGGAAAAAAGCAACAGGGGCAAGTGGAGGATGGGAGGGAGGGAAAAAGCCACAGGGGCAAGTGGAGGGTGGGAGGGAGTGGGTAAAAGCCACAGGGGCAAGTGGAGGGTGGGAAGGAGGGGGAAAAAGCCAGAGGGGCAAGTGGAGGGTGGTAGGGAAGGGGAAAAGCCACAGGGGCAAGTGGAGGGTGGAAGGGAGGGGGAAAAGACGCAGGGCAAGTGGAGGGTAGGAGGGAGGGGGAAAAGCCACAGGGGCAAGGGGTGGGTTGGTGGTAGGCGAAAAAAGTCACACATGCAAGGGCAGGGTGGGTGGGAGGTCAAAAAAGCCACGCGGGCAAGGAGTGGGAGGGTTGTAGGGGAAAAAGCTGCAAGGGTAGGGGTGGGTAGGTAGAAGGTCAAAAAAGCCAAACAGGTAGGGGTCTAGGGGAAAAATGCCACACGGGTGAAAAGGGGAAAAAAGCCACACGGGTAAGGGGTGGGTTGGTGGGAGGGGAAAAAAGCCACATAGATAAGGGAGTGGGAGGGGAAAAAAGCCATACGGGCAATTGGGGGGAAAAAGCCATACGGGCACGGGGTGGGTGGGTGGGGAAAAAGCCACAGGGGCAAAGGGGAAAAAGGCCGCATGGGTAAGGGGTGGGAGGGGAAAAGGGCCACACGGGTAAGGGGTGGGTGCGTGGGAGGGGAAAAAAGCCACACGCACAAGGGGTGGGTGGGTGGGAGGGGAAAAAAGCCACACGCGCAAGGGGTGGGTGGGTGGGAGGGGAAAAAAGCCACACGCGCAAGGGGTCGAGGGTAAAAAAAAGCCACATGCGCAAGGAAAAAAAGCCAAACGCACAAGGGGTGGATGGGTGGGAGGTGACAAAAGCCACGCGCGCATTGAGGAAAAAAGCCACAGACCGCAAGGGGTCGGTGGATGGAAGGGTAAAAACGCACGCGCAAAGGGTGGTTGGCAATATGGGAAAAAAGCCACATGGGCAAGGGGTGGGTAGGTGTATATCAGGGGAAAAAAGCCACACAGGCAAGGGGTGGGTGGGAAGGAGTGGAAAAAGCCACACGGGCAAGGGGAGGGGGCAAAAAAAAGCCACACAGGCAAGGATTACAGGGGTACCTCACGCACTGTGTGAGCAGAAGGGCACTAATCAAGATTAAGCAATCAGTGCTTGGTTCATGCTCCACATGAAAGAAGAGGAATTGAAGCCGTCATGCGCTGGCCAATTAGGGGACAGCAAATTAGAGTGACAATGAAGCCAGCGAATCTAAGCAATGGGTGGGCTCCAAGCCTCTTGTAGTACACAATCTCTCTAGAAGCAACAGCACAGGGGCGATATCTTAGGCAAGATCTAAAAAGACAAATTGGCCAACCCCTGTGCTAACTATACATCACCACCAAAATGTACATACACGTCCTTACACTGGTTGGACATTTTTGTAGGTTTTTTTTCTTCTTTTTCTTAAAATTTGCTAGCCCTATCATGATGACATATGCACAAGGCTGAATCTCCATGCCATTGAGCCCATTTTTATGTTTACTTGTAGTTGTAATGTACTATTCCAAAATGGCAGATGCCAATTTTGGGGCAGTACATTATTTAAAATTTTAAAAAGTGCATGAGAGCGCATTATAGTATAGGAGTTGTTCAGTAGCAAACTGCAGCTGCCAGTCCCTCTCCACAAGAAGAAAATACAAAAGCTTTGGTTAAAAAAATAAAGAAAAAAAACACAGACACACATGCTATCATGGCTACTGCTTACTTTTATTTTGTCAAACCCCAGCGTGTTGACTTACATGAGCATATGCATGTGCAGTTATGCATCATGATGCTACAGTGGCTACATTATATTGTTTTCTTTTAATTCAACCTTCTAGTATGGCGTATGCTCATCTACTGTGTGAAAGCACATAATCTAGTAAAGAGCATCCTGGATGCAAACTGATATCATTCATTTTGATTTACAATATATGACTATGCTGGTACTCTACTGAGATTTTTGGATGACAAATGTAAACCCAAGGCTTGGGCAATACAATGATGTGATTAGTTTTTCATTTGCACCCCACATTAGTTCCACACACTGTCTGTACTTTAAGACTTTTTATGTCTACAAAAAAATCCCTCCAAAGGGGGAAATAATCCACAAACATAGCATGAACCAGAACACTCACATCACCATGGGACTGTGGTTATGATGCGACATGCCTAAGATAGGAAGAAACAAGCATTGGCAAAGCCAATAAGCCTCACCTACTGGCATTGCCAATGTTTTTTGTTGATGATGTCCAGGTTCAAAAACAAGAAAAAAAGGTAATTGCCTATGATGAACTGCTTTGACAAAATAAAAACCACAATGTTTATGTGGATCATTATTCATGGCTCCGACCCCGCATTTCCTGCCTCAGGGCCACGGGCCGCGCTCCAGTCCTTTCCCAGTCCCAGCTACTGAATCACACGCTGGGCTGGGCGTGCTGCGGATAGTGGATCACCAGAGTTCGAGGTGCCACGCTGCTGCGTTGTTTATTTACTCCCGCTTTTAAATTGATAGCGTAATCTTTGCACTGTTTTGAAAAAGTATTGTGTATCTGACTGCACACTGTGTTGCTTGGGTCAATGTTTTAAACTCCTTTAAATATAACAATATGCTGTTCATTTTTAGCCTCACCTTAATTTTTGGGCGTACTTATTCCTAGGCTCTTGTGTTGGGGGGCCTTTTCACGGTCTATCACTCCTTCCCCGGTCCTCCACGGCTTGCAGATTGTTGTGGTGGGAAGTGAGGATTTTACTTGGCTCCTCTCCCGCATTTCCTGGCTCAGCTCCATGAGCCGAGCTCTAGTCTTTTCCCGGTCTCAGCTACTTAATCACATGCTGGCCGGGCGCGCCAAAGGCAAGCCTGCCCGCGCCAAGTTTGCGCCTTGTGGCAGGAACCCTGGCCAACTCCCCCTAAACGCTGATAAACGCTGTCTCTACCCCAGGGTACACCTCCTGGAACTGCAATCTCAGGAGCAGAGGGCTTGTAGTCTTGTTAACTTTCAGGTTCTAGAGGATAGTCACAGGTTTAAATGTACCAACTGTGAGGCGTCTTTTCCACTGGGTGCTGGTCACTATCCCCTCAAGGATAGTTGCTGTGGGCTCAACCCTGTCTCTTTGAAACATTTTTTTATTGGATATCTTCTTAATGCTAGATCTCTTATTAAACACGCCACTGAATTTAAAGACTTTGTGTCCCTTCAAAAACCCGATTGGGTTTTCATTACAAAAACCTGGGTCAGAGATTGCTCGGGCCCAGATTTAGGGGAAGCTATTCCTTATGGGTATCTTTTTGCGAGACTGGATAGGGAGGGGAAGGTGGGTGGGGGTCTAGGGGTAACGTATAAAGACATCTACTCCTGTTTTACAGAGGCCCTCACCTCTCATTCGGATCCCTATCAGGCTCTTCATTTTTCCCTGAAGGTTCTTCCAACTGAAAGTTTCATTGGAGTGATTACTTACCGGCCTCCTGGACCCAGAGCGCCGTTTTCCCAGAACTTTAGTAGCCAAATCGAGCCTTACCTTGCTAGTTCAAAGGTTACGTTTCTGGGTGATTTCAACTTTCACTTGGAGAAAACGCTGTGCCCTGAAACGCAGACCTTTTTGGAAGTAATGTATTTCTGTGGTTTCCCTCAGCTAGTGAAAAGTCCTATGCATACAGCAAGACAGATCCTTGATAGGATTTTTTCGAATGATCCTAGGGTAAAGGTCTTGGACCCTATTCCCCTTTCATGGTCTGAGCACTTTGCCATTCCCTTTACCCTTGAAATGTTAGTATCTCACCATGACCCGTGCAGTAGGAATAGGGTGGAGTGGAAGAGAAACCTCAGACGGATTAGTAAGGATGTTCTTCTCAACAAACTTAGCAATTACTGCTGCTCCTCCGACGGCGATATCAATGTCGACTACGACGAGTTTACCAGCTGCTTAACAACAGCTTTGGATTCCCTTGCCCCTCTCAAGAAGCACTATGAGGTAAGAAAACGCCCCTCTACCCCTTGGTTTTCCTAGAGACTGAGAAAGCTCAGGCAGGTCTTTCGACAGCAGGAAAGAAAGTGGCGGATGGACCCTTCTACAGCAGAAAGGGACCTGCATAAACTCAGGCTAAAGGAATACAAGCAAGCTATTAGTTAGGAAAAGTCCTCCTACTATTCAACAATGACGGAATCTACTAGATCTTCTAGGGAACTTTTCACTATGATTAACTCCCTTCTAGCCCCCTTGACCAGTGCTAGCACTGAGGTCTCCCAGGATCTCTGTGACAAGATGGCAGGTTTCTTTTATGCCAAAATTAAGGACATTTATTCTTCCTTGGCGAAGTCGAATTTGGTGGGAGTTAAAACGACTCCCCCTTCTGATCCCTTGGTAGTACCCCTGGTGGACTGCCACTTGTTCTTTTTTCCGCCTATCCTTCAATAAGACACTGAGTTGCTGTTAAGTGGGACTAGATATGGCTCTCCCCTTGAACCTTGTCCTCTTAAGATTCCGAAACAGGGAAGTGAGGCTATTGCATCTCCTCAGACTGCTATTCTCAATACCGCCATCTCCGCTGGCCAATTTCCCACCGCATGGAAATCTGCTGTGGTAAAACCTCTGCTAAAGAAGGTTTCTCTTGATACGACCGAATTAAAAAACTATTGGCCCATTTCCCTGTTGCCTGTTCCAGCTAAGATCTTGGAAAAACATCTTAACCGCCACCTCAGTTCCTACTTGGAGGAATTCCAACTGTTCGATGGCTCGCAGCATGGTTTCAGGTATGAACACAGTACGGAGACGGCATTAACCGTTGTCTTTAACAACATTCGGCAACAGGTGGATGTTGGTCACACCACTCTACTGATCCTCCTGGACCCGACTGCAGCCTTCGATATGATTTCTCCGGGTAGACTGGTCGGCAGGCTCCAGGAAATTGGGATAGAAGATTCCGCACTCAATCTGCTTTCATCTTTCCTCACGGATCGCTCACAAATAGTTAAGATGGGACAATTTCTGTCTGCCCCCAAACAATTGTTTTGTGGAGTCCCCCAGGGATCCTCGTTGAGTCCTACTCTCTTTAATATCTATGTAGCCCCGCTCGCTGCAGTGGTAAGGTCTTTTGGCCTAGAAGTCCTTTACTACGCTGAGGACACTCAGATTTTGATTTCCATCACGGAGAGTGTCTCAGCTTCAGCTGTAAATTTCAAAAACTGCATGCGGGCGGTGACTGCATGGATGGTTGAGAACTATCTTAGACTCAATGGGGATAAAACGGAGGTTTTAATCTTTGGAGACAAGTTGGACATCTGGTCAGAGGCTTGGTGACCTGTCTCTCTCGGATCTTGCCCTTCCCCCTGTCTTAGTGCCAATTATCTAGGCATCATTGTGGACTCCTCTCTGTCTCGGAGTTCACAAATAAATAGGACTGTTTCGACCTGTTTTGGGATGATACAGACTCTTAGGAAGATTTTCCGTTTTCTTTCCCTTCCAGCTCGGAAACAGTCAGTGGTGGCCCTTGTGGTATCTAGGCTAGATTACTGCAATGCTCTGTATTTAGGGATAAACAAGGGACTCCTGTATCAACTCCAATTGGTGCAGAATGCAGCCGCCAGGCTGGTGATGTGTCTTCCTAAATTTCATTCAGTTTCAGCCACCATTAGAAGCCTTCATTGGCTCCCACTGGGGAGGGGAATTGTGTTCAAAGCCTTATGCCTGGTTCACAAGGCCATCCACAATAGGGGAGTCAGAAGGCATCAATAAATGTAACAGTTCCCAGGTTTAGGAAGGTCAGGTGGAGGGGGGGGGGGGGGGAGGGCATTCTCACTGATAGGGGCTAACCTGGAGAATTTGCTTCCTTCCCCAATTTCCACTCTGGAAACCCACTTTTCATTTCGTAAATCCCTGAAGACCTGGCTTTTCACTTGTTCCAATCTTTCCACTGCCTTAACTTTTTAGCTCTGTAACTCATTAACATCTGCTACACTGATCTCTGTCCGCAGCGCCTTGATGCCCCTGGGCTAAGTCCGCGCTTTACAAGACTTATATTCATTCATTCATTCATTATGCATGAGCCATGACTCTGCAATGGCCCTAGCATTACCACTCATAGACATGCATGATGCAAAGGACTTTTTATATTTTGTTTTAATATACCGTTCCAAGATGGCGCAGCAAATTAAAATAAGCTGTATGAAAAGTGTGCAAAAGCACTTCCATACGCAGCAAATTTCTCCATCTGGCCCCATCATTAGGGAAAAAATGTTTTAAAAAAGAACAAGATAGAGAAAGCATATCAACGGTGGAGGGGTGCGGGAGATGGAGTAAGCACCAATAAGCAGTAGGTACGGGGGAAGCAACAGAGGGGGTGGGGTGGTATAATAAAGTAAAAAGCAGAAAACCGAGTGGAATGAAAAAGGGGCATGAGGTGAAGCAAGAAAAGAGCTAGGGGTGAAGGAAGGCACACAGAAAGCACAAGGGCACATACATTTCTGTGAGGAAGCAGCACACAAGGGAGAGGTACAGAAAAATGTACAATGAATAAAAGTAATGAAAGGATATTAGCCATTCATTCAAAAGGATAGTGAATAAGCTATGCTCCAGGGGAGGGACAACACAAAAGATAAGAAAGCCATCAAATAAGAAGCAAGCAAATGAGACTGACAACTAGGCCAACCAGTGCTAAGCAATGGGTTGATCAACTTTGTCAACAATAATAGGTCTTTGGCAACAGACAGCAAAAATGTTTGCGCAGGCGATGCCTTAAAGAAAAGGCTGCACAGTCAATCCAAATCAACAGGCGGATGCATTCTAACTAACAACTGAGAAATGGATACTCCATGTTGTCTGATACAACAGAAATAGCAATCGGATATGACCAACTACAATAGTTTCCTCTACAAAGAAGACTCCTTTTGGTCTGAAGACTCCGAAAATAAAATCTTTACATTGTCTCAAATGTTACTACGCTCTCACAATACACGCCTAAAGTTGTGATTGCTTCCAACTTACTTGCTTAGTTTTAAATGATTGAATAAACTGTTCAAACTAAGGTGCACCTCCCCTCAATCAGTCCCTGTCGTAATGAGACCCTTCCAATAACTAATCATGGTAGAAACATGTTTATAGTTCATGTGGGAGACTGTGGAACCAAGGCACAATTAGAATTTCTCATTGGGACAAAGACTACCAAAATATCTGAAGCCAATCTGAAATGGTAATTTATCCTCCCCTATTTGTGAGCCAAAGGTAAGCACAATCCAGAACAATTCCC
Organism: Lissotriton helveticus; assembly: GCF_964261635.1. Lineage (NCBI taxonomy): Eukaryota > Metazoa > Chordata > Amphibia > Caudata > Salamandridae > Lissotriton > Lissotriton helveticus. Next base: position 971,061,463 of record NC_136071.1, on the reverse strand, counting down.
GTCCCATACTCTTCAAATTTGGACTGACAACCAATTGCCACAGTTCTAGAACATGAACAATGTTCATGCTTTTTTGTAAATGATACAAGTTGGCACAATGTGTATATATTTTAAGTTTCATACTTCCTCTATTTTTGGTGATAGTCACATTTCTTTATCACATGCATCCTTTCCAAAAACATAAATTTATGTCATTTAGATTAACTAACTAATGCACCTGTATTGCATTTCGACCAAGTGAACAGTTACAAAAGTGTTCAAATGAACTATGTAGGAGGGGACTAAGCGTGATGCATCAGCAGGATGGTGCAGAGGCTCCTGGGCCCTGCAGAATTAATCCCCCATATATCCTTTGATATATCCTAAACTAGTCTACATTTTTGAGTGATATGCCATGCAAATAAAATTAGTTTGCTTGGTCCCAAGCTGGAGTCCATCGGAGAGAGACAGCAGCAGTATAGCTTGTGCGGCCTACTCAGTGTTATTGCTGCAGATCGAGCAAGGCCAAATGGATTGTGTGAGTGCAATGCAGGGGGATGACTAGATGAGGCCAGGGCTGAGCTCCAGGAGGCAGCCCTGGTCTGTGGAGAGAAGCCCAGAGGGACAGTTCTCCTGGACTGTGATCAAGGAGAGAGGAGGAGGAGGAATCAGATGGAGCCTGGCAACAGAGTGGAAATAAGGGTACATACAGCGGGCACTGTATTGTGTATGCCTTGCCGGTGTGTGGAGACACCTTGGTGGGTCTAGGCAAGTGATCCGTGCTCCCTTGTGCTGCACCAAAAAATGTATGAAATCAGACTAAGTGGAAGGAGTCTGGCCCAGCCGAAGCTCTGGTGCGGGGTCATGCTTTTTCCCCATCTCACCCTTAGCAAAGGGTACACCAGTGAATAAAGTCTGGAGGGAATCAGAAAGGAATACTACAGCAACAGATTCTCTCCTCCACCCTACAACTGCTGACAGAAAATAGGGGATCAGGGGAGAGCTGGAAGTAGGTGGGGATCCTAGCATTACTACCTATTTTTCTCCCCTAGTTAGGCGGCAGCGTCTACGGGTACCTGTTCTCACGAATGCTCGACATACTACATTAATGTGGATAACCAGCAGAAAGTATGCATCCACACCATAATGCAAAGGGAGTATGATCCGACCAAGTCTTTAATGGGAAACAACCAAAGTAGAAGGCAAAACCAGCTTTGATAGATGAACGGGTACATCTTCTTATGCAAGAGCAGCATAGCTAGTACCACCAAAGAGGCAGAGAAATTTACACATGAAGAGACAACAACATCAAAGGAAGAAGCAGAGTCCATGCTAAAAGACATAATATCAGTGAAAAAAGGCAGAAAGAGTAGAGTCCAAAATCGATGCTGTGACCATCTAAGTCAATCAGCTGAGAATAGAAATGCACAAAATGAACAACAGGGTCACACAAAAAAGAACAATTACGGACTATGTTGAAAAGTAAGTCAAAACCTTTTGTGTGTGCAGTAGATCGCCAGCAGAAAGGTAACACAAACATACAGACACAAATGGACTCCAAAGCAAGATCCAAGAGAAACACTATAAGAATAGTGGGTGTGCCAGAAAAGGTGGAAGGACCAAGCACTGAACTGCTTATAGAGGACTGGGTCTTCAATACTCTTCAGCTTAAAGTTTTGTCAAATATCTTCTCTATCCATCAAGCACACCGAGCCCAGATGAATATGTCAGAGCCAGGTGCCTCTAAAGGAACAATAGCAGCCCGTATCTTCAATCATGGGGCTGAAATATGGTACTGCAGGTGGCTAGGAAGCAAGGTCAACTTTATTTATTTTTTAAAACAGATGAATAAAGGCATTCACAAACTTTGCCCTCCTGGTGCAAAAAAAAAGTTGCAGCTTCAATGTGGTCAGAAGAAAACAGAGGAGAAATAAATCAAATATAGGAGGAAGTTTACAGCAAAGCTGTGCATCATAGCAGTGGGCATAACATCGAACTTTACAAAGCCACAGGAGGTGTGAGACTGGCTTGAATTTTGCTACCAGAAAACAAGGCCAAAAAAAGACTTACTTTGGATCAAGGGGACTTCCTGAAAGAACAGTGTTCATCGTCCTTCTGTAAGGAGGGAGCAAAGGTGAAGCATGTCAGAAAACGAGGCGTAGAGAGGAGTAAAGTGTCGAAGTGTAAAGGGGTGCAGAATGTCAAAGTGTGGAAGGGCACAGAGTGTCGCGGAGTGGCACAGAGTGTTGCGGAGGGGCACAGAGTGTCGCGGAGGGGCACAGAGTGTCGTGGAATGATGTGGAGTGGAGGATAGTGGAGTAGACTGGCAAGGGAGTGGCCTAGAATGGAGTAGTGTCGTAGAGTGTAGTGGTGTAGAGTGGAGACAGGATCATGGAATGGAGTTGAGTTTGTTAGAGTATGTAGACTGGAGTAAAATAGAGTAGGGTGTCGTAGAGTAGTGTAAAATAGAGTGGGGTGTCGCAGAGTGGGGTGTCGCAGAGTGGGGTGTCGCAGAGTGGGGTGTCGCAGAGTGGGGTGTCGCAGAGTGGGGTGTCGCAGAGTGGGGTGTCGCAGAGTGGGGTGTCGCAGAGTGGGGTGTCGCAGAGTGGGGTGTCGCAGAGTGGGGTGTCGCAGAGTGGGGTGTCGCAGAGTGGGGTGTCGCAGAGTGGGGTGTCGCAGAGTCGCAGAGTGGGGTGTCGCAGAGTGGGGGGTGTCGCAGAGTGGGGGGTGTCGCAGAGTGGGGGGTGTCGCAGAGTGGGGGGTGTCGCAGAGTGGGGGGTGTCGCAGAGTGGGGGGTGTCGCAGAGTGGGGGGTGTCGCAGAGTGGGGTGTCGCAGAGTGGGGTGTCGCAGAGTGGGGTGTCGCAGAGTGGGGTGCGGCAGAGTGGGGTGCGGCAGAGTGGGGTGCGGCAGAGTGGGGTGCGGCAGAGTGGGGTGCGGCAGAGTGGGGTGCGGCAGAGTGGGGTGCGGCAGAGTGGGGTGCGGCAGAGTGGGGTGCGGCAGAGTGGGGTGCGGCAGAGTGGGGTGCGGCAGAGTGGGGTGCGGCAGAGTGGGGTGCGGCAGAGTGGGGTGCGGCAGAGTGGGGTGCGGCAGAGTGGGGTGCGGCAGAGTGGGGTGCTGCAGAGTGGGGTGCTGCAGAGTGGGGTGCGGCAGAGTGGGGTGCGGCAGAGTGGGGTGCGGCAGAGTGGGGTGGAGCGGGGCTCCGTAGAGTGGAGCGGGGCGCCGTAGAGTGGAGCGGGGCGCCGTAGAGTGGAGCGGGGCGCCGTAGAGTGGAGTGGCATACGTATGGGTGCATGTAGTGGGGTAGCATGTCGTAGAGTAGAGTAGAGACAAAGATAAGCAGAATCACTCAAACAGAAAGATAGGAGGCAGGAAACCTCTTCTGAGAAATACAGCATGTTTAGCGCTTCCTAAACTAGCTTTCAAAGGAGACAACTGAAAAAAGATCCACTCTCGTGGAGTGTCTCACAAAAAATAAAAATAAATAAAGAGCTCCCAGAAAGCGAGCATTCATATAGGAATGCAACCAGCCAGTCAAAGAGGCAGTAAATAGGCTACAAAACACAAAGCCAATGGTAAGCAATGGTGAAATGCATTCCTAGGGAAGCTTTCAGCATGTCCGCAATGTTTGTTACCAAAAAGAAAGCTGCACTGCCTGGTATGCTTTGTCCTAAAAAGGGGGTCTGTTCGCTTTTAAATCCAGACATGATTATTTTGTATGTATTTTTAACAAGAGACAAGCTTATTAGGGAAAAATAGTAAAGTGCTCAGCAGAGGCCGCTATCGGGCAGTGACCCACTCAGGCAGCAGACCTGATTAAAAAGTCGATACCTTTTGCTTCACTGGAAAAGTGGGTGGATCCCAAAGGCCGCTATGAGGGAGTTTATTGATCCTGGAATGGGACACATATCAATTTATGGTCAGTTAATCTCCGACATGGACTTCACCCACAAGTATCACTACTAGTGCAGATGCCAAGAGGCGTCTTCGTCAAGGGAAGGAACATGAATCGAACACAGACTGACAAGTTAGGTTATGTCAGAAGGTCAAGGGTACTGAAACAGAAATCAACTGATTTAAAGAGGTATTTGACTTGATACTTTGAGTGTGCAACACCCAAGGGAGAAGCTTCACTCCTTTCATTTAGAAGCACACAGCAGCTTCTTTAACATTGACTACTTTAAACAACGGCAACATTCATTTCTAAATACTGAAACAAAGATCCTTGCAAAGGTACTGGCCTCCCGTTACGGAAGGCAAATGGACATTGGTGTACCCATGCCAAAACAGATTTATGTTAACCAGAAGCACTAGGCTCAATCATGAACGCGTCTAAGGGTGCGTGGCAAATAAAAAAAGATGCGCAGGAACCAGCAGCAGTTTGTCATTCGATACTACCAAGCATTTGATACCTTGAAATGTTCATTCATGTTCAAAGTACTAACTGAAAAGGGATTTAGATCCAACATGGCCTTGTGGAGAATGCTAAATACAGAACTAATGGCCAGAGTAAAGGTGAATGAGACCCTGTCAAACCTCTTTCGACTCTGCTCGTCATGGTCCCCTTGCCAAGGATCATCAGGAACCCCATATCAAGGATATTTAGAGTTCTCGAATATAGGTTCTTGAGGGTTCCAACAGGCTCTTCGGCAGCCCCATATAAAGACTCTTCGGGTGGTTCCACCATAAAGACTCTCATAGGCTCACACGAGGGCCTTCCCTTAGGGGTTTTAACAAAGGGCACTAACATGGCTCAGTGTAGTGCTCAAACATGAGCATCGATCAACAACTTTTGTGAACAAATGTCAAGCCTTTCATAAAAGGTGTTTTTTGGGCTAAAGAGAAGGGTGTTTCGTAGTCACAGCTAGTTATTCATAGATACTCTACAGAAATACAATGCATCACCATAACATATTACAAAGAAACAAAGGAAAGTCCAACAGGCATAAAAAATTAAACGGATCATTCTAGATTAGGGGTTAATTAAAGATGAGGTGTTTCTTGGTGGTGCATAGAAGGATAGACGCACAAGTTATCTGAATACTTTGCCAGAGCCCATCCTATCATTTGAACTTCACGCCTTTCCCACTTAAGTCAATTGCTGCAATTGGATAACCAATTAACAGCTTAAGGAATCATTAGTTTAGAATTAGTCAACAGCCTAAATCAGTAACACGCAAAGCTTTCTCACATTACAGGTACCCTTGAAAGAATACAGAGGTCAGTTAGAGGTCCAGTTGGATTGCAACCCATAAGGGTGTAATATGATAGCTGTGAACCAAACCTATTGCAACAAAAGCCCCACCACAGAGAAGAAAGTGAATCCACTTGTGACTATGTCATGCATGTCATGAGGGAGCAAAACGTGCAAATGGGAGATAACTACAGGAGAAGGTTGATGGAAAGGGCACTGTGCGTTCATTCCCGAGGACCAGAAGATGAAGGAGAAGGCACTACATGATGACATCACATACTGATCAATAAATAGCCAGCTCCAAAGCAGAAGCAGTGCGTTCTGCCACAAGGCATCGGTTTGAGTATGAAAATTAGAATTGCTGGTCGAATTAACACATGCAAAATATATCATTACAAAACTCTATTGGACTCATCTATTAAAAAAAAGGGCGAAATATTTGCTAACCAACTACATTTTGCAAATGGTTGCAGCTCATGTGTGCATCGAACTGGAGAATTTAGTCCATGAGGTGGCTATGCTGTGCCTGTGGTTTGCAGTCAGGTACTTTCCAGAGCATGTGAGGCTGCCAAACCCAGAAACATATACCTTTTCACTAGCAGGTCCCTTTCCTCAGTGTTTGTACATATGTCATATTACAAACATTTGCGCATAGTGCACAATCTGCCAATGACATAGCCTTAGTGATATCGGAGGTTCAAGTGCCTTTTAAACTTGTTCCGGAGTATGCCATCACAGACCAGATTACCAATCAGCTAGTAATGATGATGACTATTGTGCATATGGCAATTCCTCAGTAATGACTGTCATGCTAATTCACCTGTGAACATATTGTGATGATAGGGAAATTAACGAATTACTAGCACATTATAAAACCTGTGGTACACAATAATTTGTTGATAATTTTGTAAGTTCCAACTTGTGTCTTCTGTATTTATTGTCCTATAAATATGTTGTCTTATCTTTTCAAACCTCGATTACTTGTAAAAAATGATTAAGTTAGTTTTGTTTAACGTGTTCTGTTGAAAGTCAGTCGAGTGAAAATCTCTGTTACCATGGATATACCAAACTAAATAGCATAACTATACTATGTTGGACGTATGCAAAGTGTTCCGTTGAATGTCCTGGGAGCAGGGCTCGAGTCGGGGTACCACGCGGGTGGACGGCGTCCCCCCACTTATTTTACCGGGGGGACGCCATCCCCCTTGCTAAACAGCTGTACTTCACTGTTTGGTTTCTCTGGGACGAGATTGCAGCTTTGATCTCGTCCCAGAGAGGACGCAGCGGTAAGGCGGGCACATTCCACGAGCAGATGGGCATTTGAAGGGAGGTGGGGCAGTGCTGCACATTGTGGACAATCGAGGGGGCGGTGAGATCTGCGGATGGTGGACTCAAGAAGCCGCTGGCTGAGCAACAGATACAGGACTGGAGAAGTTAGAAGAATAGAGAGAAGCGGAGGGGGGAAGTGGGGGTGGAGAAATACGGGGGGGAAACTAGGGTTAGGTGAGCCAGAAACAGAAAACGGGGGAATGGCAGAGTCCCGTTCTCTTCAGTGCGAGGAAGATGCAATGGTGTTCTGAGGAAGGGGCGGAGGGCTTTTAAGTTAGGGATGTGACATCCCCCCCTCCCTATGTTCATGCGATCACTGGCACGGCATGGCTGCGCTCATTGGAGTGAGGTGGGTGGGTCTATCGGGTTTGGAAACACACGGGGAGGCAATGAGCTCAATTTTGCAAGCCACCTTCCGTGACGTCACTTCCTTTTGTGACGTCACTTCCGGTGACAGCATCCCCCCACTTCTTTTTTAGGACTTGTGCCCTGCCTGGGAGACACATCTGCCAGACAGAGAAATGAAAGTGAGAGGCAGAGAGAGAGCGAGAGGAAAGCGACAGAGAGGAGAGAGAGAGCGAGTGTGTGTGTGTGTGCTCATGTGTAACCCACGCTTGTGGACCAGATACGTCCTCATAGCGGGGTAAACCCTAACAGAATCAGACAAACACTATCTTTGTGAGGACCGGTGCCTTAAGAAGACCGGTCCTGGTAGTGTGTGTAGGTACTTTCGAGTGAATGTTTAAAAAAACTAAAAGTTGAGTTCAGTGGCGGCCATTAAGTTTAGGAGGGGGGCCGTATGGGACACAAACGCACACATACACACTCACAGCCATGCGTTCACATGTGCGCATACACACAAACACATCCATTCACAACACTCATTACCAAACATTCATACACACACGCACCTAACATTAATTTAAAAAAAAAACACAGACACACTAACCTGCAGCGGTGACTCAGGGGTCCCAGGACGCTTGGGACTGCTGCCTAAGTCCAGCCAAGGAGGGAAGGCAGCAGTCCCAACATAATCACAGAGTGGGATGGGGACACAGCTGCCCCCCACGCCACTCTGTGATGAAGTGTCACTGATTGAAGCCTCAGGGCTAAAACTGAAGCGCCCAAGAGCAAGGTAATCAGTGACACTACCCCTCGTGACGGAAGGAAGGGCCTTAGGGACCTTTGCTGAACTGAGGAGGTCACGCCCACAGGAGCTGTAAGTTCCTCCTGGCTGTCTGACCTGAAAAAAAACAGTGTCTGTCAGCCTGTTCGTGAGGGGGTTAGAGGGTGGACCCTAAGCCCCAATGGACTGGCCAAGGCTGGTGCAATTATATTTGCCTCGGTCCCCTTTATAATCTACCATACTATCAAAGTGTGTGTGGAGTTAGAAAATTCCTTCAAGTTAGTCAATTCAGCCCAGTGTTTTCAAAGTGCTTGGAAACTCACCAGCCTAAAATCACAGATGGTTGGTTTTAGGGCAATGTCTTATGAAATGTAAAAAGAATAGGCGTGGTATAGCACACATATTTTACAAATATACTGAATTAAACAACAATGTGGTGGAGATGCTGGAACAATCTAGTAAGTACAAACAGTTCGCAGTCAGACAGAACTATTTTGGTTCATCTAAATCTTAGAATCAATATTTCAAACAATGTTTAATGTGTTGGTGAAATAATCAAACTTTCAAACTAAAGCAATTTATATAGCTAATATTGGGGATTTATTTTCAACCTAACGTAAGGTCACAGGTACATACTCCATGTAAACCACTGATGTTTTCACTAAAATCAGGTAACAATGCAAAAAAATGTGTACAAACACTTTTTTTTACAATATTTCCTATATTTCTTATATTAATGTGTATCAGCCACTCGCATCGCTGATTTACAAAGATGACCTCTACTGCTCTACACCGTTTAGTTAAATGGATTAAACAGAGAGGAAAACATTTCTAGTGGCCATGCAATATACTCTAACCCACACAGTTGGTGGCCCACCCAGGCTCAAATTATGTACTTGGATCACACCTCTAGGATGGCCTTTTTATAGGCCTCTTCTGACTTTCTTGCATTCAATCAGCTAAGAGAGGCTAGTATTTGTCTATTAAAGGGTTTTCTAACCTTTTAACTTCTGTTGACCCCCACTTGATAATGACTGGATCTAGGGAACCCCACTGAACCCTTATTGAAAGTAAGGGATCCAGCTTAAGAAAATTCGATAATTTGAACCTCAACACAATACACAAACATACAGAAGCCTGAAGCAGGCATTCATCAAACAAATACTCAAATGATTAAATGTTTTATTAATTCACAAATAAAATATAAAAAAAATATTTTAATTGGAAGGTTGAGGCTATTCTAAATCTAACCGAGGTCACCCATCGTCCACACTATATTCTGTTTGATGTATTCGCAAGGCTCCTACGAATCGATCTGTGGACACCAACTTAATTTTTAGCCTCCAATTTTAAATTCCTTCACATTTACGGAACGTTTTAAAATTTTCAGAAATTCTTATCTCAAAGTATTCTGCGTTTTAAACTGGATATAGAAATGTAGTATTTAATATGAATTAATTTTTAAAGCATTCTTAAATCATAAACTTAAAATGGGATTAGTAGACTGCTGCACTGTCTTCTTAAATACTATATGCAGCATATTTGATTCCCACAACAGCCAGTACTTTAGTGTACATTGTATGTGCCTACTTCTGACGCTGCCTATTGCCCAGAGGCAACAACAGACGACTGGGCCCACAGGCAGGAATAGAAGGCCAGGCCCACAAGAGGCAGCAGAGAGTGAGAGGAGCAAAGGAATAGGAGAACAGTAGGTTCTGAGCTGGTCATTTATATTTTGCATGTGTATGTTTAGTGTAACAGCCAAATTTCAACGCCTCGTCAGGGGTAATAAGCGCTACATAAATGCAATACAAAATGTAGCTATAGTGGTAGCTGAGTGAGCTAAGCATTCACTGCAGAGAGGGGGCGTGAGTGTGCCAACGTTTGTGTCTGTCGGTGTGTCTCTTTTCAAAGCCAATATATTAAGTATCATTGAGTTCGTTAATAGTACGACCAGTTAACTGCAGCACTCAAAACTGCAAAATATTGATAGCACAGAGTATTAAAACAAGTTATTAAAAACATCACATCGCAAGCTAGTTAGTTGCTAAGCGGCATCTAGTAAATTATAAACTAAGGAGAGACAAATACATCACACCTACAGCAGCATCGGTCAAAATTGATTCGTGTGTGTATTAAAATCTACAGATTGCTGTGTAATTTAACTAATTTCTCTTGTAGCACAATCTCTATTATATCGTCCCACATTAAAATCAGTATTTAACTGCCTCCACAAACCGCATGAAATTCCTATAGACTGCAAATAATTAGCCAAAATGTATCCCAGAATTAACAGAAAGGTTAGGATATAATGGCGAAATCAATTATTAACAGGAAATAAACACAATACAACCATTTCCGGTGAAAGAATACACTATTGAAAAGAAAGATCACTATATCACAATGAGAATGAAGAATTATAAGCTCATAAACAGCGCTTGAATGCGTTGTCCTAAGAGAAAGAGAAGTGGAGGAATGAAACAAACTCCCAGTGATGTAACAGTAAAATAAATCAAGTGTGACTGTCCATCACTTAGACATCACAAAATGTGACGGATGGCATGGTTGAACTAACCTCATTCTCTGGTAATTGCTCATTGTCCTGTCTTCCAAACCACCGGTATGCCCTCGGTGTCAGAATCTCTCACATCATTTCTCTCAAGGGCAGATGCCTAATAATGACGCAGTGTAATTGCTGTGGTCAGAAAGTACCTCAATGTCCTTGGGAAAATTAAGAGGTAGGAGAAATGTAGATATGCTGACTAAACAAACAGTGGGGCATGATAAGTAGTAGTTATATTTACGATACAAAAATGATGCATTCTCTGCTAAGTTCAAATACAAATTATGTGGTACTTTCTCGGCTAGGTTAAAACATTTTTTTTTTAAGTTTTCCCTGCTGGTTTTAAATGCAAACGACGAGGTGTTTTCTCCTCTGGGTTTGCCAGCACTAATTAAGGGGGCTGAGAAGTGTGACAGACAATGAGACTGTTCCTTACTTCCTATGCGGAGGGATCAATTGAATGCCTTCTTTCCTAACTTTCACCAATCCCACAGAAGCAGACATTAATTAGACAGAGAAAGCTATAGCAGTATGATTTGCGGGACGTGCCTTGCAAGACCAAGGTAGCGGACGCACTCTGAAGAGGGGCACTACAAGGCATGGCACCGCTGGTGGCAGTACGCAGCGCCCGGGCGGCATCACTTTGCTACCACACCTTTAAAACTATATGTACTGGGATCCCCTATAACGCTTGACAGTCTATTGATGTCCAACGATCCTAGCACACTCCCTCATTCACGACCGGCAGAACCTTAGAGCTCGCCTACTGGAAGGAGGGGGGGAAGGCACCCAGCTGAACTGTGAACTGATTAGACATTTTTATCTCTGCAACTGGCACATCTCATACGCAATGCCCTCTCCTTGTGGTGGCAAACCAGCACTAACATTTCTATGACATTGTGCCTTACGCCCTCCCCTAGCCCCACCACTCATTCAGTGACACTTCATCTCCTGATCACCACTCAGTGCATTGGGCTCCTTGTGCTGCGCTATCTTGCGAACCAACAGACACCAGAAAGTGGGTTCTGAAGAGTGGTGCCTTCTGCTGTAGCCACCGTAGACTACTGTGTAAACTACATCATCATGGGGCGCTTACGTTCAATCCCCCAGGGCACACTCTCACACCCATCGATGGTGATTGACTGGCGACGAAGACACAGGCCTCTTGGAACCCCCTGGACACCCCTGGTCTCTTGCGGACAAACTGGACACCGTGCTAGAGGAGACTGAGCGCATCAGGAACTCTCTAGAGGCTAAGATAGATAACATTACCATGGACCTTACATTACTCAAAGCAGACCACTGCAGGTTGGCGGATAAGGTCCACAGGGAGGAGCAGACACTTACAGATCTTCAGCTGAGACCCTAAAAGATGGAATCCTCCTTGCAAATCCATTCAGAACAAGTTTATGCCTTGAAGCACAAAGCAGAAGATTTGGAGGGACATTCTACGAGAAATAAGGTTCATGTTGTTGGCCTCCCTGAGGGTGCAGTAGGACAAGATGGGGCTGCTTATATGGAATACTGGATGCGTGACTTACTCCCTCCGGCTACCTTGTCACAATTTTTCTCCATCGAAAGGGTGAATCACGACCCGGCACGAAAACCCACACTAGCATCTAACCCTAGAGTTCTAGTATTTCGCTTACTTCATTTTCGCGACAGAGACTCTATTTTACGGGTAACCAGGAAACTGAACAATGTTATAGTGGACAACGCCTGCATCCTCTATTTTACTGGACTACGACAACTTCAGCGAATCAACTACGAACACCAACACCCCTCCCACCGCCACGACAAGCCGACCATCACGTCCTGGGATCCAGCTACCGCCGAGCGCATCACCACTACCATGAAGAAAACCCACTCAGGAGCCCCCACCGACCCCTGAAGAACTACTGGCCCATCTCGCTCCTCCCCTTTGCGGCCAAAGTCACTGAGAGACTTGTAAACGCCCAGCTGACCGCCTTCATAGAAGAGAACTCCATCCTGGACGCCTCCCAGTCTGGATTCTGCAGCAACCACAGCACCGAGACCGGCCTCCTCGCTGCTGACGACATCCACATGCTGCTAGATCAGGGACACACCACAGTCCTCATCCTTCTAGACCTTTCCGCAGCTTTCGATACAGTCTCACACCACACTCTCGCAGCCAGACTACACAACGCAGGAATACAAGGAGCCGCCCTTGACTGGATCAATCCTTCCTCCCCGGAAGAACCCAGAGGATCCAACTCCCTCCCTTCCTCTCCAAACTGAAGGAAATCAACTGCAGAGTACCCCAAGGATCTTCACTCAGCCCCACGCTCTTCAATATCTACATTGCCCCCCTCGCCGCCATAGTCAGACAACATGGGCTCAGCATCGTATCCAAAGCCGACGACACCCAGCTTATCCTCTCGCTCACGAAGAATCCTGAAAACCCCAGACTGCTTCCAGGAAGGAATGAAGAACGTGACGACCTGGATGAAGGACAGCTGCTTGAAACTATACTCTGAAAAGACTGAGGTCTTCATCCTCGGCCCCTTCACCTCCGCCTGGGACAACACCTGGTGGCCCTCCGCCCTCGGGAGTCCACCCACCCCAACAGACCATGCTCAGAACCTCGGCATCATCCTTGACTCCTCCCTCTCCATGAACCCCCAAATCAACGCTGTCTCCTCCACCAGTTTCAACTGCCTTCGTGTACTCTGTTTCACCTTCAAATGAATCCCCCCGACTGCAGAAGTACTGTCACCCACACACTCTTCACAAGCAGACTAGCCTACGGCAACGCCCTCTAAGCCGGAATCAACAACACTCTATTACACAAACTCCAGACCATCCAGAACGCCGCAGCCAGTCTCTTCCTCGGGACAACGCGCCACAAGCACACAACACCTACGAGGCCTCCACTGGCTCCCCGTTGAGAAGAGGATCACCTTCAAACTCGTCACCCACGCCTACAAATCCCTCAACAACATCGGTCCCAAATACCTCAACGAGAGAGTATCCTTCCACGTACCCAAGAGAAACCTCCACTCCGATGACCTCACCCTGGCAGAGGTCCCCCGCATGCGCAGTAACAGAACCGGCAGGTGAGCTTTCTCCTACATCGCAGCAAAAACCTGGAACGAGCTCAAGCTGAACACCACACATTTCCACCACACTGCACAGGTTCAGGAAGGACCTCAGGACCTGGCTCTTCGACTGCCCCAGAGCCGCCGCCCCCCCCCCTTCCCCAGCACCTTGAGACCATCACGGGTGAGTAGCGCGCTTTATAAACCCCTGATTGATTGATTGACTAACAGCAACTGCGCAACGCCAACGGAACTCCTTTCTTGCTGTAAAGCATTGTCTCCACAAATTGGATTTGGGTTACTCACTTCTGATTCTCGCACATCTGCTTGTTGTTGCTGGACACACATTTGAGTCCTTGGGAGAAACGTGGGACTGGCTGGAAACATCCAGATCTACAGTGTCTTGCTCGACACAAAGGGGTAGTGGGACATCCTGCACCTCTTCTTCATGAACACAGACAGCAGCGCTCTCCTAATCCTAAAGCCACCCCTGAAGTGGAACAGATAACCATGGAGCACCGCCAAGCACTACAGAATGCTGCTGCGATTAAAGAGGCCACCCATCACTCCAACTCGGATGATGAGTCACTCCAATCCTCTAGCGATTAAAGTTCCACAGCAACCTGGCCCTGTATGCTGGAATAGGTGGTCCTACCCGAAGTGACTCCGCAGACGGCAGACATTATCTGACCTGTGCTATATATTCTTTGTTGACCTAACTGTCGAATTTATGCTGTGTTTTGCTTACTGTTATATAACTATGTGCCTCTACTCCAAGGGTGTTTAGATACATATGCATTAAAATATTTCCCTAGTGGAGCATACAGGTTCCACTAGCACATTTGAGGCCTCGCCGTTTTGTTGGCATCGACACACGTGTCTTCTGTAATGACCTGGCACTTACCCTAGGGGAGAGGTGTGGCGCCGCGGCCAGGGCGACTGACGCTGGAATCTGGGGACCACGGTTCGATCCCCGGCTCCGGCGGCAGGTTAGCCCAGCACCATGTGACTCTGGGCAATAGCTCGCTTAATCTTCCCGACGGCCCCCAGCGCCTAGAGACCCTTACGGGTGATTGTGCGCTATACAAATGTGGACTTTACTTTACTTTACCCTCTATCACATGGGGTTACTTTCTCTTTGGTTTTTGTGCCCTCGTCTCCCTCATTGATCCAATAGCCTTCTTTTTGGCATACACAGTTTTGAGGTTTTGACGGACATAGGTTTGATTCTGCTCTTGTGGTATTCACTGTTCTACAGAAATGTTTTCATTACTTGTGTTTATATATTTTATTGGACTCAACCATACGACCCCTGCCTATGGAACATCAACACTACACACATATGGATCTTCTTTTCCGACACAAGTGTTAATCCACCATCACGTCCTACATGGGCAACATGACCCAAACTAAAGTAGTTAACTGGAACGTTTGTGGTAACACACCGCTACACTAATTATTCTTACCTTAAGCACCAATCCACACATATTGCACTGCTCCAAGAATCACATTTGACGCTCCCAGAAGAAACCAAGCTACACAGGTGGTGGAATGGCCAGGTTTTTGTCAATGATTTCTCCTCCTATGCCAGGGGTATACTGATATGGGTCCAAACCGGTGTCTCCTTCGTAGCAGACAATGTAGTGACAGACCAAGAGGGACGCTACAACTTCATCAATGGTTGATTAGAAGGCCGTAACATCCTACTGGGCAACATATATGACACCTAAACCAATCAGTGGATGTTCCTATAAGTACTATCTGGAGTATTATCCCGCTGGAGTGGACTCCCATGGATCCTGGGGGGCTTCAATAGTGTACTTGATATAGGTCCTGAAAGTTAATTTCCCCCTCCTCCCTCCCCCCCCCCACTGCCTCGTACAGCCACAACCTCCAACATTCAGACACTCAGCAATTGGCAGCAGCACTGGCCCCTAACTGACATTTGGCAACTATGCAACACCACCACCAGTGTATATTCCTTTTTACTCAGCACTGCATCTTTTAAATATGAGGATTGACAGACTGGTCAGTACATTTGACATGGTTCCGTCCTTTACCCATATTGAGCCCATATTGATTATCTGGGCCACACCTATTCTGCTCATAATCCCCAATATGTTCACTCACATGGGATACAGGCCACCCCCAACTCCACACCCCTAACTGGCAATTGCAAGCTGCAGCTTTGGAGAAGCCCCAGTTTCGCTTACCATTGGCTCCGCCACTGGAGATTATTTCAAGCTCTATGAAAACACTCCGACCACAAGGTCAATCGAGTGGGATGTGTTCAAAGTAACAATTAGAGGCCATTGTCTAGGGGTTAATTGAAATATGCGCCAACAACTAGATGGAGACATATCCCGCATTGAGTGTTGGCTCTTACACCTTGAAACTCGGACGACACATGACCCAAATAGCAGACACCATATGACAGAAGCACAGCGTGAGCAAGTGGCGCTCTAAGAAAGACTGCGTTGCCTTAACTATGCTGCCTACTCTGCTAAGACCCGTGCCAAAGCAGACAAAGCTGGTTCTTTCCTTGCATGGCTTATGCATCAAGATCAACCCAAGCACCCCATTACGGCACTGTGATCTACTGCCAGCACCCTACTTTACATGCGAGATACATGACGAACTGATACACCACTTTGCTTCTCTATATCAATCAGTATCCACTGCCACCCGAAATGATGTTGCTTCCTTTCTAGCCACTGTGCCTCTTCTCTGCATTACACAGGACCAAAAGGCGGATTGGATGACCCCATAACACCATTTGGAATTCAAGAGGCAATACGGGCCCTCACGACAGGTAGGACCCCAGGGCACGATGGGTTATCTTTGGAGTTTTATAAAGCTTATACCCCGCTCTTGACACCTCACCTACAATCATTGTATCCCGCCTCCCATACTCCCTTCTTGAAGCGCTCCTTGTCTCGCATCCCAAGCCAGACAGAGACCTGAAGCCTGGGCTCTTATAAGCCACTAGCACTACTTAATACCAACTACAAAATCTTGGCTAAAGTTCTAGTGGATCGTTTAGCACCCCTACTCCCGGCATTAGTACACCTGGACCGAACGAGTTTGTTCCAGCCCGCACCACCTCACTTAACTTGAGGTGTTTTTTCGAATCCTAGAGTATGCCCAGAGTCAATGACACTGAGCTGATTGCCTGGTGTTAGACTTGGAGCAGGCTTTTGATTCTCTGGAGTGGAACTTTTTGTTTACAGTGCTCCCACGCTATGGTATTGGAGACTGCTTCATTAGACTAATGCGCCTATTGTTCACCTAGTCATCAGCCAGGGTTAGAACGGCACCATCATATCTGACCCAATTTGAATATGCAGATGCACTCACCAAGGCTGCCCCCTCTCCCCACTGCTCTTCTCTTGAACAACAGAGCCCTTGTTAAACGGGAAAAATATTGTATCTTCTTAAATTAGCCTCTGCTCTTCGCCATTTTGTCTACCAGCCCCATTTTGTGTTTCTGCAGGGACTCTGGTGAAGTTAGAAGTTACGTGTTCATTGAAAGCTGGTTGTATTGATAAGGCTCACGTGTCAGCGTCAGCAGCCCTGCCCTGCCGACCAGCCTACGTGCACAGATGTCTAATGTGTTAGCCCGCCAACACCTGTAACCTTCCTTGCCTATCTACTTATATGACGGGGTAGGGGTTTATCAGGATTCTACAGAACAAGCATTTAGGCGTTGTGTAAGGGGTTGTGTAAGCATTATGTAAAAATACCATAAGAGGGTTATGTAAAATGTGATGTAACCATGACTAAGGTTTTTTTTGGTGTACTCCTATGGTACCCAAAAAGTATAAAAGGGGACTCTAAACTGTTCTAGTTTGTACCCTCTCAGGCACTTGCAGTGTCTGTATGACGGAGCCATCTCATGAGATATAATAAACTTGTGTTTTGTTCCACTCCAGTGTTGATCCTCATTTACTGAACCCGTAGAAAAGAGGGTGTCCCTGCACCGGTGAGACTGATAGGAATCTCACTTCTACAATGAGTGCCCAACGTGGGGCCCCATTAATTAATTAATTAATTAATTGTGGGTTTCTAAAGCGCTAGAATCGACTCCCGAAGGAGTATCTCTGCGCTGTAGACCGCTGGGGAACCCGTCCTGGCTTTCCCTGTGAGATGGTCCCTACTGGGTATCTCCCAAGGTGAAACCAGGCATCCCCGGCGTATGTGGGGGGCCGTTGTGGAGATGAGGCAAGCTAATGCCCAGAGTTGCCAAGTGCGATCCCTGGTTAGAGTAGGCACCGAGGCGAGAATTATCGAGTCCGCTGACCCTGGTCCACGACCCTGCCGCATCGAGAATTGAACCCTGGTCCCGGGCCGTCCTCTGCTTCCGGGTCTGCCGCCTCTAACCAGTGAGCCACACCACTCCACTTGGGGACTTTGGGGGACACAGCTCGACCAGAAGGAGGTCATTTTGACGGGACAGAAACACTAAGGGGTGCCCAGCAGATTGACACTTGTTCTCGCGGCCAAGGTGGTTTTCAGCTTATCGACCTGACCTTTGTGGCGGCTGTGTGTCTCAACTGGGGCTTTTCGGTTGGCATTTTGAAGGTGATCTATTGATCTAAGGATCGGCAGGTGGGAGTTGGAGTACTGCGATCCGGTAGGATCGAATTGGTTGTCTTTTAGTAAAAGTCATTTGCGCAAATGCCTTTGACAGGTAATGTGAGAATGTATTCTCATCTTTTGGTATAAGAGTCTCTTAACACTATTGTTAAGAAGTATTTGGTAAACATGCCTGTTTTGAGCACTCTTCGTGCACTATGTTGTTGTTGCAACAAAAATAATGGTTTAGAAGAAAGACAGCCAGTGCCTTTAGAAGGCACTCCGAATTATGAAATGTACATTAAATATGGTATTTCTTCCATACTGTTTAGTGCATTATGGAATACATATACAAACGCAGATGCTAGTTTACAGTGGCCACTTCATGGCACCTTTGATTTAAATCAATTGCAATATATAGAAGAACAACTTTCTAAAAAGAAAAGTAGGCAGAGTATGTTTGATGCTTTAGCGTTATGGAAAACATATATTAAACAGAAACAGATTAAAAAAGACAAGGAGAGGAAGAAAGCTGAAGAGCAGACAGACTATTGTGCAAAAGATTAAAGAGTTACAATTGAAAATACAAGAAGAAAGTGTAGAAAGTGATGAGAGACGATTTAAACTTCAATTGCAGAAAGCATATGTGACTAAAGAAGAACCAGTGTCTAAGGGTTTAGAGGAGGAGGATTCATAACTATAAGAAATGCTTTACAGACCAGCCCCGCCTCCTTATGCGCCGAACCCTGTAGGGAATTATGCAGTCCCGACGGTGCCTCCCCAGTTATCCCCAGTAGTTCAAATGTATCCTCTATTGCCTGCTGTCTCTGATACAACCCCTGTCCTTGATAGAAAGATTGGAGCCTGTACACCCACAACTCCTAAACGACATCATAGATCTACCCTTACAGCAGATGACAAATTGGTATTATTGGTTAGGGCTTGTGAATGGGTTCGGGATGACTATATACGATTGGATGATGTTTTTACTGCTTTAATACAATACCCACAAATGACTCAGAAGTATATTGTAGGGGAAATGGCTAATGCACTAATAGAGGACTGGAGGAATAATATGGATGAGGAAGTTCCTTGTGAACTAATTAGGATATGTAAAAGGACAAATGAAGGAGCCCTGACCGCTGCTCCTTTAAAACTAGCAGTAGAAGAGATATTTACTCAGAAAAGAAAACTTAAGAGGCTAATGTCGTCCACGGCTAAAGCTTTTCTCCTAAGCGAAAAGCGACCCCTGTGTTTCAAGCAGCCGTAGTGACGGTCAGGGTGCTGACGCGGCTGGGTTCCAGTTCCAATAGATTTATTACCTTTGGAAGCGATCGGAAGTATTGGCCCTTGAAAATTCTTTACCTGACCCTAGAAAACACCCAAGTGCATTTTATGAGGAATTGAATGCTGCCGTTTCTTCTTGTGTTATGACTTTAGTTGAACAACGCGCACAACAGCAAAGAGCTCTTCAACATCGTGAAGGAACTCTCCAACCCCAGCTCAAACACCAACGACGTCCCACCCTCGCAAGACCTGTGCGACTCGCTGGCCACCTTCTTCCACCACAAGATCGCAGACATCCACAACAGCTTTAACGCGATGACTGCCCCGACAACCACTGAGACCTCCGCCCCCACGACCACCATCCGCACCAACTGTCTGCTCTCCTGGACCAACATCAATGACACCATCAAGATCATGAACACCATCCACTCTGGATCTCCGTCAGACCCATGCCCACACCACATCTTCAACAACGCCAGCACACCCATCGCACCCCATCTCCGGAAAGTCATCAGCATCTCCTTCGAGACAGCAACCTTCACGTACATCTTGAAGCACGCCAAGAAAAACGCCTTACTCAAGAAACCCAAGGTGGACCCCAAGGACCTCAAGAACTTCCGGTCCTATCGCCCTGCTCCCGTTCCCGGCAAAGGTCATCGAGAAGACAGTCAACGAACAACTGACCAGCTACCTCGAGGAGAACAACATCCTGGACCTTTCCCAGTCCGGGTTCCGCAGCAACCACAGCACCGAGACTGCCCTCATTGCCACCACCGATGACATCAAGTCCCTGCTGGACAACGGAGAAACGGCAGCCCTCATCCTCCTGGACTTGTTAGCCGCATTAGACTTGGTCAACCACCACACACTACGAACACGCCTCCAGAACGCTGGGATCCAAGAGAAGGCCCTGGACTGGACCACCTCCTCCCTCTCTGTCAGAACACGGAGCATCCGCCTCCCCCCTTCCGTTCCGAAGCCACCAAGATCATCTGCGGCATACCCCAGGGCTCATCCCTCAGCCCAACTCTGTTTAACATCTACATGGCACCGCTCGCCCACGTCGCCCGTCAGCACGACCTCAACATCATCTCCTACGCCGATGACACCCAGCTGATCCTCTACCTCACCAAGGACACCAAAACCAACCTTCACGAACGAATGAAGGCCATCGCTGAATGGATGAGGAACAGCCGACTGAAGCTGAACTCGGACAAGACGGAGGTCCTCATCCTCGGATCCACCCCTTCGGCCTGGGATGACTCCTGGTGGCCGACCGCACTGGGAACCGCTCCAACACCCACGACCACGCACGCAACCTAGGGGTCATCCTTGACTCCACCCTCTCCATGACTAAACAGGTCAACGCCGTCTCCTCCTCCTGCTTCAACACCCTCCGCATGCTCCGCAGGATCTACAAGTGGATCCCCACTGAAACGCGAAGAAAGGTCACCCAGGCCCTCGTCAGCAGCAGGTTGGACTACAGAAACGCCCTCTACGCAGGAGCCTCGGCCAAACTCCTGAGACGGCTTCAATGCATCCAGAACGCCTCTGCACGTCTGATCCTTGACATCCCTCGCTGCAGCCACATCACTCCCCACCTGAGAGACCTGCACTGGCTCCTGGTCAACAAGAGGATAAC
Source organism: Lissotriton helveticus (assembly GCF_964261635.1). Lineage (NCBI taxonomy): Eukaryota > Metazoa > Chordata > Amphibia > Caudata > Salamandridae > Lissotriton > Lissotriton helveticus. Next base: position 971,040,711 of record NC_136071.1, on the reverse strand, counting down.
CTTCAAGCTCCTCACCCACGCACATAAGGCACTCCACAACACCGGACCAACGTACCTCAACAGACGACTCAGCTTCTACACCCCCAACGCCAGCTCCGCTCCGCCGACCTCACCCTTGCCACAGTACCCCGCTTTCGAAGAGCGACCTCCGGTGGCAGTTCATTCTCCCACCTTGCCGCCAAGACCTGAACACTCTCCCCATCCACTTACGGCAAGACCAAGACCTGCTGGCCTTCAGAAAACTCCTCAAGACCTGGCTTTTCAAGCAGTAGCAGCATTCCCCACCCCAGTGCCTTGAGACCCTCACGGGTGAGTAGTGCGCTTTACAAATTATATGATTGATTGATATTGATTTTTTTGGGGATTGATATTGCCTCCTGACCTTTAGCATATGGTCCGCAAACAGGACCATGCGGCTTTTGTTGGTACTTGGGTGCAATTACAAGCAGCAGATATTGAAAGGAAAGCGGGGGAGAAACCACCATAGCTTATAATAGATTTACCGGGTCACATCATTACTTATTTGAAAGAGATAATGCCACCAAAGAAAATATCATGGGCTAAATTGGTAGCTTGCAAACAAAGGAAAGATGAGTCGGTCCCTGATTTTTTCACAAGTTTTGAAACGACATTTGATGATTACAGTGGTCAAGACACAACTTCTGATACAGGACAACTTTTATTTGTAGACAAACTCGTAGCTAACTTATTGCCTGAGAATAGCTGAAAGTATGTGGGCTTCTCCTACTCTGCCAAAGATTTTGGACATGGCCCAGTATTATGAGAATCAAGTAAATGATGAAAAAGAGAGGAAAGAGGGTAAAAATAAGGAATTAAAATCTAAAATGTTGTTGCAACAGGTTTATGGACCACAGAGAGGTAGAGGTCATGAAGTATTTAGAGCTGACCTCCCAAGGAGGAATAATCAAGACTCTCAGACGGTTAGTTCGTTGGGACGGAATCAATGTGCATATTGTAAACAGGACGGACATTGGCGATCCGAATGCCCATTGCTTCACAAACAAGGTAGAGGTAAGGGACGGGGAGTGACAAGGGGCCCTCAACAGCGTCCTGGTCTTAGTAACAGACAGAATTATTTTGACAATCCCGCCCGACGAAGGCCTATTATGCAGATGTTTTAGTGCATCTGATGTCACGGGTGTGCATTTTAACTAGGACAGCGAAAGACGAGGGGAGGGATCGGTTTCAATACCGATAGATCAGACAGGCCCATATGTTACTGCTGAAATATTGGGGACCTCACTGAAGTTTTTGGTGGATACTGGGGCTACACGAAGTGCGCTTGCTAAAAGAATTGATCGCTGGGACTCCCTCGTCTGGCCATAATACCCTGTCTATAGGCTTTGCTGGAAAGCCTATTCTTAGTCCTGTGTCTAAACCCCTGGATCTTACTATTGGACCGTTTACTGTCAATTCACCGTTCCTTCTTGCACCAAATTGTCCTGATAATCTGCTGGGTCTCGACTTACTCAAACATTTCCATGCAAGCATCTATTGTTCACCGAATGGTGTATATGTTACGTTTGGTAAGCCGATGCGTAATAAGCAGTATGTTATTGATGAAGTCTCACAAGCATTATCCACTGTCCCGCCTTCTGTGTTGGGCAGAGGGCGATACTGGTGTGATTTATTATCTATTGAACCGGTGCATAACCAGGTTAAACAGAAAGCTGTTTTGCCCGCATACCTCAGTATAAAATATCGCAGGAATGTGAAAGCGCCTTAGGTCAGATTATAGAGGATCTCCTAGTAAAAGGGGTAGTGGAAGAAACTGATAGCAATGTTTGTAACAGCCCTATTATGCCTGTTTTGAAGCGTTCCATTTCTGAAGATCAAGAAAAAGTTTATCGTTTTGTAATCGATTTGCGTGAAAGCAATAAAATAGTTGTGCCACAGTTCCCCGTAGTTCTAGATATTACTACTTTATTGACAATGATTCCAGCCAGGCTTGTGTTTTCTCAGTAATTGACCTCAAGAATGATTCTTTTCCATTCCCATTTTTCCCTCTAGCAGGTATTTGTTTCTCTATTAAGGGGTGCTCATTCCAATTCTGTTGTGCTCACCAGGGGTATACAGAAAGTCGGAGCATTTATAGTCTGGTCTTTAAACGTCAAGTTGATACCTTGCAGTTACCCCTTGGCACTTCATTGTTACAATATGTGGATGGTCTACTGATAGCAGCTGACACCACTTTGTATTGAGGCTACCCTGCTTTTACTGACTCACCTTGCGAAATTGGGCCACAAAGTATCGAGAAATAAGTTGTAGTTTTGTCGACCAGAGGTTACCTATTTGGGTCACCTCTTGATGAAGGAGGGAAGAACACTGACTAAAGACAGAATTCAGGCTATCATGCATACACCTATTCCTCAAACGCAAAAGGACGTTAGGGCATTGATTGGCATGGCGTCCTATTGTCGTCATTGGATCCCTCTTTTTTCACTCATTATTAAACCGCTTCTTGCCCTTAAGACCAAAGATACCCTGTTTCCCTTGCCTTAGTCTTTTGAGTGTCAGGATGCATATCAGCAACTCCGAGCAGCATTATGTTCTGCATCTGTATTGGGAACACCTGATTATACTAAACCATTTTCTCTTTATGTACACAAACGAAAATGTTGTGCATTGTCTGTCCTAACACATCCACACGGGGACAAACAAAGCCCATGTGCATACTTTTCTGCAGTTCTGGATCCTGCAGCCACGGCACTCCCTGGTTGCCTGAAAGCTGTGGCAGCAACTGCCATTTCGATCAGACACTCAGCAGGACTTGTATTGGACCACAAACTGATGGTTTTTGTTCCCCATTCATTTGATGTATTATTGAATCAAACTAAAACACAACATTTGACGAGCTTTTGTCTTACCAGGTATGAACTCACTTTGTTAGCACCACACACTACTCTTAAACGATGTTGGACCCTAAATCCTGCCAGTTTGTTGCCATTGACTCCTTAACAGCCTAGTGATATACACAATTGTATTTTCACCACTGAAGAACAAACTAAGGGTCAAGTGGATCTTACCGATACTCCTTTGTCTGATGCCCAGGGTGAATTGTATATAGATGGGTTGTGCTTTAAATTACCTGATGAAACCATGACTGCAGCCTACGCCATTACTACGCTGCACACAATTGTGGAGACGGCTCGAATCCCCTATAAGTCGGCACAAGCTGCCAAACTTATTGCACTCCTGAGAGCTTGTGAGCTTAGCCAAGGACTTCTGTAAATATCTATACAGACAGTCAGTATGCCTTTGGAGTTGCACATAACTTCGGACGCCTGTGGCAGGAAAGGGGGTTTCTAATGTCACACGGAACAAAGATCCAACATGGAGAATTAATTTAGAATTTGACTGCATTAACGTTATCAAAGCAGGTGGCTACTGTTAAGTGTAGCGTACACCAGAAAGTAGTAGATGATGTGGGAAGAGGCAATGCTTTTGCAGACAGTACTGCAAAAGAAACAGTACGTAACCAACAAGGGAAAATGCATGTAATGTATTCTTCTGCAGAAAAAAATTGGGATGTAAATGAGGAAATTAGGGAGATTCAACAAATGGCTACAAAGGAGAAAAAAGAACAATGGGAAAAGACAGAAATATTGGACACTGAAAATTGTTAGAGAAAAGGGCCAGATGGGGACAGGTGGAAACTACCCAGTTCTGATGTATTACTGTTTGTCACTATGGCACATGGCCTAGCACATGTTAGCGCAAAAAGTATAGCCACACAGTTAGAGCAAGTATGGGAGCATCCAGATATTAGAAAAACACCTGAGCGTCATGTTAGAGACTGCATTATCTATTTGCAACACAATCCGGGGAAGAGAGTGGTTACCCCAATTGGAGGGTTCTCTCCACCTAGTGCACCATTTGAAGTCCTGCAGATGGATTTAATTGAACTAGAAAGATGCAATAACCTTAAGTATGACCTGGTAATCTTATGATAATGGACTTCATTTTATGTTATGTTAACCGGGGTTTTATAAAGCGCATAGCTACTCTGCTGAGTGACCCAGCGCTGGGTGAGTGTGACTGAAGACAGGAAAAATAAGTGTACAGAGCGCAAAGTGTTACGTTATTGCTGAAACAGCCATGTTTTTAGGGCTTTTCTGAAAGGAAGCAGATCCTGGAGAAGTCTCACAGCAAGTGGCAAATCATTCCATAGCTTTGCCACTTTCATCCGGAAGGAGTGGCCTCCAATTCAAGAGTATTTAACCACCGGAGTACAGACTAGCGCCAATGAGGTGGAGCGAAGAGAGCTTTGTGAATGATAAAATTGCACTCTCTTCCTCAAGTAAGGGGCACCGTACCCATGTAAGGCCTTAAAAGCCAGCACCAGGGCCTTAAACTGTATCCGCTTACCGATCGGAAGTCAATGGACAGAATTCAAATGAGCAGACATCCGGGCCCTGGGGCCAAGAGAAAGAATAGCACTGGCCGCTGCATTTTGCACTACTTGAAAGCGGGTACGCAGATACTCTGGAAGCCCCAGATAAAGAAAGTTTACGTAGTCCAGCCTAGAGCCAATCAAGGCCTGGACCACAATTTTCCTGTAAGGGATCGATAGTAATGGAAGAAATTGCTTAAGCATTTTCAGGAACCCAAAGCACTGGCCAGCCACAGTCTGAACCTGTGGCTTTGTACTCAGAAAGTAATCCAGTTTTACACCAAGATTACACCAAGATTTTTACAGACAATACTGGGTTAGCAGGAGGGTGCATGTTCTGTGGCCACCAGTTCTGCCATAAGTTGGAAGATGGGCAACCAAAGAAAATGATCTCCGACTTTTAATTTAAGTTCATTCAGCTGGAGCCAAGAGTACACCGCCGACAAGCGGGCCTTAATAGCTTCCCCCTTAAACTCCGAACCCTTGTCGCATGTGAAAAGGAGTTGGGTGTCGTCAGCGTATGAAACCATTTTGACTCCATGCGACTCAACAAGACTAGGCACAAGACATGTACAGATTGAATAAAGTTGGACTGAGCACCGAGCCCTGAGGTACACCCACTTCCAAAGGGGGGATTAGGGCGGAAAAAGGAGGAGCCCACACAGTTTGTTGGCGCCCTGACAGAAAAGAGGCAAACCATTTGAGAACCGTCCCTCTAAAGCTGGCCTCCTGGAGTCTCTTCAGGAGTTGGCTGTGAGGGACGGTGTCAAAGGCTGCTGAAAGATCTAACAATATCAGCATAGCCTTGCCACCTTTATCCAAGACGTCCTTAATGGATTCCAAAATTTCCAAAAGTGCTGTTTCAGAGCTAAAATTCGGGCGGAACCCAGATTGGCTCTGATGCAAAATGTTGTTAGTCTCGAGAAAGGCAGAAGTGATTGAGTGAACATATCTTTCCAGTACTTTGGAAAATAAAGGGAAAAGGGAAATGGGCCTATAGTTAACGGGAAGCACTGGATCCATATTGGGTTTTTTCATATTTGACATGTTATTCAATTAATTATTTAGAGTTTTGGCTTAGGTCTTAAATTTCATGCTGCTAATCATCCACAATCTGCTGGTTTGGTGGAACGTTATAATGAGACTTTGAAACTTAAATTAGCTAAGGTGCAGGCCTCGATGGGGTTTAAGTGGCCTGATGCTTTGCCATTAGCACTTATGTCCATACGAGCAGTGGCACATACCAAGTACGGCCTTACAACCTTATGAGGTGGTGTTTGGAAGGCCAATGAATGTATGGGGTCCCCCCATGTCCTAAGAAAATGGGACAACTTGAGTATCCTATTTTGTTAGATTACATGAAGGAACTTAAAGAAGATCTCGCTTTGATTCATCAACAGGTGCGAGACCTACTTCCTGACAATTCTGAAGGTCGTGTGCACTCGTTACAACCCGGTGATTGGGTTCTAACATGACATTTCCAGCGTTCGAAGAACTTGGAACCTTGTTGGAAGGGACTGGAACATGTCCTCTTGGCAACACGAACAGCAGTCCGAGTTACGAACAGAAAGAGTTGGATACATGCTCACACTGTAAAAAAAGTGCCAGCCGATCTGACTCAGATTACAGAAACCGAGAATGCAGGAATTGCACACAATATTCTCAGCAACGAAGAAAAGAGGGATCATTACTTTACCACAATTGAAGAATTGCTTTTCACTGATCCAAAGATAGCTGGAAGAGAGCGGTACAATCTGAGACCTCGTGTTACCCACTGAACGAAGGACTTTGAAAAGAGGGTGCGGCGAGTCTGGTCCGGTAAGAGGGCCTACTTGGCAGGAGACCCTGTGCTGCAGAGGCGGCCAAACTAGGTTTGATGCGGTTTGTGGCGTGGATATTGTGAATCCATGGAAGAACCCAAACTTCTCAACTACAAATTGAGTTGTGGCAAAATCATCCGTCTTACAGTATTGTAATGGAGAGAATTCAAGGTTTTTGGTGCTGAAAACCCCACACACTATTCGAGGGATTATCTATCTACTTTGCCCAGGACTGGAAAAAAAGTCCGAACTTTCCACATCTTGGCCAAGGAATCCGGTCAGGAGTAAGATAGCTGTTGTTTGCCTTGGCCCAGAGCTTCAGTTCCCTAACTTTCCCCTGACAGGATTTTAGAGCGGACCCAAATTACATCCTTTGAAAGAAGCAGTATATCTAACAATCCTTGAAGCTATAGGGAATGAGCTAGTGGACGATTTTTCCTGAGTACTTGCTATATTGACTTCCTTTTTAGGTCTCGCCTAGCTATCGCGTAAGCAATGCTATGCGAGATATTTAGTAGGGGCTTTTGAAAGTGCTCCCAAAGTCTGCAGGCGGATCGGTTACAGTGCATGTGCGCCGCTCGCGCACATCATTTGTCAGCCTGCGTGATCACTTTTGCGGCCGCTTTGATATTCTCAGTGAGCCGCGTGGTCCGTGACTGCCCGAAGGGGGAGTTCACAAGGGCTGGAGCCTGGAACAAAGGCCCAGCCAGCTGCCAAAAAGGGGAAGATCCGGGGGAAACCTGCCCCGGCATCCACACCCCGTGAGATGGATGGGGCACCTGAGATGGTGATCCCAGAGTCCACAGAGGGGGATGTTTTCTCCCAGGAGGACTTACCTACCCCTGTGGACTGGCGGGCGGAGGGAGGACCTACCAGGGAGGAGTTTTGTTGGGCGCAGAAGGAGTGCCCTACCCTTGAGGGCCTGAGGCGACAGGCTGAAGCCCAGGCAGCAGGTAACACTTCAGGGAACTTTCATATCTACTGGGAGGATGGCCTCCTCTACAGTGAGCCCAAGGCTCCGGTGCATGGTTCGTCCCAGGCCTTGGTAGTCCCCCAGCGTTACCGAGCCTTCCTTTTGGAGTTGGCTCACGAAATTCCTTTGACAGGACACCTGGGCCAGGACAAGATCTTTGCCCGGCTTGTTCCACACTTTTATTGGCCTCGGATGAGGCCTGCGTCCGACACTTTTTGTAGGACGTGTGTGTCCTATCAAGCCAGTGGGAAAACAGGGGTTAAGCTGAAAGCTCCCCTGGAACCACTACTTGTCGTTAGCACCCCCTTTGAAAGGGTGGGCATCGACATTGTTGGGCCATTGGATCCACTAACTTCTGCTGGTCACTGGTTTATCCTGGTTCTGGTGGATCATGCCACCCGGTACACAGAGGCTATTCCTCTGAGGACCATCACTGCACCTGCGGTGGCCCGGGCCCTGATGGGGATTTTTACCCGAGTGGGTTTCCCCAAAGAAGTTGTGTCCGACAGGGGTGCTAACTTCATGTCGGCATAAATGCAGACTATGTGGAAGGAGTGTGGAGTTACTTACAAGTTCTCCACCCCTTACCACCCTCAGACCAATGGTCTGGTGGAAAGGTTTAACAAAACCCTGAAGGGCATGATCAGGAGTCTGCCTGAGAGCCTGCGGAGGAAATGGGACGTCCTCCTACCCTGCTTGTTGTTCTCCAAGTGCCGCAGAAGGGGGTGGGCTTAGGCCCTTTGAGCTTCTGTATGGGCACCCTGTTAGAGGGCCTCTCACCTGGTGAAAGACGGATGGGAAAAGACTCCCAGGAGGCTTCCCCAGGATATGGTGAGCTACATGCTGGCCTTCCGTAGCCAAATAGCTAAGTTGTACAAGCAAGCTTCTGACAACCTCGAAGCCAGTCAGGCAGTCATGAAAGAGTGGTATGACCACAACGCTCACCCCGTGGAGCTGGAGCCTGGACAGAAGGAGTGGGTCATGGAGCCTGGTGAGCTTAGTGCCCTCCAGGATCGCTGGACAGGCCCCTTTGAAGTGGTTGAAAAGAAGGGCAAGGTCACTTATTTGGTGGACCTTAAGACCCCCAGGCAGCCCCATCGGGTGCTCCATGTCAACCGCCTCATGCCCCACCATGAGAAGTTCGAGGTCACTTTGATGATGGTGACTAATGGGGCTTAGGAAGAGGAAAGCAAGCCTCTCCCTGACGATTTACGATTTAGGCGATTTGTTAAGCGCTCAATTACCCGTGGGTGTCTCGGCGCTGAGAGAGAGAACTGGTCCATGAGGAGTTATTGCGTGAACAGCCAGGATTTTATCTGCTTGCGGAAAGAGAGAAGAGATGTGGAGGCTTTGATGAAATGTGGAAGACTGTTCCATAGTTTAGAAGTGGTAACTATGAAGGATCTGTCTCCCCAGGAGACTTTCTTAGTCCTGGGAACCTGCATGAGTCCAGCGGTTGAGGATCTTAGGGATCTAGCAGGTTTGTAAGGACAGAAGGAATCTTTCAAATACGCTGGACCTTGACCATGAATTGCTTTAAAGGCAATACAGAGGGCCTTGAACTTAGTTCTCTTCTTTACAGGCAGCCAGTGAAGCTCTCGAAGTGTCCCAGAAATGGGGGCATACTTAGGACATCCCGTAATCAATCTGGCCGCCGCATTTTGCACCAGTTGTAATTTCTTTAGAACACCTTCTTGAGCATTGACTAGCAGACCATTACAATAGTCAATGCGGGCCATGATGAGTGCGCTAATCAACGTTTTTGTCATATTCATGGGAAGATAAGGTAGGAGTTTTTTTATCATTCTCAAGGTATAGAATGAGGAGGATACTACCGTGTTGACGTGGTGCATGAAGGTGAGTTTGGTGTCCAGTATAACTCCGAGATTTCTTGCCTTGGTCACAGGGGAAGGGGGGGTCCCAGGGCATCAGGCCACCATGTGGGAGACCAAGCAGGGGAGAGATTGCCAAACAGCATCACCTCCGTTTTATCGGAGTTTAATTTCAGGCAGTTTCTTGCCATCCAATTACTTATTGCCAGCATTCCCAGATTAAAGTTGGCGGCCACTTCATCTCCGTTTTTGTTTATGGCTAGGACAATCTGGGTGTCGTCGGCGTAGGATGTAACTGCCAGGTGATGGATTTTTATGGTCCTCGCTAAGTCTGACACATAGATGTTGAATAATGTGGGACTTAGCGAGGACCCCTGGGGAACACCACAAGGAAGAGTGAAGGGAGGTGAGTTGAAGTTGCCAAAGGCAACGGATTGAACTCGATCGGTGAGGAATGAGGCAATGAGTTCTTTCGCTGCACCCGTGATGCCTGTCGTTTCGACACGGTCGATCAAAGTGGAGTGATCGACCGTGTCGAAGGCCGCAGACAGGTCCAGCAGAATGAGCACTGCTGATCCTCCACTGTCCAGAGACTTCCTGATTTCCTCTGTGGCTTTAATAAGCGCAGTTTCCGTCCCGTGTCCCTTCCGGAAGCCAAATTGTGTTTCGTCCAGGCAGTTGTTTTGATCTATAAAATCTGAAATTTGTGTATTCATTATTTTTTCCACAATTTTGGCAGGGAGTGGGAGGCAGGCGATAGGACGATAATTGGCAACTATCGTCGGATCAAGTGAGCTTTTTTTGATAAGAGGTTTGACAATGGCTTTTTTCCAGATGGAAGGAAAAGTAGTGGACCGGAACATTGTATTAAAAATATCGGTGAGTTTAGGGCTTATAATTTCGGGGAAGTTTTTGAGAATGGCGGGGGGACATGGGTCTTCCGGAGATCCGGAATTCGTGGTGCGTAAGAGATGAGACACCAATTCAGAGGAGATCTGAGAAAATTCCTGGAAGGAACTGGGAGCTATTTGCGTCCCAGGAGAAGGATGGTTCAGTCGAAGGAGTGGTCCTCTCACCCTCCCTGACTCCCGAGCAGCAGAGGGACTGCCGCCAAATCCTGGAGCAGTACTCCTCGCTGTTCTCCCTTATCCCGGGGAGGATCCAAATGTGTACCCATGATGTGGACACAGGGGACAGCCCACCTGTGAAGTCCAAGTCCTACCGGCTGTCAGATAAGGTGAAGGCCAGCATCCACAGTGAGGTCACCAAGATGCTGGAATTGGGAGTGATTGAACCTTCCAACAGCCCCTGGTCCAGCCAGTGGTACTAGTACCAAAAGCTGCCCCGCCGGGCACCACACCGGAACTCAGGTTCTGTGTGGATTACAGGGGATTGAACTCAGTGACTAAGACTGACGCTCATCCCATCCCAAGAGCGGATGAGCTTATTGACCGGCTTGGAGCTGCCCAATACCTGAGTACCTTTGACCTCACGTTGGGGTACTGGCAGATCTCCCTGACAGATGGGGCAAAGGAGAGGTCTGCCTTCTCTACCCCTGAGGGACACTACCAGTTCCAAGTGATGCCCTTTGGGCTCAAGAATACCCCTGCTACCTTCCAATGGCTGGTGAACCAGGTCCTCTGCGGTTTGGAGGCCTTTTCTGCTGCCTACCTTGATGACATCGCTGTCTTCAGCAGCAGCTGGGAGGACCATTTGAGTCACCTTCGGGAAGTACTTCAGGCCCTACAGCAGGCAGGCCTGATGATCAAGGCCAGCAAGTGCCAGATCGGGCAAGGGTCGGTAGTGTACCTAGGCCACTTGGTGGGTTGGGGTAAGGTGCAGCCCCTCCAGGCCAAGATTGAAACCATCATGGCCTGGGAACCCTCCGACGCAGACTGAGGTCCGAGCTTTTCTGGGCCTCACCAGTTACTACCGCCGCTTTGTCAAGGGATATGGTACCATTGTGGCTCCCTTGACTGAGCTTACATCCAAGAAACACCCTCGATAGGTAGTCTGGACCGAGGCGTGCCAACGAACTTTTGACACCTTAAAGCAAGCTATGTGCATGGCTCCTGTGCTCAGGGCCCCGGACTTTTCCAAAGAATTCATCGTCCAAACAGACGCGTCTGAACATGGCATTGGGGCAGTGCTATCGCATCTCAACGGAGAGGATCTGGACCAACCGGTGGTTTTCCTTTCCAGGAGACTACTCCCCCGGGTACAGAGGTGGAGTGCGATAGAGCGGGAAGCCTTTGCGGTGGTTTGGGCCCTGCAGAAGCTGCGGCCATACCTGTTTGGTTCGCACTTCCTTGTTCAGACTGACCACCGGCCCCTCCGGTGGCTTATGCAAATGAGGGGCGAGAATCCCAAGTTGTTAAGGTGGTCCATCTCCCTACAGGGAATGAACTTTAGGGTGGAAAACTGGCCTGGAGTGGACCATGCCAATGCTGACGGTCTCTCGAGGTTTTTCCGCCTTGGTGACGAGAACTCCCAGGGGATTGGGTAGCTCTCCCCACTTTCAGCTGGGGGGACGCGGGTTAGACCGGTCAGCATTTGGAGGGTCTCCCCCTATGTTTTTTTCCCCTTTCTGCCTCACATTTCTTTTTCCACCAATCCTTTTTGTGTGGCCTTAGGTCTCCGAGTGCCCCACCACTACTAATTAGTGCTGAGGTACAGGTGCGCGCCTTCCTAAAATGGTGGGTAGAAAGAGTTCCAAAGATGGACGCCTGCTAGAAATTACCTCAGAGCTCTGGCCCATAGGGTAACATGAGGGGGTTCCAGAACCTTCCGGTCCACTCTAGTGACCTGGGCCTAGGCTATATAAGGGAGGACACTGGGCGGCCATTTTGTCACTGCTGGGTTGACTGGAGTGTAGACAACTGTGTCAGGGGGATTGTGCCTCAGGCTAATCTGACTGCTCTTAGGGGCTGCGAGTTGGTTGTGGGTGCTGCCCTCCTTCCTGTTGATCTGACCCTGCCTATGAGAGAAGATCTGCAAGCATTACGCCTCACTGTGGCCACTCGTCAAGAAAACTAACCTAATTCAACTGCTGGTGAGAGGGACTTTGTCCCAATTTCAGAAACCTTGGAGAGTGATGCTGTGGCCTTTTAGGACAACGTGAAACAAGGGACCTTTGCCCCGACCCCTGAAGAGAAGTGGGGTCTAGACATTGTCCTTGTCTTGTTTGCCCTTGGCAAGGTGTACTGGTCGTGCTTGCGCCGTGTGTTGCCTAAGACTGCCAGCGTTTTAAAACCCCCCGCCTTTTATCCTCTGCCTTTTCGCACTCCGAAAGCACTGTGATACTGAGGCTGTCAGGCGTAATCGCGCCGCTGGCCTAGGTGCTAAGGAGAGCCAAGTGGTTCTATGGCGGTTCCTGCTGGCAGCATAACAGTTTCTTCAGGCAAGGTACAGTCTGTAGAGCAAGTAGCGTCTGGTTTCAAGTCCAAGCAATGTCTGAATTCATGGGGTCACAGCCCCTGTACTTATAGTCCAAAAGTCTTTGTTCAAGGAGCACTTCAAACAACTTTCAGAAGTCTCAACACACCCATTCAATCCCAAGCCCTGGCTCCAGACATACTACAGGGGGGTGAAGACAGCATTGTGAAAGTCAGGCACAGCCCTATTCAACTGTTGGTGCACCTCCTCCCACTGTTGAAGGGATTCTGCACATACACAGAACTATGGGTAGGAAAACAGGACATCAGTGTATAGGGGTATACCGACCTATCACCTTAGTACCCAAAATCCCAATACCGACTACTAGCTATAGTGTCTCATTCGTTCTCCTACAAAAATAGCAAAGCTACAAATGATTAGACAACCCAGAAAACAACACTCCCGACTCTCTCAGGAATCGCGGTATCAAGACATACCCTTTTGCTCGCTTGTCCACAATGAGAATTGGCAGAGTCACTGAAATAGTTCAAAATATTTCTTTTAACTATCGTGCTCTACAACACAGTATATGAGCCTCTACCAGCAGCAAAATGCATAAAATCGAAAATTCGATTGCTACAATTCCATAGAGTACAAAGGAGGAAGTTATACAAAGACAGTGGAAAAAGGACTATAAGGCCTAACCACACTCCCCTTGACTGGAAGAAGTGTATTTATATAAAGCATGATATCTGGGCTTTGACAGCAGACCCCATACCTTAAAGTTTGGATGTCAGGTTTACATCGTAGGAACAGCATATCTCTTCTCCATAAAAAGGCTTTCTCCAAGTGTGTAAAAAACAACATACAATCCCGTAATATCAAAGCACGAGTCTCCAGCATCGCAGCTGTGTTTAGCATGTTATGACTAGGTGCTAGAGACTGACCAGAACAGAATAACAAGGAGTATTGCTGATCGACCTTGCACATCGTGTTCAGACTAAACTCCAGGAACTTATTAGAGAATGTGAAAAACAGACCGTACTCATGTGAAAGGCACAAACAGTTTTGCAAAACTGTCTTGTAGTAACATGCCCAAAAGCAGCATCATGGCAGGAAAGTTCATGCTAACTTAGCAATGTCGACAATGTCCCTAAGGACCATATAACACCCTTTCCTTGGTAAGGTCATAGGGCATAGACAAAAGACCAAAACAGAGTTAAAAAAGCAGGCAGTGTTCAAAGCGTATGAAAAAAAAACAAGTAGGAAAAAATTGAAATTCACAAAAAAAAACAATCTATATCCTTTTGGCTATTAAAAGAGTGCTGTTTCCGGGATAATAAAGTTATTATGAAGAAGGTGGTGAATCAATCAAAAGTGTGTGAACCTAAGAATGCAATTCTCTCCAAAAGATCATCCCTATCGTTGGTAGAAAAAAAAGGGATGCTATCCAATTTAGTAGGTCGAAGGAACAAACGTGCATAATCAGATGCCTCCAAAAGCATAACTGGACAACTTGCGTGATATTCGATGAAACTCTGATGTTAGAAGTTCTGTGCAGCAGTACAGATATCCCATTCAGTCAATACTCCAAGTGCTGCCGCACACGCCAAACGGCCATCCCCAGAACAAGCCTGGTCATGAGTCTCTAAGGGACCCATCAACTGGTTAAAATCCGGAACCGGACATGACGTATTGGAGAGTCATAAATCCATAACCCAATAGAAGCGGCATTATCGACAGTAGAACACTGGTTGCATGCAAGTAAAGTAGGCAAAGCGAAAAGTTCATCCATAATGTACGCCAAGCATTGCTAATGGCACGCATCCAAAAACCTGTTGAATCCGATTACGGTACAGTTGCAACTGGCCTGGTCTGTGCATTACCACAAGATGAGCAGCCATTGCGCAGCAAGAACAGAAGAAGCAGAACTCCCCCACCTAACGCCAATACTAAGGGGAACCCTCCGAAGACGCTGGAAAAAATAGAATGAATAAAAGCCAGTATTAGTCCAAATATTGTCTGAAAAGAAGTCACAAGGCCGGATCCCACAAGTTAAAAAAAAAATAAAAGGCCTTTAGTGTCAAACGCATTAAATATTTAATGTACAAGCTCCCCAAAGTGAAGTGGGAGGTTAGTGTTCAGAAGAGACTGTATCTCGCTAGATGTCCTAGCCACCTGTAACTCGAAGGTCTCTCGAGCCAAAGTGAAAGCCATTTCTTCCTGGAATAATAGAGCTTTGAGCCTGCTCAATTTGTTGAAATTTGTTTTCAAAGTAGGAATGGAAGGTCAAATGGAACTATATAGACTCCCATGTGGGGGCAGAAAAAGCAGATTGCTACAACAAATTACTCGCTGTGAAACTGTTACCAAATGGGATTCCAGCCCGTAACCTCAGCAGTCTTGGTTGTTCAAAATAAGATAACTGCAGTTAGTAAGCAAGGTAACAGCTGGAATTATTGTCGGCACTGGTGTTCCATTTATAAAACAAGCCAGGTTTGGCGCGGATACATTTTACGCACCCTGCAACTTAACGTGTTTACAAACCAAGGAATGCCCTACTGTGGAATTGCAGTCCTTCCATGTTAGGAAAACCTCCTTATCCTCCCACTGACATCTGTAAGTGAAAGGTAGGGACCATAATTCATGGAGAAATGCACAACCCAGTGGTTCAAAACGCCCACTGGGAAAAAAGTTGCATGCATGATTTAAATTGAGGGAGAGAGATAACCCCATGAGTTAACCAAACAGCGAAGTCCGTTTCCGCTACAGAGAACGGCAAGGGCGCCAACTGTTCAATATGCAAAAAGTGTATATGCAGCATCTTTCATGGACATAAATCTCTGTTTCTCAGTCAGATTAAACGGTAGAAACAAAGCAGAAGCATTCAAATAATCCCACGGGACCTTACACATTTTGAGAGTCTGCAACGTCCATGCAAATTGCATAACAGATCGTAATTGATTTTGACCATGTTATAACACAGATACATCACTTTGAACAATATGAATAACATATGAAACAATATTACCCAATGTATAAATGCATGATGAAAATGTATTGATGCTATTGTAGACCTTGGCAAGGACTTTTTCTAAATTAGCTTGATCAATTTGGCGCAGACGAAGAGCTGCCTCAATATGCGAAAGTTTCCAAATTTCATTGTAAGCGGCATAAATAAATCTTAGATCTAGGAGTCCTAGGTCCTAAGATGAAATCAGCCAAATTGATATCATTCGATAAGAGTGTGAGGTGTTGTTTCACTGATGCTAATGTGGAATGTTCCAACCATTGTTGGCATAATTTACCCACAGAGTATGTGGTGACCGAATGTGTAAGTGGATAATGAGGATCCGGTCTAGTCTGAGTGAAACCTGGTGTTACATTATAAAAATACAATTGGCATGCATTTTATTTGTTTGCCACAACAACCACCCGGATGAATCAATTTCAGAGACATAGAAGGTCTCATTTCGAAACAAAGCTTGCAGTGCATCATTAGTATAATTTGTCTGAGTGCGCCAATTATCAAATTCCGCTAAGGACGGAATGGATGGGGTATTTAAATTTTTTTACAGTTGCCAGGCCGAAACAAGTGGTTTGGTACACTGTATCATTTAAAAACAAAATCTGAGCTGAGATCAGGCAGGCACAATGTAAAGCCTCAGTTCCCTGAACCTGCCACGGCTTCGTGCCCCAGATTCATTTCAAATCAACGGACTCTTTCCTGTGATCATAACCCTGTGTAACTAATTTAGTCCTAAATGAGTTGGTGTAAATCAATTTAGTGTTTGTCAGTATAAATTTAGATTGAGACGACAAATTATACATGGTACTGATATTAACTTTTTTACATTTCAGCTCCCCTGAAGAAGAGATCTTCTGATCTCGAAATGCATTGGGATTTACAACAATATTATGTCATTGATGTAAAATGAAATTATATGTTGTGATTATTGTCAATAGACATCAATTAATTTGCATGACAATACAAATAATTGCAGTCAAAAATGTTTTCTTTTATTACAAATAAATGATGAAAATTTTGATTGCAAAAAGCTGACATAAAATATTTATTGATCGGTAAAAGATTACACTTATAGCCAGAATCAAGTAGCGAACCTTAAGGGTTAGTATTTGCAGTGCAGGAAGGGTTTGGTGACTAGTACATCACCTACCTAGTTTTTTTACTATCCAGAATCGGCCACACGATGTAACTTGACATTGTCCACTGAGATGTATCTGTTGTCTTTGCGACCAGGTAAAGGTAGTAAAATGACTGCACGAGTACCCTTCAATCCAAGCACTGGAACCGGGGCACGATAAGAGAGACCAAATTCTTTTTTGTTCTCCAGCTTTTCTCGTACTAGATCTCCGATTTTGGGAAGCCAGCCAGCAACTGGAATCAGCAGTGCTGCATCAGTGGAAGAGGGTAAATGTTCAGTCACATACCTGCCACCGGTCTTTGTAGATCCTGTAACACAGTAGATAGATTATCTATGTCAAACGTTGCGGCAGCCGCCACAATGTCTAGTCCATCAAGGTCTAACACAAATATTTTAATGCCAAAGAGCATTTTGTATGGGGTCCGCCCACCCAGAGATCTTCTAGGGAGAGTGAGTGCACGTTGAACCCCGTACAAGTGGGACAGCCAGTTCCTGCCAGCACCCAAGACTCTAGCTGTCAAGGATTGCTTTAAGTCATGGTTCATTCGCTCCACAATTGAATTGCCCTCAGGTCTGTATGAAGACGGAAACTGCACCAGCACCCCCATTGAATTCATCGTGTTTTTGTACACCTTAGAAGCAAACGCTGGACCTTGGTCAGAATGGAAGGTGCCACAGGCAAATATCCTGACAAAGACACGCAAATTCCTGATGACATTTCGAGCATCAGCACTGTGTTGTGGCCAATCCCAAAGGAATCTAGTACACAAATCAACTGCAACAAATATATATTTATACGCAGTATCAGAAGAGAGTGGACCGCAGTGATCAAGATACACACAGCCAAAAGGTTGATTAGAAATACACAGCTGTGTTTGAGGTTGGCGTGTGACCGTAGACTGTTTGATTTGCTGACAAATGTCACAAGAAAGTGCATAATTACGGGTCGGTTTATATAAACCACGCCACCAGTAACGTTGCTTTAAAATAGAGATTGTCGCCGACACACCAGCATGTGCTGATGCAATGCCCATGTGTGCGGCTTTGATCAGAGCAAGTCTGCGGTTCAAGTTGGGAATCAGCCAATCCCCAACTGAAGGAATCTTAGCATAAGGAACTTGTTCGGGAGTTATATTATAAGAGTATTTCGACGGGAAACCCAGAGGATAAGCAGTTCCCTCCCTTGTAGCAGCCACCGTTGCCAGAATATCATTATCTATTTTAGTCATGGACCTTGTAACTGCAGCTACGGAACAAGGGCTACTGCAGATTTGGCTGCTTCATCAGCCAAAGAATTACCAACAGCATGTGCTCCCACACGCTGATGGCCAATAGTATGTATAACATGTGTGAGGGGCAGACGTTGTTTAAGATCTGCCACTCGAACCCAAAGCGTTTTATGCGTAATTGCCCTGCCTTTAGAGTCTTCATAGTAATTTTGAGACCAAAATAATAAGTTGCCATTAAAAGACTGAAAACAGTAATAGGAATCGGACACAATAAGAGTATTCACATTTAGATCAGCAAACTCGAGACCAAGAACAAGAGCCCGCAGCCTCGCCAATTGTGCCGTACAGTCCACAAGTGCCTGAGTATGCACTATAGAAGACTTAAACTCTCCATAGACAATTGAGCCAGCAACAATTAGCAAGCGGGCTGAATACGCGTTTGGATTGGTGGCCGGTTGAGCCGAGCCATCAGCATAAATTATGCATTCGTACTCATGGAGAGGAAGCAACGACAACGGAGAAGGATGAACGCGTTCATACTGTAAAAACTCCTGTGTCTAAAGTGCAGCATCAAAGATAAACGAGACATCATAGGATGTCAAAGAAGTAGCCCATTGTATCCAACGGGGGTGTAGTGCCTTTGAGTTAGAAACACTTGCCTTAATCACGGCTTCCAAAGCAGGGAAGGGCGTGACCATAAGAATGCGTTTATATAGCGCCAGTGAGCGTTCTTTCAGAATCGCCATCGATACTGCCGTCAAGATTTTTTCAACAGTTGAAAAACGCATTTCAGCAGCAGTGTATAAATGTGACTTGTATGCAATAGGCATCGTGTCTCCCTCATTGAACGTTAAGTAAGTGAAACCCACCGTCCCTGGAACTATACGTATCACCAGGTTTGTGGTGTTATCACGTATCAACAAGTAGTTAGTTACAAGCATTTCAGATTGCAAAGAATGTAGGATAGAGGTATGTTCCGGAAGCCAGCTGGCAGAAGAATATGTGGGTTGTATCAAAGTATAAAGCGGTTTGATATGCTGGGCATAAACGGGAATGTATGTTTTCCGGAAATTTAAAAATCCCAGCAAGTACTGAAGTTTCTTCAGTGTAGAAGGGAGTTGCAACTGTGCACATTTCTCCAAGAAGTGAGGAGCCAACCCCTTACCTTCATTATTGAGTTCATAGCCCAAAAAGAGTACCGCCAAATGAGCGATGTGCGATTTTGCTAAATTTTACTTGTATCCATAGTCGGCAAAGGATAAAATAATTCTGTTGACTCGGACAAGATGCAGCATAAGTTTGTTGTCCGTTAGATATATGTCATCAACGTACGAGAACGCACCTGCGTCTATGTCGGGTGACAAAGACAACACGTGGCACAAATGACCCAGGCCTATTCTTATACCCCATAGGCAAACACGTACATTTTTTTTTATTTCCGACGGCGGTAAATGCTGTCAAGTCACAGCTCTCAGATGCGAGATTATGACTGTAGAAACCATTGAAAATATCTATTGTAGTTTTGTATTTTTTACGAACAAAATTGTTCACCAGCACAGACCTGTGCGTGTTCTGCACTGCAAAAGTGCAACAATGACTATTCAATTTTCGATAATCCAAACAAATCCGATATGAACCATCAAGTTTTGATACCGTAAAGAGAGAATTATTCATCGATGATGTATATGAATCAATCACTCCTTGATATTCTAACTGCATTAGAATGTCACAAACGAGAGCCTTTGCTTCACGTCTGATTGGATATTGCGGTTGTGGCAGTGGCATAGATCGTGAAGGTATCTCATCAGCCGGTGAATCAACATCCCAACCCACTTGATTACGGTACACCGCCGGGGCAAGGGCTAAAGGCCACTCTGCTGAGATAGCCTTTGCATGATCCTCAGGGACGTAACACGAAAAACTCAGATGTATCACGTCCTCCCCTCTAGAAGCATCTAACACAAAAGGTGTAGGCCAATCCGCCTCCACTAACAAAATGTCATACGAAGAGGCAAACCTTGCTTCTGCTGTTGCTGCCCCCGTTATGTGTTCTTCCAGTTCTTTTTAGGAAAGAACAGATGCCTGTCTTTATCAGACTGGGCCTTTTGTTGAGTTTGAGTTACAATTTGCGTTTGAGTAAAATGCTCAACTCCCAGACTATTGTGGCCTATGGTTTTATAAGTCTTAGCAATAATCTTTGGTAATTCACGTGGCTTGTCTGCATCTGGGACAGCCTCCAAGCTGTTTGCCACTTGAAAGTTCACAGCATCACCCTTGACATTAGCAAGGATCATGTCAGCAGACACGTCGAACATCCCCACCAATCTCATCGCCAGCTCTACAGCCGCCTCAGCTCCATGTTCATCTCAAACACTGTGGAAAAGTAAATTTTGCCATGTTCTGTGTCCCTACATGTCATCCATCATATGTTATATGTGCATGATTAATATGCATATGTTATTCCCCATGTTTGATTAAAGACGCAATTACAGTTGTGTCCGCCTCTAGTATGGCAGTTTCCAGTTCTCGTGAATACTACGAATATCAGGCCTATGTAAAGCTACGTTGCCACGTTTCTCAGTGTGCACGTTATTCCATTGTAAAGTCCCCGGTTCTAGGCCTCAAAAGGGCCTGGACACCAGATTCAGCTCCTGTCTCCTGAAGCCTCGCGGAGGAGCGATACAGCCCCCACCTGTATCCTCGACCCTTCACTTACTTCCTGCCTCACAGTGCCCGGTTCAGCTTGGCTCTGCCTCTGAGTCTGCCAAGAGTATGTTATGATTCGAGTTATCAGTACAGCCCTCCTTCTCTGCATTCCTAAGCTACTGAATCGCATCAATAGTTACCGTCATTGTCTAGCCTTTACGGCCCCATGTTAGAGAAATACTGTATTAATGGTCATTTAATATTCTTCATCACGCACTACATGTAGAATAATGTATGCTCCAGTCTTAGAGTCTGTTAGCCTTTCCCCTCCTGACTTCTAGTTTATATCAACATGTTCTCTAAACATCAGATACTAGATACTGCTTAGGTACATGTCGCCCTGACTCTCCAGACTTCAGTCTCTGCTCCTAGCACAGAGTTCGAAGCCCCCAGCTTCTCCTAGTGATACGTCATTGCCAGTTTGCGCGCACCATCAGGTTAGAGGTCCCGGCTCCTTAGGTAGCCCTCTCCATGGTTTCCGCCCCATTCATGACATATTCTGTTACGTTTGCATCACATGTCTATGTATACGCCCTGTTACACCTCTTTTCACCCTTATCTTTCGCGACTGCTACGCGTCACGCCTCTTGCTCCACCCACTGCTACGCCTATTGCAATGTAATGCTATGTGTTTGCGCTATGTATATATGCTCATGTACTGTTATTAAAAAATTATCCGTTCCGTTCCCTTGTCCCGATCCTGTCCCCGGCAGCTGCCATCCTATTCCCGTGCAGGTCGTCCTGTTCCTGTCCTTATGCTGTATTAAACCTGCAAAACTCCTACTACCTCGAATCTTGACTCTTATTTATTGAGCTATCTGTTATTCATTTATACATTCAAAAATAGGGTATTATTTATTTATTTACCACATAATGGCGCCCGAATAGGGACTTGCCCTTTCCCCACGCGTCGGTGAAGCCACGCCGACCCCCTGACCCTCTGCAGTCGTGACGGAACTCTTCTGCGCACCGGCAGATATTTCTGCTTCAAGTATCCCTCAGGCCCACGGAGGAGACGGAGGAGGCGGTCCAGCATCCAGACGAGACGGTGGAGGAACGCGGCGAGTCCCGACCAGAGCCCAAGCCGAGAGTCCAAGGTCCGAGGTATCCGGAGGTCCACCCGTAACTGAAGTCCGAAGTTCGTCGTCCGTCGTCGTAGCAGTCCAGTCCGATCCGAGGCCTTCCGTTCTTGCTGCCCGGTGAGTACCGTCGCTGGGGTAGTATCTAGACAGGGTCAATCTAAATTGACTCTGGTCCGTGGGTTGGTGGTACACAGACCCACAAACGAAGTGTTCACCTAGGTGGATACGGGTCTTGATGCGTCCCTTTATGGGACCGGTATGTTCCGTACTGTTTCAGCAGTGCATCCAGTAACTCTAGTCTGTTCCGTTCTCGAGAAATTCTTGTGTTTCTGTTCTCAGTATTCCAGGTAATATTCTGTCCGAACTGTTATGTTATGATGTTGTTCAATGTATTTCCAATGTCGTGGTATGCCTGAATTGTTCTCCCAATTGTTATTGTTCCTCGTCTATTGTATTGTGTTCCGATTCAAGTTTACAATGTCTCTCTTTTCGAGATTACGTCAGTTAAAAACTAGAAAGGGTTTGTTAGAAGAAGCAGTTCCAGTTCCGCCTAGGGACAGTCCAGGTCATTTTATGTATCAGAAGCATGGCATAAGTGCCATATTATATCTAGATTTATGGGTAGATTATACCAAACAGTTAGAAGAAAAGTATAGATGGCCTGTATCAGGTACGTGGGATGCCGAGTGCATCATGAGAGTAGAAGAAGCATTATGGAAAAAGAAAGCCAGACAGTCACAGAAAGATGCCATCGAGTTATGGCGCAAAGAATCTCATAAAAGAACCGAAAAAGAAATCAGAAAGTCAGAATTAAGTAGAGAATCCTTAGAACGAGCCCAAGAAAAAGAATTAATCGAGATAGGTGAACAAGTTAAAACCGAACAGTCAGACAGACAGAGGCATGCCCTTATTAAGGGTATGTATCCTCTCCTTGCCGAGGGCCTGCCAAAAGCGACCCCGGAGGCATCCAGTAACTTTCCGCCACCATTAGTTCCGACCAAGCTACGTCACAAACAGACCGCAGCTGATATTTTCATTTCGTCCTATTTGGACGACACAGTCCCAGAATATGCAAATCCTGTTCGCGCTCCGCCAGTCCCTGTAAATCAGGCACTTCCCGCTCCTCCAGACACCGGAGTACCTGTTACGGTACCCCCGGTCCAGCCCGCCATACAAGTTCAGCCTACATTTCCATTTCCCACTCTGCCAGGACGAAGAGCATCAGTAGACGACTCTAGTTTAGGGGCCGCAGGAGGAGGTCCTCCTCAGACCCCGCCGCCACATAAGCGTTTAACAACAGCCGAATTACATATGCAAGCGTCACAGCGTACGCCCAGACATCAGTCTGTAGCAGAAATAAGAAAAGCCCTTAATGAATGCGGCTATGATCCAGTCCCAGGAGAGGATAATATGGTTTTATATTCATTACGTGTAAGAAGGGTGGCCGAGTATCTAGTCACCCTACCGAATATGAAAGAAGACCTAGACAGAATATATCGTTTCATCCGTACGGGGGATGATCCAGAAAGCATTGGCGAGGCCATGTCTCAAAGGAAAGCTGAGACCCAGCTCATGATATTAAAGTTTCTGATCAATTGTCTAATAAGAGAACAAGATTACCCGTCCAAAGATCAAGCCGAAATGAGAACCCTGACAAAGTGGAGTGATAATATAGCCGAGGGTAAGCACAGAACCATCAGTGCTATGGAAAGTATGTACAAGAAAATTCGTAAAGAAATAATAAGGTTACACTATCAACGTAAAGCAGCACAAGTAAGCGAGAAAGAAAGTAACTCTGATACTGAAGAGGTAGAGGACGAGAATCCCGACAGAATAGCGTATGTAGGAAAATCTAGATTTCCAGATCGCCATTTACGCCTAGAACACAAGTCTACTTTCCATCATCCAGCACCAGAACAAGGTTCTCTAGAACAAGTATTCCAAGCTACCGATCACATTCTGAAATCACGAATCGGTTACAGTGAGTTGAGTACCATGCATGAACAAGAACTAGTCCGATCAGCAGTCCGATGGATTACTGATTCTACCACTTTTCCAAACGAAATAGTGGCACAAATGTTTCTGAAAATGCCCCCAGCCGAGCAACGACTGGCGGGTATGTATATGATTCAGCACCTCATTACATTGTATGAGGGTCAGCACTCTGATCCAGGCCCGTTGCATGATATCCTGAACGAGTTACTCCAGTATAGATGGAAAGGTTTAGGTACCGATTTAATTAGTGTCGTTCTAGAACAGCGTCACAAATATAGAACGTTTTTGAACCCGCATTTTGTTCATGTCTCACCCCCAGAAAGTAAACCATTTTACATGGAGAGACAGAATCCGTTACGAGAAGTCCACCCAGTTAGAGGAACGGGTGGCGAACTAGAACGAGTGTTTGTTTACACTCCGATTACAAAGATGGAACTCCTAGAGATGAAGAAATTAATTCCCTGTCATGATAAAGATCCAGCAGGGTTCCATCGAGAATTAAAAGACATGCTCCGTATGGGAGAATACACGTATCCAGATATAATTAAAATGTTAAAGGTTCTGCTGCCCGCAGGGGTGTATGAAAAGCTCAAGGAAAAAGAATGGGAGGTGGGAGAGAAAAAGATCGATTGGGCAGTTCTAGAAGCTGAAGATAAGGCACGAGTACCAGGTACCGGTCTTGGAGCGAAATGTAAAGAATTACCAGAATTATTAATACAAGTTTTACCCAGATTATTGACAACTAGAAAAGAAGACTGGGATGCAATCTCAGCCTGTAAACAGAAACAAGATGAAGACATTAGTGATTTTTATTCTAGATTTGAGAAATGTTTTAGCATCAACAGTGGTCTCAAGACAAGTAGTGAGTCATACCCTCATCTTTTTGTTACTAAATTAGTCGAGAATTCAAGTCCACAAATTAAAAATCGAGTTTTGAAAGTCGAAAGTACCTGGCAAGCTAATACCCCGTCCCAGATGTTACAGATGCTCCAATACCACCAGAATAGAATCAGGGAAGAGCAAGAACACGAGAGAAAGCGTATGAAAGACACGAAAATGAAAGTACTAGTTGCACAATCTGTTCCTCAAGACAGTCAGAAGAGGGGTCCAAATCAAGCCAGTCATCCTGCAGCTCCCGTTAAAGGGAACTGCAATTATTGTAAACAGCCAGGTCATTTTATAAACGAGTGTGCAGTTCTGAAACATAACATAGCTACCGGTAAGACTAAAGAAAGACCACGTCCGCCTAGACAAGAACAAGTTTCACAGACTCCTCAGCCACAGAATGCACCACAGACAGTTACAGCACCGCAGCCCATCGCTGCAACACAGCATGTTACACAGCAGATGTACCAGTATGCACAGTCCGAGTATCCAGAGTATCAACCGTATTCATGAAACAGCCTAGAGAGGGAGGTAGGCTTGCCTCTCATCGAGATACCTGTAGATCAAGAAGGTCCCTATGTTCACAGTCAAGTACTAGGGAAAGATAGAAAGTTTTTGATTGATACAGGGGCAAGTAGGACCACAATTAGCCATGCCGAAGTTCCAGGGGCTCCGCTCTCAGGCTCAAGAAATGTTTCCCTTGGATTTTCAGGAAAACCTATCGTAAATGAAATATCAAAGCCAGTTACTCTAGAAGTCGGTCCATTGTCCCGTACTACTGACCTGTTACTTACTAAGTCATGTCCAGAAAACCTATTGGGCATTAAAACACTGAAAGAGTTAGGTGCAGTTATATGCTGTTCCCCAGAGGGAATACGTCTGTTCCTACGTGATTTCAAGGGTCACTATGTATTACGAGATTTTGATCCCAGATTGTCCAATGTTCCGCAGCATTTATGGGCGCAAGGTCCAACTGATGTAGGTTACATGCAAATCACACCCCATCGTGTGACTCTCAAGCCAGGTGTAGTGTTACCACGAATCAGACAGTACAGATTGCCACCTGAGGCTGTAGCAGCCTTATCCAAAATTATTGACGAGCTCATCGCTCAAGGAGTAGTTGTAGAAACTGACTCCAATGTATGCAATTCTCCGATCATTCCAGTCATGAAACGTACTGATCCAAATGCACCCCCAGTATATCGATTAGTGATTGACCTACGAGAACTTAATAAATGTATTATTCCCCAGTATCCAGTTGTCCCAGATATCTCTTCCCTGTTGACAGCCATTGATTCCGAAGCCTCATTTTTCACTGTCATAGATCTCAAGAACGCATTTTTCAGTGTTCCCATTCATCCAGACAGCCAGTTTCTTTTCGGATTCTGTTTAAATGGAAGAAGCTATATGTTCACACGAGCTCCTCAAGGTTTCACAGAAAGTCCTAGTATTTACAGTCAAGCACTCAAGAGACAACTAGACAACATTCACATGCCAACTGACACTGCCCTGCTCCAGTATGTCGATGATCTACTGATCACAGCCCGTTCTGAACGTGCTTGCGAGCGAGCATCCCTCACAGTTCTGTATTTCCTAGCCGAGATGGGGCACAAGGTGTCCCCTTCGAAGCTTCAATTCTGTGTCCAGCAAGTGGTCTACTTAGGACACTTACTGTCCAAGAGGGGTAGGCAGTTGACACCAGACCGTATCCAGTTAATAGCGAGTCTTCCTCAGCCCAAGACCCAGAAGGAGGTACGTGCTTTTATCGGCCTCACTTCTTATTGCCGACAATGGATTCCTCAGTATGCATTCCTAGCCAAGCCACTGATACAGTTAACGACACAGGAGGCAGCCGTATCGACTGTCCTCCCTTGGACATCTGAACATACACTCAGTTTCAATGAGTTAAAGAAAGCTTTATGCCAAGCTCCAGTTCTAGCTACACCAAACTACAGTAAGCCTTTTACACTTTTCGTCACAGAACGCGAAGGTACAGCATTATCTGTTCTCACACAAGATCAAGCAGGACAATACAAGCCATGTGCTTATTTTTCGAGCACATTAGATCCTGTAGCCCAGGCTCTGCCTGCGTGCCTCAAGTCAGTTGCAGCCACAGCACTAGCTATCAGACAAAGTGATTCCATAGTCTTAGGACACTCCCTGACAGTACAAGTTCCACACTCCGTGGAAGTTCTTTTAAACCGAACACAGACTCAGCACTTGACAATTGCACGTTTAACAGGTTATGAATTGACACTGTTCCAGCCACACATAGAAATCAGACGCTGCAACATCCTGAGCCCTGCTACATTGTTACCATCAGTTACTTCGAATTCTGCCACACATGACTGTGTGGAAGTAGTTAACATTACGACAAAGCCCAGACAAGATCTGACAGATATTCCGTTACCAGATCCCGACCTGACACTTTATGTGGATGGTTCATGTATGAGAACAAGTACAGGAGAACTAGTCGCCGCGTATGCAGTGACTACTGACACTGAAGTTATTGAAACACATCGTATTGACACCCTGTCTGCTCAAGCAGCGGAGCTAGTTGCTCTGACACAAGCCTGCCTACACGCCAAGAACTTGAAAGTTAATGTTTACACAGATTCGCGCTACGCATTTGGAGTCGTACACGAGTTTGGAGTGCTCTGGCAGGAGAGAGGTTTCATGACTTCTCATGGAACCAAGATTCAGCATGGTCTCCTTATTCAAGCTCTGTTAGATGCCATACATTTACCGACATCCATTGCTATCATGAAATGCAAAGCACATACGAAAGTTACTGACATTATTTCCCAGGGTAACGATCTAGCAGATCGCACAGCCAAGCTTACAGCACAGACTCCAGACATTCCAGTTAATCCGACACAGACACACACTCCAGATCCGACTACATGCATGACAGTTAAGGACCCTACACAAGATGTCATAGATATCCAGTTACATGCTACTCCTGAAGAAATCAAGAAATGGTCCGAACAAGGAGGGGTCCAGACAGATCAAGGATGGGTGACGAAGGGTAAAGCCACATGGTTTCTCCCCGACTCTATGGTTCAAGTCATTATCAATACCGCACATAGTCCAGCACATTTAGGAGAAAAAGCTATGCTAGACAGTATCCAGAACATTTGGTTCAACAAGCATTTACGAGCTGCAGCCAAGCAGAAAGTCCGTACCTGTATGATATGTTGTCAGTTTAATCCAGGTAAAAGTGTCCCGGTGGAACAAGGGGGATTCCAGCCTCCTGACCACCCTTTTGAAGTCCTCCAGATGGATTATATTCAGATGGAGCGATGTAGAGGTTTCAAGTATGTCCTTGTAGTTGTATGCGCTTTGTCCAGGTGGACAGAAGCATATCCAGTCCCAGATTACACAGCCGCGACCACTGCCAAGCAGTTGATTCGTGAGTTCTTCCCCCGTTATGGACTCCCTAGGGTCGTATATTCTGATAACGGCCAGCCGTTCTCATCAGAGTTAATGAAGCACGTTTCCCTTTTGTTAGGGTACCAGTGGAAGTTCCATTGTGTACGCCATCCTGAAGCAGCAGGTCTCGTAGAGAGACATAACCAGACCCTGAAAATTCGCATCGCAAAAATTTGTAAAGAGAAAGGTGTGGACTGGCTAGTAGCTCTGCCAGTTGCCTTGTTCTATATGCGCATGGTCGCACATTCCAGATCAGGTCTGTCCCCGTATGAGGTCGTTTTCGGCCGCCCCCCTAACATGTGGGGTACTCCTAGACCCCGAAGTATTACCGATGTTTCAAGTAATATGCTGACAGATTACCTAGCTTCCTTGATGTCTGCCCTCAACTCTTGTCGTTCACAGGTTGCCGCCACATTTCCAGACAACACCGAGGTGGCACCGCATGAAATCGTTCCAGGATCCATGGTCCTTGTCCGGAATTTTGACCGCTCAAGTCCGTTGGAGCCACGCTGGAAGGAGCCCCGACAGGTCCTCCTCGACACCCGTACGGCCGTGAAGTTGGAGGGTCGCAAAGGCTGGGTGCACCTTTCACATATAAAGAAGTTTTATGGACTGAAACCCGTCTCAAAGAACATTTCCCAGGATTTGAAGGATTGCCAAAATATTGTTCTCAAGGACTGTCCCGCAAAAGACATTGCTACAAACTCTCCCCTGTTAGAGAAAACTCCGCAGCAGGAGTATAAGTTGAAACTCCGGTCTAGTAAAATAAGTCAGCCAGTTTGATTGTCTAAGTCCTCCCCTAGGTGAAACGGTTAGACTGTTTCTGACATGTATAAAATAGACCCCCATAGTGAGAGAGTTAGTCAAAACTCAATCCGATGTATCATTTTTCTATGTTTCATATTATTTCTCAGCATTATGATTTCCTGCACCAGTTATGCCTTTTGCCTGTATTTTCTAGTTTCTCATGTAAATACGTCTTCTAATGCTACAGTAGAGCACACGTTTAGTGATCTACCTCCTCATGAACTCTCTTACCGCCTCGCTATGCGAAATAATTCTTTTATCCGCATGCTACATTATTCACACCAAACCAGCAATGCCACTAATTGTTGGGTGTGTGGTCGACTCCCCCCTTTCCAGACACCGAAGGGAGTTCTGCCACTCTTTCCTTATCCTTTTTCACATAATGGTTCGTGTGGAGCATGGTCCACGTTAACGTTATCCTCAACAGATATGTCTTTTCTTAACAGTACATGTTTTCCAGACAAGCAAGGTCTCCCCCACAGAACCGGGTTAGATCTAGAAAATGAAGTGTACAATTTAGGTAATTATTCTTCGAATCTCATGGTCCTGAATGTTCAGTCTGATTCCACTCCAGATTTACCTGCAATTTCAGTACTACCAGTCAAGGGCGAATTATGTGTCCGAAATAATGGTTCCGTACACGTAGGACATAGTGATTGTACTACTATTGTCAAGTATAGTGACAGTAGGAAATCTATTTTCAAAGCTTCACGTCATTCTTATTTTATTTGTGGTCAGACCGCATATGTTCGTCTGCCCCTCGATTGGGAGGGAACCTGTTACATTGCCTTCCTACTGCCACCAGTTTTTCTAGCCCCACCCGATTACCATAGGAATTCCCACCTAGTACATACTAGACACAAGAGAAACCTCCCGATTGTCGATTATACTGAAACTGTTCTAGAACAATATATAGATATCAATAAAGGTGTCTTTCCTTATTTAGGTACAGTTGTGAATAGTAAACTGATACGTAGATTAACCAGAACACTCGAAGCCGTAGTAATTGAGACTACTTCTGCTCTAAGTAATTTAACCGAAGAACAATCCTTTATGAGAATTGTCGTGCTCCAGAATCGTCTCGTCCTTGACGTCATATTGGCCGATAGGGGCGGGGCCTGTAGAGTCATCGGATCTAGTTGCTGCATTTTCATTCCAAATAACGCGCCGTCTGTCTATTCAGCTATAACCAGACTCCATAAAATTGCTCATCTGTTACACCAAGATCCAGGCACCTGGACATGGTCCGGTTGGTTCTGGAATATAATTTCCGCCTGGGGATGGAAAGTCTTGTCCTTTCTAGGTATTGCAGTAGCGATCATATTCAGTTGCTGCCTCTGTATACAATGTGGCCCTGCGATTTGCGGCATTTGTGCTACCTCTTGTATTCCTAGTCCCAAGCCCCGTTCTAAATCCCGTTCCAAGACAATTCGAGACGAGCAAATGATACTGTATGAAATGATAGATGGTATCATGAATATTGATGTTTCCTGATGAAACGTAGTGACAAGGAGGGAATGTGGAAAAGTAAATTTTGCCATGTTCTGTGTCCCTACATGTCATCCATCATATGTTATATGTGCATGATTAATATGCATATGTTATTCCCCATGTTTGATTAAAGACGCAATTACAGTTGTGTCCGCCTCTAGTATGGCAGTTTCCAGTTCTCGTGAATACTACGAATATCAGGCCTATGTAAAGCTACGTTGCCACGTTTCTCAGTGTGCACGTTATTCCATTGTAAAGTCCCCGGTTCTAGGCCTCAAAAGGGCCTGGACACCAGATTCAGCTCCTGTCTCCTGAAGCCTCGCGGAGGAGCGATACAGCCCCCACCTGTATCCTCGACCCTTCACTTACTTCCTGCCTCACAGTGCCCGGTTCAGCTTGGCTCTGCCTCTGAGTCTGCCAAGAGTATGTTATGATTCGAGTTATCAGTACAGCCCTCCTTCTCTGCATTCCTAAGCTACTGAATCGCATCAATAGTTACCGTCATTGTCTAGCCTTTACGGCCCCATGTTAGAGAAATACTGTATTAATGGTCATTTAATATTCTTCATCACGCACTACATGTAGAATAATGTATGCTCCAGTCTTAGAGTCTGTTAGCCTTTCCCCTCCTGACTTCTAGTTTATATCAACATGTTCTCTAAACATCAGATACTAGATACTGCTTAGGTACATGTCGCCCTGACTCTCCAGACTTCAGTCTCTGCTCCTAGCACAGAGTTCGAAGCCCCCAGCTTCTCCTAGTGATACGTCATTGCCAGTTTGCGAGCACCATCAGGTTAGAGGTCCCGGCTCCTTAGGTAGCCCCCTCCATGGTTTCCGCCCCATTCATGACATATTCTGTTACGTTTGCATCACATGTCTATGTATACGCCCTGTTACACCTCTTTTCACCCTTATCTTTCGCGACTGCTACGCGTCACGCCTCTTGCTCCACCCACTGCTACGCCTATTGCAATGTAATGCTATGTGTTTGCGCTATGTATATATGCTCATGTACTGTTATTAAAAAATTATCCGTTCCGTTCCCTTGTCCCGATCCTGTCCCCGGCAGCTGCCATCCTATTCCCGTGCAGGTCGTCCTGTTCCTGTCCTTATGCTGTATTAAACCTGCAAAACTCCTACTACCTCGAATCTTGACTCTTATTTATTGAGCTATCTGTTATTCATTTATACATTCAAAAATAGGGTATTATTTATTTATTTACCACAACACGCTTAATCACAGATGGAAGTACGGACATTGAGGGAGTGCCTAAACACTTCTAATATACCGCCGCAAACACCTTGCCCCAGGTGTTACAATCAGCTAACTCAAGAAGTAAGTCTTTAGGCAAACTTATAGTTAAGATCCTGCGTTTCTCCACAGGACTGGTATTTAGAAAAACAGCCTACGAGTTGTCCAAATTTCTCAACAAGCCAATAAGGGAACACAATCTTATTCTGTGGACGCTTGCCCATCACTGAATTAACCATGAGGGTACTGATGGTCATGCCACCAGGTCCAGCAGGCTGCGCAGCAACCCCAGGTGGTCCCACCTGAAAGTTGCACAACATGAACTGTAT
Organism: Lissotriton helveticus; assembly: GCF_964261635.1. NCBI lineage: Eukaryota > Metazoa > Chordata > Amphibia > Caudata > Salamandridae > Lissotriton > Lissotriton helveticus. Next base: position 971,008,920 of record NC_136071.1, on the reverse strand, counting down.
AAAAGCCCTATGCACGCGTATTAGAGACATATATAACACGCAGAGTTCTGCTAGCGTTGCTGTTGTCAGACACTGCGGGCGTGGGGTATACCCAGCCAAACAGGTCACGTGGCCTCATCTATCAATAAAAGACCTAAACAGACCAGCGTTATTGAGTAAGGAAGGATGCCATTAAACCAAATTTGGTGTTGCCAACGGTGAGCGGAACCTTAAGAGTACTATATGGTCGATGAGCTTGAGCAAGGGCCGTGTATTCATGAAACAAATCATCTGTTCCATTCACCACCGGAACGGAGACACAACAATAAAACACCTCGAAGGGGTATGCTGCATCCGCTTCTACAACTAAAATATGTGCGACACCCGCATCAGGTACTCCATATTGAGTCAAATATGCCAGGAGCGGCACGCGGCTATGAGGCGCAATATCTACTGCCATAATGAAAAAGAAATACCAACCTAAAGCGTGGCAGCGCAATAACGGGTTATAAAGAGAAAGAACCTTTTAAAACTTCCAAGCTTGAAAGAACCTATAAAACATCAATATAGGATATATATATATATATATATATATATATATATATATATATATATATATATATATATATATATATATATCACCATCACAGCTGTCTCCAGAAACAGAAGTGAGGGTTTTGTGGACAAGCACTACAAGAGTCCCACAGATAAGAACCAGACCAGACATTGGCAGCCCCATGTTGCAGGGATTCTGCACATACACAGGTGTATAAGAGTGTACCAAACTATCACCGCAGTACCCAAAATCCCAATACCGACTAGCTATAGTGTCTCTTTCGTTCTCCTCCAAAAATCACGAAACTACAAATGATTAGACAACCCAGAACACAACACTCCTGACACTCTCAGGAATAGCGGTAGCAAGACATACCCTTTCGCTCGCTCACTCGTACTTGTCCACAATGAGCAGAGTCACTGAAATAGTTCAACATGTTTATTTTAACTATCATGCTCTACAATACAGAATACGAGCCACTACCAGCAGCAAAATGCATAAACTCAAAACAATTAGCATTGTTACAATTCCGTAGAGTACAAAGGGGGAAGTAATTATATAAAGACAGTGGAAAAAGGACTATAAGGCCTAACCACCCTCTCCTTGACTGGAAGAAGTTTATTTATATAACAGAAGATCGCCTGGCTTTGACAGCAGACCCCATACCTTAAAGCCTGGATGTAAGGTTTACATCATGGGAACAGCATAGCTTTTCTCTGTGGAATGGCTTTCTCCAAGTGTGTTAAAACAACATGCAACCCCGTAATATCAAAGCACGAGTCTCCAGCATCGCAGCGGTGTTTAGCATGGTATGTTTAGGTGCTAGGGACCAACCAGAACAGAATAACAAGGGGCATTGTTTACTGACCTTGCACACCGTGTTCAGACTAAACTCCAGGACCTTAGCAGAGAACACGAAAAGCAGACCATTCTCATGTAAAAGGCACAAACAGAGTCTTGCACAAACAAAGTCATGTAGTAACGTGGGCAAAAGCAGCATCATGGCAGCAAAGCTCATGGTAACTTAGCAATGTTGACAATGTCCCTATGGGCCATATAACACCACCACTCTAAATTCAGACTAGGTCTATACTGGTGCAAGGGAAACTCCTCCCACCATTCTAAGGCAGCCAAGGTCTATTCAGTCCCGTGTTGAGTCACCCAGGAAAGGCAGGACACACCTCAACCCCCATGTGACTGTCTAGAGTGAATGCACATCCCCTTCTCCTGTCAGTGTAAACCAGACATTGAATACAGAACCAGGCAGGGCACAAAGAGTCATAAGCACACAGAAATGCCCACTTCTAAAAGTGGCATTTCTAAAATGGTAATAACAAATCTGCTTTCAACAATACGCAGATTTATTTACCACTATTCCAAACATACCAAACATGGCCACGCTACCCCTTTCATATCAGAAATTACCACTAAAGGACATATCAGGGAATTCCCAATGCAAATCTATGAGAGGGCAGCCTTACAGCAGTGAGAAACCAAATAAGCTGTGTATCACTACCAGGACATGCCACGCAGCTAAGGCACATGTTCTACCTTTTACCTACACAACGCCCTGCCCAGAGGGCTACCTAGTGCCTACCTTAGGGGTGACCCATATGTAATAAAAGGGGAGTTTTAGAAGTGGCAAACACTTTAAGTGCCACATCACTGCAGACCCTGCACCATCAGAGGCCGGAGACAGGTTTGAAATGCTACTTCGGTGGGAGGCGCAAGCAGCGCAGAAGGCCCACTAGTAGCATTTAATTTACAGGCACTGGGTATATAGGATACCACTGTACCCGGGACTTACAGGTAAATTAAATATGTCAAACAGGTATAGACCAATCTAACCAAGTTTACCACTGCTGATCAGTACTAAGGTGCATGTGCTCTCTCTTGTAAAGTGCCCAGAGTCATAAAACCAATAAAAACAGGTCAGAAAAAATACAGGAGGAAGGCAACATGTTTGGGGATAACCCTGCAAAAATGGCCATGTCCAACATATCTGTTTTTTTATGGTCCCTGATAAATCAGTCTTTAAGTGGATGAATCAAGGTTGTAAGACAGGTCTCTAAATGATATTCTGGTGTAAGATTAGACCTGCAGAAAAATTATGAACAATCAAAAAGTCTGCTCCCCAGGATTTTGGAACTCATATTTGGATCATAGTTTAGCAAAGTTATACAAAGGTATAATGAGTAAAGTTTAGTCAACATAGTTAATAAGGGAACCTAAATAATAGTGGGTTTTTAAGGCCATCAATAAAAAAACATGTAAGATGTAAGATTAGGAGCATGGTTGGCTTCTACAATCAATATAATGGGCTAAGAAAAGGATAGTTTCATATTTTAAAAAAACAACGTTTGCCTTTTTGGTCTTCACACTTTCGCACACCTTTACTCTTCTTAAATTAAAGAAGATTATAATGCACCTTTAATTTGTGTGTTAAAAATCTATTTTCTTGTTAATATGGTTATTTTGCCATTGCCATTTGTACACTAGTGACATTTGTGTCCAGTTGTTAAGACGTCACTCAAGGCTACCTTCCCCTGGTCTTAAAATTCAAGGTCCAAGTCTCATCTATTTTGTTCCTTATTTTTGGAGATTTACACCAGGTCTTAGCAACTTACCTCTCACTACGTACGAGGCAAAGTTCCACACTATGATCAATTACAGTCTTCTTTTTTTTTGTCAAATCTGTTTATTAGAGGTTTTTGGAAATAAAACAAAGAAGCACATCACAATGCGTTGGGACATGGTAACAGCATTAGCACAGTAGGTGGGTATGTCTGACACGATTTGAGAGGCCCAGCATCTTGCAGATGTGGGGTACTAGGCCATATGGGAAATAGAAGGAATAATACCCACCCAACACTGACTAAACACATGCTGGCAGGGCAACCGCTTTAAAGTGAGTCCATAATTGTCCACACGCTAAGACTGCGCGCATTAGCATAGTAGAGGATGGATCTTCCCAACACCAGTTCGTACACAATAGTGACTTTCATTCAACAGTTAGAACCAAACAATAAAGGAAAGGCAGAAAAACTATTGCAACTAAAGGTGTAACACTGGTACCTAATGGTCCCCTTCTTCCCCCCCCATGAACAGCCCCCACCCCCGTGCACAGGCTCCAGTCACAGCCAAGTTCCACACCTGGGACCCTTGTGCCTCCAGTAGTCCTCGGCTATGCCTCGTTGAATGGTTAGATCGGAGATCATCCCACGGCACACTCCAACTCCAAGGGGCGCCACTCAAAATGCCACATCTCCTTCGCCTCCAGCCCCCCCTCCCGCTGCAGGGCACTAAGCATGCATTCCCAGCGCTCCGCCATTGGTTCCTTCCTGAGTCCCACAGTCTCCTCCCTCCGTATGACCGTCCACTCCGCCCTGGCCCACGCCTGAAGGGAGGATGTCCATGACCGTACACTGGGTGGATCGCTCGCTTTCAGGTCTAAGAAGCGGGACGACGCCTTGTCTTTAGGCGGTCTTCGAAACTGATGCAATATATACTCTGGCCACTCATGGGGTATGGCACATCCAGTGCATCTACAGAGCAGGCCGCCTATTGCACTCCAGTAGGAGCCCAACCTGGGGCAGCTCCATAAGAGGTGGAGGATCCCCGCATCTAGTTCCTCACACCTGGGGCAGGACGCATCCGCGCGAGGTAAATATCTATTTATAAGCGCAGGCGTGAGGTTGGCCCTGTGAACAATAAAAAGTGGTATCTGGCGGAAGCGCAGGTTTCTGGAGATGCGCACTGGGCTTTTGAGTATCCTTTCCCAATTCTTATCAGACACCTGCCTGCCCATGTCATGCTCCCATTTACCCCTGAGTGAGGTCAAGCTAGCCCCTGTGTGTATCCTCAACGACCCCGCGAACCAACGTACCAAATGTCTGCCCCTCCCCATGACGTGTAAGTATTGCATGGTTAGATGCTGTTTGGGTTCTGATGTCATGTCTCCCCACTTGGCTGTCATCTGTGCCACTATAGATCGGTTCAGCAGGAACCCCCCAGGGGGAAGCCCGTCTTCCGAAACCAGCGTTTCGTACGACACTAATGCACCGCCCCGAAAGAGGTCCCCTAACGTCTGTATGTCTGCCTCTTTCCAGTGATCCAGCATGGGCCGCGTGAGGACTCCTTCGCCCCCCCAGAAAAGCCTCCAACGGCACCGCAGGCCCATATGGAAGCACCCTTCGGGTAAGAAAGAGGGCCCTACGGAAGCATTTATACGCTGCTGCCAGCAGTAGTGGGGTGAGTCACGCAGGCGCCGCCAGTGGGTGGAAAATCCTGGTGACTCGCTCCAATGAGTACGGTGGCTCCGCTGCGGCAGTATCGTCTGTACCCCTGTCCGCCAACCAGCGGGCGACCCATTGAAGCTGCGCTGCCAAATAATAATGCTTGAAACAGGGAGCGGCCAGCCCGCCTCTGTCCGTTGGCAGAAACAACTTCGCAAGCGCCACCCGGTGCCGGGACGCGCCCCAAATGAAGTCCCGAAACATCGCGTTGAGCGGTGTAAAGAAGGAGGGTGGCACATAGAGAGGCAGATTGGAAAAGTAATACAGGAGCCTAGGAGGCATAATCATTTTGGCAAGGGACACCCTACCCGTTGTGGTCAGCGGAAGGGAGGCCCAAAAGCGTACCTGTGATCTAAGTGCTGTCACCGCTTTACCCAGATTGCCTTCTAATAAGTTAGCAGGCTGCCTATAGACCTGGATCCCTAGATACCTGAAGGTGTCAGACCTCCACTGGACCCTCGTGTCACCGAGACAGTACCCCTGGTCTTCTATCTCCGCATTGAAGGCATAAAGGCATGACTTGCCCGCATTTACTTTGAGCCCCGAGACAACCGCAAACTGCTCCAGCAAATGGGAAAGCCTCTCAGGTATGTGCGGCACATCTTTTACGAACACTAGCAGGTCGTCCGCATAAAGCGAGACCTGATAAGTCGTATCCCCCAAGGGAATCCCCGCTCCAAGTGTCTGCCGCAGTACCGCTGCCAACGGTTCAACCGCTAGCGCGAATAGTAACGGGGATAGAGGGCACCCCTGACGAGTGCCCCGGCCCACCACCACTGACTCAGAAATATATGGGCCCAGCCTCACCCGAACCACTGGGTTCGTGTATAAGAGCTGAACCGCCTGCAGGAAACCCTCGCCCAGGTCATAGCGCGAGAGCACCACAGACCGATACCTCCACTCCAGGCAGTCAAAGGCTTTTTCCAAATCAATTATCAGGCACCCTACCCTGGGCCACTCCCTTGGTGCCTCCATCGCCACCCGAAAGAACCTCCTGAGGTTCAGGGCTGTGGACCTTGCCGGCACAAACCCGTTCTGATCGAGGTGCACTAGGTGAGGGACCACCGCCGCGAGCCGCTCTAAGATTTTCGCGAAGATTTTATAGTCCGTATTGAGCATAGCCAGCATCCTGTAGGAACCTAAGGCAGTGTGGTCCCGGTCCGGTTTGGGCAAGGAGACTAGAAACGCTTCCCGCATGGACGGGGGGAATGAGCCTTCCTCCATGGCAGTGTTAAACAGCCAAAGGAGTAGGGGCGCCAGAGTGTCCCTATTTGCCTTGTAGTATTCTGCGGGCAGGCCATCTGGGCCAGGGGTTTTCCCCGTCGCCATATCCCCAATTGCATCTCCCACTTCCTCCAGAGTGAGCGGAGCGTTGAGTGCGCCCCTGTTGTCTTCAGAGGCCACCGGTAGGGCAAGAGCATCCAGGAACACGTCCAGCGCTTGCCTGGTGCCAGTGCCGCGAGATTGGTATATATAGTTGCTTGTAATGGTCGGTCAGGACACGGTGGATTTCTCGCTGTGTATATACCATCTCTTCGCAGTGCTCCTATGGGGGTCCTACGTCCCTCGCTCTGCACCAACCAGGCCAACAGCAGGCCCGCTCTGTCCGCCCTAGCGTGTGTCCTGGCCGTGTGTGCCGCGTAGTTATGGCAACGCAACTGCTCCATAAGTTTCGCGTGTTCAGTGCGTAGATCGCTAAGCGCGCGCGCTCACCCGTCCCCTCACCCTCCCATTCGTATCAGAGGAGGTCTAACTCCAGTCTCGTCAAGGAGGCCGATAACTTTTTACGCATGTTCCATGTAGCTCCCATGCAATGCCCGCGGATAGCCGCTTTATGTGCCTCCCACTCCACCAGCGCGCTGCTCGCCATCCCTTCATTGGCCTCAAAGTAGGCCAGAATGGCCGTGCCCAGTGAGGATCGGAACTCGGCATCTTCAAGTGTAGCAGGCTGCAGCCGCCACGTGGGTACCGGCAGACGGTCTGCCTCCCAGCTGATCCTGAACCATAGGGGATTGTGATCTGAGTGCGTCCTCCCTAAATATTCTGTCTTAGCTAGAAGCGGTAGCAAAGACTGGGTGCCTATTATACGATCCAAGCGGACATGTAGGTCATGGACTGGGGAGTAGTAGGAGTAAATTCTATCTGTGGGGTGCTGCACACGCCAGAGGTCACACACCCCCCAGTGCACAAGCCACTCCTGAAACGCTCGCGCGGTAGATGCCACCGTTGCAGCCCGAAGGACCTGTCTAAGTGTGTGTCCAGTATCATGTTGAAGTCCCCTCTTATCAGCCAGGGGAGTCCAGCGAAGGGATGAAGAATGTGATTCAGACTCTAAGTAAGAAGGCTGCTCTGTGTTCGGGGCATAGAGGGAGCCTAATAGAATTTCCTGGCCATTCAGTCGCCTCCGCGCCAGCGTGTACCTGCCCTCAGGATCCACCAGCAAGTCTGTACAGCTGAATGGGACACCCGCCCGTATCCAGATCAGAGTTCCACGCGCGTGAGCAGAGAAGGTTGTACCAAAGAGCTGCCCCCTCCAGCGCCTGCGCAGTTTTTCTATCTCAATCTGGGTCATGTGTGTTTACTAGAGTAGGGCAATCCCCACCCCATGACGTTGTAGGTAGGAAAATATTGAATAACGACGAGAGGGGATGTGTATACCGTGGATGTTCCAGGTCACTATGTTAGTGTGTGTCATGTGTCAGATCTATTCGCACGCGCGCAGGGTCAGGGGATCGCCCCACGGGGGGTCTGGGAGCGCCAGTGGGAGAAGGAAGGCCAGTGTGCTGCCTTGAAAACCTGTGAACGGGTAAAAACAATATAACAAGGAGGGCGAGTCCCCAGTGGGGGATACGTCCAAACTTTAACGAGATCCACCTCCTCATGGCGGAGTTATTACCTCAGCGTGTCTGTTTGGGTGTGTGTGCTGCCAACAATCCTATCACTCTACACCCCTACTGCATATCGCCTGGGAATGCGGGAGGTGCTTCCGAGTACCCAATGCCTACATCTGCGCGAGTCATCTGCTAGGGAGCCCGCTAGGTAATGAAAACTGTCGGGGCGTGTAAGACTTAGCCCGGGAATCGCTACCCCCGCCCGGTAGCCCACAACTCTCCCCCCCCCCCCAGGTCAGGCAAGCATACGTGAAGGAATGTAAACATAGCTTAACAGTACACACAGCAGTGATATGAGTAAGGCTTCACAATCAATTGCCAGGTGAAGAGTGAGGTCCCATCGGCGTGCGCCACCAGACATATCACATAAGGAAGTCGGCTGTTTGTGGTGTTACTACAGGCATAATCGCATCGTCAGAGAGTACAGTTGAAGGGGATGACGGGCTGCTCATTTCTGGCTCACTGCGTTTCTGGAAGGCCTGTCTGGCAGTGCCCTGCGCTGTTCCCAAGTTCACAACCACTTTGAGCGCTTCCTGCAGCTTGAGCCTGATTTTCTCTGGGCTGGGCGCAGCTTGGCCAGCACCCCGGCCACTCCGAGCCCCACGTTTCCTGCGTCTTCTCGGCTTCTGCACCTGCCAGTCGCCGTCCCCCTCCGTGTTCTCAGGTCTTGTGCCCTTTCATTGCCCTGTTTCCTCCAGCCAGTCCCAGGCATCAGACGGCGCATCAAAGAAGCGGGCCCCCTCCTTGGAGATCACACAGAGGCAAGAGGAGAATAGCAAGGAGTATGGCAGTCCCAGTTCCCTCAGCTGTTTTTTCACCACCAGATATGTGTTCCTTCTTCTCTGCACTGTCGCCGTAAAATCGGGAAAGAACATCACACGGCTATTCGCCACTGTCAGGTTGTCCAGCTTCCGTGTCTCGCGCAGCACTACATCCCGATCGCGATAGTTTAGTAATCGGAAAAGAAACGGGCGAGGTCGGGCTCCAGGTCGAGGCTTTTGCGCTGGCACCCTGTGCGCTCTTTCTACTGCAAAGTGTGGGGACAACACCTCCGGGGGCAGGAGGTCCCGCAGCCAGGACTCGGTGTACCGCTCCGGGTCCCTCCCTTCCTCTCATTCCGGAAGCCCCACCACCCGGACATTGCTGCGCCGAGAGCGCCCTTCCGCGTCTTCAATGCGGTCTTCCAGCACGTGGACCCTGTCCATGATGTCTTGGTGCGCCGATGCATGGCTGTGCACCACTGGCTGCAACTCCTGAAATGACTGGCGCTGTTCAGCGACTGAGTCCACCAGCTTGCGATGATCGGCGTGGAGTAAAGTGAAGTCCGACGTCACCTTATCAATTCGGGCCTCTAGGGATACTTTGGTTTGTTCCAACGTGGTGCCCATGCGCTCCACAGCTGCCAGCACAGAATCCATCTTTGCCACAAGAGCCGCCTCCGGGCCCAGTTCGTCACCTTGCGGTCCGCGTGCCGAGCCCAGTCCATCCACCACCTGTTGCTTCTGCAGGGATTTATCTCTGAGCTTGCCCATCGGTAGCTGCTGCGCAGAAGGCATCCACACCAGTCAAATGCCGCTCAGCACCAGGCCCCACTAGCGTCTCAGAGGAGAAGACCCCTCGCCAATCCAGTGCCACCCGCTTCAGCCAGAGGGGGTCCGCCGATCCGGGCCAGACGCCAGCGCAGACCAGGCCCCAGTGCACAACAACCCACGAACACTCCTCGGGTGCCTCAAGCGAGCAACTGACCCGTACCGTATGATCCGGTAGGGCACACACCCTCCAGCTCTCCACAGCTCCCCACATCAATGCCTCCAGGTCCATAGGCTATTGCTGCAGTCCTCCAATGTCTCCTGGCAGTGTACCCTCTCTGATCCTCCAGCAGCCCCGCACCAGCAGTCCCGCGCCGATGGGCTACCGCTATGCCCCCTCAGCAGCTCCCGGCAGCATAGGGCACAGTGTCACAGCGGCGAGGTCCAGCGTGCTACACGCAGACCTGAGTTTCCAATGCTTTCCCCGGGCACAGTGCTGAGCACGAATCAGGGGCAGCTGTCCCAGGAGCAGCACCAGACGAGAACACACCAGCAACAACGCCAACAACAAAATGGCACCTTAGTCTCGCCGTGTCAGGCTATGGCCGTACAGTCTTGTCTCTGCAGTCACGGCCTGGAGATAGTAAGTGTGGCCACCCAGTCGACCACGGTCAGCACCCAGCTCTGCAGTTTGTGTCAGTGTCACCATCCAGGCGAGGGGCAGTTTCCCTCCAGGTGGGGCATCAGTTTCTGCCAAGTGTCAGCCCCCGCCGGCCGGCGTCAGCCCTGTATGCGCCCCCAGCAATGGCCCGACTCAAACCACGGCCTCCAGAAATGGCGCGCTTGCGTAGTCCCAGGCGGCCCCTGCACAGATGCCGCCGCACACAAGTGGTCGCAACTGCAGCACCTCGATGGTCTCAGCAGCGGGGCCCCGAACACCTGGCGCTCTCTCCCAGCAGGGTGCTGGATGTGCTCCAGGTGTAGGGTGACTGAGATTGCTCCCACACCACCTCCAAAATGGCGCCCGGCGCTCCAGATGGCGGCCAGAGGGCGCGAAACTCTGTCTGATGGGGCTGAACGGGCGTCGCGAATCGTGGGCATCCTGTCCGCCACAGACGCCAACCAGCCCGGGGGGACTGCGCAGGGCGGAGTCGCCAGAACCCTGAAGGTCCACCAGTCCAGGGGCAAACACCACTAGCCGCCGCCGGTTCCCCTGTGTCCCCCACCGGCTTCTCCTCTCAGGCTATGCCGGCGTGTCTCTGAGAGGCAGCACCGTCCCACGCAGCAGTCTTTACCAATGTGGGCTGCACTGGCCGCAAGCACGGGTCCCTCTCCTCACCTCCAGTCCAGTATCAGCACTGCGCACAAGGCGCCTCGCTTCCTGGCTGGCGCGCAAGTGCTGGCTCTCTCCCCTCGTCCCAAGTGCCGGCAATCACTGCACTGGGGCCGCCAAGCACCGCGCCCGCCCTCTAGTCCGCCAAAGATGGCACCGACTGCCTGGTCTCGGCACGTCCACGGGGTCTCCCCCGGCTCGCCCAGGTCCCGCTCCTCGCCGCTTGTGGGGGCTCTGCCGGCCGCCGCTCCAGCGGCACCAACGCGTGGGGGCTTCAGAGTAATTGCCACAGGCTAGACTTCAGCGCCAGGCCTCAGGGAGTCGCCAGGCTTCAATCCACGCCGCCTCGCACCCCGTCCACTTGGTGCGCGGCCCCCGCCTCTCCGGACAGCCGCCCTGCCTTTCATTTCACCAGGCAGCGCCGATTCCACCACGGGACTCACGGTTCCCCAGGAGTCCGGAGCAGTGCCCGGCGGTCCAGAGCCTCTCACCGCCGCTGTAATGGCCGCCAATCACTCGGCGCGGCGCCTCCCTGCAGGCCGCTCCGCCACTGTTCGCAGACCCAATGCAGCTCCAGCCGGCTCTAAGGGCTCCCCGCTGCGTCCCCACACCGGCACCTCGCAGCGCAGACTCTTACAGGGTAATTAAAGGATAGGTAGGGGTTTTTGGATCAGAGCTCTACGCGGACATGTCCGCCATGTTGGCTGGCTAGACACGCCCCCCCATCAATTACAGTCTTCTGATGTATTTAATATAAAATAATAATTAATTATTATCCTGCAATTATCCCTAAAAACATAGGCAGCCTAGTATCATTGCATGGCCACAAGTAGTGCAAATTTTCCTTACAATATGAGTGAATAAGTGTTTCACAAGAGCTCCCAAAAAAATGGAGAGTGCTGTAAAATTCTGCATTATCATGGTTTAGGTTTAGGTTTGTTTATAGTACACTTAATCAAAACTCACAATGTGAAAACTTACATTTGTAAGAAAAGCCTTATTTACAATTAAAATATAGGAAAAGAGGGTGGTCACAATCTATAAGATTCATTCATAAAAGTCATTATCATGGAAAAACTCTTAGAAGCTGATGGATCCGAGTACTCTCTCCCTTTTATTAGTGAGTCACTGGAAAGAAACGCAAAGTCAAATGTCTTAGAAAAAGTTCTTGACGAAAACCGTCTATACTTAATTATTTCATTTAGGCTCCAAACATCAACAGAAATAAAAATGTTGACTGTTCCCTCCGATCACTGAGGACTCCTTGTTAGAATTGACCATGTACTCCAGAACTATGACTATGCAGTTATGTTTCCTTGTGCTTACATTAAGATAGCTTTTAATAATCTTTCATATACTAGACCACTGTGCTGTCATGCTTAGGTCGTTGAGCAGGTCATGTTCGTGGTTGAGAATGTCCGCCCAACGGTGCTTCAGCTGCTGAGTGGTGCGTCAAACATGACTGGTGCACCGCACGCTCAGGTGCACAATCCCCCCCGCACCGCCGATACTCCTGATGGATGTACGCGCTACGGGGCCTGTCCCCTACTGCCAGGGGAGGTGGCACTGCACACAAATACATTTGTGCTGCCACCTTTTCGTCAACAAAGAACCCCCGGGGTTGCACACCTTGGCGGGGGCACTGCCAGCACCAAAGTCACCCCTCTGCCATGGTGCTGGGTGGGGAAATAATAACTAAGAAGAAAAAGTCAAGAAAGAAGAAAGAAAGAAGGAAAGAAGGGGAAATAAACTAAGTCACAAAGTCACAAAAACACTAAACCATTTCTCTATAGCACCTTTTTATGCAGTAGTTACCTATGATTTTGCATTTCATACCATTGGGAAGACTAATGAGTACAAACAGCTTGAGACACAAGACCTGCAAAGCATCAATTACTTTTGTTGCAGGTAATGCTGCATGTATTACACTGAAGATGCCCTGCAAGGCCTTTCCTAAGGCAAAATCACTAAGAATAAAATAATATCAATCTTGTTTCTAATAAGAGGTGCTTGAATCAATATCACTGCAAACTGAAAGACATGTTTACAATTAAAACAAATATGTGTTTTGCACCTTCAGTAAACACAAATGGTTGCATTTCATAAAAAAATCTTTTATGGTAGTGTGAAGTATTATAAGTAGACAGCATGGGAGTGGATATGTACTTGTAGAATAATGTTGGTGTAGGTTAAAAGGTCAGGTGACCATTGCACTGTCAAGCCAGATCGAAACATCCATGTAGGTTAATGACCGCCCTCCTCTCATCTGTGCGGATGCCATCGAAAAATTCCATACATTATCTATTTATCTAAGACAACTTAATAGCATTACAATATGTGGGTGTTCCCCTGGAAGTTCAAGTTTATTTATTTTGCTATTTTATATAGCGTGGACATGGCCCAAAGGCATCAAAGAGCTTTACAACACACAGGATACAGGGGTAGAGCAATAGTAGTTAAACTCGGACGATTACATCAGTGGATGTGTACAGGAATTATCACAAGAGACAGTTACAACAATTGGGTAGAGAAAATACACAGTTAAAGAATCGATTTAGAAGGTTGGATCCTACACAAAAGGCAGATCAGAGTGCAGTGGAAAGAGGACTTAAGTCTAGTTAAGGGTGACTTAACCAAGATGTCGGTTAAATAGGAGGAGCTTTAGGTTGTGACGAGCAGGTGAGTCAAAGGAGTAAGGGGAGGTAGAGAGTTCCAGATTCTAGTGGCTCTACCAGAGAAAGAATGGTTCAACTATCGTTCTGGACTGAAGGTGGGGGAGGTTTCAGAAGCAGGGCTTGTGCATTTCTTGAACCCCTATTTGCTCTGGAGATTTTCAGTTTCTTGTTTAGATGGGAGGGTGAGGAGGAGAGCTGCACTCTGTGGGTAATGCAGGCAGCAGGATAAATAAACAAAATTACCACTGCTGTGTGGAGAGCAAGCACCTTTTTGTGGGCAAACAATATTTGTTGAATCTGAACATGTACTCCTGGCTTCCAACATGTAGCTGGAGCCAAAGCCCCTCTCCTGGTGTGCTCAAGTAATTGTCTGGCGACAGCTGTGCTGTCAAGCCAGACCATAAAAAGAATTTCAGCTTCGCAAATAAAAATAGAAACCTCAAAAATCATTTCAACATCAGCAGTTTAACACTTCCTTTTTCAAAGAAGGTGCTCTCTTTATCCATTGCCGGGAAGGTTATGCTGCTCTTTAAATTTAAAAGTATTATGAAATGTGTTACTCTTTAAAGGCTATTCATGTACCTGTCTGACACAAGGACGATTAGTGGATACCCCTCAGTTCAACTCAGAGAAAACTGCTGCTGGCTGCTGTCTGCCTTTTTGCAACTGAGAGTAGTTTCATTAGAGGCAGATGGAATTATCCGATTGATCTCTGTACTTGTTCAATGCAATTTTCTATTTAGTTTTCATGAAAGTTGGCTACAATCGTAAGCCACTATCAGAAAACGGCTAAAATACGTTCTACATAGAGAGCTGCATCTTTTAAATGTTAACAAGTTTCCACGAGATTGCAAACCATTTAGCAAATATAAAAAACACCTCTACCGCAAATTAATATTTGGCAAAATGACAGATGGTCTACTGCAGGTGTGAAAAAGGCTCAAACATGCTACAAGATAATGGAAATATGATCAAGTGAAATAAACTTGGGAAATCGGTTGGTAAAGCCAATCAGATAAGGTCTTTATTCAGGCTGTAAATGACTGACAGGGATGACAGCAAAAACCTTTTTAGTGGGAAGGTACGCCTTTTCTACCCACCTATGTCAGGAAGAAGCTCCGAAATGCCACCCCCAACACTTTTTAAAGTAGTCTGTTCACTCTCTGCAATCAAGTATGTCAACAATGTGGCTGGGACATGGATATTGCTAATGCTGTTCCCTGTGAGCAGACGATGCGTGTATGGAACATGTTTGGAACAGGTGGCCATAACCACACTGGGATACATTTTGCATTTGCTACATTTAAGTGCTACCTAAGCTGGAGGACTGGAGAGGACCCATACAGCAAATATGAACTGAGGTATATTGAAGAGCTCTCCCTAGAACGTCCTGTCTGACTCACTACAAAGGTTCTCCAGGCAGTGTAAAGGTGAGAAGACAGGAGGATCCCCATTCAAGCTAGTTTCTCTTTGTCCTTTCCTGGCCCACTGCGCTCTGAAAAGGTACTCCCTCCCCCCAGGCGAACAGGCAGTTAAGTGGAGCATCCTCCCTTACTTCTGTGAATTGGTTTTGTATTCTTCTACCTGGTTTTGTATTCTCCAAATATGCGTCTGGTGCCCCGCATCTCACACACGTGGCATCCTCTCTTAATCCGAAACTATACAACTTTGAAGGTATGATACATTTGATGCAGATATTTAAAATTTATTATACGTAAATTGCAAGATGCGAGCATATCTGTTTGGGAACAACAGAATATTGAATTAGATGGTGTCAGTGGCTGGGCCAGTACTCTAGTCCATCTCTCTAGTACCAAGTCAAGAATTGATGAACTATCAATCTCCACGGAGTTGTACAATTTATTGATAAGTCATTTCTGTGTGGCGCTTATCTGTAGTGTATGCAAGGCGGGAGGGTCACTTGGAAAGTGAGGAAATATTACTCTTACCGCAGCATGGTATAGCGTGTAGAACAGATTATGAAGGTCAGCAGAGGGGTATCACATTGTGTCTAACGTAGGTCTGGTGCTATGAATGTCCCACCTGGGCAAACATCCTTCATAGACTTTAAATTTGCCTTGCTAAAAATCTCCAGTCCCTTTGGTTTGTGCGTTACCGATAAGGCTGGGTTGTAAAATAGAGGGAGTGCTGGCGCGTATAAGGGCTATTTATTATCTCACACATCTAGTCGGCGCCAGGACGTCGTGGTGCACTGTATTGTGGTAAACTCTGTCCTTGTAATGTGGTCTCTAATATTGGGCTAGATGGCATTCAATGGAATCAGGTTAGCGTCTTCATTTTCAATCGCTATATGTGGGATAGAGGCAAGGGAAAGATACCAGTAGGGTGCATAATGTGATGACGCTCATAAGAAGTAAAGTTCCAGATCCGGAATATCAAAGCCGCCCTGAGCATATGGTAGGGTGAGTATCTATCTCATTTTATTCTAGGCTGCGTCTCAGCCCATGCCTGTTTTTAATAAGAAATCAAACACAAGGAGATTTTTAATAAGATGCATTTTAATTGTTGTAAAAATTCTGTGAAAGAATAATGGGGATGTTAACAAAGCAGTAGAGAAACTAAGGTAATCTCACCATTTTTATTAAGGTTATTCAATCCGCCATAGATAATAACAGTCTGGACCACCTTTGCACCTGATGTTTATGCTGTGATATGGCTCTGCCATAGTTATGTTTAATAGGAGGGGAGTGAGCGCACACTGCCTCACATTCCAGCACTCCGTTTGCCCTGATGTATCATAATAAATGCAGTGCTTGATAACACTTTCTTCTGTGTCAGGCTTTAATTTTTCACCCTTGTTGGTGCAGCCAGTGCTGTGCATCTCGAGACACGTGTTTCAAGATAATTGTCCTTCTTCAGTAGAGAGCAACACTTTTTTTGGGGGTGCTGGGGATGCTGCCGAAGTCTTCTCAGGTCTCAGTACCACTCGCTGGGCGCAGGTGCATCAACCAGAGCTCGTCAGCTCGAGGGAGCCTTTTCAAATAGGAGGGAGGTGGGCGCACACTGCCTCACACTCCAGCACTCAGTTTGCCGGTCCTAGGATGCTTGTTTCCAGTCCAGAGAGGACCTGGCTTGGCAGTTCGGGTTGGACTGTTCCCATGGGGCACAGGGTCAAGAATGATTTACATATGGCTAGGTTCAAACTGGAATGGCATGGTGAGCAAAAAAAACGATGGATTTAGGCCCAGATCTCTGTACTAGGGTGAATGTATGACATTGTTCTGCATTCTGTCCATCAACTGTTGTTTTTGCATTTGTCATCCCGAGTGGGACGGGTATGCTCAGACGCGAGTCCCGTGCTCTCCAGGCCACTGGAATCAAGCTATCCTGGCTGATGAGTGCTGAAAGCCCGAAACCGGTCCTAGGATGCTTGTTTCCAGTCCAGGGAGGACTTGGCTTGGCAGTTTGGGCTGCACTGTTACCATGGGGCACAGGGTCAAGACTGATTTGCAAATGGCTAGGTTCAAACTGGAATGGCATGGTGAGCAAAAAAACAATGGATTTAGGCCCAGATCTCTGTACTGGGGTGAATGTATGACATTGTTCTGCATTCTGTCCATCAACTGTTGTTTTTAGGTCTCGCTGAGTCAGCGCATGCGCTGCTCTGCGAGAAATTTAGTAAGGGGATTTCCAAAGTGCTACCAGAGGCCTTTGCGGGCCTCAAGCTTGCGTTCACGTGGGCGTGCACGCGCGCAGCCACCATGTGGGTTTCTGTCAAGGCTCATGAGCAGAGGCGTCAAATGGCTTTCCTCTCCCGTCATGGGTCATCAGCTTTCAAGATAAGAGAGCTTTCTTTCACATTCCTGAAGCCGATAGCTTCCTTGTTTTTTTTTATTTCAAAGTATTTTATTAAGAATTTTACACATACATTTAAGCATCGCTCTTCACGGGGTAGCATCCCCAGCTGGGCATACCTGCTTGCGGTACACGTTGCGGTATACATCAGTGGTTCCCAAACTGTGCGCCGCGGCACCCCGGTGCGCCGCCATGAGAAGCCAGTGGCGCCGCGGACACGATGTGGGAAACTGAAGCTGACAAGATCGTGTAAACAGTTTGAGTACGGGAATATGCCGACCCCACTTTTGACCTGCTAACCTGCCTTCAGTCAGGGTCGGATTTAGAAGGTGGGTTATTCCCTGGTGCCAGACGATAGATTTCTGAGGCCAGATGTAGGATGTTGTTTTTCAGGGATGGGCCGGGCTCCCCACTTAGCACAAACTCTTGGCCGGCCATTGTCATTCTATATAGAACGACAATGATCGGCTGAGCAGGCACAGCATGCAAGGAGTCTCCTCCAATCCTAGGCTAAGGGCCCAGCAGGGAGGCCTCTGCCTCTGAACAGGAGCGTTCACAACCCCCATGACAAAGGCAAGTGCTGGGGGCAATAGAAGGAGCACGACGACTATACAGTGAACAAAATGGTACTGTATATTTAGTTTTTTGTATACATATCTCACTAGGTACGGGACTTTGGACCAAACACTCCTGAAGGAACCGCTGTATTGAGTATATTGGAGTAAGGCACGGCATCCTGTGAGGACACAAGCATATAGCGATCCGGGGGGCAGCCTTGGAAGCTGGCAGCGGTCCCCAGGTAGGAACTATAGGAAGAAAAAAGCAAGCAATAGCAAAGTCAATAGGGCAGGCTTGCTTTTTGATAAAATCTGCATACGCAGAAGAGCAAGGCCACTGAATTTGCCCTTCAGATGCCCTGACCTGAGGAATCAGTGAGTAACTGCAACAAGAGATCAGTGTGAAAAGGAAGGAAGAGTATGAATTCTATTTTCAGAATGTTCACTGAGTGAATGATTGTTTATAGCACAGCAGTAGATTGAATCACATATATTAACACTCCCAATTGTTTTCACACGTGTTGACAATGAGAGATGTGAAGATAAAGTAATGTGCCCAGGATCACACAATTTTTTTTTTGAAAACACATTTTTATTGAATGCATAAGCAGCATATACGCTGTAATGCTCTGTCACCCAGAGTCAATCACCATCATCATTAAACTCAGCACAGATGCAGTCATTTCTTTTGTTACAACATGGAAAGGAAAGCAAAATGCAAACCAAATGTACATCGAACTGGTCCCCCCCCATCCCCCACCACCCACAACTCCCACCCCCCCTATGCGCTGCTGCCTGCTCTGTACAAGTAAAACTGCTTCAGTGCACAAGCTATCACATGCACTGATAAATTTACGGTTTTGCCAACATTGTCCGGCTAGATCCGAGGCTGGTCTGTGGTGTCCTCCGGTGGCGGGTCTAGTTCCAGACCGCGATAGTCCGCCCACCTTTTCCAAACCTTAAAATGTTTGCACAGGCATCCCCTAGCCACAAAGAGGATCACACAATTTGATGAAGTGGGAAAACACTTTCTAGAAACCAGCTCCCCATAGCCTGCAACTTAAGGCTAGACCACATTTCCAGGAGATACCAAAGGAAAAAGAGGTTGGGTGTCTTTCATTAGGAAATTGTCCGATTTAGAAAAACAGTGATGTTTCCGACCAGACGCAAACACATATGGAGAACATTTCATAGCTCTCAAGCTGAATGATGCCCGTTTATAGGTCTGTCAGTTGTTTTACACTGAGAAAATAGTTATTTCAAGCTGTGACTTCATTCTAAAGCATTTCAAGGCAATGTTAAAGTCACAGCATCATTTCTACATCGGGGCACCCGTTACATCTTGAGATGTTCAGAGTTACGCAATTTCCTATAAACAAAATAGACTTTTGGCTTACATTGTTTAATGCTAAACTGAGTGAGAAAAAGACGTGCTCCAATTGATATAAAAACCTTGAAAGGGAAGTACTCGGGACATTTTGTACATTCATAGCCCAAATAATGTTTGCCTAGTGGCTACACAATAAAGTGAAGATTTGCTGGTTGTCAAATTATTCTAACCAGCTGTCGCCAGCTTTTCTTTTTCTTTTCTAAAACACACACAGTATAAAAATGCAACAAGTGTATGTTTTCAAAATAAAGGGACGCGCAGAACAGCAACATATTTTCAACATATCTTTGCATTTGTACCTAATGACCTGGTGCAAAGCCACTATAAGCACGGACATCTAACCCTCTGGCACAGAGACATGCCTCAGTCACCTGTAATATTTTGCCGTTTCTTGACACATTTTTTGCGCATTAAATACACAAATATCCATTAATTCCTCAGGGACAAATCTGTTTGGTAATATCGCAGGGAACACCCTTCTAGTGGCAATGTCCACCACCTATTGAACCCCCATTTTTTTTTGTCAACTCTTTTTATTGGCATTTCTATATCATTTCCAACAACACAGTTCACACATCGTGTACTTCAAACACAGTATCAACAGTATTTTGCTATCAGTGCTCCAACAACACGTTGTGATATTAAGACGCTGTTATAGTGTGACATATACGTCAGGCGACTGAGTCCCGGTTCTCCGTACATGGCCGTATCCTGTGCGAGTCTTTGCGTCTCATTTCCGCCTGGAGTGCCAGTACATATAGACATAACTCAGTTGCAACCGCAACATTTGCAAGAAATAGTAATAACAAGATACAGCTTTATCACCTGCGCTCAAGACAAAACATTCCTCCATTCCCATCCCCGAGGTCCCCCTCCTTCGGTCAGTAAATGTGTGCTTATTTCCTCATCTTATCTAACCGGCCTCCCGCACCCCCCGCTCCCCGTCCCCTCGCTCCCGGTGTATGTATGTTCCCCATGTCTATTGCACCCTCACAATGTTCCGACCATGAGCCCCCGCCTACGCAATAGTGTAAGTGTTACTATTGGCAGTGCTGTTGTTATCAGTGTTCGCCGTGCACCCCTCCCCATGACTATCCAGTCCGCCCACTGCGTCCCCCGCCCCTTCCTCAGCCATGTCAGTCCCTGCTGTCTGCAGTGTGTTGAGCATGCCCTCCCAACATTCCGCCATGGGTTCTCTGCGGAGTCCCACTGTATCCTCTCTTCTAATGGCAGTCCACTCTGCACGGCCCCACGACAGGAGAGACAGGGTCCACGCCTGCACATTGGTCGGGTCCCTCGCCTTCCATCGTTTTGTGAGGCGTCTCACCGCCGTGACCAATCCCAGGTTCAGGAAATGGGACGACGCCTTGGTAGTTGGCGACCGCTTGAAGTGGTGTAAGAGGAATTCAGGCCAGTCACAGGGGATTGCGCGGCCAGTGCATTGCACAAGCCGGGCATGGATCTCCCTCCAATAAGTGCGAAGTCGTGAGCAGCGCCACAAGAGGTGAAGGAGGTCCGCATCTAGCTCGCCGCATCGGGGGCAAGACGCGTCTGCCCTATTAAAGTACTTATTGATTAAAGCTGGGGTGAGGTAGGCCCTGTGGACTATATACACCTGGATATGGCGAAAGCGCATGTTTTTGGGGATGCGCACCGGACTTTTGAGCATCCGTTCCCATTCTTTATCCGCCAGTGGTTGTCCCATGTCCTGTTCCCACTTCCCGTGGAGGGGGGCCAAGTCCAGCTCTGTGTGCAACCGTAGGGACGCGGCAAACCATTTGATGAGATGTCTGCCCCTGCCCATGACATGGAGGTACTGTATCGTGAGATGTTGCGCCGGCTCTTCCGTTATGTCACCCCACCCCATCACCATCCGGGCTGTGAGTGACCTATGCATTAGGAATCCCCCAGGGGGTAGCCCAGCCTCCACAACCAACGTCTCGAAGGGGATCAGGGCTCCATCTTGGTATAGGTCGCCCAGCGTCTTCACCTCCGCCTCCTGCCACTGCACGAGCATGCGGCGCGTGAGAACTCCCTCACCTCCCGGAGAGCCCTCCAACGGCACCGCGGGCGCATATGGGAGCACCTTCCTCGTGAGGTATAGTGCCCTGCGGAAGCACTTGTATGCCACCCCCAATAGGAGCGGGGTAGGTCTAGCCCTGGCTGCCAGCGGGTGAAACAGCGCCGTGATCCTTTCCATGGTGTAGGGCGGCTCGCTTGTGGCGGTGTCCTCCCTCCCCCTGTCTGCCATCCAGCGGGCAATCCATTGGAGCTGCGCTGCCAGATAGTAGTGCTCAAAGCAGGGGACTGCTAGGCCACTTTTGTCTGTGCAGAGAAATAGCTTCCCCAGGGCCAGCCGGTGTAGAGACGAGCCCCATACGAAATCGCGTAGGGTCCCGTTGAGTTTGGAGAAGAAAGAAGCAGGCACGAACAGAGGAAGGTTCGTAAAATAGTATAGAAGGCGAGGAAGCATCACCATTTTGGTCAAAGCAACCCTGGCTGTGGGCTTCAGGGGGAGCGTGGGCCAAAAGCCTATCTGCGCCCTGAGCGCTGTAACCGCCCTACCTAAGTTGCCTTCCAGCAGGTCCTCTGGCTGCCGGTAGATCTGGATCGCCAGGTATTTAAACGTGTCCACGCGCCACTGCACTCTCGTGCCCTGTAGGAAATACTCCGGATCATTCACCCCGCTGTTAAAGGCGTATAGGCAGGACTTACCCGCGTTAACTCGTAGCCCTGAGAGATCTGCAAATCGGCTTAGCAGTGGGGCAAGTTGTTCCGGCATACTATTCACGTCCCTGACAAAGACCAAGAGATCGTCTGTGTATAGGGACACCTGGTGTGTACCATCTCCTAGTCGGATCCCGTCAGCCAGCAGTTGCCTCATGGCTTCCGCCAGAGGTTCGATGGCTAGTGCAAAAATCAGCGGCGACAGAGGACATCCCTGCCGGGTGCCCCTGCCCACAGCCACCTCCTCTGAGATGTAGGGTCCCAGCCGGACGCGGACCACGGGGTTCCTATACAGAAGCCCCACCATCTCCAGAAATTCCCTGTCTAGTTCGTACACCTCCAACACCGCCCGAAGATATCTCCACTCAAGACTATCAAATGCCCGCTCCAGGTCTAGTATCAGGCACCTTGCTCTAGGCCACACTGCCGCTGCCTCCGTCGCCACACGAAAGTACCTCCTGAGATTCAGGGATGTGGACCTCGCCGGCACAAAACCATTTTGGTCTGAGTGGACCAGGTGCGGGACTAATGGCGCCAAGCGTTCAGCGAGCATCTTGGCTAGTATTTTATAGTTCGTATTGAGCATTGCCAACGGGCGGTATGAGCTCAGGGACATCGGATCCCTGTCAGGTTTGGGCAAGGACACCAAGAACGCTTCTCTCAGGGAGGGAGGAAGCCTGCCGTCAGCTATCGACGCCCGATACATCTGAAGCAGCCACGGTGCCAGGACATCTCTGTTCGCTTTGTAGTATTCAGCTGGCAGGCCGTCTGGCCCCGGCGTTTTCCCGGTTGCCAGTGCCTGTATCGCGTCACCCACCTCCTCCAGCATAAGCGGGGCACCGAGGTCCTCTCTCGGTGCATCAGTGAGTTTGGGCAGCGTAACCAGCTCGAGAGGGTCAGCCACCGCATGGTCCCGGCCGGTGCCCCGAGCCCTGTAGAGGTCCCGGTAGTGCTCAGTAAACGCTTGATGTATTTCACGGTGTGTGTACACCACCGTACCATCACCCAAACGAATGGCACCAATCGGCGCCCTGCGCTCCGCGGCCTGTATCAGCCAGGCTAGCAAGCGACCTGCCCTGTCCGCTTTCGCATGTGTCTTGGCCGTGTGCGCTGCATAATTGTGGCACCTCAGTCTTTCAATGAGGACCGCATGCGCACCTCGAACCTCCCCCAGCTTAAGTGCATGTCTACCCGCTCCCTCCCCCTCACGCTCACGCTCATACTGCTGTAGCTCGGATTCTATGCGGGTCAGTGACGCAGATACCTGCGCCCGGATGTTCCACATGGTCCCTATGCAATGCCCCCGTATAGTTGCCTTATGGGCGTCCCACTCCACCATAGGGTCGCTCACTGTTTCCCCATTTTCCTCAAAGTGGGAGAGAATGGCGCTACCCAGGGATCATCTAAACTCCGCATCCTCCAGCACAGCCGCCTGCAACCGCCATGTGGGCACCGGAGGCCGATCTGCCGCCCAGCTAATCTGGAACCACAAGGGGTTATGGTCCGAGTGCATTCTACCCAAATATTCCGACTTGGTTAGGAGTGGGAGCAGGGACTGGGAGCCTACTATTCTGTCTAGTCTAACACGGAGGCCTTGCACCGGCGAGTAATAGGAGTATATTTTGTCTGTGGGGTGTTGGGTGCGCCAGAGGTCTTGAATGTCCCAATGTGTTAGCCAGTCTCTGAGGGCTTGTGCAGCTGAGGTCGCTGCTACTGCGTGCAGGGGCGGGTATGAGCGGTCTAACTGTGTGTCCAGCACCATATTGTAGTCGCCTTCCAGCAACTAGGGCAGACCCGCATACTGCTGAAGGGCGTGATTTAGGGACTCCAGGAAGGCAGGCTGCCCCGTGTTAGGGGCGTAAATAGAGCCCAGTAATATTTCTTGCCCATTAAGCCTCCCCCTCACAAAAGTGTATCGCCCTTCCGTGTCTACCTGCGTGTCAGCATGTACGAAGGGGACTCCTGCCTTCACCCATATCAGAGTGCCTCGCGCGTGCGCAGAGTAGGTCGTGCCATACAGGTGTCCCCTCCATCGCCTGCGAAGTCTCTCCAACTCCACTCTAGACATGTGTGTTTCTTGGAGGAGTGCAATCCCCGTGTGGTGGCGCTGCATGTACGCAAAAACAGAGTACCGACGCGACGGGGTGTGCATTTCTCGGATATTCCAGGTCATGATGTTAGTGCATGCCATGAGTGGTGCTGTGACGTATTCACCTGGGGGGGCCGGAGGCGCAGCCTGTGAGGTCTGGGGGTGGGTTCTCGGTCGGGAATCACTAATTGCCGCATCTGAAACATGTGAACAGAAATTAACTGTGTAACTTTATGGGCGTACTCCCAACGGAGAGTGCGTCCAGACTGAGCAACCAAACTATCACTTAGTGTATTGTGATTGCAACGCGTGTGCGGTTGGGGGACACGCAGTCAGTGGTGGTATCAAGGGACCCCCTTCGACAAGGCCCCAGCGCTGTTGGGGTGTGGTTGGGTTGCCACCTACAGTGGAGCGTGCCGGCTCATGCGAGCCACCCGTGAGTGCCAACCCGCGCGCAAATGCATGAACTCATGTCCTAGTGGAATGCGCGGCTGTGTATCTGCAGCATGCTAGCAGGACCTATTACTGTGTCTGCACGTGTGGGTGTGACTCGGGACAGCAGTATTGCCCATCAATGTGTGTCAGCAGACATTCAAAGGATATCATGGATCTTTGCACAAAACACCAGTCATGAGGTAGTCCATCGTGTGTTCATCGGCCATCACACTATCTAGTCCGCTGTCTGGGGCGTCACCACCGGCTGCAGAACGTCGTCCGACATTACTGTAGATGGCGAGGAAGATCCGCTGGCCTCAGCTCCGTTTTGCTGTCCGTGCTCCGGTCTGCCATTTCCTGTCCCCGCTCCCAGCGTTGCGACCGCCTCCTGCCGCTGCTGCCGTATCTTCTACGGACTGGGTGCCGCCTGTCCCAGGCCTGTTCCCCTCTTGGCCCCCCTCTTCCTTCTCCTCTTCCTGGAGCGCTGCTCTTGCCATCCTCCGCCCTCAGTGGCCTCTGGTTGCGTCCCCGACCACTGGTCTCCTCCAGCCAATCCCAGACTTCCGTAGGGATGTCGAAGAAGCGTGTGCCCCCCTTTGTGACCACGCGCAGCCGCGAGGGGAAGAGCAGCGAATAGCGCAAGTCCAGGTCCCTGAGCTGATTCTTCACTGCCACGTAGGAACCCCGCCTCTTCTGTGTCGCCGCAGTGTAGTCCGGGAAAAGCATTACACGACTGTTGCCCACCTGCAGTTCGCTCATCTTCCGCGTTTCCCGGAGTACCGTGTCCCGGTCTATGTAGTTGAGGAGCTTGAAGAGGAACGGACGGGGTCTGTCTCCCACCCTCCGGGCCTGCACAGGTACCCTGTGCGCCCTTTCCACCACGAACTGCGGAGACAGCACCCCAGGCGGCAGAATCGTTCTCAGCCACGTCTCGGTGTATCGCTCAGGTGCCGCCCCTTCTTCTCCTTCAGGCAGGCCCACTACGCGGACGTTGCTGCGCCGAGAGCGAATCAGGTCTTGCAGGGCCGCGGCGTGGCTGCGCACCACAGGTTGCAGCTCCTGAACCACTTGGCGCTGTTCTGTAACGGTCTCCGCCAGCTTACGGTGGTCTGAACGTGGCTACACGAGAGTGCTGGTCCGGACGTTGGCACTGCCCTGCCTGCTAACTATGCAATTACTAGGATAGATAGAAATAAACAGCTAGGTGGTGGAATTGCAATCATCTTTAACATGATCTGAAATGCACGTTAGAACCAGTAGCCATCCCTGATTGCGAAGCCGGCTTTTTCAAAATTTCTCTAAACCCGAACTTCACGATGTCAGGCTTATTGATATACCGGCCCCCCGGGCAATTCATCCCAATGGGCTTCAAGTCTAGCCAACTACATCACTCCATTCTACATTGCTTCAAAAAACTTCTCACTCATTGGTGATCTAAACTTACATCTTGAGGACCTTTCCATCCCTTTTTGCTCCAATTTGTTAGATGATCTGACGGCCCTAAATTTGACCGTAGTCAGTCAGTCAATTCCTTTATTTTCGATAAATTAATATCATATAAAGACAAGAAAACAGTCATAAAAAGTATACAATCATTTACAATAAATGTAAAATAATTACACATTTTCTAAAAATAGAACAACGTTTTTCTTAAAATTCATTCCATATAGTATAAAAGATATGCATTTTAAAATTATTTCACTTTTTTTTTAAATTATTCCTAAAAACCACATTTATATATGAGTACCATGGTGTCAGCCTGCCCTTAATGATATTTTTTCTAAACATGGGGTCTACTGTTCACAAATATTTAAGAGCGGTGGAAATGTGACATTCTTTTTCCTAATTCGATTGGCCGCAATTAAAAAACTAGCAACATGAAACATTATTTTAGGTGTGCTAAGTTGTTTTAAATACACAAGTGCCGGCCTGACTTGTACAAATCCTGCTTCTCTGAGAATTGGTAATAAATATTCCCTCCTACACTCGTTAAAATAATCACAAAACATCAAAAAGTGTAGGGTGTTTTGAGTGGAGAAATCGTCACATGAGCAAGGATCTGCCTGTTCTGGGCTGCACCATTTGTGATAAACACCCAGAGTGAAGTGAATTAAATTTAACCGAAATCTGGTCAAGAGGAACCGATGGTAGGGATTGTTTACTATGACCAAGTATGGTTCCGGTCCTATGCAGGTGACCAATTCATAGTTTTCCCTTACCCTGTGTTTTCCCATCTCTATTTCCTCCCGCTCTAGGGAAAAAAGGTCCAAGAGGGCTTGTTTTGTTAAAGCAATATCTTTATTGGTTATTGTTTCCGGAGAGGTAAATAAACCAATACGCCCTATTCTCTGGAACCTAGCTCTTAAGTACGCCAGCCAAGGAATTTTATGTACTTTATCCAGTCTCTGGCAATCCCTAATTATTGAATGGTTTAGGGGGAACTCACCATTCAGCCATATTCTCAACCAGTAGATCAAAGGTGCAATTTTAATCCGATCGGATATATACCCAAGTCCCAGTTCTGTGTGAGTTGAAAAAGTAGGGGTTGATTGAGGAACTGAGAGTACACTTCTTAGGAACTTGTTCTCTACTAGTTGTAGTTTCTCTTCGCTAGTGTAACCCCATATCTCACACCCATAAGTTGCAACCGACAAGCACTTGGATTCATATACTTTTAAAATTGCCTTAATTGGTTTAGCTCCCAGTTTTTTACTAAACCCCATGAGCCCTGAAACTGTCCTCGTGAATGCCACCGAGCGACTATGGTTTTGTGCCCTCCAAGTGCCCTTCTGATCGAAGACCACCCCCAAATAAGGAAATGTGGGGACCCTACAAACCATTTCACCATTGCAGAAGAAGGTTTTTGCTTTGTTCTTTGAGTTACTTCTTCCTGTGATGAGGACCTGGGATTTCTTAGCATTTGCTTTCAGATCCAGGTTCTGCATGAAGGAACCAAAAGCATTCAGCAGTCTTTGTAGGCCTACCCCGGTTTGCGATAAGAGAACCGCGTCGTCCGCGTATAGGAGAACTGGTATGACCATTTCCCCCACACGCAGAAAATCTGCGGGAACCTCCCCCAGGGTTTGTTCTAGGGCATTTATATAAAGTGTAAACAGCAAGGGTGCCAAAATGCACCCCTGCCTAACGCCCCCGTCTGACCTAAACTGCTTAGTACACCTTCTATCAGTGTTCACTCTGATTTTAGCCGTAAGGTTTGAGTGCAAATCTGCTATGAAGTGCACTAAGGGTGCGTCTACCCCCATTTCAAGCAGGATGTTCCAGAGTTTGGATCTATTTACAAAGTCAAATGCCGAGGAGAGGTCCATGAACCCCATATACATGGACCCCTCCCTGGCCACAGTGTACTTGTTAATTAAAAGGTGTAGATTCAAACATTGATCTATGGTACTATGTTTTGATTTAAAACCATACTGAACTTTAGACAGGACACCTCTATCCACTAAGCTATTGTTCAGTCTGTGCAGCAGAACCCGACCCAGGATTTTTACAGAGGAGTCGATCAACGAAATGGGTCTGTAGCAAGTGGGGTCCTGTCTGGAACCCTTCTTAAAAATTGGCACGATAATTGATGTGACCCATGTAGAGGGGATGCTATCCTGCCCTATTGATTTAAAAACATTTGTTAGGACTTTTGCCCACAGCTTAGGTGCGGCTCTGAACAGGTCCGCAGGGGCCCCATCCGGGCCAGGGGCCTTGTTTTTAGTCATTTCCCCTATTGACCGTTCAATTTCTGTGGTCTCAAACCTTAAAGGATGTGCAACATGATCTAATGCTTGGTTCATGATCTCCACTTTGAGGAAAGCTATATATCTGCTCAAAGTGGGTGATCCAGGCCTCATCAGTGATGTTACAATCTAACACAGTGTTGACATTGTTTACAAACAGTGGCTGATTTATTATTTCCCAAAATCTAGAGCTGTTTTTCAAAACTTCCGGTGATAGCAAGTCAGTCCATGCCTCATCTCGTAATTCCCTTTTTCTAGCGAATACGGCTTGGTTATAGGCTGCTCTGTTTTGGGCTATCAACCCCCTGTCCCTTGGGATGGTCTTTAGAGATTTAAGAAGTGCTGCATGAGCAAATGAGCACTTGTTATCAAACCATCTATTCTCCATTTTAGGTTTCGTTTATCCTTGACTGTCAACTTTTGATTTATATGTGCACAGATAGTGTTAAATGCATTTATCACATTTGGACCTTGTCCCGTTTCATCTAGGCAAGTAATTATCTCAGCCCCTGAATTCAATAAGATTTCTGATGTAAAGATCTCAGGGACCACTTTTCCCCATTTTAGTTTTCTTCCTTGGTCCGTTGGTATAACCTCTCTTGCCTTCCTTTGGGGGTCAGATCTTAAAGACAGTGCTCCCACGGCTGATAGTTCAATTATCACAGGATTATGGTCGCTAAAGGTTGAGACCTCGGTGAAATACCTGAAGACTAATCCTAACATGAAAGAAGTTAAAAAAATATAGTCAATGACTGTGCCCGTGTCTCTATCCCTCCCTTTAAATGTGGGGATCCTACATTCCGCCTCACCACACCCTGATTCATAGAGGTTCCGGTTAGATAGAAAATTTTCCAGATCCTCCCCTTGTTTGGTGTGCTCGAAGTGAGAATGTGCTGAAAACTGTGGGCCCTCGTACGTCTTATTCCCACACTTGTTATCGCATGGGTGAATATTTAGGTCCCCCATTAGGATTACTTCAAAGGAGATTGACCTACTACTATACAATGATAATGACTCCTCTAACATATCAAAGTTTTTATCCGTGTCTTGAGAGTTATAGAAATTTAAAAATAATATATTGTCTGAGTCTGGTACTGAGAGTTCTACAGCCAGACAATTTTGACCTCCTATGTCTAGCTGTCTAAGCGATCCCTTTAATTCTAAGGAGAACAAAGTAATCAATCCCCCTCTGGCTCTTCCTGCCCCATTTTTCCTAGCTGGAACATAAAAATAGGAGTACCCGTCGAAGGAAAAACTATTTTGATGGTCCCAAGTTTCTTGTAAAGCTATTATGTGAAATGTTTTTAGATAGCTAATCCAGATGTCCTTCACCACTTTCGCTTTTACGCCTGCCGTGTTCCAACTCAATATTCTGCATAGTTGAATTGTTTTACCTGCAACATTGACAGTTGCCTCTTTATTTTGTAGTCAATCGTTTTCTCCTAGGTTAGAAAGTGGAGAAAAACGATTTGCAAGTGTACAGGAAAATGGGAGTGTTGGTCTGGCATTGTAGCTTGTAATGCAAGGTGGGGTGCTTCCATCTGTTACATGTTGAGTAGTCATGTGAGCATGTTGGACGGGAACTGATGCTCTATTCCCAGCTAGGACGGTCGGGGCAGGGATCGACCCAGCTTTAACCTGAGGGGGAGGGTAAAAATACCCCAGGGATAGAGGTCTAATACCGAGGTTTGTTATGTTTGAACCATCCCAGAGTAAACGCTCTGCCACTTTCTGGGTTTTGACATTTATCACCACACAATCCCCTTCAATTGTCTTTGTTTTGGGGCCTACCCAGCCCACCCTTCTCACCATATTTATGTGGGTGGCTATGTCCATATTGCCGCTACAATAATCCTGGCACCAATTTTTGGTCTTCTCCATTTAATATTTAGAGCTCTCATATACTTTAGTTTTCAGGGGAGGAACCCCTGTTAACACAACTACTAGGGGGGCTGCTTGCGGGGGAAGATGTAGCCTAGATTTACATGGTAATACCTTTAAATCTTTAGCTGTGTTTATCGTGCTTAGGGTATCAGAACTCCTTTTGGTGTTAAGTACACTTTTCCCTGCACGAGGCTGCCTCATAAATCCCTCCCGCAATGAGCTGCTAGACCCTGGTGTAACAATAGGTATATTGCTGTTTGCCAAATAACCACTTTTACCATCTACCATGTGTGCCTCTGCAGGCAGGGTTGTTTGTATGGGATCTCTTTTTAGATGCTCGCGCTGTTCTTGTAAAAAGGTCTCTATCATGTTACATTTTTTTAACAGACCTGCCACACATGTGTTCAAAACATCGATTATGTCCTTTGCTATGGCAGTTAGAATGGGCTCTAGATGTACATTTACAAGTCCTTCAATTTTGTTGCTGAGTCTATTGATCAAATCATCTTCCCAGAGTTCGCTCGATGTATCAGTGTGCTTAGTCTGCTTAGTGCATTTTTTAGGTTGTTGTCTTCCCCCCCTTGCATAGGTTCTCTGTTGATACTTGTTTCGTGTCTAGGGATAGAGTTATGGTCTGTCCTTTCCCATTTATGGGTGTGATGGTAGGAGCACCAAGTTCTAGGTTTGGACATAAGTCCACAAGTGCATCAGGCTGAGTATCAATGTCAGCTGGGTTGATCGAAGATGTGTCCCCCTGGCAGACTGGGCCAGATGTGATGCCTTGTGTGCTAGAAATGGCCAATTCTTTTTCCGCATGAGCGATTTCTTTATTAATAGCCCCCACAGCCGAGGTCAAGTACGAAAGTATAGAATCGGCCTTTCGTGGCATCTTGTTTTTTTTCCTATTTAGACTCCCATTACATGTTAGTTTGCGCTTACCCATGGTAGTGGAACTCAAGGGGGTTGCCTGTCCTGTCCTCTGTCGTCCGAAGACGGCCGCAGACGGCCCGCCCTCTGCCCGGGCTCAGCCAGGCGTCGCCCGCGTGCGTCCCGTGACGCATGAGGTGCGCCTCGAACTTATGCGCCTCCGGTCACGTGGAACTGACGCTGCAGCCGGCGTCCCCCTGGAGCGCTGCGGTCTGGGAAATGCAGTCCCAGTGCTGTCTGGTGGTGCTGGCGTTGGAGCTCTCCCCTCTCTGCGGCCGCGGATGGTGCTGCGGCGGCGGGGGAGAGCAGTGCTGAGAGCCTCGGTAATCCTTCGTTGCGGGAGGCGTGTCACTCAGCCCCCGGTAGATGTGTCTCCCGCTCCTCTGCAGGTGCGCCTCGAACTTATGCGCCTCCGGTCGCGTGGAACTATTCCTCTACTACCCCTATACTACCCCTATACTACCCCTATACTACCCCTATACTACCCCTATACTACCCCTCTACTACCCCTCTACTACCCCTCTACTACCCCTCTACTACCCCTCTTCTACCCCTCTTCTACCCCTCTACCCCTCTACCCCTCTACCCCTCTTCTACCCTTCTACTCCTCTACCCCTCTTCTACTCCTCTTCTACCCCTCTTCTACCCCTCTTCTACCCCTCTTCTACCCACTGTAACTAGCAATCAATCAGCACCACTACAGTATCAGTCAGCACCACCACAGCATCACTCAAGGCCACCACAGCATCACTCAAGGCCAGGGTCACATGAACAGTGACGCCTGTGCTGGATGTGTGTGGGGTGAGTGTAAGCCAGCCCTCACAGAGTGGTTGGTGCTGGCAACAACTTGAACAGTGATCACTATTAAAGCGGAAACAGAAAACACCAGCATTAAAGAAACAACTGCGAAACATCATGGTGGTAACTGGAGCAAGTACAGAGGTCACTCAATATGCAATCAGAAGTGTCCGTGATTTGCAGTGCACTGAGGTTGGGGCACCAGAGCGGAGCCTGCTCATGTGAAGAAACTGTCTAGGATTGTGTCCCTTCTGGATAATCCTGCAGCAGAGGCAGTGGGGTGTGTTACAGCTGCATCCTCTTCCTCATCATCATCGTCTCAGGTCTTCCCCACTGCCTGAGGTGACATTGCTGTGTCCGCTGTCCACAGCACAAACCTCAATCAGAAATGGTCCATGAGTTGTGGTGCACTGAGTTAGTGGCACCTGACGAGCTGAGCAGGGTATCAAGCAGATGATAGCATCCACGACAGGTGTGAGCAACTCTGATAGTCTGGCAGTTAGGACACTTTCGACTCTGGCAGTTATTGGTTGGAGGTGGTCCTGGATGTGGTGGTGTGTGCATCCTGCAGGGATGCGACGTCTGGGCAGGTCAGGACTCAATGTGATGTGTGAGCCCTGCTGGACCGTAGTTGAGGCCGGAGGCAGCGGACAGCGCAGGGCCACAGACACATGGCGTTGATGACCCCAAGACTATTGAACCAGAGACAATCCAATATTGAGCTGCACAGAGTTAGTGGCCCCGGATGCACTGCGGCAGGCACAAGGCACATCGCTATGGGACGGTGACTTGGGGTGCACTGAGGTAGGGCCACGCGAGCTGAGCGGGTCCTCGTCGATGTCGAAGAAATGTCACAGAGGGTTGCGGGGGACAGTGAAACGTGTCCTTCCAGGGCATTATGCAGAAGGCAGAAGCCGGCAGAAACAGGCAAATGGAGGAGTGGAATGCTACAGCCTCATTTTAACCACCAAGTCAGTATCACCTACAGAATGATGAAGATAACCCTCAGGCCATAGAATCAGACGCCACAAAAGTTCAACCAGAGAGTGTCCATGAATGTCGGGGAACAGACTTAGAGGCAGCTGTGCTGAAAGGGGATGCAGTCTGCGATGAGGCATGTACAATGATATAAACTCTGCCATAAATAAATCAAGGCTCAGTCCCACATGTGTGACCTACTCAACCGCAGTGTGGGCCGCAGGCAGCGGTCAGCATTAGCCCACAGTCACGTGTCGGGTTGTGAGACACAGAGTTAGTGACACCAGAGCAGAAAGTATATGCAGTCTGCGATGAGGCATAACAATGATATAAACTCTGCCATAAATAAATGACGGCTCACTCCCACATGTGTGACCTACTCGACCGCAGTGTAGGCCGCAGGCAGCGGTCAGCATTGGCCCACAGCCACGTGTCTTTGGGTTGCAAGACACAGAGTTAGTGGCACCAGAACAGTTGTTGGTAGTATTCGATCACCTCCGTAACAATGATCCTTTTTTCCTCTGGACTGGACCGCGTATTCCTCTTACTCCTCTTTCCGTGCAATGATATGAACTCTGCCATTGAGAAATCAAGACTCAGTTCCAAATGTGTGACCTACTTGACCGCAGTGTAGGCCAAAGGCAGTAGTCAGCAAGGGACCACAGACACGTGTCGTTGGAATGCTATGCACAGAGTTGGTGGCACCGCATCGAGGGAGTACAGGGATATCAAACGTCCCATGAACATCTGAACTCGGCCACCATGTTATCAAGACTCAGTTCCAAATGTGTGACCTACTTGACTGCAGTGTAGGTTGGAGGCAGCTGTGGAGTACGTCAAAGTGAAAGGAGTGCTGGGGGCCTGTGTCGCGGCTGCCGAGGGTCTGAGGAGGCTGCCAAGGTCACGGGCCTCGGGCTTGGAGCTTGCACAGGCACGTGGTGGGACCTCTTTGACACACACCGGTGTCGGCTGGTGAGCAGTGAGGCCTGGGTGTGCAGGTGCGTGCAGGACGGGTCTGGGGACCAGCGGCCCGGGGTGCAGCAGGCGCACAGGATAGCAGGCAACACTGCTCACGGCGTCGGCCTCGTGGCGGGGTGATAGGCGCCGCCCTGGCAGACACGTTAGCCGTTCCGGAAGAGAACCACACCCTACGCTAGCCTGGCGTACACCGGACCAGCCCACTCCGCTCACGCTTACAGGGGGACGTAACAAGCTACATTTCCGCGGATGTCCCCACTGGCTGAGGTAACATGGTTGTGTCCACTGTCCACTACACTCCATACACCAGCAGGTTATGTCGACATGCATACTGGAGTCTGGCCAGCACATCCACGCCACACTTGGCATTGTGTACACTCTCATTCATGTGTCACTTGCCTCCTTCGCACATGCCTGGTTCCCACCTCTCCCCACATTCTGCTATTGTGTGGCAGAGGTGCCATGCCGTTGATGGCTTGTGTACCTGGCTAGCCCCGGTAACCACAGTAAGCTGTGCTGTTGTATCTGGTAGGTGGGCATGTTGTATGTGTTTTTGTGACGTGTGCATTCCCAGAGTTGTGAGTTGCAGGATTGTGGAGTTGAGGTGTGTGGTGTGTTCATTTGGTACTTACCGACGAGCAGTGCACTGTCGTAGGTGCCATCCTGGAAGCGCTGGTTGATGATGGACTGTCGGAAGATGTAGGAATCATGCACACTGCCTGGATAGTTGGGCACGACTTTGGTGAAGAGTCCCCGGTGGTCCACTATTGCCTGCACATTGATGGAATGCGTGTGCTTTGTTACGGTAATTGTGTGCAGTGTCGGCAGTGGGCACAAGTAGGACATGTGTGCAGTCAATTGCCCCAAACACGTGCAGGAAGCCAGCTATGGCGTAAAAGCCTTGCTTGGTCTCCAGCTATTCCTGCGCAGTGTGGGGGAAGTAAAGGTGCTGGGGTACCAAGCTGATGATGGCATCCAAGACAATTATGAGGAACTTTAATAGGGCTGGCTGTGAGACTCCTCTGACTCTGGCAGTTGTTGGGTGGAAGGTACCAGAAGCCAACAGATGCAGCACAGCCAGCAGCTTTGTCTACGGAGGGATGTTTGTTGTCTGCTGTGTTGGTACGGTCAACCTGTGGGCAAAGATGGTTAGGATGCGGCGGATGGTTGTCC
Source organism: Lissotriton helveticus (assembly GCF_964261635.1). Taxonomy (NCBI): domain Eukaryota; kingdom Metazoa; phylum Chordata; class Amphibia; order Caudata; family Salamandridae; genus Lissotriton; species Lissotriton helveticus. The sequence goes on along the minus strand of NC_136071.1, from coordinate 970,974,164 downwards.
TTTTGAGCCTGTAGTGGGCAATGACATCCTCTGGTGTTAGGTCTGTAAGGCTGGTGCATTTTCAGGAGGTCTGAACTGCCTCTGTGGTGGTCCATGGGGATGGGGGCAGGAAGGGGTCCGGAGGGGGGGGGGGGGCGGGGGGTGGTGGCGGTGGGTGTTGTGGCCCTCTTGGGGCTTCGAGCTGCATGATCAGTAGCTCCATGGCATCTGTTGTTCATCAGATATGTGTCTGGGCTGGGCTCACTCTTCTGGTGCAAGTTGTCATCCGACTTTACACCAGGTAAGAGAAGGTGTTAAATCCCTGCTGCTAACGCGCCTTATCGCCTGTTTTGTGATCTTATCACCGATCTGGCTGGTCGTTGAGAATGTTGCGGAGTGGTGTTGTCGTGGCTTTTTGCACAGGAACGCCTACTCTGCATATCTTTAGCGTTAGTTGCCGGGGTCATCTGTGGCTATGTTTTTTGCGGCTGCTATCGCAGGGCAACTGGTGTTATCGGCTGTTAGCACCAGCTTGTGAATGGGGCGATAAATTTACCGCCACTTTGTCTGCGATAAAAGTGCCAATAACTCGCCGATAAGTCCTTGAGAATATGCTCCTACGTGTATTCGTTTTGGAGTTGTAAATATTTCATACATTTGTTTTAAGTATTGTAATACAGCCCTGATCAAGTTCGATGTTTGAATGAAACACATTGGCTGAGGCTGTGATTGTACTAATTTGTGTGTAATCAAGGAATTTGGAAGAACAATAAAGATACAAGAAAATCTTTTGAATTATTCTTTTGGGACTGATTTACTTCCGATGCACCTCTATGTTTCGAAACTTATATTAATCTGCTTTGCAGTAGTATCTATTAGCATCCGATACTAAATAGGAAGTACGCCATACCTTTTATTTAAGAACTAGGTGGCAGGTTTGAGTTTAATTACCCAGCAATATCAAGAGAGTGTTTGTGAATTCACATTAAAAATGTACTAAGTACAGAACCAAAAAAATAAATTGCAAGGAAAACAAAGTAACAGTAAAAACATAACATACACAGGGCATAGAAGGTCCATCGTCCCACTACTAGCAAAGCACAGGTTTTAGGCACAAAAGGGCGAAGACATTGGTAAAGAACAATGAGGACTCTGGTTCTGCTAATCCAGCAGGCAACATAAGCATACACCCACCCTGCTCACCAAAAACAAACATCGGTTTTGTTTGGATTCAAATTAAGGTGACAGTTGCCAACCACCGAATCTGCTAGACAATGACACTGGGTCCACATCAAATCGGAGCAAGATTTTGGTGCCATCATCAGAATTGTAAAATATGACAACATACAGTAAATAGGGTTTCAACTGATATCAACATTTAGATGCATTTATGGTATTTGGGATTGTATTCACCTTCCTCCAGGGCTTCATAAAATCTCATCTCTGCTACATCTTAAGAAAATCTCAACACCCTTCTTTAAAAAAAAACAAAAAACTGGTTGAATATTTTGAAATCTAAACTTATATGCAGCCTCTTCCCAAATGCCAAGAAACCCGACAGGTAATAATAACGCAATGTACAACACTTTAGTAATGTAAAGTAACATAACATAGAACTGCATAGGATGATTTTTTTTGTGGAGCACGATTTAAAGGGATAAAAGGGTTTTATAGATCTTAGTCTGAGCAGTGCTGTCATGAGTCAAACAAACTCCAACTCTCACATGGAAGCACAAACAGAGAACAAGGCACCTATAAAAGTTAGTTACTGCTAATGAATTCATAAACCTGTTACAAATGTATGGATACATGTCGGAGAAAACATGATGGTGGTTGCCATTCAGATTTCTTTAAAATGGCTTCAGCACTTGGAGACCATAGAAAGTCATTTTTTTATGATTAAGATGGAGATATGTAGGTGGCATTAAAATTTCAAATTATTGCCAACCTACTGTCCCCTTGGTTCATTTACTTACAAAATAAATGTGTGACTTTCCAGGAATTTTATGTTACTATTCCCTTTCAGAAAGGGCAGTAGGCTAGCCACCTTTTCCTCCTAGAGGATGCAAGTAGTGTTTGAGAATTTGTTTCAAGCATAAACCATGTGCAGTTACGTCCACAATTATAGGACATATCACGCTTGGAAGTAGAAAGGTAAATCAATGGCTTAAGTGGACGACCTGCTGACAGCCCAACAATTTAAGTTCATGGGGGAGGAGCCTAGCCCGAGAGCGTGATGGCCGCCTTTTAGCTCGGCTCCGTCGGCCCTCCGGCCAATCTCGAATATCCTGCAATATATCCTGAACTGTGACGATACCTCACTACAGATTTTGGAATTTAACGATCCGCTCTTACTCACCGTCTGGCCCGGAAGCTCCTGCGTGCTGTGGGTCCGCAGCTGTGCCCTTGAAACGATTGAGACCTCCGGGCGCTCAAGACCGGGACCTCGCCTGTGGGACCCGACCGGCGGTGCTGAGATTGCCGGCCGCGAGAGTGAGCCACTGGTGGGAGCCGTTGAGTGTATGCCCCAGTGATCCTGAACCGGCCCCGATTTCTGGACCGTGCGGCTGGAGGGGGACGAGATGTGTTGGGGGCTAACTGTGTGAAGGGGTCCCTTCACCTTTGTTCTGTCCGGCAGCCCTAGACCCCGTGCCTGGCTCTGCTTTGGGGCCCGCCGCTGTTCAGAGAGGGCCCCCCCCGTCGAGCGCCTACCCGCTCTGTGCCGGTGGGGCCGTTGTTGGGAACCTCCGGAGATCTGTAAAGTCCTACATTCGGGAACTGTTGGGGGGCCGCGGTGGAGTGCGGGGCGGCGAAACTCACAAGATGGCTGCCGATAACGTGGGGGGTGCTCCGCTCTGCACCGAAGAACTTTGCTGGCCGGATTGTGCGGGGGCCTGGACGTGTGCTCGAGAGCCCACGCTCGGAGATGTCCTGGACGCCTTGATGTCCTTATATGCTGTCTTGGCCCCCGGTGCTTCTACCGACCCTATGCGGCCCGCCGCCATTTTGGGTCGCCGCTCCTTCATGCCCCCCTATCGTTTTGATGCCTCCATTGCTTCGCCCCCTTCGGCTGAGCCTGAGGTTGCTGCCGCTGTTCTTCAGCCGCTTGATGGGCCGGTGGCTTCTGAACCTCCGTTTCTTCGCCGCCCGGACTTCGAGGACTTGCACACGACGCAGAGATCTGCTCCATCCCGGACACCTGGGACCTGTGGTGGACCGCTGTTTGCTCCCGCTTCGATGGACTCGAACTTTTGCCCTGGAGGGGTACCTTTGCATTGTCGAACTGCGAAGCTGGGATCCGGCTTGCCTTTGATTGCCCTATCGTTGCTGCTACTATTGACTGGCTTCATTGACTTTTTGTGTTTCATTGGTATGGTAGCTCTCCCAAATCTACGTCACTGCCGTAACCCTGGTCGACATTGCGATTATTCTATGCTGGGTGGTCCGCTCCATGTTATCCTTTATTGGGTTGGTTTTGTGGTTAGGAAGGGCTGGGGGTAAGTTGCGCGATATTGATGGTCTGCTGGTTTACTTGTCCCTTGCATTGATGCTTGTATTTTCGACATTGTGAAACGATCAGATTTCCCCCTCCCCCCCCCCGTGGGTTACTGCTGTATGTGAAGGTGTAGTACTGATTTGATGGCTATCCCATTGATGGTTCTGGGAGGGTCGTGGCCGAGTGTATTTGTTTGTACCTTTTGGCTCCTCCCTCACGTCTTATCTTATTTCATAATCTCTTTCCTTTCTCTTTTTGTCTCCTCATTCTACTTTCTTGTTTACTATATTTCGGGTTTCGGATTAGGGCGACAGGCACGCTGTTTGGAGGGTAGGCCGTAGCCTTCTGCAGGGGTGCGGGGTGGGACGGGTGGGCGGGGTCTCTCAGATGTTTTTCTTTTTGGTTCTATGGCCCTTTTCTATCCCCTTTATGGAGGTGCCGCTTCTATCCTCGCTTTTCTGGCGTGGTGGGTTGGGGCCTGTTGCTCTGTCACTTTTATTAGCTTCGGTATTACCGTTGCGATTGCCGTACCCTACTTCTCGCCAGCTCTCCACTCTCTTCTGTATTATTGGCCGAGGGACGCTTGGACCGGGGTGGCGCCCATCTTGCACGATTGTGTTTCTCTGTTTATATTTCCTTTCTTTGTTTCCCCCTTTTCTCCTTATCCTGTTTTTGTTTTTCTTGGTATCCTCCCCTCAGTTCCCCCCCCAGTTTTTTAATTTTTCCCCTTTCCCTCCCCTCCCTTCTTCTCCCCCCCCCCCCCTTTTTTCCCCGGGCTAGTATGGCGAGTAGGCTTCGATAGTGCAGTTTATCCGCTTCTCTTGAATTTGCTAGCATATTATTGGGTGGGGGGCGTGAGAAGTTGGTAGTACTTGTATGCTTCTTTACTATATTTTGCGCTTGTTTTGTACTACGATCGACTCGTGTCTTCCCATCCTCCTCTCCCCCCCCCCCTCTTCCTATTTTGCCGTGGATATTCTTCAATCTATTGTTTTCCCGTACTTATGAGTCTGCCATGAGCCTTGTCCCCCTATTATAAAATGAACCTCATTGCTCCTGCTATTGGGCCGTTGATGTCGATTGTCCTATCCTTAGTATTGTTTGATTATGTTTATCTGCCTGCCAGCTGGCCTTGTATCGCTTATCTTGACTCTTGTCCTTTTTGACCGATGGCCGGCCGGACTGGATGTGGGCCCATGCATGTATATCCTTTGATGCAAATAAAGGTTTTCACAAAAAAAAAACAATTTAAGTTCATGGAAAGACAGAACCAAGTTAGGGAGCTAATTCTTGAAAAGGGAATGAGAGCATCAATATTTGCATTTTTTCAAAGTGCAGCATATAGTGTGAGATTAAGAAAACAGTCATTCTGTTGTTGAATTCCAGACTGCAAAAGCTACTGCTAAATGGTCAACCAAATATTTCAAAATGACAACTGCTTAGTAGGCTGGCTTAGATTTTAACAAGACAAATTCTAAAATGTTAAGGATGCAACGGGATGACTGCCATTGTAAAGATTGTCTTGTCAACTCGGTATTATAAATATCCATTACTAAAAACTGTTTAATCAAGAGGGTTTGCGCACAAAAAAAAGTAAAACAAAGAAAAATGGAAAAGGGCTGAGAGGTCTATAGAAAATCACAAGGCATGACGTACATGTGGATGAAAATTCACTAAGAACATCAATGTTTTAACAAAAGGAGGATTCTGATTTGCCTCTAAAAAAAGGGTTAATTACATAATTTGCCACCAGGGCTATAACACTAACCCACTCCACAGCATGTTTTGAGTAAGGACGTGGCAGCCTGGTTAGATAGCATAAACGTTGTCAGGTTACATGCATCTTTAATCCAGGCTCTATTAAGCCTATGATTTTTTACAGATGGGTTTGAACAAGAAGTCTCAAACCTCAACTAAGCGTATTTAACTAAAGAGCAGGGATCAACCAATGATAATTGTAAGTGCTTCCTTTATTTGTTCTAGAGTGTTTATCACATAATAGGCAATTGCTCTTTAGCACAGTCATCACAGATGTCAAGGTGTGCATATGCAGGTATATATTTACACCTTTCACGGGGGTAGACACCATCAGATTGAATGGCCGTCATATGGCTTATTTAACACCCATCTTGATGAAGCTTGGTGTGCTTCATCAGGATGGCTGTTAAATAAGCCATATGATGTAGAAAAAAAAATACTCACTGAAAATAATAAGAGAAGCAAATGAGGCACTGAAACCTGAGGCACTTAAACTGGCAGAACAGGCTCCATCTCTAAAGCACAGACGAGCTTTCCCTATTGAGTTCTGGCTTTTAGGACATAATGAAATCTAAATAATGGGCAACTCATGCTCTAGGGCAAGGCGGTCCTTGGATGGCTTTATCTGGCAGGATACAAAGATAACGAGCACAGGTCGAGATGACTTCTGCACAAACCTCCTTTACTGCAGTGAGAGCAGTAATGTAGCAATGGATGTTTATCGATCATAGGTCCACCGAGGAGTGTTTACTCTCTTACAAATTCCCCAATGGTTCTCTTTGTACAAATGACAACAGTAGATGTGTTTCTGGAGATTTACTTTTTTAATTATTTATTTTTTTATTTTATTTTCAAATATGGCGGATTTAATTGAATTATTTTTGAGGTCACAGAGGGTCTTTATCCCATGTGTCAGATTAGCTTTATTTCATATTGAATGTTATTTCATGTATTGCGCCTCAGTTATCGTTGTCCCTCAATTACAAAACCACAGTGTACTTAGCCAGACATAAATACTTTGTAACGTTTTCGTTTTTTTGTGTATTGAAAGCAGCTTTAACGTGTTACTGAATGCAAATAGCAACGAATTTGCCGGTCTCATTCCACTAGCCAGGGCCAAACACTGCCTGAAACATGCAACACACATCTCTGCAAAAGACTACAAAACAACCGCGAGTGTTTTTTCCTCTCATGAACTTCCACATAAAAGGGGAAGTAGATTTTGGCACACACCAAAGTCATGAATCAAACTCTTTACAGGATTTTAGTTTTAAGAGTGCCTCAGATTTTGTGTTTGGGACGTGTCGCTGGATCACAATGGCAAAAGCAAAATCCTTTTGTGATATTTTAGAAAGAATGACACAATTCGGCAAACATTTACTTCAAAAATCAAGGGAAGCCCACCTGCATTTGAGGCTCAGCAGACCTCTAAAGGGATGTGTCCGAGTTGTACAGAATTATTAGGCTAACTCCTCATTTACCTATGCATTTTTCCCTCTCCTCACACCGCTGCTACCACGGCTGCAATTCGGCTCGGATAGTCGATTAGAATTGTTCCATAAATAGCGAGTAACAGCTGATTAAACAGTTTAGATTTCGATGCTACAACTCAGAAGCAGCGAGCAAACCCAGTAACCTCAGACTTTCCACCTGTGCCCTGGACTGAGAAGAGCTCGTAGTTTTGAAAAAGCGATTATCCAATATGAATGTAAATGCAGCCAGGTCTCCAAGCGAGGGACTCCAAACATGTTCGCATAACAACAGCAAAACTGTTACTGGGGAGCAAACAATGATGCACTACGCCAGCAAGGAGCTGCGGAAAAAAGAAACCAACCAGACGCATACAGCAAATGTCCCACGAGAAGCAACAACAGAAATGAACTGGAAAAATTATCCTCAGGACAATTAACTGAACTTGATTCAAAGTTTCTAAACAAGGTCATGCCATGTAGGACCTGCTTGCCAACTAAATGAAAACATGCCACGTCCAGCCACCAGGAAAAGAATCACATATGGAAACAAATAAACTGAATTGAGAACTTTCTGATAACAGGACACCACTGGTGGGACATGTGCTATTTCTAGCAACATTCACAGAGCATTTGGGAGCGTACTAGACAAACGTATGTGGACTATGAGACGCCCCACCAACACTAAAGGAATTGATATGCAAAAGAGATGATTTTCAGCGTACCACTGCACAAATATATGGGATGGGTCAGATGGGGGCAGCTGAGATACAAGCCAGCCGGTATCAGGATAAATATCTATAACTCCCCTTAAACACTTCATAAAGGAAAGTTGGAACTAGTACTATGACACAACAGAGGCTTTCCTTTACTTTATGATTCTACAGAAATAGGTTTGAGTTTAGAAGCAACTGTCCCTGTCCCCTCTGCAATGACGTCTTCTGGTCCATGTTATTCTGAGTAGATGCAATGTAATGTAATGTAAATGTAATTTGTAAAGCACAGGCAAATGCCCAGGGCGTCTTGGCGTTGTAGGACATGGGCAGAGGTACAGAGCTGTCAGAGAAGGATTTCTGGCAGATGGACGTGTGCCTTCCAGTCCTGTGAAAAGAGCCAGGTCTTCAAGGCCTTTCTGAAAGCCAGTAGGGAGTGAACAGCTTTTAAAATATGTGGTAGGCTATTCCAGAGCACAGCTGTGGTCCTGAAAAAGCTCAAGATAAGACTACAAAATTGCCATCTTCTGGCACAAATGTCTAATCAAAGTTTACTGATTGGAACCCACAGACAACATCGAGGCTTACTCCTTGCAACTAACGCAAGGATTATAAGGCTTTATTTTAAACTCCGATCTGCAAGATAACTATCATTCAGCTGTAAAACACACCTAAACAAGTGCAAAAAGTAATGGTGAAGTGATCCCCAGCAGAAAGGTATATCGGATTCACAAAAGATGTAAGTGTCAAAATTTAAACTAAAGTTATGACTATGAGGGGCGGAGCTTGCCTGGTTTGAAAATGGCCGCTCGCTAGGAGCACTCCACCGGCAGACTTATGATCCTTTATGATCCTGGTGCAAATGATTCCTTAAGCCGCCAGGACTGATTGCATATGCCTGCGGTGACCGGAGGCTTGTGGTTCCACCTTTCAGTGGCTTCTGCTGTGCTTTCTACCAGAAATAAGCCCGACTGAGGGTGGTGAAGAGGCTGAGCCACGAAGTGCTGCCTGCTGCGTCTGGGAGGCGAAGGAGGAGCAAGGCACCGCCGGCATTCCGCGGTGCCCCGGCCACTTCATTTGGGAGGTGGTAACTGACTTCCTCCCATCACCTTGCTGTGGCTGGGTTGGCAATTCGCTCCAGATCTGGGCCGGAGGGTTCTGTGGGTACTGTACAGGCAGCCTGTGAGTCTCACCAGGTGGTGCAGATGCAGCAGCGCTGCAATGGGAGGCTCGGTTGCTGTTCGGGCCGCTGGAGCAGTGACACCTTAATGCCCTGCACTTGCTGAGGATTTGGTGACCTGCTTTTCTGTCCCTCCCCTGCCCGGCATCTGACCTGTGCCCTTGTGTTCCCAGGTGCAGAGGGGCCAGCCCGTGTGTGCTGGAACACAGAGGTGAGTGGAGCCCTGTGCATGTCATGGGCTGGTCTGCTGTGGGGCCTAATGTGTATGTACCAGGAAGTGGCTGGTGCATCTGAAGTCCTGCAGTAGGTGCACTGCGGTGGATGCCCTTGGACTACTTAATTTACATATGTGGCCTGGTCCATGACTCCGGATTACGGCTTGGCTGGAGTGGACAATCTTTGGCCTGGAGATCCTTCTACTGCTCATTGATCGCCTGCATAACTTCTCCCTGAGGCACAGATCTGTGATGAGAAAAACACTGGGCTTGGAGCCGGGTGCACAGCCTGTTGGACTATACTTTCTGGTGGGAGAATTCTGCTTGTGTGGATACATTTAGGAAGAGTCCTTACTGTCACCTCACGCCTAATTGTGTGCAAAGTCATAACGCTTCATATAGGGGACCGGAGGCGGACGTGAGTTAGACATTGGTGTGCCTGGTGCATTGCGGGCTGCGGTGACAGACGGGGCTACGAGAATGGCAAAACAAATAAGACACAACCTAAGTTGCACTTTGACCTCCGAAAAGCAACCCAACCCGGTGACAAGGAGGCGGTGCAGTGGTCCCTGGGACCGCAGACATAGAACTGGCCATGGAGGTTGATATGGACCTGAAACAGATTCTGGTGGCTATACAGCACAGTCCCATGAAAACTGATGTCAAAACTGATGCGCTAACATTCAGTTTGGACTGCATGTCAGAAAGGATGTATAAACACGCAAACTGGTTGGACATGGTGGAGAGCGGAGTTTCTGAGGTTGAGGATGAACAGATGACAGAAATGGCGGCACACCAGCGAGTGGACAGCTACTCCTTGCCTTGCAGGGAAAGACAGAAGACCTTGAAGCACGCTCTAGAAGGAACAACCTTAGAATTGTGGGTGTAGCTGAAACCACCAAAATAGGCAATTTAGAGCGTTTCGTAGAGCAGCTCCTCTCCGACTTGCTGGGTCGTGAGACTTTCTCAGATATGTTCATTGTGGAACGTGCACATCACACTTTGGCACCTCGACCAGTCCCTGGGCGGCCCCTCATTCCATCATTGAGCAATTACAGAGCTATAGGGACTGGGATGCTGCACTTCATAAGGCTAGAAAACTTAACACACTTTGCTATGGGGGCACTCAGCTGTCCCTGTATCCAGACTTCACCCAGCAGCTACAGGAGGCTAGGAAGCAATTTGCCCCTGCCAAACAGAAATGAAGATAACTGCAGCAGGAGTACAATATGATATATTCCACTAGGTTAAGGGTGGTTGGTGATGGCAAGGCCACTACCTTCACTAACTCTAAAACGTTGCTACAAGTCCTAAATCACAGAGACACTGGTGGGTCTTGAAACTCTTCCCCTGGTTGGTACACTGGGGGCAGGGACATTCAGCTAGATATGGAGGAGTGACACTAAGCTCCTTCAGGTGTATTGTTCCTACTTTGATTCAGGAGTCCTGTTGGCTTATGCACCCTGAGGTATTCTCCTCTTGACTTGCTGTCGCTTGATATACTTTTTATCCAGATATCTCTTGTGCATTGTTAACTGGTTATAGCTCCCTGCGATTCACATGGCTGTGTGTGGCAGGCATTGTTCGCTGGCAGGTGGGGTTCGGGGATGCTGGGACTGTTGCGGTTGAGGGGGAGTTGGTTCGCCTTACATCTCTAGCGTGGGAGGGTAAAGGGAATTTTCATTTACAGCAATTACAAGACTGTATAGCTTGGTACTGGCAATGGTTTGTTAGGATATACAGGTCTCCTAAGATCTCAGATGTGCAGTAGTGGTAGATGCTGGACGGTGATGTGGCGACGCCCGCGGCTGGTCCAGGAGGCCTGTTGCTGATCTGGGTTTCTTACTTGAAATGTAAGGGGGGTAAACAATTGCAGGAAGCTGCACAAAGTTGTGGCCTACATACCGCGCCATAGAATAGACGTCACTGGGCTGCAAGAACACATTTGGTGCTTAACAATAGCTTAATAACGACCGGTAGACTACAAGACATCTGCTGCACGGCAGGTTTCCCTGCACGCGCTAGTGGCGTTCTTGTTTGGGCGCTCCGGCGTTAATCTGCAAGAAATGTGTATAGACCAAGGGGGATGGTATGTGGTAGTGCAATGCGGTGAAGATGATCTAGCTGTCCTGTTGGAGGGTCTGCACGGTCCAAACTACGATGCCCCCCCTTTTTATTACAATTTGCATGTCAGACTGTCCCAGTGGGGTAATCTACCTCAAATATAGGAGGGGGGGGGGGTTTAATTGTGTGCTCAACCCAGATAGAGACCCTTCTAGGGGCCTGTCTCGGAGTCCTTCTGCAGCGGCCCAAGTCATTATTGACATTGCAACACAGAACAGACTGCTGGACATATGGCATCACTGGTTGGGGTAGGGCACACACATTACTCTTCAGCACATGATAAACATATGAGAATTGACTACTGGTTGCTGTCCCGTGAACTAGCCCCCAGCGTCCTCAGGTGTGAGCCCCTTCTGTGTACGTACTCTAATCACTCATCGGTGGAGCCTGATCTAGTTTTGTATTTCAGAAGGCACACTCCCTTCTCATGGTGTTTCCCTCGATATTTGCTGGTGAGTGCAGCATTCAGGAATGAGCTAGCACAAGTGATTAGGGACTTCTTTCGCATAAATACTGGTTCTGTGGATAAATAGGCCACGGTGTGGGAGAGTTTTATCTGGGGAGTCATACTAGCAAAGCATGCCGGGGTGTTAATATCTCTACAGAGCTGATTGGCTTGCTTGGAAGCTGAGATCTCTGAATTTGAAAAACAGCATAGGGAAACAGCGGAGAGCGCTCTTTTGGAACTCAGTCAGTAAAAACTTTATTTCGGTCAGTATGACCTTAAAAGTACAATTAACAAAACATACAGATACATTTAAAACTACAAGAACACCCCACTTGAAGATCTAGTGCTGGACGGCCACCTCCCGGAGAAGGCTGTCTCATTAATATATAAAAAGCTTATAAATTGCATGGAGGACCCACTAGTACTCAGCAGGACTCCCTGGACTGCAGAGGGGTCGAGGTGGATGAAGAAGATTGGCGTGAGGCGGTCGCCTCGCCGCGAGTGGTGGCAGTCCAGATGAGGCTTAGATTAGTGTAATTAAAGATTCTTCACAGGACATATGTCACCGGGCCTCGCCTGGTTCATATGGGTCGTGCGGAGAGCGACGAGTGTCGGAGAGGTTGCGGGGAGATCGGAACTTTCATGCATATACTGTGGCATTGTACAGTGGTGCAGGAGTACTGGGTAAGAATCCATGACACACTGCGGAAAAAGTCCTGGGGGTGGAGTTGAGACCGGAAGCCCGCAGATGTCTCTTAAACATTTGGGAGCCCACAGATTTGAACACGCATAGGAGACAATGGGTTACGTTGGCATGTATGTTAGCGAAGCGTAATATTGCTCAACTGTAGGGAGCTAGTCAGCCGCATCGGGTCGGAAAATGGGTGGAAGATTTAGACTGGTGTATGTTTAGGGAGAGGTCGGTGTACGTGACACGGGGTAGTCCTGAGAAGTGGGGGAAAGTCTGGGGGGACTGGAATCAATACTGTGGAGATATTTTTGCGCCCCGATGCGTGTGAATGGAGTGGAGGTGCATGAGTCCCCTTGATCCATGATCTATATATTATGCTTACTATCTTGAAAGATATGGAATTGTAATTATGGCAATTATGAACGCGATTAATGTCACCTGATGTTTTTCACTGTTGGTTGTTAATCAAAAGATTTTTTTTTAAACAAAATACAAGAACAGTTGTATAGGTATAATAAAACAATTACATAAAACAGGAGTGAACATTGCCAGACACACAAGTTTGTAGGTAGATATTGCCTGCCATGGTTTTATGGTGCGCTCTATTCAGGCTTCTTCACCAAATGGCAATCACATCAAATATAGCAGCAAATTAATCAAGACTGGAGACAGTACTGGCATTTGAAAGTGCAAAGTGAATAAATAGATAAAAAGTCAGTTTTTCCTAGAACATGGTCACAGTTACTACATATAAAACTCGAGTACAACTAGCCATTGAGCAATAGATCCGAGATATAAGTAGGGTGCATGGATGCATGCTATTCTCAGATAGATGGTGATGATAGGGTACCCTTAAAGGAGCCCCGTTTCGTTTGTGCAGAGCCATGGACTATGCTTAATGAGATGGTTTTAAAAGGGCTCTGCGGGTGCACCACATAGAAAACAGGAAACCTGCTACTGAGTATACTATCGGGATTCTGCAATCGTGTTTCAGTATCCTAAAAGCCTCGCAGCAGTGCCTAGTTCCTAGGTTTCTACAAATCTGTACCAGCCATAGTTTTCTAGCTTTGTAATAACCGGGGCAGCTTAAGAACACGTGGAGGACTGATTCTGCAGGACAGTCACATGCCGGGCACTTTAAAACTTGCGACCCACCCCCCCACTTATGTGTAAAAGAGCGAAGGTGCAAGACCCCGTGTCAAAATCGTAGATAGAGCTTTCTAGCAGCTGCCGGCTTGATATCGTTCAGGGCCGGCTCAAGGAAAGCATTAGGGCCAAGATGGACGAATTCCATGAAACTGCACAGAGCAAAGTGAATCATCTAAAGAAATATGCAGTAGCTCGAACACATGGAGAGGGGGGGGAGCGCTCAGGCGACACTCTAGCTGCCTTACTGAGGCCTCACCGTAGCGACAATATAGTTTTAGAAATACTGGACGAGCAGGGACAGTTCCAGCACACGTCTGAGGTTATTTCAGCCCGCTTCTGTGGGTATTACACTAAGTTATACATTTCCAGACCTAACAGAGTTTGGAACTCAATGGAGGAGTACCTGGCACATATAGTGTTGACCCATCTCAGGAGGGAGCATAGGGAGCATTTGATGGTGCCTCTGAATCCAGTTGAGGTGCGGGCAGCACGTAAAGAGATGCCAGCCGGGAAGGTGCCTTGTACAGACTGGCTAACAGTGACCTTCTATAAGGCCTATAATGAATTGCCGATTCCGGATATGGTTACGCTGTTTCTGGAAAAGGCCAGAAATGGCTGTATACCTCCCACCATGAGAGAGGCGTTGCTAGTCTCAATTTTAAAACCGGGAAAAAAGATGAATAATTGCTCCTCATACATGCCCGTCACTTCTAAATGTGGATACGAAATTATATGCAAAGATACTGGCTAATCACCTCGTCCCTTTACTCCTGGCGATAGCGGGCCCCGTTCAGGCTGGATTTGTCCCGGGTCGCACTTTAGCATAGAATCTTCAGACATTATTTGGGGTGAAGAGATTGGACCCCAATGTGCAGGCTGCAGCAGTTTTATTAGATACTGAAAAAGCATTTAACTCATTGGAATGGAGCTTTTTGTGTGGAGTGCTGAGTCGGATCGGAGTTGGAGATGTGTTTCTGCCGCTGGTGAATGTTCTCTATACAAAGCAAATTGCCTGGATTTGGGTCAACGGTGCGATTATTGAGCCCATCGCTATTACCAGGGGCACCCGCCAGGGTTGTCCCTTATCACCATTATTGTACGCCATGGTGGTGGAACCATTGGCATGCGTGCTTTGGAAGTACCATGCACACAGGGGCCTTGGGTTTGCTCATTGCAACTTAATTATTTCTGCATAAGCAGTACTCTGTGTTCGTGACCCGGAGAATAATCTGACCCTGGTGCTTCGAGAGGTAGACCTCTTTGGGGGGCATTCTGGGCTTTGGATACATTGGGACATATCACTCATCTTCCCGCTTACCTCCGCTACGACGCTGGTACACCCTGAGTACCCTTTACAATGGACGAGACTCATTGCACTACTTGGAGGTTCACATACATACAAACCCATACGTAGCTGCTCCCCGACAACTATGGGACGGCAGTGTAGAAACTCACAGAAGCAACAGAACGCTAGATTAGGCTACCATTATCACTCGTGGTGTGGGTGGCCATTATGAAAATGGTGGTGCTCCTCCGATTTCTATTCCTGTTCATGAATATCCCAATACTTCTACCTAGATCAGTGCTTGATACTCCGAGAAAGCTCATTATTAGCCTGGCTTTGCAGAGGGAGCAGCCGCATTTGGGCTGGGACACTTTAACCTTGCTACATGATATGGGAGGACTACACGCCCCCGATTTCGATGTCTACTATAGGGCAGTCTGATGTATGTTTGAGCATTACTGGATACAGCCCACACAATTGTCCGCATTTATGGTTCGAGGGAAATGACGCTGCCCAGTTTCCACTCCCCCAGGTACTTTTTGGAAGACTGGTGTGGAGACACCGCACCTTTGACTTTCTCAATGTCAGCATCGACTCCTGGTAAAATCTCTTGGAGCAACAAGCAGGGTTGCAGCTATACTCACCCCATATACCCCTTTCATGGTGCCTCTGGTTCCACCTAGGACAAGAAAAGGGAGCTGCGCAAGCGTTGCGGGAATTAGGAATTACCACCATGGGTGATTTCTTTAATGGAGGTGCAATGTGCTGATGGGATCAGGTGCAGGACTTGGACTGACAGGCCCACTGTGTTACTGCAATTTCATTACTTTAGGGATCACACGCATGGAAGGCACTACTGGGAGATGTTTTGGAACCTCCGTAGCTGTTTGCGTTATCTTATATATTGCAAACATCTACCCCACCCTCCATATAGTCTCTAAGCATTCACACAGGAAGCGCGTAGGCCCACGTACTGAAGCAGAGGCTAGAATGGCAAAGTGAGCTGGGGATCAATATTATGGATCAACAATGGTATTACTACTGCTCCATTATAAAGACTGTCTCACTAAACAGTAGACACAGACTTATTAATTTTAAATATATTGATCGAGTGTACTATACGCCACTCCGATTTGCACGTTATGGGTTAAGAGAGAATGCTGGTTGTATGCGCTGCACGGAAGGGGAGGATGGAATCCTACATATAGCATGACACTGTATGGGGATTAAAAACTGTTGGCATGCACTGTTTCAGGAATAAGAAGCCACAGCAGCTGAACCAATAGCAAGGTTTCCCCTACTGACACTGCTAGGGTATGATAAGAAGAAGGTGACAAGGTTTGCCGATTAGTGGAGATAGGCCTGTTGCTTGCGGATTGCAGGGTGGTGATGCAATGGGCATGTGGCCTACTGCCCACAATCAGGGAGAGGCATAGTGATATGGCATATTGCAGTATGCATCCGAAACCAACTGGGAACTTCTACTCCAGTGTAGCAGTCTAAAGGATATATAGGGGCTCTACCAGAAAACTTACTACAGCACGGTACAGATGGGCAGGCTTGGAGTGAGTCAGGAAAGAAAGTACGGGAAGATCCGACTCTACAGGGTGTCTCAGACGTCGATCTTGTCTCGGGCTGAGGGGTTTGGTGGGCATTGTGAGCTCGCCCCTCACGTGTGTATGGAGTGTCATGCAAACTGCCAGAAGCACCTGACGGGAATTAAATCATTATAAGGATGTCCATGTTTTGGGCTTGGAGGGGCCATGGGGATGATGTGGAATATGCGTCCCGAGAGGGTTTGTCGCAACAACGTATTAATACCAGTACACTGACAATGATTTTACCTCCCCTGCGCACTCAACACGTGAGATTTGCTTGTGTACTAAACCACTGCAATGCTGACTGCTACTTGCCGTATATTTTTGTGAAAAATGAAAATAAAGTTTAAAAAAAATAATCTACTTGGCTATGTTCCACTGTGAAAAAATAGTCACTCACAAAACTGCTCGAGTTACAGGTTGTTGGCGATGAGCTGCATTTCAAATAACACTAGAACATTATTAATGATAACGTTTGTCTAGCTCGCTTAACCACTTTCAGTTAAAGAATAAATGTTTGCGAGAGAAGCAGCGTGAGAAAAAAAAGAGACCTCTCCGGTAGTTTGCCAGGCCATTGCATGTTGTCAATATCTCTATATACGATGAATTTTAAATGACCGAATACTTAAAACAGTGGTAAATAAATATTAACAAGGCACTTTAAATTACAAAAGAGGGGTGGGTATGAGTGCACATAAATGTTCTTTTATTCAGCAGTCCTCTATTCCGACACACAAATGTACAGCGCTAACAGCACTAACCCTGTAAATCCAATTTTCCCTATATAAACTGATGTACCGAGTTTGTCCAAACAAAACGTGCTCTCTCACACTGTCGGTATTAAGCACCTCTGAAATAAGAAAGAAACCCTGCACTACTCCTCAGCCTCAGACAGACTGTTTTCAAAAGTAAGCAAGTAAAGAACGGAAAGCAACTGCAGTATCCTCTAAACAAAAACTCATTCTGTAGGCAAACGTTTGTCGAGCAAATGTAATAACAGGTGACATAGAGCATGCCAACGCTCATGCAGGCAGGGGAGGAAATAAGCAGGTGCAGAAGGCAGCTGTCGAGTAACCATATATCATCATCACTGGTAGTAGACGAAAAACATCAGAACTGATGAGACATACAAAAACTAATGAAGCTACCAAGAGCTAAACGGGCAAACACCATGTAAATTGCAGCAAGCATGTGATTACTAGTTGTACAAAGTGCACTTTGCAATTAAATATTTCAATGTTTTCAAAAGTTAGACGCTATACTTTTGCGGATTCAAAGATTAAAACTGGACAGTGATATGCTTAAAGATGATTTCAAGTAGAAAGATATGTCCAGCATAACCCCTTGTATTAACTGAAAGTTATTTCAAACAATTGGTTATATAGAAAGATTTTCTGCCATTCAGCACGTCCCACTTCATATCACGTAATCATGTTGTTTATATGTTGTGCAAACTATTCTTGTTGTCTTCTCAATAAAAAAACACTTTACGAGGTGTTCCCAATAAGCGTTGGGGGAGTCACAAGAAAAAAAAATATATATATATATATACACTTTGGCACAAACTGTTGTCTAGAAGAGAGTAGAAAATGAGCTTAGTCTCACAAAATGCTCCAACCATACCTGTGGGAATACTGACGTATAACTTGAATTTTTCCAGCACTATTGAAGGTCTATCGGCGGTAGTGATGTTTAAATTAATTCACTAGACACTGGTTCTGGCGTGAATGTTTTTCCTTATAATTCTGGTTCCAGCCTGCCTTTTTGTAAATAATTACTCAAAAAGAGCAGCACCACTGTGCCCAAGACCAGCTTCCATGTTTAAAAAAATATATATCTTTCACCATAACTCAAATAGAAAGAAACTTGATTAAGGCCAAAGGCGCTAAAAACAATGAATGAGCCACATGTTGCTTTCCCACATGTAGCTTTTCCCCAGCCAGCTTACAACACATCTCAACATCAATTTAATCAATCAATCAGGATTAATAGGGCGCAACGCCTTCCCCTGTAATGGTCATTATTTCCAATACTGTCTGCATTTTAGATAAATACTTCATTTTTTCAAAACGTTCATCGGGTTGAAAGGTATTCCTCAAATCGAGTAAAAAATGGTGCTTTGCTGCAAACTGAGGTCTGAACGACTACTCTCATTGGATGATCTTAACATGCCCGTAGGAATGTAAACAAAAAGTTAATATTCTCGACCACTAAACACCCATCTGTTGAGGTGAAGAATAGAGTCATTAAACGACACAACCTTTCAAGGACAGGTTGTTTGTCCTTTTAATAATGGTTGCGCTCCTGACTTTGTTTTGCTAGTAATTCACAACAAGCATTTGCAATGCAATAGGTCTTGCATTTTTTAGAGTTAGAGCTATTGGCTTTTAAATGTAAGTGTTTTTAACTTAAGAAGCACGAGGGAGATATGCAACTTCCTGAAACTACAGCAGTGATTTTATATATATATATATATATATATATATACGCTCCTTTGCCTGACACCAAAGATTGAGCAGCACCCGAACACAGGATCAAGGTGGCAAGCCTTTATTTCGGAGTACAAGTGGCACGTTGCAGGCAGTTTCGATCTGACAGCCACAAACGCGACCTAGCCGGACGCGTTTAAAGGGTGTGTCCCTCTTCCTCAGAGGCAATTGCGGTTGCAGTTATATATAAATCGATTCAGTAATTGGCTCTGAAATGCCTGTTAAACCTAGTATTACATTCAAAAGAGCACCCTCCATGAACAGTGATTTGGTTTCTAGTAGCCCGGAATCGTCAGTATCCCCCAATTGGTTGATGGATTCCAATGGGTTCATCAAGTGCAGATCTTGCAAAGCCTGGCAACATGGCATCAATAAAAACAGCTATTGCACTGCATACAGAGAGAAGGAGATCAAAATCAACAAACCTCTCCACTGTAAGACAGAATTTGCAATCTATATACTAGAATGCACATGCCCCTTAAAATATGTTGGCAGTACTAAACTACCTGCAAGCAAAAGAATTCTGCAACATATAAGGGCCATTAACAACCACGACCCTACTTATCCGGTTGCCAGGCACTTTCGAGAAGTACACAATAACAACCTTCAAGACTTCTCATACTATGTTATAGATGCCATTCCAAAAACCAAAAGGGGTGGCGATAGAGAACACATGCTGCGGAAACTAGAAGCCCGCTACATTTTGAATTTGAACAGCAAAACCCCAGGAGGTCTCAATAACACGGAGGATTTACATACTTGTCTGTAACCTAGTTACTGCAGTTACTGTTTGGCCACCATTACCTTTCCCTGCACGTCTTTCTCCAGTGCGTTCTAACTAACTGAATCCTGCTTCTTTTTTACCCACTCAATCGATAATAACCGATTGAATTTATATCCCTCTGCTACTGACATATTAAGATTTTCTATACTTTAGCCAAAATCAATTTTTTTTGTTGTCTGACTTATAAAAGACACAAAAAATATAAACGCATTGGGCTTTAATTTCCTAGCTGCTTAAATATCTCTGAACCAATTAACATTTTGGTTTTTAACTTTTTGCACTATTTGCACTGCACTTTAAAAACACCGTGGATGTTCTTCTATATATCTAGGGGTGTATTACAAGAAGAATACCTATTGGTAGCACTTAGTACTTTTACTACATTTGAATGTGGTCCTCTCACTGATGTTTACTAATATAATAATTCAGCATTTATGCCAATATGTTGACTGTGGGCTATTTAAAAAATGAGGTGATGATGAATCTGCATTGCCATTTGGTCTGTGAAGCACTATACATGTATATTATGTTTTTTTTACATCTGAATTTTTTATGAAAACAACTTATTTATGATTGAATGATTTTTTCTTAGATGTTTGTAGGCATTATCTATAAAAAATATATTTTGTAATGCTTTTTGATATGTCGAATATATTTAATATTTATCTAAATTCACTAGAATGCCAAATTTTCCTTGTGTTTTTAAATTCCTATTAGCCACATATGTATACATGTTTTCCCATTGTGCATTAGGACTTTAAAATGCTTTATTTACAATTCCTCAATGCTCACATTGTGTTTATTCGTACAGCCACGATATAAGAATGTTTTCTTCTATTTTCACACCACGTAGCAAACACGTGCATAGATGCAGCATTATAATTGGTCTTGTAACAACTTGGCGTTGTCATGTGATCAAAGAAACGCATAATGGCAGACAATAAAGAGCTAATCTGAGCACTACAGCGAAAGGTCCGTGTCTGCTTGCTGAAAGGATATTGCAGGAGCAGTTTTGAAGCAGTTTGACGGATATATATATATATATATATATATATATATATATATATATATATTAACCCACAGACGGACAAGGAGGCGACAAGAAGACCTTGGTGCATAGAGCATATGGGTGTGGCTGTGTAAGCACTGATCTCACTTTTTGAAGTGGTTGCTGTTGCTAGTCTACAGGCAGTGACTGAGCGGGACTGGAGTAAGATCTGTACCCTAGAGAGCATGCATGAGTTCCGCGCCGTGCAATACAAAGGCACACGACAGTGCATTAAATGTGAGACAGTGTGTGATAACATTTCTACCGCAAATTGTTCCCCATGTATTTGCTGAATCTGCAGGCAATACCGATCAGTGCCATGCACATCACTTTAATCACTCACCAAGCATGTAGTAAAGTGTGGCTGGCCGTAAAGCGGAGAGGATGTGTTTTTAAAAAAGAAAGCATGGCAGTTCATGCTTAGACTGCTAGCAATTAAAAGTTGAGAGTTCTAGTTGCTCAAAGATAAAGCAACTCATTTCAAACTTTTACCAAGCATGAAGCGTGGCGGCAGTAAAGCAGGAAGGGAGTGTCTTTAAAAGAGAAAGTGCAGCGTCTATTATTGGTCGCTGTGCTTTTGTCTGGAAAATAGGGAGGATTGGTTAACAAGCGGGATGACATGCAGTGGCCGAAAATAAAACAAAATAAAACCGTGCAGTCGCCATGTTTTGTTGATAAAGCACAGCAAGCTTTGCTCACCAGGGCATATCGCGTTCAGGAGAGCTGTGCCGTGAAAAACTAAGGCGCACAGTTGCCTAAACTAACTAATTTAAAAGTGTTAGTAAGTATGAAGCACAGCAGACGGCCGTGAGGCAGCATAGAGTGTGCAGGAGTGCAGCGCTGTGCCAAACTAAAGAAAGGCGTGTAGTCCCTTAAAGAGAAATCCACTAATTTAGTCCTACCAAGCATAAAGTGCGAAAGCCAGACGTGAAGCAGGGAGGGAGCATGTTTAAAAGATTAGGCGCGGTGTATGCTCCCTGTCCCAGGATTGCCCTTCACCTGCTACCCGCCCCATACAGGATCCTCTTCACCTCCCGCAGCTCCCGCTCCGGAAGGTGCTTCTACAGGGCCCGTTCCACTGACTCCAGCTGTTGAAAGTTGGGCTGAAACCGTCAACATTATCGGCGCCCTCTTGCTCTCCTTAAACCTTTTGTGCGCGTAAAACAGCCGCCATTTTGGGCACCATGGCTTCCCTGCTCTCGCCGAGAGCCAGCGCGCCTCTCTCTCTCCCTCCTAGCTTCGCTGACAACCCCCCTGCCTGCACCTGCCGCGAATCATAAAACCCCTCTTCGGCGCTGCCCTGCCCCAGGCCCTCGTCTTGTTCCCAGCGCAACACCTCCCTTCTTCCCATTTACGATCCCCGGCCCTTTGATGCAAACCCCTTTTTTCCGTGTGCCCGTTCCCAGGCCGACACCCAGCTCTGCCGATACCAATCCCTTGCCCCTCCCCGTACAATAGAAAGCTTCCCTCCTCAAAGGACCCCCGAGATGATCAAAGCCCCCCCACCCCACGAGATCCGATCGAACCCCACACACTCCGTGAATCGGCGGAATATCCAGCTGCGCGATGATCATCACCTGTTGTGAACGGGGCGGGGACTTCCACTGTAACCTTGCGTGGGAACGGGCTGGGAAGGGGGGGGATTCTGAGGATGTCTTTCCGTACATCAAAGTATCGACGAGAATGTATTACATGCAATAAACAGATAATCGTGTGTATAAGAGGCCAGGCCTCAGGGATGCAGTTAGAGCACCTCAGAACGATACCTTCTGTCCGTTTCGTTGTGTTCTCCTCCGGAGAGAATAAAAACCTTGTTTCCTGCCTTCCAGTCTCCAGCGCCTGCCTCTTCAATAGTTTAACTTCTTTGTGGGTTCAAGAGGCGACACCGCCGGGCAAATACTTAAGGATCTTATATTCTGGTTGGTAGTGCCCCCCAATTATTTTCACAATTGGCGTCCCAAGCGTGGGGCTCATCAGCGACCCATGGATCCAGTGGGAGAGGTCCTGACGACAAAGTGAACGACTGCAACGATCGGGAACGCGTCTGTCCGATAGACCCTCGTCTGACAGCCGATCATCCGAACTTCACTGGTTCCGAACAGACCTCTCTCGAGTGATCTACGGTCCTGACTGGGAACCATCAGGAGTGCCGCGAGGATAACGAAGAAGAGAGGACGATCGGGCGCTGGATTCGGAAGACAGGAAACTGTCCATGCGGTCCGGGTAAGGTCGTGTAACCACGACAAGTTGCGAAATGATCGCTTGATTGCTTGTTTGTTTAAAAATACTAGTATTGCTCTTTTTATTTATTTGGAGATTCACTGTCTGCAAACGGAGAAACAACGGGCTCTCTCTTTGCAAGCAGTGGAGGATAGGTAGGGCAGCAGCCGTGCTTATTTTTTCTCCCCCACTCAATAATCACTTGAAACTGAACTGTTGTTCGCAAAACTATTGTTTCCTGGAGATTCCCTGTCTGCAAACAGGGAAGAGACCACCCTTTTTGCAGATAGTGAAAAGGGTAGGTAACGCAGATCTTTGCGGACCTGCTCATTCTCCCCATTGTTATTTATTGGTCTTTTGTTATTTTGATCCATGAGGTATTCACTGCCTGCAAACAACGTAGAATAGAAATATTCTGTCCAGTCTTTGCACCTAGTGATAAGATAGGCAGTGCTGACTTTTTAGTCCCTCGTTACGAGCCGTCATGTCTGTCTTCTCCCCACTGATTAGTAGCCTGTTTAGCCCGGACCGCCTATTAGAGATGGACCATCCAGCCCCACTGGAAGGCACCCCTAATAAGGACATGTTCATGAAGCATGGATTGACCGCTATAGCCTATAGTAAACTATGGCATAAATATACAAAAAAGGGTCAAGAAAGTCAATGGCCCCTGATAGGATCCTTCGATGATGATAAAATAAAAACGCTAGAAACTGCCCTGGGTAAAAACAAGACAACACCTACTATGCTTGACAGCTTCGGCATGTGGCGAAAAGAAACTGAACAACGTAAAAAGAAAACTGAGAGTAGGTTGGAAAAAGAGCTGCGAAAAGCAGCCCACCTAGCTGCTCAGAAACTAAAAAAAGAGATAAAGGAAAGAGAGAAAGCTAAACAGAAACTAGAAATGGAAACGCCAAGCCAGTGTCCGGTTAGAACCCCCTCCATGCTCTACCCTGATTTACCCTCGAAACGACAAGCCAATGAGGACCTGCTGTTAGGTCCTCCTATCATCTACATGCCCCCTCCATATGCCCCTTCTCAACCCTTGGCGCAGCACGCGCCACCCCCAGGTACAAACGAAGGTACCGCCACCGCGTCGGCCCCAATGGCCTCTGTGCCAGCCGAACCCCTTGTATTAAAACCCACATCAACAACAACGTTAGACGACCATGAGACTCGAGGGGCTGGCCCTGCAAGAACAAACAGACTAGACAAAGATGAGCGAGCGGGGATCGACAAAATAGCAAGGACACTGGTAGAAAGGAAGGATGATGAAGAGTACATCACAGATATGTTCAGCTCGTATACAGGGAGTCACAGACGACATTTTACCGTACGACTGTGTTATCATGTCTTGAATGCATACGAAGACCGATATCGAGACAAAGGTCCCGAGAGCCTAAGGACTCTGTACCGGAAGGTCGATATCGGGGATGAGGGCGAGTGTGATGTGTCGGACCTCCTTACGCGTACGCTTGAGGTTTTCCGTCACCTCACTGAACGAAAGCCGGGAGCAAAATCCGCAGCCTCCGTAGTGACCGAACCACCAACCGAGCAATCTAACACCATGATGCCGATACGTGAGGCTGCCCCTCACTGGGTTCCTCCTCGGGGTACAGGGACTCACGATGATGCAAACAACCAAGATGCGAAGGGAAGGGTAGTGTACAACTGGGTCTACCAGCCATGGGACCGACAAGAGATACTGACATTCCGGAAATCTCTACCCGACCTACGTAAAAACCCCACTGCCTTCTATACTGAATTGGGTACAGCCCTGGGTTCAACGATTATGACCCTGGCTGACATCGACTTGTTCTTCGGGTTATGTCTACCAGCTGATGTGTGGAAGCAAATCCGGAAAGTCGACCACCTTGAGCTGTTTGGACATACCTGGTCACAACTCGATGACCTGGACAAACAACGGGGACCAGGACAAAAGCCGTTGAAATCCATTCTAGACCTCCCAGATAAAATCGTAGAGAAATTAAAAACCCTAATCCCAGAAAAGAAAGTGGACTGGTCGATAGTAACAGCCTGTCGCCAAAAACCCCAGGAGGATGTATCGGAATACTTCTCCCGGTTTGAAACGGTGTTCTCCGATTACAGCGGCCAGGACATGACCACTGCAACCGGACACCATCTGTTTGTCCAGAATTATGTTAAGGGCCTATCATCGGAAATCTCCCAGAAACTACAGGCCAGCGAGAGTAGTTGGGCAGCCTCCAAACCTACAGCGATTCTCCAAATGGCCCAATATTATGAGCATCAGAAAAATGAAAACGATAGGGCGACAGAGAAAAAGAAGAAGGACTTAAAAGAGAGGGTGATGATTGCCAAACTGCAAGGGGTGACTATAGGACGGGACCAATACCGGGGAAACTACCAGACAAACGTCCCTAAGACTACATTTCCCCAGGACCGCACTCTGACTTCCTACAGTGGACGCACAGACCTTAGAGAAGACCAGTGCGCTTTCTGCAAAGGGACTGGCCATTGGAAATCCCAGTGCCCAGTTCTTCTGGAAATGATCAGAAACAAAGACCCCAGGGATGTAGCAAACGGACCGAGACCTAAGGGACAACAACGAGGGCCCCCAAATGACGCGACTAATGACAGATCAAGCAGACCAAATACGTTCGATCGACCCCGGCAGAACCAATATCAACAATCTGACTATGACGACACTCACACCTTCGCATAGGACAGCCAAGGGCGAGGGAGGGATCCAGTCGAGCTCTATGTTGACCAGCAGGGCCCTTATGTCACTGCTAAGGTCCTGGGTACCAAGTCTCCATTTCTGGTGGACACTGGCGCAACACGTAGTGCGTTATCTAAACGACTGATTCCAAGGGCACCCTTGTCTGGCTCACTCATAACATCGACAGGTTTCGATGGAACGCCCTCCACCAACCCTTTGTCTGCCCCGATTCTCTTTGACGTAGAAAACAACACCACCGACACCACGTTCTTGCTTTCCTCCAATAGCCCTGACGCCATTATGGGACTTGACTTACTGAAACACTTCCGAGCGACGATTAGGTGTTCTCAAGATGGAGTTCGAGTGTTTCTTTACGACAACCCCGTTCTGCTTAGACATTGTTCCCCCCGACACATGTTTTCCATCACCGACGTTGACGCGTCCCTGCTTGACACTCTACCTCCGTATCTGTGGGCCAAAGCGGATTCGGCCGTAGGGCGTATGTTAATTGACCCAGTGCACATTACTGTCCGACCAGACGCAACACTCCCAAAACTCCCACAATATCGGATATCGCCAGAGGGCGAGAAGGCATTGGTAATGATTATCCAGTCACTGATAGACGCAGGAGTGGTAGAGGAAGTGGTTAGCAACGTTTGCAACAGCCCTATCTTGCCCATTATCAAGAAGCAGGGAGAGGGAGATGAGAAAGCATACCGTTTCATCATCGACCTCCGAGAGATCAACAAAGTGGTGGTACCCCAGTACCCTGTGGTCTCAGACATCACCACCATCCTGACCTTGATTCCATCCACTGCCACCACCTTTTCCGTCATCGACCTCAAGAACGCATTCTTCTCCATCCCCATCCACCCAGACAGCCGATATCTCTTCGGCTTTACCCTAAAAGCCCGCTCATATAGGTTTTGCCGAGCGCCTCAAGGCTACACGGAAAGCCCTAGCATCTACAGCCAGGCCCTCAAAAGACAACTAGACCAAGTCCAGTTACCCGACGGGGTGGTGTTGGTACAATATGTCGATGACATCCTTTTGGCAGCCGACACCACCCCTCTAGCGGTTACCGCCACCATTCAACTCTTGCACTTCCTTGCGGAAAATGGCCACAAGGTCTCCAAGAAGAAGTTGCAATTCTGCCTACCCCAGGTCACTTACCTAGGCCACCTTTTGTCCAAAGATGGAAGAAAACTCACCCCTGATCGAATCCAAACCATTCTAGATACCCCTGTCCCTAAAACCCAGAAGCAGGTTCGCTCCCTATTAGGCCTCACCTCCTTCTGCCGACAATGGTTACCAAACTTCAGCCTCGTTGTAAAACCACTGCTTTCTCTGCTAAACAAAGACGTCCCTTTCCCACTCCCTTGGACTCCTGAGTGTCAAACTTCCTTCACAGAACTGCGAGATGCCCTTTGCTCAGCCCCTGTCCTGGGTACCCCTGATTACAAAAAGCCCTTCTCCCTTTACACTCACGAAAGGGAGGGGTGCGCTTTATCTGTCCTGACCCAGGCCATCGGCCCTAAGCAACGACCGTGCGCTTACTTCTCTGCCACTCTTGACCCTGTCGCCAGAGCCTTGCCTGCCTGCCTTCGAGCTGTAGCTGCTGCTGCAGTCTCTATCCGACAGAGTGAGGGGATTGTACTCTCGAATTCCCTCACGGTACTGGTACCCCATGCAGTCGACACCCTCCTGAACCAAACCAAGACGCAACATCTGACGAGTGCACGACTGACTGGATACGAACTGACCTTGCTTGCCCCCCATATCACCCTGAAATGATGCACCACACTGAACCCAGCAACTCTGTTACCCTTGCCAGAGAACGATCCCAATGTGCACCCCGTACATGACTGCGTGACTCTTACGGACGAACAGACCAGGAGTAGGGTCGATCTCAGAGACACAGCTTTCCCTGACCCCGACGGGGAGTTGTGGGTGGACGGTTCTTGCATCAAACTCTCCGATGGTACCACTTCCGCTGCCTATGCAGTCACCACGGCTCGAACTGTAGTAGAAACAGCCCGCATCACCCAGCGATCGGCCCAGGCAGCGGAACTGATTGCTTTGACGCGAGCCTGCATCCTGGCAACAGGAACCACAGCGAACATTTACACCGACAGCCAGTATGCCTTCGGGGTGGTTCACCATTTTGGGCTCCTCTGGAGGGAGAGAGGATACTTGACCTCACACGGCACACCCATTTTGCACGGGGATTTAGTCTCCGCCTTAATCGAAGCTGTCCTCCTCCCCAACAAACTTGCCGTTATCAAATGCCAGGCACACAAGAAAGTGACAAACATTATTGGACAGGGAAATGCACTAGCCGACATCACCGCCCGAACGACAGCTGAAAATAGAACGACAACACATATGTACGTGACCAGGTCACAAGCAGAAAACTGGACTGACGCCAAGGACACAATTAGAGACATACAAACGACTAGCACACAACACGAATTGACTGAATGGACACGGGTGGGATTGAAAGACGATGAAGGCTGCTGGCGGACAAAAGACACGAACAGATGGTTGCTACCTGATTCGTACTTGATTCCCATATTAACCATGGCACACTCCCCTGCCCACATAGGATCAGCCCCCATGATCGAACTTGTCTCCAGGGTTTGGCACAATGACAAGATCCCAGATTCCGCCAAACGCCTGATCCAACAATGCTTAATATGCCTACAACACAACCCCGGGAAAGGAACTGTAGTACCCCGGGGGGGATTTGGGGTCCCAAACCACCCATTTGAAGTCCTGCAGATGGACTACATCCAGCTAGACAGATGCCAAGGCCTGAAATATGTACTCGTCGTGGTGTGCGCATTTAGCAAGTGGGTGGAAGCGTATCCAACCCGTGACAACACCGCTATGGCCACTGCAAAGGTTCTGTTAAAGGAGTTTTTCCCCCGTTATGGCCTCTGTCGTGTTTTATGGAGTGATAATGGCCCCCACTTTGTAGCCAAAGTTATCCAGCTCATCCTAAATGGGCTGGGTATTAAACAGACATTCCACGCAGTCTTCCACCCTCAATCTGCTGGGCTTGTCGAACGACACAATGCCACACTAAAGCTTAAACTGGCCAAAATAGTGGCTACGACGGGCCTGAAATAGCCAGACGCCCTCCCATTGGCATTACTATCGATGCGCTCTACCCCCACCCGACATCACTTAACCCCCTATGAAGTTGTCTTCGGTCGACCCATGAGCGTCTGGTCTGCCCCGAAACCAACTTCCATTCATGACGTTCCGGATGTCCTAATGTCTGATTATCTGTACAAATTGACTGAAACTTTGTCTGTCCTTCATCAGCAGGTGCAGCAGGCCATCCCCGATGCTTCCAGGGGTCCGGGTCACGCCATCCAGCCGGGGGACTTCGTGCTGATCCGAAATTTTCAGCGATCAAAGAGTTTGGAACCCCGGTGGACGGGCCCCTGGCAAGTGCTGATCACCACTCGGACCGCACTTCGAGTGGAGGGGAAGAAACACTGGCTGCACGCTCATCACTGCAAAAAGGTCTCTCCAGCCCTGGCCACGACAGACACCGTCAACACCCAAGAAGAGCTCCTGAACCAGGACCGACCATCGTTGAACTGCTACCCTGATACTGAGACACTTGAACTTTCAAAACATCCTGACCCCACTGTGCCATCTCGAGAAGGGTATTTCCTGCGTCGAAAGGAGGGAGCTTCGGCTAAGTAGGCCACGGACTAGGTTAAAGGATCTCAGAACGGTGACCCAAACTACCAAGGGTTACCTGGAGAGAAGCTAAAACTAAGTCTGTGGTCCTGCCCACTACCGAGCACCTTGAAGACGAAGATGATGGAAGCGCCAGATAATAAGATGATGGAAGCGCCAAATAAGAAGCCGACGGAGACAGCAGGAAATACCCACTACAGAAATCCGAGAATAGACAGACTCCATAGCTCAAAGACAATTGCACTCTTCATCGTAATCCTCCTCTGTTTTCTCCTCATGACTACGCTCTGGATTATGGAAGAACACGCACCTGCTCACGAAACATTCCTAACCACTGCTCAGCCTACCACCATGAAGGAACATCATCTAATTTCGCTCTCTCCTCAACTAAGAGAGAGGCGAAAGGAGTTTTGGAACAACTCTTTCGTGCAGCTACTTCACCAGCACAATCTTGCCACCAACACCACCAACTGCTGGATCTGTGGGTTGCTACCCCATGCCACTGGACATTCAATACCATTCATCCCTTCACCCTTCTCCGTCCACGGCTCCTGCCTTGCCTGGCTGATCCTCCTGCAAGAGAGCTATACGGGCAATGCTACCTCCAGCAGAACTGCAGCACATTCTTCTCATGGGGCCGGGCGAAACAAGACAAAGACACACTTCTGCCCGCTGACCCCCAGCGACTCGATCCAAATGGACATCCCGGCCAAAGAACGAATCGAAATGCAGGTGTTCAACAATCCAACCAGACCCACCTTCTCCTATCTGCGGAAACGAACGGCTGCCACTCTGACTGTGGCCCTGTCGGTCATCAACGTCACAGGCCACATGTGTGTAGAAGGACTTGGGACACAGCTGGTGGGTCGCAGCGCTTGCCGCTTTACCAGCACTCTGGATTCCACGGATCCACCTTCCTTTGTGTCATCCCCAAACATGTATTTAATCTGCGGCACGAAGGCCTACACCTGGCTCCCCAAAGGTTGGGGGGGCACTTGCTACATCTCCTTCGTCCTTCCTCCAACTTATGTGGCCCCAGCGAATCACCACAGGCAAAAACGAGCCAAAGACGTTGAGCAAGCCGACTCAACAGGGGCGCAGTTCCTCGATGCTATGAAAGGACTCGTCCCCCTCTGGGGCCCGATGGCAAACAGCCGTGCCATCCGACATTTGACTCAGGCAGTCGAGACAACCATGAACATCACAGCGGGCATCTTTGCCAACAACACTGCCGAACTCCAAGCGGTCCGTTTGGTGGCTCTTCAGAACCGCCTCGTTCTAGATGTGGTTCTGGCGGACCGTGGAGGAGCATGCCGCATTATTGGGTCCAGCTGTTGTACATACATACCGGACAACTCACCCTCAGTGTACAAAGCCATCGAACATCTTCACAGACTCTCTTCGGAAGTTCACCAAGAGCAAGAAGAATGGTCGCTTGGTGGTTGGTTCTGGGACACCGTCAAAAGCTGGGGCTGGAGACTGCTCACCATTATCCTGATTCCCGTAGTTATAATATGTGGCCTATGCTTAGGAATTCAATGTTTGCCACCTATATGTTCTTTATGTGCGAGTTGTATTTTTCCCAAAACTGTGGACATTGGAAGCGAACATATGAGAGCATTGTATGATACCGAAGTTAGGAATTTGATGAAAATTGACATTGAGTAAAGCAAGGTGGCTAGATATGTTGAAAAGGGGGGACTGTTGAAAGTTGGGCTGAAACCGTCAACATTATCGGCGCCCTCTTGCTCTCCTTAAACCTTTTGTGCGCGTAAAACAGCCGCCATTTTGGGCACCATGGCTTCCCTGCTCTCGCCGAGAGCCAGCGCGCCTCTCTCTCTCCCTCCTAGCTTCGCTGACAACCCCCCTGCCTGCACCTGCCGCGAATCATAAAACCCCTCTTCGGCGCTGCCCTGCCCCAGGCCCTCGTCTTGTTCCCAGCGCAACACCTCCCTTCTTCCCATTTACGATCCCCGGCCCTTTGATGCAAACCCCTTTTTTCCGTGTGCCCGTTCCCAGGCCGACACCCAGCTCTGCCGATACCAATCCCTTGCCCCTCCCCGTACAATAGAAAGCTTCCCTCCTCAAAGGACCCCCGAGATGATCAAAGCCCCCCCACCCCACGAGATCCGATCGAACCCCACACACTCCGTGAATCGGCGGAATATCCAGCTGCGCGATGATCATCACCTGTTGTGAACGGGGCGGGGACTTCCACTGTAACCTTGCGTGGGAACGGGCTGGGAAGGGGGGGGATTCTGAGGATGTCTTTCCGTACATCAAAGTATCGACGAGAATGTATTACATGCAATAAACAGATAATCGTGTGTATAAGAGGCCAGGCCTCAGGGATGCAGTTAGAGCACCTCAGAACGATACCTTCTGTCCGTTTCGTTGTGTTCTCCTCCGGAGAGAATAAAAACCTTGTTTCCTGCCTTCCAGTCTCCAGCGCCTGCCTCTTCAATAGTTTAACTTCTTTGTGGGTTCAAGAGGCGACACCGCCGGGCAAATACTTAAGGATCTTATATTCTGGTTGGTAGTGCCCCCCAATTATTTTCACACAGCTCCGCAGCCAAGGCGAGGCGCTCCTGGGGCTCAGTGCCGATCGACAGCCAAGAGTGAGAGTCGAGGGCAAAGGGCGGAGCCATTGGGGGAACAGAGAACCCCTGGGAGGGTGCGCGGGGAGAGGTGTGCTAGGGCCAGGGAAGAGAGGGGTGACAACATGAGAGCTGGAGAGAGAGATGGGGGCAAGGGTCAGAAAAAGAGAAGGGGGGCTAGGAAGAGTGCGGGCAGGGCCATAGAGGGAGGGATATGGAGAGAAGGGAACATTCCTGGATAGTTAGAGGTCGGCAGGGGCGGTGGGTGACATTTCCAAGTGGGGGGGCGCAAAGTGATTTGCATACAGCACCGTAGCAGGTTTGGGGGGGGATTAACCCCGCCCAAGAAAATTTTGAAAAAAAATCGTGCATTTTCAAGCAAATTTGAGAAAGCAGGAAGGTTAATAAAGCAATTGTGAAAGTGCAGTTATTACATTAATATTAATAGATGGCATAACATAGGTAGCTGCTTATTCAGTATAACCACAGAGCTTCATACATTTCGTCCTATTACGCTCAGGTGCTGAATTCAGACTATAAGACTTTCATGAAAATCTCAGCTCTAAGAGTAGAAGAAGTTGCACAGCAGTTGGGAAACAGCCTACACAAAGCATTAGGAAAATGAGAGGGAATTACTTGAAAGCAAACTGAAAGCAATGCATCAAGTAGTAACTTAAAGCAATGCATCCAGCAAAATAGTGCATGCAGTCAACCATACAAAAGTAAACTAAAGCAAGTGTGAACCTGTGAACCTTCACTTTGAAAGCAGGGTGCTAGTCAACAGGCCAGTCACATACATTTAAACTGAAGAAGAGTACACTTCAGCATGCAGGCACCAACATAAAAGCACCAAGCAAGTCAAACAGTTTAATGAAAGAAAAATGAAAGCAATACATCCAGCAAACTAGACAGTAACTCAAAAAGTAAACTGAAGCAAGTGCACACTGAAAGGAATGCGCAGTCATAAGTCAGACATTCACATAAAAGCAACTTACCAAGACACCCAATCAATTACATGGGAAAAACTTGAGCAATGCACCCAGAAAACCAGACCAGCACACCAAAGCATACCACCCCTGATTGGATGGCAGCTGTGCTCTTAGGGTCACCCCTCAGTTTTTTGGCAGGGTTGAGCACCCACCAGTTTTATGCCCTCTGCATCTGAAGGGGAGACAGGCAAAAGGGGTCATAATGGGACATCTGGCACAGCCACTTTGTAATCGAGGTCACCCACCCAGCTCAAGACTGAGTTACAGGCTGATCTTAAATCTTTAAACAACCACAAGGGTCTCCAGCTAGTTGGTTCTTGAGCTAAAAAGAGTCCTCAGCTCACTGGGAGTCTTTACATCGCGCCTGAGATGACATGACAATGTCCCTTAATCCGGAGCAACTGTGGGGACTGGTCTGGATCTGACTTGGTACGAGCAGGATACAAAAAGTAACGGGTAGGTGGTTACCCACTTCAAGTGAAGGAGCTGTAAGGAACCTAAGCGCACTGGTGTGGATACCACTAACAGGGCAGCTCTGGCTTTCTCAGGGTGGGTGTCAGCTGTGTGATGAAACTAGCATGTGAAGCAGTTACCTCAAACAAACTAAAACCAATGCACTCATCAAGACAAGGAGTTACATGAAATCAAATAGAAAACCACCATCAAGCCAGGTAGTCACCTAAAGGCAAATTGAAGTGATTGCACACTATGGGAAGTGCACTTCACCAGCCAGCCTATTACACTAAAGGAAAATAAAAGCAATGCTCCCAGTAAACAAGACAACATAAATTGAAAATGTTTCCCCGCAGGACCAACAGTCACAAGAAGTAAAGAAACAGAACGAAGTCAGAGGCACTCCAGGAATCCAGGAGAGTGGTCTGGTGGACTGTTCATGAAGGCTGAACCTGGTTCCCCAGAACGAAATTCGGCAGCTCTGGCGTAGTGCCACATCCCCCAATGAACACCATACTATCCCACTGAGACACCCACACTGCCTTCAGCTACGCCTACAACCCAGTTGTGCCCTGCTACATATACCTGGATGCGGCTCAATTCAAATTATGCACAAGAGTGATATGCTGCCTGGAAAAAAAGTACCTTCCTGGAAAAAGCAAACCCTCATATGGATGCAAGTTTAAGTAAAGAATATGAAATGTAAGTAGAAAGGACTGCGAATGCAGACAGCACTGCCGAGGAGACCATAAAAAAAAATGTCAGATGCTCTTCGGTAGCTTCCAAACTTGACGCCCGGTGCTTAAGGGACAAACAAACAATACCAACTGAACACATCTTACAACATTCCACTTTCCAACGCAGCGGGTGCTTCCTAGGGAATGGGTGGTTTACTTTCACAGCAGTGCATGCCTCTTAAACATTTAGCACATATTATGCCAGAGTGTATTTCCATAGCGAAGTACTCAAAAACATGGTTTAAAGCGGGGAGATGGTTAAACGTTGCCATACCCAGTCGCCCCCACATCACGAGAATTAGGGATATCTTTGCTTTCCTCATGATATAGCGTGTAAAATAAATTCTTTAAACAATCACATCTTATAAGCCCAGATTTTACGACTACAAATGTTTCCACACATCCAAAATAGTTTATGCTGACATTTTTGCCCATTTGCCCATATTAACTATATAAACGGTATATAAAGATTTAACATACGACTTCTGTTAGCCCCTGTCTCATGTCTGCCGTCTTCAATCAGATTTGGTTTTTTTAGCCAACAAAACGTTACCTGCTGGGATTTGTTTGCCCATATGAAAAACGGTAGAAACTAAACTCCAACCCCCAGAATGCAACGCGCATCTGGCTAAAAATACAGAAATGCTCGAACGTGTCACGCAAGACATGCTGTCTGCTGCGGAACAGACGTCTCTCAAGGCATTTGACTGTTGGTTTATCTCAGTGAAAACGGCACCCGGAGGCTCGGGAGAGTACCTCGCTGCTCACTTGTGCCTCAAAGCGTCTCACTTAACATTAACGAGAAGGGCGTGAACTCTCCGCTTCCTTCAAGAACGGAGCTGAGAGGAGTTGAGGTGGGTCTCCAGCACATGCTGGCGCTGAGAAAGATCATACTGGTTAACAGTTTCAGCTTCCTGTGAGACAAATTCTCAATAAATGACAGCTGTTATCAGAGGAAGGTGGAAGGAGAGGTGCTTGCGGCCTGTCACTAGAACGGATCGATTTATTGCTTTGGAAATAAACAAATCAGACCATTTATGAGAGGAACATTAGTACAGTTGGCAAGACAGTTGATACTGCGAATAGTCTTTCCATCTCAAAGGCAGGCCAAATGAAAGGTTCAGCGTGTGTCCTTATGACATTCCACACGCACCACGGTAAGAAGCCCCAGCTCAGTGCATCATGGAAGTTAAAGCACCTGCAAGGAAAAACATTCGCTAATCACCAAGACAGGCTACAGACGTTATCATTTGGACCTTTACTGACCATGCTAATGTAGAAAGCATATTTGCTTAACTTCCGAACAAACTCCTGACTGAGCACGGCTCACGATAGAAGAGAGTGTGGGGTCTTGCCACCTACCGGCTTTGCAGGGATCCTTGTAGTCCAGATTCTCCACTCCATCCTCCTCGAGCAGGTTTTCCAGCGCCGGGTGCTGCTCCAGCCCTAGCCCCAGGTGCAAGGGCACGAGGGCGGCGAGCAGCAGGACCAAGAGCGCCCGGACAGCGCAGGGGGGTGCAACCCGGCTCATGGTCCAGGGCGCCGGGTGATAAGCGGAGTGTCCAGAAAGAGAAGCGGGCTTGGACGGGTGCGAACAGTGCAGGACCGGGGTCAGGCAGGGGGCTGTCGCTCTAGGAAGAGCCCACATCCTCGCCACTGCCATGGGGGCCATTATCCTGACCGCTTGAGTGGGTGAGTGGGTGAGTGGGTGAGTGGGTGGGTGAGTGGGTGAGTGGGTGAGTGGGTGAGTGGGTGAGTGGGTGAGTGGGTGAGTGGGTGAGTGGGTGAGTGGGTGAGTGGGTGAGTGGGTGGGTGGGTGGGTGGGTGAGTGGGTGAGTGGGTGGGTGGGTGAGTGGGTGGGTGGGTGAGTGGGTGGGTGGGTGGGTGAGTGGGTGGGTGGGTGGGTGAGTGGGTGGGTGGGTGAGTGGGTGGGTGAGTGGGTGAGTGGGTGGGTGAGTGGGTGGGTGAGTGGGTGGGTGGGTGAGTGGGTGGGTGAGTGGGTGGGTGGGTGGGTGAGTGGGTGAGTGGGTGGGTGGGTGGGTGAGTGGGTGGGTGGGTGGGTGAGTGGGTGGGTGGGGAATGCCGGGCCACGCGCGGCATCCAATGGGATGCTGCGCCGGTGGACCAGCCAATCCTGGTGCTGCATGCAGCGCCAGGATTGGCTAGGGGGGCACATTTGCTGCTCGCCCTGTCGCCCTTAGGAAACCCGGCTGTGGCAGGCGAACAGCACGGTGAAGCACCCCTGGGTCCCACTGGGGAACTTACAGTGCGCATGCTTGAGAAAGTTGACAACTTTCACAAGCATGCGCACTGTAAGTTCCCCAGCGGGACTGCGCACTACGGTCTGCTGCAGCCAGAGTGTGTGGACTGTCACTCAAGCTGCAGCAGGCCACCCCCCCTGCGCAATTCAGCACA
Organism: Lissotriton helveticus; assembly: GCF_964261635.1. Lineage (NCBI taxonomy): Eukaryota > Metazoa > Chordata > Amphibia > Caudata > Salamandridae > Lissotriton > Lissotriton helveticus. Next base: position 970,937,909 of record NC_136071.1, on the reverse strand, counting down.
ATGTTTTATTTAGAGTCTAGATTGGATACGGCCGGCGGCCGCGATGCGGGTCCATGGTGGCTGGTGAGGCTACGCCCCTACGCCCCAATGGACGCACCACGGCTATAATGTTGTACATTTGTATGGTGTGTTGGTAAAATCAATACTCTGGCGAACCAGCTAAAGCTGTGTCAAACTCCAGACGTAAAAGCGATTGACCGTTTTTCTCAGTAGTCCCCATTTTCAAATTGGGACTGGAAAAAGTGGCATACATGATATGGAGCGAGGGTGCAAAAAGTAACCCAGTGCCATGAGACAATGGCATCCCCTCGAGCAGCAGTTCAGAAAGGAGGAGTGACTATGACTGGAACGCCAGAACTGATTGAAAGTCACCCGAATGACGTGGAGGCAGTACACCGTTATCAGTGCGAGATTCAAAACCAATGAGTTGACCAATGGATGGGGGGGGTATACTACAACAAAGTGGCGGCGACCTGAAAAGAGGGGGCAGGTGGGGATAGCAAGAGGACAGATTTATCCCACTTCACAGCCTCCCCCCTGCCCTGACGGCGGTTGCTTGTATATTTGTCCCTTCACGGCTCCCGTCCTCAGATTAGATTTCTCCTTTCTCATTGCCAGCCTTAATAGACCCTTCAGCCCTCATCGCAGCCTCAGATACTATCTGACCCGTATAATTAATTAGCTATAGCCCAAATATTATAGATTATTAAAAATAGCATAACTAATAGTGTAATATCTCAAGCTGTCGACTTTAATAGGCAAGGAGGGAAGGGGGGGGGTCTGTCCCCTCCCCCCTGTGGCCCCAAGACTCATGATAGATGCAGTTTGCAACTGAAACAAAACAGCGTTTGCGCTCTTATGGGAAAACTGTGCCACCTCTGTTTTGGAGAGCGGCCTCTAGTTCCACACCACCTAAAAAACCCTCCCAGATTCATTATTGGAATAACCCTCTCTGCAGGTGTCACGGGCTGACGGCTGCACGTTTCGTTTGCTTTAATTTAATGTCGCCCCTGATCTCAACTAGAAACAGGGGCAGTGCCAACAGCAATTGCTGTCTCGAAGGTTTTAAGTTGTAAACATTCTTACCCGTGAGAACTAATTGGTATGTGTTATGGCAGCACAAAAGTGTTGTCACATGCCACAAGCTTTTGCTCAAGTGACACCATTGACATGATAAAAGCAAATATAAAATGAATCGAATTGCAGTAAACCCTAACGCAATTTACGACAGCTGCAGTATGGCGCTCCTGCGTGTCCAGCTCCTCTCCGCCCACTGATTGCTGGTCCTTGTAGTTTGAATTTCCGCATTATAAATCGGAGACTGCAAGTGCGGGGCCCAGACTGCAGATCAAGAAAATGGCACGCGAGACAACAAATGCAAAGTCGGTGAGTGAGAGAATGAGGGAAATGCCCAACCTGTAGTACATAAAAAGGCAGGGAACAAGTGAGTGAAAAAAATCAGACTCAGTTTGCGAGCACTTACATAATGCATCCATCTGTGATTCACGACAATGTGTTCTCTGTTATTAAAGAGGAATGCATGACAATTGTATTATTATTTTTTTAGAAATTAAGCCCTTTTTTTTAGGTTCTTAGCTCTGAGGTGGTAGTGGCGTGGATTCTATCCCTGCTTCATGCTAGACCGCACTGTGTGAACTTGGGCAATCGCGCTGCGTGCACATGTTCCATCTGTGCAGAAGATGGTGAGAGACAGCGTGCATTTCACCGAGTTGTGTAGTGCATGCAGAAAGCATTGCCGTGCAGGTTATAGAAGACGACTACAATATCAATAAGGACTATAAGTTGTAGTAACATTTTGTCCTTATTGTTGTATAATAATCCTCAATTTTATTACCGAAAGAAAAAACTAATTTTAAAGAGGAAAGTTTCAGAATCGGACCCTGTAGTTTACAGTTAGGGCAGAGGGCAAACTCCTTCGCTGCAGGGGCATAGACGCTGGCATAGACGTCAATGTACGGACACAGTACTCACCCAGGGTCGAACTGGCATTTATCAGGTAGTGCCTGGCGAGTCCCAGCAGAGCCCCAGAAAGAGGATCATCTGACTTCAGCAGCAGCATCGCGCAATGGCCAATCACTGCATGACTACATGAAGTCACACACAGTGATTGGCCATTATGCAGTGCGGCTCACCACCCAAGCGCGGCATCCAATAATGGATTGCCCTGCCCTGCTGCGCCGTGACCGGCCAATCCTGGCGCTGCATGCAGCGCCAGGATTGGCTAGGGGGGCACACTGCTGCTCGCCCTGTGTCGCCCGGTTCAACCAGCACCCCCCTGGTCACTCGCTATGGGGGAACGTGACTGCGCATGCTTGGGCAAGTTGCAGCCCCAAGCTTCACTTGCGCGTTTCCTATCATTAACACGGATTACCTTGGCTGTCTGCTGTCACTCAAGATGCAGACCAGCCCCCCTGCGCAGCGCACTCCCAGATACGTCGGGTGCTGCCCGGATTCCCATCGGCGCTCGGCGCTTACATTTTATTCGTGTGTCAGTGTTTATTTTTCTTAATTTTTCTTGCAGCCGCGGGTCCTGGGGCTAGTGGGGCTACGACCCTACGCCCCAATGGACGCACTGCGGCTGGAGGTCGGGCCACGCAACAGGCACTGAAATTGAGAGGCCAGAAACAGAAGGAGGTCTAAATAGAAAGTTGATTCAGTGGTGCAGGAAGAGACTAACCTAAACGAGACACGCTGTCAGAGCACGGAAGCACCACCTCCGAACACTGTCCTTCTAACACAGATCCTGGGACAATAACAATGGCGCTGGCAGATTTCTTGAAATAACACAGTGTCTGTTTTGCGCGTTGTGCATGCAGCAGGGGAAGGGGAGCATATTTAAGTGACAGCACTGTGCATGGGGCGCTTTATATATATAAAACAATTACTTTATGGTAAATACAGCGAGACGCATACACAGAAAGCAGTCGCTCGCCATGAAACTGAAAGTGCCCATACACAAAAGGTGAAGAAAAAAAAGTGCTTACCCAGTAATTAAAAGACTGTGTACTGCTGCAAATAAAGGATCCAGTCCGGGTGGGCGGGGCCAAAAGAAGACAGGGCGGTTACAAGGAGGGACTAAAAAGCCTCACTGACAATGGAAAGCCAGGTTTAGCAGGCATGAAGACGCAAGCCAATGGAAAGAAGGGGCGGAGCCTAGACTCCACTTCTAAAATTGGCTTGATTACAAGAAGCCTCGCCTAAAGGCGAGACCTAAAAAGGCAGCAACTCTGGGACTTGTGAGAGCTTCATTGGTTTCAAAACTATCTTACACCTTGCTTAAAAAGGTAAGAATGTAATCTGTGGAAAGTATTTATCTTCCATCATCCATCATCTGGTTGCAGATTTAGGTATGATACTGCAGTTTGTAAACAGTAAACGTTCCATTTTTTATGGTAATTCAATCTCAGTTGTTTACAGCAGATGCAGAGAGGTAGGTTGGTCTTACATGTTACGTGAATTCTGTTATAGGTCTGCAAACCTATCATGGAGTGAGGCGTGTTGGCTCTTTCTTCTAAATACATCCCACTATCATTAGGTGTGGAAAATTGATACAGCTAGTAATTAATTGGCTCAATCTAGCACACTCAAATATCCCAGCCATGGCCTTTGGTGGGGGTGCACTGACATTCTGTTCTAGCGCAGAAAACTAGGGCTTTTGCAGCACACCACTTATCATTGTTCAGTCTTGATTATGTATATCACACCTTTGGGTATGAGTAACTCCCTACTACTGTTAGAGACAATTCAACAATAGTGATCAGAACGAGAATCCAGAAAGATCAGTCTTCTTGCTGTTCAGTAGCCTTTATTAGTATTACAAAGATGTATAAAAAACTCCCAGCACACGATTTGCAGACACGTGTTTCGTCTCTTTCAAAGACTTTTTCAAGGCATGGATGTTGAAATCAAGAACCAGGACTGTATATGGACCAAGCCCGGTCCCGCGTGAGAGTATAAAAGTCGGAATTGGCAATCTGCCAATATGCGCTCCCGAGTCAATTCCAATTCACCTTCTAAGAACGAGCACAGTCTTAATATCCGTCAGTTCTGCCCCGGTAATATAATAAATTCCAAAGCTCGGTACGGGCAACTAATTGGCCGCTTGGCTCATTCGCCTCCACTAAGAGTGAAATATATATGTTCTTGTCCTGCAATGTATAGTCGAATCTTCTAAGCACACCAACTATCCATTGTTGGCAGCTATAAACGGAACCTTTTACTGGTGTTACTGCTCCAAAACGAGCTGTCACCATTAAATATATCGGAATCGTCCTCCTCTCCTAGTCTACGAGGACTGTACTGGTGTTAGCCACGCACCGCTTTCACATTCAGTTCTCACCACACTGATTTGTAAAACTTTCCATTAAGCGATCACACATCTTCACCTCCGGTGACAAATGCTATGTATATGAACAATGGCATGGTAGCTTTAAACACAGAAAGGACAAAAAAGTTAAATGATCTTATGAACAAAACAAAGGAACTTGTCCGTGAAGTTGTTTTGGATTAGTTAGTGTTGTTTCAAAGGTGTGTTTTATATTACATTTGTGAACAACAGGATTTCCAAGATTCTAAATTGTAGTTTCTGTTATAGAAGTTTTAGTCTTCCTTTATAAACCTGGATTGGTGTGTTAAATAATGAAAAAAATGAAATGAAAAACATTTAGCGGTCTGATTACAGGCTTGGGGGTAAATTAAGATGCCTGTGGGAAAAAAAAGTTTGTGCAGGGATCAGACTTTTGCGCTGGGGGATACTTAGCACCCCTCAAATGATCCCCGCAACCCACACCGTAACTCGTTACAATTCACCCACCACACCCACTGTGTTCCCGACAGATTCCGGCAGGTCAAACCTGCTGAAATTTATGATGGGGAAAAGACCCTGAAAAAAAGACCAAACTTGTGGATTTAAGTGTGCCAAATAGCAATTCAGCATGTTGGCTCATTTTGAACCAGCAAATACCTGACTTTGAGCCAATGGTGTTTTTAAAGTGTATTAAATACTCCAATACACAACTTGTAATCATAGCCTATGGAGATAATGGGAGGAAGCAGCACGGAGGGTGAAGTTAGGGAGGAGAAGAAAAGGGTGAGAGAGAAGGAAGGCATGGGTGTTAGGGAAGCAACAAGGAGGTTGGGTGGTGTGGAGACAACAGGTGAGAGGAACGTGGAGCGGGTGGGTGTGAGTGCAGCACGGAGAGGGCAGGGAGAAGCACACTGGCAACAGACAGCAACACAGAAGAGAACTACATGAGGGAAACAGCTGAAAAGCATATGCGCTTCCATAGAGTGCTTTACCCAAATAAAACAAGCATTGGTAATGCATCGGTTTCGCATATGTGATGAATAAGAAGTTGTTTTTGTCAATCACCGCCCGGGGCAAAGGAAGGAGCTCCCTTACAAGTATCACGAGAGTGGAGGTGAAACCTAATAAGCACAGCGCATGCAAAGTGTAAAGCGTTGTGACACTGGTTGGAGGTGAAAATATATGTTTTTTTCCTTTCCGACCCCTGCAGATCAGGCCTCCTTATTTTACAGATTATGCGGATATTTGGTGAAACCTCCGGATTATATATGATCAATAAATCCCCTTTGTGGCCGCTGTGCGGGCTCGAGTCCGATTATAGCTGGGCTTCTGATCTCTCCCATACCCGTGAAGGTCTGAAATACTTGGAGGTTTTTGTGACGGACAGACAAGAAATATCCAGATCCAGAAATATTGATACAGTCTTCGCCAGGGTTAAAAAGGAACTCAAGCCATGGGCGGGTTTACCCCAATCTCTTTACGGCCACTCAGCTATCTTTAAAATGATTTCTCTCCCCCGGCTCCTCTATCAACTACATAATCACCACTATCTTATGCCCTAGCTCCGCTTCAGGCATCTGAATGCTATGCTTAATGAGTTCCTTTGGGGGGCGGCTCGATTAGAATAGCACTTCGGACTTGTTTTCTCTCTACCTACTGTAGGGGCATTGTAACAGCCGATATCCAGTCGTACTATGCCGCTTCCAATTTGCAGGTGCTCAACGACTGGTGGTATTTTCCCCAGTGAGAGCGGGCGTATGTGCTAGAGCGACGGCTCCTAGGTGACGCATCGCTTTCTAAATATTTATATAAAGGGCTAGCATTCAGGATTTTCCTCCGGTGACCAAGGTGGTCATACTATGATGGCGCCAGTCGCTCTGTCGCATTGGTTTGCTGAATCGTCTGACCGGCGCTGCTCCGCTCTGGTGTAATCGTCTTCTTTCCCAGGTGCAGCAACTACAGAGGTTACGGGGATGGGACCAAATTTGCATTTCCACCTTGGCGGATGTTTTCCAGGGCACAAGCCTCAAATCCTTTTCTGATCTTCAAAATGAATATTCCATCCCACATTCTCAGTGTTACAGATATCTCCAGTTTCGTCATGACATCGCTCCCTATCTTAAGGAGATATACGCCCTCCCTGAATTCAACACATTAGAGGGCAAGTTCCTCATGGGCGACCTGTTAGACCACAAAATCTCTAAAGTATACCAAACATTGGTCACTCACAGTGCGTCAACATTATAGTCCCTTAGGGAAGCTTGAACAGCTGTTGGTCCTCTAGACAATGATGATTGGAGGGAGGCACTGGAGTCCCCCCGAGGGGCTGCCATCTCTTCAAGGTTGCGATTTATATATTTTACATTTCTGCACAGAATATATTTCACCCAATCGCGACTTTAAAGAGCAGGTCTTATTGCCTCCCCACAGGGCCTTTGTTGCGGAATGGAGGGAGCTACTTTTAATCATACAATATGGTCCTGCCCGGTTCTGGATGCATTTTGGAAGGGTATAGCACAGCTGTTTTGCTGAAGTGCTGGGATGGTCTATACCAATTACATCACACCTAGCACTCCTACACATAGCAGAAGACATTGGGGGCAACAGATATAAACAACATCTGTTGTTTCTTGGCCTCACTAACGCCAAACGGGAAATAGCCGTCTTTGGAAAGCACCCACCCCACCTTCACGCATTGTATGTGTCATGATTCCCGAGTCCGCGAATCTACGCAAGTCGCGGTTGGCAAGCCGAGACACGACAACAGCGTCTCACCGAGACTACAATTCCCGGCATGCCTGGAAGCACGTTGCGTATATGACGGCTGTTATGCACAACGCGGAAGTAAATAGCGGCCCGAGAGCCGCTGCCCACGCCGATTATTCGTTTGAGGAGGAGAAGCCGAGGGTTGGTAAGAAGCAGTACCGGTAAGCTACTTCTATGTGCCTTCTTGGAAACCGTCAAAGCCCCGTTCTGGATTGGGTACTTTGTCACTTTGGTTCGAGCAGAGCCTCTGGGTTTACGAACCCTACCGAACTTTGGGGCATGATTTAGTTTGCCTTTTTCTTGCTGACTCCCTGTTGGAAGAGACGTGGTATTTTCGTCTCGTTGCAGGGAGAATCCAAAGCCAAGACTTTTGGGGTATAGAACTTCATTATCCAAAAGTCGGTGCTCTACTTACGCTCAGCCTCATTTCTATTAAGTACTATTGCATGGATGTCTAAGAGGTATTAGACGTCTGTGGACCTTGTAACTTTACGATTCATCTGAATCAGTTAACCTGTTCGGCTATTGAAACCGTTCGAGACACCTTCACCTTGTTTTGTGCCTTATTTCATCCATACACAGGAGAATACGAGATAGGGGGTTCACGCCAGATGGAGTGTTGAGCCTACAGGAATGAACACGTACAGTGTTTGGTATGCAATGAGAATTGTGTGTATGTAATGTTCCGCCTAGCTAGGACTGTGAATGTTAAAGCCATTAATTGTGTCTTCCTCAGCAGTTGGTTACAACACCCTGGCATCGCCCCGAGTCTCTTCTCCTAGATCACAGGTCCGACATATTTTCCTTTACAGGTAGGGGTGACACTGTTGTATATTAAGAAGATAGAAGGTGGTAGATGTAAGTTTAAGAGGGAGTGGGGGGGCTCATTCTAACTGGCTGTCGTTCTCGTTTCAGATCTCCCTCCCTGCTGTCTCCTTCCTTTCCCTCCCCTGCGGGACTGTCCTAGTCGCCTGTGTTTTATACTTCGGGGGGAGTCGAGTAGGGGAGGTTATAGGTTACTCAGCACAGCCCCGAAGAGTATGAGAAGATGGAGCCTGACAGTATGGAAGCGAGGAGTAGATTTCTGTAAGGGAATGGAGGAGCAGGTCTTTAAAGCCCATGGGTGCCCGCAGAAACATATATGTATATGGCAACGCTGGGCAGATTACAGGGGAATCATTTTGACACGGTCATCTTCACCCTCATTCCCAACATAAAAGGTTTGCCCCACAATCTAAACCTATGTTAATATACTGCTATTATGTGTCAGTCGAATATAGACCAGATACTTTGTTTTTGGTTTCCTTGACATGTAACAGAGACAATTCATAAAGGTTCTATAATGCCGCAGTTATTGTATTCTATTTAATTTTGTTCTGTTTTCTGTATTTGAATTGTTTATATATCATACATATTGTGGCTCATGATGCTCAATATCATTTCGTATATTGTATAATTACATAATTGTCGGTGCTTATGTGGACAAAGAAAATGCCAATAAAGTTTGTTCTTATAAAAAAAATATGCTACACCCAATAGAAATGGAGGAAAATTAAGTGGAACACACAGGAACCAATGAGAAGTCACTAAAGAGAGGAGGTGGGATGTATGCCCCTTTTAAGTTAATCTTAAAAACAATATATTCCTCAAACACAGCACAAGCGCTGTGCAGGCGAAACCTAACAAAAGTAGTGCTTGAAAAGCAAGCAGTGGAAGCATAAAATCCAGCCAATCATAAGAGATTGTAAAGAAACTATGCTCCATGGGAGGGACAAATACAAGATTGACAAGCTGTAACACTAATAAGAAACAGGCAAATGAGAGCAATAAGAAAGCCATCAAATGGTAAACAATGGGTGGGCTGAATGTTTTTGGTAAGCCACCACTGCCTTGCAACAGACAGCGCATGCTCTGTTGAGTAGGATACACCGAAAAAAAAGATAATGGCTCACCCTTTTACCTTATGTACAAAAGCATTAGCAAAATCAGAATTTAAGAAGTACTATCTAAGGTTATAGACTAAACAACGAATTTTCACTGAGCTTATTAAAATACAATGCTACTCTTTTAGATGTGTTTTTTTTCCATAAAAAGAATTTTAAATGACGACTGGAAAACAGACTTCACGTAGCTTCCCCGGTGAACATTATTTGCACAAAGTATTCATTTTGATTGATTATTTTACAGTGAAATTAAAAATTAGATAAAGTAAGCAATCCATTATGTCAACCTCTGAGTTTAAAAGCAGCCAGGAATGTAACTGTCCAAATCAAAAATTGGGACATGCACAAATCTACTTATCTTTTTCAGACAAACATATAAAATACAACAATTGTCCTTCTAATGAGCGAAACACAGTACAGTTGTGTGTCACTGTCACTAGTGGTGTGCCTAGATACTGGCACACTCAGAGGACATTTTACACACCCTTTCTTTCCTTGCTTCCCATCAAATGTGGTCAGGCCTCGAAAAATCTATTTGCCCACTCAATATGGAGGGTCAGATTTGATCAGGTCGACCTATATTTAGGAACTACACACTCATTCTGGCTAATTGACAAAGAGCAGGTGTTCTGTTCAGTCAGAAAGTGAAGGAGCAATAAATATGCCTTTAAATTTTGTTTTCATCTTGTCACAGTTGCTCTCTCTTCAGAGTAAGAAGTCAGTTTAAAATTACTTTTCCTTCTCTGACTGCAGAGTTCCAGGATTTTGTAAAGTGAACCATATGATCTGCTGTACAAAGTGTGAAATGAAAGGCCATTTTTCCTAAAACAACACACTTAAATAGATAATAAGTCAACTGTACGGACATTTCAAAATATATTTCAGTAATTGTGCAAGCCCATTTTTGTACTTGTGTGTGATGAAAAAATATTTTAATAGGATAAAAAACAAATCGGAACACTTTACTTGGTGGTGTGCAAATGATAAACATGTTTTCTGAAACCAAATTTTCACAGATTATTGCTAATACACGATATAGTTTTATCAGTAAAGCTGCAAGGTAGTAGGAAGGTTTATGGCCATTTCCTGGAAATGTACTGTCTATAAATGTGTACCCTCTATGTGGGCTAGATTCTAATTACACATTGAGTAAATGTTTAGTCTAAATAATCAAACAAAAGAGTTTTGTTGTGTACAGCAGAAATGCTGAACTCACATATTTGAAGGTGCACTCCTATGTGAGAATTAAGAAAAAGGTGGCTCTGTAAAATAATACTTGCCAATGTTCACACAATTTGAGACCAGTTTACGGGTCAAGTCCAATACAGTTAGGTCAAGTAGATTATTGAAGCTACTCGACCTGCAGCTTAGTAAAATGTTTATGATTTGAGGCATGGTAGTACATGGAGTCATAGCTGTACAACTGACATAAAACCACACCTAGCATCTTTGATCGGCCAATGATGACAGTGCATCCAAACCTGCAGGGAACATTTTTTCCACAAGCTTGACAAAGAACACGAACAATGACTGGATTTGCAGAGATGGAAGAACTATTCATATGTGCCAAGTTTAGAAAGTTTAAATTATAGACACTGTGGCAAGATGCAAGGCACTCTTAATATCCAATCTTGCAATATAAACGACACAATGGTTTTAAATCTGAAACTTTACTCGCTTTTCTAAAATACGCTCCTCTTGCAGTCGCAAAAGAATAAAAATCTGACAAAATATACTGGAATAGAACAAATGTGCTCTTATATGTGTTAGTTGGCAATTCATGTAACCGGAACTTTAACAATAAAAAAAATCATAATCTACCTACATATTTCGAAAGACGTCGTGAGCAAGTAGGGGATCCTTATTTTAAAAAACCTATTACTCATAGTAGCATTCTTAAGAAGCGACTTGGTTCACCCATTTTACTCCATCACTGGTCTCCCAGTCGCCTATTGACAATTCAAAAAGTGTAATATGTATTAAACAGTAATGTAGATTAGGCACTACTTTGATTAAAGTAATGCAAACAATAACAAAGAGAAACATTTTATGTGGTAAGTAAATTAGGCGAATAAAGGGAGTCCTGTCTACAAAGAAGTCAAAAATTGGCAATACTGTGCATTTATTGTAGGTTCCGACCTGTCAGGGGAAAGGTCAGAACATACTCCTTTATCTACCAGACAATTATGTGGAGCACCGTGCAAACAAACACTAACCACCTATCAAAGTGCACTCGGGAATTTGGAATAAACAATAAAGCGTACAAGCGTAAATCTCATTAAAGCTAAGCGAAGTTTATGAGTGTGCATGGCAAAATGCCAATATTTGTAGTTTTCCCAACTATTTCTCGTTGTTTCATTAGCCTCACTACTTTTTACCAGCTGCGCTTTACAATTTACAGAAAATTAATAATCTCATTATGTGTGTACCTCCCCCTCCTCTATAGTTTTACCAACATGTGATATTAAAAAAAAGACACTAAATATCATAGTTCTTCGCCAGTGAAAACCGCACCGCTCTGTTTTGCGGATACTGACAGACCAATATTTATATTTTCAATCTTCTGATCTACATCAACAGTTGTCATGATCACTTTAAACCTAGACTTGGCAGAGGGGCTTGCTGCCAAAAATAAGGTCACGTCACAGTAAGGGCAGGCGACAATCACTGCAGCAGCTCCTTGGTAGCAAGTGAGAATGTTAATAACAACACAACAGAAAGGCACCTGCACTGCCTAGGCTAGGGCAACGTGCCTACTTCAGGGTGACATCCCTGGCACACACTGCTTCTCCGCAGCGGGACGTGGCTCTCCCCAGAACCCGCTCCTTACCTTAGCTTTTCCAGCCTCCAGTTTTTTCTGTCGCTCCTCGTCCTCCATAGCCCCTGCGGAGGAGAGATAAAGTGCAGGATGTTAGCTGGTTCAGCCTGTCAGCGCTGAGCTCCGCAGCTCGGCGTACCGCTCGCTGCAGCCACTGCGGCGAGCAGTTTCATGGCTCTGCAGGAGCGGCCATGATACTCCACGTAAACACAGGCACGGCCGGGGAAAGTGACGTCAGGGCCGCTCCGGCAGCCTGACAGCTCTGGAGGGGTAGTACTTCTTCTATGTCTATGGCAGGGGGTCGCTAGTGTTAAAGCCACAGACATGGAAGAAGGCTATTGAATTGATTACACTCCAGACAAATAGTTGCAGCACCGCAGGACATTTTTTGTGCAAGAGAAATATAGCTAGCTATAAGCTAACTAGCATTCTAAAGTAGAGTAATGCTCCACCATGAATGAACTGAGACGTTTTGAACCTGGTGGAAAATTCAGTCACCGCTTGCAAATACTTAGTATTTGATTAGGTTGTCACATGTCGGGATTTAGACATTTGAAAAAGATTTAAGGGGATTCTACAAAGGCATTTGCACGAGTAAACTACACCATTCATTAACCTGACCTGCGTGTACTGTATGAAATGTGTGACGGAGGCGTCTGTGGGAGCAGGACATATTCTGTTCATATTTCTAGTAGATTATTGTTGTTACCTGCAAATATTTTTGGGTTACAAGTACGATGGGACATGAAGGTGGAAATTGCTTGTGCAAGCCTTTGTCAATGTTCTAACGCACATTAGGAAGGGTTCCCTAAGCAAGCGCCGGGAAACCCACTGCGGGTAGCTGTGCGCTATATAAGCTCAACTACATTTACATTTACATTACATGACCCTAATCCATCCTTTAACACCTGGACATCACTTTCAATACTCATGTGCAATTTCCAAATTCATGATGTACACATGACCTTTGTACAGTTCGTGAGCATAGGATGTGCATATGCAGAAATACCAGCGCCTCCACTTGCCAAGCACCCACTTTTTTGAGACCTGCACAACTTTTCACAAGGACCAATTAAGGGATCAAAAATGTATTTTCAGCAATAAAGGTTATGTTTAAAATTTAGACTTCACCCTTACACGCCACAGAAATGCATTCATATACGTAAATTTGGCATTATATTCACGGTGTGCCTTAACTTCATTAACATGTGTGAAGCATTTAAATGTATTAATGAAATGTATTCACTGTAGAGACTGTTCAGTTTAAACGTTAAATCATATATTCTTTATTCACGTTTTTACACTTAAACTTCAAGTTATAATTTTGATTTGCATATATACTGGATTGAGTGGTAATCCCAAAAAAAAACTTTAACTACATTCAGCGATTCCCGGTTCTTATTGCGGGGTCACATTGGCTTCACAAGTTAGAAATGTATTGTTGATGCCTTTTCCCTTTCAATGCTTCACGTCAGCGAATAAAGTTCCATATGACCAATGGGGAAAAATCTTTAAAGACTTGACTAAGAGATTACGTTGTAAGGCCAAGTGCTCTTTCAGTAGTAATACGAGAAACCAATATCACTAATAACACAGCTAAACATCCAGCATGAATCAATGCCACCAGGGTATTGAATCCCTACCAGCATATACCCCAATAACTGCTCTATATGAATTCCAGTTATGCATACAGTATTTGCACTCTTTGGATTAACCTAGCTTCTTGGCAGCTTCTTGGCATCTGGTTGCCACCTAGTTAGTCACAACCTGTCTCTACATGTCCCAGTGTCCTTCCTACCACACTGCACCACACTGTCTCTTTTATAATAACTTTTTGCAACTCTGTTTGCAGCCCCACTGTCAATTACCAAAACTCATCATTTTGGGCAATGTGAATGCTTTGCTTGAGAAACAAGATCCATCATCACAAAAGTGCTCATTTCCAGGCTTTGAAAATTTAAACTCACACAACTCATCACTTATTCAACACTCTTAGTAGGTCACACTAGATACCGCACCGAAATGGCTAGTGACGTACTTACTTCTGTTAAACCTTCTTCTTCTAGCATGAAATCTAAACAGGTGAAAGCGACCCTCCATCACCTATGACATCATTCTCACAATCCTGTTTTGAACACTATCCTTGATGAGGTGAGCGGTCTCAAACCTTATATGTGTGCTACTAATGAAAAACTTCAACAAATAGATGGATCGTTATGGAGGGTAAAATGTTTGAAATGGAGCATCGTGTTAGCAGTCTCCAAGATGTGGGCACAAACATTCATTTCTTGTACAAGAAATCCAACAACTTAAACTGCATACTGAGGACCTTGAAAACAGAACTAGGCAGTATAATCTTCGCCTATATGGATTAGCAGAGAAACTTGAGGGGCCTGACCTGCTTGTTTTCATCAAGATGTTTCTACCTGACCTTCTCAGTTTTCTGAATACTCCTCCTCTTAACATTCAGCAGGCACACCATCTTGTTTGTCTTCAACCTCATTCTTCTAGAGCCAGAGGTATCATCATGCTACTTTTGGAATCCACAGACCTTTTAAGTGTCTTGAAAGCAGCTAAAGAAAACTGTGCCTCTTTTGGTCTGTCCACAATATTTTTTATCTCTCACGACCTCTCTATTGCAACAAACATCAGAAGAAGAGAGTTCCTTGCCCTGCGACCTCAAATGAGACAATTGCATATTCGTTATGGCATTTTACAACCCTGTCTATGCAAAATTTCTCATGAAGGCACTTCACGCTCCTTTGATGAGCCTGTTAAATTAAAAACATTTCTTCAAAATATTTAATCTCATAATATGGATACTGTTGTTCATCAATCCTAAGAATTTAGATATGTGCTAGCTTTTGTTTTAAGTCTCTCCTGCATTTTGTGTGTAAATGGCTACTTTAAACATACTTTTACTTTTCATCTTCCTGCTGTTGTCCTTGCTCTGGCGCAGAATTTTCAGTCTCTTCTCGTCAGAGCTGGATTTCTATCCTTAATCTGTTTTTTGCTTTCTTTCTTTTTTCTGTCCCGCTCTATCCTCTTTATTTTGTGATTATGTGAGTGCTTACATGTCTTCAATTATTATTGGGCTTGTTATGTTGTTAAGAATAAGCAGTGTCTTTTTCTTTTCCTTCCTCTTCTTTCAGCTTGTCATCCATGTTTCTGTCTCACTACTAGTATTCCCCAATATGTTTAACATTGTCTTGTGGAACATTTGTGGTCTGGGACATCCAGGGAAAAGACAAAAGGTACTCTCTCATCTGTCAAAATGTAATTCATGTGTTACCTTTTTACAGGAAACTCATTGTAATTATGTTGCATTGCTTAAACCCTTCGCCGCGGTGTGAATTTCACTGCGGTGCCAGGGGGGGAGGGGGGGGCGGTAAGCGCATGTCATGAGTCACGGTAGGCATTTGCTCATGACGGAACTCCGCCCACTGATTAATTTGTCTGCACAGGCGGGGAATTAATCGCGCGTGGTCGGAGCGGCAACTATCGAACGGCTCCCGGCCGTCATGAGCACATGACTACAGTGACTCATGACAGCCGGGAGGCGTAATGAGCACGGAACAGGTTAAACTAAAGCAGGCAATGGGTAGGCCAGCTGTTTTTTCTCTAGTTATTAATGATAAGGGTAGTGTTGCCATCCTTTTTCATAAACAACCCTGCCAAGTGTCACGCATCAGGCATTAGACAAACGCATTTCAATGAAGTGGTCCGCATCACCGCACTGAAATACGTAGCCATGCATAATAGGCCTCCTCTGCGCTCTGTAAATCATGCACTAATACTGAAAAACTAAAGCTGGTCTCCCAATCTCGTCTGGAGTGGCAGTGCACGTGGCTGTAGTTGGGATAAACTAGTGACATGCTGCAGGCAGTGGCAATGGCAGGCGCTGCTCACACCATGACCAAGTTGTGCGGCGGTGTTTTAACCAAACACGCAATGGACCCGTCTGACATCTCAGCTGGCCCTTCCACGGACCGTGGCGCCTGCTGGAATTGTTCCTCAGCGCACCAGCCCCTCCCATGTAGCTGCTGCTGCTAAGCCTCACAATCATGCCCGGGTCGGTGTTTGTTACGGCGGATGGCCTTGTAGGGAGATGCGGCCTGTATGAAGAGTCGCGTCGCAAACTAAGTAATTTGTGCCTCGTGAGGCATCTCTCTGCAAAACTATGTGCTTTTATATTGTTTTTCCTTGATGGTAAGGCACACTCAATCGTTGCCGTTATCCAAGCTGCTGAATCCTTGTAAAACACAGGTAGTCGAACAGGCACCACTGAATGCACTAGCAGTGTGTGCAGTGGTGTCTGTTCGACTACCTGTGTTTTACAAGGATTCAGTAGTTTGGAAAACGGCAGCGATTGAGTGCGCTTTGCAGTCAAGGAAAAACGAGGCCCCTGTTAGTGAGCGATGATTAGTTGGCGTGATGGGGCTAAGCAACAGTGACCATTTAAGCCCAGCATCATGTGAAAGCGAAACCCCCCACACAAACCATCTGAACGGCTGTGCCAAGTCCAGAAGCGATTGAGTGCCAAAAACATCAGGTAGGCAGCAAGGAACTTCCTATTAAAACCCTATTCTGTAAACATGACTTTTTTGTGTTGTAAAAAATAAAATGTGTCTGGGCTCTTGTCAGGAGGCCACAGCAGCTTGCACCACCCATTGCCCCTTCCATGCTGCCAATGATAGTAGCAATGCAACTACTGACCATCACACTCCTACAAGTGTGTCAATTCAGGCGCTGAATTATTTGTGTGTCCAAGAGTTTTCATGCACGAATAAAATAGTCAAGATCACTCTTGTGAATAATGGAGTGCTGGAGAAAGATTAGCGTTTTGCTTAGTAACAGTTTTCACGAAAGAACATGAACCATGCATATTCTCAAAACTGTATTTAATGACAATTAGCTGCGAGTTACTGCTTTTTACTAGCTTAGTGCCCATTCATTTCTGGTGCTTTAAAGCAGTTTTAAGATTTTGTAAGAGTTTCTCGTTGCTCAAATGGGTGCGATTTATGATATTTATATGTTGCCCTTGTCTTCATTTCTTGATTTGGCTCCTGAGAAAAGGTCACTCATAGTCGTTGAATGTCGCTCATAATTACAATGAGATTATAAAAATGTCACACATGAGCACTCTGAAACCTTGGCAGCTATGCATAAATTGCTACAGGAGCGGCCCATGCAGGTAAGAGCGGTAGGGTGTTGTGGGAGGGGAATCGACAGACGACAAGGGAAGATTCATTATTTATTTAAGTTTCCCTCATCGTCATCTATCGAGTCTATCCACCCCCACCCCACTGCTCTTACCTGCACGAGCCACTCCTGAATTGCGAAATGTACAAATTTTATCGTCTCAATGTGACAATGATGGACGATGGATATTGGTCAATGCCATAATTCACAGTAAACAGATTTCTTTATTCAATATCTATGGTCCAGTCTAACTTGATCGTGATGTTTGGCATAACATTAAAATAACACTGGTTTCCATAGATAATCCCAACATTATTGTAGCAAGAGATTTTAATCAATGGTTAGACCCCTTTACAGATAAGAAATCTAAGTACAAATGTAATCTTGATAAATCTCATAAGGCATTTAAATCAGTCCTTGTCACTCATCCATTATTGGATGTCTTGAAAACTTGTAACCCTGATACTTGTGAGTTTACATTTTTTTCTAATGTATATCATACCATGTCCAGATCATATTTTAGTTATTAAGTCCTTGCTTCCTTCTATCAAATCCTCAGGAATTGGTTCAATTAATATTTCAGACCATGCTCCTGTTTTATCTTCTTTTGATTTATCCCTTATTAACTCTAAAACGTATCGTTGGAGATTCAACAACTTCCTGCTATAACACTTTTATTACAGAAGCCACTGATTTTATTAATGAGCTTATCCAAATTAACCAATCTATTGAAACTTGTATTCCTAATAATTGGGATGCTTTCAAAGCCTACTTTCAGGCCTACTGTAGCATACTCAGCTAGAAGGAAACTAATTTAAATTCCTAATTCCTTATGTTACTTCCGCAAATTAAAAACTCAAACATACTTACTTCACTTCTAAATATTCCTCTGTTTTACATGAAATGATTACATCCAAGTCTACCTTCAATAAACTGTCACCACTGGTGCATGTAACATCCTACTTAAAGTTAAGTCTTAATTTCACGGAGGTCAAAACAAAGCAGGTAAAATGTTGGCTATTTACTCAAAATTTAAATCTGAGCATACAAATATTGGGCCCATTCGTAATGAACTAACTAACAACATTGTGACCCCGATTCTGATATTTCTAGTATTTCCAAGCCTATTACAAATAATTGATTACAGAAGAAACCAATCCCTCAGAATATGATATAAAGACTTTTTTTAATGGTCTTCACAATCCTCCTTCTATCCCGATAAATTCAAAACTTTAGAAACCAACATAACTCTTCAATGATTGATGCTATCAAATCCCTAAAAAAAGTGAAAGCTCCGGGCCCAGACAGATTTTCTATTCAACTACTTTCCTTCTTTACATCTTTTTCTGACCCCAAATTACTTGAGTTTTTTTTAATTCTTTTCTTTTGCATTTGAAGGCTAGTGTCTCTTTCCTGGAAGTCCTGATTGTTATTATCCCTAAACCAGATAAAGATTACAACCTTTGCAAAAACTATCAACCAATTTCATTATTCAATTATGATAGCAAAAATATATGCCAAAATCCTAGCCTCTCGCCTTGAAAATGTTGTTCCCCTCCTTGTTAAACCTGATCAATCTGGTTTCATTAAGGGCAGACTTGCTGCAGACAATGCCAGAATGTTCTCCAATATTCTTGCATTGGGTAAGAACGATCAGTCTTCTTTAGAGGACCTAACTCTTGATGTTGAAAAAGAATTTAACCACGTTAATTGGCAATTTATGTTTACTACTCTCCATTGGTTTGGTCCTAAATGTATCTAATTCATAAAATTATTATTTTCTGTCCCTTATGCCAGTGTTTTTGTTAATGGGCGATTTTCTCCGTATTTTAATTTACAAGAGGATCCAGGCAAGGTCTCCCCTCTCCACTTTGCTCTTTATTCTTTGTCTAAAACCCTTCCTTGAACACATTCATTTTAACACACTTATCCCCGGGTTTAAATATAATTCTCTCTAAACGAAGTTATCAGCATATGCTGATAATGTTTTAATGTACATGCCTAATCCCCTGTCCTACTTAAGCTCTTTTTTACACGAGATCATCCTATATTCTAGTATCTCTGGTTATAAACTCAACTTTTCCAAAACAAAAATGTTACCATTGAATTCCTTGTGTTATCAGTACATGTCTGCATACACTAACTTTACATGGTGCCCTTTCAGAATTAAACACCTGGGTGTGTGGTTTTCTCCTCCTGATTCCAGCATAATTAGCCATAATTTTTGTGTTTTAAAATGTAAAATACAGAAATTACGTACATCCTGGTCTCCCCTTCATTTATCATGGTGGGGTAGATTAGAGACCCTCAAGATGATGATTGTGCCACATGTCCTTTACACACTTTCTAAGTTACCTTTCAAAATACCCAATTAAAACCTTTCCCAGATTAGTTCTATTTGTATCAAGTTTCTCTTGAATAACAAACACTTCTAATCTAAACCTAAACGTCCAAAGAATGATGGGGGTGTCAGTTTTCCTGATTTTAAGTTATATCCCTCTGCATTTTTAATTCGACAATTTTATGCCTTGATTAATGATTTTCAAGACCCTCCCTTAACACGATGGATTGTATTTGAACATTCCTTACTGAAGGACTTCTCATTTAAAGATGTGGTTTACATGTCTAATTGCACTTTTATAAGAAAAACTGAATTCAAATTATTCCCAGCATAGGTTACTGTGATCGTGGGGTGTAGGCGGACCGGAATAACATGCGTGGAGGCCGTATATAGTGGGCTATCTCTTAGCCGGTTTTATTGTCAATACACAGCTCAAAAAGGGGGGAAGGAAAACAGTGTCCTGAAGCGATGCTTGGCCCGATGTCGAGACGATGGTTCTTCGCGGAGGGAAGGTGCTTGGTCGGAAGTTGTGTTGAGGGCTTCTTCCAGAGGGATTGGTCAGGGGGTCACCGGGATGGCGGCTCCTCGGAGGTATGGGAAGGAGAGAGAAGAAAGAGGGCCGTTAATCCGACTAGCTATACCAAGCTGATGCCGTATACCTTCACCAAGGGGGTGCGGGACTTCGAGCGAACGTGAGGAAGGTAGGGAACGGGCAAGAGGGGGAGAGGAAGAATGGGAGGGCAGAAGGGTGACTGAGTGCCGGGGAAGTGCGGGGCTTTTATATACAACTGTGCCGGTGACTTCAAACGGGTAATATACAGAGTTCTACAGTGCTGGGTGCAAGGTGGGGGTCTGACTACTGTACACGCTAATATTTACACTCTCTGTACAAGGGGAATCTGTACTCACTTGCCCCGCCGCAACTCTCCTGCGAGTTGCGGCCGCTCTCCAGCCTCCTCCACCGGACTCCACCAGTCCTCGGTCCAGACTTTGTCTTCTTCTTCAGCTTCAACGCTCGTCTCCTTAGGTTCTCCGCATGCTGTCTCCTGCCATGAGTCCTCCTGCTTGAACACACTGCTCTCTTCGGTTCCGGCTTTTCCGCACACCGCCTCTGGGTTGGGGGAGGGACTTCCGGGGTTACTGGCGAGTCCTTCCGGTTTTCCGCTTGTTGCTATTGGTTCCTGCAAAGAGGGAGAGAGGGGTGGAGTCCGGGTTGCTATGGACGCCACAGGGTCGTATGTCGATGTCTGGGGCTTCGAGGGACGAGGTCGCCCGGACGAGGTAAGGGACGTGGATCCGTCACAGTTACATACAATATTTTCAGTTGTTCTTGATTTCCATACATGTTTTCTATCCTCCTTCAATTTGGTACAATACATTTAATAAATTTAGTAGCAAATCATTTTAATTTTAACATTGGGAAGAGAAAGGTATTATTTTTGTTCATCAATTGGTAAGGCATGATTTTGTTATACCTTTTCCCCAACTACAAACACAATATAATTCACCATACTGTTTTTTACTGGAATATAACTTAATATCGTCTGCTCTCCAATCCTTTGTAGTGACTCACAATTTTTCTCCCGATACGCCCCATGCACACCTTTGACACCATTTCATAATATTGATCACAATGCTAGTCCCAAAGCTGCTTTTATGTACAAAATGTTATTATCACCAATTTTCTGTCCAATTAAAAATTCTATTGAATCACTATAAGATTTTGACCTTTCTATAGCATTTTCTGTTCCTCAATGGGATAAAATATGGCTTCAATTGTTTAACACCTCCAGGGCTGAGTGTATTACACAATCTCTATTTTTTGTTCACAATAGAGCTATTATTACCCCTGAGTATACCTCTAAATGATTGATCTACTTCTCCATTACATTGGTCATGTTTCCCCTCAAATGGTACACTAAATCATTTACTTCATTATTGCTCTCATGTGTTTAATTTTTGGAAAGTTATTTTGTTCAAATGTTTAAAGATCTTCCATTGTAATATTCTGCTATCAATTTAATATATTTTCTATGGATCTATGTCACCGGACTTTGACCATATTTCACCCAAATCTGTGTTATTTGATCTTTTTATTGTGCTTGCCTTTAAGGTTATATATACTCTCTTGTTGGAAAGATACTTCCAAATTATTTGTGTCAATATGGTGGAATTTTATAATTTTATTTGCGATGAACACATAATATATCTAATGTTTCCTCATTATTGTTATGCCAGAAAATTAAATCAGATGTATATTTGTTACCCGTTACTACATATTTAACCTCTCACTCACTAGAATCTTAGCTCTTATATCTCTACTTCTTTCTTTGCGTCTTTCTACCTTTTCCTCTTACATATCTTCCTACTGTCTTGCCCTATTTTTCTTCTTTCCTCTATTTTTCTTTCTATGTTTCTTTATTATATTTACTGATACACATGCATTGTATTTCAGAAGTTCATCTTCGTTATTCAAACTTCTTCAGCAAATTACAACATGCTGTAATGTTTATTCTTGTCATATTGCATTTGCTATGTATATTGTTAGTGGTTTATGTATCTTCAATAAAAAATATTTAAAATATATATATATATATATATTCACACAGTCCAGGAGCCAAATTTAGGAAAGCCACACGGAAAACCATTACGGGCACAAGTTTAATGCGACATACAGGCGCTGGAAAGTACAGGCAGACAGTTCAAGCATAGTTAATGGCCAGACGCGTTTCAGAAGCATCACACGCTTCCTTCCTCAGTGGCCGTAAGCAATTTGAAGGAATACTTGCACAAGTTCATTTAAAAGCGACCCCAGCTTGCTCCGCCCACGGGCGTCACCGCCTGCTCCTCACACGAGCCTGACGGCGAACAGTACCTTGGGCGTTGTGGTCCATCGCTGAGTTTATCCTAGTGGATGTGCTCACCTTTCATGTTTGCCGATTATAAACCTCAGTGGGCAGAAATGTCCTCTCCGCAATCTCCCTCGCTGAAGTAAGATGCCGCATTATGTGTGAACACGAACACACACCTGGATAGTGTCAATGTTCTTTCTCCGCTATCATTACTCTCGGCACTTCAGGGCCCAGGAGAGGCGTTGGTAGCGCTGGGCTGACCCACGACCAGGCAGGCCGTTAAAATACTCACACAGTCCAGGAGCCAAATTTAGGAAAGCCACACGGAAAGCCATTACGGGCACAAGTTTAATGCGACATACAGGCGCTGGAAAGTACAGGCAGACAGTTCAAGCATAGTTAATGGCCAGACGCGTTTCAGAAGCATCACACGCTTCCTTCCTCAGTGGCCGTAAGCAATTTGAAGGAATACTTGCACAAGTTCATTTAAAAGCGACCCCAGCTTGCTCCGCCCACGGGCGTCACCGCCTGCTCCTCACACGAGCCTGACGGCGAACAGTACCTTGGGCGTTGTGGTCCATCGCTGAGTTTATCCTAGTGGATGTGCTCACCTTTCATGTTTGCCGATTATAAACCTCAGTGGGCAGAAATGTCCTCTCCGCAATCTCCCTCGCTGAAGTAAGATGCCGCATTATGTGTGAACACGAACACACACCTGGATAGTGTCAATGTTCTTTCTCCGCTCTCATTACTCTCGGCACTTCAGGGCCCAGGAGAGGCGTTGGTAGCGCTGGGCTGACCCACGACCAGGCAGGCCGTTAAAATACTCACACAGTCCAGGAGCCAAATTTAGGAAAGCCACACGGAAAACCATTACGGGCACAAGTTTAATGCGACATACAGGCGCTGGAAAGTACAGGCAGACAGTTCAAGCATAGTTAATGGCCAGACGCATTTCAGAAGCATCACACGCTTCCTTCCTCAGTGGCCGTAAGCAATTTGAAGGAATACTTGCACAAGTTCATTTAAAAGCGACCCCAGCTTGCTCCGCCCACGGGCGTCACCGCCTGCTCCTCACACGAGCCTGACGGCGAACAGTACCTTGGGCGTTGTGGTCCATCGCTGAGTTTATCCTAGTGGATGTGCTCACCTTTCATGTTTGCCGATTATAAACCTCAGTGGGCAGAAATGTCCTCTCCGCAATCTCCCTCGCTGAAGTAAGATGCCGCATTATGTGTGAACACGAACACACACCTGGATAGTGTCAATGTTCTTTCTCCGCTCTCATTACTCTCGGCACTTCAGGGCCCAGGAGAGGCGTTGGTAGCGCTGGGCTGACCCACGACCAGGCAGGCCGTTAAAATACTCACACAGTCCAGGAGCCAAATTTAGGAAAGCCACACGGAAAACCATTACGGCACAAGTTTAATGCGACATACAGGCGCTGGAAAGTACAGGCAGACAGTTCAAGCATAGTTAATGGCCAGACGCGTTTCAGAAGCATCACACGCTTCCTTCCTCAGTGGCCGTAAGCAATTTGAAGGAATACTTGCACAAGTTCATTTAAAAGCGACCCCAGCTTGCTCCGCCCACGGGCGTCACCGCCTGCTCCTCACACGAGCCTGACGGCGAACAGTACCTTGGGCGTTGTGGTCCATCGCTGAGTTTATCCTAGTGGATGTGCTCACCTTTCATGTTTGCCGATTATAAACCTCAGTGGGCAGAAATGTCCTCTCCGCAATCTCCCTCGCTGAAGTAAGATGCCGCATTATGTGTGAACACGAACACACACCTGGATAGTGTCAATGTTCTTTCTCCGCTCTCATTACTCTCGGCACTTCAGGGCCCAGGAGAGGCGTTGGTAGCGCTGGGCTGACCCACGACCAGGCAGGCCGTTAAAATACTCACACAGTCCAGGAGCCAAATTTAGGAAAGCCACACGGAAAACCATTACGGGCACAAGTTTAATGCGACATACAGGCGCTGGAAAGTACAGGCAGACAGTTCAAGCATAGTTAATGGCCAGACGCGTTTCAGAAGCATCACACGCTTCCTTCCTCAGTGGCCGTAAGCAATTTGAAGGAATACTTGCACAAGTTCATTTAAAAGCGACCCCAGCTTGCTCCGCCCACGGGCGTCACCGCCTGCTCCTCACACGAGCCTGACGGCGAACAGTACCTTGGGCGTTGTGGTCCATCGCTGAGTTTATCCTAGTGGATGTGCTCACCTTTCATGTTTGCCGATTATAAACCTCAGTGGGCAGAAATGTCCTCTCCGCAATCTCCCTCGCTGAAGTAAGATGCCGCATTATGTGTGAACACGAACACACACCTGGATAGTGTCAATGTTCTTTCTCCGCTCTCATTACTCTCGGCACTTCAGGGCCCAGGAGAGGCGTTGGTAGCGCTGGGCTGACCCACGACCAGGCAGGCCGTTAAAATACTCAACTTGTGCCCGTAATGGTTTTCCGTGTGGCTTTCCTAAATTTGGCTCCTGGACTGTGTGAATATATATATATATATATATATATATATATATATATATATATATATATATATATATATATAAAAATATAATAAAGCAGTAAAGTATAACATAACGTGTATTTCTAAAGCAGTCATTCACCCTAGGCATCTTGGCACTGAATAACAGATGTTTATTGTGGCCCACCTCAATGGTACACATTTTATCAACCTTAGAAGGATGAAAGGCTGAGTGGCCCCACCAGGATTTGAACCTGTGACCATGAAGTCAAACACAGACCTGGGTAAATATGACACAATATAAAAATGGCATAACACTGCAATCATAAATACATGAAATTTAGTGTCCAACTAATTATTTAATTAATGATTTCCTATTTTTGCAGCACACACAAAAAACAGCCCACAGAATAACACACCAGCGATTTAGATATCAGTTGTAATCAGTACTGTAAAGTAAGAGGATACCATTGATCCCCGTTCCGAAAGCTATTTCCCCAGGGAAACATGTTGAATTTGTCCTGGTATTATTTTCCAACACTATGGCATAATTCAGCAGCCCCTGCATGTTGTCTGCAAGCGTGGAGCAGCATCCTGCAGGCAGGTAGAGGGCTTTCTTATTTTAACATCTAGCTGGGTCTAAAACAAAGGCCTGGTTTAAAGGGCCATGATCTTTCCTTTAGTTCAAGTGACATCATGGGGAGGTGCCATCTGGAGCCTAATACCAAGACGCCAATGTAATGGAAGGAAACAGAGGCGCGCACAGGGGCGTAGCTTAGTCAGTGAGATTCCGAAGGGGGTGAATCTCAAATTTACCAACTACAGAAACAGTGTGCCTGTAATGTGTGAAGTGGCCAAGGCTTGAGATGGACTGGTCCCACGAGGAGCAAGATTTGTAGTAATCTGCATTAGGTGGGTGCCTGAGGCTGATTTAGAATATGGCTGACAGGTGCTCTGTTGCAGTCGTGATGGAGTAGCCTGTCTGCCAAAGTCAAGGTCGCCCACCCGATTTTGTGGCAGCCAGACCACAAGTTTTACACCGATAGAGTAAAATGTACTCTGTCTGTCCTCAATGGAGTAGGTAGCATGGAAGTAAGACATCTGACCAACCACCTTATTTAGAGCGGACAGTCAGAGGTCTTTTTTCTTTATGGTCAATCTTTGCCCGGTACATACTGTGGACGATGATTAGTAAAAAAAAGATCCCCACACCATGAGCAAAAACTGGTGTGGGGTTAATAGGTTTTTTTATTTTCAAAACAAACCCCCTAAGGGAGTTTGTTTTCGAAAAATAAAAACACTTTGGAAAGGTTTGACACCCAGCTGAAATGTTTAATGGAGTCATCTCTTAAATGTTTCCTACACTGACAGGGGTTCCTGACAATGTATAGAGTTGTGGACAGGGCTGGCAGACTTATCTTTATTTGGCAGGGAGAGAGAAAGTAGTAAAGTCTTCCACCACCCTTTCTGCCTTTACTTCGTCTGCAAAACCAAAATCAGGCCTTCTGTTTAGAGTGGCACAGTTACCAAAAAAGAATGGTTTGGAATGTTACCCCATATTTGTAAAACTTTGTCCCATAACCTTTTTGGGTGTTTGATTGCACCTGAGTGTGGCGTTGATTTCAAAGCCTACTACTGCCAATGTTTGTGAGTTAAAAAATGTGCATCCATTCAAGGAGTAATGGGTTCAGATTTGCTACTCGTTGATAAACTGGTCACTAAGGGTCATAGTTACAAAGAAGCAGTGCAAGACAGTGCAGAAAGTAAAGTCTCTGCACTATTTTGTGCTGCGTCATCTGAAGAGCGCAGACCTGCTCCATATCTTCAATGAAATGGCACAGATCAGCTCTCGACATGCACTGCTGCACTTTGGGCTGGCGAGCGACAGGGCAGGGCTCCTTGCGTCATAGTGAGTGTCTGCAATGGATGTATGACGGTACAACGCGTACCGTCACAACGCATCCCTTTACCACGCATCCCTTACAACGCAAGTCGTTACCACGACTTGCGTTGGGGGCACGGATTTCGAATAGTATAATTTACTATTCTAACACCAGTCCCCGTGGACCCTAGGGAAGGTGTTTGGATAGTAAATTTACTATTTTTAATCCTTTAGCGCCCTCCAGCGCAAGTCGTGGTAACGACTTGCGTTGTAAGGGATGCGTGCTAAAGGTACCGCGTTGTAAAAACTTCGTGGTAAACAATGTTTACCGTCTGCAATATGATCAGAATAGTTTTTATGCAGGAAGGGGTACATTCCTGCACAAAGAAGTACACTTATAGGCTTTGTCCTCTGTGTATGTGTGCTGCATTCTGCAGCACACATGCAAAGCGGAAGTAACAAGGAGAAATAAAGCTATTTCTCCTCATTACGCAGCCTCAGGCAGGCCCACAATTTTGGTGCAAACCAATGTGTACAACTGTTTGTAAATACAGGTTTGCATCAAAATCCATTGGTTGATGCATGGGAATGCCCATGCACCACCCAAGTATCCCCTACCTGATGCAAAGTAATGCAAGCAGCTCAATGCACTGCGTTACGCTTTCTTACAAAGCTATGCAAATCTACATTTGTGTGGCTTGGCAAATACCAAAAAAGGATTTTGCATCAAGGCTGAATCAAAAAAGTGATGCAACCAGACACAAAATCTTTGTAAATTAGGGCCTATGTAGATATGGGTTTGCATCGTAATCCATGGATGGATGCATTGCAACATCTCTGCACCACCTACGGAACGTCTACCTGACGCAAAGTAACGCAAGGCAGCTCAATGCGCTGCATCACATTTTTTTATAGAGCCATGGAAATCTACATGTGCGTGAATTTTTAAATACCAAAAATGATTTTGCATTGGGACTGCATCAAAAACGTGACGCAACCCTGTTGCAACATCTTTGTAAATCTTAGCCTTAAGTACCTAATCTGGGGGGAGGGGTGGGGGGTGCAGGTGCAGATCTGGTTCAGTCAAAAAGCCAGGTCTTGAGGTTCTTCCTGAAGGTGTGGAGGATGGGGGTGCGTCTGATGTTGACGGGGGGAGTTCGTTCTAGGCTTTGGCTGCTACGTAGGAGAACGCTCTGCCACCTGATCTGGTTCGGCGGATGCGGGGGGTCTCTGCAAAGGCAAGGTTGGCGGAGCAGAGGTTCCTCTTGGGTACGTGGAAGGAGACTCTCTCGTTGAGGTATTTTGGTCCGATGTTGTGGAGGGATTTGTAGGTGTGGGTGAGAAGTTTGAAGGTGATACTCTTCTCGACGGGGAGCCAGTGGAGGTTTTTTAGAGGTTGTGTCATGTGTTTGAAGGTCTTTGGGAGGACCGGAGGCAGTTGAAGCAGGTGGAATCAATAGAGTTGATCTGGCGGGTGATGGTGAGGGAGGAGTCGAGGATGATGCTGAGGTTCCGCACGTGGTCTGTCGGGGTGGGTGGGCCCCCGAGGGCAGAGGGCCACCAGGTCTTGTCCCAGGCGGAGACGGTGGGTCCGAGGATGAGGACCTCGGTCTTCTCCGAGTTGAGCTGCAGGCAACTGTTTTTCATCCAGGCAGCGACGTCCTTCATTCCTTCCTGGAAGCAAAGTCTGGTGTCTTCGGGGTTCTTGGTGAGAGAGAGGATGAGCTCGGTATCGTCGGCTTATGATACTATGCTGAGCCCGTGCTGTCTGATGATGGTGGCGATGGGGGCCAGGTAGATGTTGAAAAGCCTGGGGCTGAGTGATGATCCTTGGGGCACTCCTCAGTTGCTCTCTGTGGGTTCAGAGAGGAATGGGGTCAGTCTGATCCTCTAGTTTCTGCCGGAGAGAAAGGATTGGATCCAGGAGAGGGCATTTCCTCTTATCCCAGCGTCATGGAGTCTGGCAGTGAGGGTGTGATGTGAGACGGTGTTGAAGGCTACAGAGAGGTCTAGTAGGATGAGGGCCGCGGTGTGTCCCTGGTCGAGTAGCATGTGGAGGTCATCGGTGGCAGCAAGAAGTGTGGTCTCGGTGCTGTGGTTGCTGCGGAAGCCGGACTGGGAGGCGTCTAGGATAGAGTTTACTTCGATGAAGGCAGTCAGCTGGGTGTTTACGAGTCTCTTTGTGACTTTGGCGGTGAAGGGGAGGAGCGAGATGGGCCAGTAGTTTTTCAGGTCTGTTGGGTCAGCCATGGGCTTCTTGAGGAGGGGTTTGACCTCTGCCCGCTTCCAGGCATCTGAGAAGACGCCCGATTCAAAGGAGGCGTTGATGGTACGTCCTAGTTCTGGTGCGATGGCGATGGCGGCAGCGGCCGTGTGGTAGATGTGCGGTGGGCAAGGGTCTATGGGGGCTCCTGAGTGGCTGTTCTTCATGGTCACAGTGGTGTGTTCGACTGTGGCAGGATTCCAAGTTGTGATGGTAGGTGCTGTGTCGGTGGTGGTGGCGAGGGGGGTGGTGTCTGGAGTCTGCTTGCTGAGGTTGTCGTAGAGGGCCTTGATTTTCAAGTGGAAATAGGAGTTGAGCTTGTTGCATAGTTCCTGGGAAGGTGTGACGTCTGTGGCTTTGCGGGGGGGTTGGTGAGTTGCTGTATGACGTTGAAGAGTTCTTTAGCATTGGTTGCGTTGGTGTTGATTTTGTTCTTGATGAAAGTCCACCTGGTGTCTCTTATGTACTGGTGGTATTCTTTCAGGGCGCTCCGGTAAATGTTTAGTCTTCCGTGGTTTTTCGGTTTCGCCAGGTTTTCTCGAGGCGTCTGCAGGAGAGCCTGCCTTCTTGCAGTTCAGTGGTGAACCAGGCAGCCTTCAGTGGGCGTGGCTGGATAGGGTATCGGAGGGGTGCGAGCTTGTTGGCGCAGGTGGAGATCCAGCGGTGAAGTTCCTTGGCTGCGGAGTTGGCGTCGGTCATGACGCCGGGTGGGTCTTGGAGGAGGGCAGTGTTGAGGTGTTCCTCTGTGATCTTACTACAGTTCCTTCGAGGTGGGCGATGGAATGTACGTTGTGATCCCGCAGTCTTTTACCCCACAGGGTATCACCAACTCTGATCCTCTCTTTTTCAGCAATGTTTTCCTATGACTAATTTTCTGCTGAAGATGTGGTTTTGCATTGTAGAGATGGTGTTTAATTTACAGATTAAAAAAACAGTTTTTTGTCTGAGACTCTTAGGCATTCCATAAAGCACTCCCCATGAAAAACTTGGTCAGAGCTATACGGTAGATGCTTTACATTTTCACCACTCTTGTGGGTGTCAGTTTGGGCCAACCCTTCTACTGAACTTAATCAGAACAGGATCAGGTTGTCAAGAGGCACACTTCAAAATTCAATGTGTCTTGAGGCTTACTTGAAAAATCAGTGGTCTAAATAGATAAAGGATTTATGTAATGAAGTGGGTAGACCAGATGTATTCACAAAATTATGGTTCATCGAAAGAGAAGACAAGTTGTGGGTGTAGAAAGCCTTCTACCAACTGAGGCGACTGGTAAAAGACTCTATTGGCCTAACAAAAACATTAATAAGATCTTATTTCTAATCAAAAATAACAGAGGACATGGAACCCTATTTATATTTTGTTTTAAACAGTTATTAACGATGGCCTCTAACTAAATTTAACATAGGTATTTTGCATTATTTGCAATTTTCTCCAAAAGACTGGTCAATGTTTGACTCTTGTCCTTGTGACCAGAATTCACTCCATCTATCACTTTTTGTATACTTTAGTATGTCACCCCAAGTTGGACGGGTATGCCCGAAGTGGATCCAGTGCACACTGTGTCACTGGAACCAAGCTACACCTAGCTGATGAGCCCTAAGTAGGGCAAATCAGGTCCTGGGTTGCTTGTGTTCTGGTTCAGGAAGGACGGGGCTTGGTAGTACAAGTTGTACGGTTCCCATTGGAGCAGGGTCAATACTGATTTGCATATAGTTGGGTATAAACTGAAGTAGCTTGGTGTGCAAAATAACGATGGAATGGGATGTGGCCCCAAATAATTACCAGTTGCAAGTGGCTAAGATTAATTCAAGAATTTCATCCATCACTTTTTTGTATTTTTTCGTGTGTCACCCTAAGAGGCGATGGCTATGTTGAAATGTGGGTCCCGTGCACACTGAGTCACTGGAACTAAGCTAAACCTGGCTGATGAGCCATAGGTAAGGCGAAACCGGTCTTGGGGTGCTTGTGCTCCAGTTCAGGGCGGACCTGGCTTGGCAGTTCGTGCAGGACTGTTCCCATTGGAGCAGAGTCAAGACTGATTTGCAGATAGCTTGGTTCAAACTGAGGTAGCATGGTGTGCAACATAACAATGGATTTGGATGCGGCTCCAATTAATTACCAAAGGCGGAGATTAATTCAAGCATTCCATCCATCACTTATTTTGTGTACTTCAGAATTCATTTCAGACACGGATGATCTTTATGGTTTTCTGTAAATATCTTATCCCCCTTAAAGAGATAGATATAGCTATTTTACTAGCTACAGGCTGCTTTTTTGCATTACAACCACAGCTGGAATCTTGAAAGATTTATTCCAGAAATCCACAAATTGGGGGTCATGGTGTAGCAGAGGAAAGGGGGTAGACTCACGAGGGGAAGAGCTTGAAAAGCAAAGTCTTACAATCAACGTGTACGTTTAAAAAAAATCTGTTGCAAGGAAATTGGCAACAATGACATTTGTGACTGAAAACCTGTTTTTTTTAAAAGACATTTTAGGGGGATTTACACTGACGCAACAATCCTCACTGTATCCGATCTTGTACACTTTAACAAATGACTACATTGGTATGGCAATCGCCATACACGTAAGTAGTTATGCACCCCACACTTATCATCATGTTTGTTTACTATCATTCTGTCTCCCCCCCACCTTCCATTCCAAAGACTAGTCGCCCTAGCTTCTGACCTCTTTGTCTAGAGTTTGTGTTATTGTCTCCTTCATGTTTATGTTGATTCCTCTGTATTGGCACTAATCAGACCCTATTTTATGGTGTTTCTGTAGATGGCCTCTATGTGCTCATCAATTTTGAGGTGATTATATCAGCAGTAAGATATCTCTGGTGGTTAATTTAGTTCCTTGTTTTGTCCAATCACAGTCTTGACTCAAAGTAGCACACAGGGTTAATGTGTCTCCTGTAAAGCACATTGTTTAACATGCAGATCACAGGTTTGTATTTTATCTAGATAGGTAAGTGGGCTACTGCTATTGACATTGAGATCAGGTTGTTAATTTCACTTCAAAAGCTGCACTTCTTATAATATGGCACACTATTTGATATATCGGCATCAATGAGCTGAACATGTAAACTATAAGTCGTTGGTTTAGATCCTTATTGGTTTTTCTCAATCTGTTGCTATTTTAAGGTTGCAAAAAAGAGCTACTTTGGGTAGTAATACATTCTTGTCAGTACAGACAACCACAATCACAGAGTTAAATTTTATATCCTGACTGTTTTTCTCCCGACCATTCACTCTTAACATATAATATCTACAAGTATGGATGATGTTTGATTCCTACTCCTTAAAATCCTCCTTGTCTTATGTAACATGTTCTATACATTGATGTACACACATGTATGATTTATTGTGCCTGTGAGTGTGATGCAAAGTGCTCTACACACACAACTGGGATGAGTAGTGCTATTAAAACAATTAAATAAAAATGATATAGTAGGTGCCTTTCAAAATCATTATATGTATAATTACTGATACAGACAGACAAATCTTGCTTGCCTACAATGAAGCTCATCTCTTACAGAGTTGAACAAAATTGAACAAAGTTAAAAACCTGCCTTTAATATTTTGTCTTAATTACTTTTGCAATTTAAACATGCTGTGCGCCGAAGAGAGAGTAGCTTCAGGGGGGGTTTGGGCTGTGACTCCCCCCCCAAATAAATACAATCTCGGCTTGGTAGTTGGATCTAGG
Source organism: Lissotriton helveticus (assembly GCF_964261635.1). Lineage (NCBI taxonomy): Eukaryota > Metazoa > Chordata > Amphibia > Caudata > Salamandridae > Lissotriton > Lissotriton helveticus. Next base: position 970,905,327 of record NC_136071.1, on the reverse strand, counting down.
GGACCCTGAGTGGGGTATGCTGTCTATGTCTGTTTTCCATGTCATCCCGATTTCACTAAGGGGTTTTAACTCCGATCCTTCACGACCATCCCCCCCAACCGCTGAAGACCCGCCGGGCGCCCTGACATGCATCCTCCTCAACGTTCGCTCCCTCCACAGACACGCCGTCAAAATCTGAGGCCTGCTCAACACCCTCTCGCCCGACGTCGCTTTCCTCACGGAAACTTGGACTAACGCCACCTCCAGGCCAGACATCGCGACCGCCATCCCTGACGGACACAAGATCCAGAGAAGAGACCGACCGGGAGGAGGACTTGCCATCGCACACAAGATCTCTCTTCGACTCTCCACCTCCTACCCCAGCGACCCCCACTCCAACACAGAACACCTCCACTTCTAGATCCAGACAAACCCAAGAACCACGCTACGAGGCACCCTCGCCTACAAACCCCCTGGACCTCGCTCCCAGGCCGCAACCACCATCTCTGAGCTTGTCTCACTCCATGCCATCGCTTCCACAAACTACATCTTACTCGGAGACCTGAACTTTCACATCGACAACCTCAGCGACCCCGGCTCCATCACCCTCCTGGACAACCTCTCCAACCTCGGGCTGGCTCAGCTCGTGACCACCCCAACACACAGAGTAGGACACACCCTCAACCCTATCTACGCAGGAGGTACGAACATCCAATTCAGCCACACCTCGCAGCCCCTCTGGATGGACCACCACTGCGTACACTTCACCTTCAACACCTCCACCGGACCCAAACACCCCTTGCCCGGTAAATAACGTTTACCCCGAATCATTTTCCCCGCAGGGAATCACAACGCGGTTGTTACAATGACAGCGTTGTGATTCCGCATACCATTACTCCGCAAGTGGAAACAACGACTTGCGGAGGGGGGAAGGTGTTGGATTTAAAATCCAACACCTTCCATATTGTCCGCACAGACTGGAGTTGGTATAGTAAATTATTCTATTTCAACATCCAGCGCCCCCCCTCCGCAAGTCGTTGTTCCGACTTGCGGAGTACTGGTATGCGGAATCACAATGCAGTCATTGTAACGACCGCGTTGTGATTCCCTGCTGGGTAAAAGACTGTGGGATCACAGCGTACATTCTTGGAAAGTTTTCTGACATTTTCAGCTGCTTACTGCTAGCCATTCCAAACATAACAAATGGATTTCCCTCAGCTTTCCTCTTCATTGTGTCATACATAGAAGCTTTTCATAATCATTTTGTAAATCAAGACTTGATGGCTTGCTTACACAAAACAGCCCTTTCACAAAGTTTTGAACTGCCCATGCTTCTTATGTCCTGGAAAAGGCAAAGATCTGCTGATTTTACTGAGCTGAAAGATACCACCTCACTACTAACACAGGGAACCAGGCAGGCTAATGTTGGCAATTGAAATAGTCACCCTAAAAGGCATCTCTACAATCTCCAAACAATTGTTTAGAGACCGTGCAAGACATGTAAAGCAACAAGGACCCTAGTCAACATGTGTCCCACGGCAACTATAAAGAAATTGCTTGCTCTGAAATTATCTTTCGAAGAAGACTTAAAACCTGGTTATTTGATCTGTCCTAATGCCATTTTGGAGCTTGCCTCATGGGTGGAATTTTAGGTGTAGTAACTGAATTTCTATGTGCAAATTGGAACATTTTCTTGTGGACTACAACTTATTTGTAGACCATCTCGTCATTTGTCATTCCATTGTAAGTTATACAAGGATATAAACAATACTAATAGAGGGAAACTATTTTTAGGTTCAGTGTGAAGGGTTTGAGACAAACGGTTCAAGAGTGAAGGTCATAAGGTTAAGAGTTTAAGGATGGAATGTGAAGGGGTGAATGGTTCATGGTTGAAGGGATTATTGATGGAGGGTTTGAATGTGAAGGATGAAGTGTTTAGTGATAAAGGGTCAAGGGGTTAGGAATGAAGGTTTACGGGTGAAGGGCTAAGGGGTGAAGTGTGAAGGGCTTTGGGGTGATGGGTTATGGATTTAAGGGTGAATGATTGAACAACAAATTGTTTACGGGTGGAGAGTGAAGGGAGAATGGTGACAGTTTTAGGGGTGAAGGGCTACGGGTTCGGGATGGAAGATAAAAGATATAGGGGGGAAGGGTAAAAGGTGGAGGAATGAAGGGTGAATTGTTTAAGACTGAGTGAAAAAAGGCTTACGGCTAAAATATGAAGTGCTTAGGAATAAAATGGTTATGAGTGAAAGTATTCAAGGTGGTACACAGAGATGGGGATCAAAGCATTAACACCTGCACCAGTCCTAACGTCCCTGATAATTATATCGAGCAAGATAAGGTGCAATGGGCTTAGGACACAATCCCCTAGGTCCCAAGTAGAGAAACCGAAAAAACTTTCTAGCCACCCTAATACAATATAAACAAAACTGCCCTGCACACTTCTATGTGTTGAATACATGTACATGTCATTATCAGACCATATTCATAATGATATTGACTTATAATAAACCGTTGTTTTCCCAAGAGAAAAGAAGCCAGTAAGATCTTGCATTGTTAAAAGTCACTCTTTATTCGCATTCTTTAAAATTCAAAACCGCCAACGCGTTTCGTCCTCAAGCGGATATCATCATTAAAAATGAAACTTGGGAATTAACAATACCTTGTAAAATGGTACGGTTAAAGTCACAAGGTAGATGTGCAACAAAGAGGTAACGATGATTAAAAATTAAATCTGGGCCTAACCACAGAATGTAGAGGAAATGTTATTCAGCTGCGGTGCCTCCATGAGAGCGTAGGAGCAATGCCCCTTCGCTGGAGAGCAGGAAACATGAAAAATAAAATGGTAATAAAACAGATTTATATTCATTTTATTTTTTGTACTGGCAGCAGCCAAGTCTGAGGAGCGGGGCAGCAACAGGGAGGAATAGTGTGCACTTCAGTTTAAAGTGCGCATGTCACTTTGGTCGGCTGTCTTTAGAGAGCCAGCCGGACATGCGCACCTTAAACACAACAACCTAAACTGTCTTAGACAGCTGGGTGGAGAACAAGCAAACCCCCTGTGCTTTAAGGAGCATCTCACCAGCGCGCTCCAGCAAATACTGGTGCTTCTCTCATGCTGCCTAAGCTGCATGAGAGAAATATCTTGATTGGTAGAGGGGAGTTGCTGGGTGGAGAACTGGGAACCTGTGCTGCTGTGATGAAGAGGAGCACTGAGCATGAGGCAAAATGTAAGCCAGTCTTTTCATGTTTTTAAGTTTTTGTAACTCACTGACAGGCATTGTGAGAAATTAGCAGTGCCTCCAGTCTCAACTTCAGAGCTTTGAATCATGGCCCGTTATAAACACTTTTTAAAACGAACCACAACTGAAAGCGTTGGCTTTGGGCCTAAGGGCACTGCTAGTTTTTATTAGTGCCTATCATTGAGTTATATATTCGCCCGTCGCCCACCTCTTTTGTTTGCCCCTGGCCACCACTGATGTTGAATGTGAAAAAAGCTGCCAACAGCTGATAGACAAACAGCAGCTGAGAAACTGGTATGTAACCTTCAAATTCCCATCAAATAACCATTTAAATTTGTCCATTTTAACTATTAATCTTTCAGAAGAAAGAATGTGTTAACTGTTGGCCGCTGACCCGGCTGGTCAAGGTAAATTAATTAATTGCACGTGTATACATAATGCATGACTTCCTTAAGTATTATTAGAACAATAGATGATTGTGAGCTCCATTAAAGACAATGAACTGGTGTAGGGGAAATAATAACTGGTATAGTATTGAAAAGCGTGTCTTACTGTTTCTCTCTCTTTATTTTTGGACATAATAATCCCAGTTGGTGGAATGTTCTACTAGCTTTATAACCCTTCAGCCTCTGGCTAAAACTTGTTAAAAGCGCTCTTCCTAGTTCTATGCCTTCACATGTGGTTTGGACATTTAACCCTAGAAAAGTGTGTATTTTACATTAAAGAGTTTACCTATTTTACATGAATACATAAAAAAAAATCCTTATACTTTCCTATAGGATTATCTCTGCCTTGGTGGCGTAAATCTCCCCCTACGTGTTACAAGTAGTAACTTTATACTTGTAAATTCTACCTTAGATGTCTCTACCCCTTGTACTGAGTGTTAGGGGGTCATTTGGACTTAAAGATTCGCCTCTCGGAGTAGTCGCCATGCTGTCTGCATTAGAAAGCAAGGAAGGGTATAGAGGACCAGTCTATAGGGGCTGAGGCCTCAGGATTATTACTGGTGATGGTCAAGGGGAAGACTTTCTAGGTCATAAAGGTCAGCAGGGCTCTATAAGCAGTCCACTTTCCTTAGGAAGGTGCTTGGCAACTTTCAGTGTTGCATTAGCTTCTTTGCTATTGCTATAGTTTGTCCATGTTAATGCATCCCTCACCTTTGTTGTTTTGTTTCTCTTTTAAGTTCTTTTTCTGTGCTTGTTCTCCCCTTCCTCCCTAAATTCCAGGTTTGCTATTATCCCAGGATTCCACCCTTGCTTTTACAGGATTCCTTTGATTGTGGCCTAGATTCCCTGTGGCCCACCATTACAAAGCCAGTAAGTATCAGAAATACCCTCTTTTCTAAGATAATGTAAATGTTTTTGCAACAAAAGTACAACCTTATTTGTTTTTTATATCTTTAGTGTACATTTAGCATTCACCTTTGAATATGCTATTGTAAAACCCCTGGTGTGACAGAGACATGTGGTTGACAAGATCACACCACTCCAGCTCTGTCTTTTCTCTCTCACTTCCATTCTGCTTCCCCGCAAAGGTTTAGTTCTGCTATACATGTTCACTCAACGGCCTAGCCATGTTTTGGGGAGTGGGTTTGATTGTCTTTGGGCTCTTTCGATCAAGAACCTCAAATCATGTCAATGAGAGGGGAGAGAGTCATATAAGTCTACACTTAAGTGTAAATCTTCACTCAGTAATGGTGAATAGGAAAAAAAAGTGTGGACGTACACCTGAGTGTAGAAGTAAGTATACACATGACATGTATATTTGTCTATGTGAATAGGCTCCTGTTGGAAATCCCCTTTTCAGCTTGGTCACTATTGTAATTATGATAGTCCTTTGTAGCCAGATATAATGTAGATAATAATGTAGATTTATTGTTAAGATAGTTACATCAGTTAATTACAGGAAGATGGTAAATCCATATAATGCCCCACCAGGAGCAACCTCTGTCCTGCTCAGCCTGCCACCAACTGACACTCCGCAGCTCTTCAAGTACTCAACATTCCATGAGCACATCATACTTCCAGCATTCTAGATATCTTCAGGCATATCCTCACTCACACTGGCTGAGCAGTAGATAAGGGAACCATAGAGAAGGGAAATGCAGCAGTAGATTATAACACATCCCCCTCCCTAAGGAAACCAAACACAATGAAGGATAAATAAAGATGCATGAAAATACACTGAACAAATGAATCAAGTACATATAACAAAGATGAAAATGTGAGCTAATTCAAATGCCAATGAAATCACACACCTTGAATCACAATAAAAGAGTTCCCGGAAAGCATTAAATTCAGACATATTAAAGAAATCAATCCAATACAACGTAGGTAAAACAAGAAAACCTCAAAAAGATTCATAACCAGGTAAAATCCAAGATTGCTTCAATTCAAACATTTAACAGGTAAGAAGCAGTGAAATCTCACAAGAATGTGTCATCTGTAACACAATCTAACTAGAACAACACTTAAAGAAAGTGCAAGAAAAACTATTCAATCACTAACCAAACAGTGAGCAACACTTAAAGAAAGTGCATGAAAAACCATTCACTCACCAACCAAACAGTGAGTAACACTTAAAGAAAGTGCAGGAAAAATCATTCACTCACCAACTTAACAGTGAGTAACACTTAAAGAAAGTGTAGGAAAAACCTTTCACTCACCAACCTAACAGTGAGTAACACTTAAAGAAAGTGTATGAAAAACCATTCACTCACCAACCTTACAGTGAGCAATACTTAAAGAAAGTGTAGGAAAAACCTTTCACTCACCAACCAAACAGTGAGTGTACACGTAGAGAATCTCCAAGTGGGAGTGGTATCCCTTACGCAGTCCTAATTACATAAACATTCTTCCACCCAACTAAAAGTGAAGTAGATTAGTAAACCAAGAGTCATTCAAGTATCACAGTAAAATGTGAAGCCATATCCACAATAAGTGGATGAAAAATCAAAGGAACACACTAAATGTGAATCCAGTAAAAACTAGTGATAAGCACTACACCCCAAACTCAGGGCAACCCATAACGGAAAACTGCGCTAAACTAAGTGCACACCTAATCACACCATATCAAGTATGCAAGCAAAGACAATAAGACACGCTCTCCTCCTCGCTTCCATATAAATAAAAAGCAAACAGAAAATGTTGCATCACTTGCAATATGCCCCACTACAATATTGTAAACACCCTGTTGTAAATTGGAACAATTCAACAGTAACATAACAAATTAAAACAATAAACGTGGTCACCGTAGTCTAGGTAGATGAGCGATACCTCACCCGAAAGTTCAATCCATAGATGAGCGATACCTCACTCGAAAGTCCATGTCCGTGTAGCTTCACCACAAAGTCCATAAAGTACCTACTAGATCAAGAGTATCCACAGAATCAGTACCACAGTCGCAGTAATGACAATCCAGTTCGAAATGACCTCATGCGAGGGGTCAGTACCAACAAAGATACAGCAAACCCATCTTGGATTAGAAAAGAAAAACGCTGCATCTGTTGAAAAGAGCGAATGATGAAGTGTCTGGACATCATAAAAGAACTTGGAACATCAAACTAGTCAAAGTCAAAGTCCATCGCAAACTAATCTCTAACGTCGTGTTTAAAATCAAAACAAAGAAATCTATCCCAAAGTGTTAAGATGGCCGCCACAGCGTCGTTTACGTCGTTTTCCTAAGGAGATAGGTCACGTTTCCACCATTAGCGTGATGACACTTCGAATACACTTCAGTCATCCGACGTCACAAGAATCACTTTCACCAATACGCCGATGTGTCTCAACAACGTCATCAGTAGGACGCTAGCAGGGAAACTTAGAAGAGCTCTGCTGACCAACCGCCACAACCGTCACAGGCGCAGCATACGGTGAGTTATCTTCTTTGTACAATTCGTTAATGTATTCCAATTGTCCCAAATTACGTTATGAGAAGTCGTTCAGCTCCCCGACCTTGTTTTCACAGCTGCAGTCAGTCCGTTTCATTCTTTTGTAACTCGAAGGGAAAACTCACCAGCTGCCGCTTGCCAGGTCAGATCTCCACGGTCCGCTTCACTGTGAACGTCGCTTCCGGTTTCAAGTCAAATCCACACACATGCAGCAAGTCAAATTTCCTACTCGCAGCTAGTCCGTTTTACTCGTGTCTCCTCAGGTCCCAGGTCAAATTCATCGGGCAGCGGGAAAGTTAGCATGTGAAAGCCATAAATTGTAAAGTGCAGGGCTGGTAAATCCAATTGCAAGGTTGATCAATTCAAATGTAAGGCTGATTAGTCTAAATCCAAGGCTGATAAGTCCAAATCCTTAATTCCTAGGAATATCAACATTTTTAAACGCTCTGGCTGCAGGCTGTTCTGTTAACTAAGAACACTGGTGGGGCTTACCAGAGCGCTTGTTTCACGTTTCCTTATTCTTTTCCTTTAAAATTCCTGTAGTTTCTCAAGTCCTTTGTTTTATGGAAATTCAGGGTATCCAGAGTAATGTAGGGTAATCCTTCACCAACATGTAGGTAGTTTCTTTGACCTCGTCGCCAGTATTGTAATTATGATAGTCCTTTGTAGCCAGATATAATGTAGATAATAATGTAGATTTATTGTTAAGATAGTTACATCAGTTAATTACAGGAAGATGGTAAATCCATATAATGCCCCACCAGGAGCAACCTCTGTCCTGCTCAGCCTGCCACCAACTGACACTCCACAGCTCTTCAAGTACTCTACATTACATGAGCACATCATACTTCCAGCATTCTAAATATCTTCAGGCATATCCTCACTCACACTGGCTGAGCAGTAGATAAGGGAACCATAGAGAAGGGAAATGCAGCAGTAGATTATAACAGTCACCCTCGGTTGTTGACCTTTTGCTGGACCCTATATTCTCCTGGTTGTAGAACACTGTGCACTTAAGTGCATGTGCTCCCCTTTAAACATAGTGGAAGTGGCATTCTCCTAATTGATATATTTAACTTACCTATAGGTTCCTTGTATATGGTAAAAAATGCGCCTGGAGCTTAAATTCCATAAGTGGACTAGGACCTACTGTGCCATCCACTACAGTGGCAATGCAAACATGGCTTCAGGCCTACCACTGTAGCTTGACTGTAACAGTGAAAAACATGTACTGCGACATGACAACCCATTTTGCGACCTTTTTGACAAGTAAAAACCTCCCTTTTAAATATTAACAAGTCACATCTATGTAGGCCTTGTAGCCCATAAGTTCGGGTGTGTAGTAGGGCATGTATAAACATTTCCTTTCAATGATGAGCACCCTGAAGCTATTTTTACTGTGGCAAACTTAGCTGTTCTAAGTAGAAAACCCAAGTTTGGATTAAAACACTAATTCTGTATTTTAGGAATGTGGCCAGCTGAAAATATTATTAAACAAATATTTTAATAGTAGTTAAAAATCCACTTCAATGGTGAAGTTGGATTAAGAAATATTATATACGTTATAATATCATATTACATATAGATATTAAGGGAAAATAACTTGTAGAAAGTTACCTTTTCCCTGACTGAAGTTCTAGGAGGCTAATTTAAATGTTCTCTCTAGCTTATCTCAGCCAGTAATTAGATTTGAATAGCTGTGAATAGGCATGAAAGCATGTCTCCTCTAAATCCCAACAGACTATGAAGGTTTGGGGCTGTGGGCATTCTTTTTGATAATGCAGTGTTAAATCCTGCTTGATTGCCAAAACTGCTTGAAGTGTCTGCTGGGTTCACATATAACACATTGGTCAGTGGGATAGTGCTCCAAACAAATGCGTATGCTACATGTAAAAAATATGATGTGATGCAATGTTGCTAATAAAAACAAGTTAAAAAAATAAATTAACAACTCAGGGACAAGAGGGAGAAGGAATATATAGGGGGTATTCGGGACCCGACAGGCGCCTTGACGCACCAGGACGACGCCAAGGCGGGCCTTTTCGGTGACTTCTACGCCGCGTTGTACTCGGCGGACACTCTTGACCCCGAGGATCAACGTGCTTACCTGAGGACGCACCTGCTCCCCCAGTTATCCGCGGAGTGGAACGAACAGCTCAAGGCCCCCTTCACCAGGGAGGAAGTACTGGCAGCCATTAAAGCGCTGAAGCCCCACAAAGCACCGGGACCAGACGGCTTCACCGCCCTCTTTTATCAAACCTTCACTTCGGAGGTGAGTGACTTCTTGGTACGATTGTTTAATAGCATGGGGGAGATGGGCGTGGCTTCGAGCTCCATGGCGGAAGCAGTGATATCGGTCATCCCTAAACCTGGGAAAGACCCCTCCCGATGCGTATCGTATAGACCTATAGCCCTGCTTAACATAGACGCCAAGTTGTATTCCTCCATTCTCGCGAACAGACTTCAGGACCTAATGCCGGCCCTCATCCACCCCGATCAATCGGGCTTCATTAAAGGGCGCCAAACTCACGATAACACCAGAAGAGTGATCCACCTCATTGAGAAGGCCAACAAGTTCAAGATCCCGGCGGTCCTGGTGGGTCTTGATACAGAGAAGGCCTTCGACCGCGTGGATTGGAACTTCCTGTTCCAGACCTTGGAGGCATTTGGCTTCTCGTCTAGATTCCTGTCCATGTTGAAAGCGAAAAACAGCAGCCCTCGGTCTAGGGTCGCGGTTAATGGTCGCTTGTCGGCGTTCTTTCCACACTCACGAGGCACTAGGCAGGGATGCCCTCTTTCTCCCCTACTTTTCGCCTTGCGCATAGAGCCGTTAGCGCTGGCCGTGAGGGAGAATCCGGATATTCGAGGTCTGCCCTTCACTGGGGAGCAACATAAGATATCCCTCTTTGCTGACGATGTCCTGCTTTCTTTTTCAGAACCTGCTCACTCTCTCCCCCACGTCCAGGACGCCCTGTCGCGCTTTGAAAGGGTGGCAGGTTTTAGAGTCAACTATGGTAAATCCTATATCCTTAACCTCACGCGCCCAATGGCTGAGGTAGACCGCCTCCGGCCGCTTTCGCCTCTGCCTTGGTCCCTCTCCTCCATAGTGTATCTGGGGGTCCATTTGACCCCCACTGTAGGCAAGCTCTATTCTGTCAACTTTCCCCCTCTTCTGACGAGGATTCAGAGCGATCTGGCCCGATGGAAGCCTATGTTTATTTCCTGGCTGGGGCGCATTCACGCGCTCAAGATGTCCCTGCTGCCTAAGCTTCCACATCTTTTCCAAGCGTTACCTATTGCTCTTGAAGGAGACTTTTTCCGCCGCATTAAGTCACTGATGCTTCGTTTCATCTGGCAGGGTGGCCGTGCACGATTCTCATTTGCCACCCTCCGGCGCCCGAGGAAGGAGGGAGGGGTTGGTCTCCCCGATATGCACCTATATTACAAGGCGGCGCAACTGCGCGTCCTGGTGGAGTACTCCCAGCCTGAGTCCGAGAAACATTGGCTTCATATGGACAGGAGTGTAGCGGGGAGGACGATCTGGGACCTGGTGTGGAAGCCCAAGAGAGATAGACCCAGAAACGCCTACATTAGTACGCCCACAAGCACCACCCTGAAAGTCTGGGACTCAGTCTCTGGGGATGAGCGTTGGACTACATTCCCATCCCCCTTCACGCCTATACACTTTAATCCGGCCTTTCCTCCTGCTGCTCGAGAGGGTCCCTTTGACACCTGGAGAGCCGGGGGCTGCCAAGCTCTTACGCACTTGTTTCATGGATCCGCCCCACTCACTTTTGACAACTGTATGCGTGATTACACGGTTCAACGATCGGAGCAATTCCACCACACCCAGTTGCTCCACTGGGCTCTGTCGCCATCAGTTAGAGATTCAGCCACCAGACCACCTACCCCCTTTGAAGCCTTCCTTTCTAAGTCCTCTACCATGCGGGGGTCATTTCCATTCTCTACGGACTCCTTCTCTCTACCACTATTTCTCCCAGACCACGTTACATGGGCCTATGGGAGGAGCACCTGGGTCGCAACATCTCAGACGAGGAATGGACCCATCTGTGGCACGACATAGCGAAACACAACCATTCAGTAGAGCTTAGAGAGGCCCATTTTAAAAAAATGATGGACTGGTATTTATACCCGGCAAAGTTACGAAAGATATTCCCGAACACTACGGATAGATGCTGGAGGGGCTGCGGCCTATTAGGAGACTTCCGCCACATCTGGTGGGACTGCCCTGTCATCCGTCCCTACTGGGAAGAGATTCTATCCCATATTAAAGGAATACTGGGCTACCCGAACCCGGACTCGTTGGCCCATGTGCTGTTGGGCCTTCGAGACCCGGATCTAGAACACCAATCTAAAGCTGACAAAAAGATACTCTGGCTGTGCATAGGGGCGGCCAAACTATCCCTAGCAGCGGCTTGGAAGAAGAAAGAAGCCCCAGCGATTTCCTTATGGCATGCAAGACTGTGGAGGTTGCTCAGTATGGTGCGCATGGCTGATATCTTCCGTGGCGATTTAAAAAAATTTGCATTCCGCTGTGTCCCCCTGGTCCGCTTTCTTTCCAACGGCTTGCCATCTGCAGTCTGCCCGCCCACGATCGAGCCCTCCACTTATTCCAAGTATGAATGAATCCACTCAGATGAATGTGTCATATGGTTAGGCTACCACCACTGGGGAGGGGGGTGGGGTTCCGGGGCGGGTTGGGGATTTTCTTGATGTCTAGCTTTCTCTCTTTTCTTTTTTTTTCCTTTCCTTCTGTGACACTCGCTCCAAGGTGAAGGCGGTGAGATGGACAATCCGATGAGGGGGTAGGCCTGTCCCATTACACCCTGGAGCTGCGGTAACACCCATACCTATTATTGGCTCCAATAATGTACTGACTCCGCTTCCATAGCCCGGACTGCAGTTCATTGCTTACTGGCGCTTTGGCCTCCCTCCATCCTGATTTCTATGCTTTCTTTGACCCCCTGCCATCTCCCTTACCTGATTTCATAAGAGCCCCCTGCGTGGGAAGTTGTGTGGGATTGTCGCATATTTCCTTTGTTTTTTCCTTCTACAAACTATTAATAAAAACATCTTTGACAAAAAAAAATTAAGAAAAAAAATTTCGGCACACTTGAAAGGGGAGGGAACAGGATGCCAAAACATTTCTTGCGGAACCACTGTCTGGTTGCTGAAGACTTACCAGACTTTTATCTCTGTGCTTGTTTTGGCGACAGTGGCTGCCTTAAATTTGATTTTAGTAATTAAATGTGGAATGACACTAGGCATACCACCTCATCCCTCAGAGCCTAAAGATTTTCACTAACTTGAAAATTTTCAGAGTGAGTAGTGTTGATCTCAGGAATTGTAACCCTATTGGTTAGGACATGCCCAGGAGTCATTTCCAGCTAGTGCCAGGCACAAACTTGTCACCCATAGGTGTCAATTTCAGAACACTTTCTGGTCATGCAGAAGATCAAAAGAGGACTGGAACTGCTGTATGTGACCTGAGCGGAGCTCTGTAGGGCTGGATTTGCTTCCTCTTCTACCCAGGACAAAGTGGAATCCAAGGGTCATAAGGCTGTCCTCCAGGAATACAACCAGCTGCAAGAAGCCTTTTTTGGGAAGTACCCAGCTGCCCAGTGGCAACTGGACCTGGACTGAACCCTTCTGTTGGCCTATACTTGAAACCGTGTGAGTCTTTAAGTGCCTCACTTGAGGTCCTGGGGATCTTTAGAAGTGTGCTCCTGTGGAGGAGTGGGGCTTAAAGAACTAAATCAGAATGTAAAATCTTTGACCAGGATGAACCTGGTTAGTGTATCCCACCCGTACTCCATCCCAGTCAGCCTCAAATTATGCCTAGGTCCTGGTACTGCTATGAGTGACTATCATTGGCACTGTGGGTTTTCTGTGCTATTTTTAATTAAAACGTTTAAAAAAATTGACTCTGGCTCCCCCAGAAGATTTTTGTCATTTTGGTGTTATTTTGGTTTTATTATTGTTTTGCATTTTGACATTTTGTTACTGCATTAATACTTTGCACAATGCTCTAAGTTACGCCTGCCTGTGCCATAGCTACCAGGGGTTGGATGTCAGATTAATTTAGTGACTTTGGGGGCTGACTTTGATAATATATTGTGATTATTACTTACGGTGGTTAGTCACCCATCCCAAATAATAATGCAATGTCTCACAGTCCATTAGTGTGGTAATTATTCAATTATGGAATTTGACATATTTCTTTCAAACAGTTGAAACTATGGTGTGAAAACTAATTTGCCTACTAACTAATTTATTGGCATATAGAGATAAAAGTAATTAAATGTTCTATTTTAGATCCACCCTACATGCGCAATTAATTTGCACTGTGAATATTTAACAACATATTGTGTCCCAAAGAAGTGGATACAAAAATGTTTATTCCATCCAAAATGTGACAGATATCCTGTCCACCCTATTACAATTGCTGTTGGATATAATGCATTTGTAATACAGCAGACAGGATATCCATCACATCTGTGATGGAGTAACTCGTTCCCTAACTCTAGTTAGAACATTGAAATGTTGGGAGCGCCATTGAAGACAATGGAGGGCTCCCTGCTTCTACGGGCCGGTAAAGGCCCGCAGAGCAACATTCCAATGTTTTACAAAGGCCTCTCGGAGCTCGAGGGGATTTACATCCCCTCAAGCTTCGAGAAGCCGTTGTTTTATTTGTTAGAACATTCTGCCCTCTAGTGACAGAATATTCTAATAGCCTTATAGCCCTTCGTAGCAGGGCTATACCAGCAATTAAAGTACCACTCCCTTGTTAAAGTCCCTCGCCTTTGAGGTGTGAGGGTGAGGGGGGGTGAGGGGGGTGTGAGGGTGTGGGTGAGGGGGGGTGAGGGTGAGGGTGTGTGAGTGAGTGAGGGTGTGTGAGGGTGTGTGAGAGGGTGTGAGGGTGTGTGAGGGTGAGGGGGGGTGTGAGGGTGTGTGAGGGTGAGGGGGTGTGAGGGTGAGGGGGTGTGAGGGTGAGTGAGGGTGTGTGAGGGTGAGTGAGGGTGTGTGAGGGTGAGTGAGGGTGTGTGAGGGTGTGTGAGGGTGAGTGAGGGTGTGGGGGTGTGAGGGTGAGGGGGTGAGTATATGGGTGAGGGGGTGTGACGGTGAGGGTGACGGGTGTAAGGGTGAGGGGATGTAAGGGTGAGGGGGTTTGAGGGGGTGTGAGGGTGAGGGTGTGTGAGGGTGAGGGTGTGTGAGGGTGAGGGCTTGTGAGGGTGAGGGGGTATGAGGGTGAGGGGGGTGAGGGGTGTGTGAGGGTGAGAGGGTGTGTGAGGGTGAGAGGGTGAGGGTGTGTGAGGGTGGGGTGTGTGAGAGTGAGGGGGTGTGAGGGTGAGGGGGTGGGTGAGGGGGTGTGGGGGTGTGAGGGTGTGAGGGTGAGGGGATGTGAGGGTGTGTGAGGGGTGGGGGTGAGGGTGAGGGGGTGTGAGGGTGAGGGTGGGTAAGAGGGTGTGTGAGGGTGTGGGTGAGAGGGTTTGAGAGGGTGGGTGAAGGTGTGAGAGGGTGGGTGAGATTGTGAGAGGGTGGGTGATGTTGTGTGAGAGGGTGAGTGAGGGTGAGAGGGTGTGTGAGGGTGAGGGGGTTTGTGAGGGTGAGGGGGTGTGAGGGTGAGGGGGAGTAAGGGTGAGGGGGTGTGGGTGTGAGAGTGGGTTGAAGAAATGTAGTCTTCATTCTCACGGAATACTTACTAATAGAAAAAAGAACTTGGCACAGAAGCTGAAAATATGAAAAGACATCTTTATTAAATGTAATAAGTGAGGCCACGTCACACAGAAGCCGTAGCAACTGAATGAGATAGTCTGAGGAATACAGAAAACAGACGCCTTTTATATGCTTAGGGTTACAAACTTCAGCATACAAGTAAGGGGCAGTCCTAGCTTTTGCAAGCATGCAAAAAATGCCTAACATGGACATGCAAGGTCTGCCAAACGACAAACCCATTTTACAGTTGTCCGGCCCATAATCAATCATTGAACAAACCCAACATTCTTCTTTAGACAAGCCGGACAAACCCATAATAAAAGGACCACAACCCATATCATAAACAGACCATAAAAGAAGGAACAGAAAACAGATAAGAAGCAGGATAAGGGGTGTGTGTGTGCATACCAAACTCTACAATGTCCTGTGCTTTGATCCTCAATCTTGATCAGCTAAAGGGCAGGAACTGGTTTAACAAGGTCAGCTTCAGGCAACAGGGTCAGTTCACTCAGGTCAAACAGGAGTCAGCATGAACTCGAGCTAAGGTGCACATGTCCTTAAAAGACTAGTTCAGCCACAATCATGGCCTATGTGAGGGCAACCACAAAATGGCTGCCATACACAAAATGGAACCCACGGGTTCAGAATTCACAGAACCTCAGACCCTCCTTTTGCCCTTACATAGGCAATCACTCAGTCTGTATCTGAATCGATATCAATATTATCCGTTATTCCCTTCACTAAGGCATTATTACTCGAGTTATCTTTCATGGAACGCAAGGGATAGACTTCGTTGGCATAAATAAACATCGCCTGAAATGCCCATACAGACCCATTGTAACTAAATGACAGAACTAAATAGGGAATACCTCTATCCGTAGTATGTGGCAAAAGACCACATACCCAACAATTAGTGGTGTTCATTACTAACTGGTGTTGATGCAGAAGCTGTACAAAGGAATTATTAGTAAACTCTGACCTCCTAACCAGTTCATGTTCAGGTAAAGTATGGAAAGAATGCGAGGAAGTAGTAGTAGGAAGAGACATAGGTTGGGAGGTGGGTACAGATGTCAATTGGGGAGCAAAAACAATCCAACCCACAAAAGACAACGTCATGCTTGAAAATACTAGAAAGCATGTCATTAAGAACATATGGACAACAGGAGAAAGTAATGACCACTATTACAAACAAAATTATCATTTTTCACAACTCTAAGCAGAAAGCAAATCCTAAAATTATATAGTAACATTTTTTATGGCTCCTATGCATTTCAGTAACTTATTATATGTTCAGGTGAAACAGTGGTGATCCTTATTAATGCTCTCAGATGAAAAGGGATACTCTTCCACAGAGAATGGACTTCATTCTGCTTTTACTAAACAGAATACTACTTTAAAACAATGCCAGCAAAACAGCAAAAATTAGTCTCCTAACACCCATTTTATGCAATCGCACGGGAAAAACCCAGAGTCCGTCAAAGCCTCTCCGGCAGGCTTCTATTGTTCATCAAATCCTTTTCTGTCGTTTTCTTCCGCATGGGCCTCTTCGTTCAGGCCTTTCATGAAAATGGTCCTTCTCAGTATCCGTTGGAGTACCCTCCTGGCAAACACTCCGCAGCTTATTTGAAAGTCTCAATGTCTCAAGGCAGTGCACCAATATCTCTCCTCTGCGGCAGGCACTACAGATAGTGTGCTCTCCATTGATCATGGGCACAGATCATCTCATGCAGACCCAAGTACTATTAATCAGGAAAGAGCAACAGGCTTTCATACTCAGCAACACTTTCAGACTCCAACACTCGCTTTTCAGTGTCAGAGGATGCTCGGGCTGCTCTTCCATTTAATCATAGGTACCACAATGTAGTGCCTTTTTCCAATCCTGGATCCTCTGGTGCACTGTCTTTCCGTTGGAGCAAAGAAAATGGGGTGTGTGGCCAAAACTCAGGCCAAGGGGCTCAATGGACTGCCTACTGTCAGAGGTTACCAGCACATGACAGGTGAGAAAACTGAAACTTCAAAGCAACAGATATACTTCTCTTTTGTTCTTTTGCACTGAAACTTGTTCTGTGATGTCCAATGCCGTCTGATGGAGCAAGTACGATTCTTTGGGGATATCATGGATGGCGCTCTGGCGATCACTGTCCAGCCTTGCTGCTTTTCTGGGTGCTGAGACTGTCACTGATGGGAATTAGCTTTTCATAAAAGGTCCGCAGGTTATTATGACTTAATCCCACAGAACCTAGTGACGTAGGAAATGGGACACATTTGTTATTTTCTTTCAATTTAGTACAAAAACAGTTTGTTTTTAACAAGAGGATTGCAAGCAGGTGGCCTGCAATCTGCGAGGGAGTGGCCATACGCCATGAGACAATTCTGGTCTTGAACACACTGTCATTCTCATAGAGTACAAAGACAAAGGCAATAATCAAAACAGTGCCTCTAATTTCTTCAATTGGGTTTCCATGTGAGAGCATATCCTCTACCATCTAAGGGTAGATAACTATATGAGAATTTTATCTAAATGGATGTCCTCACACATAGTGACATCGTCTAATAGGGTAAACACATTTTTTCTCTCAATGATTAAGTCTAGGTGTTCCTAAATTCCTTATCTAGAACATCTCAAAAGAAAAATCGCATAATACAGATTATCAGGGACATGAAGTAGGCCTAAAGAAGATTCTTAAAACCAGTCTGGTCATACAAAAGGGAATTATACATAATATAGGGGTTTCTGGTACATTACTGTAATCTGGAAGTGTGAACCTAATACAATAATAATAATAAAAGAAGGCTAACTGGTGAAAGGAATATGGAAAAGGGAAAATGGGACTAGGACACAGCTAAAATCCCCAATTACTAGGCACGATGCAACATCAATCAGGGGAGAAGTGACGAAAGAAAAATCTATTGGAAGAACAAGAAATTACTTGGGTGATAGTCAGGCATGTGACACAACACCAAGAGTGGGGGTGATACATAAAAATCAAAATAGTTCACGAACGTTAGCTCTACCACTGGCCGCTACACCATATACGGTAATCTCAGCTAATGTTCCAGTTCCTTTTTCAGGGAAAAAAATTAAACCTTGTTTCCTTTATGATACAAGGCCATACACTATTCAGGAAGCAGAATAAAACTGACTAAAGTAATATAAAAATTAGGTCACCATGCACAAAAGTCACAGATCTATAATTTATCCTTACCTCCAATTCAGGATACATAAATTTAGGTCTGCCTGTTCCTTACAGGAAAGGAGGCAGTAACGTGACTGTAGGTGAAACCTTGTTTCCTGTATATCTCTTTTATTTTTGTTCAAATACCATTATAGCCAAATTTGACATGCACTGGTGAAGTGTTGTCTGTCTTGCTCACAGGATGAAAAAATATCATATCTGTGAAATTTAGCGCAAATTCACCCAGCTGTTGTACAGGATACACATCGTCATGTATATCCCTTCACAACACAGGTAAACTTGTAATAGTATCATAAGCAGCAACATAAAACAAAAAACATGCAAAAAAAACGCACAAAACGGACATGTCAAGCCATCAGATATACTTGCTGTATATCAAGCACAAAAAGCATAGACAAAACAATAGCATATATAAATGAGCGGTGACGCATAACACCGTGTCAGGTTTAAAATCCTTACCCTCCTTTTTGACAGTAAATCACCAATTAGTGGATATCTGCAGTCAAATACAACTTTCAGACACACAGAACAGCAAGAACAATTCATGATAGAACCAAATACACAAACATGAAAAACGCATGGACATTTCTTTCCAAAGGAGTTACGCAAAAACACATCTCATTTCAACCAACCAAACTCACGTGTCTTGTCAGCCTTAAAATCACCCAGAACAATCCATGGATGATCTGTGAGCAGAAGCAAAAAAAAAATACACCACACACAAAAGAGAAAGCATTTCTCATAACAAACAAATATTCTGTATAACTAGTAATCAGAAGACCAAACATGATACAAATTAACAGACACAAAAATAAATTTCCATTACTTAACTGTTACCATCTTGTCAGTCAGCTTGCAAAATGAAGCCATTTTAACTTTCCAAAAGTAAAATTCTTTCACTGACACTCCATGTTATCTTTGGGCCACAATTTCCACTGTAAAAATTAATTCTTAATTGGAAAATCGTTCTCACTTAGGCATGTAGCCTTCAAAATCTCAATAAAAAGCTTCGTCTTATTGTCTGTCTAAGACTTAATGCAATGTTTCATTTTCGGTTAAATAAAAGCAACTAGCAGACATTATTTTTTTAGAGGCAGAGATACAAATATATCATTTCCGCAGAGCATTTAGCATGTGTTGGGACTTTCAAAGAAACCCTTTTTTCATACTTTTCCTTTGGAATTAATTTCTTTAATTTTTTATATTTTTTTTATGGAGAAACCAGAAACCCTCCTTTTAGAAGCCCTTTTAGCAAGATCATTCTGTACTTCGCAGAGACAAGGCCCTAATTTACGAGGTCAGAGATGTCGACATGACAGCCTGCTACCATTGTTTACAGGGGAACTAAAGATAACACCTCAGCGCGACTCGAGCCAGCCTCTGCAGCTGTCCTAGCCCCCAGCTTCTGCTCACTAAGAAGTTTGTCAAAGACAAAAGGCCTTCCGGATTCCTCCTAACCTGCAATAATTCACTCTATTTAAAACACATGTTATATATATTACTCCTGTTAGGGGCTATAATTTATTTCTATACTTATATTATTAAAACATTTACTGTGAATAATTCGCAGAACATAATAACACACATACCAGTTTTTAGAACAAATGCTTGTTTGCAATGGTACTCATTTCATCAACCTTAAATAGATGAAGGTCTCAGTTAGGTCCAGCCAAAGTTAAAAAACCTTCAACCCAGATATTAAACTCAAACCTCTGCACCAGGCACATTGGCTCACTGAGCCATTAAACGCAACCCCAAATGGGAACAACCTGCAAATTTGTGTTTTATACCTAAATGTATGCATTTACTGAAGCCTAAGGCACTTTAAAGCTATTTTAAATGGCAAAAATACCCAAATTCGACTTTGATATTTGGGGCACTTAAAAATAAATATCCTATAAGTATGTTACATATTAATCATTCTCAGAATGTTCTTTACACATTACAGATATTAGACATTAGACATATCTCATGTAAATCCTTAGAAAAATGAGTTTTTTACGCCTGCGCTAAGTGAGATGTCATATGCTAATGTCCTCATTATGCAGTGCAACACAACTCAAATTAAATTATAATGCTAGGAGGTCACAGTATGAGCATTAAGCTTCATGAATAGTAAAAAACGAATTTTGTAGCACTTATTTTTAATAATTATTTTTCCTAATTTAATAATTATTTGTAATAAACCCAATCATTTTTGATAATACCACATATAAAAGCAAGCTGCATCCCTTATTTCAGACATAAACAGAAAGGGGTGAAACACTCAGGACACACAATACGGCGCGCTTTAGCCATGCATTTCATAAATAGCGCCAATGCTATTCACTTACAGAAATTGCACTAATGGGAAAACCACATAGACATTTAAACACACATTTAACCCACAAACCAATACTCAGAACAAAAACAAAGGACAGCCAACAGACTGTACTTAAACCAAACCATTTGTAAATACTAGTTGTAAGTCATATTTACAAGAAACGCTTCTCAATTGTGTTTCAAAAGACTGCAAAAACAGCCCAACAGACTGATGTATGTCCAAGAAGCGAAAATACACTCAATTCACTAGCTTTGGCTAGCAGAACACCAAAAAATCGCTCTGCATATCTTCCTTCATAACATTGCGCAGAACAAAAGATCCTTATATGTATTATGTCATATTTTAATTCCCTGGGGATACAAAATCACCAAAGAAGAATCATTTGTTTGTATACTTAAACCTATTTAAGTATTCCTTCTAGGAGAGCCGGCTAATTAATTTCACATCACGCTATGGTACCTTCCAAATAAAGCCACACATTCTTCTTATGTGAGCTTTTAAACAGGCATGCCAAAAATATTGCAAAATCTACAATAATCAATGTAGTGCTTAATGTACTTTTCGTACGTGCACCGTTTAACTAAACCAAATAGAGAAAATTTTCCTCATTACCTGTTCTACACAAATTGCAATTCGCATATACAAACCTATACAAATCCAAAGTTGGCCAACACAAATTCCAAAGTTCCAAAGTTACAGTCCTAAATTTGCTAAGACCAGGCATCCTATAGCTCAATAATCTAGCTTCAAACTTCAAGGGGTTATCAAAAACGATATACTCGCAAATATACGAGCCCCTCGGCTTTGGTAATTGCAATAACCAAATCAAAACCAAGAAACCAACCCCTCGGCTTTGGTAATTGCAATAACCAAATCAAAACCAAGAAACCAAACAAGTCGTGGGAGCGACCCACTTGTACTTCTTATTTTTACTAATCAAAAGGTTATCCAAATTCTAACTGTCAAGTTCTACATGACCTAACGGTCTTTTTTAGAATACTCACACCAAAAAGGTTCTCAGTCAGGGGTGACATCATTTTGAGGAAGAACAGAAATATACTGGGCTGCAAAGACGAAGAATCTCCAGAATTCCTGTGCACAGAGTAGTAGAGTCC
The DNA here is from genome assembly GCF_964261635.1 of Lissotriton helveticus. NCBI lineage: Eukaryota > Metazoa > Chordata > Amphibia > Caudata > Salamandridae > Lissotriton > Lissotriton helveticus. The sequence continues at coordinate 970,883,842 of NC_136071.1, read as the reverse complement.
CGTCCTGTCCTCCTCAGTAGATTTCAGTCTTCTGACAAGATCACTCCCACAGAAAGTCACTTCACTGATGAAGCCCACGTTGGCCGCGCCATTTGAAGAAATGTAGTCTTCATTCTCAGGGAATACTTACTAATAGAAAAAAGAACTTGGCACAGAAGACATCTTTATTAAATTTAATAAGTGAGGCCATGTCACACAGAAGCCGTAGCAACTGAATGAGGTAGTCTGAGGAATACAGAAAACAGAGGCCTTTTATATGCTTAGGGTTACAAACTTCAGCATACAAGTAAGGGGCAGTCCTAGCTTTTGCAAGCATGCAAAAAATGCCTAACATGGACATGCAAGGTCTGCCAAACGACAAACCCATTTTACAGTTGTCCGGCCCATAATCAATAATTGAACAAACCCAACATTCTTCTTTAGACAAGCCGGACAAACCCATAATAAAAGGACCACAACCCATATAATAAACAGACCATAAAAGAAGGAACAGAAAACAGATAAGAAGCAGGATAAGGGGTGTGTGTGTGTGTGCATACCAAACTCTACAATGTCCTGTGCTTTGATCCTCAATCTTGATCAGCTAAAGGGCAGGAACTGGTTTAACAAGGTCAGCTTCAGGCAACAGGGTCAGTTCACTCAGGTCAAACAGGAGTCAGCATGAACTCGAGCTAAGGTGTACATGTCCTTAAAAGATAGTTCAGCCACAATCATGGCCTATGTGAGGGCAACCACAAAATGGCTGTGTGACGAGGAGGACCCGGACTCGGGCCCTCCAGGCTTACCTGTTAATGTCTCCCCTCTTTCCGAACAGCACACAGACTCCTGGAAGACGAAGGACGCTGCCTATAACCCCGGGATGTACGAAAAGGACCCGTGTTACTTTAATTGGGCGGAGCTCGAACCTGACCCCACTCACCTGCCACTGGTAAAACCCAGCCCAAACACCACTCAGGTGTGTGATACACCCGGAGGCGGAGAAGGAGAGTGGTGGCGAGAGGACGGAGCGGAGTGGAGTTCGAGGACGGAGGAGGCGAGAGAGGAAGATCGGAGGACGGAGGAGGCGAGCCAGGACGAGCGGAGCTTGGAAAACGCAGGACGCGGAGACCGAGACTACAACGACAAGCCAGGAGGCCAACGGGACGGCGTATCGCCCAGCCACACTTCCCGAGAAGTGTGGCTAGAACAGGTACGGTCACGCTTCACGGGTTGGGCGGGTCGTAAGTGGAGCAAACCTCTCTGAGGAAACACTCGGCACAACCTGCACGCATACCCCCCCTCACCTTACCGCCACTTGTACAGGGGTACGTTATCTGCACGTGTGTGTCTTCACCCCCTTCCCCTATCAAACGACGTATCTGCGCCAGGCTAATACTGGTTTCTTTCCTCCCTGTCGGTTTCGGAATCATCTTGGAAAACGGCGGAAGAGCGGCCTACACCTCCCAGAAGACACCGGGAGCGGCGGCTGGGAGCCACGAGAGCCACAGCGGAGGATACCGACAACCCCCTCCCATTCTACCGAGTACCGGTGCAGAAGAGGCGACTGTATAAAATAATAAAGCCTGCTTTACCAAGAACCCCGTTGTCCGTGAGCCTGTTTGAATCCCCACGCGAATCACGACAGGCTGCCATACACAAAATGGAACCCACGGGTTCAGAATTCACAGAACCTCAGGGTGAGGGTGTGGGGAGGGTGAGGGGGTGTGAGGGTGAGGGGGTCTGAGGAGGAGTGAGGGGGTGTGAGGGTGAGGGGGTGAGGGTGAGTGAGGGTGAGTGAGGGTGTGTGAGGGTGAGTGAGGGTGAGGGGGGTGAGGGTGTGTGAGGGTGAGAGGGTTGTGAGGGTTAGGGGGGAGGGTGAGTGAGGGTGAGTGAGGGTGTGTGAGGGTGAGTGAGGGTGTGTGAGGATGTGTGAGGGTGAGGGTGTGAGGGTGAAGGGGGAGAGGGTGTGTGAGGGTGAGGGTGTGAGGGTGAGTGAGGGTGAGAGGGTATCAGGGTGTGTGCGGGTGAGGAGGTGTGAGGGTGAGGGTGTGGGGGGGTGAGGGTGTGTGAGGGTGTGTGAGGGTGATGGAGGGTGAGAGGGTTGTGAGGGTGAGAGGGTTGTGAGGGTGAGTGAGGGTGAGGGGGGGTGAGGGTGAGGGTGTGTGAGGGTGAGAGGGTTGTGAGGGTGAGGGGGTGAGTGAGGGTGAGAGGGTTGTGAGGGTGGGGGGGTGAGGGTGAGTGAGGGTGAGTGAGGGTGTGTGAGGGTGTGTGAGGGTGAGGGGGTGAGTGAGGGTGTGTGAGGGTGAGGGTGTGTGAGGGTGTGAGGGTGAGGGTGTGTGGGGGTGAGGGTGTGAGGGTGAGTGACGGTGTGTGAGGGTGAGGGTGAGGGAGTGTGAGGGTGTGAGTGAGGGTGTGTGAGGGTGAGGGTGTGAGGGTGAGTGAGGGTGTGTGAGGGTGAGAGGGTGTGAGGGTGAGGGTGTGTGAGGGTCCGAAGTAGCGAAATATAAAAAACAGTGGACTTAGAGGGTAATAAAGGAGCCGGTGGGGCAATGGATGGGTAGGTCTTGGCGGGCAAAAACAGCAATCGAAGGAGAGGCTGAGCAACACTGGAGGCGGGGGAGAAACATTAGCAAAAGCAACACAGAGCATGTAGGAGGGGTGGGAGATTGGCACACGAGAAAACTCGCAAAATGAGGGAGACAGCAACACGGAGAGTGGGACAGGTATTTAGGGGGAAGCATTGCGCATGTGCTCCGGCAGAATAATGTGGGTGCCAATGTTTTTACATTTATATATATGAGATGGGTCAGCAATTCAGAAGGCATGAAAAAGAAGTTGTGCAAAAGTAAATTTGTTTAAGACGGAGGAGCTGCCAGCAGTTTGCTCACTGGTATCTCTGGCTACATTCCTCTCTCCGGACCAAAATTGTTTTAAAAAAATGTTGGGGGGAATATGAGGCAACGTATGAGCAGATGGGGAGGGTAAAAGCAGCACATGCATGGCAGCAACTCTGGGGCGGGGGAAAAGCTACTGAGAGAGAAAGCAACAGAAAGCAACAGAGAGATTGTACACGGGAGAAGTACACGGGAAAGAGCTTAGAAAACAAGGCCTTAAGTGAGAGCAATAAAGCAACAAGCTCTCTGCATTTCTGTGGCGGGGGCGGAGGCAGGGGAGCGCATTCCTTTCAAGTCTGATGCGGGGGCAGGGGAGCAAATGGTGAGTGCACGCCTGGCGCACATACACTGGCCATAATCCGCATTCCAAAGCCCTCTGGCAGCATTTCCTGGAGCCCCTACATAAGTCTCGCCTGAGCAATGCGCAAGCGCATTGGCTCAGGCGAGACCTAAAAATGTGCAAAATGTAGAAACTAGCCACACTTACGCATATCAGGCTTCACAACGTTGTTAGCAAGTTGCTTGACTAAAATGTGCTGAAGCACGCATCAAATGTTTAATTCTTGATCTTTCCATGATCATGACTTTTAAAAAAAAGTTTCATATAACTCTTCAAAATGTTTTTACTCATACAATGAGAGTTTGAATTTTATTTTATAATTTATCATTTGGTACAAGTATGAAAAAAGAAAAATAATCACCCATAGAATACCATGCATAAACTGAACTTTCAACATACTTGTTTCATTCCCAAAGGATGAAGGTGTGAAAATAACGTTCCTTCCTTACTGCAGATTTTTTGTTTTCCAAATAGTCCATTGTTACCTAACATATCATTTGCTTCATTAGAAGGTTATAAATTGAGTCCCAATCGTGGCAAAGGATGTTTAGAATGAAAAAAGCTTAATGTGTAGTTCAGACTGGAATAACAACATTGCACACTCGAAGATTACTGTCTGTACACTACTGTGTTCACGTGAGGAGTGAACCTGTTCCAAGGAAGAACCCTGAAAGACAATTGGACGAGAGGAGAAGAAGATGCAACATTAACTGTTACATTACATTTTGACTGTTTATAATAGTACGTGTTCCTAGAGTAGGTTAATGCATGCTTTTCGCTCCGTCAGACACCATTAGATGCTGAATGCTCTACCCTTATGCCTTTTACCTACCCTATTGATTATGGTTGCTACTGCTACTGCACCCCTTGCTTTATTTCTGATTGCATTGACACTCTACTGAGTTTCATGAAGTTGTCTTTATGGGGAGTTCTGTTTTGATTGATTTCTAATTTTGGGATATTTTCAGCATTATGATGGATTTCACTCTCTTTTGAACTTGAACTCTTTATGGGTTCTGGCTGACACCTTTCAGCCCATTCTTACAATAGGGATTTCTTCCATTATGGAACACACTTAATGCATTTTATATTAATTTGTATTAAACATTTTCTTTTATCAATTCATTAAAAGATTGATTATTTTGAAACTAATTAATTAAACTTATGATTTTAAATAAAAATGATCTACTAAACTTTGAGAAATAAAACCCTTAAAATCTTGAAAATGTCTCATTATTGACTGAATTTAAATAGAGATTGTGATTAATATTTATGTGATGATCTGCTCCTGATCTTCTTAACTAAAATACCAAGGTCCGTTGACCTGTTGGGCAGCAGCACAACTGGGATCAGCCCGGTGTGTGATGGTAAACCGAGTTTTATTTAAAGCGATTCCTGCTCCAGCAAGAGTGCATGGTCATTGTTTCCACCCTGATGATTTTATTGAAACAATGTATTACCTGCAGAGTTGTGATTAGCTTCAGTATGGATGGCTTTTTTCTGTAGCACATGCCTTCATAGTTTCAGTCCCTTTCAGTATTCAGCCATAGAAGCTCCATGTTCCAAATAGGATTAAGAAATGCAGTTGTCCCCTTCAGCTCCTGTAGCAATAACCAAACCTCGAATCTGATTTCACCTAACCATACTTCCAGGATATTCTGCTCTGGAAGCCAGCACTTATTTTTTCTGGTTTACCAGGTCCACAGTTCTCTGCATTTTTCTTGATGCAGGTGCTTCATGCTTTAGCCCTCCAGCCAATTTTATGATGGCCTTTTGCTTTAGATGTCATACATCAAATGTTCTGTTTAGGTGAGGGTAGACATTTCAATTTTGTCTAGCACAGAATGGGTTTTTCATATGGGAAAATTAATTTTGACCATGAGTGAGTTCTGCTATACTGTATATGTAGCTGTGTTTTTTTTATTTTGGGGGGTTATAAAATTCCTACCTTCCGTTGGGATGTATCAGAGATGCTACACAGGAGTATAGGCTGTGATCATGGGAACTGGCTATGCCGACAATCATGATGGCCTGAAGGATGATCCAGGTTTTGTATACAATCTTGGCAAAGGGAGGGAATAAAGAGTCTCATAATCAGGTACACACTGGCATGTTGGGGTCTTAGGTCAAATGTTTATTCAGTTGTTGTCTTAGGTTCATACAATTATTAAATTTGGTGCTCTATGTTGAAATGGGTCTTGAGTCCTGTTCTGAATTGCAATAGGAAAGGGACAAGTTATTAAGGGGGATGAGGTTATACTGTTTGAGATATAGGCTGAGGGGTTTTTTTTTCGAAATTTTTATTTTCTTACATTTTTAAGCTTCAGAATGAAGGAGTGGTTCCTGGTGTTGCAGACTATGTCAGGGATTGTATTATAATGTGTTGTAAATTCATTTAAATAATGCTTACTAGCCCTTACGAGGTGTTGAAGTGTTTTACTCAGGGCAGCACAATGCTCCATAACCCAAGGTTTTTGATTAATTCAGTAGGTACTGGTTATTGCTGGTTATTGGGATCAGTTAAGCCTGTCTTCCAGGAATGATGGTGACTTATGTAATATTTCATTCCGTAACAATTATTTTCCCACTGTTCTGTTTCCATACCTCATATTCATCCACATCACCCATCTATGTTGTCACTGTGCCAACTATGCCCTTTTGTACCTTCTTCATTTGCAATTCCAAGTTTCTATTCAAAATGAGCAGCAATATAAATGACACAATCCGAGTGGCAACTAATTTGAGTTACATTTTATAGCAATAAATTGACAGCTGTTTGCTGTGTCAGTTTTAGCCAGTAAGAAATTATCAGTTTAACACCCAGTTGTAGATATGTGTGTGTAACCTACAGATTACAGGCCCAAAAACAGATGAAACTTCTCAACTCTTCATCCTCCCACATTAAGTATTGTTTTGTAATAATTTGTATAATATAAATGCAGGAATTCCTTATGGTAATTTAAATTACGGTTTCTCTGATTGATTCTTCCTTGTAACATTTATCATTCTTGAAGTTCCCACATGCAATTGGACATAGGGCTAGATGTTGACCTTCGCAGTCAGGGTTTTACTCCATCAGGGCAGCTGAGTAAAGTACTCTGTTGTGTTGATGGATACCCGTATGCCCAATTTTGCGATGTCCACCAACCCAGCGAACATCTCTAGCACTGGCAGGAATCACCGTCATTGTGGTTTCTGTCAATGCATTATAAGTTTGATAGTGGCTCTGTCAACATAACCGAGCTGCACAGAAAAACGTAAAACATTTTTTTAATTATCCTCCTGGAAATACACCAGTGTCAGAAAATCCCCTGAAATCACTTCCTGTATTGATATAATTTTGAGTGGTTGATGGAAAATCCATTGGTCCAAGGATTTTAGGTCTAACACTAATCTGAATCATTCACTCCTTTTCAGGACCAGAAATAAAATGGAATGGAATCCATATCCTCTCTCTTCTTGTGCACACTGAACAATTGACCTTTTAATAATAATAATAATAATAATAATAATAATAATAATGATGATACTGAAATGTATTAAGCCCGACAGCTACCCCAACACAGGGGTGTCCCGGCGCTAAAAAACATCAGGTGAGAATGTGTCCAAGGGGTAGAAAACTTATCGATCCAACATTGAAACTACCCTGAAAAGCCACGTCTTCAGGGACTTTTTAAAGCAAAGTTCTGACTTGGCATTTCGCAAGGAAACTGGTAGGGCATTCCACAAAGCGGCCGTTCTGACCGTGAATGCTCTCCCCCCCAAGACGAGATTTCTCAAAGCAAATAAAGTATGTATGCAAGTAAAGTATGTAGCAAATTGTGAGAATTTGAACGCAACACCCGATTTTGCTTGTAGGGGCATAGTCTTTCCTTCAGATAGCCCGGGCAGTTTCCATTCAGAGCCTGATAGGCCATCGTCATGGCCTTAAATATGATTCTTTTCTCTACTGGGAGCCAGTGGAGCTTATGTAAATGCGGAAAGACATGGTGTCGAAATGGTATACGGCAAACCAGTCTCGCAGCCGCATTTTGAATCATCTGAAGGCAGTGGATTGCATTTTTAGGAAGGCCAAGGAACAGAGCATTGGCATAGTCTAGCCTAGATGTTACTATGGCATGTACTACTCTTTTGCGGCAATCTTCCGGTAGGAAATGCAAGACTTTCCGGAGATTTTTTAATTTGCTAAAACAAGTTGCAGAGACCTGTTGTATTTGAGCTGAGAAGGCAAGATTCGCCTCCCATTTCACTCCTAAGTTACGAACAGATGTGGCCGGGGCCGGTGGGGCACCCATTTCTGATCACCACCATAGTGCTGACTCTGGCACTGTTCCCTGCCCAAAGAACAGGACCTCTGTTTTTTCCGCATTTAGCTTTAGTTTATTAGCATTCATCCAGATAGCTATATTGTGTAGGCATCGCTTAAAATTCTTAAAACCATATACTGTCTGCTCTTTGAAAGAAAAAATCAACTGGGTGTCGTCAGCATAGGAGATCGCTTTCATTCCCCAGTTGGCAATCAAAGAGAACAAAGGAGCCAGGTAGAGGTTAAGCAATAAAGGACTCAGAGCTGAGCCCTGGGGCACCCCACACCAGAGCTGTTTTGGTTGAGATTCATATGACGTACGGACGACTCTCTGAGTACGCCCCCTCAGATAGGAAGTCAGCCATGTGAGTACTTTCCCATCCAAGCCCACTTCTTTTAGGTGCTGGATCAAGATAGTGTGGTCAACAGTGTCGAATGCCGCAGAAAGGTACAGGAGCACCAGCAATGCTGGTGCTCCTGAATCCAAAGACCACCTTATCGACTCTGCTACCTCAAGGAGAGCAGTCTCCATACTGAATACTGCTCGAAAGCCTGATTGAGTATCATGCAGAGCCCCATTCTGCTCAATAAAAGTGGTCAGTTGGCATTGAACCAATTTTTCCAACATTTTTCCAGGTGCGGGTAATAAGGAGATAGGTCGCACATTTTTTAGATCACCCAGGTCTCCATTTTGGTTTTTTTTCAACGATAGGAGTGTCGCATGCTTCCATTTATCTGGAAAGATGCCTGTTTCCAGAGAGGAGTTCCAAATGTGTAATAGCCCATCCATCAGTGGAGAGGATAACAACTACCATAATTTGGGAGGGCATGGATCAACTGGGGCTCCTGAGTGGCATTTCTGAATTTCAATTAAGGCATCCTGAGGCAGAATTGGTGTGAACTCGCTAAGTCTAGGTATCTCCGCTGCGAGTGGAGATTTATCCCCTTTCGCAGTGGCCCCCGCGGCCCGGAATGACTCATAAACCTTCAAGATTTTATTATCAAAATAGTTCGCAATCTTATCGCACAGGGCTGGGGATGAAATTACTTTGGTCTCCAGTACCCTGGGCTTAAAAAAAGATTGAACTACCTTAAAGACCTCACTGCTGGACTTGTTGGCATTTCGAATACATGACACAATGTTGTCTCGCCTGGCTGTTTTTATCTCCTTATGAAAATCTTTTAAGGCTTTTTTATAATTTGCCTTAGTTATCTCGCAGTAGCTCAACCTCCATTATCGTTCCAGCTTTTTACACATGCTTTTACTCTCCCTAAGGGCATTGGAGAACCATGGGCCCGTGGGGGATAATCTAGTTGATTTCACAACTCTACACGGTGCTACCGACTCCACCGCTGTGGCAATCCAATGGTATATCGAGATTGCATCAGCATCGGGATTAGAAGATAGATGGGGGGTTGTCTTGCAAGATGGAACTTAATACTATTTCGGTCAAATTGTTTCAATTTCTTTTTAGCGTAAGACGCTTTCCTTTTACTTGCCCCAGTTTAGGTAAAATGATAGAAAATGGAACCAGATAGTGATCTGACCATGTCAGAGGGAAGGAAGTCTCCATATCAATTGTAGTACAGTTGGAGAAAACGTAATCCAGGGTGTGCCCCGCTATATGCGTGGGGTAGGAGACCCATTGTTTGAGATTAGCCCCAGCTAATGATGCAATTAGCTGTATTGCTTGCGGGCAGTTCAGGTCGTTTACATGCAGGTTAAAATCTCCCGAGGCCAGAAAGTTAGTATACATTATTGATTTTGGGACAATAAGGCTACAAAGAGTATGAAGGGCAGGCGCTGCACAATCGGGTGGTCTGCAAATAAGAATCCCCGCAAGAGAGACATGGGGGTCGGTTGTATGCAGAAATTTAGACCTTCAATGCCCTAAGCAGAAAAAAGGCCCGAGGACACCAACTCCCATGTGTCTCTAAAAATAATAGCCACCCCACCTCCCCTTTTTCCTCCTTCTCTATTAACATGGCACATTTTGAAACCTGGTGGGATAGCTAGTGTAATAATTCTCACCGTATCCAAGTTAAGACAAGTTTCCGTAAGGTGACCTTTTGCCCAATAGTTCCCAATATCCTTTTGAAAATGGCAGTTGCTTTGCAGCATCTTAGATCATTGTGTAACATTGACTCTGGCATCTGGAGGTATAGTAATAAAATACACTTAGTAGCCCACATGAAGAACATTTTGTATCCATCAATCAGAAACCTGCCTCTTACCACGTCAGACAGAAACAATTAATTTGCCACCCACCAGAATCTCCTTGAGCATAAGAGACATCCATTGAAAATCACTGATTTTTACTGTCTTCTGAAAGGTAGATGTTACTTAATTCACAGAATTATTAGAATGTTCCTTGAATGGGTGAGGTGGTTTGAAGGATGAAAATAAGGATGCACCAGACCCTAATAATGTTTTTCAGTTCTGATATATAGATTTAAACTGAAATAGGATGCTTACATGTGATATTTTCAAACCCTGTCTTTACCACCTCATCCAATTCTGTGTCAAACAACTTTTTGAGCCCAAATACATATGGAGTATTACATTTTTCCGTTTGGCCCCAGTCTTCCAGTCACTCACCCAGACATTTTGTCTGGCAGCCATAGATGCACCACTTAAAAAGGCTACAGTCCTAATGGAGTCAAATGCCACATCCATGAGATATTCCTCTAGACCATACATGGTTCATAAGACATCTGAATAATCAGCTTTCTCTTGCATCATATCGTAAATGTTAAAAAAAGTCCAGCTATATAAGCTGATTATATCCGCCACACTCCCATGGATATCATGAATCATGCACAGACATCTTTTAATGTAGAATACGCTTTCTGATCCACAAAATCTCTCAGGGTCAAGTCTTCCACAGACATCGATAGTGGTCCTGTTAGGTTTGGGAGCATGAAGTCTACAGAAAATGTGACTAAACAATCCTAGATTCTCATTCAATACAGGATATAATTTGACATAAATTTATAGAATGTCAATTTCTCTGGGTCACGCCATTCTCTCTGAATGACTGATTCATTAAATGGTGAAGAGGCAACTCACATGTAGAAGGCTGCTCATATACATTAACAAGCATTTACAATGCAATAGGTCTCGTAGCATTAAAGTTTGAGTTATTGGCATTGTGTATGACAATGCGTTGCCTAAAATATTTAGCAAACTTTGAATTGGTGAGCAGTGAGAGTGTGTGCAAGCGTATGCTGTTCTTGAAAGCAGTGTGGTAGAGAGTGCAGATTAATACACATTCTCCCTGTGAGTATTTTGGCTCGATGATGCTGTTAATTTTATGTTAAGCCCTTTGAGGATTAGAGGTAAGCATATTGATGAATTGTGCAAGATAAAATATGAGTGCAAGAGGATGCTTTGAGCCTGCAGCACCTAAAAGTCATGATGTTTAATATGTAATTTCAGTGCACATGTCTTATGCTAAAGGTGTCAATTGTAACAAGGCAGATTTACAGACTTCTGTGTGCAAGAATCACAAATATTATAACATCAGGCCATGCATGGACAGTATCGGTTCATGCATGGACTATATCAGGTCAAGCATGGAACATACCAGTTCATGCATGGACCATACCAGGTCATGAATGGACCATATCAGGGCATGCATGGAAAAAATGAGGTCAAGCATGGATCACACATATCAGGTCATGCATGCCACGGACCACAACATATATTGATTCGGGACCAGGATTCAGGAAGGAAAGTTGTCGAGGTATCCTTCTCTGGTGACTAGTCTGACAAAACCAGAGGCAGAACACCACGTTCTGAAACCTATGCTTATCTGTGTCCCTTCATCTATCTTCGCGAGATGCTGTGGAGGTGAGGGTAAAACTGCAGGAGAGTGGTACTCATGAAAAGAGGCTGCCGTGATTGAACCTCGAGCCAATGCCGAACAGCTGAGTCTGCACACACAGGTTTCAAGGCTGAGCGCCAAGACTGGGCTAGCGCAGCGCTTCAGGCGGCGGCAGCTGACCCAGAGACGAGGTGTCTCGCCAGCCCTGCAGAAGGCAGGGAAGGCACCGCATCACTCCCGTTATTTTCTGTTGCCTATGGCAACAGAATTTAAATGAAGGTGCTAGCTGCAGCTTTGGAAGCAGTACAGCAGCCTACCGCACGTTCATCAGCACGCACATGTGCGCGGGCGCGCGCAGACACGCACCTGTGCACAGGGTGCCTACTACACCAGTGTCTTCAGACAAGACGAAGGTAAACTCGAAAGGTGCAGAATGTGGTGTGCTCGGCACCGGACTGGAGTGCTATGGAATGGAACGGGGTGGGTGTATCACAGTGATGACCGTGCAGAAAACTACTGACATTCCCCCACTGAGTAACAGTAAGCAAGCCGAGACGATCTGGCACGGTGGGCTAGGGTCGCAGCACACCGCAAACACCGGTGCTTCAGTACGGCACACCCGAAGTGCAGGTGGTTCAAGCACATAAAAGTGTGCGCACTGTCTACCTAAATGCACCGCAGTCCTTCCCGAAAAGTGTTAGGGTGTCCATTGCAAAGAACAGGAGAAGCGCTCAATACGTTCCATGTAATGAATAATAGCCCGTTTTCTAAAGTGCCTGATCAGTCAGCCTGTTCATACACCTGGCGCTGCATCACCCGCAGTGTGCATGTACATTAGAGCATGGGCCTGCTGGCACATTTAGAGTTGTGTTTTCTATTCGCCCCTACTAGGTGGCGCGTGGTCCCTCTCACGTCAGGACCCGGGTAGCAGAGGGTCCCCTCCCTCGGTTCCTTCCTGCTGCACCTGGAGATTATTTAATGGTATTAGTTCAAAAGCCGAGCCCTGCTCCTCTTCTGGGGAAGCAGCAGCATGATGAAACAAGACGTGCGCGAAACTGAAACCTTCCGTGGGGCGGGACTTCTGTCTTCAGAAGCACGCGCCCTCGGAGTGCATGGCCAAACAAGCAGTGCTGGTGACGCGGGGCTCCCATGCCCGAGGGAGAGCCCCGCGGAGGCAGTAGAACTGTACAATGGCGATAAGTGGGGCTTAGTTGTAGGGGGGAGAGGGGGTGCGCTTGTGTGTGTGTGTGTGTGTATGTGTGCGCACGTGTGTGTATGTGTGCGGCGGCAGGGGGGAGCGGGGGTCTCTGTATGTGTGTGTGTGCGTGCGTGTCTGTAGGTGTGCTTGTGTGTGTGTCTCTGTGTGTGCGCATGCGTAAGCAGGGGAAGGTGTGGCTGTGTGGTACAGCTTTCCAGGAGAGGAGACAGGAGCTGGGCACAGCGAGCGCGTTCACGTGCGCATGGCCCGCTCAATTCCGAAGCGCGCAGCCAGCTCCTGTCTCCTCTCCTGGAAAGCAGAGTCGCTGACAATAGGTTCTCTGGCGAGACCGCGCTTCGCGCAGTTAACGCCACGAGACCTAAAAACATCTGCATCCCAGTCGGTATCATCCGCCCCAGGAGGCAACCCAAAATTATTTACCACATGCTCTGATAAGGCTTTGAGTTTTTCCTTCATTGTGAATTTTCAAGAAGGATCTACATCTTCTACATCAAACTTTTTCTTTATTGGTCCAGGAATAACACTTTGCTCCCACCTTTAAAAGAGCAGAAGTTACAGCTGCCTCAACCAGTATTTGTAATTCTCTAAACCAAAAGAAAATCATTACTTCTTTTAGGCGATCACTGACTGGACCTGGATATCAAAGAAAAGCATTGCCTTCTATCCTGTTTTCCCCTTACCTTCTGCATTATTTTTAACAGACAGGAGGAATAAGGTATAATAGAACAGCTTCCGAATCAAGTGGTTTAAAAAATCAAAATCACATACCCAGGCCGTGGCAGCTTCTAAAAAGTCCTGGTCTCCCCATTCCAGACCAAGGGAGTAAGAGAGAGGGGGCTAGAGGGAGTAAGACAGAGAGAGAGGAAGCTAGAGGGAGTAAGACAGAGAGAGGGAGCTAGAGGGAGCAAGACAGAGAGAGAGGGGGAGCTAGAGGGAGTAAAACAGAGAGAGGGAGCCAGAGGGAGCAAGACAGAGAGAGAGGGAGCTAGAGGGAGTAATAGAGAGAGAGGGAGTAAGAGAGAGAGCGGGAGCTAGAGGGAGTAAGAGGGAGTAAGAGAGAGAGAGAGCGGGAGCTAGAGGGAGTAAGACAGAGAGAGGGAGCTAGAGGGAGTAAGACAGGGAGCTAGAAGGAGTAAGACAGAGAGAGAGGGAGCTAGAGGGAGTAAGACAGAGAGAGAGGGAGCTAGACAGAGAGAGGGAGCTAGAGGGAGTAAGACAGAGAGAGAGGAAGCTAGAGGGAGTAAGACAGAGAGAGGGAGCTAGAGGGAGCAAGACAGAGAGAGAGGGGGAGCTAGAGGGAGTAAAACAGAGAGAGGGAGCCAGAGGGAGCAAGACAGAGAGAGAGGGAGCTAGAGGGAGTAATAGAGAGAGAGGGAGTAAGAGAGAGAGCGGGAGCTAGAGGGAGTAAGAGGGAGTAAGAGAGAGAGAGAGCGGGAGCTAGAGGGAGTAAGACAGAGAGAGGGAGCTAGAGGGAGTAAGACAGGGAGCTAGAAGGAGTAAGACAGAGAGAGAGGGAGCTAGAGGGAGTAAGACAGAGAGAGAGGGAGCTAGACAGAGAGAGGGAGCTAGAGGGAGTAAGACAGAGAGAGAGGGAGCTAGAAGGAGTAAGAGAGGGAGCTAGAGGGAGCAAGACAGAGAGAGGGAGCTAGAGATAATAAGACAGAGGGAGAGGGAGCTAGAGGGAGTACGACAGAGACAGAGGGAGCTAGAGGGAGTAAGACAGAGAGAGAGGGAACCAGAGGGAGCTAGAAGGAGTAAGACAGAGAGAGGGAGCTAGAGGGAGTAAGACAGTACCTAGCGCCGTACATTTCCGACAGAGGTGGTCCATGCGATAAGTCTTGAGGGGGTGACACCATGAGTTACCCGCACCGGGTGACACCAACCCCAGTGACGCCACTGCCAAGGAACAGCCACCTCAACAAATCTTGACAATTAGCCCTTCTGACTTCTGGTGGCACGAAGCCAATCCTGACAAGGAAACAGCAAGGCCTTTCCCCTCCTCCAGCATTGTTCTGCAGGAGCAGAGACGTGTTGGTCAAGGCGTATGACAAATGTGGCTTACTCGCCCAAGAGGAAGGTTATTGGTATAATCAAAATTATACAAAATCGATGAAAACAAAAAACATTTTTGTTACAAGGGTTAACTATGTCTGATGGGGGCGGAAGTCTCAAGAATAAAGAATGGGATGAGGTACAGGGTGAAAAAGGTAATATTTGTTATGTACGTTCACTACAAAGCTGCAGGGCCATAGGAGCAAAGCATGATGCGAAAAAAAGCTGCCAAAGTCCATTTAATTTCAGTCCGAGACATTGTTTCCATTAAATAAATGGCAGCCGCATACATCTGTGGAGAATTGGTTTACAAAAATTGGTTAGTGGTAGCTATATAATATTTATTAGTTAGTTGTGCTCTATAGAATTCAGGCAGCAGCTACCACTACATCAGAAATAAACAAGCGTACACCAATACATGAAAAAGAATCGGATAAATCTTGGAGCACCCCCTTTATGCTTCCCAAAACATGAAAATCAAATATATACAAGTTAATATATCACATAGAGCCTTGGAAAAGTTTTGACCCCAGTGTATATATATTATGGAAATGCCGGGAGGTGGATAGTTTTTGGTGGAAAGTCACAGAAATTGTTGGGAATTTGGTGGGTCGCACAGACTTAAATACAATGAAGAATAGTGTTTTAAGCGTTATTGGTGCCCCAAGGGGAACATGGAGGGAACTAACTTCCTAGGCCTGGCATTATTATCAACAAAAAGATCTATCACAATGAGCTGGAAATGGATTGTGGGTATATGGCGTAGTGCACTAAAACAGTGTATGGGGCAAAAAAAAGAAAAGAGAGGGGGAGGAAGCACCAGAAATTAGTCGAATGGGATGACAAAGCTACAACTACTTAAAGGGTAATTAAGACTGACGACAGATGTCACCAAATGGCATATTCCTCATAGCGCACTGAGAAAGAATAATGGATATGTAGCAACTATAGGACAAGATAGACCGGGCAGACCACAAGTGAGAGGGTGTACATATATATTAATGAAACCCCCAAGTGGGGAGAATGTAAATAGAACATAGTCCGCACCCCCTTAAAATACACGCCACTACACGAGAGACGACACATGGCACTAAAGAGGCCCACACCGAGACATAACTGAGGTATATGTTGGGGCTTTAGGTCGTTAAGGGGGAGACAATATCAACATGTAAAAGGGTCTCGGATACGAAAGGGGAACCCTCGGAGTTGAGAGTGGAATTAGCCCTCAGAAGCTAACTCATGGGAGAAGCTTGGGACAGGAGGGAAGGCTGCGAGGGGGAATTAGATACCCTGGAGAACAAATGTGGGTACCACTGCTTATAGAACAAAGCATGCTATTGTACATGAATGAAACCTGTAAACACCCACTTTGCATGATTGCACTACTGGTTGATGCTTAATGGGGTTGGAGCAGCCACAAGGGGAAGTGAGGCAGATGCTGTAGGGCGCCACCTTGTTGTAATGCTTAATTACCGCATAATTCCAGCAATCCAAATCATCTCATTCTTCACTCACTGCCAAGTTTGGAACTACATGCAAGTGAACCAGTGGCCAATTAGTTACAAAATGCTTAGCATCAGAATTTAGCACAAGTCTAAGCGTCCCCAATGTTGACAAATATAAAAGAAACATTGGCAAAGTCAATAGGTCTTGCCTATGCAAGAGCTATTGGCTTTGGCAATGTGTTTTAGCCATGTTGTACACCCAGGGTTGGCTTGGGACTAAAAATCGTCCTGGGCACGCTAAAAAAAAGTGGCCCACATTTGCATATTGCCTTTCCTCAAAACACTGCTTCGGCAAAATTTTATAAAAAAGAGGGGGTGGGGGTTTAAAAAAAACACACGGATTAGTTTACACTGGTGAAACACACCTGAAAACAAGTAAGGCCACTTCTGCTCAGGCCCCCTGTCCCGCTCAGTATGCACACATTAATGGGCCGGCCCAGCAGGAGAAAGGGAGTGACACCTCTGCCTGTTGCTAAACTGGAGGTAATGAGCGCCCATCTGCCTCCAGGAAGGCCACTCAGACACCGACTGTACCACTGGCTGTATCTGAACAATAGAGACACTGCCCAAGTTGGCCTCCCAGACTGCTAAAAAAAAGCAGCCCACAGCTGGAACTCGGACATCGGCCCCTCGGGCATTGTCCGAGTGCCCTTGTTACCAATCTGACGCTGTGTACACCAGCGTAGCTGCTTTTCAGCATGGCTAAAAGTTAGTGGTGTACAGAGGGGTGGGATAGAATGGAGTAGGATAAATCGGGGTAGAGTGAAATGGGGTAGATTGGGGTGGAGTGGAGTGGGGTTGATTGGCGTAGAGGCCGCTAGAATGGAGTGGGGTGGATTAGGGTAGATTGGAGTGGGATGGAGTGGAGTAGATTGGGGAGTATGGAGTGGGGGAGTTGAGTAGATCAGAGTGGTAGATTGGAGTGGGCTAGATTGAATTAGGGTGGACTGGGATAGATTGGGGTGGACTGGGGTATATTGGAAGGGAGTAAATTGGGGTATATTAGAGTGGGGTAGATTGCAGTGGGTGGGGTGGAGTGAGGTAGATTGAAGTGGAGTAGATAAGATAGATTGGAGTGGGCTCGATTTTAGTGGAGTGTGGTAGATTAGAATGGGGTAGATTTGAGTGAAATAGAGTTGGATACAGTGGTATGGAGTGTGGTAGAGTGGAGTGAGGTAGAATGGAGTGGAGTGGGGTAGACTGGGTGGACAGCAGTGTGGTAGATTGGAGTGGAGTGGGGTAGATAGTGGTGGAGTGGTGCAGATCGGACTGAGGTAGATTAGAGTGGAGAGAAGTTAGATTACATTTGAGTTTGGAGTGGAATTGGGTGGGGTGGGGTGCACGTAGTTTGTGAATTATGAAAAGTAGTAAATTTACACATAAGTGTAAGTTTACTTTTGTGAATCAGATCCATAATTTCCGCAAAAGGACACAAAGGAGAGATATTACACTATTTACACAGTGGTTTTTAACCTCTTGAGTTCTATGGAACCTCACTAAATAACTACTTAAAGTCAAGCGCCCCAGCCTATACACTGGCTAGGATTTGAACGTCAAAACAAAACAAAAAATACAGAAACATGTATGTATCAAACAAATAAACAAATTATTAAATATTTTATTTCAATCACAAAAAAAAATAAAAACAGAACTATTAATTTTATTGCAAGTCTGGTGCTTTTCAAAATGTGGTTTTATTTCTAAAATACTAAGCAAAATGCTACATGCTGGCATATCTCTCTATATTTTTTGCTCCCAAGGCACCCCTCTCTTTGTCAGTGTATAACAGTGCTTTCATTAAGGCCACCAATCGACCAAACGTGATTCTCTTTGCTGTACTTGCTCTCAAGGCCAGCCATTCCGATCAGGCAACAGGTCTTTCCCCGGGGCATTTTTGTTACTGGGTGACGGTTTTGTAGCAGTGCAGCTGTTTTAAAAGCATTGCAGAGTACCTTGTATAGCCAACAGTTTTCAGGCAACAGTTAAAGTGGCAAGATAACTCTGGTGATTAATGAACCTGCTAGAGAGAGATCAGAGTTTTGTCTAATGGTACTTTTGACTCATCGAAGGTAGCACAGAGGGTTAATATGCCTGCTGCAACATACTATGCAGATTACAGAACAGTATTTTGTGAGCATAGTTCAATTTGTTACTTTTTTGTCACAGAGATCCTTTCGTTACTGTGCATTTCATAAATTACAATAGTAATCTAGGTTACACAATTGGTTTCCCCCAGACTCAAATTTAAAATTCCCTCACATTTACAAAGTGCTTTAAACTTTTCGATTTTGCATTTGTATCTAAGTATACTCAATTAATCAGTTAATATTATATATTTGTAACAGCTGTGGCCCCTCTAAGTAGGCATCATGCACCTCCAGCGGTCTGTGGACCCCATTTATGAACACCTGTTGTTCAAGCCCATGAGCTGTGCTTAGTTCATCCAAATTTGGTTTGTATCGAAAAACAAATGCGTTAAGAGTCCCTTTCAGGCACTGTTATATGCAGGCTTCCCTTCACGTAATATATTTTCTAGGTCAGCATACCCTGGAAGCTGAAAGTCAAGCAATTACAGTGTCCAGCAGTGATCTCCGTTTGCATTTCCTGGGCATGACCCAGCAAGAAACAGAAGACATTCTCCATGCTGCCGCCTGGGAGCAATCAATTCAGTCTGCAATGCACTCAGCTCTGTTGGAGGTATAGGCATGCTGCACCAGTATTGCTTGAAAAACATGTTTATCATTCCCTGTGATGACACAAAATGCTGTGTGTGCAGGGCTTTAAATGGGGCAGGTCCTGCCAGTGTACAGACCTGGAAGTGATTAAACACTGATTCCCTTTGTTGTTGAGCAATTGGTGCGTATCTTACGAAAATAATTGGAGCAATGGGGCGTTCGAGTGGGGGGCACCACTCATGTCATCTCTCTCTATGCGGATGATACACCGGTGTATGAACGCTCCCTCTGCCGGCGGTGCATATACTAAAGGGGCTTCTCGATACCTTTGGTAGGGTCTCAGGCCATCGGGTTAATCTCACGTAATCACTTTTGTTTCTGCTTGGGGGTCTGACCGAAGTGTCCTTTGTCCGGTAGCCCGAGCTCGGCACGGTAGCCTGAGCTCGGCACGGTAGCCCGAGCTCGGCCCGGTAGCCCGCGCTCGGCACGGTAGCCTGAGCTCGGCACGGTAGCCCGAGCTCGGCCCGGTAGCCCAAGCTCGGCCTCCGTGGGGGAAACAGAGGGCTTTAAGTACTTGGGTATATGGGTGGCTCATACCGAGGACGTGTATCGGTGCCTGAACAAGGATAGAGTTGTAGCAGGCCTTGTGGGTTCCTTAGCTTTTTGGAACAGATTACCCTTGTTGTAGGGCTGCGGTGGCCAATATTTTTTTTTCTGTCTCTATCTGTCCAAAATGCTATATTTCCATCCTAACCACAGTTCTTTCGCAAACTGGATAGTTTACTTATTTCCTTGAATTGGGCGGGGCGGCATAGTAGGGTGGAACTTTCCATTCTCAAGAGTGATATGGAGGATGAGGGTCTGGCATTACTGGATGTACGGCACTAGTATTATGCGGCCACTCTTCAGCATGCGGGGGGTAGCTGGCGGAACCCAATAATTGGGAAAAGAGATTGTTCCTTGACATGTTGTGAGATGATACACTGGAATGCCTGCTGATGCAAGGGGGGCAGTCTGAGCATGCAGTCCTGTACATGGTGCGGCAGACTGTGGCGATATATGGAGGAAGAAGTGGGGAAAGTGCTATGCAGGCCCAACTTTTACAGGGAGCTTCATCTCTGGGACCTAGATCCATTTAGTGCAATTGATGAGGATATGTCCATGAAGCTCTGGAGGGCAGGGGTTGCCAGGAGGCAGGGCCCCCAGGGAGGTCTTCATTACCTTCCAGGAGGCTATGGAGACCTTTGAGGTGGGGCCAGGTCACTATCTCCATTATGCCAAGGTGGGGAGTGTTGCGCTGGAGGTCTGGGCTGGTTTCCCTGTGCCTCCTCGGCCCTCGCTGGTGTTGGGAGGCTTGCTTCAATGGAGAGAGGGGAGGCATCTCATATCCTTATTTTACAAAGCGATCCAAGTTGACATGGCAAATGCCGCATTTGCTTCCTTTGGGGCCTGGGAACCTGAGCTGGGGGAACACATTGAGGATGCTGACTGGGCGCGCACATGCAGGCTGGTAAGGAGAGTATCCTGCAACCATAGGTTTAAATCGCTTAATTTTAATTTCTGGCATCACACTAATGTGGGTGGACCCAGCAAGGGAAGAGTGATGTGCACGGTGTGGAGAGCTGTGGCCACCTTTTTACATGAGGCCTGGGCATATGCTGTGATTCAGGGGTTCTTGAGAGCGGTGGTGCCTACAATAGTGGCAGCAACAGATATTGAAATTCCTCTGACTCCGTTGGCCTGCCTCCTGGGGGTGGTGGTGAAGCCCAAAGGTCGCTGGATTCTTTACAAGCTGGCCCAACTTGCTCTGTTATTGGCCAAAAAGCGATTAGTCATTGGATGGATGGGCACTCGGGTCACCTATGTGTCCTTGTGGCTGAGGTATCTTCTTAAATGGGGGTGGCCATGGAAATGCATTTGAGCATTGCCTGTACCGAAGAGGTGGCATTGAATGCGATCATGTTGTTGGGGTATCTTCTTAATAAATTTGCAATTAAGGATGTCCCTGATTCGGAGGAGGGCTCTGATGGGGAGGTGTGATGTGCATGCCCTTTCTACCGAGGTGATGTGATTATGGCAGTCAAGCTTGTAAACTTTAATATTTACTGTATAAATGGCTTGATGACTTGTCTTCAACGTACTTTTGTCCCTGAGTAGTTATAAGCGTCTCGTGTTTAAGCTCAGCCATGTCTACTGTAATTTTTTTTAATGTACTGTCCCGACTTCTAACTAGAATTTCTCAGTGCTTAATTTGTAAAAAAAGAAGTGCAGGTGCTGAAAATTTTGCCAAGAAGGCCACAGCCCACTTCTTCCTCCGGTGAGCCCACCTTTCAACACTCTCACTACCTCAGTCTCTATCTTCTAACCTTGATCTGTTGTCTGTCCCCTAAGTCTTTGCTCTAAGAGTCTATCCTCTTACCTCTCTAATTGTTTTCTATCATCTTAGTCACACCTGGTGTGTTACCTTAGTTCCTGTATTTCTGATTTCCCCTCTATTCATTATAGCCCTGCCCTTTTTCCTCTTCACTTTTATCCATGTTCTGCTCTCTATCCCCTCGATCTTGGCTCTTTACTATCACTTTTATAGCAGTGATTAGCTGTGTCTCCGTTTTATCATGTGTCTGCTTTTTTCCCCTCTGTCCTGTCCTCTACATCCTTTCATTCTATCTTCTCTCTTCTTCACATCATGGCTGCTTCCTCTATGTATCTGATTTGCTCTCCTTTTCTTCTATTTAGCTCCGTCTTATCTCTCTCCTCTCCTGTTGTTTCTTTCTTCTCTTTACTCCTGCTCTCTCTCTCATCTATAACACTGCTGCTGCCTGTGACCCCTGTTGTCAGCCTGTACATGTCTCTGCTATTTTGAACTCTGCGTTTTCCTGTTGTCATTCCTAAAGAAGTGGAAGATAGCGTGTTTTATTTTCTTACCTACACTGAATGCAAAAACAAAATGTACACCAAATGAAAATGCTTTTTTTGCATATATTGATCCGTGCAGTATGACTGGGTTTATTGCGGAACAGACAGCTGCTCAAGCACAACAGGTGATGTCACTGCTAGTGCTCCCTGTAATTAGTAGGTCCAGGGATCAGAATCCACTGCTCAGCTTGCTATGACCCTGCCTGCTACAGCACCGGCATTGTCCCCAGCCGTAATGCTACCAATGCTGGTAAGTATGGCTGTGGTGCCTACTGGACTCAATCACGGTCAGCAATTACCATGCTGGGGTGCAGCGCACAGATTCTAGAGGTGACTCCATGACGCACAAAAGTTCTGTTGGTCCACAGCCGCATCGAGCACGTTGAGGATAGCAGCAATGCAGGGCTGCAGGATACGCTACTCTGGCTACACAGCAAGTGGAAAGTCCACACTTACTTTCATTTATTCTTCCTCAAGAGCCCTCACTCCCAAGTTCCAAATGCGCTCTCGCAGCTTCCTTGCCTCAACTCCTTCATGAGCCAGCCCCCAGCTACAATTATCCAATGGGAGGCCTAGGCTCAGGCAGTGGCATGATGCAGCAGACTCGGGGAATAAAATGCAAGCCATAGTTTGTCGATGACTTCTTAGATTTGTGATCGGCGTGATGACATCATCACTAACGTGGTGATACACAATCATTCCTGCCTGGAAAGGCGATGCTAGCCTGTCTATGAACATTTACCAGTCCGTCACCATGCAATTTATGTTATTCTTTTTATTTTTAATTTGAACAATTAATATTGAGACCACCACCGCCTGCAGGCTCAGAAATTGTAGCCCCGGCCCTGTGAAAGAAGTGCAGGTGCTGAGCACCTGAAAGCACCTGCTCAAATTAAGCACTGGAATTTCTCCTCATCTTTGAGTGGAGCCATGCACTGCGTGTATGTTTTTTGGTTTTATTCGCATAAATTCAATAAAAAAAGGTGAAAACAAAAAAACACACTGGTTCCCTAAAGGTCCATATATTCATCATGTCCCTAACTTTCCCGGCAATACCTGTGAGTTAGATCTCCACAACAGCTGTAAAAACCTTTAAGGAAATCCATGTCTGCGAAGCAGTTTCTGTTTACATTCCACAGGTTGTACTTCATTTTTGCATTCCCTAAGAGTGCTTGCTTTTTCTAGATGCTGCATATCTGTTACTTTTCTCAGGCAACGTAAGACCACAGAATACAGCATATTGTGAACAGGGTCACTTCTAGGTGTCTGAGGAGTTTGGGTTGCTCGCGGTGTACATGATGGGAATGAGTGAGAGGTCTGGAGCTGAGGCTGAAGGCAGGAGGAGCATATCTCAGAGTGCCTGTCAGTCGGTGATAACGGTGTTCAGATGACAAACTCATCCAATCCTTGTTCTTTCTGCAGCAAGGAGCTACACACAGCTGTTGGAATATTTACTAGGCCGAGGGAAAAGATCTTGCTTAGTTTTCAGGTGAGTAGAGAGCCAAAGGGTGCATGTGTCAGAGAGAAAGGTGAAGGGGCGGTGAGGCAAAGTAGTACACGGAGAAGGACAGTGTGAAAAGACAGTGATGAAAAAGATTTTGTATGAGATATGTAGATGGGGAATTCCAGAAAGATGTGGGGTAAAAAAGGTGTAAGTGACTAACACAGTGAGAGATTGCAGAGGAAAGGGGTGTGAAGGGTAGAAAGAACTGGAGTGAACAAGACTCCTTGAAGGCCCCTTCCGCAGATATGATTCCTGTTACTCTTTTAGCTCTTACTGCAAACATTGAGAAAGCAAATAGATCTGGCTTACTTCAGGCGTATGCTTCTTGTTGTGTGCTATCTCCGGATGCAATCCTGGAGAACTTATAGGCGGGCACCAAAACACTGCTCAGGTGGCACACTGGCTGACAGTTGCGGCCGGCGCCTATCTAAAGTGGTAGGACGGGAGCGTAGAGGAAGAAATAATATTTAAATAAAAAAATAAAAGACTTACCTGCCGCTTCGCACCTGCTGGGGACAGCCTCATTGATCGAGCTCGAAGGGGATGGACCCTCAGGGCACTGGCTCTACACCCAATCCAGATGCGGCTCTCATAGCATGAGAGCAGCGCCAGGATTGGTTGGAGAAACATAAGGGCGCATGTGTGTTTGGCTGGCTCCTCCTCCCTGACATGCCCGGCCCCACCCTATACATATTGCGGGGATCAGACAGACAGCATAAATAAAAGGATAATAACATTAAGTTATTATCTTTTTATTTATCATCTGCTGCAGAGGGTTGTGGGGTGAAGCTCCTCCACTATTAAGGATGATCCGCCCCTGGTGAAGCATGGGATTGTAGCTTACATGTTTTAAGCTCCACCCTTAATCGTATATGAAGGGATTCATGAGCTTTTTTGGAAACACCCCTTTTAGAGATTTCGTCCACTTTTTTTTTTCTCTTAAAGCAATGGCTGCGTGAGCTTGATGGTTTGCTGCACTTGTTTTATGATATGCACATTGTTATTCACTATTACAAATTCAATTACATTTATATAATTGCAAGTGTTGACAAAGCCAATCAAATGACTTTTATAGTGTGGAACATCGCAGGGTTTATTATGAATTTATTTTATGTTTTGGGTCGGCGTAAATTGTTTTGGCATGCAGGAATTTGCAGCATCAATGGGCAGTATCAAAGCATGCAGAATCGAAGCGCTACTGTCTTAGGGTCAGCTGTGTCAGTGGGCAGTGTCAGGGCAAGGACTGGTGCTGTGTTGCAGTTTCAGGATCTGCAGTGTCAGCAGGGCATGAGATATTGCAGTTTTAGGATCTGCGTTGTCACTCGGCAGTGTTAGAGCATGAAATGTCACTGTGCTATGGCCTCCATATGTGCTTGTGAAGAACATTTGTGAATGCCTGTGTTTACATTGGCAAATTATATCCAGACCTATTTGTGTTGAGAATACTTGTTTTTCAGGCGGTTGAACCCAAGTTATAACTGTGATGACAGTAGCAATAATGTACATGTACCTCTTCAATTGCCTCTTGTATCTGCGTGGGCCAAACTTTATGGAACTGAAGCCAGCAATGCTGAATGCAATCCCAAAACACTCTTGAGATTGAGGTAGGCTGAGATCTAATTGGATCACTGAAAGCAGCTAGATACTTGTTTCTATCCTCCTGCTCTTAGCACCAAGATGCTCTTGGGTGAAGGTGCACTTATTACATCCATATTTGAAAAGCAAATAAATATATACATAAACAAAGGAGTTGGATACCCTGAAACTTTGACCCAAAGTGTTATGTGTGATCTTTTTTTGTGCCTTCTAGGGATACTCCTCGGATGGGCTGGGCCACTGAGAAAAGTTGAGGTTTAGCCCTCATGTAAGCTGGAAGAAGACACAAAGAAATCATTCTCCAGATTGATGGAAATGAATGAAAACAGAGAGAGAGGACTCTGTAAACCAACTGCACAGACTGCAGCAAGAGACATACAGTACTGCTGAGAAAGATGATACACTTGAAATGTGAGAGAGATTCTCAAAGCATAACGGGCGACTGGTCCATCATTAGATGTGCAGTTCGCTGCTTGATTTTAACACTTACTACCTGTCTCTGCCCTCCGGAGCGCCTCCCGCTGATCGGCCCCCTCCTCTACTTCCTGGCTTGCTGGAGTGGGGACGGGCGAGGCTGGTTGCCATCTTGGGCGCTCTGGGGTCGACGGGCTAGTGTTCTGGCCACTCCCCCCCTGGCTAATCTTTTTCTAGCGCCCAACTCCCGCCTCACCTGACTTTGCTGCTTATTCCTCCTGAGGCACCTGCCGGGAGCCACGCCTGTGCTCACTCACACCAGTGCACCTGGACACTGCATCTATCTCTCCTGGCGCTGCCCTGGGAGTAACGTTTGGACCATTTTAAAAACGCCGGTGCCTTGACTTTAAACGGCACTCGCTGCTTGATTTTAACACTTACTACCTGTCTCTGCCCTCCGGAGCGCCTCCCGCTGATCGGCCCCCTCCTCTACATCCTGGCTTGCTGGAGTGGGGACGGGCGAGGCTGGTTGCCATCTTGGGCGCTCTGGGGTCGACGGGCTAGTGTTCTGGCCACTCCCCCCCTGGTTAATCTTTTTCTAGCGCCCAACTCCCGCCTCACCTGACTTTGCTGCTTATTCCTCCTGAGGCGCCTGCCGGGGAGCCACGCCTGTGCTCACTCACACCAGTGCACCTGGACGCTGCATCTATCTCTCCTGGCGCTGCCCTGGGAGTAACGTTTGGACTATTTTAAAAACGCCGGTGCCTTGACTTTAAACGGCACTCGCTGCTTGATTTTAACACTCCCACTCTGCCCCTCCCCTTCCTCCTCCTACATTATGACATCGTATGCTCGGCCGCGCCGAAGGCGCGCCGAAGTTACGCCTAAGTTAAGCCCGTCTGCGCCCGTCCGCGACGGGCCGGGACCTGGGGCCTGTGTTCCTGGTCCTTTGCTGGTCTATTCGTCTGCCCTGTTACACTCTTATTCTGCCAATATTCTTTCCCCTCTTCCCCTTCCTGTGGCACACTGCCTTGATTCTCTTGGTATTTATGTCCCCCACCCATGTCCGATCGTCTCTCCCTCCCAAACTATACACCCTTTCCCATTGGATTCCCCCCTTGTCCCCCGCTCTCCTCCTTCACCTCCTGCTGCCTTTGCCTACCTGCTCAACACTCGTTCAGCAGGAAAGCACCAGGTGGACCTTTTCAATCTTCTGAATATGGAATCTCCCGATTTCTTATTCCTCACGGAAACTTGTTTTTTAACTGATTCTCTTCCCGATATTTTGGCCATTCTCCCTGACTCATACTACATCCTCCGGGCGGACCGTCCCGATGGCAAGGTTGGGGGGGTGTGGCCATGATTGTTCGCTCCAGCTTGCAATTTCAACTCCTTTCTTATTCCCCCATACCCAATGTGGACTATCTGGTGGCCCGCTCACTTAATCTCTCAGTTCCCCTCACGGTTGTTCTTATGTACCGCCCTCCTCAAAACATGCCTTTGTTTGTGCCCATTCTTCAGGAACTTTTAGCCACGCTTGTGGTTAATAACTCTTAGGCGATTTTAATTTCTGGCCGGGCGATCCTAAGGAGGACTTGTCCTCCAAAGATTTCTCGGCCACTCTTCACTGCCTCAATTTTTCTCCTCACGTCTCTGCCCCTACACACGACCAGGGTCACATACTGGACCAAATTTGGTCAGCATGTTGTTTGGTCCTTTCCCCTACCATTCTTCCCTGCACCTGGTCGGATCACTCTATTGTTTCTTTCCCCATTCACCTGGGTTCCACTGACAAACCCCCTCTACCTAAAAATATTCTTGCTCGTAGCTGGAATCGGGTCGATCTGAACTCTTTTTCGCTCGCCCTAGCCTCTTCCACCCCTGATCTCTCTGATCTTCCTCTTGACTCTCAGGCTGAGGCGGTCAGAATCTGGCTATCCTCCTCCTGCGATCAGGTTGCCCCGCTTAGGAGGGTTAAGACCATTCGCCCCCATGACGCCCACAAATGGTTCAATACTGAGCTAAAAGTTCTTAAGTTAGATCTCAGACGATCTGAGCGTCATTGGAGACGTACATATTGTCCCAGTCTTCGGGCCAAATATAAACTTCTATCACATGAATATAAAAGAGCGATTCTCTCGGCCAAAACTAAATACTTTTCCGAAAGAGTCGCCCTTTCGGCTAACAAATCAAAGGAGATCTTTTCCCTGGTTCACAATTTAGCCTCTTCTGATCGCGCCAGCCCTAGTCTTGTCCCTTCTCAGATCCTTTGCTCTTCACTTAACGACTATTTCATCGACAAGATCGTTAAGATTAAATCTAATATTCCCACTGTATCTTTGCCTGGCCCGCCTTCTGCTGTTCCTTTGCCCTCTTCTTTTCTAGACCATTTCTCGCCTATATCTTTGGACTCATTCCATGCCCTACTCACCAAAGTCAAGTCCGGATCGCCGGTGGATTGTGCTCCTGCACGTATTCTTAGAACACTTTCCTCTAGCTGTCCAGCGCCCCCTCTCTCCTTTCTTAACGCCTCCCTCACCCAGGGCTTAGTTCCTGCTTCCCTTAAATCAGCTATCGTCCTACCTATTCTTAAAAAACCCGATCTGGACCCATCACTCCCTTCTAACTTTAGGCCTATTTCTCTTCTTCCCTATTTGGGTAAGATCCTCGAAAGTCATGTAACATCTTGTCTGTCCACCTATATCGAGGAGAACCATCTTTTGGCCTCCCATCAGGCGGGCTTCCGCCCAGGCCACTCTACGGAGTCAGTGGTCCTTGCTGTGCTTGATGAGATGAAGGGGAAAGCCGACTCCAATCTCCCTCAGGCCCTGGTCCTCCTCGATTTGTCCGCTGCGTTTGACACGGTCGACCACTCCATCCTCCTCGACCGTGTTGGCGCAGCGGGCATTCGGGGTTCTGCTCTTTCTTGGCTTGCGTCCTTTCTTAAGGGACGGTCTCAAGCAGTTCACCTTTCCGGTTTCTCTGCCCCTTCTCGCCCGGTTTCCTGTGGGGTTCCCCAAGGCTCTTCTCTTTCCCCTCTACTCTTTAATCTTTATATCTACCCTCTCATCTTGTCCCTTCTTGATATGGGGGTCTCTGTGTATAACTACGCAGACGACCTCCAGCTCGTCTTCGATCTTTCTTCTTCCTCTGACTCCCTTCCCAAACTTCGCTCTACTTTGGTTTTTATATCTGAGTGGATGAGTTTCAATCATTTGAAACTCAACCCGGACAAGACAGAGCTGGTTTTGACAGGCGGCTCTTCTAACCCCTGGTCTTCCTCTTTTTGGCCCCTCACATTTGGCCCTCCCCCTGTACCTGTTGCTTCTGTTCGCACTTTGGTTATTAGGGTCAGTCAGGATCTTTCTATGCATGCACAAATCAGTTCTGTTGTTTCTTCTTGCTTTTTGTCTCTTCGTCTTATTCGAAAAATTTCCCGTTTTTTTTCTTCTGATGCCCTCAAAATTATTATTATGGCTTTTATCACTTCCCGTCTTGATTATGGAAATGGCCTGTACGTGGGCATTCCAGCCTATGAAACTCGTCGCCTACAGGCAATTCAAAATCAGGCTGCCCGTCTTATCCTCCATCTTCCTAAAACCTCTCACATCACCCCGGCACTTAAGTCCCTTCACTGGCTCCCTGTCCTCCAGAGATCCCTCTTTAAATTGGGCTGCCTAGTTTTCCGAGCTCAGGCCCGCTCTTCTCCTTTGTTAATCAGTTCCCTCAATTCTTCTCACGCCCCTACCCGCACTCTCCGATCCTCCACTCTCTCCCTTCTTCATCTCCCCCGCTTTCGCAAGACCAGAACGGGTGGCACCAGGTTTTCTGTTTTGCCCCCCCGCTTCTGGAATTGCCTCCCCCTGTCCATACGTTCTATTCCCATCTATTCCCACTTCCGTAAAGCTTTAAAAACCTTTTTGTTCTCTCAGGCATTCTCCTGTTAAATCTCAGCGGCCTCTTCTGTGACTTGTGGCTTTAGTCCCCAGCGCCAGGAAGCCGCTTCGCCACAGTGCGCTTTATTAAATATTTTTTTCATTCATTCATTCAGTTCTTATGCAAAGCCAGTTATCACAGACTAAAACAGCACCCGAGGCACACATGGTGGCAATTTTTCGGAACCCAAGGAAAGAGCGGATGGGAAGCTAGTATCATCTTTTAGATGACTAGGCTGCGTGTGAGATAGTTCTGTAAGCAGCAGGGTAAGAATAGACTCACCTCTATGGAGCATTACAGGGTAGACTTACAGATGGTGACAGACAGTGGCTAGGAATAAAGTTAAGATCATACAACTAACTCAAGACAATGGCTATCCCTCACAGCCACTCTTCCATGGAAAGAAAGAAAGTCTTATCTTTAACACTTTATTGTCAAATATCACATCCATAAATTGTCTAGAATCAGCTCAGGGGAGTGAGTCTTAATCGAGCTCCCATGTCAAAAGCATAGGACTTGATAGTCCTAATAAAATATGGGAATTATCCTTTCATCGCTGCACCTATCTCTCAATTCATGGGGGAACAGGTATATACCTCTTTTTGGGGTAGGCTGTGAGCATTGCATTGTGGGACTATTAAACTTTCAGAATTGTCTGGCAGAGTTAATGAGTAAACATTTGTATATATTTTTTATGTTCTAACTTGACCGTTCTTTCTCTGTCCACACGTTTGAAAAATATTTGTTTATTTCTGCCTTCAAAGTTGTATTTGTGTTTGTCTGACTACCTTTCAGTTTAAACACATAGTAGTAAGAAGGTCAGATGTGTTTATGCTCCACCCTCAAAGGCATTCGCATTCCACACTTAACCACATCACCCATCTAATGCTCACATTAAGTGCAGCCTCCACACCTCAACTGACTTCCAAATTGTCTAAATTTTAATTTTCACTCATGTGATTTATAGTATTTTTTTGGCCCAGACCCGCCCCTAGAGTAGAGGACGAGTGTGAGGTGTGGACGACGCCTGCCCCGGAAATGCAAAGAGTGGGTCTTTTCTAAATATATACATCCAAGTGAGTCAACACATAGACCATGACCACCCTATGGGGCAGCCAGAGCGCCCATTAGGAAAGTGGTATTTTGAGAATCCTTAGGACACAATCTGGGAGTACTATATTCAGGAAATATTTCTCATTAAAGTATCAAAACGAGGAGAGGACATGCGATGTACATGACCAGAGTGGATGCATATTTACATCTAGCTCACAGGGAAAGGACACTGAACATTCTCAAGCCCAGCCACATTGGAGCAGCGGCTAAGGGTAGCTAAGCAGAGCTAGTTGCTGCTGATGCATCTGAAGCTATAAGAAAGAAAGCATAGCCCTCCAACACTCTCAGAGCAGGTGAGGAGACCTATCAAAAGGGGACCGAGGAAGATGAAGATTACCCCTGGTGGGCCTTTGTTTTGATGAGTAGCAACACCAGTCTGGCTGGATCCTGTTCCAGACATTTATTTTGTGGACAACTTGCAAGCCCAATATTACCCACTTTCTAATGTGCATTTATCTCAGCCTTTCAGTTTCACACCGAAGTCTTTTCTGCAGCATTCTACATTACGATTGTGATTTTTCTATAATTGTTTACATCAGAAGCAGCTGGTGATCTTTGAATGTGGTGAGACGCAATAACCTGAATTTTAAATGGGGTCAGACAGTTTAACTTAAAACACAATGTTCACATATAATTGCTCACAAATTATAGGATCTAAAAATTCATCCCTTAAATATTCAAATACGTTCATGATATGCCAAGACAATTACTTCTGACACTACCCAGAAATCAACCTCATTTCTAAAAAGCGCAGAGTGGAGCCCTCGTATGTTAATATTTCCCTCCATTATTCCAAGCCAGCGTTTTAACATTGATTGCATCCATATACCATTGGTGACCCAAATATATAAAAAAAAATACTTCTAGAATGATAAGATTAGCATGTTGTAATGGTTCCCTGCCTCCCCATGTTATTATATTTTATTCTTAGTTTATTATTTTCTTTCTGGGCACAGTCACCTGCTCCTGACTTGCCTTCTCGCCTTGCCGCCTTCAGCCTTCCCACCGTCACTGCCCCGCTCCCGCCTCCCCACCTCCAGTCCCACCTCCCTCCCCTACTTATGCGGACGCTGAGCAGTCGCGCGCAGCGGGCGAGCCGCTGGTGCGCAAGAGCCACGCCTAAGGCAAGCCTGTCTGCGCCCATCCGTGCCTGGACAGTGTCCAGCGCTTGACCTCCTGGCCCCCACGAGAGCCACGACACCTTACACCGTCAACTTCCTCCACGAACTCAATCCTGGCCGATCACCCAACTGCTTCCAGGCTACCCCGTAGCTCATCCACGGACCCTTCTCCTGCCAAAGCTGCAGCTTCAACAGCCACCGAACACCTGCACGTCCTGCCCCACCTGCCAGGAAGCAACCATCTCAGATGCATACTACTCAACACCCGCTCCGTCCATGAGCACGCCATCAAACTCTGGGACCTACTCGACTCAGCCTAACCGGACGTGGCGTTCCTAACGGAGACCTGGATGAATCCCTCCTCGGCACCCGACATTGCCATGGCCATCCCGGACGGCTATAAGATCACCCAAAGGGACTGCACCAACAGACCAGGAGGAGAAATCGCCATCATCCCCAGGAATACCCTAAGAATTTCGCCCAGCACCGAAGACACCTCCAGCGCCGCCAAACACCTGCACTTCCCGATCCACATCAACCCAAACACCACCCTCAGAGGAACCCTTGTTTACAGACCCCGCAGACCCCGGCCACAGTTCAGCGACTCCATCACTGACATCGTCAGCACACACGCTCTGGCTTCCACAGACTACATCCTCCTCGGAGACCTGAACTTCCACCTCGAGAACACCGATGACAGCAACTCCATCGCCCTGCTCGAAAACCTTGCAAACCTCGGACTCAAACAGCTCGTCACGACTCCCACCCACTCCGCCGGACACACACTCAACCCCATCTTTTCCGCCAGCGACCACGTCACCTTCAGCCACACTACCGAATTCCACTGGACTGACCACCGCTGTGTCCGCTTCACCTTCAAGAAACCCACCACACACCACTCCCCACAACGGATCCCCTACTGCAGCTGGAACAAGGTCACCAAAAGACCAGCTCATCACCACCCTCGCCTGAGACCCACCAACAGATAACACCAACACAGCCGTCCGCAACCTCAGACAATGGATCAACGGCTGCGCTAACACTCTCGCCCGATCAAAAAACCCTCCAACAGATGCACCGACAGAAAGTCCAGCTGGTTCACCACCGACCTCCAGGAATCCAAGTGGACTTGCCGGAGACTCAAGGAAAAGTGGCGCCACGAACAGACACCGGACAACCACTCAACCCTCAAGAACGCCAGCCGCAAGCACCACCAACTCTTTCGAGCCACCAAATGTCCCTCCTTCAAGGAACGCATCAACAACAATGCAAACAACAGGAAAGAGCTCTTCAACATCGTGAAGGAACTCTCCAACCCCAGCTCCAGCTCCAACGACATCCCACCATCGCAAGACCTACGCGACTCCGTAGCCACCTTCTTTCACCGCAAGAACACAGACATCCTCTACAGCTCCAACACCCAGACCCTCCCGACAGCCACCGACTCCGCAGACTCACCACCCACCAGCCTCACCTACCTCCCGGTGTCCTGGACCCACGTCAATGACAACGACACCATCAAAACCATGAACAGCTTTCGACCCCTGCCCTCACCACATCTTCAACAAAGCACACCACATCATCGCACCCCAACTCCGGAAGATCATCAACAGCTCGATTCGAGACTGCCACCTTCCCGGAAAGCTGGAAGCACGCTGAGATCAACGCCCTACTCAAGTAACCGACAGCAGACCCAAAGGACCTCAAGAACTTCCGGCCCATCTCCCTGCTCCCGTTTCTGGCGAAAGTCATCGAGAAGATCGTCAACAGGCACCTGACCCACTTCCTCGAGGAGAACAACATCCTGGACCCGTCCCAATCCGGATTCCGCAGCATTCACAGCACCAAAACTACCCTCATCGCTGCCACCGATGACATCAGGACCCTGCTGGACAACGGCGAAACCGCTGCCCTCATCCTCCTGGACCTCACAGCCGCCTTCAACACCGTCTGCCACCACACCCTACGTACACGCCTCCACGACGCAGGGATCCGTGACAAAGCCCTTGACTGGATCACCTCCTTCCTCACCGACAGAACCCAGAGGGTCCGCCTTCCCCCATTTCGATCTGAAGCCACCAAGATCACCTGCGGCGTGCCCCAAGGATCATCCCTCAGTCCAACCCTTTTCAACGTCTACATAGCACCGCTCACCAACATCGTCCGATCGCAACCCCAACATCGTCTCCTATGCCGACGACATCCAGCTGATCCTCTCACTCACCAAGGACCCAGCCACCGCCAAAATTAACCTCCACGAAGGAATGAAGGCCGTCACAGACTGTATGAAGAACAGGTGCCTGAAACTAAACTCAGACAAGACAGAGGTGGACTCCACCCCCTCCGCCTGGGACGACTCTTGTGGCCGGCCGCTCTGGGAGCCGCACCGACACTCACTGACCACACACGCAACTTGGGGTTCATCCTGGACTCAACGCTCTGAATGACCCAGCAAGTCAACGCCGTCTCCTCCTCCTGCTTCAACACCCTCCGTGTGCTTCGCACGATCTACAGATGGATCTCCACCGGAACCAGAAGGACGGTCACCCTGGCCCTCGTCAGCAGCAGACTGGACTACAGCAACGCCCTCTATTCAAGAACAACGGCCAAACTCCAGAAAAGACTACAATGCATACAGAACGCCTCTGCATGCCTCATCCTCGACATCCCCCGCCACACCCACATCACAGCCCACCTGAGAGACCTGCACTGGCTCCCAGTCAACAAGAGGATCACCTTCAAGCTCCTCACCCACGCCCACAAAGCACTCCACAAGGCCGATCCCGCATACCTCAACACACGACTCACCTTCTACACCCTGAACTGCCAGCTTCGCTCCGCTGACCTCGCCCTCGCCACCGTTCCATGCATCCACAGGACGACCACCGGCGGCAGATCATTTTTCTACCTCGCCGCTAAGACATGGAACACCCTCCCCACCCATCTGCGACAGACCCAGAACCTGCTGACCTTCAGGAGACGTATCAAGACCTGGCTGTTCGAGCAGTCGCTGTACTCCCCCTACCCCCAGCGCCTTGAGACCCGCACGGGGGTTAGCACGCTCTACAAATGATTGATTGATTGATTGCCCTCCCTAATGTTAAGAAGTATCTCCAGTATGTTAGCACCAGTATTTTGCAGAGCATGCCTCATATCCATAGACGTTCCTGTAGTGTGCCAGCACACCAGCATTTTGCAAGGGGTGCCCATTAGGCCACCAATTACACCCAGTATGCCTGGATAAGCATTTTGCAATTGATACCTCTGGTGCTAAGAATTGAAATCAATATCCTTCACCAGCATTGCATTCAGGATGCCAATGCCAGCATTTTGCCATTGGTATCACGTATGCCAAAAATTATATCCAGTATGCCAGCACCAGCATTTTGCCCCTTAGGCCAAGAATTATGATTAGTATGGCAGCACCAGGATTTTGCTAAAGGTGTCCCATATGTTACACGTTACATCTATTGTACCGATGCCAACATGTTTCCACAAGTACCCCATATGTCAAGAATTATTACTAGTATGCCAGCATTTTGCCAAGGGTGCCTCTGTAAGTCAATCACTTACAGTTTGCTAGGGCCAGCGGAAGCCTCACAAGCTTAACATCCTCACACACATATAAGCACTCTCTCTCATGCTTGCTTACATTCCCTCACTCACTGTCACTCCTTCTCTACTCAGAGTCACACTCTCACTCCCACACACTCATTCTAACTCTCTCTCTGTCACTCTCTCGCAGTCTCACTCAAACTCACTTATTCTCACTCACTCCCCATCACTCATTCTCATTGACTCTATTTGATTGATGCACACACCCATGCACATCTTCACACGTGCATTCTCATTCATTTATGCTCATATTCGCTCACACTCACTCATGAACTATCTCGTTCATACTCAGTCACACTCATTCATTCTGAGTCCCTCCATCACTCTCACTCAGATTCACTTGCATTTACTCTTATAGTCACTCACTTGAACTAAGTCTCACTTAGTCTGTCAGACTAATTCTCATTCACAGTTACACTTTCACACACTATCGCTTATTTGCACTCACAATTTAAAGGAGGCAGCTTGAGGTGAATAATGCTGGCTAGTTACTTTACTCCTTGGCATGACTCCTGATGTTACCAGGGGCGGTTCCTCCGCTATGGCGGAGGAGTGTCACCCCACTGCTGGAACCAGCAGAGGCACGTAAAAAAATGATAATAAAGGA
This sequence comes from Lissotriton helveticus, assembly GCF_964261635.1. Taxonomy (NCBI): domain Eukaryota; kingdom Metazoa; phylum Chordata; class Amphibia; order Caudata; family Salamandridae; genus Lissotriton; species Lissotriton helveticus. The sequence goes on along the minus strand of NC_136071.1, from coordinate 970,848,223 downwards.
ATTAATAAAACTGCTTTATTATTATTCGGTTTTAATCCGGAGCTGCTGCCGAGTCTTGACGGCGGGGCTTCTGGCAGCAGGAGGAGTGCTGGGCTCGGGGCACGACCAGTGCGTACTTGGGTATCTGCAAGCTATTGCTTGGAGATATCTGCAGGGCTCAGAAGCACAGGCTCACAGTCTAAGCTGGAGCGTGGAACCAGCCCGCTCCACTCAATTCCTACGCTTCTCTATGCTGTGTAATACCAGTATGAGAGTAGGGTCTGGATTTGCACAGGGCACTTTATACTTTTCCACAACCATGATTTCGGCAGTGGCACTATCCAAAGGCATGTATCTTGACACTGGCTAAAATCGGGTTCCGAATGATTGGTTAACATGGCCATGCTTCCGTAGACGTTTGACCCAAAAGGCTTAGGGCCATATGCATGAACACATTTTCCCATAGACACAGAATGGGCAAATCCCTTTGATGCATCTGGCCCTTAGTTCCTGCTTGCAAACAGCCTTCAAGTCTACAGGATAACTTGTGCTGACTCTGCCAGCCCTGGACCACGCTTCTGTGGGGGTGCCTATGAGTAGTGCTGTTCGGAGTTTCATCGTTTGAGATCACATTACCCAATGTAATGAATTTGCGAGTAGCAATTCAATAACCCCCTAATTTGCAGTTTGTAACCTATTTACATTATTGCAGTTTATAATAGTACACATTATCATTTTTAATGACATGTTCACACTTATAAAATGTGCTGTGTTTTGCACAATTTGTATACTGTAAACTGAAACTGGCTTAGAATGTTGCTCAATACACCTGTCTCATTGGCTATAGATACGGCTCACTCCAGCCAAGAAAACTTTTCTCGCACAAAGACTGCTCCAGGGCAATACATCTTCCACTACACTTGCATCTGCTCCTTAAATCCCCTTGGCTCACCACCAGGATGACTTCTAAAAAAGAAACTGTCTGAGGAGGGAACAACATCAGTTTTTCAGTTGATGGTATGCAGTTCCGAGTTGCTAGAGGCATTGCTTTTCTAGCCAGCTGCCAAGCTTCGGCTACATAATCCATTGCCCCTTCTAGACTAGACTATAGAAATGTAAAGAGGCACATTATGTTCAAGAACTGCAAGATATACAGCCCAGCTGCTTCTGAGGGACGTTACTATTTGCTGTTCCCTGTCAGATGAGTGCAACTGTTGCACCACTTGCTGCCAGCTAATTTGCACAATGAACTCTATTAGCAGAAGGCACATTGTGCAGTCTCGTCTCCCTGCAGACAGGTGACAAGCAAATGAATTTCCTTTAAGTCAGCACACAGCTCTTCAACCCTGGCCAACTGCTTGGCAAAATCAAACTTCAATCCAGTGATGTAAACAAACACTCAGGGTTCGATTCATAAAGAGCCTCTGCACTCATGGCAGAGGCTCCGCTGGCAGGGCGGGATCTCCTTATTACAGTTTCTCACTGCGGAAATCCCGCTTCGAGTGCAGAGATCCAATCCCGACTGCGGCCACGAGTGAAGAGGCTCTTTGTGAATTGAACCCCCAATGAATATTCCATTTACATTCCTTGTGCAGTAGTGTAACACAAAATGATGACCACTCTTGCAGAATGTGAAGCGGGGCCCTGAGTCTCCCATCTTTCACAGATATTAATTGGCAATGCGCTGAATGGGGCCCAAGAAGTGTTGGGCTCTGATAGAAATTGGGTTGTAGGTTGATTGGGGTATGATACCTATTCAGGCAACAACCACAACCCTAGTCAGGATAAGAAGCAGGCAAACCCTAAATTAACTTATACTCACCCTTTGGTAGCTTGGCAAAGCGCAGTCACGCCTAACTTAGAGGCAATGTGTAAAGTATTTGTGCAACACTTCAAGCAGTAAAACAATGAAAACACCACACAAAAAGATTCCAGACTGGGTTAGTAAAATAGAACTTATTGTAATAAATAAAACAAGACCAAAACGTCAAAAATCTAATAAGTACAACTTGAGATATAATTGTTTTAAGAATAAACTGTAAAATAACGCTTAGCTGCAATAGGCGCATACTTGGGACATCTGGTTGTGTCGGAACAGGACAAAGTCAATAGTTCAGCCCGCCTGTGATGGAGCACCAGCAGGATATAGGGACTTATTGAGCCCTGCTGAACTAAAGTACCTTGATCCTGGCTGCGTTGAAGATGCGGACCGCAACCAAAGCAATGTGTTGGTGTCGATCCATGCAGTGGTGGCGATGCGTCGGTCCTGATCCGCACAGCAGTGACGATGCAACCGGTTCCGATAAGCACAGAGCTGCAATGCGCTGATTCGGTGTAATCGTCGAAGATGGCGTTGATGACGATACGGGCCTTGTGCAGTGATGGCTAAAAAGGAGATGCGTCGGGGTCGATCCACACGGTAGAGGCTATGTGCTGGTTCTGGTCACACAACAGGTGTGATGCACTGGTTCCGATCCACGCATCAGGAGCGATGCGCCGGTTCCGATCCACGCAACTGGGGCAATGAACTGGTTCTGATCCACGCAACTGCACTGATGCGCCGATTTGACTGATGATGCATGGGTTTTGCTGAAGCGCGCACCATCAACCTCACATCCAAGGGTCCAGGACTGGGGTGGCACCACTTGGCAGGGCAGACTCACAGATGGCAGAGTCCAGGTGCAGAAGAAGGTGAGTTGGAAGTCTTTTATGTCCTTGAGACTTCAGATCAAGAGGCCAGCCAGCTAGCCCTTGGAGCCACTCTGGGTGGTTCAAGTGATGCAGGTTAAGTCCTTCTCACCCCGGCAGGGGAACAGTAAGCAGGGGCAGCACAGCAAGTCAGGAGTCGAGGAAAGCAGCAATCCAGCCGAGTGGCAGTCCTTTAGCAGCACAGTAGTCCTTCTTCCTGGCAGAGTCTGCAAAGGGGGAAACATCCATTATAACGCAGGCATTACAACGCAATGCCTTCACAATGCAGCCAATACAACACAAGATCCATTACAACGCATGCTATTACAACACATGCCATTACAACGAATATGCCTCACTGACCAGCACCTTCCCTGAGGTAAGCACCCAGTGGTGTTAGAATAGTAATTTACGTGATACTGGTACATGCGTTGTAATGGCTTGCATTGTAATAGCATGCGTTTTAATGGAAGTTGCGTTGTAAAAACTGCATTGTAAAAGTATGCATTGTAATAGTTTGTGTTGTAACGTCATACATCCCTGCACAGGCCCAGAAGTGGGCTAAAGTGGTGGTGTCAGAGGTCCAAAACTTATACCCAGTTGTGCCTTTGAAGTGGGAGAGACTTCAAAGACAGGTCTTTGAAGTGCATAGAGGTCCTCCCTTCCTTCCATGGCTCCAGACTCACCACAGGGGGGTAGGGAGTATGAAGTCCTTTGTGTGGTGACAGGACACATTCTATTCAGGTGTAAGTGAGCCTGGGTCCAGCTGCTCCCTCTCATCCAGCCAAGATGGCCCATCAAGCCACACCTAAGCTCCCATTATGTGAGACTGTCTAGGAAGAATACACAAAGCCCAGCTGTCACCCGCCCCAGACATGTCTGAGAGTCAGGCAGCAGGCACCAAATGGCTAAAGTAAAAACATGCCAGCTTTTTAAAAGTGGCATTTCCTGAACTGCAATTAAAAATCTGACTTCCTCACAAATTAGAATTCCAGAGGCACCAGACTTGGGGTTCTCATCTCTTCCCAATTGGAAATTACACTTATAAAATGTCATAAGGTAATCCCAATGTTATCCTATGGGAGAGTTTGGCCTTGCTATAGTGAAAAATTACTTTGAGAGTTTTTCACTATCAGGATAGTAACAGTACATGTTCCGCCTTTTAAATGCATTGGACCCTACACTCTGGGTTGTCCAAGACTTACCTTAGGGGTGACATGTAAAAAAAGCGAAGGTTTGGGCCAGGAAAATTGTTTATTTCGCCAGGTCTATATGCAAGAGTAAGATTATACATACAGGCTCTGAAGTGGCAGCCCTGAGACATGGTTACAGGGCTACTTCAGTGAGTGTCACAATCAGATCTGTATGTGAACTAGTAGCATTTAATTTACAGGCCCTAGGTAGAGGGGGTACCACTTTACTAAGGACTTATAAGTGAATTAAATATGCCAATTGGGGATGAACCAATGTTACAGTGTTTAGGGGAAAGAGCACAAGAACGTTAACACTGATTAGTAGTGGTAAAGTTCACAGAGTCCTAAGCCAGCAAAGTGGGTTAGAAAATTGGAGGAGTTAGGCCAAAAGTTGGTGGGAAGACCATCCTAAGGCTGTCGGGTCTAACAGGCACCCTCTGAGGTGCAGAGGCCCGATTAAGTTGATGAAGCTTGGTAGCATACTCCCACACAGTGAGTTGTGTGATGGATTTTGTGTGAACGTAATCCTCATGGACGGTGCTCGGCTCAGAGCCCCTGGATTAATGAACCTCTGATAAAATAGCTAAAAATGCTTAAAAGCCCAAGGGGGGTGCCTTAGCAGCCTACCTAGTTGGTAGTTCGGGTGCCATATTGGGTTGTGACTTCTAGGATAGCCCTTACTTCCACTCAGGCTAGCACCCTTTGGTAAAGCGGACACTTACTTGCCTTGTGGAAACCGGTCTGAGGCCACACAGATGATTCAGATGGGCCACGAGACGTCAGAGAACATTAGTTTTAGCTCACTAAATATACCAGGGGCATGGGGGTCAGTTTGCCTCCATTAGCTGTTGAAGAGTCATACAGAAAGCAACACGTCAATTGTGTAGCAGTAACAATCATAGAGAGCTTTTTTTTGCATGAATCTAAATCGCTGTTCTTTTTTTGGGGTGATAACTATTACAGGATTGATGTAAATCCGGCGACGTCTAAAGCGGAAAGAAGATCACTTATGCACAGTTTCCGAAGCACAAAATGAACGTGAAATTGCTGTCAGGAGCGGTATCTGATTTCCGTCATCTGGAGAATCATTTTCTCAGCGGCAGACAATCTTCAGGAAGCGATAGATTAGCATTCACCTCTGCACCTGTGCGGGCCAACAAGAGATTCATTAGACGCCGCGCGCTGTCCGCCGTCGCCTCTCTGACCACCGCGCGCTCCTTCAGGAGCGTCATTATATGTGCAGCCGCGTCCAATTAGATGCGTCCTCACGGTTATCCATTAAGTCATCGGATCTGCTTCCGTGCATATCAATGAGGGCTTGGTAACGTGTAGAAGGGGGATTAGGCGCGCAATCAACATCTCAGCGGTGCATAAACAAGCTCAATATACCATCTAACATTATCTATCCCAAGCTCCACCGATTGCCTCCTCTCATGAAGGTGCTCTAAATGCACTCTCACTTCCTCTTCATAGAGTTCTTCTTCCTGTTTACAGAAGATGACCCCACGACTGAAGCTGGCAGACCTACCAGTCATCAACCCATCAACCAACAAGGAAGTGTATGATATATGAATACTATCGTTTCATTATTAACCAATGCTGTAAATGTGAAGAGCTCAGTGTACTTGGTCCATTATTAAGGCACACCGTTTTACTTCTGCTTTTTGGTTTTCGTTATTGGAGTTTGAATTCCACATAAAGTGCTGGAGGGAGAGCTAAACATAAAGGCAACTGGGCAGAGTCCAAACTGCAGACTGTTTTCAAATAGGCTCGTTCAGCGGGGTTGATAGCTGGAATGTTAGTGGGAAGACCTGCTGAACAAGGATATAAAGGAAGATAGTTATGGTGCCTCTGCTTACTGTGGCCCTGAGGCAAACCTCTCAGGGATGGCATCACAAAGTTCCATCTTCCAGGCTTATCTCTTGAAGCTGGTAATCCTGTGACTACCCTCTCAGCTCACAGGGTGCGGTATCTAGAGTTTACCACTTGCTCTAAGCTGGTGGTAAATGCATGCTCCACAGTGGCGGCTGCTAAAGATTTAAACTGGGGGAGGGCGGGTAGAAAAAAATAAAAATTCACCTACCTGCTGCATCCTCTCTTGTCCGTCCTCTTCTGTTGCAGGGAAGCATACAGGCTCCCAGAATCCACAAGCCAATCACAACGCTGCTGACACTAGCATGACCGCAGCATCATGACCGGTCTGAGCCCTGTGGTTCGGCGCTCAGACAGGGGCTGGGAGCCTGTGCATGTTCCCCACCCAGGCCGCGCATTACAGCTGGGTGGAGAACATGCTAAGTGCGCATGACTGTTTGGCAGGCCCAAATCGGCTGCCCAAACCGTCATGAGCACTTAGAAGCAGGGGAAGCAGAGGAGGGAACTCTCTTGTGACAGCCCAGCCCCGCACTCACCTAAAATTAAACAACTCTGAGCCAGTCTAGAAAAATAAAATAATTATAACATTGTTATCAATTTATTTTTCCTTTTTCTACTGCTCAAAAAGCAGTGGGGCGACACTCCTCCGCCTTAGTGGAGAAACCACTGTTGATACCGCAGGCTCAGTGTTGGGTGCGGGGATGAGGGAGGGGGTAGAGCTGGTAGGGAGGGGAAGAGGAAACATTTTTGTAGACGAGAAAAGCATCATATGTTTCCTCCTGTTAGAAAAAAACAGGGCTAGGACAACTCTCATACAATTTTTCCAGCCGATAAAAACTAGTCAGGTTCTTCCACAGTTGGGAAAATAGGGTGTGGGAAAATCTAACAGCTAATAATCATGTGGACGGAAATTAACGCATGCTATTCAGGTGGAAGGAAATTAACGTGTGAAAACATGTGTTAAAGGCACATGACTGGGTGTGTGGGTGAGTGAATGTGTAAATGAATGAGTGAATAGGTAAATGATTAAACATGTGAGTGACTGGGTGGATAAGAGTAGACCAAGATCTCGGTGAATGCTTGAGTAGAGCGACTGAATTACTGAGTGTGTGAAAGAGTGCGGAAATATGTGAGCAAATCACCAATTGCTGGGAAGCGGTCAGTGGGTGAAGGAGCGAGAGAGAGGGTGAGAGAGTGTTTGAATGAGGGAGTGAAAGGGTGAGTGGGCGAGTGACTGGGCTACTGATAAAGTGGACTAGTGAATGGGTGAATCATTGAATGAGAGGGTGAACCGTTGAATGAATGAGTGAATGAGAGTGGATGAATAATATCAGAGCGCTTTACAATTTGAGGGAAAGGTCATCCTTCGCGATCAAGTTTGCGCTATATACAACTTTATAAATAAATAAGTCAATGAGTTAGTGAGTCAGTAGGTGATTGGTTAAATGAGTGAGTCAGAATGTTGGAAATGAGGTGAATGAGTGAGCGAGAGGGTGAATGGGTTAGTGAGTGGTGGGTGAATACATTAATGAATCAGTCAACATGTGCACCCTATGCACACTCATTCAACTGTAGGTGCTGTACTGAGGGACGGGAAGACCATGAAGACATATTTTGTCTAATAAGCGCACTACGCGATGGGAGCCACATGTTGCCAAAGTATTAAGAAAATCACAAGATAGACTGGAAAACCATTTCATGTTGGACATAAAACATATTCACACGATCCAAGCTAAAGGATCCTAGTGTGCAATAGTTTACAAAGTAACATATGTTGATGCCTCTTCACTGAAGTGTAAGGATATCGTTTGAAAGGTGTGCTGCGGCTCGCTTTAGATAGTCCATTGAGCAGGACATAGTCCACACCTGACCTCTGCAATCTGTGCTTTCTGCCACATAGTAAAGTGCATTGTGGATTTGACCTGGTAAAGATAGTTTCAAAAGTCAAAGGAGAAATTAAGTGGTGTTTCAGAGGCCTGGCATCCTTGTGTGATAAGGTGAGTTATAAGAAGTTATACACTTTATCGAAACAAGAGGAATGTCAACATATTGCATTGATAAGCCTTGGGAACCACACCGTCCTCTTATTTGCATGTCTGCAGTTGTTGCACCCCCTTATGCTATATGTACCAGTATGCACAGTAAGCCACCGCCATACGTTTCAGGCTTGAGTATCCAAAATAGCTAGGTTATGGGTCAATGAAACTGGGGGTTTAGAGGAGGATACAGACATGGAGCAGGCGGACCATTGTACTCCTTCGAAGACCAGTTCAAGTACTTCATTTGAATCTTTTTTTTTGTAAAATCTTTATTTTTTGTTTTTATGTAATGGAAACAAGACAAAACAGCGGTGAACCCGCACATCACCCCTCACAGGGGGCATAATCAAAAGCAGTTAGGAATGGCGACCTGTAAGAGCAAGGTTACAAACGAACAGGCAGCAGGTCAGCGCCATCGGGCCATGGAGCAAAGCGGCAGGGGCATTGTGCTAAAAGTCCATCTGCGCGAAGTGTAGCCATAGGAAGTAACTGATGATGCCCACGAGGGTATCCTGTCCAGATTGAGAGGCTTCCGCCTTCTATGTGGGCACCGCAATAACAAACAACAAAACCCCACGAACCCCCCCGACCCCCCACCCCTCCCACCCCCCCCAGTGGTGGTGACCTCAGCCATTCCATTCATACTTGTGGATCCTTTATTAAACCTGAAATAGGTGGAGTGAGCGTATGGAGGATGGGCAAACCGCAGAGGGAAGGCCCTTGGAGAGAAAGCGAACCAGGGGACCCCAGCGGAATTGGAAGTTCTTAAAATTCCCCAGGAAGATGTCCGCTACTCTTTCCATGCTAAGCAGTTTCCATAGCTTTGCGTGCCATAAGGAGATCGCCGGCGCCTCCGGTTTTTTCGAAGCGGCGGCCAGAGTGAGCTTAGCGGCTCCAAGACAGAGCCACAGAATCTGTTTGTCCGCGCATGTCTGATACTCAAGGACTGGATCCCGGAGCCCCAACAGAACATAGGCCATAGAGTCCGCCACAGGATAACCAAGTATATCCTTGATATGTGAGAGGATCTCCTCCCAGTATGGTCTGATAACTGGACATTCCCACCAAATGTGGCGGAAGTCCCCAAGCAGACCGCAGCCCCTCCAGCACCTGTCAGAGTTGGCCGGGAATATGCGATGGAGTCTGGCCGGGTACAGATACCAGTCCATGAGCGTCTTAAGGTGGGCCTCCCTCAGGCCTAGCGAGTGATTATAAGTAGAGATATCGCGCCATAGCGCCGACCATTCCTTGTCCGAGATATCCCGTCCCAGGAGATCCTCCCAATGTCCCATGTAGCGGGGACGAGGTGACATCGCCGAGGTAAGTAGGAGTTGGTAAATAAAGGAGATGACTCCTTTCATGGCGGAGGTCCGGAGTATGAAGGCTTCAAAGGGTGAAGGAGGTCTTGTGGCCGCATCAAGGACTTCAGGCGATATGGCCCAATGGAGCAGCTGGACATGGTGATACCGTTCCGACGGTGGGACACCATAGTCCCTCATGCAATGGTCGAAGGAGAGGGGAGCATGGCCGTGAAATAGGTGGGTCAAAGCTCTGCAGCCTCCCTCCCTCCACACCCTGAAGGGCCCATCCTGTAGCGCCGGCAAAAAGGCCGGGTTAAAGTGTATGGGCGTGAACGGGGAAGGAAACGTGGTCCAATGGTCATCAGCGGCCAGCGAGTCCCAGACCTTCAGGGTGGTACCAGTCGGGGTACTAATGTAGGCGTTCGGAGGCCTGTCTTTCTTGGGTTTCCAGGCCAGGTCCCAAATCGATCTACCAGCGACACTCCTATCCATGTGTAACCAGTGTTTCTCTGATGTTTGTTGGGACCATTCCACCAGCACTCTTAATTGTGCCGCTTTATAATACAAATGTAGATCCGGAAGGCCTACACCCCTCCTCCCCCCGGGGTCGCCGCAAAACTGTGAAGGAAAATCTCGCTCGGCCCCCCTGCCAAACAAACCGGAGCAACTGAGTCCTAAGGCGTCGAAAGAAGTCCCCATCAAGGGGGATAGGGAGGGCTTGAAAAAGATACAAGAATTTAGGGAGGAGAACCATCTTAATGGCATGGATTCTGCCCAACCACGACAAGTACTTGGGCTTCCACCGTTCCAGGTCCACTCGAGTCTTTGTCAATAACGGTGGGAAATTTGCCGAGAACAATTTCCCAATCGTGGGTGTCAGATGGACCCCCAAGTAAACGATGGAGCTGGAAGCCCATGCCAACGGAGTTAAAGGTCGCACTCGCTCCACCTCGGCGGGCGAAAGCGTAAGGTTTAATACATAGGATTTGTCATAATTGACCTTGAAGCCGGCCACCTCCTCATAGCGCAACAGGACCTCCCGGACATATGGCAGAGATTGTGCTGGATCCATGATAGAAAGCAGGACATCATCCGCAAAGAGTGTAATTTTATGCTGCTCCCCGGTAAAGGGAAGGCCTCGGATCCCCTCGTTCTCCCGCACCGCAATTGCGAGCGGCTCAATGCTCAGAGCAAAGAGCAGGGGGGAGAGAGGGCAGCCCTGCCTGGTGCCGCGGGAATGCGGGAAGAACGCCGACAGGTGGCCGTTCACCGCCACCCTAGAGCGGAGGCTGCAGTAGTTCGCTTTAACCATGGAGATGAATTTGTCCGAGAAACCGAAGGCCGCCAGGGTATTGAACAAGAAGCCCCAGTTCACGCGGTCGAAAGCTTTCTCAGCATCGAGGCCCACGAGGACCGCCGGGATCAGGTGGATCACTCGCCTAGTGTTGTCATGTGTCTGACGCCCCTTCATAAATCCAGACTGGTCCGGGTGTATGAGCGCTGGCATCAAATCCTGCAGCCTACGCGCAATGATCGAGGAATAGAGCATGGCGTCGATGTTAAGAAGGGCAATCGGGCGAAATGAGGAGCAGAGGGCGGGGTCCTTCCCCGGTTTAGGCAGGATCGAAATCACGGCTTCCGCAAGGGAGCCGGTTGAGACGCCAGAGTCAGCCATGTCATTAAAAAGGGAGGCTAGAAAGTCGCACACCTCAGAGGCATAAGTCTTGTAAAAAAGAGCGGTGTAGCCATCCGGCCCCGGCGCCTTGTGGAGTTTCAGGTCCTTAATGGCAGCAAGCAGCTCGCCACCAGTAATCGGGGCCTCCAGTAGCTCGTTCCATTCCTCAGACACCTGAGGAATAGGCAGGTCCCATAAGTATGCCCGTTGGTCATCGGCATCGAGGGCCTCCCCCGCATAGAGGTCCGCATAGAAGCGGCCAAAGACGGTAGCCTTAGTTTCGTCACGGTACTGTAGTTCACCCGTCGAGTCACGAACCCCCCCAATATACTCCCGTTCCCTCTTGTCCTGCAATTGGCGAGCCAGGTGTCTCCCCACCTATTCCCGTGAGAATACGACAGGCGTCGAAGCCTCAACAATGTAAACTCCGCTCTGTTGTTGTAGTGGGCCCTCAATTTCCCCCGGACCGCCGTCAATGGGCAAAGGGTCAGCCTCGAAGGGTTAAGTTTGTGGGCCTGCTCAAGCGCCGCCAATTCTATCTCCAATTCCTCCCGTTCCCGGCGTCGCAGTTTATTAAGGCGAGCATTAAGAGCTAAGCAAGTGCCCCTGATTGACGCCTTTAAGGCGTCCCAGGTGATGGAGGTTGAAGTATCGGACACCGGATTGAGCTCGAAAAAATCCCTAAGAGCCTTCCGCAGCTCCTTATTGGAAAAGTCATCCCTGATCACTGAAGCCGGAAAGTACCACTTCCGCTGTCCGTCACCAGCCGGTGACCAGCGCAGATTGAGCACGAGCAGACTATGGTCGGAAACTGATAGCGGAAATATTCTAGAGTCGAGGACATCTCCCCTAAGAGCCTGACTTAGAAAAATGTGGTCCAGGCGCGAGTAGGAGTGGTGAACATGGGAGAAAAAGGTGTAATCTCGGGACAGGGGGTCTAAGGAACGCCAGCCATCAAGTAAGCCCAGCTCCCCAACCAACCGTGGCGTTTCAGCAGAAAACAGACCGGAATCAGTTCTGTGGGTACCGGAGCTATCCATCTCTCTATTCCACACCAAATTAAAGTCCCCCATCAAGAACAAGTGTCCTTCAGCAAAGTCTCCCACCTTCTGCAGCAAGCCCTGGATAAAGCCATTCTGACCAGCATTAGGGGCATACACCACAACAAAGGAGCACAGCCTCCCATGAACAAGACCCTTCACCATCAACCAGCGTCCCTCCCTATCCCCGCGTACATCCATAGGCTGAAAGTGCAAGGCTGCACGGAAGAGAAGGGCCACCCCCCTATGCTTCGTGGATGCGGATGATCTATATATGAGGGGGAAAGATTTATGCCGGAGGCGCATCTCATCCTTACGCGCCAGGTGAGTCTCCTGGAGGCCCACAATGTCTAGCTGGTGATCAACCACGTACTTCCACACCTTCTGACGCTTCTGCGGGGAGTTCAAGCCTTTAACATTCCATGTCCCAACGCTAAGAGGCATCATTAAACAACAGGACCGATCTGGCTATAATCACTCCACACCCCCCCCCACCCACGCCCCCACAACCAGCAACCATAGATAATGCAAGGAGGCATCCCAGAAGGCCCTCCCAGCACCCCATAGCCCAATAGCACAGGCATAGGATCCTCGAGGCTAGCCGCGCCCCATCAGCACACACAGCAACCATTCGCCAGAGGACCAGAATCACACTCAGCCACGCACCCCTGTCACCACCACTACCCCTGCAACCCCTTTCCCCCCCAACTCCCCAACAAACCCCCTTAACCCCACCACCCCCTCCAAGAGGAACCCCATAAAAAAGCATAGGAAATCAAAGTCCTGAACAAGACCAGAACAGAAAGGGCAGTGGCCTCCTCCGGGGGGCGAGGACGGGACACCACAAGGTGTGCCCAGTAGACCACGTACCGGGGTGTCTCCCCAAAAAGTACAAGTGTACCCACGGTACCTGCCGGGCCGTGTCCCTCCGGCGCCAAGCGATCGTCGTCTCAGGGCTCATGCCGCCCCGGAACCATGCTGTGAGGAGGCCTCCGTGGCCGACGCCACAGAAGCCACCGCATCCCCTCTTTCTTGTAGACTGGTCGTTCGATCAGGCCTCCTCCGATCCGACTCCCGGCCCACTCGCTGCCATGAGGAGGACCGCCGTCTTCTCCGCGCTGGGGAGCCACTACTCTCCGGGGGGGGGGGGGGGAGGGGGGCGCAGCATCCAAGCCCAAGAGATCCCTCGCCACCTGAAGCGAACGAATCTGCGCCAGTCTATTCTGCCACCGAAAAATAATACGGAAGGGGTGGCCCCAGGAGTAGGAGATGTTATGGTCCCGCAGGAAGGCGGTTACAGGGCGAAACTCACGCCTCTTTTGGAGGGTCGCCGCTGCCAGATCCTGATATAATTGGAGATGGTGCCCCCGGAATTGCAACTAAGGAGTCTCCCGTGCCTTCCGGAGGATGCGTTCCTTCAACTGGAAGTCGTGGACGCAGACCAAAATGTCGGGAGGCGGACCCCCACCACGCCTAGGCAGACCCACCCTGTGGACCCTGTCCATCTTGATGTCCTGTAGGTCCTCATCATCCAGGATCTGCAAGAAGAGAGCCAAAACATATGTAAATGTAAATGTAAATGTAAATGTATTTCGATTTATATAGCGCACGAATCACCCAGGGGTCTCAAGGCGCTTGCTTAGGGAACCCGTCCTGGTATTCCCCTGTGAGATATCCCGGCAGGGTATTCACAAGGTGAAAGCCAGGCATCCCGCCGCGAGGGGCCGTAGTGGAGATTAAGCAAGCTATTGCCCAGAGTCGCAGAGTGTGACCCCGTGAGTCGAGTAGGCACCGGAGCGAGAATTGTCAAGTCCGTGGAATTTTTGAGCCCGAGACCCGCCAAGGCAGGGAATCAAACCCTGGTCCACGGCTGATCTCAGCTTCCGGGTCTGCCGCCTCTAACCACTGAGCCACGCTTCTCCACTGATCCCCGCAGATCACCTGACTCCCCGTCCCATGGCACTGCACGTATGCGAACGTTGTTCCGGCGGGAACGATTCTCCAGGTCCTCCGCATGCGCTTGCAGATCCAGGTTCTGCTCAGTAAGCCGGATCACATCCTGCTGCAATTGGTGGACATCATTAGCCACACTCAGGTCGTGGTCCTCCAGGGTGGCAACCCGCTCTCCAATACCATCCACGTCCCGCCTCACCTCGCAGAGGTATGAGGCCAGCTGAGAGTGTAGCTCCGAGATATCTTCCTTAATGGAAGCGAAGAGCTCTGTCATAAAGGCTTTGGTGGCTGGAGTTTCATCGTCCATCGATTTAGGCGAGGTGCTAGGCCCTGGGGACACAGGCTGCTCGGCCCCCCTGGAAGGACCATCTTTATTAGGCTTCCCTTTGCGCTGCGTAGAAGACATCACAGCGCCCCTGGTCGCCCTGGAATTCAGATCGAGAGTCTCCGTGCACCACCCCGGCAGCACCTCTCCGCACCCACTAAATCTGGTCCAGGAGTAAGCAATCCCCTTCAATAGGACCCAGTGCAGGCCGTACTATCCACGAGCACACTGTAGCGGTTGCATGGACAAGGGGGTTAGTGTCACATCTATCAAAACAGCCGTGTAGCTTGTGTAACCAATTTGTTCGTGTTTCAAGTCGAAAAAACTACAATTACCAGCATGCTAAGGGGCTGGTACACGGAGGAGTGCGGTGGTTCTTACATAAGCACCTCCCTTTCTGCAGAAAGGTGCTTGTCAATTAACCCGGAACGTTTTTGGATTGACGGATGGTGTTCCCCGTCGGATTTCAGCTGGAAGACTGAAGCTGGTGTATTCGGAACTGTAAAGCCTTTTTTTTGTGTCAGGAAGGACGTGAAAGACTGTGATTGAGGTACGGAGTTGACCGGAGAGCGGGCCCGCCTCCGGCGTGTGTATACTGCTTGAAACTCTTCCGCTGTTGATGTATTACTGAAGTGCCTCGTAGACGCGTCTCATTCGAAAAAAGCATCCCGCGTGAGGAAGAGAAAAGCAGAGAGCGCGACTGAAAAAAGAAAGCTGCGCTTTACTTTTGTGTTCTTCGTTTTTTGCATTTCATTTAAGGCAGGACTTGTGTGATCTTGAATCCGTGACAATAGACACTTCCGAGTTTGGAATTTGAAACGGACAAGAAGAGTAGTAAAAGCAAGGGCAGTGTTTTACACGGTGTGATTCATACCGGAACTGTTTTTGCAATATAGACTTGCATTACTGCTACTCTGAGTCAGGCGGCTTGCTGGAACTTGGTGTAACGGCTGTTACACATTCTTTTTCATTTGGATATTCAATGAATTATTGGCAACCTATTTCAGCAAGAAAGCCTATGTCATTATTTCCTGCTTTGGTGGTGTGACACTAGGGTGAGTCCCTTTAGAACGCTATTTGTCTTTCACATAGAACCCCCCCTAAAGGGAAGTTATTAATGGTTGTTCCCTTCTTTTTCACAGTGCGGAATCCCCTTCTGAATACTTATCCAGTGACCAGAGTTTGGAGGGATCCCCAGATACCTACCCTGCCTTTGTTCCTTTATCCACGTCCCCTTTTCCTATCTGAGCACGGCTCCGCACAGAGAGTCCTAGTTTCCCTGTGGGGGTCGTGTTTTGGTCGGACTGGGGGGTTTTGCTTCAGACATCGTTTCTGCTGGTCGTCTGAATAAGGTTAGTGGCGATAATAGTGCTTGCGCTACTGCCAGTCTTGACACACACTCGGGCACAACGGGCTACCCAGAGCACCGGTCAACCACTGCAAGACTGGGCCGCAACGGCACTACAGAGCCACCGGGGAAGGAGCCTCCAGCGCGTCACCCGGGGGAGGGGGGCCCCCAGCGCGCCACCCGTCGGCGAGCCCACCAAGCAGCCGGGTTACTGTCCCCCAAAGTCACTCATCCCAACCTGGCGATAGCTCCACGGCTTTTTGTTGAAGCTCTGAACTCAACCAGTCCAGACCCGCGACGTGCCAAGCGTCCCCGAGGACCGATCACTTTCAGGGCTCCTCCGATGGCAGGAGCTCTCCGTAGGGCCACAGCAGCAGGCTAAGCGCCGATCACAGGTCCCTGCAGCCCAACGGCGGCAACCAGCAGCCGCCCAGCCTGCCCGCCACAGCAGAGGAAGGGCGGTGCACACACGTCCTCTGCAGTCCCAAGAGGCCGCGCAGATCCCAGTGGCCCCCCACAGCAAAGCGGCTTCGCCCGCCGGGCAGCCCCCCGATCAAGGATGGAGGGAGCGGGGCGCTGATCCAGGGTCCAGTGCTCTGTAGGTCCAACGAGCCACGGGCTCCAAGGGATCCCCCTCCCTGTCCGGGACCGGCTCTCAGTTCTGGCCGTAGCTGCCCAGAAGGGCCAGCTCCCACTCTGGGCCTTTGCACGCCCAGAAGCCCCGACCTCGAGTAGAGACGAGTGCCGATTCGCGGCAATACAGGCCTGGCGTCCTCGCTGCTCCCGCCTCTCTCAGACGGCACCAGGCTCCCCACCGTCCGGCCTTCACTCACCGGCAGCCAGGGCTTCAGTAGATCACCCCCGTCGACAGGACCCAGGGGGCTCCGACGTTGCCGATTCAAGCCGGCACCCCACCGGGCTGATCCCTCCGGCAGGCTCTACCGCAGCTGGGATCAGGACCGCACTCGGCGCCGGGCAGACCGCCCCGACGACTCCAGGCGCTCCAGGCGGCAGTGCGGGTCCTCCAGGAATCCCGGGCAGACGCCAGAAAGTAGGCAGTGCGGGCACAGAAGTCCGACGTTCCAAATCACCGCCACTCGGGCCGCCGCGCCTGCGAGCGCGCCGGAGCCAAAATCACCGCCAGGCACTGCCGCCGCTGTGGCCAGATCCACACTGTTAGGCCGCAACAGCTAATGTCGTCTCTCCGCCTCCCCGCTGGCAGCACGGGACTCCGGGGCACCCCGGGTGGAAGCCGGCGCTCAGGCGATGCAGGGGCATGGAAGGCTGACCCCCAAGACAGTGCTTTACAATGCTATTTTCCTGATGGCGCCGGAGGGACTCGAGAACACGCCTCACTCCGTCGCCATCTCGGACACGCTCCCTTCATTTGAATCTTTATTGCATTATAGAGCTTTTACGTTACACAAACCTGACCTTGGGGTAGTGGGAGTGGTATCAGTGGAGCTCTTTACCTAGAACCAGAAGATCTGTGCCAGTCCTATGCAGTCCTATGCAGTTATAAAGTGCCTTTAAATCGCCCATTGGCGCACACGTATCAACAGTTGGTTACCCCTGGAGTCTGAAATGAGAGGGTCAGGAAGGTGACTCGAAGTATGAGGAGTTACTCAGAGTAGCAGGGGCAGAGTTCATCAGTTGATGGGAGGAAGATGGTCATGGAGCTACTTCTCAATGCACATCCTAATGCAAGCAGAGGTTCTACCTTTGTTGTCCCACTGTACATTTATCAGAGCTTCTCTCACCACGGCAGCTGTGCCTTCCTCAATCCACAAAACACATATCAGTCACTGACCTTCTTCTGCTAATATCAACTTCAATGCAATGTATTGATTCATATTGTGCTGTCGAATTATGAATCATAAAATGCTTGCAGTAAAAAAGAATCCCTGTAAAATTCTGTCCTTTTAAATTCAAATTAAATTTCACTTAACAACCAGCGCAAGGACGAAATAAGGTTAGGAACATCAATGCTGTCAGATTAACATGTTTATGTAATTTCACGATCTCATTATCTGATTGCAGGGTTAACTTTTAAAATTAGGTTTGGTTTCTGCATTAATAAATGATCCTGGTCTTAGATCCTGTGGCTGGGGGACTTCAAAGTCCAATCAGCCTTGAACGCAATGCCTTTACAGACAACCTCATGAGACCTCTTGGAGAGGCGGGGTTCCGCTAACTATTTCACTCAACTATTAGCTTGGATTGTGGAAAAAACAATCCTATTCAATGAAAAATCCTTAATTGCCCATCTCTTCCTGGCAAAGTACACTCCTGCAGCCCAAGGAGGGGCCCTTGAACATAGGATTGCTCCCAGTGGCGGCCCTAGACTTGCAGTAGACAACTAACATCCCTAGGTGAACCATGCACTTGGCAACCGCATTTCTTTTCATTAAACCATTAAACATGATTGTTTTTGTTAAATTTGGCACACCACCAGATTTGGCGCTCTAGACAGCCTACTCGTTTGAATATATGGGTGGTTGCCCGATGCTCCTCCCTTTAAATGCATGCACACAAGTCTCATCTAAAGGCACCACTAACACGTCTTAGTTGAGCCTAGAACTGACAGCCACAGTCACATCCATGTTGACATGTTGTCATCTGCCACTGCGCTCTTGGATGGTACAAATGGTTTGGTAGAGAAGCAGCTCTACGAAAGAACAAGCATTGGCAAAGCCAATAGGTCTCGCCTATACAAGAGCTATTGGCTTTGGAAATGTGTTTTTGCCATGTTGTATACCAGTACGGCTGCTGTTCAGCATGGTTAAAAGTTATTGGCGTGGAGTTTCCTAGAGTGGGGGGTTTAGTGTGTCGTAGACTGGTTTGTTGGAGTAGAGTGTCGTAAAGTGGAGTAAGGGGAGTAGAGTGTCGTAAAGTTGAGTAGAGGAAAGTAGAGTTCAGTGGTTCAGTGGCAGAGAGTGTCTTAGAGTACAGTGTCATAGAGTGCAGTGCCATAGAGAGGAGTGCCGTAGAGTGGAATGCCGTAGAGTGGAGTAGAGTAAGGTGGAAAAGGGTGGGGTGGGTTGGAGTGGATTGAGGTAGTGGGGTGCGGTGGATTGGACTGAGGTAGAATGGGTTGGATGGGTGGAGTGCGGTGGATTGGAGTGGGTGGACTGAATGGGGTAGATTGGATTGAAGTGGGGTGGGTTCAAATGGGGTGAGGTGGGTTTGATTGGGGTGGATTGGAGTGGGATGGATTAGATGGGTTTGTGGTGGGCTGGATTGGATTGGGGTGGATTGGATTAGAGTAGGGTGGTTTGGTGATAGGTGAATTAGAGTGGAGTGGAGGGGGCGGATTGGACTGGACTGGAGGGACGTGGATTGGATTGGATTGAAGTGGGGTGGATTGGACTGGATTGGGGTGGGGTGGATTGGAGTGTGGTGGGCTGGATGGATTAGAATGAGTGGGGTAGACTGAACTGGGGTGGGGTGGATTGGTTTGGGGTAGAGTAGGGTGGAATGGAGTAGAGTAGGGTGGATTGGACTGCAGTGGGATGGATTGGAGTGGGGTGGTATTTATGGGGCGGATTAGATTGGAGTGAGGTGGATTGAAATGGGTTGGGGTAGATTGGATTGAGGTGGGGTGGGGTGGATTGAATAGGGGTGGGGTTGATTGAAGTGGAGTGGGGTGGGTGGGATGGACTCGAGTGGGGTGGATTGGAATGGAGTGGGGTGGGGTGGATAGGAGTGTGGTGGAATGGAGAGGGGTGCATTGGATTAGGGTGGATTGGATTGAGGTGGATTGAATTGGGGTGGATTGAATTGGGGTGGAGTGGAGTGAACTGTATTGGGGTGTGGTGGATTTGACTGAGGTGGATTAGATTGGGGTGAGGTGGATTGGATTGGATTGGGGTGAGGTGGTTTGGATCGGAGTGGGGTGGATTGGAGTGGGTGGATTGGAGTGCGGCAGATTGTTTGTGATTGGTCTGGGGCAGATTGGAGTTAGGCAGATAGTTTTGCATTGGAGTGGAGAAGACTGAAGTGGTGCAGATTGTTTTGGATTGAAACTGATTGGAGTGGGGCAGATTGCTTCGATTGGAGTGGGACTGCTTGGAATTGGGTGGACTTGATGGGGTGGATTAGATTAGAGTGAGGTGAACTGAAATGGGTTGGGGTGGTTGGATTGAGGTGAGGTGGTGTGGATTGGGTAGGAGTGGGGTGCATTGGAGTGGAGTGGAGAGGGGTGGACTGGAGTGGGGTGTATTGGGGTGGAATGGGGTAGACTGGAGTGGGGTGGAATTGAGTGGGGTGAATTAGATTGGGGTGAATTTGATGGAGGTGGATTAGATTGGGTTGGGGTGGGTTGTAGTGGGGTTGATTAGCTTTGGCTGGATTGGGTTGGATTGGATTAGAGTGAGGTGGATTGGAGTGCGGCAAATTGTTGGGGATTGGTCTGGGGCAGATTGGAGTTAGGCAGATTGTTTTTGGATTAGATTGTAGCAAACTGTAGTGGTGTAGATTGGACTGGGGTAGATTGTTTTGGATTGGAACCGACTGGCGTGGGGCAGATTGCTTTGATTGAAGTGGGGCAGATTGTTTTGGATTGGAGTGGGGCAGATTGTTTTGGATTAGAGTGGTGCAAATTGAAGTGGGCAGATGGATTGGAGTGGGCAAATTGTTTTGGATTGGAGTGGGCAAATTGTTTTGGATTGGAGTGGGGCAGATTGTTGTGGGGCAGATTGGAGTGGGGCAGATTGTTTGGATTGAGTAGGGCAGATTGTTTTGAACTGGAGCGTGGCAGAGTGTTGTGGGGCAGATTGTTCTGCATTGGAGTGGGGTAGATTGGATTGGAGTGGGGTGGTTTAGGGAGGGAGTGGGGTGGATTAGTTTGCGGCGAGGTGTATTGGATTGGAGTGGGGTAGTTTGGATTGAGCTGGATTGGGTGGATCGAATTGATGTGGGGTGGACTGAATTGGAGTGGGGTGGATTGTGATGCATTGCAAGTGGGGTGGATTGGGTTGAGGTAGATTGGACTGGAGTGAAGTGGGGTGAATTGGAGTAGGGGGATGGAAGTGGGGAAGATTGGTTTGGAATGGGGTAAATTGATTTGGATTGGAGTGGGGCAGATTGAAGTGGAGCTGATAGTTTTAGGTTGAAGTGTGGCAGATTGGAGTGGGGTAGATTGGTTTGGATTGGAGTGGGGCAGATTTTTTGGGATTGCAGTGTGGCGGTTTGTTTTGGACTGGAGTGGGGTAGATTGGAGTGGGACAGATGGAGTGGAGTGGGGCAGGATGTTTTGCATTGGAGTGGGGCAGATTGTTTTGGTTTGGAATGGGGCAAATTGATTTGGATTGGAGTGGGGCAGATTGAAGTGGAGCTGATAGTTTTAGGTTGAAGTGTGGCAGATTGGAGTGGGGTAGATTGGTTTGGATTGGAATGGGGCAGATTTTTTGGGATTGCAGTGTGGCGGTTTGTTTTGGACTGGAGTGGGGTAGATTGGAGTGGGACAGATTGGAGCGGGGCAGGATGTTTTGCATTGGAGTGGGGCAGATTGTTTTGGTTTGGAGTGGGGCAAATTTTAGTGGGGCAGATTGGAGTGGTGCGGGCTGGGAGGAGTGTAGTGGATTGGATTGGGGTGAGTGGTTTGGATTGGAGTGAAGTGAATTGGATTAGGTTAGTCTAGGGTGGCTTGAGTGGGCAGATTGGTGTGGGATGAGGTGGGGTGGATTAGACTGGAGTGGTTTCGGGTGTACTGCACGATTATGTGGTAAAGCATAATTTCAGAAATTACACAGCATAAAGAATCAATGTTGCTTTGCAATAAGATAATGCCACGAGCAAAAACCAAAGAAAACATGAATGCAAAGTAAAAAAAGAAGACTTTGCAAATTAAAAGAAACTTAACTATAGAAAATATATCGTTGCTATTTTGTTTGTCCTGATTGGGCACGTTTTTGCTAGTCACATGCCTTCTGTTAAGAGCTAAACAGAACAAGATAGTACCTCAATCACTTTGGGAGCTATAGACTGGCACTGATAAAGATTAATCTATCAGGACTTGGTCCCTGCTCCACAGAGAGGAACAGAAATGATGTTAGGCCTTCCATGACGAATTATGAGGCTGTAAAGAAGAGTGGCACGCAAGCCAATAAATGGTAAGCAACCGGTGGACTCCAAGCCCTATTATGTTTACAACAGTGTCTCTCAAGCGAGATGCATGCGCTAGTACATGCTCTTGCAGGCTCGACGCTACAAACAAGATCAACCAGAAAATACACAGTAAAACTGGATCCCCACCAACCTCGGCCAACCAATAATGACTGCAGAAAAGCAAAAATAAAACTCGAAAAATTAATCTACTTCCCAAGGAGAAACATTTTAATTCTAATATTGTTTTTGCGATCAAGCCAATCAGCTGGCTACGAAGTAGCTTTAAAAAAAAGTGATTCCAAACCTGCATACAATAATAAAGCAAAATGTAAAGGTAGGTGGAGCGAGCTATGCAGCCTTATTATCATTAATATTACCGTGTCTTGGCAGCCGACTAACTTCACCCTTCTAACGCAAACCCAGACACTTTTAAAAGTATTTTGACTACAGAAGAAGGGTGCAATTTTTTAGACCCTCCATTTGATTCTGGCAAGGCATGCACCAACCCGTCTATGATGCATAAATACATAGAGGCTTTAATTAGTTGTGCTCATTTTATATTGATGAAAATCTAATACAAAGTATTTTAATATGAGCTGAATTAAAATACCCACAAGTGGCCCTTCCAAGAGTGGGCCTGGAGACAATTCAGCTTGTGTTGTGTTCTATAAATGTAATCAAAATTATTAATCTGTGCTGAGTTAATGAGTGAGACTTAGCTATGCAGTGCACATTCTGTTTTTGAAACATTCATTTCTTTACTAACATTTGTCATTAATAATATAAGGTAAATTCCATTATTTCCGGTCCTTTACAGATTGTACTACAACAACGCTTATCCTAGTTTAAGTTTTGTAAGGCAGACCCAATATCCATCGTATTTTTCACCGTACAGTCTCTGTTCTCCACCGTTCCTCCTCCAACCATGGTTCTACCCCCTTGAATAGTAAACTCTTATCATCTTTCCCCTCCTCTTTTTCCTTCTTCATTCGTCACTTGTTCAGAAATCCTCTTCTATTTCTTCAGATTTGGTAATTTGATCATTCAGCCAGTATATTATTTGTAGGTCGAAGCCCGTCTGATTACTAAAGATGTCTTGGGGACATTCTGAAAGCTGACCTAGGAATGAATTCTTCCCATTACTTACCATTGGCTTTGTGTTTTATCACTCACATTTGCTTGCTTTCTATTACTTGGCTTTATTTGTTTTAGCATCTGGAGCACGTCTTTGTCCTTCCCATGGAGTCTTTTTAACAACTTTCCGACTTCCTCTTCTATTCTTCCAGGAATGCTCCACTTCTCAGGAACTCTTCTTTTATTTGTTGTGCAGCCCCATGTGACTGCATGTGTTGAGCAGTTGTGTCCATTGCAAGCTTCTCCCCTGCCAGCACTCTGTCCTCTCAAGCTCCGTGTGCTTCTGTGCACTCCCCATCCCTTTACTGTGTCTCCTTTGAGCTTCTATCCCCCAAACCATATTGTTCTCTCATTTCCCATGTACTTCTCTGCTGCCTTCCTGCTCTTTATTGTCACAAACAAAGAGGCTTTAGGGATAAGGGACTGTTTCACAGAAAAACATAATGATCCTAGTCAGAAAGCTGCCCACTGTGACTGTCACATGGCACTTTTTATTCCGCATACAACAAAACTACAACTTAATGCATGCAATGATTGTCTTTAAATCCATCATGTTGCTTCTGGTCAACTGTTGGTGCACAGCAGTCCTCAGAGCGCTGCCTCAGACAGAAACATGATCTCCTTAGAATACAGTTGATAAGATCACCACAACACTGAGGCTCTGTCTCCCCAGACAACCCAGTTGGCCAGGAAGTAAAACTATTAAATAAACAAGGCACATGTTGCTTTCAGTTCCCAAGGGGTGGAAGCCCTGCAGGCATTACTGTGTGAGGCTGAGGCACCCAACTCCCAGTGATGAATATGACTCTTCACTCACTGGTTGCTCTGGCTCCCCACAGCGTTTCATACCTCCCTTGTTCGGTTGTTAGGCATTATAGAAAAAACACCCTATCCTTAGCACTACCACCCTACCAATCCTCTAAAAAACACTCTTCACAACCACCACCAACCTAACCACCACCTTACCCTAACCACTACCTTATAAGGTACAACCACCTTACCACACCCTAACCACAACCACCACTTTCACTACTCTCACCCTACCAGCCCCATCCCAACTACCACCAACCTAACTACCACCACACTCACACTAACCACAACCACGCCAACCACTACCACGCCAACTAGGCTTTGAACATCCTACGACCACCAATCCCACCAACATACTACCACGACCCCCAGCCACCACCCTACCACCACTACCCTAAACACCACCTCCACTCTAAACACCACCTTAACAAAACTCCTACCCTAATCACCACCCTCCCACCAGACCCACACCATTTCCGTACTCAAGCAACCTTATCCTAACTACCATCCTACCTAAACACCATAACCTTAAACATCCAACCCTAACCACAGCCACCCTAACCACCTTAACCACCACAGCCACAACACTCTAACAACAAACCTAACATCACCAAAACCACCACCACTATCCTACTAACCATCACTATTATCCTAAGCAACACTACCACTCGAACCACCATCACCATAACTAGGCTAACACCACCACTATGAACAGAAACTTCCTAATACCACCACTATAACCTCCACCCTACCCACCACCCTAATCACTATCACTGTACCCTACCTTAATCACTACCATATTCACTACCACTTCCCTACCCTCCCACCACCATCAACGTCACCACAAATCCACCACCATCAACCTGCCCAACCACTATCACCTAACCATAACCACAGCTGCCCTAACAACCATCACCTCACCCCAACCACCATTACACTAACCATCACCCTAACCACCACCACCCTAACCATCAACACCATGTGACCCTAACAACCACCACCTTCACCACTACATCACCCTTACCACCACCACCCTAACATCACCACCCCAACCTAACCACCACTACCTGACCCTAACTTCCCAACCACTCCCACCTTTACTAGCATAACCACCATTACCAAATTATTCACTGCACTCAATTATCCACCACCGCCTGACCCAAACCACCACCACCCAACCCTAACCACAGCCACCCTAACCACTAAAGCCCTAACCACCACACAAATCACAACCAATCTAACCACCAATATCGCACTAACTACCACCACCATCACCTTAATCACCACGACCCTACCTTCAACACCAACACCCTAACCACCACCACCTCATCCTAACCACCACCCCATCCGACCCTAACCACTACGACCCTAACTAAAACCATACTAACTACCACCAGCACATTACCCTTACCACCGCCACCCGCAGACACCATCTGCCCCCACACCCTGACCACCAACACCCTAACCACTACCATCCTACTCTAACCACTTACCTACTCTAAGCACCACCACCTTCATCACCCTCACAACCACCACACTACAACCACCACCCTCACCACCACTCTTTACTACCACCCCTCACCACCACAAACTCACCATCCTCACCACCAACAACCTTCCACATCCCTCACCACCACCACTACCCTAACTAATGAACACCACCCAATTCACCACCATGATCCCACCCTAATCCCACCCTTACCACTACCACCCTAACCACAATCACCCAAACCCCCAACATCATATGACCACCCACCCCAACCAACAACCTCCCTAACCACCACCATCACCCCCTCGCAATCACTACAATTCTATGGCTTCCCTGACCACCACCCTAACTACCACCACCCTAACTACCACAACCTTAACCACCATACCACCATAATCCTACCCTTACCACAACCACTTCCTACCAACACCCTAGTGAACCCACACTCCCACCACCCTCCCCACCCCTAACTCCCACCACGCTACACTAACCACAACTTACTTACCCTAACCACCAACCTACCCTAACCACCGCCAACTTCATCACCTCACCACCACCCTACCATAACCACTACCCTCACTACCCTCACTGCCACCACCTCCATCACCACCACTCCTCATCATCTTCACCACCACCAACAACCTACCGCCACCCTTGGTAGCCTTACTACCACCACACCACCACCCTAACCTTCCTTCTTTAACCACCACCACCCTTTCATTAAACATGGCTTTCAGTTCCTGTAGAAGCTCTTAATTTTTTAACAGCCATTTTCAGTGCAGTACTTGGTTCTTGTATTCAAGGAAAGCTGTGTTTGTATTTGTGTACTCTCGATAACTTTTTCTCGCCTGAAACTATGCATCCACGTATCCAATAAAGTTAAGCCATATCAAAGATTAGAAAACATTT
Source organism: Lissotriton helveticus (assembly GCF_964261635.1). NCBI lineage: Eukaryota > Metazoa > Chordata > Amphibia > Caudata > Salamandridae > Lissotriton > Lissotriton helveticus. The sequence goes on along the minus strand of NC_136071.1, from coordinate 970,822,360 downwards.
ACATGTTGTCTGTAGCTCTCTATCAACCTGCTAGCCTTATCTATGGAAATCAATATGTGAACATTGAGAATGAACTTTATGGTAGGGTGTTGCTGTATACCCTAGCGCGAGTGCCCGCTGGGTAGATTTACAGTTGCATAAACTTCATATATTATTGCCTTGCACATTTTAATTGTTGTGCAGTGGGAATTAGAAAACATGGTGTTCAATGCATTTTGTGTGATGCTTTTAATAAAGCAACCCACAAAAGCAGTCAATCCTGTTTTGACTATTGGTTGTGTGGGCTTTCCTTCCTCGACTGTGTTTGTCCCTCCCCTGGAGCATGGCCTCATTACGTGTCCCCTCGCTAATTACATTTCAGACACTCCTTTTTAACTAAATTCTCTGAGAGTTCATGTGTTTTCCAACTATGTCCTTTGTATACTTCTCTTCGCTCCTCCACTGCACTCCATTTTGATCTCGCTCATGAGCTTCTCTCCCAGGCCCCTCTGTCTTGTGCATGCACTTTTGTGCTACTCTCCTGCATTTCTTTTTCAACCATGTGCTACTCCTTGCTCCCCAATGCGCTCTCACTCACCATTGTGCTTCTGTTCTCCTTTGTTTCATGTTGCTCTCTCTTGCTGTATTGTAGTTCCTATATTCACAATAGGCTCTGCGCATTGGAATAATATATCCTATAGTTTAGATGTAGGACTGAGGTCGACTAGGTCTATATCGAATGTATTAAACTTAATAGTGTATGTGCCAGCTAACTCAGAGGTCACTAGAAACTTTCTCGAATACACAAGAAGGGATTTGTTTCCGTTAACCGCATAAACATGACAACTTTGTTTTCCAAGAATAAATATTGTATCTCTAGAGTCGCGGAAACAATAGATGAATATTTCGCTCAGTCAATCGTGCATGCTTCGTTTCAACAGAGGTGCGGAGAACTAGAGAGACGGGCGTTTTCAATAAAAGGTTTTATTGAATAGTCTTCTTCCTCATGCAAGTAAAGTGAACTGCTATAATCGTAATGCAGGCTGCAAAGTATAATGCGTACAGCGAGAATAGTATTATAAAATAATACTGTAAAAGCATTGTATGGTTTCTAAGCCATATAAAAATACATACATAAATACACAGGCTAAAATACTCAACTAGTGCTCTCTGAAATACGCCTACCCCAATGTACCTAACCTAAGTCTAGTACGCGGGAGGGAGTAAGTATTTGTGTAGCATAGGTTTAGTTGTCTTTGCCAAAAATCTATCCAAGATTTCTCGTAGGTTCTAATCAGCTCCATACCTTAGTTTAGAATGAAGGAGGTCTGGTATCTCTGTGTCTGGACTCGATTTCCCAACACCCTGCAAAGGGAGTTTGGAAACACTGGAGCTGGATTCTCAGCGAGAGAAAGGACAGCTTCTTGATCAGTGTGTCAGCTGGAGGGTTGGCTTCCTTCGGCACTTGCTGTAGCGAGCTGCGTCGGGCAAGTAGATAGTCGAACTGCTCTGAACCACTGTGTCTTACTAGAGCAAGTGAAGGCATATTTATACCTTGAAGGTGCGTAGTTTGACATAAAGTGGGCCATAATAACGTCAGTAAAGAACCTTAGGGGGATAGTAGTTCTTTGTAAACTCCATGAGTTCTTGGACAAATCAATATTCAAGCAAGGGGAGGTCCCTGACTGCTTAAGCCGATTTAGCAAGAAATCGTTGTGACGTTTTGGTACGGGTGGAAGTAGCCATGCCTGTATTTGGACTGCATTGGCTATGTCTAAATATGGGAATGATTTCTATGCCTATATTAGGGCCATGTGAATTGAACCTATATAAGGGCATAAATCGGGGAAAATGCGCTCAGATCCTAAAACGCCATACAACATTGCCTGTGTTGTGTACTTCTCCTGCTATCCTCCAGGTTGCTTCAGACCCCACCCTCCATGATCCTTCCCTCTGCTCTCCTTGGATCTTCCTTCCAAACGCTTAGGCACTACCTTTCTTTCTTTTTTTTAAATTTACTAATACAACTTGGATTTGTAAATAAAAAGACCCCCACCCCTGCACATTTTAATGGTCCGTGTATGTGTGGTGCGCACATCTACAAAATGAGAAGGTCACTGAGTCTGAGTAATAGCACCTTTTTTTGTTTCCTCTTTAGCAATACAGCAAAGGGTCACTAAAAACCATTGACAAAGCCAACAGTTCCAAAAGGTGGGACCTATTGGTTTTTACCAATGTTCGTTTCGTAAGTCGCCATCTCTAACATATCTTTCAGTCATGTGTCCCCAGTAGGTACCCTCTGTGTTTTCCAATGCTCAGTATTCCGATTTTCGCCACCACCGTTGCATACCATCTCTAGCCATCTCTGTCCTTTATGTGTAAATGTGGCCAGTTTAGTAGTGTCATGTAGCATTGCCATTGAATTTGTTAATGGTTTGTGATGTTCCTCTCCTCCTTTATCATGTTTCACACAGTCATCCAGTATTGTTTTGAGTTTGTTGCATTCCCTCGATATATGAACAATATCACTGTTTTGTGTTTTGCATCTTCCACATAAGGATGCGTGGGACAGACCAGTCATTTGTAATTTAGGTGGTGAACAATGGCATCTATGTATGAATTTGAAATAGGTTAGTTTTAGTCTTTCTTCAAGTAAAGCCTTGGCATGTATCTTGAGGATTTCTTCCTTCATCAGGACACCATTGATCCCTCACTTGGTATGTCCCCGTTTTGCCAGTGGTGCTTTCTTGTGCAACCTACTGTGCTCTTTCATTATTTTGTGAGTCCTTACTGAATAACATTTGATTAGAGTTTTGCTAGCTAAGGAACAAGTCACACAGAGGGATAATGTCCTGTGTCCAAGAATACATCATTTTGTCAAATGTGGGAAGCTGAGGTATCAGCTTGACCATCTCGACTCCTATCTTTACTGTTCAATTTAAGTTAATTCCTTTGTGCCTTCTTATCTTACTAGAAATTAATTAGTATTCATTATTAGAAACTGATAGAAAGTGTACATATCTTCTGGAGGCAAATTGCAATGATGATGTCTTATAGTGTATTGGTATCAATATAGTGCTTTTCATATTCTTTGTGAGACTTAAATTGCTTTCTTGCTGAGTAAGTATAGTTGTCCCCTATATATCATATATGTTTTGCTCTGTGCTCCTAACGAGGTCACAGAATCACTCTGATTTTCATAGGGTTCCCGTGAGCCCCTTTGGTGTATGGTTGACAGGGTGTTATTTGTAGTTGGACCTAAATGGAAACATTTGGGTGCAATGTATGAGGTTTGGATGCAGAGTAAAATGGTTGAATAAGGCTTTACAGTACATTAGCCCGGTTTTGTGGAGTGTAAGAATAGTCAGTCAGTCCAATTGGCTTTATTTCGATATGCAAAATATCTTAAAAAGCAATGCATACATATTACAATGATGATAAAAGAATAAGAGCGTGGCATGCATTACATTTAGAAATAACAAGTAAAATACAGTTTAAAAAAGCAATAATAAATTATCTAAAAAACGGTCAGGCAAAATGACCTGAATTAAACAATGTGCAAAAGCCTTTTTGACCTAATTAACCATGCCCAACTTAGAAACTTCGCCATACCACATGCAGACAGGGGCCGCCTATCGGTTTTTAGGATTCGCATAGCCACACTGTGGTCTCTAGTACCCAAATCTTTGCACAGTGGTTTCAACCATCTATTTCGGGGCGCTTTGTAAGTGGGGCATTCAAATAAAAGGTGAGGGACTGACTCAATCCTAGTAGGGCAAAAGCAGCAATAAGAAACCGTTTGCATCGGAATTTTCCAACGTGCCGTCAATTCGCCCACAGGTAGGACACCTAGTCTAAATTTAAAATATAAGGTCCTGTCTCTGGGTTTTGAGATAATGTTGAGATACGGTTCCCGCTGGGCTACTTCTTTTACCAATAAAAAGTCATTGGAGGATTTACAGAGATTAGGGTCGATATTTCTCTTATTCATTACCCAGTTCCAGTACACTCTTTTCAGAGCCTCCTTCGGGGCAGCGGACCTAGTGTGCCACGCCACACCAAGGCCCAGCTGTTCTAGCAAATTCTTTACATCCACTAGCCACCTTATTTTTGACCAACCGGGTGTGGATAATATTTCCTTCAACCCCTCTGCGTAGCTGCCAAGTTCAGGAACCCTCCATATGCGAGCCCAAAGAAGAAGGGGTCTTAGTTGGGCTAAGTCTTTAATAGGACGACAGCCCATGTCCATAAACAGTGGAAGGGTGGGAGTGCTATTGGGAAGAGACATAAGATCCTTCAGAAATTTGTTCTCTGAGCAGGATAATTGGTCTATATTCTGAGCTTCCCAAAGCTCTGCCCCGTAGAGTGCCGCGCTAACACTTCTTGCCCTATAGATATCTAGTACCGGGGCGATAGGTTTAAAAGAAGATAACCTCTGTTCCTTAAGGAGAGCCCCCACCACCCTTTTATGGCTAAGTAACATTTTTTGGAGGTGACTATTCCATCTCATAGTGTCAGAAAGGCGGATACCAAGATAGTCAAACTCCTGGACTCTATCCAGAGGTTCCATATTTAGGGCGGGAGGTCGGCCAAGTTTTTTGGAGGGATTTAGGACCAGATATTTAGTTTTTCCTGTGTTGATCTTTAGCCCCCTAGTCTCACAAAAGGATTGAAAATTGTCCAGTAAGCTCTGTAGTCCAACCGGGGATTTGGAAATTAAAAGGGTATCATCTGCAAATAATAAAGTGGGAATTCTTCTCCCCGCCAGGGATGGTGCGTCAGCTGGAATTTTTAAAAGATGGTCCACCACTCCGTTGACATATAATGAAAACAGAGTGGGGGCAAGGACGCACCCCTGCCGAAGTCCTCTGTTTACTAGGATCCGTTCAGTTTTTTGGCCTTGGTTGCCCCACCGTACCTGGGCAAAGTTCCCTAAGTGGAGCTTCATTATTAGTGATAATAGATACGGAGGCTTTCCCAATCCATACAATACCCTCCATAAGAGGTCCCGGGGCACTAGGTCAAAGGCAGTTCGCAGATCAATAAAAGCAAGATACAAACTACCTTTGCCCAGTACCACCACCTTCCAGTATAGCATCAGCAGCCGAAATGACTGCTCAATAGTCCCCATGCCGGACCTAAAACCAGCTTGAAAATCGGACAAGATCTTATTTTCCTCCGCCCACTGAAGCACCCTCCCAAGGACCACCTTCCCTGCGACTTTCTGTGTTGAGTCAATTAAACTTATGGGACGATAGTTAGCTGGGTCGTCCCGATTCCCTTTTTTAAAAATCGGGACGACCTCAGCGCCCATCCAAGATTCGGGGAATGTGGCACCATGGTAGGTAGCATTAAGCATGGCGGCAATGAGGGTCCGTCAAGATCAATGTGGACTAGCTAATTTTAGGGGGGAGGGGTTAAAGTGACTCAGGTACGTCAGACAATAAAAAGGAAAAAAGCAATGTTTTCCTTATGAAAGCCCTCACCCACCGACCTAGTCGGTGGCATGCTTCATCATCGGGCCCACCACAGTGGCACCGAATGTGCCCCGGGTGTGCTGCAACGCCAGATGACTGCGGAGCTGGTATATTGCTGCGTGTGCAGTGAAGGGGTGAGACGTGTGAAAATTAAAAAGCTATACAAGAGGTCCCAGCACCCGAGGGTTAACAAGTTTTAATGAACTGGGCCTCTGTTAGCAGATTAAAAAGGCAAGAGGACAATAAGGAGTGTTATGATGACCTCCAGTGTCCAGTGTGGTCTACATGTTTCAGCCAGTGCCTTTTGTATTCTAAGCTGGCTTTCCTCAGGACCAAAGAGATACGTGATAAAGTGCAGATTAAATTATAATAAACTTAAATTAAGTGGCTGTGTCAATTTTGGCTATGTGTTGCGCTCGCTAAGGCGCTGTAACTGTTAGAGGGGGATTCCCTCAAGCTTTTCTACACAGAACACATAGGACAAAGACAAGACGTACAGGAAAGAGTCATATTAGGGTGGCAAATCTTTAAACCACTGGTTGCCGGCTTTTAAGGTGGTGTGCGACCTATATCCGGCTAGGGTGAGCTCATGGCATCTGCATGAGACTAGTGAGGGTTTAATGAAACCGTTAGTGAGTGGTGGTGGGCTAAAAAACGAAATCACAAGGTGAGGTACAGGAAAGTACTGATACTAGGTCCTCACTCTGTTATTTCTTGGTAAAAAGCCTCATGGGTCGCCTGGCAGAGAAAGAGACCCTGTGGAAATAAACGAGGTTCACAAGGCTATCTAACCTGTAAGGAGAAAGAGTTCTTGCTTACCCCATTTTGCAGGACAAGTGGTCTTGTTTACTCACGAGTAGTTCGGTCTGGTTCCTCCTTGGACCTATTCGTCCTTCTGCGGCGCCCGATATGAGGTGAGTGGGCCGCCTGGCTTCGTATTTATACTGTATTTAAATGCGATTCACCTGTTTGGGTTAGAAAGAGAGGGAGGGATGCGCGCTAAACGCCGTCTCATAGTAGCTCTGTTAGCGCATGTGCGGGAAAGTAGTGCGCGTTTTGGCGCATGCGCAGTACTGTGCGGCAGTGTTATGCACTGGGCGCATGCGCTGGAATATACGCGCATGCGTACTGGTCGTCAGATTACTGATAGTGCATACTTGTTTCTAAACGAAGTATTTCACGTGATTAATACTGCGAGTGACACGTTACCGGTGGTGTTGGCCACCTTGTTGGTCAAGACTCATGCAGGAGGGTCAGAGTGTGTGTGTATTTCACACAAGGCGAGTGAGTGCATTATTATGCACTGGGAGGGCACGAAGGGAGAGGACAGCGAAGGGGGCGCTCATGCAGGGGTACTGTGGCACAGCTATCAGAACGATATGGGGAAGATCTACACAGCTAAGCTGTAATACAATATTTTGCAAGGGTGTTTACACGGCTAGACTATTCCATGGAATGGCATCGTTGAGGCCATGGATGTGTGTGGATAGACGATATATCCAGCGTTGTTCTTTTTGCAAGAGGAGTTTCTCATCTCTGAGGTTGTCGAATTTCTCAATGACAGTCCACGTAAAGTCATTGGGTGTGTGATTGTGGGTCAGGAAGTGGTCTGTGAGCTTACTTATGTTTTTCCCACATCTTATGGTGCTTCTATGTTCTGTCATTCTTGTGCGTACTTTTCTGGTTGTCATGCCGATATATCTTAGGCCACATCTGCAGGTTATCAAGTATACCAGATTGGAGGAGTTACAGTTTGTAAACTGTCTTTGTGTCCAGGTCTTACCCGGTTCCAAGTCAAGTGTTTTTGACGGAGATGTTAAGTGGCATACACTGCAATTGTTGCAGGGTTGGTGGCCAGTTATTTTGGGCATGCCCCATGCGTTGACGATGGTGTTGTCTTTATTCTGTGTTTTTGGCCGTGGTCTGGTATTCACTAATTTGTCTCTTAGATTGGTGGCCCTTTTGTAGGCGAAGCGAGGCTTTTCCCATTGTCTGGTGCCGGAATTGATGATTTTCCAATTGCGTTGTATGATGTTTGAAACTTGGTTAGACGCTGTATTGTAAGTCGTCACGCAGGTAAGGACAGGTTCTTCTTCTGGTTTTTCGAAGGTTTCTAGGAGAGCCTCCCTGTTTTGGTTCCTGGCTCTTTTGCAGGTTTTATTGATTATCTTGGAGGGATAGCCTCGGTCCCTAAGCTTGTGCACCAGATCACTGGATTGTTGTTTGTAATCCTTGATGTTGCTGCAATTGCGCCTGATGCGTAGAAATTGTCCATAGGGCAAGTTTTCCCTCAGGTGTCGAGGGTGAAAACTATCAAACCTGAGTAGGGAGTTTCTTGCTGTAGGTTTGTAGAAGGTGGTGGTGGTGAGTTTTCCATTCTCAGGTCTGATGTTCAGGTCTAGGAAGGGTAGCTCAGTGGAACTACTAGTGCATGTGAAATGTAAGTATGAGTCTAGTTGGTTGATCCAGAGCATGAAGTTGTCCAGTGATTCTTGGTTGCCTTGCCATATTATGAGGATGTCGTCGATATAACGACGCCACATTCTTATGTTGGTGAGGAAAGGGTTGGTTGGTTGTTGTATGTGTGTGTGTTCAAAGTGGGCCACATATAATCCTGCCACACTTGGGGCAAAAACACTGCCCATAGACGTTCCATTCGTCTGAAGGTAGTAGGTGCCCTCGTATTCAAAATAGTTTTCTTTAAGAGCTAAGGCAGCGCAGTCCAAGATGAAGCTGCGGGGGGTGTTGTAAGTCCAGGCGTTTGTCATTAGGACATCATGCAGTACCTTTAGCGTGGCGTCTTGTGGTAGGCTAGTGTATAGAGATTCTATGTCTAGACCTACAAGTAGTTCAGTGGTGGGATCAAAGTTGAGTTCCTGGATTATGCTTAGTAGATGTTTAGTGTCCTTAATGTAGGAGGGGGTCTGTTGGACCAAGGGGTTAAGAAAGAAATCACAAAAGCGGGATAAGGGCTCTAGTAATGACTTAATCCCAGACACGATGGGTCTCCCTGGTGGTGGAGTGGTGCCCTTGTGTATTTTGGGGACCGTGTAGAAATAAGGGGTCTTTATTTCTCTGGGACATAAGTAGTCCGCCTCTTGTTTGGATATATGTTCATTGTCCTTGGCATTTTTTACCAGCTGGTTGATAGTGACCTGTAGTTGTTCAGTTGGATCTTTTTGAAGGCGCTTGTAGTTCCTAGTGTCACTGAGGAGCCTCTTGCATTCCTGGTCATAGTCCGTCTTGTTCATCAGGACTATGCCGCCACCTTTATCCGCCGGTTTGATTACAAGTTTGGGATCATGCTGTAGGCGTTGAATGGTACTTCTGTCTTTGTTGGACAGGTTATTGAAAGTGTCCTTCTGCTGAAGTAGTTCTACTTCCGTGTAGACTGCCTGCTCAAAAGTCAGGATTTCTACCGGGATACTGCCCGGCGGGGGAGTGAAGGTCGATTTTGTTCTCATTCCCGTTTCGTTCGGCGTGCCTCCTACTTCAATGATGGTGTTGTCTTTTTTCTCAAAGAAAGCCTTTAATTTGAGTTTTCTGAAGAACTCTGCGAGTTCTACATGTAGTTTGAACATGTCCAGTCTTGGCGTCGGGACGAATGAAAGGCCTTTATTAAGTACTCCTGTTTCCTCTGGGGTAAGTTGTGTGTCAGATAGGTTGAACACGAGAGGGCATGGGGGTGTTATTTGCTGGTTCCCGGTTGTTCCCTGGTTTTGTTTCTCGTGTTGGAGCTCACTGGCTCTTCTTCGGGTGCCCATTGGACATGACCTGGGTTCCGTCTCTTGCCCCGTCCTCTCCTGCCCTGGGATAAAAAAGGATATCGCTGGTTTTGATTTCCTTGAAAGAAGGGCATGTTGCCTTGAGGGTACATGTGTGGGTATCCGAAGTATGGGGGTGGTAGATGACCAAAGAGGGGGGGTGGTGGGCCGAAGTTGTGGTTTTGGGGACCTTGCCATGGTTGTGGCCAGTGTTGTCCACGTCTGCCTCTCCCTCTCGGTGTATTGGGTCCTGAGCTTGAGTTGCTTGAGGCGCTTGAGATGGAACTGTTGTCCGAATTGTCAGACGATTTCTTGGAGGGAGTGTAGTCATCTTCCGAGTACGGGTAGGTTTTAGAATAACTGAATCTCTTCAGGTCTTTTTCAAATTTTTTGATTTTGGTCTGGGTTAAGTAATCTTTGTATTCCGCTATTTCGCGGTTTTGGTCTTCAAGCTTCTTTTTATAGCCTGTCACGGTGGTTTTGAAATGTGGCTCTGTCGCCTGGATTTCTATCATGATGGCGTCTGATAGGCGTTTTGCAGTTTTGATAATGAGGACTAGCCAGTCCCTGGTGCAGTGCCAGGCGATCTGGGCCCAGTCTTTCCGAAATGCTGCGTCATCCAGGAAAATCCTGGGGGCATTGGTGACCAAAAGGCCAGTAGGAGCTGTGTTGGTTCGTAGATATTGTGCCAGGATGACCCTATGCAGAACTGTCCGAATCCTGTTCCTCTTCTTCTCCGTGAGTGAGTCCCAGTCGGTTGATTGGGCTACAGTGGCGGAGATGTTGAAGTCTGCCAGGAGTGAGGGATCAGCTAGGATTTCGCTGATATCCTCAGCAGTGAAGGTTAGGGCAACATTTTCGGCCATGTTGGGGGGGGGGGGTTGTTAAAGCTCTCACAGCTGCGCGCTGCTTAGTATTATGCAGATCAAAAGAGAGAGAGAGGACTAGGTAGGCTAGCCCGTATCCCCTGGGTTATATGTCAAGATCAATGTGGACTAGCTAATTTTAGGGGGGAGGGGTTAAAGTGACTCAGGTACGTCAGACAATAAAAAGGAAAAAAGCAATGTTTTCCTTATGAAAGCCCTCACCCACCGACCTAGTCGGTGGCATGCTTCATCATCGGGCCCACCACAGTGGCACCGAATGTGCCCCGGGTGTGCTGCAACGCCAGATGACTGCGGAGCTGGTATATTGCTGCGTGTGCAGTGAAGGGGTGAGACGTGTGAAAATTAAAAAGCTATACAAGAGGTCCCAGCACCCGAGGGTTAACAAGTGTTAATGAACTGGGCCTCTGTTAGCAGATTAAAAAGGCAAGAGGACAATAAGGAGTGTTATGATGACCTCCAGTGTCCAGTGTGGTCTAAATGTTTCAGCCAGTGCCTTTTGTATTCTAAGCTGGCTTTCCTCAGGACCAAAGAGATACGTGATAAAGTGCAGATTAAATTATAATAAACTTAAATTAAGTGGTTGTGTCAATTTTGGCTATGTGTTGCGCTCGCTAAGGCGCTGTAACTGTTAGAGGGGGATTCCCTCAAGCTTTTCTACACAGAACACATAGGACAAAGACAAGACGTACAGGAAAGAGTCATATTAGGGTGGCAAATCTTTAAACCACTGGTTGCCGGCTTTTAAGGTGGTGTGCGACCTATATCCGGCTAGGGTGAGCTCATGGCATCTGCATGAGACTAGTGAGGGTTTAATGAAACCGTTAGTGAGTGGTGGTGGGCTAAAAAACGAAATCACAAGGTGAGGTACAGGAAAGTACTGATACTAGGTCCTCACTCTGTTATTTCTTGGTAAAAAGCCTCATGGGTCGCCTGGCATAGAAAGAGACCCTGTGGAAATAAACGAGGTTCACAAGGCTATCTAACCTGTAAGGAGAAAGAGTTCTTGCTTACCCCATTTTGCAGGACAAGTGGTCTTGTTTACTCACGAGTAGTTCGGTCTGGTTCCTCCTTGGACCTATTCGTCCATCTGCTGCGCCCGATATGAGGTGAGTGGGCCGCCTGGCTTCGTATTTATACTGTATTTAAATGCGATTCACCTGTTTGGGTTAGAAAGAGAGGGAGGGATGCGCGCTAAACGCCGTCTCATAGTAGCTCTGTTAGCGCATGTGCGGGAAAGTAGTGCGCGTTTTGGCGCATGCGCAGTACTGTGCGGCAGTGTTATGCACTGGGCGCATGCGCTGGAATATACGCGCATGCGTACTGGTCGTCAGATTACTGATAGTGCATACTTGTTTCTAAACGAAGCAGTAAATGCCATACCCTCCCTCAACCCAAAGGTACCCGGCACTGGGAGTTCAAAGGGTTCAAGTGGAACTGGCCCATCTTCCACAATAGCAGTGTAAAGGCGGGCAAAATGCTCCAACCAAAACCCCTCAGTAATGTTACAAGTTATAAGTGAGTCAGTGGGTCTATTCTTAGATCTCACTAAGTCCCAAAAGGCCCTAGGATCTCTCGCTGCGCTTGCTACTTTCAAGTCACACCAAAACTGGTTTTCCCACCCCTTCCTAGCTTCACTAGTTGTAATCCTATACCTCTTCCTAGCAATTCCAATCGCCCCAGGCTCCTTTGTTATTAACTGCATTAATTAAGTCCTTTTTTGCTTTCCTACAGGATGTAGAATACCATCCTGGGTTGCCCTTAGGTCGTCCCTGCTTATGTGCTCCATCCCCTCGACTATCTATAATAAAGAGATCCCCCAAAGTTTTGGTGGTAAGGCAAAAGAGAGAAGATATCTCCTCGGGGTACATATTGGTAGATTGCAACCTGTTTGTGGTCTCAACCATGGTTGACCCTATCTTTAAGACCTTCTCCTCATCAATGACAACCTTAGCCCATTTTAGGCGCCTCCCACAGTTCGCGGGGGAGACAAGATTTGTCGACCTCAAAACTTGAGGCGCCTGGCTGTCTTTGTCAGCCCTCCATAGGGTGGTTAGGGATAAGATTAATGGGTTGTGGTCACTGTCCACAGATGGCTGAACTACCATGTCCAGCAGGAAAGTCCAGAGCTTGAAATCCAGTAAGATGTAATCAATTCTGGATGAATGGCCAATCCTGTTGAACGTGTGAGTGCCATCTGGATCAGAGACTGTTCTTCCATTGGTTGCCCTTAGTCCAAATTCTAATGTGAGGGCATTTAATTGTATCGCCATATTGGACCACCGCTTAATTGGTGCTATAGTTAGAGGAGGAATTCCTCTCCTGGCATCCTCTTCGAGGGTACCCAAGATATCATCTGCTGCCAGGGGCTCATAAGAGCAGTTAAAATCGCCGGCAAGCAAGAGATAACCGTTAGGGCTACAAGTTCTAAGTTCGCCCTCGAGGGCCGCTAGAGTCGGGGATGCCAAACCTCCTTTGGGGTCTCTTGCATATATATTGAGGATTTCCAGGGTACGGCCCCTATGGGGCCCTCTCATAACAATTCTCTGCAGATCGGGAGACCTAGTATCTATATGCCTAATCTGGCAGCCCAGTGAGATACTCACCCAAACAAGTAGGCCACCCGAGGGACGACCCCTACCTGAGGAAGAGACAGTAGCGTCAAGAAGTAAGTTGGAAACCCAACCTTGTGGTGTGGTTCCAGGCACCAAGTCTCCTGCAGGATACATATCCCAAAGGACTCTATAAAGGAATTCCACTCTGGTGACTCAAAGTTGCGGGAAAGGCCCGCTATATTCCAACTGACTATTCTTTACTCATTGTTACTTGCTAGCTGGTTATCTAGATATCGGGGCATACTCGAACTGGGTTCAGGACTAGGTTCCTTTAATGCTGCCTCCACCAGTAGAGTTGTGTTAGATTTAATCCGACATAGGCCAGCGGGAACAGACGTGAGTGAGGGACCAGGGGAAGGAAGGGTAGGGGTTTTGTGTGGGTCGGAAGGGGCCACATTCACAGAGCTAATCATGCCATTACTCGTGGCTGGTTTGGTGTGGACAAATGGGGTTCTAATCAGATTGCGGTCAACGGGTCAATAGCCCCACGATGGCCAATGGGAGCTAGGGCCCGTGTTCTGTTGCATCAGACAAAAAGGTGCAGGGTCATAAAATGAATGTCCACCTCTCTTTCTCTACCCATATAGCCAGTTACTTGCCCAAGAATTTATTGGACGTGGATAAAAGTAACTAAGATCACGAGTGCCAATACCAGTGTGACCACCACTGGATTCATAATTACAAATAAAGCTAGTTGCCCTAGGGTCTTTAAAGTTTACCAACATACAGTCTCCCTTTAGATCTTTGGGCCTAGTGCCTACCCAGCTAACCCTTCTCACATGCATAAGCCGACCATCCAGAAAGTTAGGTAAGGGTCTTTTTTCCTTAAGCCAAAAGAGTGTTTTATTTTTCAATTCATTATAGGATTCCTGCTTGCCTTGAAAGAGCGGAGGTACCCCCGTTAAAACAACAACAAACGGCTGGCAGTCAGGTGGTAAATTGACGTGTTGGCCTACATTTTTGACCTTTTCTCCATCTTGCTGACCTTTTGGGGCTACATTCTGGTTGCCAGATCCAGTTATTCCATCTTTCTTACTGTGGGCGAGGGTCCTATTCGTAGCTGGACACTCAAATATAGGGTGGGTAGGCTTTTTGGCCTTAGTGACCACTTTGCTGTTTTTCCTAGGGGCTTCCGAGTGCACTGGAGTGTCCGCAACCTCTGTCCCTTCCCCTTGGGAGGACCCTGAGGAGACAGCCAGGTGTACCTTTGATATATTTGCGTTTACCTTAGTTGGCCCGTGGGCTATCCCTACTGGGTTAGGATGGCAGGAGACCTCTGGGGTTGTAGCCCTAGAAGTTAGGTCCCCTGCCATCCCATCCTCCCTTATTTTAGTATGTAGTTTAATTAAAGATTTCAGGGAAAAGAAATTATCCAAGGACGCCTGCTCGAATCTGTCCAGACGTTCACTCAGGCCTTTCAATCTTTCTGTCACGGGGAGAATTAGAGATGTCATTAATTGCTCAATCTGAGTAAAAAGTGTAGTTTCTGCTAAGGCACCTACAGTGGGGGTTTGCAAAACACCATCTAGTTGATCACCCCGAGTACGGGTAATCCCACCTCCCAAGAAGGTACCAGGTTGTTTGCCTCCAGCCCCCATTCTCTTCATTACTCCACCGCCCCTGCTACAATTCTTCCTTAATTTCTTATTGGGTTTAGAACAACTACCCTTGCGAGGGCTAGCAATGCGTTTCCTTTTGGTAGGTGCCGCTCCTTCTTCTACCAGCATGGTCAACACAGACTGGGGAGTAGCGATCTCATGAGTGTTGGATGGAGACAAGACATCTGAAGGGCTGGGAGAATCGGCAGGTCCTAGGGATGGAACAGAATTTCTAGCCCCACCCTGAGCTATGGAGTATAATCTGTCCAGGCTAGCTCTAACAGTACTAACCAATTGTTCATCTGGGCCTGGAGAGTCATTGAGCAAGGGAATAGCAACATGCAAAGGGGAGGGGATCAATGCCAAGGGACCCAAGGAGAAACGTTTGTGCGAGAGCGAGTCCCGGGAAAGGCAGCGCTCTGGTAATGCAATCTCATTCTCTACCAGCGTGACTGCGCGAGTGATGAACTGGTCCATGGTTCCACTCACACAGCCGCCTCCCCCTCTGAAGCTCTTCCCAGACCTTGTTGACATAATGTGAAAGAAAGAAAGCCTGCCAGTTTAAGATAGTGGATATGGCTGGTAATACAACTGCTACGGCTACACAAGGATGATAGACCAAGCAGTCCACATACCCAAAGTCAAAGTCAAAAGGCCACCGAAGTACGGGGGATAGCCCGTCCCGTCCCTCGTCGTCCCTAGACGGCCACAGACTGCCCGCCCTTTGCCCGGGCTTAGCCCGTCGTGGTCCCGCGCAGCGGTAGGATGTTGCAAATTAATAGCACTTGTGCCGTGCCGGGGGCGTGGCGGGCAGGGAGCGCAGACCAGGTATAGCAGGTCAAGCAGGGACTCCTGGGATAGCGAGTCCCTGCAGCGTTTCTCTACCTGCCTGCCTGGCTTCACGAACACGCAGCTCCTCCGGTCTCCTCAAGGTAGATATCCCGGGCAAGCAGTGTTCTGGAATCCACACGGGCAGAAATGGCAGCAAAGGTGTCCCACTGCTTGGAGGGAAGGGCGGGATTTTAAACGCCTCAGTGTGCCGTTGGCGTGGCGGGCTGGGAGTAAGATAGACCAACTTGGACATTCAGGACTTATCAATTTGTCTGAACATTGTTATAGTTAGAGGTTCCTGTTTATAGTGTCAATATAATCCACAGGAAAGAACAATATGCTGAGTCCAACATTGTTGTGGGAAAGAAACAGGAAACCTCCAGTAGTTACTGGTTCATCAGTGGTAGCACTGTGTGCTTATCGCACTAGTGCTTAGAGAACAATCTGGTAGCATGTTGATCCTTCTGAGTGGCAATTCCCAGTTTGACTCCGTATGCTTCAAGTCTGTTGGGTTGAGTCTTTGGGTCACTTTGTGCTATGTCCCGACCAACAATTGTGTATGAAATGCTGAATCATTTGTTGACAAGCATTCAAGTTGTTTTTTTAATATTCTTTTTACTACATTTCTCAAACATGAAAAATCTGTACACTTACTACTCAATAAATGAGTTCACATATTCATACTAAAGCACTGCCACGGCAGGTCAACATCATCCCAGCTCCAACCTCTCATAACAATCCAGTAAATCATCATTTCATTGAGGAGTCCCAGATCACCCTGTGGCACCCATCCCCCTTCAATGCAGTCTATTGTTAGGTGGATAAGTAACTTTGGATAACTTTTCTTCCTATTCAGCGAGTTAAACCGTGATAGAATGGAAATCTAATTTCAGTTGTAGGGGTGCACCCTAATCACATGTAGAGTGCACCCGCATATAAAAATTGACTGTATTAACATGAAGTGTTACATTTGTGAAATGTATTAACATGAATACGTGACATAACTTAGGCAATCGACAAGTTTCATGGAAAATTAATGTAGAAAATAAATGTAACAAGTAGAGACATTAACATGAAGAACTTGTGTTGTGCAACTGATAATTATTAGTGTACTAAATGTGCTTATTAATAATGTCATTTCATACATAGGTAAATGTAGTTGTTGAAACTGCATTAATGGTATGTAAATTCGTAAGCTTATGTGGTGCTTTCTTATGTTAGCTGAAATTCGTATGCCTGAAATTGAAGTCCCTGAAAACTCTCGCTTTAGAATTAACAGTTTGAATTTCATGTGTGCTGTGAATCTGTTCTTTCTCACATTATGTGTTGCAGGTGAAGAAGCGCTCTTGCTAGATAGAATAATGTCTTTGTTTTACTAGCTAGGTAAGGAGGAAAGAAGTTACAATCGTGTGGCTAGGCGCAATAAAGGAAGTTTCACATAGGAGAAGGCCTGAGAACCAATGACAAATTGTTGCAAGGAAGGTACACCGTCGACATAGTGGAAAAATACCTACAGGACTGCACCCAGAGAGGATGTATGACGGTACAACACGCGCTTTTACAACGCGTACCGTTACGACGCAGGTTTTACAACGCAATTCGTTACAACGACTTGCGTTGGGGGGCACTGGATAGAGAATAGTTTAATTTACTATTCCAACTCCAGTCCCCGTGGATAGCAGGGAAGGTGTTGGATAGTAAATTAAACTATTACCTATCCTAGAGCGCCCTCCAGCGAAAGTCGTTGTAATGACTTTTGTTGTTAAACCTGCGTCGTAACAGTACTTTGTTGTAAAAGTTCAGTTGTAAAGGACGTTCCCCACCCAGAGAGGATGGCGTGATTCGAAGTGCACCATGGGAGTGCTACCTGTGAATAACTGGTTGTTGGAATTAGGGATAGAGCCCCACTTCTTTCTTGCCTTCTGAGAGAGAGCATCCTAGAACGAGCTCTGTCTTTGCAATGGTAGCTTTATGCTACTTCACCCATAGATTTTGGAGAGGCTTCTTAGGAAGATTCCACGGCCTGACACCCTTTTGTCCTTTTGAAAATGCTTAAATAGGGATGTCACCTTAGCATTAGAGTAGGAATAGATTTAATGCTTTTCACTCACCAACCCTTGATGCAGAGACATTTGGACTCATGCTTCCTAATATTCTGTACTACAATTGTCCTCTAAAGTCCTCTTGTTCTTGATTTCAGCACTTACACCTTCTACATCAGAAATTGAAAAATATTCTTACCCACACTATAACTCTCTCTTTCTATTCTTCAATAGACCATCCACAGCCCCCTTTACCTGTTTCCTCAGTTCATGTAGGATTAACCTGTTCACTACCTCTTCATTACCATTTCAACTGTTACAGCAGAACTCACTGTTCTGATCCTCTGCCACATTCCTGTAAATCAAATAACTCTCTGTGTTAACTACAGAAATATCACCTACCTCCGCACTAGCATATTCCTTCATTCTTCAAACCTATAATAACCCAAACTAAGGTGGCCGAGATCTTCCGCATTATTTCAATTTTATCACATGTGCTGCCCATACGTGAACCAATGCATGCTGCACATGTGTGTGTGATTTTCTCCTCGCTCCAAACACTATGGAGCTTCTGTCCCCACTTGTGAGCGTGACAAACGAGTCTCACGTGGCTGCACTATCTGATTAGGTAATGTGCGCCATATTCATTTGAAAAGATGCTTTTCTAGATTTCCTACGCTCCGTGATCCATGCGGTCCAAAGTAGGCTACACTACAACCCAAAAAAACGTAACCAACCCTTTAACCTTCGCTTTTCTTCCTTATTCTAGCGTTTCAAAATTTATGACTTCAAATAACAATACCACGAAAAAATAAAACACCTAAGCTTCTGTAAATTAGAAGCTCAAGTCAAAAAACAGTTTTCATAAATATACTTACATATATTATCAACCTACTTACTCAAATTTGACACATATATTATTATCCAATTTAAAAGCTTAAGTGTACTTATCATTCCTGGAGCAGCAATTAAAAGAGGAGGAATGTTCCGGACAGGGGATATTTATGGACTTGAGTGCTCTAGTTTCAGTGTTTTTTTATTTTTATGACTTTAAAGGTACAGCAGGAGTATCATTAAAAGATTTAATGCATAGAGGTAGCCTCCGGCCTTGAAATGAAATTGTTGTGCCCCTGAAGTTTACAATATCAAAACTTCCTCACCAGTTCTAAACTGGGCTGATCCAGCACCTAAAAACCAGGGCTACTAAAGGGCCTCCTCCCAATTGGGTGAAAGAGAAAATGTAGCAAACATGCTTATTAATTTGCAAAGAGAGATGAAAGAAAAGCCACTGCCCCATTGTACCCCTGTTTCAAACCTTGTTGGCTGTTTGGATGGCCCCGAGTTCCGAGATGCTGAGAGAACGCTAGGCTCTGTACAAGTTGTTGCAGAAGTCGTGCAGGCTTCAAGTCCTGCAGCTAAATATATAGCCTCTTGCAAGTTACAGCTCTCGGCTGATTACAACCATTGGCTACCGGATGAGAACTGTTGTCCATTTTTTATTTCCCCAAGATGAGGAAATGAGGAAGATAATGGCGCTCATTTCAGGTACAGAGCTTATTGCTCCCCTCAGTGTTGCACCCAGTTCAATGGCATCGGTCGCACCCCCCTAAAGCCGGCTGTTTGCAGAATCTCTGCACATAAAAAATACTTCTCTTTTTATGTGAGGAAACTCCGCACTTGTGAAGATACTACTCGTAAATCCCTTTGTGAATATCAACCAATCGTAAACTTATACAAAAGTTTATGTGTACCTTTGTAAATCAGACCACTGTTTCAGACACACGCCCCCAGTGTTTCTCACGCCCCCAGCGTGCCCCTTGATGCTGCGCAACAACGTAATTGGCGCTTGTATGTACGCCTCACATGGCATGAAGGGCGGACACACGCCCCCAGCGTTTGTCACGCCCCCAACACACGCCCACAGCCCACGATGTGATGGCCGTACCACACGCCCCCAGCGTTAGTCACGCCCCCAGCCCACGCCCACAGCACAACGCAGACACGCCCACAAGGGACTACTTTGCTGGCACGGTTCTTTTACCTTTTAAATGTATAGAGGAGTTGGCCTAACGGCTAAGGCGCTCGACCTTGGACTTGGGGATCTGGGTTCCAGTCTTGGTAACGACGCCAAACATCCTATGATTCTGGGCAAATCACTTAATCTCCCCGTGCCTAACAAAAATGAATGTGTGTCCTCATGTAACATAACTGGTGCTTTGTAAAGCGCTCTGACAACTGATTCAGTTCGGGTCAAGTTCGCGCTATATAAAACTCTGCAAAAAATAAATATATATGGTGGCTGTCTGCATAGCCTATGTTCTTCTGCTGCAACTGCCCTTTCCAACGCTGTATTGGGTGTTGTGATTGGAACTGTGGTTACTGAGATTACCGGTCTCAAAGATTTGGGCTCTCTCTTTATAATATTAGTATGGATTTGGAATGCTCCCACTGTTCACTAGCACCTCTGGACTGTGATAACTCCCATGAGATAACACTCATGCAACGTTGTCCTTATTTTTTACTTTCTGTTACCACTTATTCTTAAATTGATATTGCTTGTTTAATTTCATCTTTGTGCAAATTTTCCAATTGAAATGTTCGGCAACTAAAGAAACCAATAAATAAATAAATCATTCCCTTCTGTGATTGGGAGGTTATTGGTGAGACACTATTTCCAGCTGTTGCGCTCAGATCTACACTAAAGTGCTTTTACTTTTCACTTACTTGTGTTGTGATGAATCCCATGTCTTTCCTCAGAGTCTTGATGGTCCACAAGCGACAAATCTTCCTTTTCTTTGTCCCCTATTGAATAGATGGATGTAGCAATAAGAAGCTGTTCCGGCAATATTCACAATATCCAGTTACATTAACTATTAAATAATCTTTGTGGGAAAGGGATAGTGTGAAGATTAGTAGGAAATGACGAGTGCAAACTTCAGTAATGACCATAATTTGTAGTTTGGTAATGAAATAGTGTGCACGGCCTAATAATTATAATTTAATCAATTTCCTGTTGGCATCTTGAAAACCCTTTCAATAAAATCTGCACTGTAAAATGAGATGGGACGATTCCAGAAAAAACAGTCCTCTTTGGTCCCTCAAAAGACCTGCCAACCACATGAACTTTAGTGACGCCTGCTCTTGATAGCCCACCTAAAGAATTTAGATCTTCCCCTGCAACTCAGAGAGGTCAGTGATGCACCAGATAATAGCCCCTTCAACATCTCTGGTCTTTACTCTTCTGTAAACGTCTCACAGATGTGCCTTAGGTATTTCATTAGTTACAATGCTATTGCTGTGTTATTGCTAGAATGCAATTGATGTGTAAACTACCATTCCATTTACACCTGATTCACAAAAAAGGCATTTTAATATTGGTCTGAGTAATGTTTACTTCCTTGAAGACTGTTTACACATCAGAAGAGAATTTCAATCAGGCTCCAGGATGACTAAAAAGCAGTACAAAGTCTTCCTCCAAGTTATACCCTACTAGCTAACATGTTCTCAACATATGGTTACTAAAGTATCTGTAGAGAGAGTGAACACCCTAAATATCGATTCCAAAATATCGACTGCCCAGAATATCGAATGAAAAATATAGAATGGACAGAAAATCGAATGACCAAAATATAGTTGGTTAGAATATCGAAATTAAGGTAAGAAATATCGATTCCCATAATATCGAATTTAAAATATCGTTTTACATAATATCGTTTTTTTGTTTAGTGATATGTATGCTAGTATATGTGTTAAAAATATATAGTATATTTGTAATGTATGTTTAATGTTTTTAAAAATAATGAATGTTAGGGCGTGGCTTGGCACGTCAAGATGGCGGTCGCACTTTAGGAGTGCTCTGGACCCCTCCGTCATCCGTGCCACGATCCGCCTAACATCGGGGAATTTCTTACCTCCAGTGTTGCGCCTGGAACTCTCTGGCAGCCTGCCCCAACCTTTCTAGGTCCTTCTTGACGGCGATTGTCCTGGTTTCACCGTCCAGTGGCCGATCGCCAGCAGAGCCTTATGCAAAATGGCGGCTCCCGCCTTCAGTATCCCGGGGCTCTGAGCGGCAGCCCTTCGGGGTGGAAGATCATCCGTGCGGCGGAATTTGGGGCTGCCACCACATTGACTGAGAGACCAGGGTGCTGGGAGATCGAGGCTGCGGCGGCACCCCGAGAGGGCGGCTTGACCTTCCTGGTGCGGCCCCCCGCCTCCTTGACTGGAACTAGACCTCTGGGCGGAGCTGGGCCAACACTGAGGGCCCCCGCGATCGGCTGTCGGCTCGGACAGCGGGCAGCCCCGCGGTGGCTAAAGCTGGTAGCAGCAAGCAAGATCTCGGCACTTCGCATTTTCCCCTCTCCGGTGAGTACGGGGGGGGGGGAGGGAGCCGCAGTGAAGTGTGTTGGGCCCCGCCAGAGGGGGGGGGTCTTCTTCAGCTGCATCAGCGGGGAGGCGGGAGCTTCTCTCCCCCCTCCTTAATGTTGAGACGCGCCTGTACTGCAGTCTGCAGTGTAAGCCCGGGAGCCCGCACTTTCGGCCGCTGCTGAGGGTGGTGGTTCCCGCCCTCCCTGATTGAGACTAGCCCTACGCCCAGGGGGAGCGCCATCTTGGGCAAGAGCGCCCTATTTCCTGAGGGCCTTTGACTGTGCCACTCATGCGGCAGTTGGGCAAAGAGGGGCCTCTGCCGCCCATTCTTCATTCCTGGTGACTCCACTGTCTTCAAGGACCTACACCTGTGGTCCCCTGGACTAATCACCTCCGGCCCCTGTTGTTTCCTGGGGCCCGCAGCTCTGCGACTTGCAGGGGGGTGCCACCTCTGCAGTCTGCCCCCTGGCTGTTGCCGCATGTGGAAACAAGTGAGCCCAGCCTGCCGAGGGTGCCAACGCCTTACTGCTCCGGGGTCCTGGCGCTATTGGGGACCCTGGGACTCCTCATGTTCTGTGGGCCCTGCTGGCAGTGGGTCTCACTGAGGGACTAAAGCCTTTTTGGGGAGAGTTCTCAACGGGCCTTTGGGAGGTCGGCTGGGATTGTGGAGTCGGGGCCCGTGCCTCATCCTTGGATGTACTGCACCCGTGGTGGACACACGACGATGCCGGCTTGATCCCCGTCCGCCCTGTTGGACTTGGAGCGGGAGTGGCCACTGCAGGATCCACCTGGCGGATGGTGGAAGGTCTACGGCGAGCTCCGGTGCCCAGAAGTGGAGGTAAGGAGTGGGGCGCTGAGGCGCCGGAGTTGGGGTGGAGGACTCGGCCGTTGGTCGGGCGGCAGGCGGGTGTCGGGGGGGCCCTAGTCGCTGCGGCTTCCTTTGATTGCCCCATCTCCTCCCCTCTCCCACACTCCTGGCGCCCTATCTATGTTCTGAGGCTGAGGTGATCTGACCGACATGGAGAAGTGTGGCTCAATGGTTAGAGCGGCAGACCCTGATGCAGAGGTTTAGCCCGGGACCAGGGTTCAATTCCCGCCTCGGCGGGTCTTGGGCTCAATTTCCTTGGACCTGATAATTCTTGCCTCGGTGCCTATTCTAATCATGGGTCCCACTCTGCAACTCTGGGCAATAGCTTGCTTAATCTCCACAATGGCCACAACAGCGCTGGGATGCCTGCCTTCACCTTGTGGGTGCCCAGGAGTGGGCAATTCACAGGGAAAGGCCAGGAAGGGTTCCACAGCGGTATGTGTACAGTGCCTTGGGACCCCTTCGGGGGTGATTCGTGCGCTATATGAGCACTACATTAACATTTACATTTACCGAGCTGAGCCGGACGCTGCGCAGAGGTGCACGCCAGGGATCATCTCGCACAACACCCTTGGACCTTCCACTTGTCAAGCCCACATTAGGCAGGTCCGGAGAGGGGCCCGGCCCGAGGACCACTGGGAGCCCGGTCCTCCCTGGGGTCGGATCATGGGCAGAATGGACAGGGCCGCGAAGGTCCCAGCCACCCAGACCAAAATGGACCGCTTCACCACCCCAGGAGGGGAGGCTGCTGGGGGGGTAGCGGGACAAGAAGTGCCCCCATCTGCTGAACTGGCCACAATCCTCCAAGCCATCCACACATCCCAGACCTCAGTGGAAGGCAAAATTGCTGAAGTAAGGGTGGACATGACGCTCATTAGGCAGGACCTCTGTAACGCAAATGCCCGGATTAAGGAGACTTGAATCTAGGATCTCCTCTGTGGAGGACGACGTGCAGCAATCTAAGGGGCAGGTGGCGCTTTTTCAGACGCATACTCAGGAGCTGCACAGCCGGGCGGAGGACGTGGAAAATAGGTCCAGGCGCAACAATCTCCGCCTAGTGGGCTTTCCAGACAGAGCGGAGCAGGGTCATGAGGTGGATTTCCTAGAGCGGTGGTTGAGATCAATCAATCAATCAATCAGTCCATTTATAGAGCGTGCTACTCACCCGCGAGGGTCTCAAGGCACTGAAGGGAGAGGGGGGGCGCAAGTGCTCGAATAGCCAGGTCTTGAGGTGTTTCCTGAAGGTGAGGTGGTCCTGGGTTAGTCGTAGGTGTGCGGGGAGGGAGTTCCATGTCCTGGCGGCCAGGTAGGAGAACGATCTTCCTCCGGTGGTGGCTCGGCGGATCCGTGGGACAGTTGCGAGGGTGAGGCTGGCGGAGCGGAGCTGGCGGGTAGGAGAGTAGAAAGAGAGGCGGGTGTTGAGGTATTCGGGGCCCATGTCATGGAGCGCTTTCTGTGCGTGGGTGAGGAGCCTGCACGTGATCCTCTTGCTGACGGGGAGCCAGTGCAGGTTTCTCAGGTGGGCTGATATGTGGCTGTGGCGAGGGATGTCGAGGATGAGTCATGCGGCGGTGTTTTGTATGCGCTGAAGTCGTTTCTGAAGTTTGGCTGTGGTTCCTGCGTAGAGGGCGTTCCCTTAGTCCAGTCGGCTGGTGACGAGGGCCTGCGTGACCGTCTTTCTGGTTTCTGTGGGGATCCACCGGAAGATCTTTCGGAGCATGCGCAGGGTGTTGAAGCAGGAGGATGAGATGGCGTTGACTTGTTTGGTCATCGTGAGCAAGGAGTCCAGGATGAATCCCAGGTTGCGTGCGTGGTCTGTGGGTGAGGGTGCGGTGCCCAGCGCTGTGGGCCACCAGGAGTTGTCCCAGGCGAATGGGGATTGTCCGAGGATAAGGACCTCTGTTTTGTCTGAGTTCAGTTTCAGCCGACTGAGCTTCATCCATTCCGCTACATCTTTCATTCCTTCCTGGAGGTTGGTTTTGGCAGTGGTTAGGTCTTTGGTGAGGGAGAGTATCAGCTAGGTGTCGTCGGCGTAGAAGATGATGTTAAGGTTGTGTTTGCGTGCGATGGCGGCGAGGGGGCTCATGTAGATATTGAAGAGGGTTGGGCTGAGCGAGGAGCCTTGGGGTACGCCGCAGATGATTTTGGTGGCCGTGGAGTGGAATGGCGGGAGGCGGACTCTCTGGGTTCTGTTGGTGAGGAACGAGGTGATCCAGTCCAGCGCCTTTCCTTGGATTCCAGTGTTGTAGAGGCGGGTTATTAGGGTGCGGTGGCAGACGATATCAAAGGCAGCTGAGAGGTCTAGGAGGATGAGGGCAGTTGTCTCCCGTTGTCCATCAGGGTCCTGATGTCGTCGGTGGCTGTGATGAGGGCTGTCTCGGTGCTGTGGTTGGCTCTAAATCCAGATTGGGATGGGTCGAGCGAGTCGTTTGCCTCGAGGAATGCAGTCAGCTGTTTATTGACGGTCTTCTCGATGACTTTGGCCGGGAAGGGAAGAAGAGAGATGGGGCGGAAGTTCTTGAGGTCTTTAGGGTCCGCTGTGGGGTTTTTCAGAAGGGCGTTGATCTCTGCGTGCTTACAGCTCTCTGGGAAAGTGGCTGATGCGAAGGAGTTGTTTATGACGTTCCGGAGGTGGGGTGCGATGATGGCGTCTGCTTTGCTGTAGATGTGGTGGGGGCATGGGTCAGAGGGAGAGCCGGAGTGGATGGTGTTCATGACGTGAGTGGTGTCTTCTGTGCTGATGGGGGTCCAGTCGCTTAAGGTGGTGGTGGGGGTCGTTGGTTTGGTATATCTGCGATCTTGCGGTAGAAGAATGTGGCGAGGGAGTTGCAGAGGTCTTGTGATGGTGTGATGTCGTTGTTGCTGGTGTTGGGGTTGGAGAGCTCCTTTACGATGCTGAAGAGTTCCTTGCTGTTGTGGGTGTTGTTGTCCAGCCGCTCTTTGAACGATGTCCTTTTGGTGGTGCGGATCAGTTGGTGGTGTCCGCGAATGGCGTTTTTGAGGGCTGACATGTTTTCTGACGTCCGTTCATGGCGCCAGGTTTTTTTGAGAGTGCGGCATGATTTCTTTGAGTCTTTGAGGGCGTCGGTGAACCATGTAGTTTTCCTGTTGCTGGTCTTGCCTGGGGGGTTCTTCAGTGGAGCGAGGTTGTCGGCGCAGTTAGTGATCCACTGTGTGAGATTGTGAGCTGCGTCGTTGGTGTCGGAGGTGTAGGCTGGTGGGTTCTGGCTCAGTGATGTGGTAAGCTGGTCTGTGGTGACTTTGCTCCAGCATCTGCGGGGGATCTGTAGCCTGCGGTGGTGTGATGTAGTCTTCTTATAGGTGAAGTGGATGCAGCTGTGGTCGGTCCAGTGTAGTCCGGTGGAGTGGCTGAAGGAGACGTGGTTGCTAGGGGAGAAGATGGGGTCCAGCGTGTGGCCGGCGTAGTGGGCGGGGGTGTTCACCAGTTGCTTGAGTCCGAGGTTGTCGAGCAGGGTGGTGGTGTTGTTGTCGTTGTTGTTCTCCAGGTGGAAGTTCAGGTCCCCTAGGAGGATGTATTCTGGTGAGGTTAGTGTGTGCGGGCTGACCAAGTCGGCGATGGTTTCGCTGAATTGTGTGCCCGGGGGTCTGTAGATGAGGGTTCCTCCGAGTGTGGTTTTGGGGTCGGTGCGGATCTGGAAGTGTAGGTGCTCAGCGGTGGAGAGTGTGTCTTCGGCGTTGGTCGTGACGCTGATGGTGTTCCTGTAGACGATGGCGATTCCTTCTCCGGTTTGGTTGACGCGGTCCTTCCGGGTGATCTTGTAGCCGTCCGGGATGGCTATGGCGATGTCTGGGGCCGAGGAGGCGTTCATCCAGTTTTCCGTGAGGAAAGCGACGTCCGGTGCTGTTGTGTCGAGGAGGTCCCAGAGTTCGATGGCGTGTTTGTGGATGGAGCGGGTGTTGAGGAGGATGCACTTGAGGTTGTTGTTGTTGTTGCTGGGTTCGACGGGCGGGGTGTAGGTTGGGAGGAAGGTGAATTTGCAGGCTTGGCAGGTGAAGGGTCCGTGGGTTCACTTCGGGGTGGCTCGGTAGCAGGCGGGTGGTCGTACGGTGTTGAGTGCGTGGAGGGTGGTGGTGTCGTATCTCAGTTGGGCACCCTGGCTCCGGCATGGGCCAGGGGTTCTGGCGCTGGGCGCGGTCCAGGCGCGGACGGGCGCAGACGGGCTTGCCTTTGGCGCACCCTCCATATGAGGGCCTGTGGGAGGGAGGAGCAGCTGGGAGGCGGAAGTGGGGCGGCGAATGGGACAGCGGGGGGCGGGGCCGCAGGGACGCAGCGGCGGGAAGGGACACAGAATGCAAAACGGGGCAAGGGGGCACAGAGGGCACAGTAGTGGGGGTAAAAACAGTACAAAAAACGGGCAAATAAGTGCAAACAGGGAAAAGAAACCAGAGGAGGCAAGGACTCACGCAAGAGTCACAGGCGGCGGCCGGAGCGAGGCGACAGAATCAGCGGGGGCAGGCGTCACAGGAGGACTGTGTGGCGGCTGGGGGGGGGACGACCTGCCTGAGGACAGGGTCAAAGGTCGCTCCCTTCACTGCCGCGCGGGAGCCCTGTCCCCGTGGTTCGCGATTGAGCAGGCCCATCGGTTCCTTACCCCCAAACCACTGCCGGGCGCTCCTCCTCGCCCGATTATAATACGGATCCTTAACTTCAAAGACCGTGACATCATCTTAGCTAAAGCCCGTAAGCAAAAACGGCGCTCCTTTGGTGAGGTCAAGCAAACGTTGAGGGCACTTAACATTCAGTATTGGCTCCTCTTACCAGCTCGCCTGAGGGTGATTTTTGAAAACAAGGCGCTGTTCTTCGACAATCCGACGGAGGCATGGACCTGGGCTACGGAGGAGCGTCCTCTGCGGGTCTAAAGGCGAGTCATGGAAGGGGAAGAGGTGAGGGATGGGCTGCACCGGTCGATTCCCTCCGCTCCTCAGCCTCCCCGCAACCGCTCCCGTAGGCGCCGTGATCGGAGGCGGGCCCGCTCGGGTCACACACGACAGTCCACCCAGGTTGAGGAGGGAGCATTGCCCGGGAGGTGCTCGGGATCCTCTGGCCGGCAGGCTGACGGAGTTGACGCGACCCGGCCCTCTGTGATTGACCTTCCGGACACAGACCTCTCCTGTAGCCCAATGCTGATGAGGGACCCTGCTTGAGCCGTCCTCAGCCCGCCAGGCCTAGCTCCGCAGACGGAGACGGCACGCAGTTCCTGATCTGTTTCTAACTTCCCGTTGATCTTTGTCATTAGGCATCCGCGCAAGAGGAGGGGTCCTCCACGCTTCCCTGTTCCCAGGCGTTTTAGTTTGGTTGTTTGCCCGACATACTGGGTGTTATTGTTGATTGGGGGGGACGACCGATGCTTCTGTTCCTGAAGTGTAGGGTGGGGGGTGGGGGTGAGGGGTGGGTTTGGGACGGTTTTGTCCGTTATGTTGTACTAGTATGTATTGTTTTTTGTTTCAACCAGCATGGATTAACACAAAGCACCGGTGGGTGGGACGGGTGTGTTCCCGTGGTCTGTACCCACATGCAATACCCTTGGCGCCTGGGCGCGAATCCACATTCAAAACCACGCGCTCCGCCTAGACGAAGTGCACTCTACCATGACAGATAATACCTTCCCCACTGGATCCTTCCACGTTTTGTCGTGGAATATCAACGGTCTGCTGGACCGCCACAAGCGTACAGCAGTTTTAAGGTATGTGCAGCGTCTCCACATGGACATCCTCTTGGTCCATGAAACGCACCTGTTGGATAATTGTTGCCCTTTCCCGGCTCGGTATGGCTACGACAGGGTTTGGCACTCTGGCTTCTCCAGGGGCTCACGCGGGGTGGCAATCCTCCTGAGGCGTTCCCTGCCCTTTGTTCTTTCCCAGATGTTGCATGACCCCCACGGCTCATTTGTGGCAGTATGTGGGTCGTTATCCGGTACATCCCTCACTCTCCTGTTGTTATACGCCCGCCCTCCTTGCTTGCTACCACTCTGACACGCACAGCTTCCCTGCTACACGACATGCCTGCAGGTAGAAGGATAATTGCGGGTGACTTTAACGCAGTCTTAGCCCCAGCCATTGATACCTCAGGGCCCCCCTCGGCGACCCAGGCGACGAATGCGAAGCAGTTACGAAGATGGTCCGAGTCCCTGGGGCTTTGTTGTGCGTGGCACACTTGGCACCCGCGTACTGTCCAATTTACACACACATCTGTGGCCCACCACACCCATGCTCGCATAGATGCGATTTTTGTCCCCGCACTTGACTGTTCTCAGATAGTGGGGGTCCGTATCCTCCCTAGGGGCACCTCCGACCACTCCCCGATACTTCTTAGTTTGGGGGCTCCCCCACCGGCGCCCCACCAAACATGGAGAATGAATGCCTGGTTCCTCCAGGTTAAGGACTTCAAAAAAGAGGTAGGAAAGTTACTCATCTGATACTTCGACAGCAACGACGGGTCGATGTCATCCCCGGGTACCCTGTGGGAGGCGGGGAAGGCGACCGTTAGGGGCTTAGCAAAACAGCAGCAAGAGGCAAGCGCAGCTGCAGGAAATTACAGCCAAGGAAGCGCAGGCACTTCGATTGGAGTAGCTTCACTCCATATCAGAGGATGCCCCCCGGGCTCGACAACTGGCCCTTATTTGGGGCGAAATCAGGCAATTATCCTTGGATGCGGCCAAACTCCTTCGGCGGTCCTCGGTGGCCAGAGTATACGGCTGGGGGGACAAAATGGGACGATACTGCACAGGTTGACCACATATCCCAGGGCGAACTACATCATTCCGGAAGTGGTTGACACAGCTGGAGTGGTGCACCGTGCTCCTACGGCAATGGCAAATACTTTTGCTGCGTATTATAGGCAACTGTGCATGGCACAGACCCCCAGGCTGACAGTCACTGCTCTCCTTGACAGGGGCGGAGTGCGCCTTCCCACGTTGGAACAGGCAGCCCAGAAGGATTTGGAATGCCCGATCTCCCTGAAAGAGATTGAGGAAGCGATCAGCCTGACCCCATCGGGCAAGACCCTGGGTCCAGACGGCCTGCCGCAAGAATATTACGCGGCCTATAGAGGCACCTTGGTCCATCACCAGGCAAACTTATTTAAAGAAGCGGTAGACCGGAGATAGTTTCCACCAGAGACGGACATCGCCACCATTGTGGTTATCCCGAAATCCCAACCTCCCTTCCGCTCCTGTGCTGAGTACCGCCCTATAGCCCTAATTAATACCGAAATCAAACTCTACGCCACCATTCTGGCCCAACGACTGAAACCCTACTTGGCCTCATTGGTGCACCCGAACCAATGCGGATTCATGCCACAGCGGGGGACCCGCCATTGTCTCCGAAGACTGCAGTCGGCCCTGGCACACCGGCATCTGATAACCCCTTACTTGGCCCTCCTGTCCATAGACTTTAAAAAAGCCTATGATTCTGTGGATTGGGAGTATCTGTTGGGGGTACTGGTCGAGATGAGGTTTGGACCCTACTTTCGTTCTCTGGTTCGAGTCCTCTATGCTCATCGAGAGCACGAGTTCTAGTCAACGGGGTGCTGTCGGAGGCCTTTCCCATCGCCAGGGGCACAAGGCAGAGTTGTCCTCTTTCTCCCTTGCTATTCGCACTGGCGATAGCACCCCTGGCGTCCCTGGTGCGGGCTGAGGAGCGTATTTGTGATGGGAATGGCCATATACGGACACGGACAAGATCGCGCTGTACGCAGACGATGTGCTTGTCTTCCTGTCCGATCCCGCCTCCTCCGGGCCACAGTGCCTCCGAATCTTGCATGATTTTGAGCGGGCCACAGGGCTGCGGCTTAACCCCAGAAAGTCTGTGCTAGTCCCCTTGCATCGCTCTAGGGAGTGCTTCGAGTGGCAGTCCACCATATCGCTCTGGAGGCTGTCCTTCAAGTATCTGGGGATCTGGATCACCCTTCTCCCCAACCTGGGCTGGTCCCTCAGCATGGCCCCCTTGGTTAAGAGGGCTAAAGAGGATCTCCTTAAATGGAGGGCGCTGCCTCTGAACTCCCTGGGTAGGGTTGCTTTATTTAAAATGATGATCCTCCCCAGGTTCCTCTACGTCCTCCAGAACACACCCTTCTGGTATTCCAAGGTCTGGTTCAAGGAGTTGGACAGCTTAATCACAAAGTTCCTCTGGAGTGGTGGAAGAGCCCGGGTGGCTTTGGCTGTCTCTCAGATTTCCTCTTATGACGGGGGCATGGGAATGACACACCTATATCTGTATTTTCTAGCGTTACGTCTACTACTGATACATGATTGGTTTAATGGGGGCTGGTCGGACCCGGCATACAGGCTTGAGCTGAGCGAAAAAGGGATAACAGGCTTCCAACTCATGCTATATGGAGAACCCATTCCGTCCAGACTTCCTGTGGTGACGCGCTTGGTGCTTTTGGCATGGCAGGCCTCGCTCCGCCACATGGAGTGGTTGGGGAAGTTGGCAGTGGAAATATTTATGTTTACCCTCCCGCTATCCAACGCTTTCCCTACCGTTGCACTCTCTGGAGTGGGAATAGTAATTTTTACCCTCCCGCTATCCAACGCTTTCCCTACTGTGGCAGTCTCTGGAGTGGGAATAGTAATTTTTACCCTCCCGCGATCCAACGCTTTTCCTACTGTTGCACTCTCTGGAGTGGGAATAGTCATTTTTACCCTCCCGCTATCCGACGCTTTCCCTACTGTTGCACTCTTTGGAGTGGGACTAGTAATTTTTACCCCTGCGCTATCCAACGCTTTCCTTGCTGTTGTACTCACTGGTGTGGGAATAGTAATTTTTACCTCACGCTATCCAACGCTTTCACAACTGTTGCACTTATTATTAATTAACATGAAAATTATTACTTTAATTATTTTAATTATCTATTATGTTTGTTATATTTAAATATGTTTATTTATATATGTATGTAAATATATTTGTAATAATGTCCTAAATATTTTATAATTAAGATTATTAATTATTATTTTGTAATATTATTGAGTAAGTATATTAAAAAAAAAAAAAATGTATGTATTATTTTTACATTTTAAGCTTTTTTATATTATTTTACTATGCTTTATTTAATTGTGTTTATTATTTACTTTTATAGTATTTTTAATATATTTTAAAAATTCGATATTTTAGTTAACTATATTTTAACTTTCTATATTTTGGAATCGATATTTTAGTACTTACCTATTTGTAGATAGGCATTCTATATTCTGTCCCTCAATATTTTGGCATCGATATTTTGGTAAGTCGATATTCTGTCTCTCGATATTTAGATACTGATCCGTAGAGAGGTATCATTATTCAAAATGCTATTATAATTTAAGTCTACTGTAACCAACAGAGCCAGACACAATCCACCATTTTCTAATTGTGTACAAGTTGCAAATAACATGTGTGGAATAGTTTTTAAATCCAGTTTTTGTTACTTGTTGAATGAAGTATACAATAAGTTAAGAAAGACGTTATTAGTAAGCAACTATGTTTTATAAGTATTTTGTAAACTCTAGGCTTCTAGCCAAGCTAGATTCCATTTTATAAAGTAATAAGCAATGGCTAGTAATGTAGAGAATCACAATTCAGATATCAATTTGACCTCTTTAAGTGGCTCCTAATGACAGTACTTTTAGGAACGCCCCCGTCCAGCGAGGGAAGGTATTCAAAAGTTATCCCGCAATCTCCCTGAACAGATGTGTCTGGACATCTGTGATGTCTAAGAGTAACTGCCTCCAAGAGAAAGTCCTGTATGGAGAAAAAGATGTCTTAGGGTGAGGAAAGGGAGAAAGAAAATAATGCGTCTGCCATATAAAGTCGCAAAATACTATGTACAACAGTGTTTGAGACACTGTTAGCGATTTCTAATGGGGTCGCAAATTGCATGCCTCATGAATATTACAACCCTATTAGGAATGGCTGGCACTTCCAGGTACAGTGGCCTGCTGGGGTCAGCAGACCTCCATGTCTGGGACTGCTTTTCAATACAGCCCGTTTTCCTTTAGGGAAAACGGGATTCCTTTAAAAAAAAATATATATATATATTTTTTACTTTTCATTTTTTAAGGGCAGACTGTGGTCCCTGGGACCACTGCCTGCCCTTAAAAAATGTTTGCGCATGCATTCCCAGAAGGGAAGGGGTCCCATGAGGACCTCTTCCCATTTGCGAGTGCTTTACCACCCTTCTGAAAAGGGTGGTAAATTGCGAGTGATTTTCAATTGCATAAAAGAAAGTAAATGAAAGTATGCTCCGAACAGTTATAAAAGTGCCTTGAGAAATCTGCATTAACCTTCAGCAGGTTTGCTTGCTTGTTGGATCCATGGCATACCTTGGCAGATTTCACACACGCAATAAAGACGCTGGGTGTGATTCAGGAAGGTATTTATGAATACAGGAAGTACTGTTCCTGTGGGCCTACTTCGTATACGCATTAACATGAATGTCAATTCACCAAAATGCCAGGGTTAGTGGAAGTGACCTCAAACACTCTTTTTTACTTCAATGACATCATAAGAAGTGACATTATGTATCTTTGACCCTGAATCCCATTCCCAAGAAATAATGCCACAATACCTTTATCATGATGAAATCATAATAACTGAAGCCACTGAAGCCTAGCATATACCCCAAAGAGAAAGGGTATAACTAAATCACAGAGAGAAGCACAAAAAAGAGATAAAAAAATATAGTGGTGGTCAGGTCCACTAGTACTTATGCATAAGTACTATACATTGGATATGAACTACGTTGTTGGCTCCTTTTAATTATTGATATGTATTGACATCATTCCTTGAAGGGAACAATCATACTTGAGGAGTACAGAGTGATTGTTCTGAACAAAAACATATTTTTTCAAAAATTTACAAATAATGGAGGGTGGCAACAATTTTGCAAAATGCGCACTTTTTAATTTGTTTAATTTTATTTGTATGTTGAAGAGTGCGGATCCCTCTTCTCAAAGTATTTATTTTTAACTTAAATTGTAATCTGCCAATAGGATCTGCAGAAAGTAAACAGTGTTCATTAGAACACTGTTTACCTTCTATGCGTTGTACTACTTTTGCCACCTCTGAGGCCAGAGGGGTTGCGAAAGCAGTGCTAAGTGTCGCCTGAGACAATTTAGGAGGTCGCACCTGGTGGGACCCCTGCCTACTCCTAAATGACATCTATGCTCATAAATGCCTTTGTGAATCGACCTGAAACGTCCAACTTCCTATTGGTGCAAACAAGAAATTTGTATTTGTACGAACTTTGTATGAAGATCCCCTGAATATTTCGATATTATTCACATTTTAAATGTTTTAGGATACATAAAACAGAAGTACAGGAGCGCTACTTCAAGTCCTCCTAAATGCCTCTGTGAACCAGGCCCAGTGCACCTCACATCTGCTCTTCACATTAATACTATAATGTTACATGCGCCTGCAGACTGATAATGGAGCTGAGTCACAGGCGAATGACAACGAGGAGGCAAGACAGCAGGGAACTTAAACTGCACAGATAGCGGGTTACAATTAATAGCACTTGTAATTCGGATGTAATAGGTTTTATTCCCACAATCCCTTGTGGGTTTTAACAAATTGTGATCTTAGAGTGAACTGTTATGAATTGTATGAAGAGGCTGTGGGGTAACACTAAAAGTACTTTTCTGAGGAAGGATAGTGATACAAGGAGCAGCCTCCCAGCAGAAGCACTGTGGTCAAAAAGAGCAAATTGATTTAGAAAAAAAGCCTACATTCCGAATTGTGGGGTTAATGGAAGGTAATTACTACATTTGATAAATACCGATATCTCAAAGAGTATTTTATGCTGGTTGTGGTAATAACATAACAACATAACATACAGGATAAGTGTTTTAAGCTAGAGTTACCACCTGTTTCACTTTTCTCTGCCCAATTTACCCAGTTTCACCAGATTATTCTTGCTGAAATGTGTTTGTGTGGCAATTCCCATATAACTCAGAATCTTGATTTGCGTGTAAACAATTTATGCACAAATCACGATTTCCTCAAAATGAGGATTGCTGATAATTGGACATGCTAGATGGGTCTGAAGGTCCCCGCTTGCTGAAAAATGTTATGTTTTTCTGGCTGCACAAACTCGGTCTCTGTACATAGGTCGCCTTTCCACATAACTTCGTTCTAAAAACTATGTAAGCTCTAGCTGGATTTCCAAACACGCTACAATAAGACTAGCTGTTATTATCATCTAAATGAATGATGTTTTTTTCTTGAGCTTGAATCAAACGGAAGAAGATTGTAACCTGTGAAGTGCAGATTGCACATAGATCCCTCCAGAAGGCACTTAACCCACTGAGGTCAGGCTGCTATTTCTGGCACTAGAATGTTGAGGTGACTGGAGGCTGCACATCTCACCGAAGTAATAAATATAACACCTGTTCCAATGCTAGCTTGTGCCAGTAGCAACATCTCAGAGCAACAGCACATCTAGGTGTAAGATCAATTACAGCATGGTCACTAGAGTCTCATACAATGAAATCTGCACACATATTTTCACGGGATCTAAAGTGTTTTCACAAAAGACATTACAAACGTGTATTACTGGTGCATGTTGTGACATTGTGATATTCCAATCCAGGATTAAGCACAACTAATGCGCACTACTATTTTGGTATATTGGGTATTTGGAAGAGTCTAAATAATAAATGGGATTCTGTAATCCCTGTATAACAGCCTGTCTCTAATGACTTTATAATCAGCGACCTGTGACACACCCACTCGCCGATTTTAAAGAAAATACGTCAAAACTCAACCGTAATAAGTTATCACATTCGAGTTCTGATGTCACAATGCCTGCTGCCATAGCAAGCAGCGGAGGTGAAACGAAGATCCGGTCAAGGGGCAACTGTTTCAAGCAACGAAAATGAAAGGTTGCTTTTCTTTCTTCTGCTCTATTTTTCTAGCCTACAGTGCCATGCAGAAAGAACATCTTTATTATTTGCACTCCTTAGATATTTATAGAAAAGTTAGAATATTTCTGCATGCTTCTACACATTCCAAGCTAATGCAGCTTTTTTTTTAACTGACTGGTATTGAACTAATTCTAATATCTTTTTGCAACACATATACAACAAATATGAAACAGGTTTTTGATGTGAATAATCTTGAACTAGATTGTTGGACCTGGGGTTACCAGACCACAAAGGTAGCCTGACACAGAGTAGGGAGGTCCTTCCAAAGGCAAAAGTGTTAAGCTTGCGTCACACCCTCACAGAATCCCAGCGTCCATCCACTCAAAAATGACACTACACCGTAATTTATAAAAATAGGAAAAGCTTTATCTTTCCTTGGATTAATTTAGTAGTTGCACGCAATTTATTAAATCATCATCTAGACTGATTCCTGTTATATTTGTATTTGTAAACACATGTTGAAGCATAGGAACACAATTCAAGAACAATTCTTCCTTTTCATTTAGATTGTCGCGACGTAAATTACTCACAAATTCATTACGTTTCCTAACAGGAAGGAAATAAGCTCTGGTGTTAATTCTGCACACTGGTACCTTGAAAAAGGAATTAATCAGCTGACTGCCTAGTATGCTAACTGTAGGTCAAAACAGTGCATCATTTTCCTTACATTACATTCATTTCACATTCATTTAAGATCAAAGATCAGATTTTCCTTACATACAGGCTTTGGAATTTCTGGAAGGAATTACCCACTTAATGAAGGCCACTCTTGAATTATATCAATCACTGGGGGGGCTTATTTCCTCAATAAATTCTGGCATCTCATTTATCTCAACATAAACTTTTGTTCCCCTCGATTGTCTTTTTCAGTACCAGACTCAGATTTGCCCAGGTCTGTTTGGTGTGGCTCCCGAGCTCTTAGTTCGATCAGTTGCTCTCCCAGGCCTTCCTGTCACTTCTCCTATTTAAGCCAAAGGGATCGATCCCCTCACGTTCCAACCGGGGACCTAAGAACACTGCCTGGCCTCCCACAAGCCCAATTCCCCACCTTACTTGTCGTGGTGAGTGGTAACGGAGGACCTCGTGAACTCTAGCAATCAGAGGTACAAGGTCCCCACATCCGACGTTTTCTTTAGTTGGGAGGGCCCTTAGCGGCTGGCGCACGGAGGGGAATTTCCGCTGACTCCGTCTGGTAGAAGCCGGCCTCTGGTGTCTCCGTCCTTCCGCTCTCCGCGAAGAAAGGAACCTCCCCGGGGTCTGGCTTCCTGCGAGTTCGTCCGGCCAACCTGCGCTCTCCTCTGTCAGCGCTGGGCGGGACTCCACTCGCTCTCGATCTCCTCACCGAAAACGAGGTACCTCTCCCTGTCGCGTCGATCCACCCCAACGGGACAGAAGCTCCGGCGCTCACCAGACCGGAAACCAGGACATCAATGGGTCTGAATCCCAGACAGCACCAACTCCACAACCGGGGCTCCAAGCGGTTGCAGCAGCCCATTCAGGTACGCTCCGACTCAGTCAGGGTCTGTGACAAACTTGGAACCCACACCGGGGGAGGGGGCAGCTTCTGAGAAGTTCTGACAGTTTATTACAGAGTCTGTAAACCGGAAACCTGCAGGCAATTCAGCGAGGGCAGAAGGGGGGGTTAATTAAAGCAAATCCAGTCCCCTACAGGAGGAGGCTGATCTCTCCTCACCTCCTACCGGCTTGTATGCCCATTCACCCCAGAATGAGTCCAGGACTTCTCTCACAGGGGCGTTAAAAGAAAAGGGGTAGAGGTAATGTTCCGATCTAAAACAGCAGGGCCAGGTCCACACGCAGGGGAAGTGTCAACAGCGAGGGGTAGCAGCCCCGGGGGACAATCAACCCTCCTTCATTGCACTAGCCTCCCTGCCCCGCAGCCTAGACTCCTAACTGGACTCTCCGTTTCCACCCTTCTAAAATGGCCGCCCTGGTTCTGGCTCTTATATAGGCTGGCCGCAGGCTACTAGAACCAGCTGGAAGGTTCTAGAGTGTCCCTATGTTATCCTATGGGTCCCTTTTCTGAGGTGATCAGTTACTAGCCACCATTTTGTGTGACTGAGTTTCCACCATTAGGAGTCACCTAGGCCTAAAAAAAAATGATAGGGTCAAGGAGTACCTCACCCCTAGGACAACACCCAAAAATTCCAGTGGACATAAAAAAAACAAAGGTTAGGAGGCAGAAAGGGAACGAAAATAAATAATTAATAGGAGAGACCACCCAAAGGGCCGACAGGTCTAACACGCGTCCCCCCCCAGCTGAAAGTGGGGAGAGCTACCCAACCCCTTGGGAGTTCTCATCACTAAGGCGGAAATATCTGGAGAGACCGTCTGCATTGGCGTGGTCCACTCCAGGTCGATGTTCCACCCGGAAGTCCATTCCCTGTAGGGAGATGGACCATCTCAACAGCTTGGGATTCTCCCCCTTCATTTGCATCAGCCAACGAAGGGGTCGATGGTCGGTCTGTACCAGGAAGTGCGAGCCAAACAGGTATGGCCGCAACTTCTTCAGAGCCCATACCACTGCAAAGGCTTCCCGCTCAATTGCACTCCACTTCTGTTCCCGGGGAAGCAGTCTCCTAGACAGGAAGACAACAGGTTGATCCAGACCCTCCTACTTGAGTGGCGATAACACTGCCCCAATGCCATGCTCTGATGCGTCTGTCTGGACAATGAATTCCTTGGAAAAATCCGGGGCCCTGAGGACTGGAGCTGCACACATTGCTTGTTTCAACTTTTCAAAGGCTTGCTGACAAGCCTCCGTCCAGACTACCCGTCGAGGTTGCTTCTTGGATGTGAGCTCAGTTAGGGGTGCCACAATAGTGCCATACCCCTTCACAAAGCGGCGGTAGTATCCCGTGAGGCCCAGGAAGGCTCGGACCTCAGTTTGGGTCTTGAGGGGCTCCCAGGCCATGATAGCCTCAATCTTCGCCTGGAGGGGCTGCACCGTTCCCCTGCCCACCAAGTGGCCTAGGTACACAACCGACCCCTGCCCGATCTGACATTTACTGGCCTTGATTGTCAAGCCAGCCTGTTTCAGGGCCTGGAGAACAGCTTGTAAGTGACACAAATGGTCCTCCCAACTGCTGCTGAAGACGGCAATGTCATCCAGATAAGCAGCGGAGAAGGCCACCATCCCTGAGAGGACCTGGTTCACCAGCCGCTGAAAGGTGGCAGGGGCGTTCTTGAGCCCAAAGGGCATTACGCAGAACTGGTAGTGGCCCTCAGGCGTGGAGAAGGCTGACCTTTCCTTTGCTCCGTCTGTAAGGGAGATCTGCCAGTACCCTGAAGTGAGGTCAAAGGTACTCAAGTATTGGGCAGCTCCCAGCCGGTCAATAAGTTCATCCGCCCTAGGGATCGGATGTGCATCAGTTTTGGTCACTGAATTTAGTCCCCAGTAATCCACACAGAACCTTAGTTCAGGAGTGGTGCCCGGTGGGGCAGCTTTTGGTACCAGAACCACCGGACTGGACCAGGGGCTACTAGAAGGTTCAATTACTCCTAGCTCCAGCATCTTAGTGACTTCACTGTGGATGCTGGCCTTCACCTTGTCTGACAGCCGGTAGGTCTTAGACTTCACTGGTGGGCTGTCTCCTGTGTCCACATCATGGGTACACAGGTGGGTCCTTCCCGGGACAAGGGAGAACAGCGAGGAGTACTGCTCCAGGACCTGGCTGCAGTCCGCTCGCTGCTCAGGAGTTAGGGATGGGGAGAGAATCACTCCCTCCACCGACCCATCCTTTTCCTGAGACGAAAAGAGATCAGGGAGAGGCTCGCTTTCCGCTTCCTCTGCTCCATCAGTCACCATCATCAGGATGACCTTGGGCCTCTCATGGTGGGATTTGAGGCGATTAGCATGGAGCACCCGCAGGGGCTGCCGGGGGGGTCCTCAGATCCACTAAGTAAGTGGCCTTACCCTTCTTCTCCATCACCTCAAAGGGGCCTGTCCAGCGATCCTGGAGAGCACTAAGCTCTCCAGGTTCCATCACCCACACTTTCTGGCCAGGCTCCAACTCCACAGGATGAGCATTGTGGTCATACCACTCCTTCATCACTGCTTGGCTGGCTTCCAAGTAGTCAGAAGCTTGCTTCCACAACTTAGCCATTTGGCTCCGGAAGGCCAGCATGTAGCTCACCACATCCTGGGGAAGCTTCCTGGGAGTCTTTTCCCATCCGTCTTTCACCAGGCTGAGAGGTCCACGCACAGGGTGCCCATACAGAAGTTCGAAGGGGCTGAAGCCCACTCCCTTCTGTGGCACTTCCCTGTAGGAAAACAACAAACAGGGTAGGAGGACGTCCCATTTCCTCCGCAGGCTCTCAGGCAGACTTCTGATCATGCCTTTCAAGGTTTTGTTGAACCTTTCCACTAGACCATTGGTCTGTGGGTGGTAAGGAGTGGTGAACCGGTAGGTAACCCCACACTCCTTCCACATAGCCCGCATGTAAGCTGACATGAAGTTAGTCCCCCTGTCGGACACAACTTCCTTGGGGAAACCCACTCGGGTAAAGATCCTCATGAGGGCCCTTGCCACTGCAGGTGCAGTAATGGTCCTCAGAGGAATGGCCTCTGGGTACCGTGTGGCAAGGTCCACCAGAACCAGGATTGTTGGACCTGGGGTTACCAGACCACGAAGGTAGCCTGACACAGAGTAGGGAGGTCCTTCCAAAGGCAAAAGTGTTAAGCTTGCGTCACACCCTCACAGAATCCCAGCGTCCATCCACTCAAAAATGACACTACACCGTAATTTATAAAAGTAGGAAAAGCTTTATCTTTCCTTAGATTAGTTTAGTAGTTGCACGCAATTTATTAAATCATCATCTAGACTGTTTTCCTGTTATATTTGTATTTGTAAACACATGTTGAAGCATAGGAACACAATTCAAGAACAATTCTTCCTTTTCATTTAGATTGTCGAGACGTAAATTACTCACAAATTCATTACGTTTCCTAATAGGAAGGAAATAAGCTCTGGTGTTAATTCTGCACACTGGTACCTTGAGAAAGGAATTAATCAGCTGACTGCCTAGTATGCTAACTGTAGGTCAAAACAGTACATAATTTTCCTTACATTACATTCATTTCACATTCATTTAAGATCAAAGATCAGATTTTCCTTAAATACAGGCTTTGGAATTTCTGGAAGGAATTACCCACTTAATGAAGGCCACTCTTGAATTAAATCAATCACTGGGGGGGCTTATTTCCTCAATGAATTCTGGCATCTCATTTATCTCAACATACACTTTTGTTCCCCTCGATTGTCTTTTTCAGTACCAGA
The DNA here is from genome assembly GCF_964261635.1 of Lissotriton helveticus. Taxonomy (NCBI): domain Eukaryota; kingdom Metazoa; phylum Chordata; class Amphibia; order Caudata; family Salamandridae; genus Lissotriton; species Lissotriton helveticus. Next base: position 970,781,717 of record NC_136071.1, on the reverse strand, counting down.
CTCAGATTTGCCCAGGTCTGTTTGGTGTGGCTCCTGAGCTCTTAGTTCGATCAGTTGCTCTCCCAGGCCTTCCTGTCACTTCTCCTATTTAAGCCAAAGGGATCGATCCCCTCACGTTCCAACCGGGGACCTAAGAACACTGCCTGGCCTCCCACAAGCCCAATTCCTCACCTTACTTGACGTGGTGAGCGGTAACCGAGGACCTTGTGAACTCTAGCAATCAGAGGTACAAGGTCCTCACATCCGACGTTTTCTTTAGTTGGGAGGGCCCTTAGCGGCTGGCGCACGGAGGGGAATTTCCGCTGACTCCGTCTGGTAGAAGATGGCCTCTGGTGTCTCCGCCCTTCCGCTCTCCATGAAGAAAGGAACCTCCCCGGGGTCTGGCTTCCTACGAGTTCGTCCCGCCTACCTGCGCTCTCCTCTGTCAGCGCTGGGCGGGACTCCACTCGCTCTCGATCTCCTCACCGAAAACGAGGTACCTCTCCCTGTCACGCCGATCCACCCCAACGGGACAGAAGCTCCGGCGCTCACCAGACCTAAAACCCGGACATCAATGGGTCTGAATCCCAGACAGCACCAACTCCACAACCGGGGCTCCAAGCGGCCTGCAGCAGCCCATTCAGGTACGCTCCGACTCAGTCAGGGTCTGTGACAAACTTGGAACCCACACCGGGGGGGGGCAGCTTCTGAGAGGTTCTGACAGTTTATTACAGAGTCTGTAAACCGGAAACCTCCAGGCAATTCAGCGAGGGCAGAAGGGGGGGGGGGTTAATTAAAGCAAATCCAGTCCCCTACAGGAGGAGGCTGATCTCTCCTCACCTCCAACCGGCTTGTATGCCCATTCACCCCAGAATGAGTCCAGGACTTCTCTCACAGGGGCGTTAAAAGAAAAGGGGTAGAGGTAATGTTCCGATCTAAAACAGCAGGGCCAGGTCCACACGCAGGGGAAGTGTCAACAGCGAGGGGTAGCAGCCCCGGGGGACAATCAACCCTCCTTCCGTGCACTAGCCTCCCTGCCCAGCAGCCTAGACTCCTAACTGGACTCTCCGTTTCCACCCTTCTAAAATGGCCGCCCTGCTTCTGGCCCTTATATAGGCTGGCCTCAGGTTACTAGAACCAGCTGGAAGGTTCTAGAGTGTCCCTATGTTATCCTATGGGTCCCTTTTCTGAGGTGATCAGTTATGGCAGTTACTAGCCACCATTTTGTGTGACTGAGTTCACACCATTAGGAGTCACCTAGGCCTAAAAAAATGATAGGGTCAAGGAGTACCTCACCCCTAGGACAACACCCAAAAATTCCAGTGGACATAAAAAAAAACAAAGGTTAGGAGGCAGAAAGGGAACAAAAATAAATAAATAATAGGAGGGACCACCCAAAGGGCCGACAGGTCTAACATAGATGTTCTATTTTTATTCTTCCTCTTTGCAAATAAGCTCTCTCTTTCATAGGATAGAGCTACCCACTAAGGTTTTAAGTGGGAATGGGGATGGTGTGACTATGTATTATATGGGATAAAGTACCCCCTGCAGTACATGATAAGGATGTTGCAAGTCACCTTGGAGTTCCCTAATCTTATAAAGGAACTCAGCCTTTAGTCTCATTCATCTATGTTGTTATGGAACTCCTGTAACTTGCAATATACTTATAATGTACAGCGGGGGTACTTTGGGCCCGATGTAGGTAATTCTTGTTTACCACTTCTTAAATACCGAATTTTACCGATTCGGTATTTAAGAAGTGGTAAATATGAAGGGGGGAGATGTAGGTATTTCCAGATGTGTAAATACCGAATCTTTAAGATTCGGTATTTACCGAATCTGGAAATACCGAATCGGTATTTCCTATTGATTCCTATGGGCTGTGAAGCCCATAGGAATCAATGGGCAATACCGATTCTGTAATTACAGAATCGGTAATTACCGATTTTAGCAAGGGTGCAGGGGGTGTCACTTTGACACCCTCTGGCACCCCAAAAATAGGCTCGGTGCCATGTGGCAGGCATACATGCCCCAAGGGCCGGTCTGCCTGTCATATGGCAGAGGTGTGCATGCACACATGTGCATGCACACCGGAATCGGTATTTTACCATCAAATTGGATTTGATGGTAAAATACCGATTCGGTAAGGCTTGTGGGACTCAGAAGAGTCCCACCTACATCTCAAATTTACAGAATCGGTACAAATACCAATTCGGTATTTTACAGAATCAGTAAATTTACCGATCGGTAAATTTACCGATTCTGTAAAATTAAGGGCCCTACATACCATTTCTGTAATACCGGTCGGTAACGGCCGAAAATACCGATTTCCGGCCGTTACCGACCGACCTACATCTGGCCCTTTATCCCTTATGTAATATTGATGCAATGTGCCACAAAATGAGAGAAAGATAGTCTTTCCATGGCTTAGAAAAGGCAATCTCGTAGTTTAGTGGAATCAGACTGCTTTCTCATTAGGCCAAAACATCTGCATGGTAAAGGGGTGCTATACAAAATATAGACTTTTTTTCTCTATATATTTTTTTCATCTGGGTTTTTTCAGAATTATGTATGCCCATTAATATGTTAATGTGTTTCAACCCTATAATTGTTATTTTGATGAGTATTTCTATATCAAGTGAAAAAAGAGCCTCAATCATTAGCTGTGCTGCTGACTTTTTGCATCTATTAGCGCAATGCAAAAAGCTGGACACAAGATGGACAATTATTCATGATGCTTGCTACCCAGATGATTCATTCATTCAGAAGACAGGTTTGCCAGATAAAGGCTGCATCATTACTTCAACCTCTCAAAACATGGAGAAACAACCAATGACGCCCAATTCTTACAGAAAAAGTAATCATTATTTCTTTTAATCTGGTCATCCTGTTTTTTTCAATTGACAGAATATTTATTCCATTGCTATATTGTCGGTTCTCTATGATTTTGTTTCTCCATTGGAGGATAGCGAGCTAGAGCAAACCTGTTAACTCACTTGGCAGTAAAGGGGAAGGAACTAGGTAAGGGCTATGCAAGTTTTCCTTATACAACACAGAGGTCTTATAACAAGAATTGTTCAATACTTTGCACCCAAATTCTGCCTGTGTAGGTTGGGTGGAGCCCTGAATGTTGGGCAGGATTTTAGCGTTTATCATCTTTCTAACCCTTTTGTTAGGGCAGCCCCAGCACTGCCTAAAGATACCTTTCATTTTTTATGGCGTTGAGTTGTGGGGAGATTTGCTATAAGCAGCTCAATATTAAGCCTGGCAGTGACCTAATCTTACATACAAGAGAAGAGTTACACTCTCAAGTTGTCATGTGTGTAGTTACGCCCGTCTTTGCTGTTAAAACTTGCTTCTGTTTAACTCTCACTCCCGGTGTTAAAAGTTTTATATTGGGTCTTATATCAAGGTTTCTATTTTATTTGTCCATTTTTCTGCTACAATATACTGTATTGAAGACATTTTTGGTTTTACCTCTAAAAGGAGAGGATGTGTATTAACAGATAGAACCGCAGACTTTGGAACTGAGGAACCAGATTTGAGTCTCAGATTGGGCTCAACATACTGTGATTCTGGGCAAATCACTTAATCTCTCAATGACTAAAAAAAAAATGTGTCCTTGTGTAATGTGAATAGTGCTCATGTACAGTGCTCCAATATCTTCAGGTTGAGTTCGCTCTATATAAAACCATACAAAAAAGATGGTTCTGTTAATTTTTTTAGCAAGTGGTACACAGTATTTTGATAGACTTAACTTTACTGTTTCTAGCTTAGCACATAGAAACACTTTACTTTGTACGTATGCATTGTGTCTAGAAGTAGTAGTAACACACTACCCTCTACTGTCAAACAGAACCTCTTTAAAATATTCTACATCACAATGCAGTAACAGTACACTTCTGCTTCCAGGATCCAGTTACCGCACCAATAACTCATTGACTTTATGCTTGCCTTTGACCTACATACACACATAGTGGGTACATGTTTCTCCTAATAAAATTAGCTTGGTGCACTACTTTATGTTCTTATGTGTTTTTATTGATACATTTCTCTAATACGGTCAGTGTGGTGGGCATTCACTGCAATTTTTAGTTCTTAATACTATTTATTTATGATACCAACACATAAAAAAATAATATTTTCTTTGTCCTACTTTTTCCAACCCTCTTGTTCTGACATCACACAGTTTGTGGATTTCAGTTGACGCCTGTGATGTCAGTCAACACATACCGTGGTGAAGCGAATACAGCTACAACCATAAGAGCCCATCCTTTACTCTAAGGAAAGATGATCTGAGTACATTAGACTGCACACACCTGGACTTTCCAAAACTCAACATCAACACCATTGGCTTAATGTAACATTAAGACGCTCATTTGTGCTTCCAAATGACAGTAGGTATGCTGGCATTTTATAGAATGTGTACTTCCATCATGTACATTTTGATCAAGGGACTTTGGAAGTTTGAGGTTTAATGAAGCACCTGGCATGTGGTCACAGAATGGCAGAGTAGCTTTCAGAAGTTTATAAATTCTTAAAACATCTTGGATTGAGAAATCTCTTTTTAAATCTTTGCAAGTTATTTCAGGGGCCTTCCGATATCAGTCTGTGGTTGTAAGATCAAGTCACTTGCCACCTGTAATAACATTTTAATTGCACCTAGAAAGTTATATAAGCCTGGATGGTGGCACAGGGCAGGGGCTCGCTGCGCAAAAAGGCTAAGATAGTGCCCAGGTGTCTGTTAAAATGTTATGTTATGTTAAAAGCACTTATTAAGCGCACGTGCACCAAAGGTTTCATGGCGCTGAAGTCAAAGGAGAGGCTGCAAACAACAGAAGAATTATCTAGTCATACGCCTGGAAAAACAGCCAGGTCTTAGATGTTTCCTAAACTGTGCATAAGAAGTCACAGACCTCAGCTCTAAAGGAAGTGAGTTCCAAAGTTGCGGGCCAAAAACGCAAATCTTAGTCTCCCGTACTTCTTGTGTTTAAATGGTGGAATAGCCAGCAAATTCAAATGGGAAGAGCACAGGTCCAGAGAAGGAGTATAGCGCTGGATCCTGGAAGAGATGAACGCTGGACTATAACCAGAGGGGGCTTTGAAGATGGTACATCCCAGCTTGAAGGCGCAGCGTTTAGCCACAGGAAGCCAATGTAGACTCTTCATCAGCGGTCTGACATGGGACAATTTGGGCTGACGAAAAATCAGCCTGGCTGCTTGGTTCTGCACCAACTGTAAGCGATGTAATTGATATGCTGGGATACCAACATACAGTGAATTGGCATAATCAACACAGGAGATTACCAGAGCTAGCTTGACCAAGGTCAGGGCTTCAGTGGTCAAGAATCTACTGATCTTCCGAATTCTTCGCAATTGAAAGAAGCAAGCAGGTACCACTGAGTCAATCTGGGCTCTCATAGACAGATCATTACTGATCACAATGCCCAAACTCTTGGTAGAGCCTGCTGGGAATGGGGGCTTTCCCAGCAATGGAGGCCAGAAGTTGGAGTTCCATGGGTTGGCTGACCCACCCGTAGGGATTAGCTTGGTTTTATCAGGGTTCAAGCTTATGTGTCTGAGTGCCGTCCATGTGTGAGGTCTGCAATAGGCTAGATTGAAAATCTTTGCTGAAATGTGAAACTGCCAAAATCTGCTCTTTTTTCTGTCTGCTGGCGGATGGAACTTCGTTTGTAAAGCTACCAGAATGTACACAGCTAGCCGACTTGAAGAAAGGTCACGCGCACAACATCACCAGTATTTCGGTTGCCCACACTATACTGGATCGCTAAAAAGTTCCCAAAGACGCGTGGGCTTCCCACAGCCTAGGGGGGTAGCTAGAAAACGAAAATCTATCCACTTCTCCCACTGAAACATACCTCTAATCACACGAGGACACAAAGTGAGCCAACCTGACCCTCCTTAGAGGAGTTCCTTCCACCCTGTCATCATCCTTTCACTTATCTGCTCATCCCTCCATTCACCGTTTCATCTGTTCATCCATCTGCCCATTCCTTCGCCTTTATGTTCACCAACCCACTGATCACCCACCCAACCACGCATTTCTTTATCCATCCATCATTTTATATATATGTCCATACTTTCACCCTTCAATATATTCCTGTACCCCCTCGTTCTTTCACCTATCCATTCATACATTCCTCCCCATCCATCTACTCTTCCTTCCTTCCATTCTTTCATTCATCTGTCAGTCCTTTCACCCTTTTATCCAACTGCTGACCCATCTATTCCGTCATCCTTTGACCCTTCCGTGAGTCCATCATTTCGGCCTTCTATTCATTCATTCATTCTACAATCCTAGATTTCACCTTTTACGCTCAAGCCTGAGCCAGCATGCAAGCGCTGCTCTGGCGATGATCTGTTGTAGAAAAGTATGGGAGAGAAGCCCTGCCCACTCCCTCGTCCATATTTTGCTTAGGCTTGTGTCTTTGTCCTTCATAAATGCTGTCTTCTGATTCCTAAATAGGCTTGTTAGTCCCTCCTTAGTACTGCCATGTCTTCATTTGTAACCTCCCATGGCTACTGTCCCTCTTACTTGGTTGTTACACAGTACTTGAGAGGGAAAGGTGTGGTGCCGTGGCCAGGGCGACTGATGCTGGAATCTGGGGATCACGGTTCGATCGCAGGCGCCGGCGGCAGATTAGCCCAGCACAATGGGACTCTGGGCAATAGCTTGCTTAATCTTCCCGGCGGCCCCCTGCGCCTGGAGACCCTTACGGGTGATTGTTCGCGCTTTACAAATGTGGATTATTATTATTATTATTATTATAATACATGTACTCTTTTCTTTATTGAGTTTCTCCTACATTAGGCATGACTATGTGCTTTACTTACATTCAGCGGGCCATGGAAGTAGCCGGAACAATGGCAGCCGTTTGTTTGCAATGCCATAGGTCTTGCATTTAAATGCGAGATCTATAGCATTGCAAATATTTTTTTAATTCCCTTTGAAAGGGTGAGTTTACATAACCACTTGCCTTAAAAAAACATAAGAACGCATCTTTTTCATTTTAACGAACATGCTCGGGACTGCTATAAGCACTCGGAATTTGCCGTCAACGAAAGAACGCCTATTTGGTAGCAAACATCTTTGCTCTATTTTCAGCCTCGCACAGTTTGTTTATTCTGTGGGCAGTAGGCATTCATCCTGCTCTGTGCAGTGGCCGGTGCTTTGGGCCGCAAACCATACAGGAAAACATATTGTTGTTAGTTCTAATACATTCCTTTATTGGATGCATTTAGATTAATATAATGATTTCTAATTGCATTTGTACAGCGCTTGCTACCCATGCAGAGGAGTTAAAGTGCTTTTCAGCTATATGCATAAGTACTCCCAGATACTTATGGGCTCTAGGCATCTTTTAAAAGGGGCTCATTTTAGAATAGGTGCAAAGTGAGTGCTCAGCCGAGAGAGAAATGTATTTGCCCTAGATCACAAATGTAGGTCAAAACCAGCTGGGATTGTGTCTCGCTGGTGTCTTAGACCACAATTTAACTCTTGAAGGCAATCTGGATAATGGTATTGTTTGCAGGTGCCATCTCGCTTCATGGAAAGTGCTGACCCGATGAATCGTCCCAGATTTCTAGGCAGCCCAGTTTGTTTTATAGTGTCTTCATCGTTTCCCTCGAGTGGGGGTTGGGTCGCGATAAGTGCATGGGTGTATTCAAATGTCAAAAAAATAAAGAAAATAGGGCTACCAGTTTAACCAAAAGTTAAACATTCTTCGAAATGCAACCCGCACAAGCCTCTCCAAATGAGGAAAGATACAAATCACATTAAATTCTCGAGATTTTAAATAATTTATATGTTCTCTCCAGAGCATACATAACAGGTCCAAACCTTGGCGGGTCCACTCAGCCTTTCATCTGGCTGAGGTCGATAAAATGAGTACCATTGAGTTGGGTAACAATAAACATCTGTTGTTCAGCGCCAAGATACCCTGTTAGGGGTGAACGTGTGCTTTACAAATACATATGTTATGTTATTACTGTCATGTATTTTTATACCTGCCTGTATTAATTGTTTTAGCACTATGGTAGAAATCTACCATCCTTTTACTCTGTTGGTGCTTATAATCATTTATATCTGTTTCTGTCTTATGGTTGTGTCAGCACACCTATTTTACATTAGAATGACGCTGGTTCAATAAATGCTTATTGAAAACGTCCCCACCGTTTATTCTGTGTATCTCTCTGAAACAAAGTGAGAACGAGTGACTGAGCGAAAAGTATCACACTGTTTCCACGATCCCTGATGGGACAGAGTTGTCATGTTCGCTAGTTGCCAAGAACTATTCTCTCCTTGGTAAGAGGGGTTACTAGTGGCGCTGTGAGCTAGCTGGTATGCAGGCAAACGTAACCGGTGGGGGTGTCTGGAATCAGTCTGGACACCAATCCCACAGTCTATGTTGTCAAAATATACAGATCCTATATAGGTTTATCGGAACTACACAACAGCACCAGTGCAACACCAGTGCAGCACCACCGAAGCAGCAATTCAGCACCAACGCCTCCCTTCAGCATCGGCGCAGCACCACCTCAGCATTATCTCAGAATCACTTAGCACCACCTGAGCACCAGCTCAGCACCAACTGAGGACAAGTGCAGCACCACCACCTCTGCATGACTCAGCACCAAAATATCACCTGAGCATCACCTCAGCACCAGCAACATCACCTCAACACCACCTCAGTCTGCCCTTATAATCTGGCATCTGTTGATTCTCCCCTGGTGTCTGTTCGCTGCTCATGTTTGTAATTCAGGGTACTATTTCTGAGCATCCACCCTCCTTGTGTTTATGTATCCCCCATAACAAAAAAAAACTATAAGAAGCAAGTATTAGAACAGATCAGAAGAAGTTGCCAGCACTGCAAGAACAAAACACTAGAAGACACTTTTTATGTTCTTTTTAGGTTTCGCTGGAGCGCGGAGCTGTTAGCTCCGCATCCAGAGAAATCTGTAGTCTTCAGTAAGGGACTCTTGGAATACGCCCTCTGTTCCATTGGCTAGCTCCATAAATGGAGGCTAGCCATTGGAACAGAGATCTGTCCCTCAAGGCCGGACCAGATTCGGGGGCGTTCCCGAGATTTTTTCCCTGGGCGTTCCCTCTGTGTAGTAATCGGGCGGTGGGCGGAGTTTCGTTTTTTTTGTTGGGTGTTTGTGTCCGTCATTATGCCGACCACGGCCACCGGAAGAAGTCCAGGTGAGTGCGTTCCTTTCCCGCCCCCCCCCCTCCCGCTGTCCGTGCGCCGTTCCCCCCTCCCCCCTCCCGCTGTCCATGCGCCGTCCCCCCTCCCCCCTCCCGCTGTCCATGCGCCGTCCCCCCCCTCCCCCCGTCCATGCGCCGTTCCCGCCCGCCCCCCTCCCCGTAGGTGCTTGTTTTCTTATCTTGCTGGTTCATGTCTCGCCTCCCTCCCCCCGCTGTCCATGCGCCGTTCCCGCCCCCCTCCCGGTAGGTGCTTGTTTTCTTATCTTGCTGGTTCATGTCTCGCCTCCCTCCCCCCGCTGTCCATGCGCCGTTCCCGCCCGCCCCCTCCCGCTGTCCGTACCCGCCCCCCCTCCCCGTGTGCCCGTAGGTGCTTGTTTTAGCTTGTTACATCCCCCGTACACTCTTCCTCTTTAAAAGAATACAGAAAATTCGGTTAATGGCTTGCATTATAAATAGTTTTGTTACAACTCTTGCTGAACTGGGTTATATTTTGTGAATCTTTTAGTTCTGCTTGGAACTGAAGCAGCTTATTTGATAAAATGTTCTGCATGAGTATGTATCCGAATGTATTTACTTTTGGTCGGTTTGATATTAATAGAAGAAAGTTCTTTGGTGGGCGGTGTTTTTTTCTGTGTAGTGAATCGCTTTTGCACATTATCTCTTAAGGCCAGGCCTGTTTCTTGTAACATTAAGCCGCCGACGTTTTCTTCTTTTATGGTGCTATTTTTAGCAACTTGTTTAAGTTTGGGCAACACCAACTCCTGTGGCTTTTTTTCGAGTATGACTTTTGCGTGTGTGTGTGTGGATCAGGAGCGGACTTGTTCAGCAGCCCCACCCCTGGCAGTGCACGTCTCATCCACACGTTTTACCAGCTTTCCCTGAATGCAAATTGTACCTCATGCGAAATTTGTTTTTCACTACTCAACCCAATGCGATGCATTTCTGGCAAAATATTCCCCAGGCGCTTAACGCATTACTGACCGGCTTGCAACGGTGATGTATCCGTGACCCCTGCATACAACCAGCACGTGTGTGAGCCTGGCCCTGTCAGCGCTCATAGATGTTCACACCTGCACCCAGTAACTTAGGCAGATGTGACCTCACCCCTTCATCCGGTATGACACGCACTCATTAAGCTGGGCAGGAAGCTTTGCAATAGAACTTTTTATGTTTTAATATTTCTAGTATTGCCACTGTGCCCTGCGCCTAGGCAGCTGCCTGCACAACCTAACCCCCTCGCCGCCCCCACCCCCAATTGGCACAGTCCGCTCACACCCCCAAGAGGCAATTTCCTGTTTGGCTGGGGAAAGGAAAGAGCAGTCGAGCTTCCAAGTGATGGCTGACGTGCTCGCACACTCACGGATGGAATAGAGTAGTGTGCACTTGACAGCAGCGTTTCCGGCGTCTGGCTCTCCTGTACTGCTTAGGCAAGGTATGTATTGTGCTCAAAGATGCATGAGTGCGTTTACAAGACATGACATGGATGTTATGTCTGCGCTTGCCCTTGCTGGCGTACCTCTGTAATATTTTCCGGACTGTTGATGCTGGATTGTCTTTTTTCTGCTTGTTCTTGCTTTGCGTGTTTTTACCTTTAATGGTTTTTGTACAAGTGCAGAATGAGGTGTTATCCTTCCAACCCTAACATAATTAATCCTGCCTCTCCCTCCGTTGATAGTTTGTTTTTCTTGTACTTGACTTTCTTTTTAGCTTCTGATCGTCTCCCCCTTGTCCTTGCGTTTTTCACTATGAAATAGTATCACAGGGTGTATATAATAATCTCTTGAAAAGGCTTGTTATCGCCAAGTGATACCAGCCTGAACTGGCACAGACGCATCCTTCAAAAGGAAAGTTTCTAGTCTCGGGGTTGTCAATGGTCCTACCTTGTCTCTGAGACTTGAGGAAATCATCACGTGCAAATGAAACGGTAGAGGGTGGGTACTCTGGCCAGAAACCCAGAGCAGACTAATTCATTCATTTATAGTTACATTGAAAGTGCTGCACCTAGAAGCCTGATCTAGCATTGGGAAAGGGGGGAAAAGCAAGTTGGATCGATTGGCAAGGGACCTAACAATAGTTTGTTTTACTTAGGAAGGACTGTTGCAAAATTGAGACATCATGTACTGTCTATTGATTTAGTTGATGCTCCTGCCAGACCTCTGCGATTACATTTCTGAATGTTGGCGAGTGTGTTTCAAGCAATCCAGTGCCTGAGGGGTTTTGTTGTTGAGCGGTCGATAACATGCTCTTTGTTCTTTCTTTATGGCAGTCACTATCAGCGAGATCGTTGGCGATAGATGCATGTTTTGATTTAATATTGCACCTTAATGACAGATTATCAGGGCAGGGCATAGGCAAGCAGTGTTTTGTTAATGCAGCCGCCTATTTCTAAACAAACTGGCACCATAACGTCATCATGGTCCTTATGTCATGAGACTACAAATCGGGCGAAACCGTTGCATTGTAAATGCTTGTTTTAATAGGGTCGTTCAATTGTACATAATGTCTTCTTGGTTATATATAAGATAACAAAAGTGCTTATAACACTTTTTTATTATAATTTTTAAACATGCTGCACAGCAGCAACACTGCTCTACAACATAGTTCAAAGACATTGACAAAGCCAATATCGCTGGCTAAACACTTATACGGTCCCAAAGGCGAGACCTATTGGCTATGCCAATTGCTTGTTTCTTTTTTTCCTTTCAAGTTTCCTTTCTCCTTTCCACCCTGCCTTCTTCCTCCTGTTTTTTTTTTCTTTTTGAAGTTTCATTCTTACATTTTGGTACCTTTGTGGCACATGCATCAAGGTAAGCTTTTGCGATTCCTTAATTGCGATTATTAAGGAATCGCAATTAAGGAATTGCAAAAGCCTATGCATGTAGAAATCGCTAAAAAAAATAGCGATTTCTAAACATTTCTTAATTGCGACTCGCAAATAGCAAGTCGCAATTAAGGAATGTCTTCCCATTCATTCCTATGGGCCTAGAGGCCCATAAGATTGAATAGGAATTGCATTCACGATTTGCGAGTACCCAATTGGTACTCGCAAATTGCGAATGCAATTTCAAGGGTGCAAGGGTTCCAAAAGGATACCCTGTTGCACCACTGAAATCGGCATATGAGTACATGTTGCACACACACATGCCCCAAGGGCATGTGTGTGTGTACCATGGGACTTTGAAAAATACACTTTGGTGCTTTTTTCAAAGAAATCGCAATTTACCATCACCTTTCATTTGATGGTAAATTGCGATTCTTAATTGCAAAAATCGCAATTCTTTTTACTTTATTGCATTGCATTTAAGTAATCACATTTTGCGATTTCTTAAATTGCGATTTTTGCATTTGGGATGATGAATCCCAAATGCAAAATTACTGGTCACAAAGGGGCAGATTCTGAGAATCTGACAGTTTGCGACCGGTTTTTCCTTTGATGCATGTGGGCCTTTCTTTCTCATGGTCATGTTTTCTATTGTTCCCTCTTTCTGTGTTTTCCCCCATTTCAATTATTTCCCTTTCTCTTTTTCCTTCGATGTGCATGCTATCCCAAGGCCCACAACACTCTTTCATAGTATTCTCTCACAGTGTTTTTTATGAGCATTTTGTCTGAAGACAAAAATGGCCCATCACAACGAATTAATGCTTAATTGGGACCCAGGGGAGGCCGGAGTTAGAATATTGAATCATCAAACTTCTCAGATATTTTGGGTTATTGCTGTAACTTTGCTCCGAATTTCAGGGTAAGGACAGAAATACAAGCATGTCCAGAAGACATAGACAGACGGGTGAGCTTGGATTGAATGGTTAGAACATCATGATCTCGATGCAACCCATGGCCCACAATGTATATAACCCAGGGCCGGACTGGGAACCAAAACCTGCCCCGGCAAAGTGCTCGGCTGGCCCCCGGGGGGGAGGTTGGAGGTGCGACCGAGCTCTTTGCCGGGGCCTGTTTTCGGCCGATTTTGTTACAGGGCCAATTTTGCAGCTATGCTACATAAACAGCCCTGTAACAAAAACATGACACGGTGAGGTGGGAAACCCAATATACCCTTGTGGGCTTGGGCAGAAATTAATATTAACAGGTGATGTGTGCCGACAAGGGATTTTACTTCACTGATTATTTCTGATTGTGGATCAATAAAAGAATTCAATTATAATTGATCTTAAGTCTTAATTTCATTTTGAAGCTGTTAACCAATCTCGCTTCTAAAGCTAATCAATAAACAGAAATGATGAAAAAACACGGGAGTATCGTATAATCAAAAAAGTATATTTTCTTATTTTTACTAATTCAAAAAAAGGGTACATACAAAATGAAAAATAAATCTCAAAATCGACATTCAAACAAGGCAGTTCATTGTAAACACCTATATTTCAAATGTCAAAATACAACCAATCCAGAGAAAATATATATATTAAGTGCTGTGTTGCAAAAATCAATCTACCAATACACTTAAAATATCTTTCAAGAACAAGGATTAGGAAGATACAGTCGACGTTTCGATCTTCTCGGTGTAAATCCTTCAGACCATCTTCAGGACTATGAGATAACGTAACAAAAAGACCCTTGTGCTGGATAAATCTTAGGAACTGCACTTCGGTCAGGTTCCCAGATTGGGAGCACGTTGCTCTTTAAAACATCAGCAGGGCAGAAAGTAAAAATTCTGATAGTTCCCAGGAGAGACCGTTATTGAGGTTTCTTGGATCAACACTCCTCACTTAAAACTGGCCAAATTGACAGTATTCAGAAATACATTTTCAAGTCAAGCGAATAGGTAACTGGGAACGGCGGCAGTCCTTCGTTCATGCAAGCAGAACGAAGGTTCCCATATATAATTTACACCGTGGGTTACATTATTCCTTAGCACTTAGAAGCAGACACTGGTTTATACAAACATTAACCAAATTCTAATACCATTAACCCCTTCCGTGCTCATGACGAGCTCAGCTCGTCATGAGGCACAGTGGAGCTGTGCTCATGACGAGCTCAGCTCGTCATGAACAATGGGAAACAAGGATCTCCAGCACAGCAGGATAATCTCCCTAGCAGCCAAGGTGTTAATTAGATAAAGTTTTGAAATGCACCAAATAGGCCTGTGCAGGATGTCATAGATAGTCATATGTCACATTATTTTAAACCAAGAATACATTTCAATTTTAAGACACTCAATTCAATTCAAAAGATCTTTATTCGGTTCATAGAATCATCAAAGCATTATTTAAATACTATCAAATATTCCTAAAAGTACATATAGTGCATTATTCCTCCTATTATTTACATTTAGCACTATCCTCATTTAAGACACTCAATTAAATCTAGATAAAGGTATCTATATTACTTATACAAGGCCTTGCACATTAGATAGTCAACAGCTTGGCAGCGCTATCAGATTTAGATATTTGGTTACAGAGGCTGGCCGTACAAATCTCAGCAGTGGCAATATATGTACTCAGGGCTTTAACCCCTTCGCTGCGGCGGCTATTCCGCCGCAGCGCTAAGGGGGAGGCGGGGTCGCGCGGCGCTCCCGTACTGGTGAAGGAACCGCTCTGTCACGGCCCTCGGGTGAACTGTGCTTGTGACGGAACGGTTCCGTCACGGCCCCGCCCGCTCTTTAGAACGTCAGCGCAGGTGCGGAATTCGTGCCGCGCAGGCGTGGCGAGCGGGCCGTGACGGAACCGTTCCGTCACCAGCACAGCCCACCCGAGGCTCGTGACGGAACCGTTCCGTCACGAGCATGGGAGGGGTTAAATGGGATGAAAAAAGTATGGGGAACAATAATTAAAAAATATTTTATGAGAGGTGTGACCTATATAAACCCATGATTGATTATATGCGGAAAAGAGCCGGGTTCTATTTATCTTTTTTAATACTCTTTTTATTGCAGAAAATAAAATAAACATAGCAGTGTAATGAAAATTCGGGTCATGACAGAACATTAGATTCATAGTCCGGTTTTGGGCAAATCAAAGCAACAAATATATTCATAACTAGCAGCCCGTCCCGACCTTGTCCGGGAGCAATCAGGCTTCCCCGCCCCCCGCCCGCCCCAACATTGTCCAGCAGCCGGGACCCCGCCCGCCCCGACCCCGCCCACCCTGACATTGTCCAGCAGCCCGGGACCCCGCCAGCCCCGTCCCCCGCCTGCCCGACCCCCGCCTGCCCCGACATTGTCCGTGGGTCCCCCGGAGCCTTACCTGAGCCGCCGCTCCTCCCCCGCGCTCCTCAGTTCACCGCTCTGCCGCTCCTTGCCGCTCGTCACCGCTCCTCCCGCCTGTCCGCCGGTCCTCACCGCCTGTCCGCCGCTCGTCACCGCTCCTCCCCCGCGCCATGTCCGCCGCTCCTGGACGCCGCTCCTCCCCGCGCTCCTGACGTCAGCATGCAGGTCGTGGTCGGCGCTACTTCGAAGGGACTACTTTTTTTTTAAGGTACGTTTTTTAAATAACGCATATTTTTATAGTTTATATAGCCTATGTCCATCAGCACACCCTGACAATTACAGTGATGTATCGGGTGTGTGGATTGGCGCTGTGGTTCCCGAGTTTACCCGCCTCAAAGGTTCAAAGTTCTTGCTTTATAATAGTAGTATAGATATACCTATGCCTCCCGCAATTGACTAATGTCTTTGTTCCCCAATTGTACCCCCGAGAGAATCTCATAGGCCCCCGCTGCACCACGAGTGCACAAAACATCCCTCAATATGAATTACACTTCCCCTACACCTTGGTCCACTTAGTGGGACAGCCACAACTCTCGTAGACTACCCTCTCCGCTAACTTGCACCTATCCATGTCCATTTTCCACTCATTCAGTTCGGGGGCCTGTGCAGCCCTCCATGATTTAGCGATCTTTCTTTTGGACACCATAAATCCCAATGTAACCCCGAGGCGCTCCTTACTGTTTAGTTCTGTCTTTTCCCATGTATTCAAAAGACCCCATTTTGGCGACTTGGATACCGTAATGTTGCATACATTCCCAATACAGGACATCACCTTTTCCCAGTAGCCCTGTAGCGCTGGGAAACCCCATAGCATGTGGAAATGTACCATTTTGCCCGCATCCGCTAGGGCATAGCGCCAAATCAGGCCTCCCCATTTTAACTACTGTGGTGCAGGCAAAGTATGTTCTGTGGAGAATTTTGAGTTGTATTTATTTAAAGGGGGATTTGATGGCCACCTCTCATGGGGAGGCCAGAGCCTCCTGCCATTCCTCATCATCTAAGTGTTCCATATCCCTCTCCCCTGTTCCTGAAGTGTGGATAAATAATCCATGGAGTTATTAAGGATTTTACAGTATGTGAGGGATATTGCCTTTTTTTCCATGTAATCATCGAGCAGTCTATCCTCCATGGGGGAAGACTCTGGCAAGTCTTCCCCTTTCAGCAATGCACCCTTGCGTATGACTGATCTGGAAATATCTGAAGTTCTGAGTGAGCCAGTTGGTGGCATCTTTGCAAGGTAGCAAAGGGAATCATGTCTCCCCCCACCCACAGCTCTCCCACCCTTGAAATACCAACCAGGCCCCATTTGTCAAAGCCTTGCTGTTTTGCTAAGAGTCTCAGTTTTGCAGGATTCCACAATGGGATCGCTCAAGTGATTCTGTCCCGTCAACCCAATGTCGCCGACGACTCCTGCTAGAGCTGTAATGTGACCGAAGTATGGCTGGGAAGCAAACTGCACATACCACCTCCATACATCACCATAAGATAGCCCTCGGGTTGCATTTTACGGAAGTCCATTCGGTATGCTGGCTCGTCAGAGGGCAAATGAACCTGGTGAGTTGGGCCACCTTATAATAATTCTGGATTGCTGAAAGCTCGATCCCTCCATCATACCGACTTTTGGTAAATTTTGGGAAGGAAATCCTAGGGGACCCCCCATAGCAGTATGTGCTTTTTACCTTTATGTATAGAGCATTGCCTTTAAGAGACAATAATGAAAATCAACTAGAGTAAGACAGTCAACAGTTTCTATACCACCCTATGATGGGATATTATCAAAAGATCAAATAGGTCTTTTATAAAGTTACCCAGTCTCAAGTTTCTAGTTCCATGTACTGGTGGTTCAGCGAGTCCAGGAATTTACTTAGAATTCTGGAACTTGTAGTCCTAGTTTTATAATTGGCAAAAAAAGAACACAAATCTCATCATGCAACAAACAAAACTTAGACTGGATGAGTCACTCACACACGAAACTGGGGAACTTGAGAGCTCTGGTAATATGTAGACAAGGAAAAACATATACATAATACCCTTAATGCTTGTTTTGCTGGCGCAGACCTTCGCGGATCATAGTTTCAAGAAAGGGTCAAGTGGTTGAGGGCAAAGCAGAGACATCACGCAGCAGCGGTGCGTCCATTGGGGCGTAGGGGCGTAGCCCCACTAAGCCACATGGACGCACCGTCGACAAGCACAGCAGCACACCAAAAATAATACTTGCACACATTGGATTGGAAATTAAATACCCGCAGCGCAGCACTTCCCGCTGGGAATCCGGGACACACCCGATGAATCCGGACTGCGCAGGGGGGTGGGGCTGGCTGGTCTGCTGCAGCTTGAGTGACAGTCCACACTCAGCTGCAGCAGGCCAGCAGCAGTATTGCGCATGTGGAATTTTGAGATGCACCTTGCCCGAGCATGCGCGTTATTAGGCTCACTAAAGTTCCCCTTAGAGAGGGACAGTGGGGGTGCTGATTCTTACAGCAGCCGGACGCAGCCACCGGGGTTACAAAGGGCGAGTAGTCAGGTTGCCCCCCTAGCTACATGCAGCGCCGGGATTGGCTGGTCCACCGCAGAAGGGGCAGGCAATCCATTATTGGATGCCGCAGGTAGTGGCACACTGCCTCAGCCTATGGCCAATCACGCTGTGTGTGTAACTTCATAAGAAGGCGTGCAGTGATTGGCCACACAGGAGGACGAGCGCGCTGCTGGTGTGACGTTCCTTCCTAATCTAGGCTTGCCTCCCTCGTCGTGCGCAGGCAGCAGCAGTCAGCACACCTCCCGCCTCAGTCATGTCACGAGTTGTTGTCATGGCCCACGACCTCGTGGTCAGGCCTGCTCCTCGAGTTGTGTGATTAAAAAAGACAAAAGGTAAGATCTAGCGCTAGTAGCGGTCCGCGGATTCATGAAGTAGCCAAGCTTGAGCTTCAGGAATGTGTGTTAGGAGTAGATGGAGTTGGAGTTCTTTAGGCAGTTGATCTTGGGTTGTTACTTTTTGTAACCGTAAGATTAAGAAAATGTGGCTCCAGGAAATTCCATGCCCAGCCAAGCATCTCAGCCGTGTGGGGTGTGCATGTGGTCTACTCTGGTGGGAGGGAAAGATTTGCTGCAGGTTTGATTGACGTCGTCTGGTCGAGTGTGTCAAAGATGAGTCTGCTCTGTAGCAAAATAAATTGCCTGCGGAGCTAGTTTCCCGCCATAGCAGACAACCCGCTAAGCACAGACTGAAAGAACCATTTACAGTCAGTTAGCATGCCTAGATAGTCTAACAAAACTCTGCTGACTTTCGTCCGTATTTCGAAGGTAAAAAGCCTCCTCTGAACAAAGGGCTGCTGGGGTTTGTGTTACGCCTCTTCAAAGCAGCAGGTAATCATTTTATGTAGCTAGCTAAATGCATGGATAATAAGCATCGCAATTTTTACTAATATATTTCAGAACTTTTTTTGTAATAAAAAAAAACATTCTTTTTGGTGTTTATGTTGGTGATGTGTATCAAGTCTTGCAGGAGTGTTACTGTCTTCGCCATCCTAAATTGGAAATTCGACTAATCGCTTGCCTCTTCTTTAGTTGTATTTATATACGCCTTATTTGTGCTTTGATAATGGTTTTTTAAATAATTTCATTGAACCGCTTCTATAAGATGTTATCCCGTGGGTCACTTATTATGCTCTACTTTCCTTCTGCATACGCCGATTTGCAAGGATTCCCGCCATGTCCGTCATTTAACA
The DNA here is from genome assembly GCF_964261635.1 of Lissotriton helveticus. Lineage (NCBI taxonomy): Eukaryota > Metazoa > Chordata > Amphibia > Caudata > Salamandridae > Lissotriton > Lissotriton helveticus. The sequence continues at coordinate 970,762,563 of NC_136071.1, read as the reverse complement.
CTAGATCAGATCATGGAGCCATTACCTGGCCTGTCATGCGAGAACTCGAAGCACGTGCCACCTGAGGCATAATAATCCCAAAGAGGTGCTACTACCCCCGTTTAAATTGGCACAAAACTCGGAAGATATTGGTGCGCAGCTTTACACACCAGCACCAGTTCCTTACATTGCTGACGAATGCAGGCAATGGCAGGCAGCTTTAAGTCGCGGGCGGCTCTGCTGGAATTGGAATGGATTACATAGGATGCGGCAGCAGTTTGCTCCATGATTTGTTCTGGCGCCCACTACTATCATTTGGACTGGTGCCTGCGGGAAGGAAAGGGAATTGGAAAATAAACGCCTTTGCAGAAGGTATCTACTGAAATTCCCCAGAGGGATTTGTTGTCTGCTTGGTGCCAATACATTTGAGGAAGATGTGGGGCTATTCATGAGCATATATGCCAGGCAGTTCAGAGACGCACTTATATATTTGAGGTGTGAAATGTAGTGACTTTTCAAGCATTGATTTTGGGTATATATTGTAGTGTCTTTCTGTAACATGGAGGCTGTAGTCGAGAAAACTGGAAGGCACTACACTCATGTCAAGGTGATTCAAGGGGGTTTCTGACCTTCAAACTTGGAGTCAAGAGTTGTCAAATTTGCGGAAAGCAGAAACTGTTTCATCACTTCTTGTGATATTTATAAACCACATCAAATTCAGGGAATTTTGAACACCATTATCATGAAACCTCTAAACATTTGCCCTTTCCTTTTCCTTGCAGTGATAGTGAAAAGTATTAGCGAGGGAACGATTGATTGATTTTAATTTCTCAGTCAAAGCCGAAGGGAACAAGAGTGCATGTTTTCCCTAGACATTAAGCTTTTCATTTAGAGGTTTACTTTTGAGTAATCAGGAAACTGCAGTGACATTGTATTTCCATAGAAGTAATCTGCAGAAACAACGTGTCACTGATCTTTGCGTTTTTCCACATTAATAAGTATGCAGTTTACATCCACATTTTGCTGGTTCTAATGGGCCTATATTTAATGTGTTATTATGTGGTATAGGGGCCTCCCTATTGTGCTTCTTTCCTCCCTCTCTGCGCTCCGTATTACACTCTCTCATGACCGTTTGCTTCTCCCCTGCCCGCTCTCATTGCTCGCTCCCACTTTTACTTTTCCTCCTCCACTATACATTGCTCTTTTTCCCTACTGGTTTACTTGCCTCCTCCCGGTGCACTCTGTGTTGCATCCCCCCACCCTCGCATCCCATGTCGCTCGCTACCCTCCCTGTGCCTTTCTGTTGCTTTTCCCAACTCCGCCTTGATTGCGCCCTGCCCTCTGAGTTACTTCCACCACCACCTCCACGTTCCATGTTTCTCTCTCAGTCTCTCCCCATTAGATTGCTTCCATTGCCGCACCTTCCCGTGTTGGTTCTCCCCACCCACGACTCCCATTACGTTTCCCTCGCGCCCTCCTGATGCTTCCCCTACCTCCAGCCACTACGATTGTGCCACACCCCTCCTATTACTTTCACCCCCCCATGCTACATGTTACTCTCGCCTTTCTCTCAGTTAGGGTGCTTCTCTCCCGCGCCCTCTGTATTGCTTCCTTCCCTCCGCGCCTCCCATTACGCTGATCATACAACTGTGGAAATTGTGTTGCGTTTTATTTTGCCATGTTTTTATTCATGTATGGTGGTACTCTGAGGCGCATGCCAGTTTGAGTGGCGGTTCCTTTGTTGAATGCATTTGTTAATTTTTTCCTGATGAAAAGTGTTTGTATTCTAGGTATGCTTAGTGAGTGATTCAAAGCAGCTTGTAACCAATAGGTAACCAATATAAGACAGGGGAGATGTGGGTGTGTGACTTGGCAGACACATAACGTCACAGACTGTCGTGTTGTGTAAATCAAGTCTCCTGTTCAACGATCACATACAGGAATTTTGGGGGTATATCACAACTGGTATGAATGAGCCAGGAACAGGCCGTCTGGACATTCGGGGTTACTGATTTAGTTTTAGGCAATGGCGTTTGAGTAGCTAACATGAAGAAATCACTATGGCTACCTCAGGGATTCAAATGGAAAGTTTGTAGGCTGTTTCCTGTTATACAGTACAGAGGTGAACTCAGTGTGAATTCCATGAAGGGGTTGAGATGGCGTGGGCTAGGGAGAAGCAGTAGCTTAATTTTAATTTTCATGTCAGCAATTTTCTACGCCTTGCCGTCTTCTGGGTTACTGTGTTACACGCACCCTGTTCCTGGAAGCCTGGCATCAGCCTCACATCCTGTCCTGTCGGAACCTAAATACACTTAAACACTATTATGTTAATGTTAAAGCACTTTAATCTGACTAAAGAGCACACAATGGCTGTCACAGTGCCACCATATTTTTGTGGACCCCGCTGCTTCCATCTTTCCCTTAGCCTGTAAGACTACACTGCTTCAGAGTTGGCCTTGCTACAATATTTATGGTTTTGCGGTTTTGCTGGTGGGATGTGCTCACTTTTGGGGTACATCTAAGATGTAAACAAAGACGGACTGTAAAAACTGGCTGCAAGTACTTAGGCCTCAAACAGCCTGACAGCAAGCTCCCTGCAGGAACACAATCTGCATGAGTGTGTGTGTTTGTGTGTGTGAGTGTGTGTGTCTGTGTGTGTATGCTAGATCCTTTATTTGCCTTTTCGAAAGAATAGGTATGTGTGGTAGCGAGCTGGCACCTCATGTTGTGACTGTGGAGAGTGGAATCTATCTAGATATGTGTGTGTGAGCGTGTGTGTGTGTGGGGGGGTGTCTGTGTGAGTGTGTGTGTGGATTGATGTGTGGGTGTGTGTGTGAGTATGTATGTGAAAGCGTGTCTCTGTGTGTGGGCGTGTGTTTGTAATGTAATAACTGCACTTTCACAATTGCTTTATTAACCTTCCTGCTTTCTCAAATTTGCTTGAAAATGCACTATTTTTCTTCTCTTTGTTCAAAATTTTCCGACCCCCCCTTATGGGCAGAAAGGCACAAAAAACTAGTGGGACAGAGGGCAGAAAGGCACAAAAACGAGGGGAACAGGGGGCAGAAAGGTACAAAAAACGAGTGGGACAGAGGGCTTTGTAAAGGCTGTCTCCCAACTGCTGTGCAACTTCTTCTACTCTTAGAGCTGAGATTTTCATGCAAGTCTTATAGTCTGAATTCAGCAGCGTAATAGGACGGAATGTATGAAGCTCTGTGGTTATACTGTATAAGCAGCTACCTATGTTATGCCATCTAATAATGTAATAACTGCACTTTCACAATAGCTTTATTAACCTTCCTGCTTTCTCAAATTTGCTTGGAAAATGCACGATTTTTCTTCTCTTTTTCAAAATTTTCTTGGGGGGGGTTATCCCCCCTAACCCCCCTTAAGGGGTTCGGGCTAGCTCGCTGCGCTCGCTCGCTACGGTGCTATATGCAAGTCACTTTGCGCCCCACCACTTTCAAATGTCACCACCCGCCCCTGGAGACATGTATTCCTATTTGGTTCTGGGACATGTACTAGTACAATAAAAAGAAACAGGAATAAATATGCTGTGACCCTGCTTGTGTCTCTCCTTTGCTATAAGTCTATGGGGTGTCAATCCAAAAATAAAACGGCAGAATGAGAAAAGAAAAAGCATTAAAAACACAGCTTTATTTAAAAAAAGGCTATAACAACTAGTTGGAAGAACCATTATTAATGAATCAGAAAATACGTGTAGTGAACTGATTTTTTAAGATTGCCATGAGCATTCATTCACGTTTACCCTGCTTTCAAACTCACAAGAGAAAAGTGATTACCAGCTGCTTACGATACGTTATCAACGCATCAAACATTTCAAACATGGATTTATAACTGTGACTTTAGGTAAACATTAAAAAACAAAATAATTGTCCCAGAACAAATATTGAACATAACATTTCTAAAGAGATACTGTACCATTTCAGGCTGAAATGAAAATGATTAAACAGAACAGACCATCTACGAATCAAAGGCATCTCCAAATAATGTATTAGAATGATTGACATTTTATTTTTAAATAGGGACTTTGCTCTTCTTTGAGGTCTGTTGAATGCCCTACTGGACAAAGTTGCTGCTTAGCTATTTATAAACATTGCCTTATCCAGGCTCGTACTGAAGAGCGCCAAAACAAAATCCCCTACTCGTCCAGCTGGCGATATCAGTATGCTCATAGTGAGCTTTTATAAGATGGTATCTGCCTGCCGCTCGACCTTAGGGAAGACTTGGTTAAATTGGTCAGTCTGTACATTTGATTAGAACTTAGCATCAACGTAAAGTCTAAACCAAAAGAGTCTGAAAGGGACCCGTCTGGAGTCCTGTTTTTAGGTCGAGCCTAGGCAGCGTGCGTGCGCTATATGGAAGACCTGCTATATTCGATACAGGACTTTGCTCCCACCTGCTGCCTTCCCATTGGTTTAGTGCAGTTTTGCTCATGTTTCCTTCCTCCTAATTGGTTCAGGCAGCGATACATCACTTCCATTGTTCTGCAGAGCTGTACCGCCGATCTACAGTGTCTTTCTACTTACATTCTTCATCTGTTCTGGTGAGAAGGATTTTTTCTAATTGTTGCACCGCTGCACGAGTCCTGCTCGTCTTTGCTGCCTATGCTGCCAGGCCCGCCTCCCAGGGTGGCACTAAGCATGCAGTCCTCGAGTGCCTTCCTGACCGTGTGCACCCAGCTCTTCCAAATGACTCCTCTGGCCTCCTCTCCTGCTCCTCCATCCCTAATTGTTGCACTGCGGCACAGCATTCATTGACAGCGAGGTAGCCTTGAATGGGAACTTTGTTGTACGCTGCTGTGCATCATGGTAAAGCACGTTGCCCCCTTTCATGCTTTTTTAAATCACCATGGCACCCGCTTTATGGGCCATGTGAATAACTTTTGAAGTAGACGCGCACAGCGCTTTATGTTTCAGCACGGCACCCGCTTTTGTGTATCTTGTTTCTGATTTTTGTGTGAAACCTCTGCTTCTCCATCATCACTGTCAAGCTCTCTCCCTCTTGCTGTCAGGGGGCGGACGGAATGCAAGGGCAGTGGTGCCAGGACCCAGGGGCGTAGAAGCCTAAGCAGCAGGTTCAGGGCCATGGCCAGTAACGCAGTTATTCCTAAACATCTTGTTTCATTCTCCAACATCTGCCGGCAGCCATTGCAGAGCAAATCATTGTGTACAAGGACAGAGCGCCGACAGCAAGAGGGATAGAGGAGCTGAGTGCAAGATGAGGCAGGACATAAAAAAGTATGTATGACAGTGTCAGTGTGAAATAATCAGTCACCATATAATGCATTCATTTCAGAGTTCAACTATCCCTTAATCCTGTTCAGTCTGGGTAATAATGAATGCTGTACACGCTCCTCAATTTGCAACAATTGAATCATATGTTAATTATCTTAATGTTGAACAGTGAGGTATTGTGCATCTGCCGCGATGTGCAACGTTCTGTTCCTGTGCGTCGACCTCTGTAGTAAAGGAGTCGTGTGTTCAGGGGATGCAACGAGCAGGGGAGCACTAATGCACAAACCCACATTGCAGCACTGCGATCGTATGTATGACCCCCCCCCCCACCCCCGGTACAGCACTGGTCATTTCTGCATCCCTGTGCACTCTTTAAACCTGCTTATGCGGCCTTCTTGCAGCATCCGAATCGGGAAACATCCTTTACAACGAAACTTTTACAAAGCGGTACCATTACCACGCAGGTTTTACAACGAAAGTCGTTACAACGACTTGCGCTGGAGGGCGCTGTAGGATAGGGAATAGTTTAATTTACTATCCAACACCTTCCCTACTATCCACGGGGACTGGAGTTGGAATAGTAAATTAAACTATTCCACTATCCAGCGCCCCCCCAACGCAAGTCGTTGTAACGACTTGCGTTGTTAAACCTGCGTGGTAACGGTACGCGTTGTAAAAGCACGCGTTGTACCGTCATACATCCCCAGAATCGCATGGTACTCCAGTGTGCAGGAGTGGCCATGTGTGAATGAGCTTCATTGCGCATGCTGTGGCCCCATGTGCAGGAATTTCATTTTATGGCTTGGTTTTATGGTTGAGTTTTCAGTCTGCAGTGATGGAATCATGCCTGCGAGCCTCTCTCCCTCTACAGCAGTTGGATTGTGTGCACGCAAACAAGCATCCAGCAGTGCAATAACGCATGTGATCCTGAGAGGGAGGGAAGTCGCATAGATGGCACTCATTGTGCAGCAGTGGCAGTGCTTTTTAAACTCGAGACCGTGCCCCTCATCTGGGGTCCATTTAAATTAGATGTATATTGTCAGTGTGCTGGAAACAAGCTAATCCTGCATCCGAAATAAGAATCACCAAGCTTTCAAGTGTACCTGAGCTGTACGGAAAGCCCTCTGATAGCAGCTCCGGAGTGTGCAATTTGTTTAGCCTCTGAACTCGCTATGATTTCACATTAATTAGCTTTCTAAGAAAACGGCTGTGTTCCTTTTAAACCATGCAGGCCTTTTTGTGAAGAATGAAAGTGTTCCACTCTTCTGTCGGGGGGAGAGTCCTATCCAGCTTATTCACCGAATGCCGATTACAGGGCAAGGTGCCTGACTCGTGGCGCGGGTCAATTTTACAACCCATATACAAGAAGGGCGACAACACAGACCCAAAGAACTACAGACTAGTAGCCCTGCTGGACATCGAAGGGAAAGCCTACGCAAATACCCTGTTGATAGAATTAACCAGATGGGTTGAAGAAAACAAAATTCTTCCCTTTTATCAAACAGGGTTCTGCAAAGGCTGCACGACAATCGACAATATGATGGCAATATCATATCTAGGTCAGCAAGCCAATTGCAAAGATAAGAAACCAGTCTATGCCTCTTTTATAGGCTATTCAGCAGCTTTCGACGGAGTGCCACGTTGTAAGCTTTGGTCCAAATTGCGCAACTGGCAAATTCCACCTGGCCTCCTTAACGCCATTATCTCATTATATAGCAATACTTGGATCAAAGTCAAACTGGTAAACAACATTACAACAAAAAAGTGTTTTACAAATCGGGGTCTAAAACAGGGATGCGTACTTGCCCCAACACTTTTTAACTTATATACAGCGGACCTGGGCAAGACGATCCAAAATGCTAACCTTGCAGATCCAAAAATTGGTGTCAACAAAATTCAAATACTACAATACACGGATGACCTAGTGGTGATGGATCACACTAAAACAGGTTTACAAAGGGACCTCAATGCTCTACAACCTGAACAATGAATTAACGATAAATCCAGAAAAGACCAAAGTATTGATTTTCGGGAGCTGTATAAAAAAAACACTTCTTAAATGGCATGTGGGTAAAGAGACAATAACCGTCTCAAAGTTTTCCAATTACCTGGGGTGTTGGTTGAGCGACTCAGGCAAAGCAACTATGCATTTACATAAAATAAAATCCAAGGTGGAGTCCACAATATATGCTTTGTGCAAGCTACAAGACAAAATGCAGAGCCCTACCACCATCCCAATTAGAAAGGTGTTACAATAAAAAATAAGGGCAGTCGCTGGTTTTGCCCAGTAGGCTTTCCGAGGCAAAATGAGTACATTGATGGAAAAAGCACAGTATAAACGCATATTCAAACTACCGAAATACAACCGCAACAGCGGGATTCACCTGGAATCCGGCTTGGTGCACCAGAGTAAAGAATGCCTAGGTGCGCATGCAAAATACCACTATTTAGCACTCAAAGCGCTGGACGGGAGTTTGAAGAGCATGTTGAAACCCATTTATGATGGCTCACCCAACCCATGGCAAGCTTATCTGCAGGAAGCAGTAGAAGTTTTGGATTTGGCACCACAAAATTGGAGCCAGGCAGGCATAACCTACCCGACTATTAAAAAGGCAATTAACAAACAATGTTATCAACTGTCAAGAGAAATCGATTTAGCACATTTTGAAAAAAGAAGAGGCCAATCTGGGCTGATAGCAACATACATGGACCATAAATCCCAGCCTTATCTTGATCAAGCACTGGGGAGAAAGGCCCTAAAAACAATCAATGGGCCAGACTTGTATCTCTCCCAATAAAATAACTAAATTCAGGCTGGAAAACCTTGGAACATAAAATCAGCTGCAGAATCTGCAAGTTCAAAACAGAATCATTGCCACATCTGATGTGTTGCTGCGCGGGGCTCTTAAAATCCCGTCAGAAGCTACTAAAGCCAATATGGCTACGTAAAGGTGTTCGAACAGCAAAAGAAGCAGTTGCAGCTCTATTCTCTTGCACATTACCAACTGACCTGGCCAGAATCGGGAGATATATGGAGGACGTTCGCTCCAGACTTGACAAAGATAATGATCAAGTTAACTGCATGAACATAGTCTCGCTGTGCACAAATGAAGGGACACTTCTGTGATAATGCCTTTTTAAAAATAACTAATTTACTAATTTTTATACTATGTCCATATTTTTTTATATGTTCTCCTATGGAAAGAAAATGGTCATTATTGTTATTGAATCACTTCCTTTTTTTTTTACCTTGCTATATTGCAAATGGTTTTAAGTAACTGTGCAATAAATACATTTTTGACTCGACTTAACTTGACACTCTTCTGTCTCCTGTCTGTGCCCCCAGGAGCTGTCTCAGTTCTTGCAGAGGCCGCCCCTTCAGGGGGCCTAAAGGGCCGGCGCCTTAACCCACGCCAAGCCCCACAAGAAAACCGGTTCAGGGCACCTGGGCGCACCCCCAGAAGCGGGAAAATGCCACCCCTCCCCCCCACAGGCAGCTCCAAGTGGGCGCCTGCCCCCCATCCAATGGGGGCCATCGCGGGGTGCAAACCCCCCAATAGGGAAGGAGGCCAGCTAGCCTGGGAAGCAAGGAGGGGGGCATATAAGCTTCACTCCCGGGTCCAGTTGGCATCGTGGACCAGGGAGAAGCAGCAGCGCCTCGGAGGAATCTTGGACCGGAATGGGCTCACCTGTACTTGCAAGGCGAAGCCCTGCCCGAGCAGCAGGCGGACGACCGGACAGAAGAGCCCTCCCCTTCGTGGGGACACCTCGTGGAAGCTGGTACCCCCTTTCGATGCGGCGTAGGCAGCACTGTGCAGAGCCCAGGGTCCGGAGCGGAGAGGAGCAGCGGACGGCCATTCCCCAAGCGGCAACGTTGTCTCCTTCCGAGCGGCTAGAGAGGAGGAAATACCCAAGCGGCAGTGCCGGCTCCCTCCGAGCGGCGAGACCAGAGGGGATCGATCCCCAAGCGGCAGCGCCGGCGCCCTCCGAGGGGCAAGAGCAGAGGGAATCCCCAAGCAGCAGTGCCGGCTCCCTCCTAGCGGCGAGAGCAAAAGGAATCCCCAAGCGGCAGTGCCGGCTCCCTCCGAGCGGCGTGAGCAGGGAGCCGGAAATCGTGGAAACACTTCCGGGGCACTCGTAGGTCTAGCGCCCGGCACCTCGGCTGCTGCACAGAAGAAGTGACGTGGGTGGGGCTGGTGAACGGAGCTTCGTCGAGGCAGCATTGGTAACCCCCCCTCCGGCGGCCACTAGGAGTGACGCAACTTGGGGCGGGAAGCCGGACAGAGACACCGGCACACCTCACGCTCGCTGCGCTCATCACCAAGGCGGTGTTTTCGAATTCCTCGGAGCACCCGATCCTCGCAGCAGCTGAGGCATTCCTCAGTGCTTCCCCTGAGCCGAAGGTACAGTGCTGCATTTTGACCCGGACCTCACGAGGGCGAGAGGTGGCGCCCACAAGGTCAGGACATCAAGGAGGAGCTCCCGGGGCACCGGGAGACGAGGGCTTTCAGTCCTGTTGGCAAAAGGGCAGCAACTGACAAAGCGAGTCCGGGTGCAAGCAGTTGGTTTATTCAGACACAAAGGGCCTCCCACTGCCAAACCACAAGGACATCTCAGATGTGGGCGGACGGCCCAGCGTTCCCTCGCAGTTTGGTGCATAAAGCAGGCGGCTGCACCCCGCCCATTTTCCAGGACACTGCAAAGGCAATGCAGAGGCAGCGCAGTGGGAGTGGGAGCTAGGTTGGTGCATAACACAGGTGGCTGCACCCCACCTTGGACAGTTGCGCGCTGCAAGAAAGGGCAGGGAACTGTGGCTGGAAGTTGGCTGCACCTCGCCCGGGATGGCAAACAGCGGACAAACACCCCCGGCAACCATGAGCAGCAGCAGGTACTTGGGGGAGTTGCTGAAGCAGATCCGGGCAGCCTCCGAGGTACGTGGGATGGAGTGGCTGCAGTCTCAGTTGTGGCAGGACGCGGGCGAAGGACCAAGCAGCGAGCAACCGGTGGAGACAGAGGAGCCGGCGCGAAAACGACAGAGGAGGCCCCCAGCCAAGCTAAGGGAGGCAGCAGCACCCAAGAAGGCGCAACAGAAGAGGAAAGCCCCTCCACCTACGGACAGCCCAGGGGCAGCAGGACCAAGCAGCAGGATGGAGACCACAGCGACAAGTGTTAAGCATATTAACACTATTGTGCAGGAATGCATCAAAGCTATGGCGCCACTCATCCTGCAGGGGCGGAACACACAGGGTGCGGGGAGTACAAGCAATCAGGCAGAGGGGGAAAGTTCTGGTTTACCATGGCACCTGATAGACCCCGGGTGGGCACGGCGAGCACACTTGAGGTGACAGAACACACCAGAGGGGCAGGGGGGTCTGGGGTCACCAGTAGCAGGCTGGGGCAGCCCAGCCGGCTGCCCACCCAGTGCCCTCCCGGCACAGAAGCCTTATGTACGGCCTTATCCCTGGTGATGCATGGCTAGAGTATGATAAGGGTTTTCGCTTAAAAATGCAGACACACCCCGAGATGGAATGGAATGAGAAGGATGTGTCGGGCTTCATCCACAAGATGATGATAGCTAGGGAGAGCAAGACCAGGGCTGGGAGGAGTGAGCAGCCCTTTCGACCCCCTTTTCACAAGGGGAAAGGCAGAACTTTCCACAAAGGCAGAGCGCACAACACATGGAAGGCCTCACCACCGCGGGGGGGGGGGTTTGGGGGCAGCCATCTGCTGAAAGTATGAGGCCAACGACTGCTCATGGGGATCCTCATGCAAATTTCAACACATTTGCTCCAAGTGTGGAGGGGGACACCCAGCATCAGGGTGCAAACGCAAGGGCGAACAAGGGAGAGACAAAAAAGAGAAAAAGGGGAAGCAGTAAGGCAACAGCAGAAGGCGCAGGGGGGGCGGCAGATTTCCGACATTACAGCCTAGCCAGATCCCCTATTAACACGAAGCAGTTACGCAGGCTTGCTAACATGTACCACAACAAGCCAGATGCAGCAGTACTAGTGAAAAGTTTTGAAGAAGGCTTCGTCATCCCACTCGAGGGCACCCTGTCGCCAGGTGGGGCAAAGAATTTAAAATCTGCCCTCCAGCATCCAGGGGTGGTCTCCGAGAAATTAGAAAAATAAAAAGCACTGGGCAGGATAGAGGGCCCCTTGCCACAACACATGCATGCAGGGCTTGTGGTCTCACCGTTGGGGGTGGTACCCAAGAAGGAGCCAGGCCAGTTCAGATTAATTCATCACCTGTCATTCCCTGAAGGGTCATCCATTAACGATGGGATCACCCCCGAGGCCTGCTCGGTGGGTTACGCAACAGTGGACAACGCCATTGACCTAGTCGGGTCTGCATTCCGCCTCCTGCCAGTCCACCCAACGAGTTTCCACCTCCTGGGTTTTCAATGGGAGGGGGGGCTCTATTTCGATAAAACATTGCCCATGGGTTGTTCAGTGTCTTGCGCATACTTCGAGACATTTAGCATATTCCTGAAGAGCGCACTCTACGCCAGGCACCGGGAGGGGGGGGAAGCTCCATTACTTAGATGATTTCTTGTTCACGGGCCCTGCAGCATCTGACGAGTGCGGCCGGATATTAGCAGCTTTCCAAGAATTAGCTGTAGAACTAGGGAACCCACTGGCAGCAGAGAAAACGGTGGGTCCGGCAACAACACTCACGTTCCTGGGTGTAGAACTCGATTCTATAGCAGGCACATCTAGGCTCCCAAAAGAAAAAGTGAAGGATTTCAGGGAGGACATTAGGAACCTATGCGGGCGCGAGAAAGGGACACTCAGGGAACTCCAGGGTCTGATAGGCAAGCTCAATTTTGCAGCCAGGGTAACGGCGGGTAGGGTGTTCGCCCACCGGTTAACCCAGCTGACATCAGGCATGACACGCAAACACCGCCATGTCAGGCTGGGAGCAGGTGTTAAGCAGGACCTGTTAAAGTGGGACTCATTTTTGGAAAACTTTAATGGGATTCTCATCTGGCGGGAAGGATGGGTGACATGCTAGCAGATCGCGCTGTTCACAGATTCCACAGGCAGCTACGGCTTCGGGGCCATTCTGGGCAGCAAATGATGCAGGGGGCAATGGCCCTGCGAATGGCACAGGTCAGGCATGACAGGGAACATAACATTCCTTGAGCTCTTCCCCACTGTAGTGGCCCTGACCATATGGAAGTGTGAGCTGCGCAATATGAAGCTAACAATTTGGTACGACAACAAGGGGGTGGTACAAACCATCAACAAAGGGTCAGCTAGGTGCCCCAACATACTGAAACTAATGCGCCACCTGGTTAAATTACAGTTGGATGGCAACGTGGACCTGAGGGCCCGACACGTACCAGGGGTGGAGAAGAAATTGGCAGAAGCCCTATCAAGAGCGCAGAAGGTCATATTCAGGCAGCTGGCCCCAGGGGCGGATCAGGACATGACCCCCTTTCCGGCGCACCTGTGTGACCTGGTGGGATAGACCTCTATGTTCTGGTGAACCAAGCCCTTGCCCCTGAAGCAGCCAGACGATACAGGAAGTATGTGGGAACGGTGATGCAGATAGGGGGCAGATAGGGGGCATCCAGAACTTGGCAGACGCAGGGGCAACAGTTAGGGCGGTAGAGAGGTTCATGCAGTGGGCTTTCAACTGCAAGAAATCTAGGTCCTGGGCCCAGGCACACCTATTAGCTGTAACACACTTCACCAAATTGGCCGGGGGGCATGACCCGGCAGCATCTCACTACGTGAAGGCAGCCATGAAAGGTTGGAGGCGTGCCGAGGGCACGAGAAAAGACAACAGGCGACCAATTGACTTCTCAAAACTGGCTCTCCTGCTGGAAGCGCTAAGGGGCGTCACCAGGGATACTTTTGAACCCAGCCTGTTCAGAGAGGCCTTTGCCACAGCATTCTTTGGGGCATTCCGCATCAGCGAGCTGGTTGCCCCGAGTAGGAGGGGTCCCGCGGAAGATTGCATACAGGCAAAAGACATAACGCCTTATGAGTCTCAGGTGGAGATACGACTGAGGCGCTCAAAGACGGACCAGGCTGGGATAGGGAACACGATACGGCTACACTGCATTGAGGATCACAGGTACTGCGCGGTATGCTGCCTACTGGCTTTTATGGCAATCCGACCAGCGGGTGAGGGGCCACTCTTTAAACACAGGGACAGCAGCCAACTGAGTAGATTCCAATTCACAACAGTAATGCGCTTGGCTCTAAGCAAGGCAGGCCTTCCCCCGGCATCCTTTGGGTCACACTCATTCAGAATTGGGGCAGCCACATCAGCTGCTCAACACAGGATGTCGGAGGTGGGGATAAAAGCAGTAGGCAGGTGGCGGTCCCGAGCTTTTCAGGCATATATTAGGCCTCACTTACTGTAGAAACAATCACATGCCAAGAGGGGGTTGCAGTGACGCCGCCCCACAGAAGGTGTCGAACAGGGAACTGACTTTTGTGACCATTGATCCAGCAGGGAAGAGACCGCGGCTGGTGCTAGTAGTGGGTCATTCATTCATATCCAGAATGCAGTCGTGGTGGCAACAGTGAAGCTGCAAGCAAGAGGGGAGGCCAGTGGACACGTGCATCCGGTGGATGGGTAGGCCGGGGATGAGATGAGACCAGTTGCTGGCGACACTGGACAAAGTTCAGACAGATGCACCCTGGCTTCCCGACATCTTGAACATCCATCTTGGGGGAAACTATTTGGTGAGCAGGGGAAGGAAGGCACTCCTCCACGACATCCAGAGAGACCTCACGGAGACAGCCAGGTCATTTGGGAATACGGCCGTCATATGGTCCGAACTGATCAGCAGACAGGACTGGCGTGGAGCGGAATCAAGGAAGGCGGTGGAGAATTCTAGGAGGAAACTGAACATAGCCGCGAGCAAAATCAGTCAATGGTATGGAAAGCGTGAGGCACGGGCTCATCCACCCAAGACGCCCAGAACTCTACGCAAACGATGGAGTCCACCTGTCGGAAGAAGGCATGAAAGAATTTTGGAGCAATCTGTGGGGAGCAATGGCAATGGCGGGTTGCAAATAAAAAAAAATTAAAAAAAGAAAAAGCCCAGAGATGAGTAAAAACTTTTTCATATGGGGGGGGGGGAAGCCGCAGGAAGACGTAAGCCTCCCTGGCGGCATGGCGGAAACTAAGGATACAATGGTTACTACGGAGACACACCGAAGGGCGGTGTGTAAGGATTGGCGCCGTCACACTGGGATGCCGGACGGCACGGTGAGTGGCCAAACAAGAAAAGGGGGTAGCAAACAGAGACGGCACTCGCTGCCCAGCCCCCGCCGGATGGCAGGGCACAACAGAGCCTAAGAAGGTAGCGAGTATGGTCCTAACTCCGGGAAGGAAGCTACCCCCGCGCAAAGTAAGTGCAAAGACAACCGAACAAGGAAATGGCCCATGTGAGGCAAAAAACAAGAGAAGCCTACAGAAAGAACTAACGAACGTACTGCCAGTCCAAATGCGAAGTGACAATGGAAGTAATCAGCAAACACAGACTGATGATTTATGACACATGCATGACAGTTCACGAATAGTATTGTATGGCAATCGCATATGACTTATGACAGACAGTATATGCATGTATTATTAATAAAAAATGCGGCCAACACTGACCACTAAGAAACCAAAGGGTTGTTGGCTTGTTCATTCTAAGTACCACCACAGCGAGGTGGGATACATATATATATATGTTCTGGAGTAGGGCTCAGTGCAGGGGTTATTGCAGAGGCCACACCCCGCAGGGGGCCTAAATGGCCAGCGCCTTAACCCATGCCAAGCCCCACAAGAGAACCTGTTCAGGGCGCCCGGGCGCACCCCCAGAAGCGGGAAAATGCCCCCCCCCCCCCGCATGCAGCGCCAAGTCGCGCCTTCCCTCATCCAATGGGGGCCATCGTGGGGTACAAACCCCCCAATAGGGAAGGAGGACAGCTAGCCTGGGAAGCAAGGAGGGGGGCATATAAGCTCCGCTCCCGGGTCCAGTTGGCATCGTGGACCAGGGAGAAGCAGCAGCGCCTCGGAGGAATCTTGACCCATCCACCCACACCAAAGGAGCAGCAATGTCGCAGTGCTGGAAAGAGGGCAGGGAATGGGCGGAAACTAAGGATACAATGGTTACTACGGAGACAAACCGACGGGCGGTGTGTAAGGATTGGCACCCTCACACTGGGATGCCGGATGGCAGGGTGAGTGGCCAAACAAGAAAAGGGGGTAGCAAACGGAGACGGCAGGGCACAAAAGAGCCTAACAAGGTAGCTAGTATGGTCCTAACTCCGGGAAGGAAGCTACCCCCGCCCAAAGTAAGCGCAAAGACAACCAAACAAGGAAATGGCCCAGATGGGGCAAAAAACGAGAGAAGCCTACAGAAATAACTAACAAACGAACTGCCAGTTCAAATGTGAAGGGATAATGGAAGTGATCGGCAAACACAGACTGATAATTTATGACACATGCATGACAGTTCACGAATAGTATTGTATGCCAATCGCATATGACTTATGACAGACAGTATATGCATGTATTATCAATAAAAACTGCGGCGAACACTTACCACTAAGAAACCAAACGGTTGTTGGCTTGTTCATTCTAAGTACCACCACAGGGAGGTGGGATTACATATGTATATATGCTCTGGAGTAGTGCACAGTGCAGGGGTTAACATAATTCCACTCCACACAATTGCATGACTAACATTTCCAATACAACCCACATAATTCCACACACACACATCCATTACACACCAAACAAAACACATAAGTAAAAGACATTTTAATTTACAACGCCAATAGCTTAAAGTCTCGCAAAAGCAAGAGCTATTGCATTGCAAATTCCTATTCACAACTGGCGGTGCTCAGCACCGGCAGGAACCCGACCACTTAAAGCCATGTATGCACTCATATATTTTGCACGTCAAATCTATAAAATTCCAGTCTACAAAAGTGAAAATGTTCCACGTTTACATACATAACATGTAAGAGCACAAGTCACGTCACGTTTTTTTTTATATTTGTTCACAGAACGTCATGTAAACTGCTGCTTATGCTGTCTTTTTCGAACGAGTGCCCAAATAAAACTGTCGCTTGTCACACGCCGAGCTGGCAGTACGTAGGCAACACGCACATTCTCTATCACAAGCTACCCGCAGCTTTAACCCCACACGGACCAGAGTACCTGCATGGATAGCAACAAGCCCCAGAAGACGCCATGACGCGGTACGTACCCCCTGCGGCCCGCTGCCGTCGCCGGCGGGAGACGGGCGCGCTGCAGCTGATAGTCTGGCAGATTTTGAGCTCCACGTATCTTCGTTTGGACATGGCCGCCGGGTTATTTCTTATATTTCCCTCACGAAGTAAAACCGTCGTACTTTTCTAAACTCCTTCAGCTAGCGGCTGGAAATGAGAACTAGACCTCCAGGGGCTTCGAAAGTTTTGCGAGAAGATTAATAATTTATCCCCAGAGAGTCGTGTTTCAGGAGCAGTAATTTAAGTGCGGCTTCTGCTAACGCAGAATAATGAAGCGGCTCCAACCTACATTTACCTACTTATTTATGCAGGAGAGATCCACTTGCACTACAATGATGGCGCAGTGCCTTGCATGGTTTGTGTTAGACTGCGCGTACTAGTCTGCGCGACTTTACGTGCGTATCTGCCACCCTGTGTGTGCAATTTATCTGTCCGTCTACTTCTCAATCCATGTTACGTGTTATGTATATTAATATGTATTTATGAAGTGTACTTATGCCTAGATCTCTTGGGGCGGTGACACCAAACAAACACTACAGGTCGGCAGGTAAAAGGGAAATTTAAAGAGAGTAAAGCTTGTTTATTTTTCTCAACAGCAAAAGAGAGAACACTTATTGTGTATTGAAAAACAATGCGAACAGGTGGATATATCCAATGGGCTTGCACCGGGGGACCTGAGAAACTTGCTTTTGTGAAATTAAAAAAGTATGGGCACGTAATTCCCCTTAGACCGCCCCCTCCCCGACCTCTGACCATAATAAACTGTACACATCCTTGGACCCTGAAGCAAAATCAAGGTGGATGCTCTTAGTGCATGGTTAGGATTATTGTATGTAGTCTGCACACGCTAAATGTAGATGCTATTGAATCGGGGCAATGGGAGCACACAGCTGGAAAAGCCTTGCATTTTACCTTCTACACAGGAGAAGTGGGGATGATTTAAAGTGGGAGAGATGTAATTCCGTGCCCGAGCCCTTCCAAGGATTGTGCTGCTACATCATAAACCAGCTGATACTAACCACTGAAGGTTTTCTTTCCTGCGCCAAGGCATTATCAATCTTCTTTTATTCACACAGGAACATCTGGATCGCCTGCCCCTCTTCCATTCGGTTTTAGGACTAGATAGGAATGTAAGGTCACAGAGAGCTTCCAGTATGAAAAAGTGTAAGCTCTAAGGAAGGACTACTGAAGCAGACAAAAACAAAGAGTTTGGGTAACGTGGGGAAGCTCCACTGCCCTATGCAGGAAAATTTACCGGTAGCTGTGTGTTGAGAATGCAGGAATGGATAAGAGTGGTGTTGTATTTCGGAATAACAACAATAGAAGTAGGAGTTCAGTTGAGTGATTTATTTAGATATAAATCCATAAGATAAATTAACCCACAAGACAAGCTAAGGATGAGCGATGCTGTCGTGTCCAGGTAACAGATAAGAATGACACGACAGCAGAACTCAGGCATAGAACATAGAACAATAGATACGTCATATAAAGAATACAGCATGTGCTATAGAACAAGTCAAATAAAGATGCAGATACAACATCTCCTTTCCATAAAAGAAAACAATAAAGAAAAAGAAAGATAAAACAAATAATAATGATCCTAACAATTTTCAGTACAAATAATAATCTTTAAATCTGGAAGGAAAAACAATGTTTCTTTTAACTGTAGCTAAATTGGAGTCAGATAACGAAAGAGAACTATTACCAGTTTCAACATCCTTAGATACAGAATTCGCATTAGAAACTTCAGCTGCTTCAACAACCTTGGAAAAAGAATGAGCATCAGACTTCAAATTACTTTCTGCTCCGTTACTTATATAAGGAGCATCTGTTTCAAATTCAAACTCATCAGTCACACCCACTCCTTCATTTAAACAAGATTGAGAAATCGTCTCGCTGTCATGTGAAGGAAAATGAGAATCTTCAAGAGCTACCAGATCCTTATTCTGCACCAAATCCATGAAATCTTCACTACACAGATTTTTTTTAACAACTTTTTTCATAATGATGTCTTTTTGATATGGTTCAAGTTTGATAACCGCACTTTTGTTCCACCATCCTTTATTCTTAATCATCACAGATGAGTTTGAAGATCTAACAACTTGCTGAGGCAAAGTAAACTTAGACTCCCCTTTGACAATTTTTTTTGGTTTCTTGATAATTACCCAATCACCAGTCTTGAAAACACAGTTTTTAGGGGAAATGTTATCTTTCAACTTATATTTTTTTTCAAAATTTTGCCTGACACACTCATCAACAGAATTTGCTTTTGAAAGACTTAACTTATTGAGTGAAGATGACTTATTATCGAAAATAGGTTTAATCTTATCGTTCGCATCTCTACCTTTCAACAAAAAAAAAGGGGTAAAACCAGTGATAGAATGAGGAGTATTTAGATAACTCCAAACTTTTTCCTTAATGTGTTTTTTAACATCAATTCCAGATGACAGAGCTGTTTGAATGCCTTCTTTGAAAAATTTATTGGCTCTTTCAACCAGTCCATTGGCAGCTGGAAAATACAATGGACTCTTAATATGTTTAATATCATATTTACTCAAGAAATCCATCATATTTTTGGATACAAAGTGTGTGCCATTGTCGGAAACTAATTTCCTAGGAAAACCTTCCATATGGAAAATCCTCTCTAGAAAACCAATTACAATTTCAGTAGAAGGAAATTTTACAAAGTCATATGAGATCCATTTTGAGTAATAGTCAGTTAAGACAATTAAATATCTCATATCTTCCGGCAAAATATTGTATGGCCCTGAAAAATCGATGGCTAGTTTTTCCCATGCTTGTTCGGGCAACAAATTAGTAGAAGTATAATTTCTTTTACTTTTCCAATGCTTGTCGGATAGGAGACATTCAGGACATTGGTTAATAAAATTGTCGACAAAAGAATCCATACTGGGCCACCAATAATATTTTCTCAAAATTTTCTTGGTGCCTGACATACCTGGATGCCCAGAATGAGCTCTTTCAACAAGACCCTTTCTCAAAACATTTGGTGGAACAAAAAGTCCACATCTAGTTATGAACTGGTTCTCCAAACTCAACTCAGAGGATACTTGTTGAAAAGGTACAAAATTTTTTTCAAGATTTCTAATTGGAGGCCATCCTTTTCTAATGTACTCCCTAATTTTAACTAAGACTTGATCTTTCTCATATCCGTCTAACCAATCTTTCTCAGTAAAACATCCCAAAGAATTCTCACAAGCATCTAAAGCCGAAACAACGACACACTCATCATCCAAAACTTCAGAAGATTCAATTGGATCTTTAAGGGGAATTCTGGACAAACAGTCTGCTCTAAAATTTGCGCCTCCAGAAATGTGCTTAACATCAAAATTATATTCCTGTAATTTAGAAATAATTCTAACTAATCTTGAAGTTGCTTGCCCTGTACCATTTCCGTTCATCAAATAAATGAGCGGCTTGTGATCAGTAACAAGATCAAAACGAGTTCCCCATAAATAACACCTGAACTTTTCAACAGCCCATGAACAGGCTAAAGCTTCCCGTTCTATGGTACTATAATTGGACTCGGCTGTGGTTAAGGTTCGTGAAATAAAGGCGATGGTATTTTCCTTCTCATTAACAAACTGTGTGAGAACTCCTCCAAGACCTATACAACTAGCATCTACGGTGACGATACACTTAGTACCACAAGAGAATGGTTTCAAAGCTGGTGCATTCATAATCATTTCCTTGACTTTGTTAAATGCTTCATCATGGACCAAAGACCATTCATACTTTTCATTCTTTCTCGTTAAACACCTGAGAGGTTCCACTACAAATGCATAACCATGCACAAAACGTGCATAGTACTCACTTAGACCTAGAAAGGATCTAAGTGAGTCTTTATCAGCTGGAGAAGGAGCAAGCATAATGGAATCAATCAGGTTTTGTTTAGGTTTAATTCCTTCTTTGGTAATTGAGTGCCCTAAATACTCTAATTCTTGAACTAAAAAGCTACACTTCTCTTTAGATACAGTCATCCCTCTTTTGCTTAAAGTTTTTAATACTACATCAAGAGTTTTATTATGGTCTTCAACTCCTTTACCGAATATGAGTATGTCATCCTGAAATGCTTGCACCCCTTTGATGTCTCCAAACAACGAGTCCATTAGCTTCTGAAATACGCTCGCTGCAGAAGCTAATCCAAAAGGGAGTCTCGTATATTTGAAGGCACCAAAGGGAGTGACAAAAGTAGTGAGATCTTGTGACTTCTCCGACAAAACAACTTGATGGTATGCTGACTTTAAGTCAATTAAAGAAAAGTGAGTAGATTCTCCTATAGCCATGAGCATTTCTTGAATCAATGGTAAAGGGTGGCAATCCACCAAAATGTTCTTATTCAGAGAGCGCAAATCTGCACACATGCGCAACTTACCATTTTTACGTTTGGCTAATACTACAGCCGAAACCCACTCAGAAGAATCTGTTGGTTTAATAACTCCATCTTTGCAAAGACTGTCCAAATGTTCTTTTAACTCTGCTCGTACACTCAAAGGTACATTTCTGACTTTGTGTATGACAGGTATGGCATTATCTTTCAACTTAATATCATGCACAACACCCTTCACACAACCAATTCTGTCCTCAAATACTTCTTTGTATTTAGAGAGAATTGAATCAAGATCATTAAAAAATACTTTTTCTTTGCATATTTCTAAAGAAGCAATTGGAATGTCACCAAGAACAATAGGAGTGTCACTACCAGGTTTTAGCATGATACCCATCTTACCCAAGTCACGCCAACCAATAATATCTTTTCCTTTTTTGACTACATAAACTTTTGTAGTAATTTCTCTGCCTAGCAGTTCAACTAAACCAATAAAATATCCAAGCATTTTCAGAAATTGACCACCAATTGCTTTAGGATTGATATCAGCTGCAGACAGTTTAGCAGGAAAAGGATAACTATCATAAGTATTTTCATCTAAAATAGTAATTGGCGAACCTGAATCGGCCATTACTTCCAATTTTACACCATGAATAAAAGCTTCGCCCAAAGGTGCCTTGAAAGTAATTTCAGATTCATCTAAATTTACATTAATTACTAAATTACTAACTTCGTACTCTAAGTCTTCTAGAGCATTTACACTGGTAAAAGAAGCATTCCTATTCTTAAAAATAGTTTTACAAGCAGTCTCAATATGTCCAATTTTTTTACATTTTGCACATTTTTTTCCATGTGCAGGACAAATTGGATTATTTCCAATGTGATTTTTAGAACCACAACGATAACAAACCAAATTCTTCTTTGTAGAAAAGGAACTTTTTTCCTTTTTATAGTCTTGTACCTGACTCTTATTAGTTACAGAACAAACCGGTTCCGTATTACTTGTTCCAGAAATAACTTTTTTAGAGACTGAGGACCTTTCGATTCCAACAGCGATGTCGATGACTTCGTTTAAGGTTGGATTTCTGCAGGCTAGAAGACGTTCTTGAACTTTGTTTGAAAAACAATGAAAGACCAATTGATCTCTCAAATAAGTGTCAAGCATGTCACCAAAATCACACTTTGATGCCAAAATTCGCAAACTAGAAAGATAGTCTTCTATACTTTCATCTTGCAACTGCTTTCTCTTATTAAAACCATGTCTTTCCACCATTATATTTGGCTGTTCATGAAACCTTTTTTCCAGTCTTTTAACAGCCTCATGGTATTCATCCCAAGGAATGAACTGTCCAGGTGGTGGTTCACTCTCTGGCATGTTGTCAAAAATCTCTCTTCCTGCATCGCCTAAGAGTCCATACAAAACTGCTCTTTTTCTTTCCTTTGAGTAATCTTTTCCATCAATTGCAACTAGATAACTTTCAAAAGATTTGTGCCACTGTTCCCACCTGACAGGCGGTTTTCCAGAACACTGAAGGAAAGGGTTAATCTGATATGGTTGAATCTGATAAGCCATTGTTCTAAATCCCTTATTAGGTGTTATATATATATATTTTACTTTTTTAACTCTCAACTTCGGAATTGATGATAAATGAACTGTTCTGATTTTATTTTTTATTAAAATAATTACCAATACAGTTCCTTTCTTCTTGTATCACTCGGAGAGTGCGCGCAATCCGGTGTGTGAAATCAGCAAATTTTATCACCATTAACTTTTCTTCCGGTGTGTGAAAACTAAAAATCGTTTCTCTGTTTACATATTCTTAAAATGGCCGCTGCGTGGGGTCACGTTGATTGAACTAGCGTGATGCGCGATGACGACTTCACATGTAAACACTGTGATTAGTCAAAACTCGCGCTCCACCTCTTGCGCTGTGCTCTCGCGCTGTTCCTTCACTCGCGCTCTGCTCTCACACTGGGCTGCCGATGACTTCTGTCAGCTTACTGGCTCTGCCTCACTCGCGCTGGCTTTTATGACGTGGTAGAAGTACACTAGCTCGCTCTCCTTCACTCGCGCAATGACATCAACGGGGCTAACGGAATACGAGGTAATTTTAAACCGTAACAGTCTTTCTTTTCAAGCGACACATAAAATTGGCAAAAATAAATCTCACCATGGGTATGTAGTTGTCGAAGAGAAATTCCTCGTTCCGTTTTGTTGAGCCTTGCGAATTTCCTAGGTGGGTTAAGTTAAACCAAACTCAAACTGCTTTTAAAAAAAAAATTTAAATTCGAGATGTCTTCAAACGATCCCAATCCATCGTCGCCATATTTATGTTGTATTTCGGAATAACAACAATAGAAGTAGGAGTTCAGTTGAGTGATTTATTTAGATATAAATCCATAAGATAAATTAACCCACAAGACAAGCTAAGGATGAGCGATGCTGTCGTGTCCAGGTAACAGATAAGAATGACACGACAGCAGAACTCAGGCATAGAACATAGAACAATAGATACGTCATATAAAGAATACAGCATGTGCTATAGAACAAGTCAAATAAAGATGCAGATACAACAAGTGGTCAAAGCAGAGTAGCTTACTGGGAACCAGTTGTCAAGGCTCTGTTGGGTGGGATAGGCTTCCTTTTATATCCACAGGAAACAAACAAAGAATAATGGGAATTCAGTACAGATATAGATGAATATGAGTGTCCGAGCACATTGAGAATACTTAAGGCACTTGGCATCCTGCATTGGGTTGGTGAACATCTGGGTCAAGTCCCAATTCTATTCCTATTCTTGCACTGAGCTTGGTGGGACCAGCCTTTCCTGACGACGTTCCTCTGGCGGGTAGAAGGCGATCTGGGCATTGTAGGCTCAACAATACAGGTAGGCCCTGGGCTCAGCCTGGTGACAGGCCCAAGTGTGTTGGTAGGAGTAAAGTGGATAGACAAGTGCTTTTAGTACATTTGGGTAGGATAGTGTTAGAATCTAATGATGTGGCTAGATTGACTAGAATACTTGGTGGGGATAGGTAGAAAAGAGTATCTGCAGTACTGGCTTGTCTGCCATGATCTGCACCGGCTTGTGGGGCAGGCTACAGGGTGTCAATCAGCTGCCTTACACTTTCCCAGTTCTGGCCTACTTGTCAAGGTTCGGGATTTGTATGGGCGTGGGGGCAAGGTGCTGGTACATGGTACAGAATGGAATAGCACTGAAAACGAGCCAGTGGAGCATACTAGTCACTGTGTCCCCCTGTGGAGAACACACCTTGGGCCTACCTGGATGCTGCACCTCCAAAGCAAGTGCTATATTTTTGGACTGCCTGATCTGCTGTCCTAAACTATTCTGCACAGCAAAGGTTTCTCCAGCCTGGATGGAGGTCTCTGAAATGCCCTTTATGTAGCCCCACTCTACAAACTTAACAGTGTCAGAAAGTTATTTTATCGGCATTTGGAATAACGGCAGTCTGAGTTGACACTCCCAGGAATTGGACAAGTAACCAGTAGGCTGGACACAGACCTCTGTAACAGGTGTATGCAGTCACTGAGCTGTTTCACCAGGCTTCAACTTTGCTCTTTTCCTTGGAATTGGAATAGTTTGATATATTTCCTTGCAAATATTCCAAATTACCACATTTGGAGAACAAACACATAGGGCCACAAAGGAATTTTAGATTACGAAATATAGCACTCCTGTAGGACTCTTTTATGTACTCTTACATGCCTTTGTGAATTGGTCCCAAAACATAAAAAATTTGAAAAGTGGGTATAGTAAGGGAATAGTCCTATACATTTATTACACATATAAAAGGACTGCACCCTCTTCACTCTTTTGCTAATAGAGTGATTGAAATAGGCATCTTAGAGTA
Organism: Lissotriton helveticus; assembly: GCF_964261635.1. Classification (NCBI taxonomy): domain Eukaryota; kingdom Metazoa; phylum Chordata; class Amphibia; order Caudata; family Salamandridae; genus Lissotriton; species Lissotriton helveticus. Next base: position 970,737,859 of record NC_136071.1, on the reverse strand, counting down.
CGCCAAAGAGTCCTCCAGTAGTTCTAGTCATTAATGCTTTTATGAATCAACCGCACAGGTTACGCTTTGGCAGTGTGCAGTCTGCTTCATCATTCACTCAGAGGGTGCCTTCAAGTGAACAGTCCTAGTTAAGTCTTCCTGTATAATCCACTTTCTTTAATTTGTAAGACTGGCAGGGGTGGTGGGTGACATTTGAAAGTGGTGAGGCGCGCAAAGTGATTTGCATACTGCACCGTAGCGAGCGCGCACAGCGCGCGAGCCCGGACCCCAAAAGGGGGGTTCGGGGGGATAACCCCCCCCCCAAGATTTTTTTTTAAAAATCGTGCATTTTCAAGCAAATTTGAGAAAGCAGGAAGGTTAATAAAGGAATTGTGAAAGTGCAGTTATTACATTAATAGATGGCATAACATAGGTAGCTGCTTCTTCAGTATAACCACAGAGCTTCATACATTCCGTCCTATTACGCTCAGGGGCTGAATTCAGACTATAAGCCTTTCATGAAAATCTCAGCTCTAAGAGTAGAAGTTGCACAGCAGTTGGGAAACAGCCTTCACAAAGCATTGGGAACCACGCCTTACCTTTACCACGTTTTCATTAGAACGCATGTGACTTTATCACGCATGTCTTTCCACACAGATTATAGTGTTTAGGTGAAACAAAATGTACTTAATATGCCATTTGATCATTAAAATCTGTTTAGTGCCCAAATAGGAACAAAAACTAGAAAACTTTATAACCCATAGGCTACAGGAACGCCTGCTGCTATTTCACTACTGGGACCACAAAAATAGGCTAGGTCTGCCAGACTGCCAACGCACTTCCATATATAGGCCAACAACTGATTTTTCTATTTTTTGTTTTATATAGTGCGAACTAGAACTGAGACATCGGGTATCAGAGCGCTTTACATGATCACCAGTTTCGTTACAGATGGGCACATTTATTTTTGTTAGGCACGGGGAGATTAAATGACTTGCCCAGAATCACAGGATGTTGAGCGTTGTTGCCGAGACTCGAAACCGGTTCCCCAGCTTCGCGGTCAACTGCTCTGGCTGTAAGGCTACATCCTCTCCCCTCATTGTTAAACTCCAGGTGATTGCTTCCTCCTTCATGTAAGAATCTAGAAAGGCCACAGTCAGATTCAAAATAGTTAGGACAGTCTTTAACTTCTGAGCGTGGCCCTCTCACACGTGGACTCACCACAAAACCTCTCTGTCCCACTCTGATTTAGTAGACACCCCACTACCAGGCTCCTCTATAGCTCCCTCTTGCTGCTCCCCCTTTCTCATCTTTGAGATTGGCTTGCTCCCCCAACTCGTATTCCTCCGGTCCTCTGTCGACCCCTCCCTGTTTCTTTAAAATTGTTTTTGTTTATTTGTTTTTACTTTTTAGGAGGACACCGAGCTGCAATTTGCTACCAGGCCACTTCTTTCCCTAAATTAACTTTCTCTCACCTTTATTTTTAGAATTTACCTCAACCTTAGAATCTGCTATCATGCAACTGTAAATGAAAATAAAGTGGATGCTGTTTCACGACATATGTGCGCACATACATACATCATCAGGGTTCAAAAGCAAGACCTGTTGGTTTTGCCATTGCGTTTTGAATAAGTCTTCAGATAATAATTGTTTGATTCCCTCAAACGGTAGCTACTGTTAGAATAATCAATTCAATCCACGTCTGATGTTCACTACTTCCAGCCCTTGAGGTGGTGTTGTTCCATTTTGCACAAAGTTACTAATTGACTGCAGGTCTTACACACAGGGAAACTGGAATTATGTAATTGTGCGACAGCAACGTTGTTCGCATAGTTCTAGATTTGCTGCATTTACCATATAGGCCCACAACCTAGATATTTTCCTGAAAAAACTATATAATAGCTCATTAGAGTTACTACATATGTGTGTTCGACTGCGTATAAATTGACAACGCAGCCTTTTCAATTTCCCACTTTCTCCCATCCTGTAATGCTTGTTTTGAGTTAAGCATGTGACCCAGGAAGTAGTTTGGGCACAGACCACTAGGCTGTTATTATGTTTTTACTCTGGCGCATTCCACCTCCTTGGCATAAGTGGTTCTGGTACAATGCAGGCCTTCTTCGTTTGCTGTCAAGACTTCCCTTAAGACTCTCAAAAAGCTTCACCAGCAGGTCCCAGCCTTCACATCTAGTACAACCTGCATGCTGATAAACCACTATATCCTGCCCTAGCAAGGTTTTTAACTCTCCACACCTTCTAAAATCAGATAGAACATTTGCTGCACTATTTTCGCCATCATGGAAACCACCCACATCGATCACAATTATGCGATCAAAGGACACATATATTTAGTTAAGACTGTTCAATCCTCTTCTCTAATGGCCCGATGTCAAATGTTTTCCCCATTCTTTGTCGATGGAAACACGTGTTAGTATCTAGGGGCCAAAATTCCTTGTTACTGACAAATAGCAAGGCATGATTGCGTTCCAGAAGTCTAGCTCTTTGTTAGCACTCCCAGGCATCAAGCCACAAGTGAAAATGGCAATCGGTGGGGGACACAACAAGTATTTAAATTCCCTTTCACGAAGAAGAATTAGCAGGAAATTAAGTGCAGACATCATTTTTGCCAAAATTGTAAAAGAGAGCAATGAGTGAATCCAACATCAGAACTTGACAAACCAGCTCACCATAACAAGGACAAAACAGCACTAAAAGGCTTTTACACTTAATGCAACTAACAGCAAAAGATCACTAACAACTTTAACATAACCTTTCACGTGAAACGCTCATAAAGCAGTATGCTCATATACGGTGAGCTGAGCAAATGAACAGAAATCTGCACCACTCAAAGGCATTAACACTATAAAACTGCAACATCAATATACAAGTTCGATTTCACGTTAAAAAAACACAGAAACGGTGCCTGGTGTGAAGCTGCTCCCCTCATTACACAGAGCAGTAGTGGCCAGAGCAGCCTCCGTGCACACTTCTTGTCACACGCAGCAGTGAAAGCATCGCACACATACACAGGACATTGGACAAGGCATTAGCAAGGCACACTTCCTAAGTTCCTTGCTTTTACGGAGCCGGTACATGTGCCGATTGCCGTATGTCAGGTGTGTGTTTATGTGCACAACTATGAGTCTCAGACACCCCTTCTACCAGGGCAGATCCCTACCCACAGTGCCCCCGCCCCCCAGCACTCTGTGAGGTCGAGGATGGTTCATAGGGGCCAGACTGGCTGCCTCCCTGTGGGACGCAACAGATGCCTGGACCAGCTGCACATCTGACCCGGCCTCCCTCCCAGCACCCGTTCGAGACATCACTGAAGCCGGCAGCCCATCCCTCACTCCCGGGGTCAGCAGAGAGTCTTGGGGACACAGAGGGGCCTTTGTTCGGGGTCTGCATGAAGCCTCCCAGGTTCCAGGAATCCAGGAATGTGCTGTGCAACCTTTATCTCCTCATTGTGTGTGTGTGTGTGATGGTGTTTTGTGTTTTACTGTATGTAGCAGCATGTTTGTGTTGCGGCGCGGACCAGGTACAGACTCCAGTTCAAACTTGGCGCCATTATTAATCGGGCCTGGCTGCCCTGCAGTGCCGCGGACCTTAAGGGAGTACGGAGGGCATCTGCGCGAGTGAAGGTAGGCCTGTGCTGCAGTGTGCTTACAATGCCCGCCATCGGATGGGGGCACGGAGGTCAATCAGTCCTAGGCCCCCTGGCCGGGAAAGATGTACAAATGAGAAGCCACTGCCAGCCCAGCTGACAGCGCACAAGGGTCACCTCAGGCCTAGGCTGCCCCTCCCTTCTGCTTGCGCTAATCCCATGGTGCATGAAAGTGAAAGGGAACCAAGACTGAAGTTTCTGGTGACTGTGAGATCAGGCACGGTCCGGAGTAGCGCTGTGGCGCTGAAGAGAGTGGATGGATGCGATGAGCAGGCTGTGCATTGCGGTCTGTGTCACGTCACAGCGACAACATTGAGGATCCTCTGCAGCCCTCAATCCCACGCCCATGTTACTTACAGCAGGTGAATTGAAGGGCGGTGCGGTGCCCATGACTGCTGCTGGTGTGTGTGTGAGACCGTAATTGGAGCTTCAGAGTTCTGACTTCTGACATGATTAATTACTCACACGACTACCGAGGATTTTTTTTCCAGATTCACTCACTCTTACTTTTTCACAGCAGCAGCAGGATGGATCGGATCTGGATCACGCGATTAGAGACGTCACGTCACCTACACACCAGCGGCTGAAGTCGGACTGCTGCCTGCGCACGAGATTGGAACGTCACACCCCACCAGCAGCGCGCGTGTCCCGAAATGGCCAATCACTGCATGACTTCACATGAAGTCACACAGTGATTGGCCATATGCAGTGCGGCTGCCACCACCCACGCGCGGCATCCAATGATGGATTGCCTGCCCTTCTGCCGGTGGGACCAGCCAATCCTGATGCTGCATGCAGCACCAGGATTGGCTAGGGGGGCCCACTAACTGCTCGCCCTGGCGCATTTGAAACCCCGGGGGCTGCTGCGGCCCGTCTAAAGCAGCACCCCCTCGGTCCCTCTATTACTCAAGTTACCAGCGCGCATGCTCGGGTTAGGTGCAAGCAAACAATCGCATGCGCAGTGCTGCTGGCCTCCTGCTGTCACTCAAGCTGTGCAACAGACCAGCCTGCCCCACCCCCTGCCCCTGCGCACTCTCTCCAATTCAATCGGGTGTGTCCCGGATTGAAGCGCTGCGCTGCGGCACCTATATATATTTCAATTTCATTTGTGCTGCATTCACAAAAATATTTTAGCGGTGCGTCCAGGCTTAGAGGGGCTACGCCCCTACGCCCCAATGGACGCACCGCTGCTGAAGACTGGTGAAAACAACCTGCGTCCCTAGTGGGGAAGGCCAAGTGGTGATGGCTGCACACAGGCTTGCCTTACATGGAGCTGCATAGTGCCAGTGTTTTAGATCTGTGAATGGGTGGGCACATGAGTAGGGCATTGAGGGAGAACTAGATCGCCAAGTGCAGTACTGCTAGCAAAACCCCCAAATAGCCCCCATTTAATGTCAAATCACCACAAAAATGGCCACCGGCAGACGTTTAGCAATGTTGGACAATAGAGTAAGTGAGGCTCACGTTGGAAAAAAGTGCAAATGATTTAACAACAAAATGCAATCTGCTTCTATTTATATGGACACTTGTAAACCCTAAAGGGCCTCTTGGCGCTATAGCAGACAATAATCGAGCTAGCCTGCAATAGCAAAAAGATTGACGCTTGGATATTCCCCACAGGTTGTGGAGTGTCATGAGGGACTGGGAAGCTGATAACAGAGAACAAATACCATTGATCTTTGCCCTTTGGTCACACCAACATACATTCAACACATAACGTTACAAAACTCCTATATTGGCATGGCTAGTTCTACAAGTATTGCCAAAGCTTAGTTGTTATTAACATGTCTTTGAATTTGAGGCACTATTTCTACATTATCTACTGAACTAAATAAAGAAGGGATGAGAATCGGGAGCTAGTTCCCTGTGGTGTAGTCTTATATTCTGTAAAGACTTTGCGGTCTGCAGTGTCAAGCCTTCTTAATTGTCCCAGGATATTTTGGTGCCATGTGTTTTTAGATGCTGCTAGCTATTTTGCATCTTTTTCTATTGACTGAGTGTGTCCATTCAGCATTTAAAGCACAAGATCTGGTCTATGGAGACTAGCTCAAAACCCACTTAATGTATTTGGTAAACAAAAGGTCAATCACACAGCTGCACAATCAAGTCAGACCTAAGAACAGTGCTTGACCAACACAGAGAGTGTTATCAATCAGTATTAATGGGTGTATAAATAGAAATAAGACAGGAAGAGTCCCTGAGGGACATGGGGTTTGGTCCTCTTTTTTGTTCCTGGGTTTGACTACAGTACACAGGCCCTAGGGCTAGAAGTGGGAACACCAAATAAGCAGACTGGTGACATATAAGCAGACTGGTGACAGGTGTAGTCTGCTTCCCCGCTGTTTTGTGCCCTGCCACTGAAGCCTTTGGCAATCCGACTCCAGAGGGAGATGGAGGATTGGAGCATTATGGTGGGCAATTCCATGCATGTAGTTTCCTACTATGCAGATGATGCTTTGTTTGATATAAAGCGACTTAGGGAAGCTGTTGCAAGTCTGCTTTCCTACCTGGATGCATTAGGGGTATGGCAAAAAACCCTAATGTTTTCCTTGGGTGTTTTAGTGGGGTGTCTGGAAGATCAGCAGCCTGCACTTGACAGATAGTGGGAGATGGATAGGTTTAGATACTTTGGAATCATGGTAGCATCGACAGCAGAGAAACAATACAAATATAATGTGGGATGAATCATTGAGGGGATGTAGACATCAATATGGTTTTGGGATATATTATCCCTGTTTATACTGGAGAATGTTGCAATTGTGAAAATGGTTTTCCACCTGCGATGTCTTTACACTCTGCAGGGTTCTTTTTGCACCCTGCCTCTTGCTACTTTTGAAACAATTCTAATCAACACAGGTAGCGCAACAAAATATCACGCAAAACACGTTGGTAATCAAATCTTACGGTTGTCAAATTAACGTCAATTCGTCAAGATGGAAGATCCTTAATTCAGTCCATTGATACACAGCCATATTGTTGAATCTTCCCAAAACATTTTTTCTACATATACAGATTTTCATCCCAGCCAACCTGTTTCGTCCCTTCAAGAGGACTTCATCAGGGATAAACATATTAATGAAATTATCTTAGACTTCCTCCTATATCACCACATAGTAGCTACCATATAATCAATAATCCACAATATATGCCTGTCCAACATATCCCATCCATACATGCTGTATCACTACTCGAAAACCGGGATCCTTGAATAGCATACTGATCTCATTGTTGCGGTCTGAGAAGCAAAGTAACGCTGGACATGCTTAAACTTGACAAGGAGATGGGAGGTCTTGGCCTACTCAGCTGCTACTATGTAAGGTGGGCATCACAGAGGGAACAACTGGAAAAACACATTTGTTGAGAGTGTACTTTAATGATGCACCACTAGTTGAGTTAACAAAAGGATCTGTGATGCCCCTATATAGTGAGATAATACACTGCTGAGGTCTAAGAGAGGATAGCAGCTAGAGTCCTAAAATGTCCAACTTTCCCTAGGGACTTCGATTTATGGGTAGAACACACATTTAAATGTATCGGCACAGCCGCCAGTGGCAGGCTGGAGGGATAGAGGGAGGATATTGGATACTTGGGAAATTGTACCCAAGGGAGGTGTTCATTTACATTTTTTTTTTAAGTAAGTAAATTTATTAACCGTTCGATTACTTAAAATCTTTTTAGTATAAAACACATAAACATCCCTCCTCCCATCCGTCCTCCCCCGTAGAGCTTCCCAGCACTCAAGGTAAAAATGCACCATGCCTGCATTTGCCCTGATTACTACTTTGTGCCCTTCCAAGACTACAAATTAAAAATTATTTAAAATATGAGATCTACTCCAATTTTTGCTCAGTCCTGTTAAAAGTTCAATAGATTTATAGGATCCGTCAGGGTCGTTGCCTAAGTTATATCGGTAGTCTTTAATGGGAGTTCTTGGTGTGCTTCCTACTGGGCCCCACGTCTATCATGGTGATCCGATTGTACGTGTGAGACTGCCCCTGGATTAAATGATATCCATCGGAGCTAGGGCACCAGCTGGTTTAGTTACTGAATGATTGCGACCCTAGATTCTGCTACCTGTTGCTGGAAGTCAAGTGTGATTCTAATTTGATGAATACACTTGCCTACCCTTGCAAATAGGCAGCTAGTAGTTTCTGAAAAGCCCCAATTCGAAGCGTCCCTGCAGGTTCTAAAGCCGTTGTCCCTTAGGACGGGGCATAGCAAACGATAGCGATCACTGGCCAGAATAAGGCAGCAGGATAAAAAATGTAACCAGGATTCTCTCTGGTAGTTCCATAGCTGGCAGGAGACAGTGTTGTCTTTTCGAGCCCATGTTGGGTTGAAATCCAGGATCTTAAGCGCAATGAGGTGCAGAAACAGGATTTTCCTTCTAGCTTGGGCTGAGAGTGGATCTCGCATGTAAGATTGAGTTTTCCCCAGTATGTACGAACTGTCAAGTGACAGTGTGAGGGAGTTGTACTGGAGTGAGGAACGATCCAGTTCGAACGAGATGGCCTGGATCTGGCGCTTAACAGCATTAGCCCAGGCAGTGTGTGGAATTTCATGTAAGGGCATTCTTTCTGCCTCTACTTTAAGTGATTCCATTGCTTGGTCCAGCTTGGAGTGCCAAGGGGATCCCGCTGCCCTGAAAATCATTTTCAGAAAATGTTTGAGGGTAGTTTTGGGGGTTCAGAAAATGTTTTAGGCTAGATTCGGGGGTTCATTTAATTTCAGGAGGCACAGAAGATGCTTTCAGTGGAATCACAATTTCTATTCTAAGTTCAGTCAATATTTGAGAGTTGGGTAAAAAATGTATGGGTTTTGTTATTCAAAGCTTAGTAAGTCACCTTTATTCAGTCATAAGTTTTATTCGTATTAGTTTCAATAACCGAAATATGAACAGAAATTGATAATAAAAAATGATTAATCATGAATCATAATAATATGCATAAAGCATGCTCCATAAAGGAAGGCATCCCTATTCTGACAATCAGGTGAGACAAAGTGTCAGTCAGAACCCATGAAGGGTTCTAGATCGAGAGAATGAGAGTTTAAGCATAACGTTTCAGCTTATCAGGCAGATTAATAAATCAATACTAAATCTAGGCAGAACTTCTCATAAAGAGAGGTTCAAGAAACTCAGAATCTCAGAGCAATGTGGAAAAAAGGCAGGGTAAACAAAACAAGCATTGGCAAAGCCAATAAGTCTCACCTATGTGAGAGCGGCTCGCTTGGCCAATGTTTTTTAGCCATGTTGCAGATCATCGTGGATGCTGTGCAGCATGGGTTAAGAGTCATAAAAATAAATTCTAAAAGTTTTTTAAAAGCGCTATGATGTGAAAAAGTAAAAAAAAACACTATGACACGGCCAGCAGTGACTAACTTATAGTGCTTTTTTTTTTTTTTAATGGCGGGTGGGTGGAGGGACAACACAGACAGGAGGGTAGGGGAGAGGCAACAAATACACCAGGGGAGTGGGAACGAAGTGGCAAAACTGCCAACGGGGGTTGGAGGGAAGACGCAACACAGACAACAAGATGGTGGGAGGGAAGAAGCAACATGGACGGGGGGGTTGGGGTGGGAGGAAAGAAGCAACATGGACTAGGAGGTGCTGATATGGGAGGTAGAAGCTACATGAAGCATTATGATGGAAAGAAGAAAATAAAGAAAAAAAGAAGAAGCAACATACAGAATAGTACCTCAATCACAGTAACAGCAGCAGAAGGACCCTAATCAACATTAAGCTATCTCTACTTAGTCAATGCTGCAGAGGAAAGGAGTCGATGCACTCCCAATCAGGAGGCAGAAAATAAAAGTGATAGTGAAGCCAACTAATGGTAAGCAGTGGGCAGGCTCCAAGTCCCATGTTGTATACAATATCTCTCGTTCTCGAGTTCAGCCAGTTGGCCGCAATGTCTCATTTGGCCACCATCAGTGCTGTGTTTAGAAACAGTTTTTCAGTCCTGGTATCGTCCAACCCTTCGGTGATGCCAAGGAGCACATTTATCGGGTTAAGAGGGACCTCCCAGCCCAGAACCTCCTTAAGCTCCCCAGTTACTGATTCCCAATAGAGAGTGATTGCGGAGCAAAGCCATATCATATCATAAAAGTCGGCTTGCATATGGGCGCAGCGGGGACAGGAAGCGTCGGGCAGGAGCCCAGCACGGTGGAGACGCAGTGGCGTGAGATAGGCAGTGTGTAAATAGTATATGTGAACTAGACGAAGCCTTGCTGAGGCTGTGACTGTTTTGGGAGCCATCAATGCGTCTCTCCAGTCTGCGTCATCTAGGGACCCAAGCCATCTGTCCCTAAGTTGAGATAAGGAGTTGGGGGTGTTGTTTGTGAGAGAGCGATAGATACAAGAGATCGCCCCTCCCCCAAGTTACCGGACATGACCTGAGCCTCAGGCAGGCTGTATTCGGGCCCCTCTGAAATATGGGATTGGAGGGCATGGCGTAGCTGAAGATAGCGGAAGAACTGGGAAGAGTGGAGGGAGTATCAGGGCTGCAGGTCCTGAAAGGTGCATAGGTGGGTCCCACTCCATACATCCCCCAGTGATGATATTCCAATGAGATCCCATGCTCTAAATCCTGAGAGGTTAACGACCTCCCGGAGCCTTGTACCGCACCACAAGGGAGTATATTGGGTCAGTGTATCCGACCAGTGTACGTGACTCAGGAAGGCCCGCAGGGCCAGAAGCACTCAGCGTGTGACCTCCGGGACAGTCTGCGAAATGGTATTTCCGTACATCATCCCCTGAATGGTGGACAAACCCAAGGTGTGTAACTCCAGGCGATACGCCGGGTCAGACCAGCCTCCATTAAACCAATTGTGTACGGTGAGGAGCTAAGCCGCTAAATAATAAAGGTATAGGCTTGTCATTCCAAGACCATCCTGGGCCTCCGACTTTCCTACAAGAACTTGGTGGTCAAGCTGTCCATCTCACAGAACCACGATCTTGAGAAGGAGAGTTGCGTATTCTGGAGCATGTAGAGGAACCTGGGCAAATTCATCTTTTTAAATGAGGCTAATCTGCCCTTAGGGTTTAGTGGCAGCGTTTGCCATTTGAGGAAATCAGCGCGGACCCGTTTCACTAACATTGAGTGACCAGGCGAGGTCGGGGAGGAGGGCTACCCAGATCCCGAGATACTTGAAGGACTGTCACCGAAGAGGTATCGGCGACTGCCAATCAAAGCACTCCTGGGAGAGGTGAAGGGGGACCAGGACAGATTTGGCCGAATTCTATTGAATGCCGGAAATGCGTTCGAAAAGACTCAGGGCCCGGAGGCATCAGGGCCCAGACCGAGCAGGATCTGCTAAAAATAGCAGAACGTCGGCGGCATAGAGCATGTTCTTGTCCTCCTGGAAGCCGGGCCATCTCCATCCCGTGAGAAGCTGATCAAATCGGACAAGACATGCGAAGGGCACCATCACCAACGCAAAGAGTGGCAAGAGGGGGCATCCATGCCTCGTGCCCCCTCCTGATTGAAAAGGGACGCAACAGAGCTCCATTGACTAGAACTTGGGCCCGCGGCTTACAATAGAGCATCTTGACCAGGTTACGGAAGGGGATCCCAAAGCCCATTTCAGTCAACACCTCCTCCAGGTATCACTAGTCCACTGAATCGAACGCCTTCCCGAATTCCACGAGAAGAAGAGATAAGTAGGGGGGTCAGCTGGTGTCAATTCGCTGGAGCAAGGAGGAGGCGTCTGAGGCAGTGTCTGGTTCCTCAAAAAGGCATAAAACCGCATTGGTCTGGATGGACCAGTTTGGCCAGGTATGGTCGTTTGCGGTTGGCTAGAACCGAGGCGAATATTTTAAGCTCCGAATTAATGAGAGAGATGGGACGGTAGTCAGACCAACGGTTCGAGGGAGGCTGAGACTTCGGGATCACCACAATAGTGGCTAAGTCTGTCTCAGGACGGGATGAGCCATTATCTGCAGCTTCTCGGTACATCTCCAGAAGATGGGGGAACCAGAGTATCCCGATAGGACACGTAGAACTGCTGGGGAAGGCCGTCTGGCCCGGGTGTCTTACCCGTGGCCATGCGTGATATGGCTTCATGAACCTCCTCTGCGGTGACTGGAAGGTCCAGCGCCTCTGCCTCAGACTCACTAAGGCGCAGGAGAAGGAATCGTTCCCTCTGGAGAAGCTCTGACAGCGAGAGAGTGGGAATCTGTGCAGAGTAGAGAGCGGCATAATAAGTGGCGAAGCATTGGGCCACCGCTGCAGGGGCATGGTGGATCGCTCAATCCGAGTCAAGCACCTCAGGGATGATGCAGTTGGCCATTGGGTAGGTCGCCAGATGATTAAGGAGCTTCCCATTTTTATCTTCCCACCTGTACACTCGCACCACGGAAGACCTCTATAGCAGCTTGGCAGCCTCCAGGGAGGTCTGTCTAATCAGGTCACTCAGAAATGCCAGCCTCCTGTCCTGGGCTTCGGTTCTCTCTTCCGGAGGTTGAGTCTTCAGTGGGACATGCTGGGCCTCCAAGAGAGTGAGTCGAGAGTCTTGCGCCGAATGTTTAAGCTTGAGTTTGGCCTTGGCAAAGCCTCGAATGGTGGCTTTACCAGCCTCCCATAGGGTACCAGACAAGGACACCGACCTTGATTAGTGGAGAAATAAAGGCGAAGCTCGGCTCCCATCTGCTCCCTGAATTCTTTGTCTTGGAGGAACCAGACATTCAGACGCCAGATCAGGCGCGATGATTCAGGAAGGTCGCCGACCTGCATCGCCACTGGGGAGTGATCCGATAGGTCTCTGGGAAGGATGGTGATAGCCTGGATCGCTCAGCAGTCCAGGGCCAGCATGAAGACATAATCTAGTCGTGTGTGCGTGTGATGAGAATCCGAGGTATGGGTATAGCGTCGAGCTGTTGGATGCCAGAGTCTCCAAGCGTCCCCGAGGCCTAGATTGGCAGCCCAGGTCTACAGGAGGCCAGAACTGGCAATCCTGGAGGAGGAAGGGGACATGGCCATGTCAAGGTTAGGGTCCATGACCGCTTTGAAGTCCCCCTGATAATGGTCATCCCAATGGGCAAGGCAGCAACAAGTGAGGCGAGTCGCTTAAGTGTAGAGGTCAGCAGGGAGGGGGGTGAGTAGACAGCAAGCAGATTGAGATGCCGGTCCCCAAGGGTCCCCTCGAGGATGACAATCCAGCCCTGAGTGTCATGGGTTACCTTGCGCCCCACGAGAGGAAGGGCATGACGTGCTAGAATAGCCACTCCTCTCGATCCTAGAGTGAAGCCGGAGTGCCAGACTCAACCATAACCATATCGCGCAAGGAAGGGGCAGTGGTTGCCTACCACTTGGGTCTCTTGGAGCAGGAGTATATCTACAGTGTGGCGTTGGGCATAACGCAGGACCACTGTGCGCTTGACCATATCCAGCATTAACATTCCAGGACATTACATGGAGTGGGACCGTCCCGGTATAATTGTCAGTCAGGGGGAAAGCGAGATAGGGGCCGGACAACCGGCAAGGGTGGCAGGCACGGCTGAAGTAAAGCTGTAGCGTGGGGTAGTGGGTGTAAGTCCCTGGTGTGGGGTGGGGCATGCTCGTCTCGATGCTGGAGAGGAATGCTGGTGCAATGAACAGAGAAAACAAACAATACAAACGGGGACAACGGTCCCCCCTCCCTAATCTAACCCCCTCCCTATACTTCAGGAACAGAAGCATCTGTCGCCCTAACAGTGAAGAACTAAGAAAGAACCAAACTAAAACACTTGGGAACGGGGAATCGTGGAGGACCCCTCCTCGTGGTAGGATGTTCGTGGCTGTGTCCATCAAGACATAGAGTTAGTAAGAAGGTAGAGTGCAGCCCCCGGGTATGGAGCCGGTTGTAGCCCCCTTGTATGGAGCCGGTGTCGACCGGAAGGCAAAGGTGGACTCAAGCGGGGCCTGTAAGAAGTGTCCAGCTACGGGAGAGGTCTGTGTCTAGAAGGTCCAACGGTGATGGGCCAGGCAAGGCGCTCCCATGGTTGGAGCGGCCCGAAGAACCAGACCGTCGCTCAACAGGGGGAGCTCCAGCAAGCACCCCAGGCATCAGCAACCGAGAAGTGCCCAACGGTGAGTCCGAACAGCGCTCCTCTGCCACTTCCCCCTACGGTAGTGGTTGTGCTGCGGCTGAGGAGCAGAAATGTCTCAGCGGGCACCACCAGTGCTGTGTGTGGGAGGCGGATTCGGGGCGCTGAGCCGTACAGGGCGTTGCTCTGTCGCCCATGTCCATGTTTCTTCAGGGGTGTCAAAGAAGAGGGTTCTGTCCTCATACACTACTTATAGGCGGGCCGGCAAGAGGAGTCTGTATGATATGTTGAGAGAGCTCAATTTCTGCTTGACGTCCCCAAAGGAGCGGCGTTGGCCCTGGACCTCACAAGTGTAATCAGGGAAGATCATGATCGTCTGACCTTCATACCTAAGATGTTGCTGCTTACGGGCCTCGGCCAGTACAGAGTCTCGGTCCCTAAAGTTGATAACCCGTAGTATGATCGGTCTGTGGGGCCCACCCGGTGGCAGTCAGGGCGCAAGTGAGTGTGCGCCCGCTCGATCACGAACCACAGAGAGAGGGAGCCCTCAGGTATCCACAAGCGCTCCACGAAATCCGCCATTCTGCCCTGTTCCGCCCCTCCGGAAAGCCCACCAGGTGAATGTTGTTTCGACGGGACCGGTTTTTGGCATCTTCGGCCCGACGATGGAGCTCCTGGGTGTAAGACTGGAGGCGAGCAACCTGAGCCTGGAGTTGCTGAACGTCCTCTTCAACGGTGGATATACGGGATTTGCAGCCTGATTCATCAAGCTCAATTGCACTTGCAAAGGGCAAGATTCTCAGAATCTTGCCTTTTGCGAGTGCAATTTTTGCATTTGGGATTCATCATCCCAAATGCAAAATTCGCTATTAAAGAATTCGCACATTTGCGAAGAATTGCATTTAAGGAATCTCTATTTGAGATTCCTTAAATGCAATTCATGAATCATTTTAAAATTGCGAAATTGCAATTTTGGGCCGCTATTTACCGAGAGGTCAGACCTCGTGGTAAATAGCAAAAACTTAGAAAAATGCATTTAATTGCATTTTTCTAAGTTGCATGTTACACACACACACATGTCCTTTGGACATGTGTGTGCGCAACACCAATGTAGATTACATTTCAGGGGTGCTACAGGGTGTGGACACCCCTGCACCCTTGAAATCGCATCCTTATTTGCGATTAGCTAATTGCTAATCGCAAATAAGGAATAACTCCCCATTAGGCCCATAGGAATGCATGGGGAGTTATTCCTTATTTGCGATTAGCAATTTGCTAATCGCAAATAAGGAACATGTAGGAATCGCAATATTTTTTGCAATTCCTACATGAATCCCGTTTTGCAAGTCCTTAATAGCGATTCCTTATGAATCGCTATTAGGGGCTCGCAAAACGGGAGAATGATGAATCTGGCTGTTGGTTTCTTTAATCCGTGCCGTGGCGTTATGAAGATCCTGCCGGATTAGAGTCACATCAACCCGGACTTCCGCAATTTTACTTTCCAACCGTAGATTGCGAGGCGTGGATTGCCTGGAGGATGGTGGACAGGTCCGCAGGAGCGGGGGCATCTTTGTCTGCATTCCCTCCAGTCGCCCCAGAGTCCGTGGTAGTGAACCGGTCAATTTTGGTTTATGTAGCAGGAGTTTTTGATGCTTTGTCTCTACCCATGGCTGCCGCCCAGCAGGGTAAAGGTTTGAACGCAATCTTTGGGCGCTCAGGCAGGACAAAAGGGGGGACGAAGAAGATGGCTGGGGGGTGGGGGGGTCCAGGCCTCTCCAGACCGGGCGCAGCGCCGGGCCCGTAGGGACCAGTCCAGAAGAAGGCGCGGGGTAGCAATCAGGGATGTGCGGGGGGTAGATTCTGCGGGGGGGGGGGTAACAGAGAAAGGAAGGAAGGTCCGCGTCATGCCAGGCCTGCAGCCGAATGCCGCGGCAGTCCCCACAAGGAGTCCACAAGCGAGGGGGAGATCCACCAGCCTGCCGTCGCCGACGGAGCAGCGGTCCAGACGTCCTCCGAACACCCCCACTGTCCCAGGGGAGAAGGAACACAGTCCTGAGGTTGGCCTACGTCTATGGCCGCCACTCAAGCAGGACGGAGGAAAGCCCCTTGCACCACGAGTCCCAAGGCACTTAGAGGGAGATGGTGGGGGGGAGTGGGACTGCAAACCCCCAGCCGCCTGGTCCGATGGCCGAATACTCCTGCCCAGGCTGCACCCCAGCTCCTCACCTTCCTCCGGTCCGGCTCAGCAACAGCCCACACGGCCTACAGGGTCTCCTTCTCAGTCTTCCCCACTGTCCGGGCACACAACTCTCCTTTCAGGGAGGGGCTGCCGACCACCGGGGGGCCACCACAGGCTGCAGCAAGCCTCCGCGTGTTGTTTGAAGGGGTGAGAGAGGCCACCCCCCCTGCCGCCGACCGCATGGCCGCCAAGTCCTCCCCCACCAGTCAGGGCCCAGGAGGCACACAGGCCCAGGTGTCCCAGCCGGCAGGCCCAGGGCTCCGCACCCAGCAACTGGCCGCAGCCAAGGAGCGGATGCAGGGGCAGGTGCGGCTGCACATATCTAGGGACAGAGTCTTAGAAGGACGTGGTGCAGAACCAGTGCTTAATTTGAGCAGGTGCTTTCAGGTGCTCAGCACCTGCATTTCTTTCACAGGGCCGGGGCTACAATTTCTG
The DNA here is from genome assembly GCF_964261635.1 of Lissotriton helveticus. NCBI lineage: Eukaryota > Metazoa > Chordata > Amphibia > Caudata > Salamandridae > Lissotriton > Lissotriton helveticus. The sequence goes on along the minus strand of NC_136071.1, from coordinate 970,721,518 downwards.
AGCCTGGTGGTCTCAATATTAATTGTTCAAATTAAAAATAAAAAGAATAACATAAATTGCATGGTGACGGACTGGTAAATGTTCATAGACAGGCCAGCATCGCCTGTCCAGGCAGGCATGATTGTGTATCACCACGTTAGTGATGATGTCATCACGCCGATCACAAATCTAAGAAGTCATCGACAAACTATGGCTTGCATTTTATTCCCCGAGTCTGCTGCATCATGCCACTGCCTGAGCCTAAGCCCCCCATTGGATAATTGTAGCTGGGGGCTGGCTCATGAAGGAGTTGAGGCAAGGAAGCTGCGAGAGCGCATTTGGAACTTGGGAGTGAGGGCTCTTGAGGAAGAATAAATGAAAGTAAGTGTGGACTTTCCACTTGCTGTGTAGCCAGAGTAGCGTATCCTGCAGCCCTGCATTGCTGCTATCCTCAACGTGCTCGATGCGGCTGTGGACCAACAGAACTTTTGTGCGTCATGGAGTCACCTCTAGAATCTGTGCGCTGCACCCCAGCATGGTAATTGCTGACCGTAATTGAGTCCAGTAGGCACCACAGCCATACTTACCAGCATTGGTAGCATTACGGCTGGGGACAACGCCTGTGCTGTAGCAGGCAGGATCATAGCAAGCTGAGCAGTGGATTCTGATCCCTGGACCTACTAATTACATGGAGCACTAGCAGTGACATCACCTGTTGTGCTTGAGCAGCTGTTTGTTCCGCAATAAACCCAGTCATACTGCACGGATCGATATATGCAAAAAAAGCATTTTCATTTGGTGTACATTTTGTTTTTGCATTCAGTGTAGGTAAGAAAATAAAACGCGCTATCTTCCACTTCTTTAGGAATGACAACAGGAAAACGCAGAGTTCAAAATAGCAGAGACATGTACAGGCTGACGACAGGGGTCACAGGCAGCAGCAGTGTTATAGATGAGAGAGAGAGCAGGAGTAAAGAGAAGAAAGAAACAACAGGAGAGGAGAGAGATAAGACGGAGCTAAGTAGAAGAAAAGGAGAGCAAATCAGATACATAGAGAAAGCAGCCATGATGTGAAGAAGAGAGCAGTAAGAAGAGAGAAGATAGAATGAAAGGATGTAGAGGACAGGACAGAGGGGAAAAAAGCAGACACATGATAAAACGGAGACACAGCTAATCACTGCTAGAAAAGTGATAGTAAAGAGCCAAGATCGAGGGGATAGAGAGCAGAACATGGATAAAAGTGAAGAGGAAAAAGGGCAGGGCTATAATGAATAGAGGGAAAATCAGAAATACAGGGAATAAGGTAACACACCAGGTGTGACTCAGATGATAGAAAACAATTAGAGAGGTAAGAGGATAGACTCTTAGAGCAAAGACTTAGGGGACAGACAACAGATCAAGGTTAGAAGATAGAGACTGAGGTAGTGAGAGTGTTGAAAGTGGGGCTCACCGGAGGAAGAAGTGGGCTGTGGCCTTCTTGGCAAAATTTTCAGCACCTGCACTTTTTTGACAAATTAAGCACTGTGCAGAACACTAGTCTGCTCACTGCCCGATTGACGGCCGACAACAACTCCTGACATCTCTGGAAACATGAGCCGGCGTGGCAGGCTCAGGCCGCATCCAGCACCCCACGGACTCCAGGAGCAGATCTCGAGACCCGCACAGTCCCTAGTCGGTTCTGCACCGGCAGCTTCACCGGATCGTCTCCACCAGATGCAGTTCGCCACACCGGGGCAGCAACAGGAGCCGAGGGATCGCTCCGTTGGGGCCGCCATTTTGAGAGCACCACGAGTCAGGGCCTCTCTCCAGAGGCCGCCTGCAGTGTGCAGATGCCACCCACAGTGCCTCCAAGAATAGGTCTGGGGTCCCAGACCACCAGTCAGCAGGATTCAGAGGTAAGAATCAGTGGATGGCGACGGATAGAGGAGTGGATGACGGAGGGGTCCAGAGCACTTCTAAAGTGCGACCTCCATCTTGGCGCTCCCAGCAACGCCCACTAGTGATATATTTTTATTCTATAACATTATCATTTATCATTGCACAACCAGCTGACTCATTGCATTGTAAGGCACAAAACCAGCGAAGCTTTCAGGGCTCTTTTCTACCAAACAGTGGTGATTGTGTGTGTCCATGAACAACTAAACTGACTTTCAGCTGCAAGTGTGACTGCCCCTTGTCACTGCAGTGTCCCCCACCCCACCCCCATTAACTGGATAGATAACCACAGAAAGTAGTACTCTAAAAGCGTGCTAAACCCACAATGACCAGGACAGAAAAGACTGCTGATTCAACAAATCCTAGGCCTTCTGAGACAACTGAGATTGCAGTTACTACCCTCAACCATTTCTACCCTCTGAGGCAAATATTTTGACGTGACTTATGGAATATGGCATTTATGACTGTCAAATGTTATCATCAATTCTAATCCAGATAGAGATCTACCTCCACAGTAGCAATGTTCCCATGCATCAGGAAACTTATTCGCTAGTCAAAGCTTTGAAAAAGTCCCAGACCTGTGTACCAAGAAGGGGCAATACATGAGTTAGATGTTTTGCTGTTCGCTCTTTCAAGGAACAAGCATCCAAACAAAAGAAAAATTAAAGGAACAGAAACAATTCTCTAACTAAACTCTCTTTGTTTTTCACATTATAAATGCTTTTAACAGCCTGTGTTTATGATATTCTGGCAGTTCTGAGATTAATGAAGAAAACCAATCATGACGTGTTTGGTGAACCAACCTAGATTAACAAAGAAACTAAGTAAAATAAGCCAAAATGCTAAGCACTCTACAATCATTGTCAGCATATCCTGTTACTTACGGCCTGGGGAGTCCTGTGTGTGGCTATGTTCACCGCTGTGACATCGTAACTCACTCTCTTGTGGCTAACTCACAACCCGTCACTTCCTTACTACGTTAAAGACATGACAGCCAAATGCCTGGCTTGTGGCATGAGAAACACCGAAAGGTGGTAAGGTATATTATTTTGTGTTGTGTTATGTTACCCAACTTTAGGTGGCTGTTTTTTGCATAGCACAGTGGATGCCATTACACAGCTGCATTATGCTCTTTGAGCTGTGGTGTGGTGTGGGTGTATGTCATCTATGAAAGACATTTTTTTACAACCAAACTACACATGGCTACTATCCCATTTCTAAAGAAGCAGCCAACTCGTGTAAATCAACACCTTGGACAGACAAGTCGCAAAGTGAAATCAAATAAATATATCTATGAATTATTAGATCATTCTTGATGTGTCTCCTGGTCTATAATGTTACTTAAAGGCTCTACAGGTACAGAAGTCAAAAATATTGTGCCTGATCGAGCAAAGGACTAACTCTTAAACCGGTTCCGAAGTCTGTGTCACCATGTCGGACATCAATTAAAACAATCCATGTATCAAACAATCAGTATTCTTATAAAGCGAGACTACTCACCCGTGAGGGTCTCAAGGCGCGGGTATGTATGTGCCTCAAAAGGATCTACACATTGCACAGCAATGAAGAATATACAATCCTTCTCAAAAGTAATGGGAGATGAAGTTCGGCATAACTAACATTTCAATGTAACACATTCACCAGTGAAAGCGATCGGTGTCAGGAAGGAAAAACAAGAAAGGGAAGCATCGAGGAACGGAAGCTTCTTCCCGTGGGTGTTATGAACATGGTTGTGGAGAAATGAAAGTGTGGGGAGTGGAGGGCTCTTTAGCCAGTTGCGTGCGCGTGTCGGCCAACGGCCGTCACGAGCACTACCTCGATATGCTGCGCATGTCCGTTGGCCGACGCGGCCCCGCCCACTCTTTAAAGCTCCAGCATTGCAGAGGAATTTGCGCCGCGGTTAAGGAGTTATACACAAACACATTCACCGGTAGAGTATAATTTTCAATGTCATCGATTCACCAAAATGCAAAACTCAGTCTCAGAGTATTTAACAATATTAAAAAATGCAGTGATAAACATTACCAGCGTAAATTATTCAGCTGCACTAGACTTCCCTTAACGACTGCTCCGTTTCAGTATAAACAAGGATGGGAGAATTTAAAAGGGTAGACAGCCTACAAAAACATACACTCTTAAGGAGTGTCTGATTAAAAAAGAAAAATAGGTACCTGTACAAGCTGCAGACAGTGGAGGGACACTGGCTGCAGAGACCAGAACTGTACTTGGTCCTAGCTCCATGTATGTCCGGACATCAGCAAAGAGAAAATGAGAACAGCAGGTGGCCCTGACTAATCAGAAGCAAAAAGCTGAGAGCAACGTGGGGGCCAACCAATGGTAAGTATTGATAACTACGGGACAGGCTGGAAGCCTGTTTTTGAGATTTTCTTTTACCTGACAGTGCATGCGCGGTGCACCAGCGAAACCTAAAAAAGTGTCTAGATAAGTCATAAAGACAAATGGTATAATGGGTCTGAACAATGACAAGTGGAAAATGGCAAATGAAAAGTGGTAAGTGGTCAGGGAAAGTCATAAAGACCAAGGATAACAAGTGTTTAACTACTGTAGGATCACGCAGTATTATAAACAGTTGAAAACAATGTTACAGTTCATATTGCGGCTTTTCCTCCTCTTGTCCAATCAGCTTTTGTTGGAAACAGGAGCACTCCTTTTCACAACAATACAATACTCCACAGACAGCAATGTTAGTTTTAAAATTTCAATGTCTCACTCTGTGTTTATGTGGAACATTTTCACATTCAAGACTACTTATCTACATGACTGACATTCTAAAATATCAACTTGTACATTTGTTAACAATGACCTATGTAGAACTTGAAACATCTGTATTAATGGAAAGGAAGTATTAGGCACAAACCTATTAATTGAAAAGAACGAGTAAGTCAGAAAGGTCAAGTTCGTGTTTAGATGCTGCATTTTATGTGAGGCAGTCTTCCATTACTTCTTTAAACACAGTTTCCTAATCACGTGCTTACAGTGTACTTTGTCTAAGCACAAACATTTTGCAAATTTTAAATGAAAACAATTATGAGACTTATTATTTGTTAAAAACCTTGAGCATGGAAAGGTCAAGAATATAATGTGTGCTTCAGTAAAAAACTGGTGAATATGCTTGTCAAGCAAAGTAGCGTTTAGCTATTTGAGGCCTTGTACAAATAAATATGACTGCTAAGTGCATTTTCTGCATTTTTAAAAGCATTTTATTTTCATTGAAGCTTGTATGTTAACACCTTTGCCGCGGCGGACATTCCGCCGCGGTGCTGAAAAAAATGATGCATTGTAAATAAAAACATGAGTAGTTTGTGAAAAGAAAGTTATTCAGTGATTACATTTTAATTACAGCTAAGATTTCACTTTCCATGATGCATTTTTGGAGCTAAAACGACTGCAAAACAAAGGAAGCTTTAGCTTCTATTCTACTCATTTTCTCTTCTTCTGTAAAACGAGGGTGGGCTGCAGCATCCCCCAGCCCCTTGACACCCCTAGTTCCAGCGCTTCTGAACATGATAGATAGTTAAGCACAAGTTTGAGGCCTCGAGGTATTGTGATATTCTTTGCTGAATAATTATAACCCGAAGGGTAGTACACTAATATGACAATAACTGTAGGAAAGCAGCCATTTGTGACATGGTCACCCCCACTTTTTGCCTGGTATTTGATGTGATTTCGACTGGAAGTGTACTGGGTTCCTGCTAACCCGGTGCCCAGTGCCAGATCTATTTCCCAAAACTGTGCATTTGTCACCCAATTGGCAATACCTTTGGCACTCCCTGTAAGTCCCTAGTAAGTGATACCCCCAGTACCTAGGGCAAATAGGCCAAGGAGGGTTCTTAAGGAATACAGCACGAATTGTGCCACCATAAAGTACTCCTCACCAAACACATACAGACTGCCACTGCAGGCTGTTTGTCTTGGTGCAGACAAAAGTGAAAATACAGCATGGCACAAATACCTGTGCGCCATGCCCACAGACACTGCATTGAGTATAAGTTAGTCACCCCCACTGCAGGCCTTACTGTCCTAAGGCAGGGTGCACTATACTACATGTGAGGGCATAACTGCACAAACAGATATACTCCTGTGCTCGCCAGCCCTATTGCGGCCAGTACAAGTGAACAGGTAAGCCAATTTGAATACATGTGCTGGACACTGGTGAAAATAACTTCTCCAGCTACATGATAGCTTCACTAAACTAGGGATGTTTGGTATAAAATATCTTGTATTAATGAATCCACACTGATGCTAGTGTTGTATTTATTAATACATGCACACACAAAGGGCACCTTAAAGGTACCCTCTGAAAAACTACCAGTCACTGTTGTGCTGACTGACTGGTTTACGCCAGCCTGCCACCCGAGACAAGTTTCTGACCCCAAGGGTGAAGGTCTCCACTCCCAGGAGGTCACAAACAAGGCCTATAGGGTAGAGGAGGTTCACACCCCCTCCCACAGCATAACCTGCTGATTAGCATTCCAAGAGAGGGGAGCTTCAAAGAAGCCACCGCCTTTGATATGCTAGTCTGGCTTCACTCACAGAAAAGGAACCCGATCCCCTTTGTCCAGAGCCCTTAGGCACCTGGACAGGCTGGAAAAAGCTAATTTTAATTCTATTAAAAGTGCTAGCCAGGGAGGCGTGCACACCCCTAAGACGGGAGCCCTGAAGCGGACACGACATTTCAGAGTTAGCCATCTTGATGATGGCAAACTTAGGAATTCTGGGACAGGGTTAAGTCCACTTCCCAAAGGAAGTGGTCATACAGAGGGCATTGGTAGCCTATTGGCTACTACCCTGCACTCCCCTAACGCTCCTAAATTCAGGTAGGTGAGCCTCTGGCACCAGAGAATCAGATCCTGCCGACATGAAGAATTGCAGAGAGCAAGAACAGAAGTCCCAGCACCTCACTTGGCGCCAATCCTGCCAGCCTGCCTGCTGAATTCGACAATTGCACCAAAAGCTGTCTTATCCTGCAGCTGCTGTGTCTCCAAAGCTTGTGGAGAAGAGGACCAAAGAGGTCGCCACGTCTCCGAGCATTGTAAAGCCTTAGCTCGCTTGTTGGTTCAGACCAACTGGCCTCCCAGTCAAAGCCTGCAGCCTCTTTTCAAGAAGACCGATCCCCATGTACTTCCATGGGGCTCCTGATGCTGTTTTGCACCCCTGTACCTGGCCGCCCTAGTGCCGCTGGTGGTGTCTGGCTGGAGCTGCCTTGGACCTTGCCCTCCACTCACCTTAAGTCCCGGAAATTGGTCTCGTAAGTTGCTGTACTGTATATGAATGCCGTACTAATTTTTCCTTCCATAGTATAACATTGCTCCTTCTAAAAATGTGCACTGTGTCGACATTTTAAATGCACAAGTATTTCTCTTCAAAAACATACTTACCTGATCGTATTCATTCTGGTATTTAAATATATATTAAGTTACATGTTATTTTTATAAATTAGTGTGGATCTCCTTATTGAGTTGTGTGCACCATTAATTGATTATTGAGTGTATTTCCAGATGTGTTATACTTCTCTGATAAGCTTCAGGCTGCTCTACCATGCTACTCCCTAGACGAGCACCTTGGATTACCAGAGCAAGCCCCTGTCCACTCATAAGGGAACCCCTGTACTCTTTGTACAATATATCTCATTTTTGCTATATCAGAGACAGCTTACTACAATAACCATCAGTGGAGTGTTTTCAAGATGAAAGTGAAGCTAACCATCCTGCACACCTTGTGCCAAATTCATATGACTTGAAATCTATGCAAACTATTTCTCTAGGAAAGAACTGGAAACTTAGTGATGTTGGTGCGTTTATAGTTTGTATTAAAATATTTAACTAAACCAGCTGGTTGTTTCGGATGCTTTTATGTTACCTATCTCTCTAATGCAGTATAGCTGCATATATTGGAACGTTGACATACCTCGGTTCTTCTCATGCTCTCTTTCTTTCTAATTCCCATCTTTCATCCCTGTCCGTCTTCCCTTTCCTTTCTCTCCATCTGTATTCCCACATACAAACAAGCACGCACCCTGTTGCTTTATCTCTCCTAAACTCTTCCTTTCTTTTCTTCCCTCCTCTCTTTTTCTCTCTCATATCTCATATCGGTGCTTCTGAAACTCTTACTTTTTTGGTTCTGCAGGCGGTACATCCATTTAAATGGCCTGGAGTGAGTGGTCAGCCCCAGATCCTTTTGATCTGCTGTTTGCCCATATGAGAGTACCTGACCTCTTGCGTTGTTTTGAGAACAGGGCAACTGAGTTAGTAATGTCTTATATTTTTTACCAGTGCTCGTGCCATAAACTGTAACACCACATCCTTACTGATTTTGGTTCTGGATGCTTAGAGTCAGTCAAGAATGTTATTACTGGGTGGCCAGCAGCATGGCTGGATAAGACGTGACTTTGCAGAGCTCCCGGCGAGCCGCAACCGAATCCGCCTTTCAAATTCATCTGGAGCCACCAAAATTGCGTGAGGGTCGCCCTGACACAGTCCGACCCCTCCCGGACCAACTACGTTGCCTTTGAAGTATTGTGGACGGCTAATTACGATCTTTATACCTCCGTATCGGGAGGACTGTCGGCGGCAAGATGGCGGCTGTCAAAAGAGAATCCAGAAAACAGAGCTGATGCCGGGTTTCCAGGCCCTGTAACGAGCCGCAGCGAAGAAGGTCCTGATGAGGGTGCCCCCGGGAGGTGCAGTGCGGTGATTGAGGGCCCCGCTGGGGCGTCGGAGTCCCCTTGTGCGACCGGTATACTGCACCAACATGGCGCCTGAATCGGAGTAGACGCGAGGCGGGAGCTGCCCTGAACACGGAAGGCTAATCGGCAGGTGAGAGCGCAAGGCACGACGCTCGTGATCTGCGGGCTGGTGAGAGGACAAACATAGGCCCCGGGACGCTCCCTGGACTCACCCCGACGGGACGGCCGCTTTACCAAGATGGCGGCCGTCGCCGAGGAGTAGAGCTCGAAGGTGCACTTGCCACAACGTTGGTCTCCACTGATACGCACAGACCCTGCAGCACCGCGACTCCTCCAAACTCCCGGATTGCGATAGAGACTGTACCCACTAGCCAGGCCCGTTGCCTCCACATTGGGAAATCACCCCTGTGGGGCCAACACGAACACCTAGCAGCGGGAAGGCAACCACGGACACTGGGAGGGCCAACACACCATGCAGCACTAACAGGTAGTGGACGCGAAAGTGCGACCCGGGCCCCGCACACGGCTGGCCATTTGACCTGGGACCTTGGAGAGCGGGAAAACGACAGATAGACACACGACCTCTACACCGCGCGAAAGCGGGACGACCGCGCGTCTCACCAGTCTGCGGAAGACACTGGCACCTGACTCCGGCAGGATAGCGAGAGGCTGGGGGAACATAAGTGGCCTGCAGGCTTAACGTGGTGACATTGTACAATATGGGGAAGAAAGTCACACTCCCCAAGCCCGCCAAGCAAGGGCCGATGGACAGCTTTGCCGCCCCTAAACAATCAACGGATATGCCCCACACCGCCCCGGGAGTCCGATCGGACACTGACCTTCTTATGGGAGCCATCCAAGCGTCACGGGCCGACATCCAGGAATCCTGGGTGGCCCTAGAAGTTAAGATCGGCGAGGTAGGCTCTGAGGTAACACTGCTGAGGCAAGACTTTCGGAACTTGTCGGACAGGGTGACCACAGCGGAGACACGATTAGGAGAGGCTGAGGATTCAATATCTACCCTAAGGAAAGATATGGCGGAACTCAAAGCATCCCATCGCCAACTGCTGTGGAATGTGGACGATGCCGAAAACAGGGCGAGACGCAACAACCTTCGCTTCGTAGGATTTAGAGAGGGAATTGAAGGAACAAATATGGCAGCATTCCTCCACGCCTGGTTAACCAAAACCTTCCCGACGGTACGGTTCTCATCCTGTTTCATCATCGAAAGGGCGCACAGGGCCCTCCTGGTGAGGCCACCGGAGGGGGCGAGACCCAGACCGGTAATCGCAAGGTTCCTTAACTTTGCAGATCGAGACCTGATCCTACGTGCAGCCAGAAAAATGGGAGAGATTCGACTAGAGAACACGAACATTATGATTTTTCCAGACTATAGTCAAGAGGTTCAGAAGCAGCGCCGCTCCTTTGATGCAGTGTAGGTGAAACTGCGAGAACTTCATATATCTTACATGCTCCTATTCCCAGCGAAGTTAAAGGTCATCTACAAAGAAAAGGCGCTTTTCTTCACCCACCCGGAGGATGCCTGGCAATGGCTGGAAGAACGCCCAATACTTCACCAGAGAGAGCCCACTGGCCGCGACAGGCTGGACAGTTCACCGTCACGTAGGCCTCAATGGGAAGTACCGAAAGCACAGAGACTGAAGTCTCGGCGGGCAAGGAGACAAACCCTGGCTACACCCTACCACGGACATGGTTCTGGATGCGCACGCCGGGGACGATCGGCATCACTGGGAGAAAATGCCCCGTGGGATCCAGATACGACTGTCTGCGTAGCAAAGCCCGATCGGAGGGTGATGATGAAGACGAGACTGGGAGTCGGACTTCGGGTGGGGAAGAAGAAGAAGGGGGGTCGCGCTCCATTCACCCGTTGGTGGAGGCGATCCGAGACATGGAGCAAGACAACTCAGGGCGAAGTAGTGTCCCAGACCCTGACACTCAAGACTCTCGTTCATAGACTATGGTGGCACTGGTTCTGTAACCTGCGGCTCGTCGCTGTGGAGCACGCAAGTTAACACACCCCTTTATATTTTCATTTTTTTGTCCGTCCTGGTGCTGTTCTTAACCACTTCACAAGACTCTACAGGTTGTTGGTAACTGTATTTGCTTAAGGGACGCAGTGTTGCAACTCTAAGGGAGAATTGGTTAGGACAGTATAAAGGGGGGGACAACGGGAGGGCGACAGACCTTCTCCTCTTACCGGCTCTATCTTGTGAGGGGATGAGACTGGAAGGGGTGGGAGGTGGGGTGGGGGAGGGGTTCAACAGCAGTTGGGGAATGTTGTCCGGTTGGGGGTTGGACATGGGTGAGGGAGGGGGAAGTTCTGTTTACATGAAAGAAACAATCATGCTACTAGCAATACACACTGTGAGACTCCACAGCTGCCTCCTACCGGGAGACTGACTACCTGAACACACAAGACCCGCATTATTCATGATAGCTGACCATGACACACAAGGGGAGGACGGAGGTAGGCTTAACATCCTGTCCTGGAATGTAAATGGCCTGGGTAGCAGGATCAAGAGGGGACTGGTCAATTCCTATCTTAAACACTTAGGCCCAGACATCACATTGCTGCAGGAAACTCACCTTAAAGGCACCAACTGCGCCTTCCTAGCCAGGGGTCGCTTTAAGCTCCTAGCACATGCAGGATACACAACAGATTCCAGAGGGGTGGCCATCATTCTAAAAAAGACGACTCCATTTACTATAACCCAGACGTGGACGGACCCCCAGGGAACATATGTGGGTGTCAAGGGGATGTGGAACAGGCGCATGTATACCATAGTCTCGGTCTATGCTCCCCCGAAACTTCAGGCACTCACATTGAAAAAGGTAGCAGATATACTACTAGAAACAGCTGACACCATACAGATCGTCGGGGGTGACTTTAATGACGTTTTGAATGCTACACAGGATAGAACAGGTATGTCCCATAGAGAAGGGACCCAGACCCCCTTGTCCCAATGGTCGGAAAACCTGGGTCTCACCGATGTCTGGAGGTGGCTACATCCAGAACAGGAAGCCTATTCATACTTCTCGGGTGCCCATAAGGTATTCTCGAGGATAGATTATATCTTTATGTCCAGACAACACCTGACAGTGCAAGACTCAGCAGACTACAAAGCAAGAGGCATTTCGGACCATTCTCCGCTGTTGGTGAAAGTGGGCGTGAGACGTCAAAGTGGAACACGACTGTTGCGCCTGACGGCTTGGGACCTGCAGAATCGGAACGTCCTGAGGGGACTGAGAGCTGACGTAAAAGTCTATATCGGCGAGAACGAGGGCACGGTAGCCTCGAAAGTGGTATTTTGGGAAGCACTAGAGGCGGTTATGAGAGACAGGGCTGAAAGCAGACTGGCGGAGGAACGGAGGAAGCTCCACTCTGATGCTGAGCTGATAGAACAGAATATATTAGCCTTAGAAAGGGAGTGCCGGTCCTCTAGGGATCCAGTAGCCCTTAGGAGACTCACAGACAGACAGTCGCAATATAGAGAACTAGTTACTGAGGAGGCGAAAACTCAAGCCTTGGCTACCCTACATCGCCTATATGATGTAGGGGACAAATCAGGTAAACTATTGGCATGGCTCAGTAAAAAGGAGCGCGCGGGGAGATGGGTGGAGCAGATCAGAGACCCACAGGTGGTGCTTCTCAGATCGGATGCACTCATCGCTGAGGCATTCGCGGACCACTATGAAGGCTTTTATGGGGCTAGAGACCTGTGACGAGGCCTTACAATACATGGACCAACTCGACCTTCCAACCCTGTCTGCAGAGGAGGTTAAAGACCTGGACTCTGACATTACCATAGATGACATCTCTGAGGCCCTGGCTAGATTGCGACCGGGGAAAACGCCAGGTCCCAACGGCTTCCCGGCGGAATTCTTTAAACGTACAGCGGACCTCTTGACGCGACACCTGAAGGGCTTATATGAGGGAGCCCTACAAGAGGGGAGGCTCCCCCCGGACCTGGCGATGGCAACCATATTCCCAATCTATAAAGAGGGTAGACCGCAGGAGGACTGCGCTTCCTACCGCCCCATCTCGTTATTGAACACGGAAACAAAACTCCTGGCGACTATCCTGGCAATGCGGCTCCGATCGGTGATATTGCATCTGAGCCATCTAGACCAGACAGGATTCCTCCCGGATAGGGCCACCAGAATGAACCTCCGGCGCACACACAACTGGCTGCAGGAAGTCCGGGACAGAGAGGACCCCCATTGGTTCCTGTCCCTGGACGCGGAAAAAGCCTTTGATGCAGTTCATTGGCCGTTCCTTGAAGGGGTGTTACTGAAATTTGGTCTTGGGCCCAAGGTCCGGCAATGGGTTCGGTTGTTGCACACCGAGCCACCCGCCAGAGTACGGGTGAATGGCGTCCAGTCGCGGGAAATCCAGGTGCAAAGGGGGACCAGACAAGATTGCCCGCTGTCCCCACTTTTGTTCGCCCTTACTATCGAGATTTTGGCGACTAGGATTCGCAAAAACGTGGGCATTAAGGGATTTAGAATGAGTGAGGGGGACGTGACCGAGGAAAAAATTTCGCTGTATGCGGACGACGTTCTTCTGTATGTCACATCGCCGGAGACGTCGATCCCGGAGTTGTTCCTTGAACTAGAGCAGTACGGTAGATATGCTGGCTACCAAATAAATTGGCATAAGTCAGTTCTGTATGACCCCAGGGGGCGGGACGCCTGGCCGGAACTCCCAGGAAGGTTATTGACGACAACAGAGGGCTTTCAATACCTTGGAGTGTATCTTACCCTCGACAGACACATAGCGTAACAACGAAACATAGACCGCATCATGGTGAACTCCATTGCAGATATGGACCGCTGGAGGCTGCTCCCGCTCACTCTTTTGGGCCGCGCGGCTATGTACAAGATGATCATCCTCCCCAAGTACTTGTACGCTCTACAAAATGAGTATTATCCGCTGCCCCCGAAGGTTTTTACCAGAATACACGCAGATTTGCGTGCCTTCCTCTGGTTGGGCAAACAACCAAGAGTTGCGCTGACTATGCTTCAAAGGCATCAATACAGCGGGGGGGTCTCACTCCCGAATTTGGAGGCTTATTATTGGGCGGAACACCTGGCCCTGATTAATGACTGGTTGCATGCGCCGGCTGGCCATCCCTCATACGTGTTAGAGCGCCACAGATTAGCACCCCGTCACATATTATCTTATCTATATGGGGGGACTGGCCTCAGACAACTTCTGCCGGCAACGGAGATCACACGCCGGAGACAGACGCCAATCTGGCATTGCACATGGCTGACGGAATTACACAAGCTGAAGGGTTACCAAAGGTGGGATGATATAGGAATTTTTACCCTAGGGGATATTGTGACCAAGGGGGAACTGAAATTGTTTGCTGCACTGACTTCAGAGTTCGGACTTCACCCCTCATAGCGCTATAAGTACATAAGACTCAGACACGCCTGGGGGGCCCAAAATGTCAGGACTGCAGAACTGGTGGAATTTGCCCCACTCGAAGGCAGACTCCTACAGGAACACATTCAGCAAAAGGCGGTCTCCCTAACGTATACAACTCTCACAAATAACATGTTAGGCGATTTGGCCAAACTTAGACAGCAGTGGGAGACGGACGTGGGTGGCATGGAGGACATTGACTGGGAATTGGTGCTAACACATCCTAGGGAGGTGGCCGTAAAATCCCGACTTCGATTAATCCAATTTAATATTTTGCACAGGACTTACTTTGATAGGGTGCGGCTCCAGAAGATGGGGAAGATAGATGATGCAAGATGCCTAAGATGCCAAGACCCCAAAGGAGACTTTTTCCATGTCTTGTGGACATGCACTAAAATACAGGGATACTGGACAGACATTTTTACGGAACTAAATGCAGTATTGGAGAGCCAAATTCAAACCGGCCCTAAGCTGGCCCTCCTGGGCATGACAAACGATGTAGATTTGACACGTCCTCTATTGATCTTTCTGGTGCTGGCTATGGTAGTGGCCAAAAGGGACATAGCAAAACACTGGGGTGCACCGGAGATACCAACGTTAGAAGAGTGGAGGAGAGGTTTGGACTTATATATGGCGGCTGAGAGAGTCACATATAAAGCGAGGGGATGCCCGAGGAAGTTTCGCAAGGTGTGGAGGAAATGGCGACACTACCATGGCCTGGATATAGGGGTGTGATAAGGCAAGGGTGGGGGCCGCATGGTGGGCTACGGAGGGGTTGCAGAATGGATTTAATGCTGACGACGTGGGGAAGTGGTAATCTGGAGGTCTTTGTCATTTGGAAACTATTTGAGTCAAATTGGGCAGAGAAACGGGGGGAGGCGGGGGAAGGATGTAAAACGTGTGCTAAGCTACCGACATGATTGTATTGTTCGACTATAACAAACTGCAAATAAAAATAAATAAAAAAATAAATAAAAAAAAGAATGTTATTACTGCATGCTACTGCACTCAAACAGCAAATATGTATTCCAAAGAGATATAGGTTAAGCTTGTGTTTTTACCAGCACCCAAAAATCATTTTGATGTCCTAAAGCACTGTATATAATTTCCAGAATTTGTGGTATACTACTTTAATTTACGTGCCTGCTACTTTCAATAAAGCAAATCGGAGCAGGTCTGTACATGTTCGGCCCTGTTGTTGTGAAACATCACTCTACATCTGCCAGAGTGTCACAATCTGATCACATGGACTTCTGAGACAGGTTAGAGCACTGGTTAAAAGATAGACTCATTTAAAAGGCTACATTGTCTGCAAGAGAGATGTTTATGTGCTAGGGAGTGAAAGAGCGTGATTGAAAATACTTCAGGAGTTCAGGTTACTGTCACATGGCAAACAAACTAGTTGTAGAGCAGACACACTCCACTCCAAGATGACAGGAATCTAATGCATGTTAATTGATACACACCAATACAAGATGATTCCTTAAACCACTTCAGAGATCAAAGACCATCTAGAACAGTGATTCATAACCACTGGTTGGGGGTCTCTTGGCGGCTTGCAAAGTCTACTCAGAAGGCCTACTACTGCTTAGAAAATTAAATAATATGAGCAGATTCATAAAGCATATATAAATGAAGAAGCAAAATTGAAAGTTGAACATTTTAAAACATTCAGTAAACTTGAAGGAATTTGAAATTAGAGGCTAAGAATTAAGGGGCTGATTTATATCTTGTTAGTATGTTAACCACGTCACAGCAATGATAGTATACATACCGTCAAGATAAAGGTCTGCCCACCCAATTTTGATGCGAGTGGACCTTACATTTGGCCATGGCGGTGACTACTCCATCCCCATCATAGCCAAACTTATCCGACCACCCAACGGAGTAAGGGGCATCAGAGAAATGGCTATATGTCTGCCCACCCAATTAGTATGGGTGAACACAGCTATTTTTCTATTGTCCATCACCGCCAGGCAAACCCTGGAGGTAAGGAACAGTACAAAAGGAATAATGCCCTCCTTGCATGGGAGATGACTGCCATGGCAAGTGGGCATTTTCTTCTTCTGCTTCAGGATTTTCTTTTTGAAAATAATAAAGAAAACTGTTTGATGCAGGGCTCTGTCATGTAGCTGAAGCGCTGCACCAAACAGCGAAGAGCATTGACAGGAACTGCAGTTACAGTGGTTCCTGCCAATGCATTATAATGACTGTCTGCTTGGTGGTCATTTATAAATGTGGTGTGTGGTCCCTTCACCAAAGGGTCGGGTAACTGACTACATTTCCATGCCGAAAAGATGGGTTGTCTGCCCATATATAAATCAGCCCCTAAGTTAGTATCTGCAGATTGATTCATGGCAGCGGTGCAAGTTCATTAAACAGACGACGAGTGGCCTCAATTGAATTTAGAAATGCTTTAACGTTCCCATTAACATAAAAATTCTGATTTTTATTACATTTTACATCAGGGGGTTTAAAGCGCGCTACTCACCCGTGAGTGTCTCAAGACGCTGGGGGGGGGGGGGAGTGGGAGGGGGAGATGCAGCTCCGGTTCAGCCAAAGAGCCAGGTCTTGGGCTCTGCCTGAAGGTGTGCAGAGTAGGGGAGCGTCTGATGTTTACTGGGAGCTCGTTCCAGGCTTTGGATTCAATATAGGAGAAGGCTCTTCCAACCACTCTGGTTCTGCAGATGCGCAGGGATTCTGCCACGGTGAGGTCGGCGGAGTGAAGGTTCCTTTTGGGTACGTAGAAGGAGACTCTTTTGTTGAGGTAGTTGGGTGCGATGTTGTGGAGGGATTTGTAGGCATTGGTGAGTAGCTTGAAGGGCTGCTGTCTTCTCGACCGGGAGCCAGTGGAGGTCTTGCAGGTCTTGGGTGATGTGCACATGTCGTGGGATGCCGAGGACGAGTCTGGCCATGGTGTTCTGGATGGTCTGGAGTTTGTGTAACAGGGATTTGTTGATTCCAGTGTAGAGGGCGTATCCGTAGTCCTGTCTGCTTGTTATGAGTGGGAGGGTGACAGTCTTTCTGACTTTGGGGGGATTCACTTGAAGGTCTTTCAGAGGATGCGGTCCAAAGACCTCTGCAACAAGCTCGGCTCCTACTTCCACCTGAAAATCAAAGCCCTCTATGGCAACTTCAGCGAGCAGACTCCAGAAACCATCCTTCCTTCCAGCGACGACAGCTGGCCCACCATCACCACCCGGACCCCGGTCACCACCAAAGATACCACCACGACCATGAAGAGCACCCACTCAGGAGCCCCCACGGACCCCTGCCCTCTGCTCATCTTCCACAGAGCCGCTGACGCCATAGCTCCCCAGCTACGACGCACCATCAATGCCACCTTTGAATCCGGCACTTTCCCAGACGACTGTCAAGGCGTAGAAGCCAAGCCCCTCCTCAAGAAACTGTCTTCAGACCTGATGGCCCTGAAGAACTACCGACCCATCTCTCTGATTCCCTTCGCAGCCAAAGTAACTGAGAAGATTGTCAAGGCCCAACTTGATGAATTCTCGTTTCTGTATTTTTTGTACATTATTTTGCATTTCAAATCATCGCAAATGTTTATACTGGGGTTCTCGACTTCCAGTAAGGTGCTCGGATTCCCATATTGATTCAGGGGAAGTCCCTGGGTTTCAGTAATGATTAAGTGGGGTTCCACAGATGTCAAAGATGTAAGCACCACTGAACTGGAAGTAATGGTATTCAGTTGTGAGTTTTATAAGTCACCTTAAACAGGACTCTTTGCAACTTTTGCAGGTGGATATTTGGACTTAGTAGTGCTGCTGCATTCTTGCTTCTATGTTTTGTCAATTGTTCCAGTGGGTGCCATATTCAAGTGATCCAGGATTAATCTCACAATCAGGCCATATTCTGTATTTGCATATAATGTGCCTTCAGAATGTCGGACAGTGTATTTTGTGGACATCAGAGAGATGATTGATGCTAACTGTCTTAAAACACACTGGAACTGCTTATAAATTTAGTAACAACAACAAAAGCAATAGTATAATAGACCCATTTCTTGGCACAAACTGAAAGACTTCTTGTCGCTTTTATAGGACCTAAGATTACCCGAATTAAGGAATAACAAAATAATGCCAAACTTCGAGAGTGCCTAAACTCTGGTTTAAAAATATAACTGCACACTAACTCCCTTCCTCCTATACCACCGTACAAATAATGCGAAGATTTGATTTCTAACAACACTAAACATGCTGGGCTAGTGGGCTGTAGTTTCACTTTCCATTGGTGTTGTCGTCCGATGATACAGAGCGGACTTAGAGTAACTGCCTTGACCCTGGACCAGCTGATGACTGTGTACAAACAGTAATAACTGCACACATACATACAAGATTTCAGTATGGATGTCTCTCGGTTTTATTCTTGTAAGGTTCATATAAGTAAATCGGGTAAACACAGAGCGCCCTTTCTTACCCTTCACCAAAGCTGCAGCAGAAAGCTCAGTGCAAAAGGACACCTGCAAAGTCTGTGAAACTTATCAACAATGCTCTTTTAAACTATCAGACCCATATAATGTATAAAACCACGGTCCCCATATTAGGTTTAAAAAGTTGCAAAATCTCAAAGAAGATAAAAAGCGACCAAGACCAACTATCACCTTTTAGTAACACAAATCTACTAAATATTTTATTGCACAAATGGGACATGCCATTATATTTAACAAATAGAAGAAATCGAAAGTCTAATCCTGGCGTCCAGACGTGAACA
Organism: Lissotriton helveticus; assembly: GCF_964261635.1. NCBI lineage: Eukaryota > Metazoa > Chordata > Amphibia > Caudata > Salamandridae > Lissotriton > Lissotriton helveticus. The sequence goes on along the minus strand of NC_136071.1, from coordinate 970,702,715 downwards.
GATTGTGGGATTTTGGGCGCATTATTTTATGTCTCGCGGTTTTGGGGCATTTACAAACTAGTTGAATGGCATTATCAAGTGCTTTTAAAAAAGATTGCTTCCCAGTTTAAGGACTGGTGGGATCCTGCCCTATTCTGACAAGACTAAGATCTGGCTGAAACCGTCTTGTCCGAGATGTGCTAATCCCATTATCCATTTAGATAAATATTTGAAGGTTGCCCCCAGCAGAACCAACCCAACTCCACCCCAAGAGATCCAAAATGCCATTCACCTGTTACTTTCTAGTGCTTAGCGCTTCGAGTCATCGTCAGGGCTATAATCACTTATAAATTATACAATTACAAACAATAGGGTGACCCAAATTGAACTCTAGGACCTGAGTATTTTATGATACAAACAAACGATGGTCCGATCGGAGAAAACAAAGGGACTTATTGTACCAATATCTCCTAACATTGTATGAGCTGCCCTCACCAGGATTGATAGGCAATGTCGATGTTGCCTTAAAATGTTTTGGGCCCTTGCCTGTCGCACGTACTTGGGCCTCCCACACAAGTGAGGCATCTTTTTTATCGGGAGACCTGGAGGAACGCTGGGTGGTAGAAAATTTGTGTGAGTCTGGTGATGCCACACTTTCCCACATAAAAATGTGTGAAAAAAATGATTTTTTCAGCTAGAATTGAGGTTTGCAAGGGATTCTGAGTAAGGGTAAGTTGGGGGATCCACGCAAGCCATACCTCCTTGGAAGCCCCCGGGTGTCTACTTTTCAGAAATGTGTGGGTTTGGTAGGTTTTCCTGAATGGCCAATGAGCACGCGGCCAAAAACCCAGGTGACCCCCTTGCAAAAGCAGGTGGTTTTGAGATAGGCAATTTTGATGTAGCCTCACTACGATTTGGGCCCTTGCCTGTCGCGGGTACTTGGGCCTCCCACAGAAGTGAGGCATCATTTTTATCGGGAGACCTGGGGAAACGCTGGGTGGTAGGAAATTTGTGAGAGCCCGGTGATGCCACACTTTCCCACACAAAAATGTGTGAAAAAAACTGTTTTTTTCAGCTAATATTGAAGTTTGCAAGGGATTCTGGATAAGGGGACGTTGGGGGATCAACGCAAGCCATACCTCCTTGGAAGCCCCCGGGTGTTTACTTTTCAGAAATGTGTGGGTTTGGTAGGTTTCCCTAGATGGTTGTCGAGCACGCGGCCAAAATCCCAGGTGACCCCCTTGCAAAAGCAGATGGTTTTTGAGATAGGCAATTTTGATGTCGCCTCACTACGTTTTGGGCCCTTGCCTGTCGCGGGTACTTGCGCCTCCAACAGAAGTGAGGCATCTTTTTATCGGGAGACCTGGGAGAACGCTGGGTGGTAGAAAATTTGTGTGAGCCCGGTGATGCCACACTTTCCCACTCAAAAATGTGTGAAAAAACTATTTTTTTCAGCTAAAATTGAGGTTTGCAAGGGATTCTGGGTAAGGGGACGTTAGAGGACCCACGCAAGCCAAACCTCCTTGGAAGCCCCGGGGTGTCTACTTTTCAGAAATGTGTGGGTTTGGTAGGTTTCTCTAGATGGCCGTCGAGCACGGGGCAAAAACCCAGGTGACCCCCTTGCAAAAGCAGGTGGTTTTTGAGATAGGCAATTTTGATGTCGCCTCACTACGTTTTGGGCCCTTGCCTGTCGCGGGTACTTGCACCTCCCACACAAGTGAGGCATATTTGTTATCGGGAGACCTGGGAGAACGCTGGGTGGTAGAAAATTTGTGTGAGCCCGGTGATGCCACACTTTCCCACTCAAATATGTGTGAAAGAACTGATTTTTTCAGCTAAAATTGAGGTTTGCAGGGGATTCTCTGTAAAGGGATGTTTGAGGATCCACACAAGTCATATCTCCTTGGAAGCCCCCGGGTGTCTACTTTTCAGAATAGTGTGGGTTTGGTAGGTTTCCTTAAATGCCCGCCGAGCACGGTGCCAAAAACCCAGGTGACCCCCCTAGCAAAATCAGATCGTTTTGACAAAATTAGTTGTTTAGTTTTGCAGGCTGACCATTTTGGCACAATATTGCAAGGACAATGTGACAGACATTGTGAGTTTTGAAGGACATTGTGGATAAAATAACTTATTAGAATTCACCCGAGAGACATCACCATGTACTCCCATGGGTTTTCAACAATATCTACAATTGGTAGGTTATTCTTAGGTGGAATGTACACCTTGGCAGAGAGACTAAAAAGACAAAGATTCCTGCACAGCCATCTATTCCTCAAACACACACACATACTGGTTGGATTTGGCATGAGGGCGAGTGATGGTTCAGTATATAAAATTTTATTAACAAGAGATTTCACAAAAATGAAATGCACTGTCAATTAAATGGGGAAAAAATCGAACAAATGACTCGCAGCTCGTGAGCTTTAAAGCCACTTCAAGGCACCAACCGCTTTACAGGCCATTCACACACCTTTCATACTTGATACACAGAAGACCATTCACACCACCAGGCACGAAAGCAACACATCACAACATTCACAAAAACGGGACAAGGTGCACCCTGCTTCAAAAATACAAAAAAAAATATTACTGCACAGCCATCGATTCTTCAAACACACACACATACTGGTTAGATTTGGCACAAGGGTGAGTGATGGTTCAGTATATAAAATTGTATTAGCAAGTGATTTCACAAAAATGAAATGCACTGTTAATAATTGAAAGGACGAGAAACTGAACCATTGACTCACAGCTCATGAGCTGTAAAGCCACAACAAGGCCCCAACCTCTTTACAGGCCCTTCATACAACTTCCATACGTGTGACACATACAAAACATTCACACCGCCGGCCCATCACATTACAACACTTCCACCAGCAGACAGCACCATTCAAGGGCCCATCACTTCCACATGCCCACATTCCTGACACAGCAACTACACAAACTGATGGATTGCATGGAGTGGCGCTCAGCTAGAAGTGTGTGTAGTGACCAGCATCAAGTCACTACTCACACACTCCAGCCTAGCGCCAGTCCACGCACACTGCCAGCCAAGCACCAGTCCACGCACACCGCCAGCCAAACGCCAGTCCACGCACACTGCCAGCCAAGCGCTACTCCACGCACACCGCCAGCCAAGCACCAGTCCACGCACACCGCCAGCCAAACACCAGTCCACACACACCGCCAGCCAAACGCCAGTCCACGCACACTGCCAGCCAAGCACCAGTCCACGCACACCGCCAGCCAAGCACCAGTCCATGCACACAGCCAGCCAAACACCAGTCCATGCACACCGCCAGCCAAACGCCAGTCCACGCACACCGCCAGCCAAGGGCCAATCCACGCACAGTGCCAGCCAAGCGCCTGTACAAACACACTGCCAGCCAAGCGCCAGTACAAATACACTGCCAGTCAAGAGTCAGTACAAACACACCACCAGCCAAGCGCCAGTCCACGTACACCGCCAGCCAAGCACCAGTCCAGGCACACCACGAGCTAAGCACCAATCCAAACACACCGCCAGGCAAGCGCCAGACCACGCACACCGCCAGCCAAACGCCAGTCCACGCACACTGCCAGCCAAGCGCGCAATCCACGCACACTGCCAGCCAAGAGCCAGTACAAACACACTGCCAGCCAAGCACCAGTCCACGCATACCGCCAGCCAAGCACCAGTCCAGGCACACTGCCAACCAAGCACCAATCCAAACACATCCAGCCAAGCACCAGACCACGCACACCGCCAGACAATCGCTACTCCACGCAAACCGACATCACATTTAAGATTTTTTTTTAATATAAATAAGAAAACACAAACAAATTGCAAATTGATACAAATCTACTAACACATCAACTAAAATTAAATACACTAAACAAATGCCAACCTTGAAACTGAACAAAAATTATTAAACAATAGAGGCCAGGCAGTTCACTTTACCACTCATGGATGCTCCCCAAAAATCTTTTGCGTGTGGTACATTCGAAAACAAGCAGGCACGCACAGCCCAGGGTTAGAAGGACACTCGGGGCAGTGCATTCAAACCTCCTTCCGCAAACGTCTTCGCCAACAGACTCTACATCTACTGCTGGGAAAGTCTTTTGAGGATGTAGGAGGAATGTGATCAGGAAAGTGGCGATCTTTCAATCTAGCAACATCCTCCACCATTCCAACTCTAGGAACACTTGCCTGTTCCACTAAAACAAGGCTGCCTATTACAGACTCCTGAAACTTTACAAAAGTCCTCTATGACTTAGGACAAGATTCCTGGAACACAACAAAAGCATTAAAGGTTGCCAAGTGGAAAAGTTGGATAGCCAACTTCTTGTACCAAATGTAAGCCTTACGAGGAGCAGCATACGGTTCCAACCTCTGATCTACTCTGTCAACACCACACATGTGCCTATTATAGTCTAAAATGCACTCAGGTTTGCGCGCTTCAGCAACCTCACACCAAACAGTCACCGGTTCAGTGCTTTCATCAAGGATGGTAGTCAACATGTAGACATCTCTCCTGTCTGAAAACTTCACAGCTAGAAGCTCCTCGCAACGCAATTCACTGCACTGTCCCCGGACAAGCTTTTGACAAACAAGTTATTTTGAGAAACCTTTACGATTACAGCGGATTGTGCCACAAGCAACAGTGTCCACTTTGGCCAATTCCCTGAACAACCGCACACTAGTATAGAAGCTATCTAAATATAAATGATGGCCTTTGTTAAATAATCCTCTATCCAGTTCCCACACAATTTTCTCAGTCACTCCAAAAGTGGACGGATAACCAGGGGGGTTAATCCTGGATTATTTACCGGTGTACACCCTGAAATTAGAGACATATCCAGTCTGACTGTCACACAGCATATACAGCTTAATTCCATAGCGTGCCCTCTTACTAGGAATGTATTGCCTAAAAACCAAGCGGCCCTTGAACAACACCAAAGACTCATCCACTGCAATTTCTTCCTCTGGAACATAGATCTCAGAAAATTGATCAACAAAGTGATCAATGACAGGCCGAATCTTGAAAAGACCGTCACAATCAGGGTGATCTTGTGGCAAAGCTAAACCATTATCGACAAAATGCATCACCCGAAGCAGAAGCAAATACATATCACGACTCATGACTGCTGGAAATATAGCAGTTGCCATCAAGGGACTAATAGACCAATATGAAGCCAGTGATGGCTTCCTTAGCAAGCCCATCAAAAAAGTTAAACCCAAGAACTTCTTCATCTCTTCCAGATTTTTGGGAGTCCACCGGATAGCTCTAGAGTGGGGCTTAAGGCTGGCACTGTTCTCCCTCAAAAACTGTTCAGAATACAAATTAGTCTGCTCAACAATCTCTGCCAACAACACATCATCCATAAATAACTGAAAAAAATCAATTGGCAAAATGTTTTCAGTGTTCACCCTACACCCTGGAACACCAGTAAAGTCTGGCAATGCCGGCTGCACCATGCCTGGGGCAACCCAGAGGTCAGCATTTTCAACGGGAAGGCTTGCAGCCCCAGGCTACCGCCCAGCTGCCTCTTGACTCACTATACCAATGGGAAGTCTTGCAGCCCCAGGCTGCAACCCAGATGCCTCTTGTCTCACTACACCAACGGGAAGTCTTGCAGCCCTATACTGTGTCAGAACACTCAAACACTCTCTTACCTGTAGGGTGTTTGAAGATGTTTCGCAGAGACAATATGAACCAACTTCCCAGAGCTCTACTAAACAACCTATGTTCCTTTAAATACTCTAGGCTACTGAATAGAACCCCAGGAGGAGGGCCGGGTACTGGACGGTGGCGAAGTCCTGTTGTCGACCTGCGAGGCAACAAGATATATTTTTAAGCATCCCACCCTGAGTTGTCTTTTTAAACTAACAACTATAGACTCTCTGCCTCCCCCCTTAATTCTGAAATTTTAAAGAAAAAAACCTCCTACCTGCAACCTTTAGGAATGGGTATGACGTCCAGTAGTCTTGTGATGGTGTAGTCACAGTCCAGAAGTCATGTCAGCTTTTGGTGTAGTTAAGATGTAACTTGCTTGTTCTCAAAAAAAGTAAAACATATGAATAAGTTACTTGTTTCTCTTTCTATTCTCTCTTTTAAACACAAGACTTCACTGCTGTCATCACTTACTTCCTACTGAATCTTCTATGTCATTTACCATCACGTATTTTCTAAAAGAAAAGAAATATCACACAAAAACGTTGTACATTCTATAGATCGTAAAGCTTTTAGGGCTAGATGTAGGTAATTCTTATTTACCATTATTTATTCTTAAATACCGAATTTTACAGATTCGGTATTTAAGAAGTGGTAAAATAGAGGGGGGGATGTAGGTATTTCAGAATCGGTAAATACCGAATCGTTAAGATTCGGTATTTACCGATTCTGTAAATACCGATTCGGTAATGCCCATTGATTCCTATGGGCCCTGAAGCCCATAGGAATCAATGGGCAATATCGAATCGGTATTTACCGATTCAGTAAATACCGATTTTTTCAAGGGTGCTGGGGGTGTCACTTTGACACCCTCTAGCACCCCAAAGACGGGCATGTGTGCCATGTGGCACACAGACATGCCCTAAGGGCATGTCTGTCTGTCACATGGCTAGGTGTGCATGCACACATGTGCATGCACAACTGGATTCGGTATTTTACCACCCAATTGGATTGGGTGGTAAAATACAGAATATGTAAGGCCTTAGGGACTCTGAAGAGTCCCACCTACATCTGGCCGTTACCGAATCGGTAAAAATACCGATTCGGTATTTTACAGAATCGGTAAATTTACCGATTCGGTAAATTTACCGAATCTGTAAAAATGGCCCCCTACATACCAAATACCCATTTACCGGTCGGTAACGGCCGAAATCGGCCGTTACCGACCGGTAAAGGGCTTCCTACATCTGGCCCTTAGTCTTTTAAATCTCCTTGTTTTCTTTTTCTTCAACTCCTTTGATTGTAAACTAAATATTCCAAAAATTGTTCCTTTAAATTATTTAAAGAGTATTGTCTTAATTCTGTGCTGTCTTGCGATGGGCGCCAGAAAAAGAAATGTTCACTTAGCTTTCTCCTTGCTTCTTTTCTTTCCTGAGATGTATCTGCGACGCTGGGCTGCCATCTAGTGGATTCCAGAAGGAACGAAGATTCGTCGCCGAGAACCAGGTGAGTAACCAGCTTTCCTCGATCGAAGCTGGAAGGCTAAGCGACGTGCAACGTTGGGTGTGGCATTTTATAGTCATGCCACACCCGAAACGGCTGTTACGCTGCACGCAACGTGACTCGCCCTGAACTTCCGATCCTCGGTAAAGAACCGGGTCGGAACCTTCTTTGTCAGCGCTAAGAGCAGAATGCAAACTGCCCAATGCGAGCGCCCGCTCCAGTGCCACTGTAAAGTCTGAAGTTCAGTTCAAGTGAGAGCCAAACATGACATCGGTACCGAATCTAAGTAAAGAAAATGTCTCTTTCCAAAATAAAAACAATTATTTTAACAAGCATTCCTACATGTAAACAAGCATTTACAATGCAATAGGTCTCCCAATAGCGAGATTTTGAGATATTGGCATTGTTAATGGCAATTTCTTTTATAATATTAAAAGGCATTGCGAGGGGTGAGAGGGGCGAGGGGTTAGAGGGGCGAGGGGAGGGTGGTGAGAGGGGAGAGTGGTGAGAGGGGAGAGTGGTGAGAGGGGAGAGTGTTATCGCAGTTGTAATGCAACATGTTTAGTATTAACGTGACTTAGATGTATTGATACAACAAATAACAATTGTTTTTTCTAAAAAAAATTACTTAAATAAAAGTAATTTTAATTTATAATGGCAATATCTTAAACTTTACTAAAACACTTTTGTGAATGTTATGTTCCGTGTATTGTGGTGGTGTCCCTGAGTGATGTGGTGGTGTCCCTGAGTGATTGATGTGGTGGTGTCCCTGAGTGGTGTGGTGGTGTCCCTGAGTGGTGTGGTGGTGTCCCTGAGTGATGCGGTGGTGTCTCTGAGTGGTGCGGTGGTGTCCCTGAGTGATGTGGTGGTGTCCCTGAGTGATGCGGTGGTGTCCCTGAGTGATGCGGTGGTGTCCCTGAGTGATGCGGTGGTGTCCCTGAGTGATGTGGTGGTGTCCCCGAGTGATGAGTGGCGGTGTCCCTGAGTGATGATTGGTGGTGTCCCTGAGTGATGTGGTGGTGTCCCAGAGTAATGAATGGTGGTGTCACTGAGTGATGTGGTGGTGTCCCTGAGTGATGTTGTGGTGTCCCTGAGTGATGTGGTGGTGTCCCAGAGTGATGCGGTGGTGTCCCTGAGTGATGTGGTGGTGTCCCCGAGTGATGAGTGGTGGTGTCCCCGAGTGATGAGTGGTGGTGTCCCTGAGTGATGTGGTGGTGTCCCTGAGTGATGTGGTGGTGTCCCTGAGTGATGCGGTGATATCCCTTATTGATGCGTGGGGGTGTCCGTAAGTAGTGTGCCGGTGTCCATGAGTGAGGTTAGGGTGTCCCTAAGTATTATGGTACTTTTACTTCTTGATTACAAGGAGTCTTCCACAGACCAGTCTTGGTTAGGTCTACTGTCAGAACGGAGCAAAACATTTTGCGAAAGGTGAAATCCGCCCATTAAACAATTTCACTTATCTCGATACAGGCTGTTTGTGTATGTATCCCTATTTATTGTTGTGTGTTGTAGCGCTGACAACACAAGTGCACAACAGAGAACATTTTTATTGTAGCAGGAGAGACTATAAAATCGCCCGTTGACTAGTGTGGTGTGTGGTTAGATGAGGTTCAGATTACAGAACATGTGCATTAATGGTGAGGAACGGTAAGTCTCTACCATAGTTTGGTAAATTTAACTACATGCTAGAAATTTCAGGTTAAATTTGCTCAAAATCATACACGTTTTGGTCAAGTACCAAACTGGGTTTTGAGTCAAGTTCTGCATGCTCCCAGCCAAGTAAGTAAGGCACTAGATTGTCACTCTCTGGACATTGTTTACAAGTCCGGAAGCCCAGTCTGAAAAGGACGGGGCTTAGAGATGGCGAGCGCTTGTTATAGCTGAAGCACTTCTGTGTGTGCATCATCTTTAGAGAGGAAGTGCGTTGTAACTGTAACTCCTGCCCTACGTCTTAAAAAGGGATGTTTGCAGACTCACAACTGAACGGTCACTGAAACTGCCTAGCGTAATTTATTTTATATGCATAATATATTTATCGTATTACAGTAATGTTCTTTTCTGCACACATGCAAGGATTATGGAAATAATTAAATACACATGTTGAAGATTAGCAGCCTGTAATCACATTCGGTGGTAACTCTGGACTGACTAAGCCCCCCCCCAGTCTTTAACCATCTCACCGCTTCTAAGCGCACACAGTGCAATGAAGGATTTCTCTATCTGGTGAACCTGCTCAAAGTACCCAGCATGCACCGCGCCATGGCCCACCTGCAGGGAAGGAGCATCTTTCACACTGACAATAGGAACTCTGGACCACGGGAACAATTACGATAAGATATACATAACCACACGTTTTTAACCACAGTGCATAAATGTTCTCCTACTGCCTCGCCCGCGCTAGGTTTATGTGAGAGGCGTAGGATAGTGGCTGGTTCAATTCTATAAGTGTCAAAAAAGCTTTACAGAGGGGTGATGCAAACAGCCCGGAGCACTGACCGAGGGAGCAGCTCTTCCTGCAGGACACCAAGCAGTGCCCCTTCCTTTAATGGCTGCATGGAAACCGGGCTCTAGGAGGGAAGCGTGTGGGATGGGGGTATAGGAGGAGGTACTTTACGAATGAAGCAATGAGGCGGATAGAGAGAAGTGGGAGGGGCGGCGAGGAGACTATCAGGGAGGAACAGCATACCAAACACGGTGGATTGTTGAGGGGGGGAGGGGGGCAACGCCGTCGGGCAGTTTATTTATTTTATTTTATGCGTTTTTTTATATAGCGCGGACTTTACCTGAAGGTGTCAGAGCGCTTCACAAAAAGTAGTGGCACAGTGTGAGAGAAGGGCAGGGACAAGTTTGCCTCTTTTATTAATGTACAGCTCTCTAAGAAGAATAGGCGGGGGTTCCAGCAACACAAGACTAGAAGAGGCATCCTTGAGGTAAACAAACTCTTCCAAAGTCAATTTGGCGGAAATGTGAGCGGACCGAGCTCAAGGAGTGGTACAGGGGCTTCGCAGGTGACGTTATGAAACACCGGGATCGGAGGTCAAATCAAAGTATTCACCATTTGCCGCCAATAGAAATGCAATTGTTGTGTTTGGGGCTATGGATTCAACTGACAAGCGGTACGTTTGTGTGCATGCAAGAAATGTAAACTTAGAACCATTATTTCAATTATTATTGCAGCATTCCATGTTATTCTGCCGTATATTTAATGCCTTTCCTGTAAATAAAAAGAGAAAAGGAACGTTTTATAACATGCACATTACTGCAGCGGGAGGCTCGGAAGGCTGTGCTGCACACAGACAGCATCCCTATGAGCCGCAGATGTCTTGTTTGAAGGCATTGCACAGAGGGGGGCGGGGGAGAGGAGGCGGGGGAGAGCTCCTTTGAAATGCAGCTGGGGAGCAAATGGCAAGCTCGTGCTCGAGCACGTGCACTTGCCGAAATTCGGCCGCCTGGTTCAGCTCTTGTTTTGGCCACTATAGATCGACCATCTGCAATGCGCAAGCGGATTGGCAGAGGTCGACCTAAAAAGGCATTCAAAGTATTTACCAAGTGCTATAAACACCTAAGCACAACAACATAATGACAATGACACATACACTTGGAGTGCTAGTGGGCACAGGACAGGGGAGGGTTTTAAAAGGGGTATCAGCTTGAATCACTTAAGGGTGACGAAATGCAGATAAAACTGGTTTAATCATGATGTAAAGGTCTTATTGAAATACAAGGCTTCAGAGGGGAGTATGGCGAGATCCGGAATCATGACAGACTGCAGCCCAGATGCCTCTTGTCTCACTATACCAACGGGAAGTCTTGCAGCCCCAGGCTGCAGCCCAGATGCCTCTTGCCACACTATCAGCACATCAATGTCCTCCTCTTACACAGGCACTTCATCTGCACCAAGAGTAGCTTCATCTGCACTCAGAGTATCTTCATCATCAAATGATGCCATGTGGAGAAGAAACTCACTGCCTGAATCTTCCCCTCCCACCTCTGCCTCAGAATCAGAGTCAGTCTCTGGACCATGGTCAGAGGAAGAATCAAAAAGCATTCCAACAACTTGCTGAGCTGTAATCCGGCGGCTAGCCATTATCCTGACTAAGAAAGGAGACTGCACAAACAAGTCAACAACCAACACTGTGCAAAGTAAGTAAAAAAAATGTGGGCCTTATCACAAAGATCTATATACTGAAAAACTATACAAGTCACTTACAAGGGACAGCTGCACTCACCAGCACCTACTCTGCAAAGACACAGCAAATAGTCAACGATATCCTACTAGAAAGAAGAAAAAAAACAATTAATCTACAGAAAACAAAATACACATCAAGCACAAATGCAAAACATTTTTTAGACACTCAAAAAACAGAAACCAAACATATTGGTATTATTACACACTTTGCAAAAAACACATTTACATTGAAATTGTACAAAAAAGGTCTCTTACCAAACACATGCAACTACACAAACAGCAGAACCACCAGTAACGAAACCGCAACCTGCAACATTCTAAAGAGCAAAAGCCTTGAACTAGAACAAAAAAGGGGGAAATAAAACATTACAATTCACAAGAAATAAAAACAATACACATCATAACAGGCTATGTCACTACACAAATGGGGGCAGAAAGGCCAAATAAACGGGCTGAATACACATAAACAAATATATGTCCCCTGGAAGCAACCAATTTATTTATTTTTACATCCCTGGCACTAGTGGGCTTTTCTGCCCCCCCCCTCGGGCCAGAAATGCCAAAAATATAGGTAATCTGTCCCCAAGGGGGAGGGCAGAAAAGTCTAACAAATTAATTAGGCCCAAAAGGAAGTGACCCTTGCCCAAGGGGTCTCTTCCATTTCAAATTTAAAACACTCCCTCGTGTCTAGTTGGGTTTTATGCCCTCCCCTGGGGGCAGAAAGGCCAAATAAAGAAACCGATCTGCCCCTAGGGGGGCAGAATATACTAAAAAGAAAGAAAATGGCCCCTAGATGCGACTGGTCACTTCCAATTTAAAAAAACAAAACAATTCCCTGGCTCTAGAGGCTTTTCAGCCCCCCTCCCCCTCCCCCCCCCGGGGCCAGAAATGCCAAAAAATCAGGCTATCTGTCCCCAGGGGAGGCAGAATATAATTTGTTTTAAAATTGGCCCCCCTGGAAGCGACCCTTGCCCAAGGGGTCGATTCCGTTTAAAACAAAAAAATGAATTCCCTGGTGTCTAGTGGGGGTTTCTGGCCCCCTGGGGCAGAAAGGCCAAAAAAAAAAACGATCTGCCCCCAGAGGGGGCAGAATATACTTTAATAAAAATGTGGGCCCCTGGAAGTGACCCTTGCCCAAGGGGTCTCTTCCGATTTAAAAAAAAAACGAATTCCCTGGCTCTAGTGGGCTTTTCTGCCCCCCCCACCCCCGGGTCCAGAATCGGCCAAAAAACTGCCGATCTATCCCCAGGGGGGGCAGAAAAGTCTGAATTCATTTGTGCCCCCTAGGAAGCGACCCTTGCCCAAGGGGTCGCTTCCTTTTTGCCAAAAAAACCATCCCTGGTGTCTAGTAGGGGCATTCCTGGTGCACGATCGCGACGCCATCGTGCACCAGGAATGCCCTGCATTGGGACATCAGGGGAGAGGAAACACTGTTTCCTCCCCCCGGATGTCTCAATGCCCAACAAAATGCCCCCCGTTCCACCGGAGGCCAAACCTACCTCCGATCGCTGGACGCGCTGGAAACAAATGGTTTCCAGCACGTCCAGCGCTTCCCGATAACGTCGGTGCGCGCTTTGCGTGCTGACGTCATCAGGAAGCGTGCGGGGGCTCGGGGGTGGCAGCGGAAACTCTTCCGCTGCCATCCCTGTTGCTGTGGGCACGATCGATGCCCCAGGGGAGCTGGGCTGATGACGGAGCAGTTCCGTCATCAGCACAGCCCAACTGATGCTGATGACGGAACCGCTCCGTCATCAGCATCGAAGGGGTTAAACACAAGTGTTGCACCTGAATTCAGTATTGAAGTGCATTCACTGTAGAACTAGGAATTATATGTATTGTGTGCCTTAACATTATTAAATGATATATACTTACAGATTAGATAAAAACCACCCTCACACTATTAAATGTATTAACTTTAGAAACGAGAAAGACTTGTTTAATGTGTGCATAAATATTTCATATGTGTATTTATAATGTAGTTCTTACTCACATTTAGAGATGTGTGCTCAAAGTTATTCACCTTTATGACACTTTAACATAAGTCTAGTGCACTGACAGGTTTATTCATGTGTGGTTGAATGTGTACACGTATATTGAATGTGCACCATTGATTCAATATGTTAACTTGTCATAACTACGCCCATGTTTCTTTCTGTTTTAAATTATGTTTTCCATTTTCTGCTTACATGTCTTTTTCTTGCAGATACATTCTCAAGGTTTTTAATATTTTAATTTTTAATTTTTATTTAATTTTACTCAGACAGATATATAACAAAGCAGATTCATTATAAGCATTGCACAGTAGTCGCAGTTTAGACATCTCGTAAGGGAGTTATTGCAACAATAAGCAGTACAGTTCAATCATGTTACACAGATTTACATTACTGACATAGTTTGTTAGTTTGAGAATATATGTAACATTGTACTAGTGATAGAGAGAGAGAGCCTGAGGAGACCTTGACAAGGAACGTAGGGAGCCAGAGTGTTAACTGAAAGTTTCCATTTATTAATGTTGCAGCGAATCAAAGCTAATCAAGGCAATATCATACCCAGGTTTGGCCTGGGATATTTGGTGAATGTTGCAGGTCGCAACATGAAAATGGAAAAGACAATGGAGCCCCTGATGATACAAACAGAGGGGTGTTATTTTTTGGAGACTTTCGCTGTAATAACTGGTGTTCCTACTGTCTGAACATGAGCCACTTTCCTTTGGACTTTGAGAGGTATAGAACTCTATGCGTATTTCCTTTGACTCTTGCTGAGATGTCTTAGGCTAACACTCATTTTCCTGTCCCAAGAAGAACCTTGACCGAGCTTCTGAAAATCTGACACCTTCCTGCACTTTCCTGCATTTTCTTACTTTTTCGCATGTCTCTGATTATTTAGGCCCTATTAGGTTTTAAACAATCCTCTTTCATTTTGGACATAATGTAGATGGTTTTAGACTTCGCCCATGTATAGCAGAGAGAACCAGAACTCTTCTCTGAGCATCATATTCTGTTATTGATCTTTTGTATTGCTGTGACTGAACTTCTTGTTTGCCTTATTTTGGTATGCTTAAACTTTTTTAGGAGGTAGGGTTATCCATTTGGATATTCTGTATCTTTACAGCATGGTATTGAGATCGGTTTACCCTAACCTGACTGAAAATTTGCAATAAACCTTCTTAACTGTAGTCGCTGATTCCTGCTCTTTATTCTGTAGCCAAATGGGCTGCACTGTTAATGAGAGTGTTTGATTAAATGCTAACTCCCTTTACCTTTCAGTTGGGAAAAAAAGTCTATTGGATAACAAATGGTAAGATAGCTGGCCCAGCCCTGGATCACTTCCATCCCACTATTTTTACCACACCGTATGCCCCCTCACAATCCACTGGTCTCTTTTTTCACACAGTAAGTGTACCTTTCTATTTCCTCTTTTTTTCTATTTGGTTCTCCCCATATTTATTTCTGTCTATTGTACACGTTATTTGCCCACTTTTTTCTATGTTATTTGTTATCTCTTCACTCTGTTCTTTCAACCATGCAATGTTCTAGGAAAATATTATAGTGCTCTACTCTGCACTTCCTATGCTTATCTCCTCTCCACTTGAATTGCTGTTTCCTTCTCACACCTGTGCCACTCTCCAATTTCTCATCAAGCACCAGTCCCCCCCAGATTTTATTGTATCAGTGCTGCTTGTTTCGGCCTTCATCCCTTTTCCATGCAGTTTTCTCATTGACGGCGTCTCTTCTTTCTGAATTTCAGCACAGCATTATGCACCAGTAATTTCAAGAAGCTTACCTTTTTTAGGTCTCGTGACCTACAATGCGCGCAAGCGCATTGAGGAGCGAGAATTCAAGTGCTCGAAATCCTCGTCAAACCAAGGGCTTCGTTCCTTGCGGTTTTCTTGAAGTTCACGTGGCCACAGGCACGCACTTTTGGGCCATAAACTCTGTTCCCCACAGCCTTACATTAATTTCTCCTCCCCCTCCCCAGCCAGCTTCCCCCAGGCCGTAGCAGCACTCCTCCCACACCAGCACCTCCCCTCTCTCTCCCCGCAAACACAGCCTTTACTTTAATTTCTCCTCCCCCTCCCCAGCCATGCCGAATTCTCCTCCCACCTCCCACGGCCGTCCTTTCTGCCCGCACGTGCCTTCTCTTCTCTCTGCTCTCCCCTCAGGCGCCGTGACATACTTCAAAGACTTATCACTTCACACGGCCGCAGGCCGTGCAACCAGAGCACTTCAGTTGGTGCGCAGCCCCCCTCCCAGCACTGCCTTGTTACTCTCGGCAGCCAACTTTCGTTTCATGGTGGTACAAACCTCACTGATAACACTTCACACGGCCGCAGGCCGTGCAACCAGAGCACTTCAGTTGGTGCGCAGCACCCCTCCCAGCACTGCCTTGTTACTCTCGGCAGCCAACTTTCGTTTCATGGTGGAACAAACCTCACTGATAACTATCGTCTATTGTAGCGAACAACACCAGGTTCAACTTGTGACTTCAGGCGCTACACGCATCTTTGCAGGGTGTGTGCACAACCTAACGCCATTTTTTGTAGCTACCTTTACGAGTATCATTGGGTATTACGACCCTGTCTACGTGCCTTGAAGTAGCATCCTGATGGCTTAAGGCGCTTGCTCACAAGTCCGCACTCGATGCACTCTCTTATCTTCTCCTTCCTGCTACCCAGGCTCCGCATTTCACCCATTGAAATAACTTTAGAGCAGCATAAAAGGGTATACAAACAAAGTAATGTAACTAAACAGAACATATATTCTTAACTAAATGTGGCATATACATGGATAATATATGGAACGTATGTAAGCATAACATACCATATGTAGAGTGCAGAGTGCAGTGTGCAGAGTGCAGATTGTGAGTGCAGATTGTGAGTGCAGATTGTGAGTGCAGAGTCTAGATTGTGAGTTCAGAGTGCAGATTCATTGTGCAGATTCAGAGTGCAGAGTGCAGATTCAAAGTGCAGATTCAGAGTGCAGATTCAGAGTGCAGAGTGCAGATTCAGAGTGCAGAGTGCAGATTCAGAGTGCAGATTCAGAGTACAGATTCAGAGTGCAGAGTGCAGATTCAGAGTGCAGATTCAGAGTGCAGAGTGCAGATTCAGAGTGCAGATTCAGAGTGCAGAGTGCAGATTCAGAATGCAGAGTGCAGATTCAGAGTGCAGAGTGCAGATTCAGAGTGCAGATTCAGAGTGCAGAGTGCAGATTCAGAGTGCAGAGTGCAGATTCAGAGTGCAGATTGTGAGTGCAGAGTGTAGATTGTGAGTGCAGAGTGCAGATTCAGAGTGCAGATTCAGAGTGCAGAGTGCAGATTCAGAGTGCAGATTCAGAGTGCAGAGTGCAGATTCAGAGTGCAGATTCAGAGTGCAGAGTGCAGATTCAGAGTGCAGAGTGCAGATTCAGAGTGCAGAGCGCAGATTCAGAGTGCAGAGTGCAGATTCAGAGTGCAGAGTGCAGATTCAGAGTGCAGATTCAGAGTGCAGATTCAGAGTGCAGAGTGCAGATTCAGAGTGCAGAGTGCAGATTGCAGATTCAGAGTGCAGATTCAGAGTGCAGAGTACAGATTCAGAGTGCAGAGTGCAGATTCAGAGTGCAGATTGTGAGTGCAGAGTGTAGATTGTGAGTGCAGAGTGCAGATTCAGAGTGCAGAGTGCAGATTCAGAGTGCAGAGTGCAGATTCAGAGTGCAGAGTGCAGATTCAGAGTGCAGAGTGCAGATTCAGAGTGCAGAGTGCAGATTCAGAGTGCAGATTGTGAGTGCAGAGTGTAGATTGTGAGTGCAGAGTGCAGATTCAGAGTGCAGATTCAGAGTGCAGAGTGCAGATTCAGAGTGCAGAGTGCAGATTCAGGGTGCAGAGTGCAGATTCAGAGTGCAGAGTGCAGATTCAGAGTGAAGATTCAGATTGCAGATTCAGAGTGCAGAATGCAGATTCAGAGTGCAGATTCAGAGTGCAGGGTGCAGATTCAGAGTGTAGATTCAGAGTGCAGAGTGCAGATTCAGAGTGCAGATTCAGAGTGCAGAGTGCAGATTCAGAGTGCAGATTCAGAGTGCAGAGTGCAGATTCAGAGTGCAGATTCAGAGTGCAGAGTGCAGATTCAGAGTGCAGATTCAGAGTGCAGAGTGCAGATTCAGAGTGCAGAGTGCAGATTCAGAGTGCAGATTCAGAGTGCAGATTCAGAGTGCAGATTCAGAGTGCAGAGTGCAGATTCAGAGTGCAGATTCAGAGTGCAGATTCAGAGTGCAGAGTGCAGATTCAGAGTGCAGATTCAGAGTGCAGAGTGCAGATTCAGAGTGCAGATTCAGAGTGCAGATTCAGAGTGCAGAGTGCAGATTCAGAGTGCAGATTCAGAGTGCAGAGTGCAGATTCAGAGTGCAGATTCAGAGTGCAGAGTGCAGATTCAGAGTGCAGAGTGCAGATTCAGAGTGCAGATTCAGAGTGCAGAGTGCAGATTCAGAGTGCAGATTCAGAGTGCAGATTCAGAGTGCAGATTCAGAGTGCAGATTCAGAGTTTAGAGTGCAGATTCAGAGTGCAGATTCAGAGTGCAGAGTGCAGATTCAGAGTGCAGATTCAGAGTGCAGAGTGCAGATTCAGAGTGCAGAGTGCAGATTCAGAGTGCAAATTCAGAGTGCAGATTCAGAGTGCAGAGTGCAGATTCAGAGTGCAGATTCAGAGTGCAGATTCAGAGTGCAGAGTGCAGATCAGAGTGCAGATTCAGAGTGCAGATTCAGAGTGCAGATTCGGAGTGCAGATTGCAGGGTCAGAGTGCAGAGTGCAGATTCAGAGTGCAGATTCAGAGTGCAGAGTGCAGATTCAGAGTGCAGATTCAGAGTGCAGAGTGCAGATTCAGAGTGCAGATTCAGAGTGCAGATTCAGAGTGCAGATTCAGAGTGCAGATTCAAAGTGCAGAGTGCAGATTCAGAGTGCAGATTCAGAGTGCAGATTCAGAGTGCAGATTCAGAGTGCAGATTCAGAGTGCAGAGTGCAGATTCAGAGTGCAGATTCAGAGTGCAGGTTCAGAGTGCAGAGTGCAGATTCAGAGTGCAGATTCAGAGTGCAGAGTGCAGATTCAAAGTGCAGAGTGCAGATTCAGAGTGCAGAGTGCAGATTCAGAGTGCAGATTCAGAGTGCAGATTCAGAGTGCAGAGTGCAGATTCAGAGTGCAGATTCAGAGTGCAGATTCAGAGTGCAGAGTGCAAATTCAGAGTGCAGATTCAGAGTGCAGAGTGCAGATTCAGAGTGCAGATTCAGAGTGCAGAGTGCAGATTCAGAGTGCAGAGTGCAGATTGTGAGTGCAGAGTGCAGATTCAGAGTGCAGATTCAGAGTGCAGAGTGCAGATTCAGAGTGCAGAGTGCAGATTCAGAGTGCAGATTGTGAGTGCAGAGTGTAGATTCAGAGTGCAGGTTGTGAGTGCAGAGTGTAGATTGTGAGTGCAGAGTGCAGATTGTGAGTGCAGAGTGCAGATTCAGAGTGCAGAGTGCAGATTCAGAGTGCAGATTCAGAGTGCAGATTCAGAGTGCAGAGTGCAGATTCAGAGTGCAGAGTGCAGATTCAGAGTGCAGATGTGCAGATTCAGAGTGCAGAGTGCAGATTCAGAGTGCAGAGTGCAGATTGTGAGTGCAGAGTGTAGATTGTGAGTGCAGAGTGCAGATTCAGAGTGCAGAGTGCAGATTCAGAGTGCAGAGTGCAGATTCAGAGTGCAGAGTGCAGATTCAGAGTGCAGATTCAGAGTGCAGATTCAGAGTGCAGATTCAGAGTGCAGAGTGCAGATTCAGAGTGCAGATTCAGAGTGCAGAGTGCAGATTCAGAGTGCAGATTCAGAGTGCAGATTCAGAGTGCAGATTCAGAGTGCAGAGTGATGATCAGAGTGCAGATTCAGAGTGCAGATTCAGAGTGCAGATTCAGAGTGCAGATTGCAGATTCAGAGTGCAGATTCAGAGTGCAGAGTGCAGATTCAGAGTGCAGATTGCAGATTCAGAGTGCAGATTCAGAGTGCAGAGTGCAGATTCAGAGTGCAGATTCAGAGTGCAGAGTGCAGATTCAGAGTGCAGATTCAGAGTGCAGAGTGCAGATTCAGAGTGCAGATTCAGAGTGCAGAGTGCAGATTCAGAGTGCAGATTCAGAGTGCAGAGTGCAGATTCAGAGTGCAGATTCAGAGTGCAGAGTGCAGATTCAGAGTGCAGAGTGCAGATTCAGAGTGCAGATTCAGAGTGCAGAGTGCAGATTCAGAGTGCAGACTCAGAGTGCAGAGTGCAGATTCAGAGTGCAGATTCAGAGTGCAGATTCAGAGTGCAGAGTGCAGATTCAGAGTGCAGATTCAGAGTGCAGAGTGCAGATTCAGAGTGCAGAGTGCAGATTCAGAGTGCAGATTCAGAGTGCAGAGTGCACATTCAGAGTGCAGATTCAGAGTGCAGAGTGCACATTTAGAGTGCAGAGTGCAGATTCAGAGTGCAGATTCAGAGTGCAGAGTGCAGATTCAGAGTGCAGAGTGCAGATTCAGAGTGCAGAGTGCAGATTCAGAGTGCAGAGTGCAGATTCAGAGTGCAGATTCAGAGTGCAGATTCAGAGTGCAGATTCAGAGTGCAGAGTGCAGATTCAGAGTGCAGATTCAGAGTGCAGAGTGCAGATTCAGAGTGCAGATTCAGAGTGCAGAGTGCAGATTCAGAGTGCAGATTCAGAGTGCAGAGTGCAGATTCAGAATGCAGATTCAGAGTGCAGATTCAGAGTGCAGAGTGCAGATTCAGAGTGCAGATTCAGAGTGCAGATTCAGAGTGCAGAGTGCAGATGCAGAGTGCAGATTCAGAGTGCAGATTCAGAGTGCAGATTCAGAGTGCAGATTCAGAGTGCAGAGTGCAGATTCAGAGTGCAGATTCAGAGTGCAGATTCAGAGTGCAGATTCAGAGTGCAGAGTGCAGATTCAGAGTGCAGATTCAGAGTGCAGAGTGCAGATTCAGAGTGCAGATTCAGAGTGCAGAGTGCAGATTCAGAGTGCAGATTCAGAGTGCAGAGTGCAGATTCAGAGTGCAGATTCAGAGTGCAGAGTGCAGATTCAGAGTGCAGAGTGCAGATTCAGAGTGCAGATTCAGAGTGCAGAGTGCAGATTCAGAGTGCAGATTCAGAGTGCAGAGTGCAGATTCAGAGTGCAGAGTGCAGATTCAGAGTGCAGAGTGCAGATTCAGAGTGCAGATTCAGAGTGCAGATTCAGAGTGCAGAGTGCAGATTCAGAGTGCAGAGTGCAGATTCAGAGTGCAGATTCAGAGTGCAGAGTGCAGATTCAGAGTGCAGATTCAGAGTGCAGATTCAGAGTGCAGATTCAGAGTGCAGAGTGCAGATTAAGAGTGCAGATTCAGAGTGCAGAGTGCAGATTCAGAGTGCAGATTCAGAGTGCAGATTGCAGATTCAGAGTGCAGAGTGCAGATTCAGAGTGCAGAGTGCAGATTCAGAGTGCAGATTCAGAGTGCAGAGTGCAGATTCAGAGTGCAGATTCAGAGTGCAGATTCAGAGTGCAGATTCAGAGTTTAGAGTGCAGATTCAGAGTGCAGATTCAGAGTGCAGAGTGCAGATTCAGAGTGCAGATTCAGAGTGCAGAGTGCAGATTCAGAGTGCAGAGTGCAGATTCAGAGTGCAAATTCAGAGTGCAGATTCAGAGTGCCGAGTGCAGATTCAGAGTGCAGATTCAGAGTGCAGAGTGCAGATCAGAGTGCAGATTCAGAGTGCAGATTCAGAATGCAGATTCGGAGTGCAGATTGCAGATTCAGAGTGCAGATTCAGAGTGCAGAGTGCAGATTCAGAGTGCAGATTCAGAGTGCAGAGTGCAGATTCAGAGTGCAGATTCAGAGTGCAGAGTGCAGATTCAGAGTGCAGATTCAGAGTGCAGATTCAGAGTGCAGATTCAAAGTGCAGAGTGCAGATTCAGAGTGCAGATTGTGCAGATTCAGAGTGCAGATTCAGAGTGCAGAGTGCAGATTCAGAGTGCAGATTCAGAGTGCAGATTCTGAGTGCAGAGTGCAGATTCAGAGTGCAGATTCAGAGTGCAGAGTGCAGATTCAAAGTGCAGAGTGCAGATTCAGAGTGCAGAGTGCAGATTCAGAGTGCAGATTCAGAGTGCAGAGTGCAGATTCAGAGTGCAGATTCAGAGTGCAGATTCAGAGTGCAGATTCAGAGTGCAGAGTGCAAATTCAGAGTGCAGATTCAGAGTGCAGAGTGCAGATTCAGAGTGCAGATTCAGAGTGCAGATTGTGAGTGCAGAGTGCAGATTCAGAGTGCAGATTCAGAGTGCAGAGTGCAGATTCAGAGTGCAGAGTGCAGATTCAGAGTGCAGATTGTGAGTGCAGAGTGTAGATTCAGAGTGCAGGTTGTGAGTGCAGAGTGTAGATTGTGAGTGCAGAGTGCAGATTGTGAGTGCAGAGTGCAGATTCAGAGTGCAGATTCAGAGTGCAGAGTGCAGATTCAGAGTGCAGATTCAGAGTGCAGAGTGCAGATTCAGAGTGCAGAGTGCAGATTCAGAGTGCAGATTCAGAGTGCAGATTCAGAGTGCAGAGTGCAGAGTGCAGATTCAGAGTGCAGATGTGCAGATTCAGAGTGCAGTGTGCAGATTCAGAGTGCAGAGTGCAGATTCAGAGTGCAGAGTGCAGATTCAGAGTGCAGATTGTGAGTGCAGAGTGTAGATTGTGAGTGCAGTGTGCAGATTCAGAGTGCAGATTTAGAGTGCAGAGTGCAGATTCAGAGTGCTGAGTGCAGATTCAGAGTGCAGATTCAGAGTGCAGATTCAGAGTGCAGATTCAGAGTGCAGATTCAGAGTGCAGAGTGCAGATTCAGAGTGCAGATTCAGAGTGCAGAGTGCAGATTCAGAGTGCAGATTCAGAGTGCAGAGTGCAGATTCAGAGTGCAGATTCAGAGTGCAGAGTGATGATCAGAGTGCAGATTCAGAGTGCAGATTCAGAGTGCAGATTCAGAGTGCAGATTGCAGATTCAGAGTGCAGATTCAGAGTGCAGAGTGCAGATTCAGAGTGCAGATTCAGAGTGCAGAGTGCAGATTCAGAGTGCAGATTCAGAGTGCAGATTCAGAGTGCAGAGTGCAGATTCAGAGTGCAGATTCAGAGTGCAGAGTGCAGATTCAGAGTGCAGATTCAGAGTGCAGAGTGCAGATTCAGAGTGCAGATTCAGAGTGCAGAGTGCAGATTCAGAGTGCAGAGTGCAGATTCAGAGTGCAGATTCAGAGTGCAGAGTGCAGATTCAGAGTGCAGACTCAGAGTGCAGAGTGCAGATTCAGAGTGCAGATTCAGAGTGCAGATTCAGAGTGCAGAGTGCAGATTCAGAGTGCAGATTCAGAGTGCAGATTCAGAGTGCAGAGTGCAGATTCAGAGTGCAGAGTGCAGATTCAGAGTGCAGATTCAGAGTGCAGATTCAGAGTGCAGATTCAGAGTGCAGAGTGCACATTCAGAGTGCAGATTCAGAGTGCAGAGTGCACATTTAGAGTGCACATTTAGAGTGCAGAGTGCAGATTCAGAGTGCAGATTCAGAGTGCAGAGTGCAGATTCAGAGTGCAGAGTGCAGCTTCAGAGTGCAGAGTGCAGATTCAGAGTGCAGATTCAGAGTGCAGATTCAGAGTGCAGATTCAGAGTGCAGATTCAGAGTGCAGATTCAGAGTGCAGAGTGCAGATTCAGAGTGCAGATTCAGAGTGCAGAGTGCAGATTCAGAGTGCAGATTCAGAGTGCAGAGTGCAGATTCAGAGTGCAGATTCAGAGTGCAGATTCAGAATGCAGATTCAGAGTGCAGATTCAGAGTGCAGAGTGCAGATTCAGAGTGCAGATTCAGAGTGCAGATTCAGAGTGCAGATTCAGAGTGCAGAGTGCAGATGCAGAGTGCAGATTCAGAGTGCAGATTCAGAGTGCAGATTCAGAGTGCAGATTCAGAGTGCAGAGTGCAGATTCAGAGTGCAGATTCAGAGTGCAGAGTCAGAGTGCAGATTCAGAGTGCAGAGTGCAGATTCAGAGTGCAGATTCAGAGTGCAGAGTGCAGATTCAGAGTGCAGAGTGCAGATTCAGAGTGCAGATTCAGAGTGCACATTCAGAGTGCAGAGTGCAGATTCAGAGTGCAGATTCAGAGTGCAGAGTGCAGATTCAGAGTGCAGATTCAGAGTGCAGATTCAGAGTGCAGAGTGCAGATTCAGAGTGCAGATTCAGAGTGCAGAGTGCAGATTCAGAGTGCAGAGTGCAGATTCAGAGTGCAGATTCAGAGTGCAGAGTGCAGATTCAGAGTGCAGACTCAGAGTGCAGAGTGCAGATTCAGAGTGCAGATTCAGAGTGCAGAGTGCAGATTCAGAGTGCAGATTCAGAGTGCAGATTCAGAGTGCCGATTCAGAGTGCAGATTCAGAGTGCAGAGTGCAGATTCAGAGTGCAGATTCAGAGTGCAGATTCAGAGTGCAGATTCAGAGTGCAGATTCAGAGTGCAGAGTGCAGATTCAGAGTGCAGATTCAGAGTGCAGAGTGCAGATTCAGAGTGCAGATTCAGAGTGCAGAGTGCAGATTCAGAATGCAGAGTGCAGATTCAGAGTGCAGAGTGCAGATTCAGAGTGCAGATTCAGAGTGCAGAGTGCAGATTCAGAGTGCAGAGTGCAGATTCAGAGTGCAGATTGTGAGTGCAGAGTGTAGATTGTGAGTGCAGAGTGCAGATTCAGAGTGCAGATTCAGAGTGCAGTGTGCAGATTCAGAGTGCAGATTCAGAGTGCAGAGTGCAGATTCAGAGTGCAGAGTGCAGATTCAGAGTGCAGAGTGCAGATTCAGAGTGCAGATTCAGAGTGCAGATTCAGAGTGCAGAGTGCAGATTCAGAGTGCAGAGTGCAGATTGCAGATTCAGAGTGCAGATTCAGAGTGCAGAGTACAGATTCAGAGTGCAGAGTGCAGATTCAGAGTGCAGATTGTGAGTGCAGAGTGTAGATTGTGAGTGCAGAGTGCAGATTCAGAGTGCAGAGTGCAGATTCAGAGTGCAGAGTGCAGATTCAGAGTGCAGAGTGCAGATTCAGAGTGCAGAGTGCAGATTCAGAGTGCAGATTGTGAGTGCAGAGTGTAGATTGTGAGTGCAGAGTGCAGATTCAGAGTGCAGATTCAGAGTGCAGAGTGCAGATTCAGAGTGCAGAGTGCAGATTCAGGGTGCAGAGTGCAGATTCAGAGTGCAGAGTGCAGATTCAGAGTGAAGATTCAGATTGCAGATTCAGAGTGCAGAATGCAGATTCAGAGTGCAGATTCAGAGTGCAGGGTGCAGATTCAGAGTGTAGATTCAGAGTGCAGAGTGCAGATTCAGAGTGCAGATTCAGAGTGCAGAGTGCAGATTCAGAGTGCAGATTCAGAGTGCAGAGTGCAGATTCAGAGTGCAGATTCAGAGTGCAGAGTGCAGATTCAGAGTGCAGATTCAGAGTGCAGAGTGCAGATTCAGAGTGCAGAGTGCAGATTCAGAGTGCAGATTCAGAGTGCAGATTCAGAGTGCAGATTCAGAGTGCAGAGTGCAGATTCAGAGTGCAGATTCAGAGTGCAGATTCAGAGTGCAGAGTGCAGATTCAGAGTGCAGATTCAGAGTGCAGAGTGCAGATTCAGAGTGCAGATTCAGAGTGCAGATTCAGAGTGCAGAGTGCAGATTCAGAGTGCAGATTCAGAGTGCAGAGTGCAGATTCAGAGTGCAGATTCAGAGTGCAGAGTGCAGATTCAGAGTGCAGAGTGCAGATTCAGAGTGCAGAGTGCAGATTCAGAGTGCAGATTCAGAGTGCAGAGTGCAGATTCAGAGTGCAGATTCAGAGTGCAGATTCAGAGTGCAGATTCAGAGTGCAGATTCAGAGTTTAGAGTGCAGATTCAGAGTGCAGATTCAGAGTGCAGAGTGCAGATTCAGAGTGCAGATTCAGAGTGCAGAGTGCAGATTCAGAGTGCAGAGTGCAGATTCAGAGTGCAAATTCAGAGTGCAGATTCAGAGTGCAGAGTGCAGATTCAGAGTGCAGATTCAGAGTGCAGATTCAGAGTGCAGAGTGCAGATCAGAGTGCAGATTCAGAGTGCAGATTCAGAGTGCAGATTCGGAGTGCAGATTGCAGGGTCAGAGTGCAGAGTGCAGATTCAGAGTGCAGATTCAGAGTGCAGAGTGCAGATTCAGAGTGCAGATTCAGAGTGCAGAGTGCAGATTCAGAGTGCAGATTCAGAGTGCAGATTCAGAGTGCAGATTCAGAGTGCAGATTCAAAGTGCAGAGTGCAGATTCAGAGTGCAGATTCAGAGTGCAGATTCAGAGTGCAGATTCAGAGTGCAGATTCAGAGTGCAGAGTGCAGATTCAGAGTGCAGATTCAGAGTGCAGGTTCAGAGTGCAGAGTGCAGATTCAGAGTGCATATTCAGAGTGCAGAGTGCAGATTCAAAGTGCAGAGTGCAGATTCAGAGTGCAGAGTGCAGATTCAGAGTGCAGATTCAGAGTGCAGATTCAGAGTGCAGAGTGCAGATTCAGAGTGCAGATTCAGAGTGCAGATTCAGAGTGCAGAGTGCAAATTCAGAGTGCAGATTCAGAGTGCAGAGTGCAGATTCAGAGTGCAGATTCAGAGTGCAGAGTGCAGATTCAGAGTGCAGAGTGCAGATTGTGAGTGCAGAGTGCAGATTCAGAGTGCAGATTCAGAGTGCAGAGTGCAGATTCAGAGTGCAGAGTGCAGATTCAGAGTGCAGATTGTGAGTGCAGAGTGTAGATTCAGAGTGCAGGTTGTGAGTGCAGAGTGTAGATTGTGAGTGCAGAGTGCAGATTGTGAGTGCAGAGTGCAGATTCAGAGTGCAGATTCAGAGTGCAGATTCAGAGTGCAGATTCAGAGTGCAGAGTGCAGATTCAGAGTGCAGAGTGCAGATTCAGAGTGCAGATGTGCAGATTCAGAGTGCAGAGTGCAGATTCAGAGTGCAGAGTGCAGATTGTGAGTGCAGAGTGTAGATTGTGAGTGCAGAGTGCAGATTCAGAGTGCAGAGTGCAGATTCAGAGTGCAGAGTGCAGATTCAGAGTGCAGAGTGCAGATTCAGAGTGCAGATTCAGAGTGCAGATTCAGAGTGCAGATTCAGAGTGCAGAGTGCAGATTCAGAGTGCAGATTCAGAGTGCAGAGTGCAGATTCAGAGTGCAGATTCAGAGTGCAGATTCAGAGTGCAGATTCAGAGTGCAGAGTGATGATCAGAGTGCAGATTCAGAGTGCAGATTCAGAGTGCAGATTCAGAGTGCAGATTGCAGATTCAGAGTGCAGATTCAGAGTGCAGAGTGCAGATTCAGAGTGCAGATTGCAGATTCAGAGTGCAGAGTGCAGATTCAGAGTGCAGATTCAGAGTGCAGAGTGCAGATTCAGAGTGCAGATTCAGAGTGCAGAGTGCAGATTCAGAGTGCAGATTCAGAGTGCAGAGTGCAGATTCAGAGTGCAGATTCAGAGTGCAGAGTGCAGATTCAGAGTGCAGATTCAGAGTGCAGAGTGCAGATTCAGAGTGCAGAGTGCAGATTCAGAGTGCAGATTCAGAGTGCAGAGTGCAGATTCAGAGTGCAGACTCAGAGTGCAGAGTGCAGATTCAGAGTGCAGATTCAGAGTGCAGATTCAGAGTGCAGAGTGCAGATTCAGAGTGCAGATTCAGAGTGCAGAGTGCAGATTCAGAGTGCAGAGTGCAGATTCAGAGTGCAGATTCAGAGTGCAGAGTGCACATTCAGAGTGCAGATTCAGAGTGCAGAGTGCACATTTAGAGTGCAGAGTGCAGATTCAGAGTGCAGATTCAGAGTGCAGATTCAGAGTGCAGAGTGCAGATTCAGAGTGCAGAGTGCAGATTCAGAGTGCAGAGTGCAGATTCAGAGTGCAGAGTGCAGATTCAGAGTGCAGATTCAGAGTGCAGATTCAGAGTGCAGATTCAGAGTGCAGAGTGCAGATTCAGAGTGCAGATTCAGAGTGCAGAGTGCAGATTCAGAGTGCAGATTCAGAGTGCAGAGTGCAGATTCAGAGTGCAGATTCAGAGTGCAGAGTGCAGATTCAGAATGCAGATTCAGAGTGCAGATTCAGAGTGCAGAGTGCAGATTCAGAGTGCAGATTCAGAGTGCAGATTCAGAGTGCAGAGTGCAGATGCAGAGTGCAGATTCAGAGTGCAGATTCAGAGTGCAGATTCAGAGTGCAGATTCAGAGTGCAGAGTGCAGATTCAGAGTGCAGATTCAGAGTGCAGATTCAGAGTGCAGATTCAGAGTGCAGAGTGCAGATTCAGAGTGCAGATTCAGAGTGCAGAGTGCAGATTCAGAGTGCAGATTCAGAGTGCAGAGTGCAGATTCAGAGTGCAGATTCAGAGTGCAGAGTGCAGATTCAGAGTGCAGATTCAGAGTGCAGAGTGCAGATTCAGAGTGCAGAGTGCAGATTCAGAGTGCAGATTCAGAGTGCAGAGTGCAGATTCAGAGTGCAGATTCAGAGTGCAGAGTGCAGATTCAGAGTGCAGAGTGCAGATTCAGAGTGCAGAGTGCAGATTCAGAGTGCAGATTCAGAGTGCAGATTCAGAGTGCAGAGTGCAGATTCAGAGTGCAGAGTGCAGATTCAGAGTGCAGATTCAGAGTGCAGAGTGCAGATTCAGAGTGCAGATTCAGAGTGCAGATTCAGAGTGCAGATTCAGAGTGCAGAGTGCAGATTAAGAGTGCAGATTCAGAGTGCAGAGTGCAGATTCAGAGTGCAGATTCAGAGTGCAGATTGCAGATTCAGAGTGCAGAGTGCAGATTCAGAGTGCAGAGTGCAGATTCAGAGTGCAGATTCAGAGTGCAGAGTGCAGATTCAGAGTGCAGATTCAGAGTGCAGATTCAGAGTGCAGATTCAGAGTTTAGAGTGCAGATTCAGAGTGCAGATTCAGAGTGCAGAGTGCAGATTCAGAGTGCAGATTCAGAGTGCAGAGTGCAGATTCAGAGTGCAGAGTGCAGATTCAGAGTGCAAATTCAGAGTGCAGATTCAGAGTGCCGAGTGCAGATTCAGAGTGCAGATTCAGAGTGCAGAGTGCAGATCAGAGTGCAGATTCAGAGTGCAGATTCAGAGTGCAGATTCGGAGTGCAGATTGCAGATTCAGAGTGCAGATTCAGAGTGCAGAGTGCAGATTCAGAGTGCAGATTCAGAGTGCAGAGTGCAGATTCAGAGTGCAGATTCAGAGTGCAGAGTGCAGATTCAGAGTGCAGATTCAGAGTGCAGATTCAGAGTGCAGATTCAAAGTGCAGAGTGCAGATTCAGAGTGCAGATTGTGCAGATTCAGAGTGCAGATTCAGAGTGCAGAGTGCAGATTCAGAGTGCAGATTCAGAGTGCAGATTCTGAGTGCAGAGTGCAGATTCAGAGTGCAGATTCAGAGTGCAGAGTGCAGATTCAAAGTGCAGAGTGCAGATTCAGAGTGCAGAGTGCAGATTCAGAGTGCAGATTCAGAGTGCAGAGTGCAGATTCAGAGTGCAGATTCAGAGTGCAGATTCAGAGTGCAGATTCAGAGTGCAGAGTGCAAATTCAGAGTGCAGATTCAGAGTGCAGAGTGCAGATTCAGAGTGCAGATTCAGAGTGCAGATTGTGAGTGCAGAGTGCAGATTCAGAGTGCAGATTCAGAGTGCAGAGTGCAGATTCAGAGTGCAGAGTGCAGATTCAGAGTGCAGATTGTGAGTGCAGAGTGTAGATTCAGAGTGCAGGTTGTGAGTGCAGAGTGTAGATTGTGAGTGCAGAGTGCAGATTGTGAGTGCAGAGTGCAGATTCAGAGTGCAGATTCAGAGTGCAGAGTGCAGATTCAGAGTGCAGATTCAGAGTGCAGAGTGCAGATTCAGAGTGCAGAGTGCAGATTCAGAGTGCAGATTCAGAGTGCAGATTCAGAGTGCAGAGTGCAGAGTGCAGATTCAGAGTGCAGATGTGCAGATTCAGAGTGCAGTGTGCAGATTCAGAGTGCAGAGTGCAGATTCAGAGTGCAGAGTGCAGATTCAGAGTGCAGATTGTGAGTGCAGAGTGTAGATTGTGAGTGCAGTGTGCAGATTCAGAGTGCAGATTCAGAGTGCAGAGTGCAGATTCAGAGTGCAGAGTGCAGATTCAGAGTGCAGATTCAGAGTGCAGATTCAGAGTGCAGATTCAGAGTGCAGATTCAGAGTGCAGATTCAGAGTGCAGAGTGCAGATTCATCGTGCAGATTCAGAGTGCAGAGTGCAGATTCAGAGTGCAGATTCAGAGTGCAGAGTGCAGATTCAGAGTGCAGATTCAGAGTGCAGAGTGATGATCAGAGTGCAGATTCAGAGTGCAGATTCAGAGTGCAGATTCAGAGTGCAGATTGCAGATTCAGAGTGCAGATTCAGAGTGCAGAGTGCAGATTCAGAGTGCAGATTCAGAGTGCAGAGTGCAGATTCAGAGTGCAGATTCAGAGTGCAGATTCAGAGTGCAGAGTGCAGATTCAGAGTGCAGATTCAGAGTGCAGAGTGCAGATTCAGAGTGCAGATTCAGAGTGCAGAGTGCAGATTCAGAGTGCAGATTCAGAGTGCAGAGTGCAGATTCAGAGTGCAGAGTGCAGATTCAGAGTGCAGATTCAGAGTGCAGAGTGCAGATTCAGAGTGCAGACTCAGAGTGCAGAGTGCAGATTCAGAGTGCAGATTCAGAGTGCAGATTCAGAGTGCAGAGTGCAGATTCAGAGTGCAGATTCAGAGTGCAGATTCAGAGTGCAGAGTGCAGATTCAGAGTGCAGAGTGCAGATTCAGAGTGCACATTCAGAGTGCAGATTCAGAGTGCAGAGTGCACATTTAGAGTGCACATTTAGAGTGCAGAGTGCAGATTCAGAGTGCAGATTCAGAGTGCAGAGTGCAGATTCAGAGTGCAGAGTGCAGCTTCAGAGTGCAGAGTGCAGATTCAGAGTGCAGATTCAGAGTGCAGATTCAGAGTGCAGATTCAGAGTGCAGATTCAGAGTGCAGATTCAGAGTGCAGAGTGCAGATTCAGAGTGCAGATTCAGAGTGCAGAGTGCAGATTCAGAGTGCAGATTCAGAGTGCAGAGTGCAGATTCAGAGTGCAGATTCAGAGTGCAGATTCAGAATGCAGATTCAGAGTGCAGATTCAGAGTGCAGAGTGCAGATTCAGAGTGCAGATTCAGAGTGCAGATTCAGAGTGCAGATTCAGAGTGCAGAGTGCAGATGCAGAGTGCAGATTCAGAGTGCAGATTCAGAGTGCAGATTCAGAGTGCAGATTCAGAGTGCAGAGTGCAGATTCAGAGTGCAGATTCAGAGTGCAGAGTCAGAGTGCAGATTCAGAGTGCAGAGTGCAGATTCAGAGTGCAGATTCAGAGTGCAGAGTGCAGATTCAGAGTGCAGAGTGCAGATTCAGAGTGCAGATTCAGAGTGCACATTCAGAGTGCAGATTCAGAGTGCAGATTCAGAGTGCAGAGTGCAGATTCAGAGTGCAGATTCAGAGTGCAGATTCAGAGTGCAGAGTGCAGATTCAGAGTGCAGATTCAGAGTGCAGAGTGCAGATTCAGAGTGCAGAGTGCAGATTCAGAGTGCAGATTCAGAGTGCAGAGTGCAGATTCAGAGTGCAGACTCAGAGTGCAGAGTGCAGATTCAGAGTGCAGATTCAGAGTGCAGAGTGCAGATTCAGAGTGCAGATTCAGAGTGCAGATTCAGAGTGCAGATTCAGAGTGCAGATTCAGAGTGCAGAGTGCAGATTCAGAGTGCAGATTCAGAGTGCAGATTCAGAGTGCAGATTCAGAGTGCAGATTCAGAGTGCAGAGTGCAGATTCAGAGTGCAGATTCAGAGTGCAGAGTGCAGATTCAGAGTGCAGATTCAGAGTGCAGAGTGCAGATTCAGAATGCAGAGTGCAGATTCAGAGTGCAGAGTGCAGATTCAGAGTGCAGATTCAGAGTGCAGAGTGCAGATTCAGAGTGCAGAGTGCAGATTCAGAGTGCAGATTGTGAGTGCAGAGTGTAGATTGTGAGTGCAGAGTGCAGATTCAGAGTGCAGATTCAGAGTGCAGTGTGCAGATTCAGAGTGCAGATTCAGAGTGCAGAGTGCAGATTCAGAGTGCAGATTCAGAGTGCAGAGTGCAGATTCAGAGTGCAGAGCGCAGATTCAGAGTGCAGAGCGCAGATTCAGAGTGCAGAGTGCAGATTCAGAGTGCAGAGTGCAGATTCAGAGTGCAGATTCAGAGTGCAGATTCAGAGTGCAGAGTGCAGATTCAGAGTGCAGAGTGCAGATTGCAGATTCAGAGTGCAGATTCAGAGTGCAGAGTACAGATTCAGAGTGCAGAGTGCAGATTCAGAGTGCAGATTGTGAGTGCAGAGTGTAGATTGTGAGTGCAGAGTGCAGATTCAGAGTGCAGAGTGCAGATTCAGAGTGCAGAGTGCAGATTCAGAGTGCAGAGTGCA
Organism: Lissotriton helveticus; assembly: GCF_964261635.1. Lineage (NCBI taxonomy): Eukaryota > Metazoa > Chordata > Amphibia > Caudata > Salamandridae > Lissotriton > Lissotriton helveticus. Next base: position 970,671,019 of record NC_136071.1, on the reverse strand, counting down.
GATTCAGAGTGCAGAGTGCAGATTCAGAGTGCAGATTCAGAGTGCAGATTCAGAGTGCAGAGTGCAGATTCAGAGTGCAGAGTGCAGATTGCAGATTCAGAGTGCAGATTCAGAGTGCAGAGTGCAGATTCAGAGTGCAGATTGTGAGTGCAGAGTGTAGATTGTGAGTGCAGAGTGCAGATTCAGAGTGCAGATTCAGAGTGCAGAGTGCAGATTCAGAGTGCAGAGTGCAGATTCAGGGTGCAGAGTGCAGATTCAGAGTGCAGAGTGCAGATTCAGAGTGAAGATTCAGATTGCAGATTCAGAGTGCAGAATGCAGATTCAGAGTGCAGATTCAGAGTGCAGGGTGCAGATTCAGAGTGTAGATTCAGAGTGCAGAGTGCAGATTCAGAGTGCAGATTCAGAGTGCAGAGTGCAGATTCAGAGTGCAGATTCAGAGTGCAGAGTGCAGATTCAGAGTGCAGATTCAGAGTGCAGAGTGCAGATTCAGAGTCCAGATTCAGAGTGCAGAGTGCAGATTCAGAGTGCAGAGTGCAGATTCAGAGTGCAGATTCAGAGTGCAGATTCAGAGTGCAGATTCAGAGTGCAGAGTGCAGATTCAGAGTGCAGATTCAGAGTGCAGAGTGCAGATTCAGAGTGCAGAGTGCAGATTCAGAGTGCAGATTCAGAGTGCAGAGTGCAGATTCAGAGTGCAGATTCAGAGTGCAGATTCAGAGTGCAGAGTGCAGATTCAGAGTGCAGATTCAGAGTGCAGAGTGCAGATTCAGAGTGCAGATTCAGAGTGCAGAGTGCAGATTCAGAGTGCAGAGTGCAGATTCAGAGTGCAGAGTGCAGATTCAGAGTGCAGATTCAGAGTGCAGAGTGCAGATTCAGAGTGCAGATTCAGAGTGCAGATTCAGAGTGCAGATTCAGAGTTTAAGGTGCAGATTCAGAGTGCAGATTCAGAGTGCAGAGTGCAGATTCAGAGTGCAGATTCAGAGTGCAGAGTGCAGATTCAGAGTGCAGAGTGCAGATTCAGAGTGCAAATTCAGAGTGCAGATTCAGAGTGCAGAGTGCAGATTCAGAGTGCAGATTCAGAGTGCAGAGTGCAGATCAGAGTGCAGATTCAGAGTGCAGATTCAGAGTGCAGATTCGGAGTGCAGATTGCAGGGTCAGAGTGCAGATTCAGAGTGCAGAGTGCAGATTCAGAGTGCAGATTCAGAGTGCAGAGTGCAGATTCAGAGTGCAGATTCAGAGTGCAGAATGCAGATTCAGAGTGCAGATTCAGAGTGCAGATTCAGAGTGCAGATTCAGAGTGCAGATTCTAAGTGCAGAGTGCAGATTCAGAGTGCAGATTCAGAGTGCAGATTCAGAGTGCAGATTCAAAGTGCAGATTCAGAGTGCAGAGTGCAGATTCAGAGTGCAGATTCAGAGTGCAGGTTCAGAGTGCAGAGTGCAGATTCAGAGTGCAGATTCAGAGTGCAGAGTGCAGATTCAAAGTGCAGAGTGCAGATTCAGAGTGCAGAGTGCAGATTCAGAGTGCAGATTCAGAGTGCAGATTCAGAGTGCAGAGTGCAGATTCAGAGTGCAGATTCAGAGTGCAGATTCAGAGTGCAGATTCAGAGTGCAGAGTGCAAATTCAGAGTGCAGATTCAGAGTGCAGAGTGCAGATTCAGAGTGCAGATTCAGAGTGCAGAGTGCAGATTCAGAGTGCAGATTGTGAGTGCAGAGTGCAGATTCAGAGTGCAGATTCAGAGTGCAGAGTGCAGATTCAGAGTGCAGATTGTGAGTGCAGAGTGTAGATTCAGAGTGCAGGTTGTGAGTGCAGAGTGTAGATTGTGATTGCAGAGTGCAGATTGTGAGTGCAGAGTGCAGATTCAGAGTGCAGAGTGCAGATTCAGAGTGCAGATTCAGAGTGCAGATTCAGAGTGCAGAGTGCAGATTCAGAGTGCAGAGTTCAGATTCAGAGTGCAGATGTGCAGATTCAGAGTGCAGAGTGCAGATTCAGAGTGCAGAGTGCAGAGTGTAGATTGTGAGTGCAGAGTGCAGATTCAGAGTGCAGAGTGCAGATTCAGAGTGCAGAGTGCAGATTCAGAGTGCAGAGTGCAGATTCAGAGTGCAGATTCAGAGTGCAGATTCAGAGTGCAGATTCAGAGTGCAGAGTGCAGATTCAGAGTGCAGAGTGCAGATTCAGAGTGCAGATTCAGAGTGCAGATTCAGAGTGCAGATTCAGAGTGCAGAGTGATGATCAGAGTGCAGATTCAGAGTGCAGATTCAGAGTGCAGATTCAGAGTGCAGATTGCAGATTCAGAGTGCAGATTCAGAGTGCAGAGTGCAGATTCAGAGTGCAGATTGCAGATTCAGAGTGCAGATTCAGAGTGCAGAGTGCAGATTCAGAGTGCAGATTCAGAGTGCAGAGTGCAGATTCAGAGTGCAGATTCAGAGTGCAGATTCAGAGTGCAGAGTGCAGATTCAGAGTGCAGATTCAGAGTGCAGAGTGCAGATTCAGAGTGCAGATTCAGAGTGCAGAGTGCAGATTCAGAGTGCAGAGTGCAGATTCAGAGTGCAGATTCAGAGTGCAGAGTGCAGATTCAGAGTGCAGACTCAGAGTGCAGAGTGCAGATTCAGAGTGCAGATTCAGAGTGCAGATTCAGAGTGCAGAGTGCAGATTCAGAGTGCAGATTCAGAGTGCAGAGTGCAGATTCAGAGTGCAGAGTGCAGATTCAGAGTGCAGATTCAGAGTGCAGAGTGCACATTCAGAGTGCAGATTCAGAGTGCAGAGTGCACATTTAGAGTGCAGAGTGCAGATTCAGAGTGCAGATTCAGAGTGCAGATTCAGAGTGCAGAGTGCAGATTCAGAGTGCAGAGTGCAGATTCAGAGTGCAGAGTGCAGATTCAGAGTGCAGAGTGCAGATTCAGAGTGCAGATTCAGAGTGCAGATTCAGAGTGCAGATTCAGAGTGCAGAGTGCAGATTCAGAGTGCAGATTCAGAGTGCAGAGTGCAGATTCAGAGTGCAGATTCAGAGTGCAGAGTGCAGATTCAGAGTGCAGATTCAGAGTGCAGAGTGCAGATTCAGAATGCAGATTCAGAGTGCAGATTCAGAGTGCAGAGTGCAGATTCAGAGTGCAGATTCAGAGTGCAGATTCAGAGTGCAGATTCAGAGTGCAGAGTGCAGATGCAGAGTGCAGATTCAGAGTGCAGATTCAGAGTGCAGATTCAGAGTGCAGATTCAGAGTGCAGAGTGGAGATTCAGAGTGCAGATTCAGAGTGCAGATTCAGAGTGCAGATTCAGAGTGCAGAGTGCAGATTCAGAGTGCAGATTCAGAGTGCAGAGTGCAGATTCAGAGTGCAGATTCAGAGTGCAGAGTGCAGATTCAGAGTGCAGATTCAGAGTGCAGAGTGCAGATTCAGAGTGCAGAGTGCAGATTCAGAGTGCAGATTCAGAGTGCAGAGTGCAGATTCAGAGTGCAGATTCAGAGTGCAGAGTGCAGATTCAGAGTGCAGAGTGCAGATTCAGAGTGCAGAGTGCAGATTCAGAGTGCAGATTCAGAGTGCAGATTCAGAGTGCAGAGTGCAGATTCAGAGTGCAGAGTGCAGATTCAGAGTGCAGATTCAGAGTGCAGAGTGCAGATTCAGAGTGCAGATTCAGAGTGCAGATTCAGAGTGCAGATTCAGAGTGCAGATTCAGAGTGCAGAGTGCAGATTAAGAGTGCAGATTCAGAGTGCAGAGTGTAGATTCAGAGTGCAGATTCAGAGTGCAGAGTGCAGATTCAGAGTGCAGAGTGCAGATTCAGAGTGCAGAGTGCAGATTCAGAGTGCAGATTCAGAGTGCAGAGTGCAGATTCAGAGTGCAGATTCAGAGTGCAGATTCAGAGTGCAGATTCAGAGTTTAGAGTGCAGATTCAGAGTGCAGATTCAGAGTGCAGAGTGCAGATTCAGAGTGCAGATTCAGAGTGCAGAGTGCAGATTCAGAGTGCAGAGTGCAGATTCAGAGTGCAAATTCAGAGTGCAGATTCAGAGTGCCGAGTGCAGATTCAGAGTGCAGATTCAGAGTGCAGAGTGCAGATCAGAGTGCAGATTCAGAGTGCAGATTCAGAGTGCAGATTCGGAGTGCAGATTGCAGATTCAGAGTGCAGATTCAGAGTGCAGAGTGCAGATTCAGAGTGCAGATTCAGAGTGCAGAGTGCAGATTCAGAGTGCAGATTCAGAGTGCAGAGTGCAGATTCAGAGTGCAGATTCAGAGTGCAGATTCAAAGTGCAGAGTGCAGATTCAGAGTGCAGATTGTGCAGATTCAGAGTGCAGATTCAGAGTGCAGAGTGCAGATTCAGAGTGCAGATTCAGAGTGCAGATTCTGAGTGCAGAGTGCAGATTCAGAGTGCAGATTCAGAGTGCAGAGTGCAGATTCAAAGTGCAGAGTGCAGATTCAGAGTGCAGAGTGCAGATTCAGAGTGCAGATTCAGAGTGCAGAGTGCAGATTCAGAGTGCAGATTCAGAGTGCAGATTCAGAGTGCAGATTCAGAGTGCAGAGTGCAAATTCAGAGTGCAGATTCAGAGTGCAGAGTGCAGATTCAGAGTGCAGATTCAGAGTGCAGAGGGCAGATTCAGAGTGCAGATTGTGAGTGCAGAGTGCAGATTCAGAGTGCAGATTCAGAGTGCAGAGTGCAGATTCAGAGTGCAGAGTGCAGATTCAGAGTGCAGATTGTGAGTGCAGAGTGTAGATTCAGAGTGCAGGTTGTGAGTGCAGAGTGTAGATTGTGAGTGCAGAGTGCAGATTGTGAGTGCAGAGTGCAGATTCAGAGTGCAGATTCAGAGTGCAGATTCAGAGTGCAGAGTGCAGATTCAGAGTGCAGAGTGCAGATTCAGAGTGCAGATTCAGAGTGCAGATTCAGAGTGCAGATTCAGAGTGCAGAGTGCAGATTCAGAGTGCAGATGTGCAGATTCAGAGTGCAGTGTGCAGATTCAGAGTGCAGAGTGCAGATTCAGAGTGCGGAGTGCAGATTCAGAGTGCAGATTGTGAGTGCAGAGTGTAGATTGTGAGTGCAGTGTGCAGATTCAGAGTGCAGATTCAGAGTGCAGAGTGCAGATTCAGAGTGCAGAGTGCAGATTCAGAGTGCAGATTCAGAGTGCAGATTCAGAGTGCAGATTCAGAGTGCAGAGTGCAGATTCAGAGTGCAGATTCAGAGTGCAGAGTGCAGATTCAGAGTGCAGATTCAGAGTGCAGAGTGCAGATTCAGAGTGCAGATTCAGAGTGCAGATTCAGAGTGCAGAGTGATGATCAGAGTGCAGATTCAGAGTGCAGATTCAGAGTGCAGATTCAGAGTGCAGATTGCAGATTCAGAGTGCAGATTCAGAGTGCAGAGTGCAGATTCCGAGTGCAGATTCAGAGTGCAGAGTGCAGATTCAGAGTGCAGATTCAGAGTGCAGATTCAGAGTGCAGAGTGCAGATTCAGAGTGCAGATTCAGAGTGCAGAGTGCAGATTCAGAGTGCAGATTCAGAGTGCAGAGTGCAGATTCAGAGTGCAGATTCAGAGTGCAGAGTGCAGATTCAGAGTGCAGAGTGCAGATTCAGAGTGCAGATTCAGAGTGCAGAGTGCAGATTCAGAGTGCAGACTCAGAGTGCAGAGTGCAGATTCAGAGTGCAGATTCAGAGTGCAGATTCAGAGTGCAGAGTGCAGATTCAGAGTGCAGATTCAGAGTGCAGATTCAGAGTGCAGAGTGCAGATTCAGAGTGCAGAGTGCAGATTCAGAGTGCAGATTCAGAGTGCAGATTCAGAGTGCAGATTCAGAGTGCAGAGTGCACATTCAGAGTGCAGATTCAGAGTGCAGAGTGCACATTTAGAGTGCACATTTAGAGTGCAGAGTGCAGATTCAGAGTGCAGATTCAGAGTGCAGAGTGCAGATTCAGAGTGCAGAGTGCAGCTTCAGAGTGCAGAGTGCAGATTCAGAGTGCAGATTCAGAGTGCAGATTCAGAGTGCAGATTCAGAGTGCAGATTCAGAGTGCACATTCAGAGTGCAGAGTGCAGATTCAGAGTGCAGATTCAGAGTGCAGAGTGCAGATTCAGAGTGCAGATTCAGAGTGCAGAGTGCAGATTCAGAGTGCAGATTCAGAGTGCAGATTCAGAATGCAGATTCAGAGTGCAGATTCAGAGTGCAGAGTGCAGATTCAGAGTGCAGATTCAGAGTGCAGATTCAGAGTGCAGATTCAGAGTGCAGAGTGCAGATGCAGAGTGCAGATTCAGAGTGCAGATTCAGAGTGCAGATTCAGAGTGCAGATTCAGAGTGCAGAGTGCAGATTCAGAGTGCAGATTCAGAGTGCAGATTCAGAGTGCAGAGTGCAGATTCAGAGTGCAGATTCAGAGTGCAGAGTGCAGATTCAGAGTGCAGAGTGCAGATTCAGAGTGCAGATTCAGAGTGCAGATTCAGAGTGCAGATTCAGAGTGCAGAGTGCAGATTCAGAGTGCAGATTCAGAGTGCAGAGTGCAGATTCAGAGTGCAGATTCAGAGTGCAGATTCAGAGTGCAGAGTGCAGATTCAGAGTGCAGATTCAGAGTGCAGAGTGCAGATTCAGAGTGCAGAGTGCAGATTCAGAGTGCAGATTCAGAGTACAGAGTGCAGATTCAGAGTGCAGACTCAGAGTGCAGAGTGCAGATTCAGAGTGCAGATTCAGAGTGCAGAGTGCAGATTCAGAGTGCAGATTCAGAGTGCAGATTCAGAGTGCAGATTCAGAGTGCAGAGTGCAGATTCAGAGTGCAGATTCAGAGTGCAGATTCAGAGTGCAGAGTGCAGATTCAGAGTGCAGATTCAGAGTGCAGAGTGCAGATTCAGAGTGCAGATTCAGAGTGCAGATTCAGAGTACAGAGTGCAGAGTGCAGATTCAGAGTGCAGATTCAGAGTGCAGAATGCAGATTCAGAGTGCAGATTCAGAGTGCAGATTCAGAGTGCAGATTCAGAGTGCAGAGTGCAGATTCAGAGTGCAGATTCAGAGTGCAGAGTGCAGATTCAGAGTGCAGAGTGCAGATTCACAGTGCAGATTCAGAGTGCAGATTCAGAGTGCAGATTCAGAGTGCAGATTCAGAGTGCAGAGTGCAGATTCAGAGTGCAGATTCAGAGTGCAGAGTGCAGATTCAGAGTGCAGAGTGCACATTTAGAGTGCAGAGTGCAGATTTAGAGTGCAGATTCAGAGTGCAGATTCAGAGTGCAGAGTGCAGATTCAGAGTGCAGAGTGCAGATTCAGAGTGCAGAGTGCAGATTCAGAGTGCAGATTCAGAGTGCAGATTCAGAGTGCAGAGTGCAGAGTGCAGATTCAGAGTGCAGAGTGCAGATTCAGAGTGCAGAGTGCAGATTCAGAGTGCAGAGTGCAGATTCAGAGTGCAGAGTGCAGATTCAGAGTGCAGAATCAGAGTGCAGAGGGCAGATTCAGAGTGCAGAGTGCAGATTCAGAGTGCAGATTCAGAGTGCAGAGTGCAGATTCAGAGTGCAGAGTGCAGATTCAGAGTGCAGAGTGCAGAGTGCAGAGTGCAGATTCAGAGTGTAGATTCAGAGTGCAGAGTGCAGATTCAGAGTGCAGATTCAGAGTGCAGAGTGCAGATTCAGAGTGCAGAGTGCAGATTCAGAGTGCAGAGTGCAGATTTAGAGTGCAGAGTGCAGAGTGCAGATTCAGAGTGCAGAGTGCAGATTCAGAGTGCAGAGTGCAGATTCAGAGTGCAGAGTGCAGATTCAGAGTGCAGAGTGCAGATTCAGAGTGCAGATTCAGAGTGCGGATTCAGAGTGCAGATTCAGAGTGCAGTTGCAGAGTGCAGATTCAGAGTGCAGAGTGCAGATTCAGAGTGCAGATTCAGAGTGCAGATTCAGAGTGCAGAGTGCAGATTCAGAGTGCAGATTCAGAGTGCAGATTCAGAGTGCAGAGTGCAGATTCAGAGTGCAGAGTGCAGATTCAGAGTGCAGATTCAGAGTGCAGAGTGCAGATTCAGAGTGCAGAGTGCAGATTCAGAGTGCAGATTCAGAGTGCAGAGTGCAGATTAAGAGTGCAGATTCAGAGTGCAGAGTGCACATTTAGAGTGCAGAGTGCAGATTCAGAGTGCAGATTCAGAGTGCAGATTCAGAGTGCAGAGTGCAGATTCAGAGTGCAGAGTGCAGATTCAGAGTGCAGAGTGCAGATTCAGAGTGCAGATTGCAGATTCAGAGTGCAGATTCAGAGTGCAGATTCAGAGTGCAGATTCAGAGTGCAGAGTGCAGAGTGCAGATTCAGAGTGCAGATTCAGAGTGCAGAGTGCAGAGTGCAGATTCAGAGTGCAGATTCAGAGTGCAGAGTGCAGATTCAGAGTGCAGAGTGCAGATTCAGATTGCAGAGTGCAGATTCAGAGTGCAGATTCAGAGTGCAGATTCAGAGTGCAGAGTGCAGATTCAGAATCCAGAGTGCAGATTCAGAGTGCAGAGTGCAGATTCAGAGTGCAGATTCAGAGTGCAGAGTGCAGATTTAGAGTGCAGATTCAGAGTGCAGAGTGCAGATTTAGAGTGTAGATTCAGAGTGCAGAGTGCAGATTCAGAGTGCAGATTCAGAGTGCAGATTCAGAGTGCAGATTCAGAGTGCAGAGTGCAGAGTGCAGAGTGCAGATTCAGAGTGCAGATTCAGAGTGCAGAGTGCAGATTCAGAGTGCAGAGTGCAGAGTGCAGATTCAGAGTGCAGATTCAGAGTGCAGAGTGCAGATTCAGAGTGCAGAGTGCAGATTCAGAGTGCAGATTCAGAGTGCAGATTCAGAGTGCAGATTCAGAGTGCAGTTGCAGAGTGCAGTTGCAGAGTGCAGTTGCAGAGTGCAGTTGCAGAGAGAACTCTGCAGCACCAGCACAGCATCACTCAGCAGCACCACAGCATCACTCAGCAGCACCACAGCATCACTCAGCACCACCACAGCATCACTCAGCACCACCACAGCACCATTCAGCACCACCACAGCACCACTCAGCGCAATCCCAGCATCACTCAGCACCACCACAGCATCACTCCGCGACATCACAGCATCAATCTGTGCAACCATTCAACAACAACGGGTTCAATTATGTTCTCTCAATGTTTCAAGCTTTATTACAAATGTCACAAAAAGATGTTATTTCACTTCTGTTCTTGGATTTTCATCACAATAAAATACACTGAACAAACGTTATTTACAAAAGTTTAAGCTATTGCCAATATAAATTACAATCACTTTTATTTAAGTATTAATTATTTTAAAAAATTAAAAGCCGTTGCTATTTGTAATATCAATACATCTAAGTCACGTAAATACAAAACATGTTGCATTACAAATGCTATAGTCGTCACATGTGCGAAAGTTATAACTATTGGCATTGAAAATGACAAAGCTATTAATTTAGCTATTTTCAAAATCAACACATAAATAAAAAATTGTCATTTACAAGACCAATAGCTCAAACTTTCATAATGCGAGACCTATTGCATTGCAAATGCTTGTTTTAGAAACTAGCGATCTGATTTTTATTACTGTATGTTTTCTTTGCGTTCTGGTACTTACGGTTTTGTTATACTCACAATAGGTTCAGGACATAACATGTAGATAGAAAGAAAAATAAATAAAAGAAACATTGGGAACCTTGAGAGCTCAAAAGAGTGTTGAGGGTGTATCCTAAGGGCGAGGGTTCGATATGTAGCCTGGGGAACAGGGTTCGAGTCTCGGCAGGGACGCTCAACATCCTGTGATTATGGGCAAATCACTTCATCTCTCTGTGCCTAACAAAAAACAAACCAAAAAAAGAGTGTGTATCTCTGTAATGCAACTGGTGCTCTTGTAAAGCGCTTTGATACCTTCTGGTCGAGTTCCCGCTATATAAAATGTCCCAAAAATAAAGGAGAATGTTTCAACTTTACTGGTCCAGGTTCGGGGCTTAGGACAGAAGGGAAGTCATGGCTGTGAATCAAGGAGCCTGGTATGCACTTGTGCTGCCACTGTGATCTTCGCATATATCTGGCAGCCAGTGCCCAAAACAGCAGCAAAGAGCCCAGGGACAGCTATGCTGATGTTCTGTCTGGGAACGGAAGAAGGAATACGGGGCCTGGAGGAATTAGTGAAATAACAGACACTCACACCTCTAAATCCCAAGACTGAAAAACTGGTGTCCCGTTGACAGGGGGAGTCTGGTCACCCTTACAGGATCGAGACGGAAGAGGGGTACTGAGGGAAGAGAGCCCTGTGCACAGGAGGGATGGAAGAGGGTTACTGAGGGCAGAGAGCCCTGTGCAGGGGAGAGATGGAATAGGGGTATTGAGGGCAGCGAGCAATGTGCACAGGAGAGATGGAAGAGGGGTACTGAGGGAAGAGAACCTTGTGGACAAGAGAGATGGAAGAGGGGTACTGAGGGCAGAGAGCCCTGTCCATGCGAGATATGGAAGATCGGTACTGAGGGCAGAGAGGAAATAGGGGTACTGAGGGCAGATGATCAGAGTGGTGATCTTATCCTTACATCAGTCGCTGCTGATGCAGTGCCCCTATAGAAAAACTGTCTCAACAACGCTACCCAACATCACAACACTCACCATTAATCATAAATCACACGAAAGGCCCATAAACTAACGAGACAATTTTTGGGCAACTGAATCATGTGACCTAATTAAACAGAACCAATTCCCAAACTATTTACACATTTATATACATCTGCAGTTTATCATCTCTTACCATGGTTTTTATGCAAATACCATTTTAATTAAGTCACTTAGGTAAATGGATCAACTAATGGTAACTAGACTATGAATAAACAAGACCAGCTTGTCATTTCAAAATCTAATTTATTAATTTTATTCATCAAGGGAAAACATCTTCTTTAATAAATCATTATTTTATTAAGCAAATTAGCAGCATTTAATGAGGAATAATCAATTAGGCTGATATTTCAAAGCATTTCAGTAAACATGTATTAAAACAATATAACAGTTTTCAATCCCTCAAGCTATTTCCCTAACTAATCTCAGCTCCTCCTGTAAGGGAAAAATCATTTAGGCCTATTAACCTTACGTGCGCCAAATGTTCACCTGCACATCACGTCTTTCTAGAATCGGGAAACGAGCAGCACCCTCCTGCCCACGGGGGCAATTTTTTATAACTTTCTAACTAGCTAAAGTAACTAAATTTTGCATTCTTTTCTGAAAATCCAAACTTGCGATTGGCTGAGCCCTGTCAGTCCACCTTTAGGTCATTCACTCCTGACCAAGTCCGGGCCTCATCATAAGCCCCTATTGTTCTTAGATTCTCCATCCTTTCAGCTTCCTCGAAAATGTTACTTTCGCCCAAGCACAAAACTTTTACTTCCTAATCTTGGCAGGCAATTCGAACTTCCTGTCCTTGGTTTTTTCTTCAAGAACACATTCAACTCGACCAAAACCACGTCTGCATTAAACGTTGATTGTTCAGCAAAAAGCTCTTTTTTCTGCACATGAGTGAAGGCTTCACTCTGGTCAAGTTTTCTTATTCTTTCCAGCACTGCCAACCATTTCTTAGGCCCAAACGAAAACTAATATTTAAAACAAACACAAGACAATAATTAATTAAAGAATTAAAACTTATTCTGTTACCCAGCCCCTTTGCTAAATTTAACCCACTAATTAACGTTACCTAGCTTAAGCACAAGCCACAGAATTCTCCACTAACTTAGGCCACATAAAAGACAAAAAACATAACATAAGCACACGAATATGCATATGCCATTAATAAAACGGCCGCATTTAATACTGACAAAGACAATAGACAAGGTTAATTTATTATTTTGCACGAACTTGCAGTTTGCAACATAAAGCACATATGTTAATCCCTTGTGTCGTGTATTGCATTTTAAACTAGGTTGATTAGTACATTTCACTCACAAACTTATTAATATGATTATATTATGGAAGTTTAACTTCACGAATCAGAACAAAATATCATTCTGAACCTCGCTCCATCAACGCCCTCATCTGGTGATTTCAAAATCACCAAACTACACCCAAAAGTTTAGCAAAATTTTAAACTTTAGAACATGTTTTGATTTACACTGTATTAGTATTTCTAAAAACTTGTTTCTGCTGTCTGCTTGTAACTCTCATATTGTGACCTATGAAATTCTTCTAATTCAATCTCCTTCTCCTGTTCTTTTCTGAGCTTGTAAATCCTCTTCTTTTCCTTTAGATATTTCTTTCTCTTGTGCAGCATTCAACTGATTTTTAACAAAAGTATCGCAAAAACTATAACTAATAAAGGAGTCAAAATCTTGCCTAAAATTGAACTACCTATCTCTTGAAACCAGGTTTTGATTGCTGCAAATCTTTTGCTCAAGTGTTCTGAAAAATCCTCATTTTCTAAAGGAACAACTTCTGAATGAAGCTCTGTGATGTTTTTGATGTACATGTCAATATTCTTGCTCTTATCAGGAATATATGTGCAGCAATGTTGGACATGTAATATTCCACAAACTCCTCCCTCCTTTGCTAGCAGAATGTCAAGTGCAAGATGATTCTGCATAACCATGGTTCTCGTGGCAATAATTTCAGTTCCACTAACTGGAAACCACCAGCAGTGTCAGTGGACAATCTGTCAACAATTGTGGATAATTTTCTGCATTCAGGGTTATACCCACAAAAGGAATTACTGCACCAAAAACATCTCCAAAAATTTCTGAAAAACTTTCTCTTCTGAATCTACTCAGATGATTGCTAATTTCAAATGAACCTTTTTCATTTCTGTCTACATGAAAACATTTTGGGAAGACTAAACCAACATAACAAGTCCCATACCAGTGGTCTGGGAGATTGTAGTAAGCCTTGTCTCCACATACAAAATAAATTCCAGGAAAAATTGGATCTTTGCCACCTTTGAATCCCCATCCACCCAAGATTTGAAAAGTATCCTCACATTGACTAGCACCCACAAAATAATTATCAAAAGCTTATTGTCTCTTCTAATGCAAAGCTTTCCGCTAACTGGTTTATCTATGTGAATAGCAACATTTTCTGAGGACCTACCATTAAGCTTTTCATCCTCAATTTGCCAAAACTTAGATTTGGTTTGTTTCAGCATCTAATTTCTTTTATAAATTGCTCTTCTCTCTGCAACTAAATTCAAGAAAGACTTCTCAGTTCTCAATTTGCAAGTTAAATTGTTTCTAAATGCATTCTCATATGTTAGTTCATTTGTTACAATGAAAAATTCCCTCATCTGTTTCGCTTGTTTATGCTTATTCAAGCTTTTGTCAACCTTTAGATTTGCAAAAATCTCGTTGTGGTTAGAATAATAGTACTCTAAACGACCTGTTTGATAAAACATACTAGCTATTACGCTGCATGTAATGCCATAAGTAAGGGAAAGCATGTTATATGTCACCCCCTCAGAAACAGAGGCTGGTAATTTCACACAAATGTAACCATCTTTAACATCCAGCACTCTAACATATTCAGAAAGAAGTCTTGAAAAGGTATTACTAGAAAAATCACCAACAGATCTATCTTGGTGGATCTCTGGCTTATGATCAATAACTCTGTTAGTTTTGTCTGCTGTACCATGAATATTTTGTTTAGCCATAGCTTTGCTTGACATGTTAGCCTTGTACATTTCCTTGTCAATTCCAAAAGGGAAAATGACAGCCAAAATTAACCAGACCAAAATTATTAAAACCACACAAATTAAAGACATTTTACAGCATCTTTTAAGGATAGAACATCTCGAATTGGTATTAGTATAAGGCATCTTTCTCTGTAACAAAAGCCTTTCAAGAAAAATTCAAAAATCAAAAATTTCAATAAAAGCTACTAATTTCGAAAACTACTAGATTTTTAACACAAATTTCTAACACCCCCCTATTTTTGATTTTTTTTTAAAAGAAAACCCTACTTTCTAACAGCTTTTCTTCGACCTTGCATCTTACATCAATGTATTTTTCAGCTAACACAATTTCTTCGACCTTGTGTCACCTAACACAATTTCTTCAGCCTTATGCCAAATTTATAGAAACCATTTTAATCATTCCCACTAGTGTCATCTAAATCTTCCTGACTACTACTATTCACCTCCACCACAGGTGGGATGATTATATACTCAGGGGACTTGTATTTCTGGTTAGGTTTCACAACTCTTTTTGCTCTACTACTAATCACTTCTATTTTCTTTCCTGCTTGAATTTACCTGCTCTTTTGATCTGTTCACAAATTTGAATTTCAGTCCCTCATTTTCATTAGGCCAGTTATCACCCTTTCTTTGCAATTTCTTCTTTGGTTCAGATGTGTTGCATTCTGCTCTCCAAGCACTTTTTCTAAAATTTCTTATTTCAGAATCTTCATCACTTTCATCTGAATCTGTATCTGATATTTCAATTCTAAATCTAGGCTCTTCTTTGCTCGGCAGTTTCACTCTGTTAGGAACATCATCCTTATAGCTGGTACTCGAAACTTCGTCTTCTTCTTCTTCTTCTGCAACAACTTCCAACTTCCCAGTTTCAGGAATTCCGTTCCTGCCTTCAGAGTTTCCAATCTGCTTTTCAATACTCTCCTGATTTTGAATTTCTACTTGAACAGACTCTTCTGCTTCTTTTTCTAGCAGATTTTCTTCATCTTCTGAGTCTAGTATCACAATCTCTTCAGTTTCTTCATTCAATGCCCTTTTCACAATTGAATTTTCCAGATGTCGACCTTCTTGTCGATCTTCAGGATCTGGATTTCTTTCAGGTTCTTCTTCAGAATCTGAATCAGTTGTAGTGTCACCTTCGTCAGGATTTTCAGGTGTTGGCACACAATGGTATGACTAGCGTGAATCCACCTTTTCAATCCTCTGCACTTCACTGCATTTGTTGTGACAACAATCACCTGTCTTGCTTTCTGCCACCTGGGTACTAGACAATTTCTTCTCCGGTGTATGTTTGTCCTTACCCAGTCTCCTGGTAACAGATCATGAGCTTTTTCCTTGACTCTTGCAATTACATCAGTTCCCACCTGGTGGAACACAGAAGTCACTACGTCAGATAGGTTCTTGCAGTATTCCAAAATGACGCTATCATTTATACTCATTAGTTTTCCAACTGGTACAAACGCTTGTCTCATGACTCTACCCATGACTATATCATGAGGGCTTAGACCTAACTTTTTATCAGGAGTACTTCTCAAAGACATCAGAACAAGTGGAAGTGCATCTGTCCACTTTACTCCTGTAGCTAAACACATCTTTGCTATCCTATTCTTAATTGTGCCATTTACTTGCTCAACAACACCTGATGCTTCTGGTCTGTAGGCACAGTGTAACTTTTGTTTTATATTCAATGCTTCACAAATCATTTGTATTAGTCTGTTTTCAAAATGTGTTCCACGATCAGTTTCAACAGTCACTGGAAAACCGTACCTAGGTATGATCTCCCTTAAAAGCAATTTTGCAACAGTAACTGAATCATTGTGACGTGTTGGAAACGCTTCCACCCATCTTGAAAACAAACAAATAATCACAAGTACATATCTTAGCTTATTGTGAGGTGGCATGTCAATAAAATCCATTTGCAGCCTAGGAAAAGGACCACCCTCCCATCCTATGGTTCACATACTCAGAACTGTTTTTCTGTTTGGCTTCATTTGTTGACAGACTAAGCATCTCTGACAAAATGATTCTGCAATTATTCTGAACTTTGGGTTGAACCATGTCTGCCTAAACAACCTGAGCATGAAATCTCTTCCTATATGTCCTGGACCATGATACATTCTAGCTATGTCAGCAATCATACTATTAGGCATTACTGGTCTGTAGTCTTTGTAAACCCAAATTTCATCTTCCTCTCGCTGTCTGCAACCTGCTCTTAACCATGAGTTTTTCTCCTCATCATCTGCCTCATCTTATAAATCTTTAACTCCTTGCCATGTCTCAACTACAGATGTTAACATGAGTGAATTCAAAACATGTTCATTGTCTTTTTCCCGATTGATTGAATAATTATTTATTGCACAGTGTTTTGCAATCTCGTCTGCATAAGCATTTCCTTTGGTTATACAATCATTGCCCTTTTTATGTGCTACACATTTCACGACAGCAATTTTCTCTGGTAACTGAATGCCATCGATCAATCTTTTGATCAACTTTGCATTTCTTATTGGTGATCCCGCAGAAGTTAAATAACCTCTTTGAGACCAGAGCTGACCATAGTCATGGACTACGCCATACCCATACTGACTATCAGTCACTATGGTAATTCTTATTCCCTTTGCTCTTTCACACGCACAAATCAAAGCAATCAATTCTGCTACTTGAGCTGAACGAATTCCTTCGAGACAGGAAGCCTCAACTACATCTGCAACTGTGCAGACAGAATATGCTGCTCTCAGAATACCTTCATCTGTTCTTAAACATGATCCGTCAACAAAGTAAATAAAATCTGACTCTGGCAATGGAACATCTTTAATATCCTGCCTGGGTTTAGTACAATATTCTAAAACATCCAAGCATTATTGATCAATGTCATTTTCATTTCTGATCTCTGTTACAGTACCATCAGGCAACAATGTGGAAGGATTTAAATTCACACACCTTGCTATTGAGACATTATCTGATCCCAGAATAGTCTTTTCATATTTCGTTAATCTGTTACTTGTCAGGTGCTGTGTTTTGCTTCTGGTAAGGAGAATTTCAACAGAATGGGGTACATAAACTTTTACAGGAAATCCCATTATAATTCCTTCACTCTGTTCAAGGCTTACACTTGTTGCAGCCACTGCTTTTAAGCAGCCAGGTAATGCTTTTGCAACAGGATCAAGAACTGCTGAGAAATATGCAATTGGCTTTCTCAGTTTTCCATGTCTCTGTATTAAAACTGACAATGCAAAACCTTCCCTTTCACTGCAATACAGCTCAAATTCCTTCTCATAGTCTGGCATACCCAGAGCTGGAGCTTCACATAGACTTCTTTTTAGCTTTTCAAAAGCTTCTAATTCAGTTTCTGTTAGCGTAATCGGAACTTTTATGTCTGCTTTTGTCAATCTCTGTAGTGAGTTTGCAATTACTGAAAATCCACTAATCCATTGGCGACAATAACCAACCATTCCTAAAAACATTCTGACCTGTCTCTGTGTTTTTGGAGGTTTCATTCCCTGAATCATTTTAATTCTCTCAATTGTCACTTGTCTGATTCCCTTTGCAATTCTATGACCAAGGTATTTCACTTCTTGTTTGCAAAACTGTAATTTAGCAGGGGACACTTTATGTCCCTCTTCTGCCAGGTGATTCAAAAAAGTAATAGTATCTGTTACACAATTATCTCGTGTTTTTGCTGCCACTAGCAGGTCATCTATGTATTGGACCAATGTTGACTTTCCAGGTAAATCTAAGTTCTCCAAAGTTTTCTTTAACAACTGATTAAAGATAGATGGACTCTCTGTATACCCTTGAGGGATACAACACCATGCTAGGATGCGATCCTGGAACCTGAACGCAAAAATTTGCTGGCTATCTGGATGCAATGGAACAGTAAAGAACGCATTGCAGAGGTCAATGACTGTATACCATTCTGCATCATGTGGAATCTGATAAAGAATTACCGCTGGATTTGGAACAACTGGGCAACATGGAACAACTATCTGATTAACCTTTCTCAGGTCTTGAACAATCTTTTGGCTTTTTAATCCCCATAATCGGTGAATTACATGAACTACTCTCAATTTCTTTTAAAACACCCTGTTTTATGAATTTGTCAATTACAGGTATAACACCTTCAATTGTTTCTGCTTTCATTTTATACTGAGGAATGTTTGGAAAATCTACTCCTTGTTTCACTGTAATTTTAACTGGGTCTACATTTTTCATCAAACCCATTTCACTTCCTGTCAAATCCCAAATTGTAGCCTTGACTGTTTCTTTCAATTCTTCTGGAAGATTATCTTTATCAAATGCAGGAAATAATTTACTTTCCTCCGCCTCAACCATTAACATTGTTAACTTGTACGACTCATCTTCTTCAAGTGTTTGAAGCTCTATACCATCCGGTGAACAATATATTTTGCAATTCATTTTACACAAAATATCCCTCCCTAACAGGTTTACAGGACTACTGTTACAAACAACAAATCTATGTTTGTCTTTAAATTTACCAATTTCATTATTTCCAGGTTCTGTTAAATCTGTTTTAATTTGTTGATTAGCTATGCCAACTACTTGGATGGTGTCCCTAGAGAGAGGCAGGTTTTCTATTTCCACTGATCTAACAGTAGAACAGGTAGCACCAGTGTCCACAAGAAAAGTGATTTCTACATCATTCACTTTACCATTAACAAATGGACCCTATTGGTCTACCTCAAGAGTGGCTCCAAGCACACACTCTTCCTCCTCTCTCAGGCACCGTCATAAGTAATCATCAGAATCACTCCCTCCATTTTCATTCAACAAATATTGTTGAGAAACATTTTGCACATTCACTCATTGCGATCTGTTTACCTGATCACCTCCACAGAATCCCGTCTCTGAATTGTATCTCTGCACATTCACGCAATTTGGAAGTGGTGGTTGTGGAATCTGACTCTGGTGATTCACCATCTGTCGCTGTTGCTGTAGCTGTAGCTGTTGCTGTAACTGTTGCTGCAGATTTATCTCATTCTGCATCTGTGGATTTAATGATGCATTTTTAAAATTTCTGGGCGGATTTTTACATTCGCGCTTCCAGTGTCCAATTTCGCCGCAATTAAAACATGGGAGTTTCTGTTTAAGTTCTTCAATATTCACATACAATTTTGGTTTATTACATTTAAATTTACCTTGATTCTGATTAACATTTTTATTTTCTGAACTTGCAATTTGTTGTTCAGCTACTTTTACTTGTGCCCACATAGCTTTTTCCTTAAGCTTTTTCTGCTTGGCGTCTATCTCATCACTACAATATTTTGCCTTTCTCAAAATGTCATCAACTGAAAGTGATTGCCAACCAACTATTCTGTTTCTAATCATATCACCAATTTCAGGTCTTAAACCATAAACAAACCTGTATATGAAGTGGCTCATGTCCTTTTCACTTAATTTTTCATAGCCACTGTACTGTTTAAAGACCAACAGTAACCTTTCATAAAATGAATGCACTGATTCTTTCAGCTCCTGCTTTGTTCTATCTATTTTAACCCAATCAACATCTTTTGGGGGAATCTTGTTTTTCAACCAATAAATTACTTTATCATACAAATCCATAACTTCTGATGGTGGTGCACCTGTTATACTATCTCGTGCAGGTTCTACTTTTGGCCAACTTACAGAAACTTTACATTCTGTCCAAAGATCTGACGGAACGACAATGTCAAAGAATCCATCAAGATCAATCCACAGAACTTTTGAGACTTTGATGAATCTATCCACTTGACGATACCATTCCACAGGCTTTTCTCTCAGCCGTGGGAAATCATTGGTGAACAATAAAATGTCCTGTCTTGTCCAAGGGACATGCACGTACCCACCTTCTGCTATTTCTCTCATCGGGAATTGATTTGCCACTTCACCTCTTTCTCTCCTTTCTTCCTCTCTTTTCTTTGTCCATTTTACTCTCCATTTACTTAAATCTCCTAATCTTTTTAAATACACAATTAAATCTTTTATATGCAATATTCTTCCATTAGAATTCATGTTTTCAATATCTCTTTCTGTAAATTCTATTCTGTAATGTTTACCCAAATTTTTCTGTCTACTCAAATCAACTTCTAGTTCAATGGCTAATTCTTCCAGCTGTTCATACTTATTTTTAGTTTTCCATTAAATGCTTTTACAAATAAACAACAATTCTTCATCTTGATAATGCTTTAAATTGTCAGGTCCAATTGTGCTAATAATTAATTCCTCCAAATCTGCTTTCAATTTTGCAACATCAAGTAACTTAGTTTCTGGAGTCTTTGGGGTATGCGGTGTATGCGTTAAATCTATTTTATTTATACTCTTTTCTGGAGTATCAGCATCAGATTCTGCACCAGTTGGTTTTCTACCTATTGGACTTTAATTAAAAGTTAAATCTGGCATCCTTGTTCTTTCTTGGTGAATTTCTGACAAATCTGAATACAATTTTTCAGCTACTTTTTGAATTTATGCATTTAATGGAATAGTCAAAGCTGAATGTCTAACTTCTCTTTGATCAAATACTGGTTGAACAGGACCAATCGTTACTGGTACTGTTACCGCTTCCATGCTTTTAGTTAACTGCTGTATTAATTCTTCTTTTGTTCGAAAATATTCTGAAGTATTTGGCATATCCCCAGAACCTTCTGTTCTCATTACATTTCTTAACGTTTCATTTCTGCGAACTGGAGTTTCAACATAATTTCTGTTTTCACCAGATATGCTAGAATTAGTTCTGGTATTTTCTAAACCACTTTCTTCAACATTATTATTTTTCTTTTGGGTATTCTTTTGACCTTGTACTTCAGTAACCATCTCTCTTACCGGGTACAAACCATCACACATGTCTGCACGTCTCCAACGACGCATTCTATCTTCATGAGTTTCCCTATTAATGTCTAACTTTGGACCTCTTGTTATACCACTGTTTTCTCGTGCAAGTTCACACATCTCATCCTCCCATTCAACTAAAGCTTCAAACTGAGTAGGTCTAGGCTTTGGCACAAGAGCCATCATTTTTTCTCTCAAGTTTTTCAAAACCCTCATATTAAATGATCCATCTTCCGGCCATGTTAATACACCATCATCTTTGGTATAATCCATCCAATTATCAAACCAAAGGCAAGTATGATAACCATATTCACCTTCCATATAGGCTGCAGGTGTTTTGTACTTATGAAGTAATTTTCCACCTCGCGTTTCAATTTTCTTATCAGGTTTAAATATATTTTTCAATTTCTGAAACCATGAAAGCTTCTTTTCCTCTTTCTTGTAGTAATAACTCATTTTTTTAATCAAATCCACTTGTTTTTAAATGATTGTAAATATTTCCTTGATCTTCCGCAAACCCAACCAATCCGTGCGCGAAACTCACCAACAAGCCAATCAGGTTAAGCTACGTCACCACCTTGCTCAACCAATAAAAACAGTGCTTTCAGGATAAGCCAATCAGCTATCAGCTCACCTTAGTCACGTGAACCAATCAGCGCGCTTGCTGTGACGTATGTTAGCCAATCACAGCGCGGACCCTTGTGACGTACACTGCCGCCGCAGCTTCTCGTCTCTCGCTCCTAGAGCTCACCCCTCCTTCACAAATATTTTCATAGCGCCATTTTAAACAAAACTTTTCAATGAATTTCAATTTGTAACTCCAAAAAAAACAACATTTGTTTGTTTCACTAAAATAAAGTGATAGCTTTTACAGTCATACAAGTATTCTTTACGTGAAATAGACGACGCTATTCTCACAGAATATTCATTCGTTGATAAAGTGAGACTACTCTACCCTTCTAACAGGTAATAACAAACTCGTTTCTTTTTGAATGCACATAAAGTGACAATTCAAAGTTTAACTCGAACGTAATTACAAAATCATTTCCGCACATTCAAACAAAGAAAACCCTAAACAAGCATACATGCAATCCTGGTAGGACTTTAACCAACCATAGAAATCCTCACTCGCTAGTAACAATAAACGACGCTACCTTACCCTTCACTCTAGCTTGTATAAATTCTACTACTCTTTTCACAATGAGTTTTAAAACCGGCACCAAGTCCCTATACTCGAAAGCTACAATTTCATAGACAATCCTCACTATGCATTTTACCTAGCACACCTAGAGTCCCTAAACTTGTGCTGTACGTCCACAACACTAGTGATATATGACAATACCACCTTTTTTGAAACAGAACAAATGCACTGTGTAACTTCACTTGTCACACAACTCTTATGCCGGCTCAACTAGGAATTTTCACACTGCTGGAAAAAACATTTCGACTACAAATAACAACTTAACAAACTCAACATAGGTTAAAACATCAATCCAATGTAATTACCATGTAGCATGTCCGTTACCATAGTAACCGTAACTCTGCTACCAAGAAATTGATGCAGCGCCCCTATAGAAAAACTGTCTCAACAACGCTACCCAACATCACAACACTCACCATTAATCATAAATCACACGAAAGGCCCATAAACTAACAAGACAATTTTTGGGCAACTGAATCATGTGACCTAATTAAACAGAACCAATTCAAAAACTATTTACACATTTATATACATCTGCAGTTTATCATCTCTTACCATGGTTTTTATGCAAATAACATTTTAATTAAGTCACTTAGGTAAATGGATCAACTAATGGTAACTAGACTATGTATAAACAAGACCAGCTTGTCATTTCAAAATCTAATTTATTAATTTTATTCATCAAGGGAAAACATCTTCTTTAATAAATTATTATTTTATTAAGCAAATTAGCAGCATTTAATGAGGAATAATCAATTAGGCTGATATTTCAAAGCATTTCAGTAAACATGTATTAAGGCAATATAACAGTTTTCAATCCCTCAAGCTATTTCCCTAACTAATCTCAGCTCCTCCTCTAAGGGAAAAATCATTTAGGCCTATTATCCTTTCGTGCGCCAAATGTTCATCTGCACATCACGTCTTTCTGGAATCGGGAAACGGGCAGCACCCTCCTGCCCACGGGGGCAATTTTTATACCTTTCTAACTAGCTAAAGTAACTAAATGTTGCATTCTTTTCTGAAAATCCATATTTGCGATTGGCTGAGCCCTGTCAGTCCACCATTAGGTCATTCACTCCTGACCAAGTCCGGGCCTCATCATAAGCCCCTATTGTTCTTAGATTCTCCATCCTTTCAGCTTCCTCGAAAATGTTACTTTCGCACAAGCACAAAACTTTTACTTCCTAATCTTGGCAGGCAATTCGAACTTCCTGTCCTTGGTTTTTTCTTCAAGAACACATTCAACTCGACCAAAACCACGTCTGCATTAAACGTTGATTGTTCAGCAAAAAGCTCTTTTTTCTGCACATGAGTGAAGGCTTCACTCTGGTTAAGTTTTCTTATTCTTTCCAGCACTGCCAACCATTTCTTAGGGCCAAATGAAAACTAATATTTAAAACAAACACAAGACAATAATTAATTAAAGAATTAAAACTTATTCTGTTACCCACCCCCTTTGCTAAATTTAACCCATTGATTTACGTTACCTAGCTTAAGCACAAGCCACAGAATTCTCCACAAACTTAGGCCACATAAAAGACAAAAAACATAACATAAGCACACAAATATGCACATGCCATTAATAAAATGGCTGCATTTAATACTGACAAAGACAATAGACAAGGTTAATTTATTATTTTGCACGAACTTGCAGTTTGCAACATAAAGCACATATGTTAATCCCTTGTGTCGTGTATTGCATTTTAAACTAGGTTGATTAGTACATTTCACTCACAAACTTATTAATATGATTATATTATGGAAGTTTAACTTCACGAGTCAGAACAAAATATCATCCTGAACCTCGCTCCATCACTGCGCTTAAGCGGGATCTCTCTAACTTCATTTATTTATGTATTTAATTGAATTGTTGAGTGCTGACTTTTGGCTGGTGGCCGCTTTGTAATGCTGTTTTGGATATTGAGTCTAGGTGTATTACATGTGTAACCAAAACCCCTACATACGCACAGGATGAGCAAAATATGACAGGCTCAGGTCACTTGTTCTTTACTCATTTCATAGAGCTCCTCTGCGGCACTTTTTTCAGGGATTTTTTCCTTGCTTGGGATGTGAGGCATCCTGTGAGTTTTGTAGAGGGCTAGAAAAGCCTCCTTGAAGAGGCAGATTTTCATTTTTTCCTTTGGCACTGCCAGGTGGGAAGGATCCTGAGTTCTGGGTAGAAAGCATTCCAGTGCTATTCTTCACACCTTCTGGTTTGCTTGAAAATGCACCATTTACCCACTCTTTTTTCAAAATTTTCTCGGGGGAGTACCCCCTCGAGCCCCCCCGTAGGTCATTCAGCTCGCCCGCTCGCCACCGTGAATTACGACAATTGTTTTACGCCTCACCACTTTCAAATGTCACCAGCTGCCCCTGCTCTTATGGCTGTGTAGGCTCTGAACTCAGGTTCCGGTTCAAAGTCCCTTTTATTCTCTCCTTGCCTATCGGCCCCTCCCTCTCCTGGCCTCCAACACACAGTCAATCAGAGCGAGTGCTGAAAGGGCACAACCCTCGTGGTTGAACAGAGTGGGGAAGACCACCAAACATAACAGCTGACAGGAGTGTCCTTGCCTCAGCCTGGTGTGTTGTGCTCTGAGTAGTGCCACGAAACAGACT
The DNA here is from genome assembly GCF_964261635.1 of Lissotriton helveticus. Lineage (NCBI taxonomy): Eukaryota > Metazoa > Chordata > Amphibia > Caudata > Salamandridae > Lissotriton > Lissotriton helveticus. Next base: position 970,646,803 of record NC_136071.1, on the reverse strand, counting down.
ATACAATAAACAGACTGTCCCGGTCTGATGCTCTGAGCTGCAGCTGAATTATCCAGATTGAGATCTAGATCAGCAGCTGCGCTTTCCGCAAGCACCAAGTTAATGGACACTATGCCAATCTGTGACCCACAGCACCCTGGCTGTACCTCTGATACCTGCATCTAACTGTCCCATGCAGTGCAGACAGTCAGTTTGCAGAAGTAGTACACTGCTCCTCCAAGTATTGCTAGGTTCATAAATTGCACAAGCACTTCAGCAAACAGGTTGCAGTTGCATTCCTCCAATCCATCCCCGTCACATCACTATATATTTCTTGAGGCTACTGCACCAGCTTCAGTGCATCTCTCAGGGTGCTTCCACGGCATGCTAATTATAGATGGCCCCACCGGATGTATCTGCAGGCACATAGTGTGACCTCAATGTGATTTCTGAAGATACCTCTGCAGCTGTTGTAAGGACCTTTACAGATATAACCTTGCACAAATGGGAGCTGCTTCTGAAATAAGTCCATTGTGCAGCCTAACTGATTTCTTCCACCCACATAAAGTGTTGTTCAAAGCTTAATTTGAGACGGTGTTTTTCAGATGCTCGGCACCGGCACTTAATTGTCACCACCACAATTATGAATCTCTACCACATGGTGGCGCTGCTCATTAAATTTAGAGATGAGAAGAACAACGGCTGTTTATGAATACAGTATACATTAAATGATACTAATACCTGCCTCCCCAGCCATTCCTTTAGCCTTGGGTACCAGGCATAATCTGAACTGTCGCACTTTCAGGCAAGAGAGATGTTTTAGTAGTTGTTTTGGTACCATCATTGGCCGATATGGAGGGCAAAGGGTGGTGCATGCTGCAGTGGCTTCCTGGTCAGGGTCTTGTTCACTTATTATTCCACAAATTAAGCAGTGATTCAAAGTATCCCAATGAGCAAACTGGAACCTCGGCTGTGATGGCGGTCCTCAGAAGGAGCTTTGGTCACTGTACATGACTGAGTCCATCTCAGTCCATTTGGATTTAGAGCAAATCATAGCACTGAGACTGCATTGATAAACACCACGAATGACAATAGACAGTGGCGATGACAGTGATGAATGACAATAGACAGTGACTGGTCAGCGGCTCTTATCTTGTTGGACCTGTTCACGGCGTTCGATACGGTGGACCATGGCCTACTGATTCACCGTCTGAACGATATAGGGAGTAGAGGAAAGTCTCTTACTCTGCTAACATCCTTTTTATCAGGGAGATCTCAAACGGTTCATGTAGTTCAGTTTAAATCCTCACTGTTTACTCTGCCTTGTGGGGTTCCTCAGGGGTCTTCGCTAAGCCCAATGCTTTTTAATATCTACAGCTCTTAACTCGCCCCGCTGATAAGAGGTTTTAACCTGAATCCAACATCCTATGCTGATGACACCCAGTTGGTGATCTCTGCGGTGGATAAGGACGTCAACCATTGTCTAAGACTACATGATTGCATGACTGCCCTGAGCAGCTGGATGAGCAGGCACTGCTTGAAACTGAAGTCAGGCAAAACAGAGGTGCTACTGTTTGGTAACCTCTCTCCAGCTTGGTCCCCTGCCTGGTGGCCTTGGTCCCCTGCCTGGGCCCACCTCCCACTCCAGGGATTAAAGTCAAAGTCTTGGCTTTATCATGGACGAGAAACTTAACTAGGAGACCCAGGTGTCTAAGGTAGTGTCCTCCTCTTTCTACACCATTAAAAAGCTGAAGAAAATCCTCCCCTTTATTCCCAGAAACACCAGAAAGATGGTCGTGTCCTCGCTAGTCCTGTCCAAGCTGGATTATTGTAACGGCTTGTACATGAATCTTCAGGTTAGATTACTTAGGAAGTTTTATGTGGGGCAGAATGCGGCCGCCAGGCTGATCCTGGATGTTCCCAAATATCAGCCGATAGCTACAGGCATTCGGGATCTTGACTGGCTCCCGGTGTGCCAGCGAATTAAATTTAAGGCGCTCTGCGTTTCTCATAAGGCCCTGCACAGAGAAAGTCCAAGATTTCTTTGGAATACTTTTAGCTGGTACTCTCCAAGTAGATCTCTCCAGTCTGCCAATGCCAAACTGGTTACCTCCATTAGAAACAGAAAAGCAAATTGGGGTGGTAGGAGTTTCAGCTATAGTAGAACTGGGCTGTGGAACTCTCTCCCATTATACCTTAGGACTATACCCACCCTTCTTGTATTCAGAAAATAACTTAAGACCTGGCTTTTCAGAAATTAGCTATACCTCAGCACAGTATGTTCATGATCCTGAAAGCACCAACACACCTACGGGTATACGCACGATATACAAGTTTCAATAACATAACATCTCCTCCAATTCTTTCAGCAACGCTGTTGTAGCAGGGATTCCGTTCTCCTACAGAACTATACATAGAGATTTGGAACCTCAGTGAATTAGGGTGACCCAAAACGCACCTCAGTACCCAAAATCCCCTTACCGAGCTAGCTACAGTGTCTCATTGGTCATAACAAACTCCCAATGTTTAGACAAACCAGAACATGAACTTACAATACCTCAGGTCACGTGGAACACATAAGCACTCTTTCGTTATACAATCATTTCAAACCAGAACGTGGAGTAAATGAGGACACGTGCACATTTGAAATATTTATTTACTAATGCCGTTTTCTCAAACGCAGTATCTTAGATAATACAAGGAAACATATTATCAGAAGCAAAGTTATCAGCATAGTTACTAGTCCACAGAAAGCAAAAGGTGATAGCATGCTAAAATGCTGTAATGAATAAGGGTTAACAACACCTAATTCTCACACTCCCTAACTAGCATATTATATTAATATCTAAGAAGGTCTCTTTGGGTTTTAGCAGGGCGGCCCCGTACCTCAAGATCCTAGTGTGAAGAGATCACATCAGCTTCCACCAGCTCTCTGCATGTGAACCGCATCAAGTGTGTGTGTGTGTTCTAAGCAAAGCAATATAAAACGCGCCTAAAGCCAGAATTTGGCAGGAGCTGCACTTATGTTATGTCTATGAAGGTGCGGAGATCACACCTCACAACAATTCTGTGTCGAGTTATCCTTGAAGCTTCAGCACTCACTGTACAGACATAGTTTACCAAGCGAAGCTGATATCAGAGCAATAACATATTATTCTCATGTAAATCAAAACGCTCTTCTAGGCTGAAAGCTAAATCAACATATATGTGTTGTGTGCAGAAGCAGCAAAAGGAAAAATGGCGTTTAAACATTTAATAAGCTCATGCTAACTTAACACGATGTATAGATAAGCAGTAACTATATGACACCCCCCCATGATCCGAGCACGGATAAGATAAGATAAGATAAGGGCCTCCTCATGAAAGCAGAGTTCAAGAACGATGAGCAATATCATAATATAAAAATTTGGTGGAAATAACTTGCATGAATCAAATTTTAAAAATCTCAAAACGTCAATACATTGTTCACTTGTACTCAAGCCAATAGGTCTGGGAGGTGAAAAATTCAAAGAAAAGGGTGGTATGATCAAAAACCTAGAAAGTTTTTAGGGTAAGACCGAATATGCAAAATATGCAGCAACAGCCTCCAACATGAAGTCACCGTCTTCATCCGAAAACAGTTCAGCCATCCAATTTAATAGTGGGAAAGAACATACGTGCTCTTCTAGTACCGGAGCCTCTATCACCATCAGAGGACAACTCGGTGGGTTCTCAAGAAAGCTATGTGCCAAGAAATCTTGCGCTGCTGCGAGTATGTTCCAATGACCCATTAGTCCATGCATCGCTGCCAAGGCCATAATCCTTTCGCCAGAACAAACCAACTCGTGAGTAACGACGGGACTCATCAGCTGATTAAAATCGACGTCAGGAGACACCGTCTTGCAGAGACACAAATCAAGGGCCCAGTCAAAATCGCAGCTCAGGCAATGAAACACAGGCTGGACACATGTAAAATAGGAAAATCGAAACGATAATCCATATGCCGTGCTTAAAGTCGCCAGCGGCAAAGTGCCATAGTATTCAAGCATCCTGTTGCGAAACAGTGCCAGGAGGGGCTGCGCGGCTTCTTGCACAGGAAGGGCATCCATTTTTAATAAAGCAAAATATCACCAGAACGCCAGCCGCCAATGCCAACAAAACCGGGAATCCAACAAATAGACTTGAAAAAATAGAATGAAAGAAAGCAGGAATGACCCTAAATATTTTTTCAAATGAAGTCACAAGACCGCTGCTGACTATCTTAAAAAAGTGCGCGAGCCCAGTCGTGGAGGACGCGTTAAAAATTGAATCAACCAGTTCGCTGAAATGCAACGGCAGATCAGTATTTAAAAGGGCCTGAACCTCTGTGCGGGTGTGAAGCACAAATGTTTCTCGAGCCACTTCTTTTTGGGACAAAAGAGCTCTTATTCTACTCATGCCATTGAACTCTGCCGTCAAGGTTGGGATGCGCGGCCAAATGGAAACATCCCCTTTCCCATGCGGGGGTGGGTACAGTACATTTTTGCAGCAAACCACACGTTCAGATACGGTCACCACATAAGCAACACCTTTAATTAACCCACAACAATCTTCATTATTTAAAAGTAAATAACTGCCGTTTGCCAGTAAAGTAAAAGTGGGGACGATTGCGGGAACTGGTGTTTCTTTCAAAACACAGGCTAAATTAGGCCGTTCCTGGTTGCAAGAACCGTGTAATTGAATGTGTCTACACATTAAAGAGTGATCTGGCGTCTCTGTACACTCCTCCCCATTCATATACACTTCTTGTCCGTCTTTTAAACATCTGTAAGTAAATGGAAGTGACCAGACTTCATGGAGAAATGCATTACCCAATGGTTCATATCGACCTATAGCAACATATCGCATACAATTTGTAAATTTATATAAAGCAAATGGTAATGTTATCAAACCGTGGATAAGCCACGTTGCAGCAGTGGCCTCTGCCACAGAGAAAGGCAAGGATTCCAACCTTTCAATATGTAACATTGAAAAAGACGCATCTCGCATGGAAAGCAAGCGCTGCTTGTCAGTTAAATTAAAAGGGGCAAAGAGGGAGGACACGTTCATGTAGGTCCATGGCACCTTGCCAGCCTTCAGCGTCTGCAGGTTCCACGCAAATTGCATAATAGAACGCAACTGATTTTGACCGTGGTACAATACAGATACTTCATCCTGCACAATCTCCACTACAGAGGACACAATTTTATCTAACGTATAAATGCGGGAAGAAAGCATGTTAATACTATTATCAACAACTGCAAGCACCTTTTCTAGATTAGCTTGATCAATAGCTCTAAGGCGTGTTGCCGCCTCAATCTGCGATGTCTTCCAGATTTCATTGTAAATCGCATATATCCATCTTTTTGATATACCACTAGCCGGGCCTTTTATGAAATAATTTAAATATACATCTTTATTCAGCTTGGATAGATGCAGTTTAACTGCAGCCAATGTAGAATGTTTCAGCCAATTTTGACATAATTTGCCCACAGAATAAGTCGTGACAGAATGGTCAGTTTCAAAACATGGATCAGGTCTGACCTGTGTAAAGCCATCAGTTAAACCCAGAAAACGATGCTGGCAAGAATCAGCACTTCTGTGCCACATCAGCCAACCTTTTGGATCCATACTGGATATGTTAAAGGATGAATTTAGCAATAGGGTCTGCAATTCCCTAATGGAAAACTGAGTAAAATTACTCCAGCCAGAATATTCCTCTAACTCAGGGATGGTAGGTGTATTTAATTTTTTAGAAGTAGCCAATCCAAAGCATGTTGTTTGCGAAATAGAAGAATTCAAAAACAACATATGATTTGGGATGAGACATGCTCGGTGCAAAGCCTCAGTGCCTTGTACCTGCCAGCTTTTAGAACCCCAAACAGATTTAAGGTCAATAGTTTCCTTCCACAATTCGTAGCCGCCAACAGCCAGCTGATCAAGAAAGGACTTCGAGTATAATAATTTAGTATCGGTAAGTCTAACCTTGGACATTGGCTTCTGTGTCATTGTAAAATAAAAGGACTCGGGATTAGACTGATTGAAGTTGGTAAAATAAGTGTACTTTTTCAGAAAAGTACTGGAACTGCCTTGTATAGGAGCCGGGCAATACTCCCATTGCGCATAATTTACAGTATTCCTTCTGGAAGTAGTTTTATGTAAGAAGTGATTGCCAAAATGTTGAAAACAAAACAAATCACCATAATTAGCAGATTCTAAGTATAAATCTTCAGCATCAAAGGCAGCATAGTATTTCAAGTCTGAAAACAAAGTCTTTACGGCCTGAACATCCCAATCATCAGAACGTATGTTTTGTTTCACTACATCCCCCCTGTTAACTCTAAGCACATTAGGGACATTAACAACCTCTGTAGGGCCATGAATTTGAAATCTAACGGCATCCCACACAATCCCATCAAGGACAGGCCAAGCAGTGACGTTAACAAATGTCAAGTCTCTCTTCAGTCTGTGTGCAGAATGCGACGAGGAAAGGGAGGCCAAAGTTCCATTGAGATGTCGAATGCATGTTCTTTCCTCGACATAGTGTCCATTGATAATTCGAAAAAAATAAAACACAAAACCAATTGACATAAAAAGGTAAATTGAAAAAAGCACCAGCCAAATATATGTCCAAGGGGGAATCAAAAAATGTTTTTTAAATAAACTGGCATAAACTGCAAACCGTGAGGGCTTCTTTGAGGCATTGGAAACAGTGTCAAAAGAAAATCTGGATTCTGTGGCCAAACGTGTTTGCAGGTCAGGCATAGATAAGTCAGTGGGGTAAGTGTAATCAATGTTATCATGGTCTGTACCAGGCAAAGTACTTAATAAAGGACTGGAAATTGCAGATAACTCGATGGCCACTTCTGGTTCAGGATCAGAAGCAGTGGCCAAAACAGAATTTCTCACAATGGAAGGACAGGAGACTGCCGGTGTCATACTAAGAAGAATCGGCCACTCTGTGTATCTTGACATTGTCAATGGAGATAAACCTGTTTTCCTTACGACCTGGAAATGGTGGTAAAATGACTGTTCTTGTGCCCTTCACTCCAAGGATGGGAACCGGAGCTCGGTAGGAAGGACCAAATTCTTTCTTGTTATCGATCTTCTCTCGCACCAGTTCTCCAACTTGGGGCAGCCAGCCAACTACCGGGATCTGCAACGCATCATCCGATGTGGAGGGCAAATGTTCCTTTGCAAGACTGTCTCTGGTCTTTTGTAGATCCTGTAAAACATTGCAATGTTCATCTACGTCAAAGGTTGTGGCGCGAGCCACGCAGTCTAGACCATCAAGGTCAGGGATGTACATCTTGATGCCAAAGAGCATTTCGTATGGGGTCCGCCCACCCAGAGACCATCTAGGGAGATTATTAAGTGCACGCTGCACGCCATTGAGGTGGGCCAGCCAGTTTCTGCCAGTGCCTATAACTCGAGCTGTCAAAGATTGCTTTAAGTCCCGGTTCATTCGCTCCACTACACTATTACCCTCAGGTCTGTAGGGAGACGAAAACTTGACTTGGACCCCCATCGAAGTCATGGCATCCTTATACGCCTTAGAGGCGAAAGCCGGACCCTGATCCGAATGGAAGGTACCACATGCAAAAATCCCTACAAAGACACGCAAATCTCTTATGACAGTCCGTGAATCAGCGCTGCGATGGGGTCATACCCACACAAAGCATGTGCATGAATCAACTGGTACTAAGATGTACTTATACGCAGTATCAGAGGAAAAAGGACCGCAGTGATCTAAATAAACACAACCTAGTGGTTTATTAGATATGTACAACTGTGTCTGTGGCGGACGCGCAGCAGTCGGAGGTTTAATCTGCTGGCAAATGTCACATTGAAGGACATAGTCTCGTGTCTGTTTGTACAGTCCCCGCCACCAGAAACGCTGTTGTAATTGAGCTACAGTGGCCGAGAAGCCCGCATGCGCAGACGCCACACCTTCATGCGCCGCTGTAATCAACGTAGCCCTGCAATCCGAGTTGGGAATCAAACGTTCTTCAACTTCAGGAATTTTCACAAAAGGAACCTTATCGGGACTTAAGTGGTATGTGTACTTCGAAGGGAACCCCGTAGGATGTTTACCTCCCTTCTCAGTGGCAGCAACAGCTGCCAAGATGTCATCATCAATCTTACTTTTGGACCGTGTAACTGCTGCAACTAAATATGTAGATACCGCTGATTTCGCCGCTTCATCAGCAAGCGAGTTACTGATGGCCGAGAGTATGAATAACAAACACGAGTGGCAAGGTAGCCTTAAGCTCAGCCACTCGAACCCAGATCATCTTGTGTTTTATTGTGCTACCCTTGGAATCACGAAAATCATTCTGAATCCAAAAGAACAAGTTTTCATTGTAAGACTGGACACAGTAATACGAATCACTCACAATAAGAGTGGTCACACTAGGATCAGCGTACTCCAACGCTAGTAAGAGAACACAAAGCTCTGCCAATTGTGCGGTGCAGTCCCCTAGAGTCTGCATGTGCACTACTCTGGACTTGAACTCATCGTTCACCATGGCACCGACCACAACGGCGCATGCGGAAACGTAGGCGTGTTAAGAGCCATGCGCAACCTGCGCCGAACCATCAGTGTAAATGATGCAATGGAAGTCCTACAAAGGTCGCATAGCTAGAGGAGCAGGATGAACGAACTCATACTGCAAGTACTCCTGCGACCACAATGAGGCGTCAAAGATAAACGTGACATCCGTAGACGTCAAGGAAGCAGCCCATTGAATCCACCGAGGGTGCAAAGCTTTAGAATTCGGTACACTGGCTTTTGTAACTGCCTCCAAATGAGGGCAGGGGGTAACAACCAACATGCGTTTTCCCTGTGACAGAGCACGTTCCTTAAGAATCGCCATCTGTACAGCCGTCAAAACTTTCTCCACAGTGGAAAACCGCATTTCAGCCGAAGTGTACATGTGTGACTTGTAAGCAATAGGTACTGTGTCTCCTTCCTTAAAAGTGAGGTACGTGAAACCCACCGTCCCAGGAATGATTCTTATCACCAGGATAGTGTGGTTATCACGAGTCAGTAAGAATTTAGAAGCGAGCAAATCAGCCTGCAAGGATTGCAAGATGGCTGAGTGCTCAGGCAGCCAGCATGATTTGGAAAAAGTTGGTTGTATCAAAGCATACAAAGGCTTGATACGCTGGGCATATTCCGGAATGTATGTTCTCCCGAAATGTAAGAATCCCAGCAAAGACTGTAATTTTTTCAGTGTCGTAGGAGCGCGCAACTGTGCGCACTTCTGCAAGAAGTGAGGAGCCAAACCTCTACCTTCATTGTTGAGCTCATAGCCCAGGAACAACACTGTGTACTCCGCGATGTGCGATTTTGCAAAGTTAAATTTGTAACCCATGTCTGCAAAGTTACAAATTATGCTGTTTACTCGACACAGATGCTCCCAAATTTTGTCGTCTGTGAGATATATGTCATCCACATACGAGCATGCATCTGGGTCGATCCTCTCTAAGAGAGAGACTATGCGGGCGGTAAAATTCCCAGGACTATTCTTATAGCCCATTGGGAGACGCCGAAATTGTTTTTGGACACCGCCGCAAGTAAAGCTGGTCCATTGGGAACTAAGACCATCCAATCGAAGGGCATAAAAACCGTTGGAAATGTCAAGCGTGGTCTTAAAACGCTTACGCACAAGACTATCCACTAGGGCAGAGGCACGAGTATTCTGTACTGCACAGTTACGGCAATGCGAGTTTAAATGCCGGTAATCCAATACCAAACGATATGAACCTTCAGGCTTGGTCACAGTAAAAAGAGGGTTATTCATCGGTGACACACATGTTTCAATTACTCCCTGATATTCCAATTGTTCAAGGATTGCCGCGACGGAGCCTTGGCTTCACTCCGAATGGGATATTGAGGTTGAGGCTGCGTCTGAGACCGCAAAGGTATCTCGTGGCATGGGGACAATTTATCCCAACCACATTGGTTACGGTACAGAGCCGGCGCAAGAGCCTTAGCCCACTCTTCTGCAAAGTGCAGCGCATCCTCTTTCGAGACTGTGTGCGTGAAGCTGGGGAGGATTACCTCCTCCCCTTGCGGTGCTGCGAGCACAAAAGGTGGGGGCCAGCCACCCTCCGAAAGCAAAATGTCATACGTAGACGAAAGATTTTCCCAAAATACCCCTTTGATGGTACGTTGTATGTCACCTTCGATTAACAGGACAATTTCATAAAGTCTATCAGGGGGAGCAACTCTTGTATCGGCTGTTTCTATCACAACATAAATGTCAGTAGCTGTCACCTTCAGTAGTGGACGCAGGGCCTCTCTCACAATGGTAATCTCCGCCGCGCTGTCCAGCAAGGTCAGAGCCCATGTCAGATTCCGAAGCCGCGTTCTCACTATCTGTGGCATATCGATGCGCTGTTAAAGCCACGACTTTCTTCTTGGCAAACTGTGGTCTCTTCGGCGTTGAGCCGTCCTGCTTTCCTGTACCGTCTGTCTGGCGGGGCTGGTCACGTCCTTGCGGACCACCCCGACCCCTTCCGCCTCCTCCGCCACCGGTCTTCAGGGCCGATGAGTCCTGAAAGGAATGAGGAGAGCGTTGATCAGAAACCTGAAATCGATCAGGTGATTTAATCGTCGCACGATCGTGCAAGTCATAAACACGTTCTGTTTGCGCAGGCATCGGAGACGCAGGACGAGATTCTAGTGTCTGCTGTTGTTGCTGTTGCTTACCCTGTTTCTGTTTTTTGGGCCAATTTTGTTTTTTGGACTTTAGTTGAACTTCCGTTTCTGAAGTCTGCCCTTGGGGTTGCTTTTTCTCTTTGACAGAAAAAGGCTTTAGACCCTTGCTATTGCGACCCACTGTTTTATAAGCCGCCACAATAATCCTCGCTAACTGTCTGGGTTTGTCTGCATCGGGAATCGCCTCCAAATGATTAGCCACCTGAAAGTTCACTGCATCCCCCTTGACATTAGCAATAATGAGATCGCAAACTATATCAAAGGAGCCACACAGGCGCATACCCAATTCAACCGCTGCCTCCGGTCCGTGATCATCCTGAACACGTTTAATGATCGTAGGCAGGACAGCCATAGACGGAGTGCCATAACACCTCGCATGGACCGCCGCAAATGTTTTACCCCAGGTTTCACAGTCACCGATTTCAGGAGCCAAATCCTTTGGTAAACTAATCGTCAAAATCTTGTGTTTGTCACCAGGAATTGTATTAGGAAATACTGCTTCCAGCTGGTCAAACTTCTCGGCAAGCCAGAAAGGAAAAACATCCTTCTCCTGGGGACTTGCTCATCACTGCATTGACCATCACGGGACTGAGCTTCAAACCGCCCTGTCCGGCCGGAAGCGCCGCACCTCCCGTGGGCCCACCCGGAAGATTGCGGGCTATGTATTGCACTAAAGCTCTAATCACGGCAATAGAGACTACGTGTAGTCTACGAATTTCGGCAAGAGCACAATTGCCGTGTAGAGGGTGAGGAGTAAATCCAGCCAGAACAGGCCAATTTGCGCCTGGAATGGACAAAGGACCTAACCTCGGAGCCGTTAAAGAATGGGGTAGGGCGCCACCAAACCAAACGCGATGCTGCCAAGTATCAATAGGTACTTCCTGTGCCCTGTACGGAGTATATTCATTCGGTACAGGTGAGGGAGTGTAAGTGTGGAACACACCAGAATTAGCGTCCACAGCCGGAAACGTCACCCACAAATAAAAGAGTTCGTACGGATAAGCTGCCTCCGCACTCACCAACAAAATCACAGCCAAGCCTTCAACGGGTACATTGTAAGTCTGCAAATGATTGCGCACCACAATTCGACTATGCTGCGGAATGTCCACCGGCTGGGCCATGACAGCACAGGAAAGTATCAAAACAAAGTAAACTTTGTAACACAACTGGGTAGTAATTCAAGGAAACCGTTTTAGAAAGATTCAAGCTTGAAAAGACCTATTTCAAAAATAGGTAGGTTTTGTCCGACACCACCGTTTTCCGGAAACGACAGTGAAGGTGTTTAAGGTTTGAATGATATACTACTCGAGTGTCATGATATAAGACCACCAACGATCGGGCACCATGTAGAAGGGATTCCGTTCTTCTACAGAACTGTGCATAGAGATTTGGAACCTCAGTGAATTAGGGTGACCCAAAACGCACCTCAGTACCCAAAATCCCCTTACCGAGCTAGCTACAGTGTCTCATTGGTCATAACAAACTCCCAATGTTTAGACCAGGGGTTCCTAAACCGGTCCTGGAGGGCCGGATCCATGCCAGATTTTTTAAATAACTACATGTATCTAAATGGGGATATGCACAAAATCTGGCATGGATCCGTCCCTCCAGGACCGGTTTGGAGACCCCTGGTTTAGACAAACCAGAACATGAACTTACAATACCTCAGGTCACGTGGAACACATGAGCACTCTTTCGTTATACAATCATTTCAAACCAGAACGTGGAGTAAATAAGGACACGTGCACATTTGAAATATTTATTTACTAATGGCGTTTTCTCAAACGCAGTATCTTAGATAATACAAGGAAACATATTATCAGAAGCAAAGTTATCAGCATAGTTACTAGTCCATAGAAAGCAAAAGGTGATAGCATGCTAAAATGCTGTAATGAATAAGGGTTAACAACACCTAATTCTCACACTCCTAACTAGCATATTATATTAATATCTAAGAAGGTCTCTTTGGGTTTTAGCAGGGCGGCCCCATACCTCAAGATCCTAGTGTGAAGAGATCACATCAGCTTCCACCAGCTCTCTGCATGCGAACCGCATCAAGTGTGTGTGTGTGTTCAAAGCAAAGCAATATAAAACGCGCCTATAGCCAGAATTTGGCAGGAGCTGCGCTTATGTTATGTCTATGAAGGTGCGGAGATCAGACCTCACAACAATTCTGTTTCGAGTTATCCTTGAAGCTTCAGCACTCACTGTACAGACATAGTTTACCAAGCAAAGCTGATATCAGAGCAATAACATATTATTCTCATGTAAATCAGAACGCTCTTCTAGGCTGAAAGCTAAATCAACAATTATGTGTCATGTGCAGAAGCAGCAAAAGGAAAAATGGCGTTAAAACATTTAATAAGCTCATGCTAACTTAACACGATATATAGATAAGCAGTAACTATATGACACTGTGACTATGATTTCACCCCCAAAGAGATCCAGGGACATCACAAAAGCATGCTGTCTGACTTTATCCCTGGAGAAGACCACCCCCAGCTACCTTGAGAAGTGGTCATTAAACTATACCCAGTCCTAATTAAAGTGATTGGTCTGTGGTGCTGTAAAAAGCACCAGTGTTCCACATATTCCCGAATCGGAAAACCCCTACAGTACTCCAAAGACCTGAAGAGGGCGCTCGAAGCACTGCCCAGACCCTCCTTCTTGTCTTGAAAGGCTGACGGGTACAGGTGCTTGGGAAAGCCTCAGTAATAGTACAGTTGTTTTGTTATGTGAATTACTGCTACAGTTGTATATGTATTTGTGAGGTCCACTGCTAAAACAACAAAACTTTATCAAAACAATGCAAACCCGTCGACGTCTTGGGAAGTGCAGAAAGCACTCGTGCCTGAGAGGGAGGGGAGTTTAGAGGGCCTAGCGGGGCCTTGATTTTGTTGGAGTGAACCTTGTGGGTGACCGGCAGCCCTGAGACCTGAATGCAGTGTTGGCGCGCTGGGCCTGCCGGGGCCTCACTGCGAGTGCTTAAGCCAGGTGGGAGACCTGACTTCATGGAACAGATCCGCCTGCTCTGGGCGTCCTCCTCCTTTCACAAGATGGAGCCCAGCATGACCTCAACATCAGCCTGGGGATCCAGCATGCTGCTTCCTCACCACCACCCGGCCTTCTACCCCTACGACCATCTCCACCTTGGGGAACCCTTTGGACCCAAGACCACCGCCCCTAAGTGCAACACCACCTGAATGCCTGCCTGAATGATGGCAGTAATGTCATGCTCTGTAAATATGTAATATATAATTGTTCAACCCTAATCACTTTTTAAAATGTAATCGTGAGTGATTTACAGCTTGTAAATAGGTAACTCTAACCACTAGTATCTGTAGTAGACAAATGTACTTACTACCATTCTTATGTGAATTTAGAGTTTTTCTGATGTATGTTTTATGTAACTCATGTACTCCGAAGTCCATATGTAATGTAAGGTCGTTTTGTAAAGCGCTCGACACCTATGGGTAAAGTTTGCGCTATATAAAATCGCATTAAATATATAGAAATAAATAAATAAAGCATGGAGTCGGCAAAGCCAACTGGTAGAGCCCTGTAATGACATTGGTACCATTGGATGTTCTAAGGTTTTATTCCACCCTCTTCTTCCTTTATAACTGGCTCGGTGACCCCTTTGGACCTTTCTAGCTCTGGGGCTCTGGAAGTAAACCTACACAGTGTCTACGTTCTGCCGGCTCGGCCCTCTCTCCAGAACCTTACTGGAATTGTACACGGAAAGGCAGGGCGGAATGGAGGTGCATGGCTTGAGGTTTCACAGCACCTGCGGGGATTAACCTGCAACAGTTAATCATATATTGCTGTTGCCCATATCATACTTGTGTATGCTGTACCTGTTCTGTGCTCTACTTTTCCTACCCTGTGCGTTTTCTCTGTATCAGTGAAGCTGGTGTTAATGTTGCATGTGCTATACATATTATGCATGTGGTGGAAGTTTATATTTTGCTGCTTCTTACCATACTGTTCTTAAGAAACTTATAGCACCGACATCTAGTACTGACCTGGTTACGTATGTGAGAAGCCTGCATTATTGATGCTGTGTACATATGTAATGATGTCCTACCTGTCTTGTGTGCATTAAGGAAGATTTCATGACTTATGCCCAGTGCTGCACTTGTCCTCCCTTGAGACAAGCTTGCACCTACTGAAGGGCCCTCTATCTGCTTGTGAGCTGAAGAATTCTTGCACTGCTGCTGCCCAGGTGTATCTGTCCCGGGTGTGAGTCAACCTTGCAGTGACTATTTTCATCGATGGATGTGTCTCTTGTCACTGTGTCCTGGAAATAAAAAAAAAGAAATTCAAGAGGAAACACCATCCTTACAAAGAATTTTCAAATAAATTAATGCTCAGATGCGCGTGCATTAATAATCTTCCTTTATAAAGTGCCTGCTTCCACAGTCAGGTGGCTTTGTAGCACTACAGGTGAAAGTTGTCACTGTTACTCATCTCAGTAGTACACTTTTTACAGGCCTTGGAAAGATGAAAGCCTGAGCAGCTCTTTTGAGATTTAACCACGTGACCTCCTGGTTGTTCGGGATCTCTATCACAAGGACTTTAACTAATTGAGCTGTCTTACCAGCTGACGTTGAGCTTGTTATTCAGATAGAGTCCAAAAGCTTACTAATCACAACAATGCCCGGTAAGTTATCATTTTAGTATAATGCAGTTTTACATCGTGCTCAGTGTAATAAGGGTTGACAAATGAATTGCCACAGTATGTATTAAATAAAAATCTTCTATATTTCTTAATGACGTTACTATTGCAAGCCAACTTTACTTATTTTATGTTTTAGATTTCTGGAAATAATACTCACACATCCCTCCTACTTTTGAAAGCTAGACTTTGGCTTAGACAACTGCAGTGGAGGCAGGTTAAGAATTCATTACTCAACAATCAGCCAAAAGACACAATGAGATGCTGTCCAGGTCTGTGATCTTTTTGTAAGTAGAGAAGTACTTTAATAACATGACAAAACATAATACACCACGCAGTAATGGGCTCAGTTACAGGGTCCTTCAAATCTTGCTGGGCTGTAACAAAAGTATATAGCGCCGTCATCCATGTGGAGTTCCAATCGGTGTTGATGATCTACGTTCTATTACAGCACTATCCCGCTATGGCTGTAACTGCTTTTCAGATCAGGGATAGACAATCCAAAATTGCAATAATTAATATTCGTAATTTGACTGGTCAGGCCTGGTCAGGGCATGTGGGTATTCTATCTGTATTTCGAGATTTTTGTGTAACTTTATATCATGAGGAGACTCCCCCCTCATTAGCAGCTATGAAGGATTAATTTCAGGGGATGAGTTTAACCCACTTATTTACTGCTCAAGGTAAGAAAAACACACAAAAGGGAGTGCCTCAAGAATTCAACAATTGTTTTGTAGAGTTTGTTCTCTTTGTTTCTTCTCTCCTCCTTTCATGAAGTACACATAGTTCAATGGTGTAAATATTGATGGAGCAGGGTTTCCGCAAAAAGCAACCTGCTCGAATTAGCAGCCCCGTAATACATACTAACAGTGTGCAGTGGAAACTAACATACACATCTCATGAAAAACACAAGGGAAACCTCTTTGCTTATGCGTGCACTCATATGAAATAATGCTTGAAAGAACTAAGCCGCATTTTACATTGCGCTTTGAAATAAACAAGAAATAATGCATGACTAGCCCGCATTTCACATCTTGCTATTTACTTTTAAAAATAATAATAAATAATGCCACTTTTGCTAAAAGCTATACTAGGAAAAATATATTAACATGGGATAGTGCAAAGGTGGGTGGTAAACAGTGAAAAGTGAATTTCATGTAATTAATAAATGCCTGTGTTTATGGGCCTGCATTATCCTTAAATTGTCATAATAGATGGGGGCTTAAGAGTGTATGAATATTCCGACAAATAGACAGAAACGCTGAGCGCTGCAGAAGAAGAGCAAAAGTCCAAGGTTGTTCAGCTCAGAGAACCTTGTTTGTCTGACAAAAGGATGACACTGGCCATGGGTCCCAAGACTTCTTCCGCAGACGTAGCTGATAAATACATGAGAAATAATGTGAAAGTATCAAATGTTAAAAATGAAAGAACGAGTCAGAAATTACGTTATGCGAATAACGAATAAACAAAAGACTGTAGAAAGTCTGAATGGGAACCTGGTGGTATGACAGACCACCTCCCAAATCGACCATTAAGAAGTCAAAATGTATGAATTGTTTCAACTGATGTGGGACGAACATGTAGGGGTTGTGGTTAGAGAGAGAGAGTTAGTAGGAGAGAAGCGAGCGTGAGGAGGCAGCAGGAGAGAGGGGTGATGCGTCGATGTCCATCGGTTTGCAGAGAGGCCTAGCTGTTCCTGTAGCTGTCCTGTTGCCTTTGTTCCCTGACTCTATTTCAGGGAACCCCCACTACCTCCTTGGCCAGGGGAGTGGTATTTCACTGGTCCTTGGGTTAGTATATTCCTTCTGACTCGTACTTTGCATATCATTTGCAAATGTATTTTTGTCTCTGAAACTTATGTCTCTTTATCTATCCCATCCGTCATATGTATATTGTTTCACATTATTTGCTGAAACTTATGTCTCTTAACCTATCCACTCCTTCATATGCATATCGTTTTATTTGATGATGAGTATGACACTGTCTGCATTTGCTGATGGTTTTCTCTCCCTCTTGTGAATTCATTGTTTGCATTTGTAACCGTATGCAATGAGCATTTATTATTCACATTTTTATTTGAGATAAACTTTATTAATCTTACCGATAGTCTGTGTTTATTTAGCTAACTGGATAGTTAGATAGTACTATTATTACCATCAACTACTCAAAAAATTGGTCCATCGACCAGAGGAAAGAGAGTTGATATACAGGTTTAGTTATGTATTTAGAAATGGTAGACATGAACCTGTGAAGAAAACAGATATGTACGTAATTAAAATTTGACCCCCAGCGCATCAGGGATTTGGGTGAATGTGTATGGGCCTTTGTATGTGATGTCATTGAGCCTGATTAGGTGTCACGCTGGATCAATATCAATGTGCTCTTCTCCAATATCAATATAACATGGGAGCAGAGGTATGAAGTCTCAAAACAATTCTCTTTATTCTTCTTCAATACATCAAAAAAACATCCCAGCCAATGCGTTTTGTCCTCCGAGAAGACTTCATCAGGGTTCATGTATTTCTTTGCAGCAATGTCACATCGAAGTCTAAGTGTAAAATGGATCAGTTCTCCACAAAGTTCTTGGAACACTAATAATGCTCCTTTATTGTTGTAGGGAAATACCAGGTGACCATATGTAAATAACACAGCTTAATATTCACACCCCATTGGGTTCTGTAAGCTTACACCGGATAATACGACACACAACCACCATCTGTTTTAATTAATTTAGGTTTCAGAGTAGTTTGACCATTAGAGAGTGAGTGCAGACTGCTACTACCTTGTGAAACTAGAACCTGTGCAGCTGTCTTTAGCCAGAACTACTCTTGCTTTGGGATTATATGCACTCAATGTAAGATGCTTGATGCTTCCATTGCGTCAGGAGAAATTAGCAAAGCGCTGTCTCAATTAGCCATGGTAAAAGCATCAGGCCCCGATTCCATTCGTATAGAATTTTACAAAACCTTTTTTGATATTCTTGTACCTAACACTGAAAGAGCTGGTTGATTCTTCAGCCTTTCAGCAATTGGTGCGAGCGTTCTGAGGACAAGCATATATTTAGATCTTTCTAAAGAAGTGTAAAGACCCTCTTAACTGTGGATTGTATCGCCAGATTTCTTTATTGAATAAAAACACAAAAATCTATACTCTCATTTAGGCCACTCATTGTCTACTGTCATCACCATGTTAGTTGATGACATGCAGCAGGGATTTATTCCGGGATGCGACACTACTACTCACATTACCATGGCTATTTCCGCCTTGGACATTGTGGAAACACAGGGAGAGCCTGCGGGTTTGATTCTGCTTGACGCCAAAAAAGGCATTCAACAGTGTCTTATTGGGTATTCTCTGGATGGTCCTGGCAAGAATGGGGTTTGGATAGAAGTTTATAACTGCTATTGGAACAATATATATGTCACTATCAGCCCGAATTGTCAGTATCGTGTAAATTTTGGACATTCACAGGCTTCAACGGCGTGCACAGCAGGTTGTCCATTGTCCCCTTTATTAGTTGCCCTACATTTGGAACCTTTTATCCAGAGAAATAAGTTGTCAGATACGATTCCCCCACTGAGCCTTAATCGAATTTTGGCCAAGGTCATGGCTTATGCTGATGTCATTGCCATTCTCTCTTCATCCCCTGACCTAGCATTGAGTCTGTGGCCACTGATTTTGGTACAGTCTCTGGGTACAAATTGAACATCGGTAAAACCCAGGTATTAACTACCTAACCCTTGCCATGTCAGAGAAGCTACCTATTTAGGTGTCCACCTCTCACTGGCATTGATGGATATAGTGGATTTTAATTATGAGGGGCTTTATCATGAATCTTTGACACTGTTTGGGAAATGGGATAAGCTCCACTTAGTGCTCATTGATTGCTGCAATTTGATTTGATACTTTATTATCTTCAACATTTTAATTAAAGCAGTAGAGGGAAGTTGTCAGAGATGTATTTGCGGTACAAAAAATCCCACTGTGCTATACGGTATTTACAGATGCCTCATAATATGAGCGGCATGGCCCTTCCCTCATTGGGGCTATATTTTCTCTCTTCATTTGGGTACCGACTGTTGTCCATAATGGGTAGGTTTGACTGGCAGCTATCTTATCTATTACAGGACTGTTGGATTTTTTAATGTACTATAATACCTGAGCAGGGTTTGACAGACATGGTTTACTTCAAACGCACCAGGTTTAAGACGTTGGCTGTCTAGAATAGGATTTGGACTTCAATTAAAAAATTCGTAGTATTTCATTCTTTAATCAGTATATTTCGCGTACCCATTTATTCCTAATTTGCCACTGCTCTTGTATGAGGGGTTATTTGCAATTCTGGCAACAGGTTGGTATTGAACAACTCAGCCAATTGTTTTCTAATGGGACATTCTGCTCTTTTAAGTCACATCAAGGCCCTCATGGTACACATCGCCAGGGCTTCTTTAGATATCTTCAGCTTAGGCATTTTGTCACCCATCTGGCGGCTAATGATATTTCTATATCTCCCAATCTATTTTTGGAGTGGTTTGTCGCTTGCCTAAAGATAACTCTATCAGCAATTTGTTTAAAACGAGCCTTTGGGCAACCTCTGAGTGTTTTCGTTGTTCGGCATCAGGAGCAGATGCTGAACTCCTGTATGAGCTACAGGGACACAACAAGCTCCAGAGGTCTCCCTGCAACTGCCCACCTGACCTACTGGACTGGACCTATCTCAGCCCTTCTGTCCTCTGCTAGATTGAGTGTGTGTCCCCAAGAGGTGCCTTCCCAGGCCCTGGTCCCTTGGCTGGCATCAGTTGAGTTCCTCCTGTGAAGAAAAGTGAAATCCTCAAGTTTTGGGCTCTTTGCGACAGTAAATAGGCCCATTCTTGCTGAGACACTGCTGAGGCGAAGACAGACAACGTGAGGCACTGATGAACCTTATGCTTCGTGCTACAGCAAGCACTAGTAATGACTGCCAACGCGAGATCTGCAATTCACTCTACAGCAATGACGGCCCACAATGACTGCCAACGTGAAGCTCCAGCAACGACTGCAATGCCCGGCCGGATCTTTGCGCTACAGTGATGACAGTTCACAACACTAGACCTACTCTCTGTGTTACAGCGATGACCATCCGTGAAGCTCTCCCTGCTCCTCGTGGCCTCCTCCACTGCAAACGGAAGTCTTTGTGCCAGACTTTGAGAATGCAAATGTTTTTGAAAGACTAACTCGGTCCATGTGTCCGGACCGTGCTTCATAGCCATCGGCCTGAACTTGTGACTTTCCCACGGTCTAACACGACCAGATGAACGTGAGTGGCGCTTTGTGCTTTTGGGTGCTATATCTTCCTAAAAAAATAGAATATCCCCGGGTCTACTGATTGGATGTTTGTTGTTTTGGTATAATTTTATTTGTTAAAATGTAATCTATTTTTCTAAGTTGGTTTGAGATTGGTCCTGTGTCATGTTTTCTCTTTATTACTGTTTGTATGCTTCATATATATTTTATACTCTGCCAGACTGCTTTTGTGCCAAGCTGCCAGAGGGTTAGGCACAGGTTAATTAAGTGACTTTTGTGGTTAATCCTGACAACTATTGAGGTTGTTGCTTGAGTAGGACGTCCATCCCTCTCTACCAGTACCACGATTGCTTACGTAGAATTTAAAGAAACGTGTTGCTTTTGACTGCAAATGTACCAACATTTGTTGGCATTTCTAAAGTAATTTCAGTAAGAGTATAACAAAATAACATAACTCAAAATAAAATAACAAAGCAGATATAATTTAATAGGGCACAACATAATAAAACAGCGATAATAGAACAATACACAAAGAGCATAGTACAACAGAATTCAATGATTCAGCACAATGCATAATAAAAAAACAACAATTCACATATTTACCAAAAGAAAGTGAAACACATCAAATAGGCACAAATAGTTGTGGCATATATTACTACTTATATACATCTGCTGTCATCATACGGCTGTAAAAGGTATTTGACACAGTAGGTGCTTAACATGTTTACCACCGAGGATATGTAACCAGACAACAAAGCACCAGACAACAAGTACTGACAAAGCCAATAGGTTTCACCTATGCGAAATCTAATGGTTTTTAGTTCATGTTTTTTTTTCCACATGCTGCACAGCAGCTCGGGTTCGCTATGCAACTTGGCCTACATACACAAAAAGTGTGGTAAAAGTGCCAAGTACATATATATAGTATGTTGACCTGTTGTCACATGTGCACACACACAGGGTGACACTGTGTGTATCCACACTCATACACATGCATGTACACACAGACACACATAGTTGACCCTGCTCACTGACATTTACGCAGTAAGATGTCCACCCATACATTCTTAGACTAAAAGTATATCGATCTTGTGTTGCACAACAGCATTCCCAGATCTGCATGATTACACTATTTACATTTCAGTGTTATAGTCTCCTTTTCTAATACACCAAGATGGAGGAGCACCGCCCCACTGCCAGGAGCAGCAAAGAAAGAAAAAAATTAAATGATAATAAGGAATGTTATTATTATTTTATTTTTTCCTCCTGCTGCAGCAGTGCATGAGGGGGCAGGCGGAGCTGCAGTGGAGGAGTGGTAGACACTCCTGTGCGCAATAACTGTTTGATTGGCCGTCTTGAGCCAGCCAAAACAGTCATACACACTCCCCTGTTCTCCATGCAGGTTGCATTACTGCCTGCATGGAGAACATGCTCACCCTTACAGCCCCTGGCCGAGCGTGGCGCTCAGACAAATAACAACGCTTCATTGTAGCGTTGTGATTGGCTTAGGGGTGAGAGCCTGGCTGCCTGCTTCCTGTTCCGACCTGGAGTCGGACACAGGAAAGCAGGAGAGAAGACGTGTGACCCGGCGGCACCAACATACGTTTTCTTTTTTTTTTTTTATAGCAGCCCGCGAGCAAGCCCCTGCACCCCTCCCCCACTCAGCACCCTCCACCAAGCCACGAGCCATGCCGGCCGCCCCTGACCAGTCCAGAAATTGTATTAGTTAATGTTTAGAATGTAGTCATCACATATTAAGAATTTGCCCACAACTTTTGTAGATGTTTGCTGCTACATTAAAAGGAAGGTAACCAGGCGAGAACATGCTCCATTCCCACTTTCTTAGTAGAAGGAATGTTGAACTAGAGGGGGCAGCCCCTCTTAAGGAGGGACAGTTGGGTTGACAGATGGGGATGGTTTTAGCCAAGCAACATTGTGCTTATGTTGCTGATTAAGGAGCAGGTAGCTCAATGGTTTGAGCACCTGCTGCATGGATCGTAGGTAACCTGCGAAGCACAGTATATACTGATGTGATGCCTGGCACAGGGTTACACCTTAGATGTTGATAAAGTGAGAACCACTGGGCAATAGCAAAGTCGGTTCTTCTCAGCATCAAGGTACATTCATTGTGTGTTCTGTGGTTATAAAGGATAAATATGTTTTTTTTCCATCTGTTTTAATAAGGTGCTAAGAGGCCAGGAACAGATCAGTAAGGAACATTTCTTTTTTTAGAGGTTCAAGAATGTATGAATTAGTTTTCATAATATTTTGAAAACCGCGGGCCGATTATGAAAATCAAACCCAGGCCTACAGTAAAAGGGTCCACCTCATTGCCCATTGAAGAAATTGGGCTGTGACGAGGACCAGAATGTTACCAGTGGTGACAAAGGAGTTTAAGCTATAATGCGAATCATAACTAGTACCGTGTGAGACGAAGATAGTAGCATGCAAGCTGTCTGTCTAGAAGGGCTTTTATTAGAGTTTTAAAAATAGTTTGCATTTGAAGTTTCTAAAAGCTGGGAATGCACATATTAAGACAAGAGTAATATGAAGGATTGTTGATTAACGTCGACAGAGGCAGGCTGCCCTACACTGAATGAAGACACTTACCAACAGGACACTGACCCTAAGAAGAACGTGGAGAAGGGAAAGATTCAATTGCATGATGGGCTCTGTAACTTATCCGAACCCCTAAACTGACCGACCCTTATAGGCCTTGATCTGTGGGAAACCCTCCCATTTTTATGCTTTCCTGACATGTAACCTGGGGGCGTAGCTTGGTAAGTAAAATTGGGAGTGGGGGGTGTGAGCTACAGGTTTGTCAACAATATAATGTTAAAATACATTATACCACAAGCAGGATGCATGAGAGGGACTTATGGGGCAATGAAAAGGGAGAGGAATGCAGGTTGGTAGGGTTACTAATTGAGACATATCACATAATTGTGTGAAATACCCAACATTTTTTAAGCCTTTCAAAATCAAGAGATGGAGAGAGTGTGTATGCGTTTTCAGACACCTCACAGTCTCGACTGAAAGCACCTGTACACAACTATTTACGAGAAAATACATTTATTGGGGGAGGGGGAGTAACACTACAAACACCCCTTGAAGCTATGCCCCTGCATGTAACTGACTCTGCCCAGTCCATCAGCCACGAGAGAGTCTGCAGCTCCTTGGTTTACTATACTCCGGAGAAGAGCACGCTAGCACTATATCAAGCTATTTATTTGAATAATGCAGGTAAATGCATTGACGCAGCTGTAGCGTAAAGGCCAGAGCTGCCAACTTTGGAACTGGGGAATCAAGTTTGATTCTCTGCGTCGCCTCAACATCTGTGATTCAAGTTAGATAAAGCACCCAGTCACTGTGTAGTGGACCGGCGTGCAGCACTTTTGTGCCTGTTTGAGGTCTTTGTCTGAAACGCTATATTCAGCTTATAATGAGCAGCCTATCTTCTGGGGTCTGGCATTAGAGCAACCACTGCATCATTACAACAAGTCCACAGGGCCTTGTTTTACTTCACTGCAGAGAAGAGCGCACAAGCACTATATCAAAGTATGTATTTGAAAAATGCTGGTAAACGCATTGACATGAAATGAAATGAAATGAAAAGAAAATTTATAAAGCGCAACTGTCACTCCTAACGGAGTCTCCTGGCGCTACATGTAGCATAACGGCCATAGATGCCGACTTTGGAGCTGGAGAACCAGGCTTGAGTTGCAGTGGCGCCTCAACAGCTGTAATTCTGGGCAAATCACTTAATCTCCCTGATCCTAAAAAACAAACAAAAAAAAAAACAACTAATCTGTCCTTGTAACTGTTGCTTATGTAAAGCGCTCTGATACCTCCGGGTGAGTAGAGCAGGACATGTAAAAAGCTTCAATGGCTATTGGAGAGGAGGTTTGGGGAAAACTGCCGGTGAGGGAGAGGGTCTGCAGTAGATTTGGGGAGGGGTGAGGGAAAAGGTCTGCAGACACATGCAGTTTGTAAGTGTGCATATGGAACTATTTATTTTAAAGTTCCTGCGGACAGTAGAAGCACACTGGCCACAGGAAGCAGTACTTTGTCCATGCTCCACAGCATGGATAAAGACTCGAAGCCCAAGAGGAAGCTGTAGGCCAGGGAGGCCAACTAAACAATGGGAAGACGGGAAATGAGAGTGATGTGGGAGCCAAGTAATGGGAGGGCTCTAAGGTCCTTTTAAGATTATTTTGTTTTCATTACAAGAGATTTCGCATTCACTGTGCAAGCACTATTTAGGGGAAATCTTTGTAATTTGGCCTAAGATGTCTACCCATGCTAGTTTTCAAATCAAGATTTATTATTTGAGATAAAACTATCACACTGCCTAATTAGGACAGCTCCAGATGTACCACTTGTTAAATTTCCATGAGGTTGAGGCTTCAAAATTATGAGAGGAAAATATATATATATTTTTTTTTTGCTTCGGTATTCGGTGAAACAACACGGCCACGTAAGAATTTTTATCCTGGGACAATTGACGAAAGCCCATGAAAGAGGAGAAATAAAAAGTACCTCTTAGTGTTACCGTGCATAAATAACAAAAACAAAGAATTTACATTGAATATACACGGATGCAACTGCCCTTATGAACAAATTGAGAAGGGACGATAAATTTGCAGAACAATTATATTGTGTGGGAGTGAAAAAGGATTAAATACCCCAACATACCCTATTTTAGGAAAGAATAACTTCAAAAAGCTGACTACAAGTGCCCTCGAAGTAAAAATCGGGGTGACTGGTGGAGTATATAAAGATCATTGTGTTTTAATTGTCCTGAGGAAGGTGGTGCGAATAGCAGGATCCACCGAAACGCGTCGACATGTATTAACCTCTGTGGCTTTAAAATATTTTTTTATGTATTTTTTTGTATGAAATGTTGTTTTATTATATATTGAATTGTATGTTGATACAGCAGCCTATACCACTATAAGTAGTAGATGTACACTTGACTGGTATCTGCAGATGTTTTTGAAAAAATATCTTTTTAATAAAAATTTGAATGAGACTTATACCTTGGCAACGTAATGTTGATGAACTTTTAGATTGGTAAGTGTCTTTGTGGTTCTACTTATATGTGGGTCTTGAGTAAAATGCAGTATGATTGATGATAGGTGTTGATCACGAGTTAAATATTAGATTAGGTAAACTGCAGTTAATGTAGTTGCAATCAAAAGCAATCTAAATACAACCAAGGGAACTTTCTTGTTTTACTTGATTACTTACCCTGTTCCCTTATGGTCGAAGGGTTACTCACGTTCCTTAACACTGTAACTTATGCAAACCTTTTTTGTATCATGAACCTGTATTGTCAATAAAAATATATTGGATTATGATCAATTACTGCCATCGGAATGGTATTAATGGAGCAAACCATATCTCTAGCAGCTGCTGAAAACAGGGCATGGCGAATTATAGTGGGCGCCTCTCTGCTAATAAAAGTGGGGGTCTGTTTACTGGTGGCCATACCACTATATTCCAAGATCGTTAGATTTTACCTAAAGATCAGGGAGATTAAGTCTTTGCCGTAGTCATTATGAAGGAAATGCAAGCTTCCATCCCCCACAACAATAAGTATGCCACCCACCCTTATTGCAGGAAGAGGACCTTTCTGAATGTTAAAGTCACCTATACAGAGGATGACATACTTAGAATGTATAGCCCTTATTACTTTCCTCCATTCCTGCATCTAGTGCATGCACAACAGAACTACGGGATGAATCAAAATTATTATTAAAGTTGACTATCTCCAAATCAAGATCCCCATTAATTGATATCCAAAGTAGCTGAGCAGAGGGAAAACTGTCACAATCCTCCTGGTGGTAACAAATTGGATACCACAATCTGCACGCCCCATTTTGCCCTCCCTGCTGGAGATGCAGTAGCTCCCAAAAGAAAGATGTCAATCCTACCGCAATATAGATTCCACACACCAGGTCTCCTGTATACAGACTGCATCAGAATCTGAGATAAAATGGTACCAATCTGGAGAATTTAGCTAACTATAGAGACCACACATGTTCCAGGTAGTAAAGCACCATTCCCCCTGATATCCCAGCGGTTGGATGCCACTGGTAAACCAGAATAGTTAGCGGTTCCAGGCTAATTTATGATGGACAATGGTTGGAGGAAGGGACCAACAACATTGGTCAAACACATGGGATCAGAGTTTAGTGGCCCTACAATTTGGTTGCCCATCCACCCTCATGATTGAGGGTAATTTTAGTTTCGCCGTATGCCCTTTGGATTATGTTTAGCATCTGCTGTGTTCCAAAAGATAATGAATATATTGTTTGATAAAATGTTAGGAGTAAAGGCATTCCAAGATGACATATTGGTTTTCTTCAAAGGATGATGAGAGTCACTTACAATTCTTAAGGAACTGCTCAAACTCATACAACCAAGTGGCCTAACTCTTTGTAAAAACATGTGTAAGTTCTTCAAAAGTGAGGTGACCTATTTGAATCATACTATATATCCTGATGGTGTCAAACCAAAACCAAGTCTTGTTGCATCTATTATCAATACTCCAAAGCGTACAAACAAGGTTGTGTTAAGATCATTCTTAGGTCTATGCTCTTTTTATGAAAGTTAATTTAGATCTACTCTGACAAAATTGAACCAATGCGAAAATTGACCAAAAAAGAAGTTGACTTTGAATAGAATGATGAATGTGAAAGGTATATGCACAAGTTGAAGGAAGAAATTCAGAAGGCACCATCATTAAAACCATTTGATGAGTCTCTTGGCTCAATATTAACTGTAGATGACAGTCATGTTGGAATTGGAGCTATCTTGAGCCAACAGAAACAACAGGGAAGTCGACTGATTGCTTTTGAATCACAAAAAATGAAAGAACTAGAAACAAGATATTCTGTATTGAGAGAGAATTACTGACTTGTGTGTGGGCAGTGGTAAATTCAAGGGTTTTTTATGGGGCAAATGGTCTCTAATTTGTACTGATCACAATCCATTAGTAAGCATATTCAGTAAATGCAGCACTGATAAGGAATCTCCACGCATTTCCAAGTTGCCATGTAAGGTGCATTATTATGAATTTGATGTCGAGTTCCTGACAGGGAAGTCTTTTTTTAAACAGGGTTTATTTATCAAATGACACATATATAGCAGGACTCTGTAACCCAGAGGCCTCTGCACAATCAATATACAACATCATGACTTTGACTTTTTTAGGAAGAAAGAAATGGAGCAAGGATGTAGAAAAGCGATACAGATGAAATTTACCTTTTTTAGAGGACAATACCCTCACCCCTCCCAATGTCCCCCCTCCCCTACCCCCAGTCGCACAAACAACCACCTAGTCCCAATTGTAACTCAGCACTGCCCCACACCACCTGCACCCACTCACTCATATATATAATTCCCATAGCCTTGGCACCAACGGGGCAACATCAATCTGGATGAAGGGGACCCCCCTCGGCAACCGGCTCCAGCAACAGTCCCCAATAATCCGCCCACCGCTTCCAAATCTTAAAATGTTTCTGCGGGCACCCTCTTGCCGTGAAGATAGGGAGCTCTAAACAATTCTAAATTGTTAAAGAATGGCCCAAAGGAAGATGTTGGAAAATTCTTTGAGATCATATTGGAAAGTTAATGACATATTATCACGTATAGGAATTATCATTACGAGGAATTATAAACTGGTACCTCTGTCAAATGTCAAAGACAAACTTCTCAGATTGGCTAATAAGAGTCATATGGGCATGACTGCTACAAAAAAAGATTAAGGTCTGAGAATTGGTGGCCATATACGGACAGTGATGTTGAGAAATTGGTGCAGAATTGTTATGTTTGTCAAGATGCTGATAAAACTATGTACATGCAGTCATGTCCCTTAAATCCTGTACCTTTGTCTGATGGACCAGGGCATAAAATCGGGATCAATTTCATTTGTCCAATGTACAAATTCCCAAGTGCAATGAAATCTGCCATTGTGTGTATTAATTATTACAGTAAATGGGTTGATTTAGAGTTAATTTATAATCCTACCACAAGCAGTGTGATAAAGTTTATTTTTTTTTATTGAGTTTTTATATAGCGCAAACTTGACCCGAATCGGGTATCACAGCGCTTTACAGAGCACCACTTGCATTACATGAGGACACATTCTTTTTTGTTAGGCACGGGGAAATTAAGGGATTTGCCCAGAATCACAGGATTTTCAGCGTCATTGCCGAGACTCGAACCCAGTTCCCCAGATTCGAGGTCGACCGCCCTAGCCGTTAGGCCAACTCCTCTCCCCAAAAACCTCTAAAAACTGTGTTTGCTCTAGAAAAGGTATACCTCATTGTATTGTGAGTGACAGTGGGACTCATTTCTTGTCTATGGAAATTAAAGCATTTTTACAAGCTTCAGGAAGTAATAATTGTAAATCATCCTTATATCATCCCGAGGAAATGATCAAGTTGAGCAAGCTAACCACATCATTAAGGAAACTGTTCATCTAGCCTTGAGAAATAAGATACCTGCGAGAGAGGCTCTGCAGGATTGATTTTTGACCTACCATAGCACTTCTCACAGTGTTACAGGTGTCACACCGTTTGAATTGTTGAGAAGAAAAATGCCTGTAACTAAACTGAGTACATGCAATGTGGTCAAACAAAAATGTACAAGAGTTGAAATTGTTCAGAGTAAGAAAAATATGGTGCAGAATGCGGTAGTTAGTAAACAAATCAAAATTAAGAAGAGATATTATGATCACAGAAAGGCTGTGACTCAGTCAAAGATAAATGTGGGTGATTTTGTAAGAATCAAACATCCTAGAACTAGTGCAGGTGTAACTAAATTTGGAGAGCCACTTCGAGTTATCAGAACATCAGGGTCTGCCATTCGGTTGGAGAATGGAGGATGATGGAATATATCAAGTGCCACCCGTGTGACTCCCAATGTTGTGGACAATACAAAGAGAGCTGTGAGTAGTGAAGGAACTAGTGGTGATCAGGAAGTACAGTTAGGCTGTCTGACACACACACATGTTCCCAAGGACATATTAATGAAACTACACCACCACCAGTTACCCAAGGTTTAATGTAATTAGTTAGAGACAAAGGGTGGATACACTGGATGGATTGAATTGTAGACCTAAAAGCAATGCATTCAAAATTCAAGAATTTTATTATTTTGTAAATTTCTCTAACAAAAGGGAGTTGATATAGTTAGTATCTGATGTATGTGTTCATTAACGTGAATATAAATATGTTGTGTGCATTGTTAGGTTGTCATTTGCTTATATCCACCATGTCGGTGAGCACGTGGAACCTTGCGTTCACTGGGGAATTTCACAGGGGATTTTGACAGTTGGTGTAGGAAAGTGCCTCTTTTTACGTGGCTAGTCCCGCTGTTTTCCTGATGCTTGATGCAATTTTGAACTGTACATGCACTGGGTCCCTGATAACCAGGTCCCCAGTGCCATCTCTTTCTCAAAACAGTGTACCATGATTGGAACAACTTCAGTTACCCCTGTAAGTCCTTAGTAAGTGGTACCTCGCGTAACCAACCCCTACCATGAATCCATCAGCCTGAGGGATCCTGAGGCTACCTGCGACTGAATCAGGCCTACTTCTGTGGGCCTGTATCCACTCTCTGGATACAGTGAGCCGTGAGCTGAGCTGAGCAATCGCCGAACAACTGCTAGTTGAGAGAGCTAGTTGAGGGAGCTCCCTGTAGCCCTCCGGAGCAGATCCCGGTGGATTTCTTCTTCTTCTTCGTGCCGTGCCGTGGAGCCGGGAGGCAAGAGGCAGGAGGGGGCAGGAGGGGGGCTCGAGAAATTCAATCTGCTTTGAGCCGCTCCCGCTCCCATATCTCTCTGTCTGGTCCCTCTCGTGGCTGCAGCCGCCACCGCGGTAAACGCGGGAACGGGAACCCCAGCAGAGCCCTCGGCAGACCAGGGGAGGACGGAGAAATTGACAACTGGCGCACTTGGGCTGCGTACACTGTGGCGTCTCCCTGATTCCAGTTTTCCGGTGTCCTCTCGGTTGTTTAGCCCTGCGGTGCCTGAGGGGGGGGGCAGGCTACGGTCAAAGCGGAACAGGATCCACAGGACCTCAGCATACAGTGCATACAGTGCTACTGGTGAGAGGGGCAGCATTGGTGTTTCAACAGTATCGGCGCAATGTATTTTAAAGCATTCCCAAAACATTAACAAAGCACCAGCAATTGCTCATTTCAAACGACTAACTATGAACTTTATGAACTTTATGAATGTTGGATAAAGTTGATTAACGGTATTTCCTGGAAAGTTGCATGGCTGGTGTGTAACACTTGGAGCGCTAGAGAGCTGTGGGAAATACGCTGTCAAAAACGCCATTTAAGCCGTTCAAGCCGGAGCTGGGCGCCTGCTGCTGCTGCGGCTCTGTGGTTGCTGACCTGTAGGCCGACCAACGAGACACTTCAACATTCTGATATCACGTCGCGCCGTGGGGCCCGGGGCCCGGTGCTCCTGGGGATAGTACGAGCTTGAAAGTCATGGAGCAGTGGGAGTTATAACCCAAAGTGAGGCCAAGCCAAGCCTAGCCAAGCCAAGCTAGGAAACGTATATAGCTGGCTACTGCACGAAACAACAAGTAGGCGGAGGATAATCATCACCGGGCATTGGCAGTGGCCGGTAAGAAAAACCAAATTTACACCAGCGTACTACATTATTATAAACTATAAACACTCCTTGTAAATTCACTACATAACTATAAATATAAGTCGCATCCTTTAGAAGCCTGAGTCCTCTGAGCAATCTTGAAAAACGCGTAGCACTGATAATTCTGAATCATCGTGTATTGTCAATGCAGTAATTCCGTGAGATAAACTTGATTCCCCCACTGCTCTATTGCTCTGCCTTCTACTGGAAACTGGCTATCCCGCAATCACTGTAACGTGGCCTCCCTGACGGCAGCTGCACCAGATCCCCTAGTGTTGTGCCTGGTGTACGAAGTGGCTACATGGTAGGGAACGATGGGTGCAGACTGGCTTGGGAGGGCATGTGGATTGCGTGTGGACTGCGCAGCCTTGTACCACCAGGCTTGAGTGATCTCGTGAACACCTTGCAGCAAGGGGTCTGTTCAATACTTGTATTGCCTGGGCTAGGGCGACACCTAAGGTCCAAGACATAATAAAGCCAACGACCAAGACAAAGTCAAGGATAAAGATCAAGATAAAGATAAGTCAATATAAAGATTTTTCCTGGTTGTATCATGAGGTCTGGGAAAGTGAGGAAGGCTCTAGGGGACAAGACTCCAGCCTCACGAGGCACCCTCAAACGAAAAAGATTGGAAGAACAGAATGCCAATAAAGCAAATAGTTCTATACAAAATCCACTGATCTCACCAATCGCCTCTCTGTTTGAAAAATCAATCCAAAACAAAATTTCGTCATGCGCTCGATTCCAGTACTTGAAAGACCCGGGGGATGTAGTGTTTTCATCAACGGAAGGAGTCCCGGGCCTTTTAACACCGATAGAGCCTACAACCGAGATCCACCACGGGGAACATCGGGTGGGCACCTCAATCAAAGCCTCCTCAAGTTTTTTTGTGACTCATAGTAATCAATCAAGTGATATATCTAAACATACTGATCAGATGGAGAGCTTATGTAATAAGGAAAAATCAACAGGATTGTGGGGAAAAAATCATGAAGTTAAAACAGCAGCATTAGTCCACAATACCCCGGTGATCAAACCAATGACATCCTTAAAGCCGCAGTCCCCAGATCTGTCAACAATTATAAGATTGAGTCCAGCTTTTCCGGCTCTAACAGAGCCTACAGCTTTTGGGGAAGTCTACAGCGCGGGTTCAACGGAAGTGGCCTGTTCCAGTCACAATACAAGCTCATTGTCAGACAAGGGTGACTGGAAGGATGTGTCGGTTGGGTTCTTCCCAGGTAAAGGGGAGTCAGAGGGGGTAGGAACAACCGAGAGTGTCATGGAGGTCAATTATCTGGCAGATGAGGGTCTCATGGAACACCTACAGAGACCAATGGGTCCCAGGGTGTCTTTGTCTTTATCACCAACAATTAATACATATCACACAAACCACAAAGATCCAACAAAGGAGGAACCCATGACTAAATCGCAAATGGATATGGCCTTCGTGAATTTGGTTGCCCCTCTCCTAAAAGTCTTGCAAACGTCTGTAACAACTATGACAATGCAATCAGATAAATTGGACATCCAAATCGACCTAATGAGCATTATTGCGACCAACATTGCCGGGATAAATGCAAAGCTGGATAACTTAAATAGCCTAATATCAAGAGCACAAGCACATACGTATCAGGTACAATCCTCCTGTTCCTGTGGCCCCGTTTTGGATAAATTGCGCACTCTCCCAGTCATCCTAGAACAGATTTTAACCCTAAATGAAAGATTGATGAATGCAGATGAGATGCAGGTTGGTAGGACCAGTGCCAAGCCTGAGCTAAACTTACAGGATGATGAAAATACTACAAAAGTGTCCTGTACCAACGAGGTTAACATGGCCTTGGCTAAGATTAACACAGGTGATGTCATCGACATAATAGCTGTGAACGACGCTGGAAATAATGGGACCACAAAGCC
Organism: Lissotriton helveticus; assembly: GCF_964261635.1. NCBI lineage: Eukaryota > Metazoa > Chordata > Amphibia > Caudata > Salamandridae > Lissotriton > Lissotriton helveticus. The sequence continues at coordinate 970,613,551 of NC_136071.1, read as the reverse complement.
AATGGTAACTAAGAGACAAAGGAAAAAACAGAGGAAAGCCAGAAATAAGAAAAGTGGGGTAGTTCCAAACAAGGATAGTGGATGATATCCAATCTTTTCGAATTTGAACCAATGTTTGCCAAAAACAACTGGTAAATCCGAAAGCTACACAGAGTCAATAGCAAGTAATGAAACGGCTAAAGGAGGTAAATCAGTGTCCAAAAATGCTGTCAAAAACCTCCAGAAATCCGACACACTTACTAATTCTATATCTGTGGGAAAAATACAGCAAACCGAGATGGCTGGCACAAATCATCCACCTATTTTAAAACCTGAAAGAGATTGCAAATATACTGATAATCAGAGCATGCAGCAAGAAGCTAATTACAACATCAACCGTACTGAAGTCATGGTCCCAGGTTCGGATAAGGATGATAAGAGGGGTCATTTACAACCTAGTGGGAGTATAGTGGAATTAATACCAACAATACCACAGGTGGATGATCAGCCAATAGAAAAAAATACTGCCCCTGAATGTTTAATTAACCTTGCACAAATGTTAACTCATAGTGATGAGGGTCTAAAGGGAATTCCAGCTCCTTCGACTCAACCAACAACGGACAGGGCAATCATAATCAGAGAGGTCTCATCCCATTACCAACTTCAAGGACTGAATGTGGATTCAAGCTCCCCGTCGCAGAGACCAATAAAACTCTGCGTAAAGAACCCAGAGGTTGGTCAGGTAAATACGGAATCAGTCATCCTGCCTCGGCCACTCAATCATAAAGCCGGTGTTGAGCTGAACAAAGTAATTTGGTCACCAGAGTATAAGTCCCAGGGGACACACGACATACTAAACAGGAGCAATATTCTGAAGCTACTGACAGAATTTGATGACCTAAAGGAAATCAACACGGCAGATCTTGAGCAGGTACAATTTCTTAAAGGCCCTAATGAAACATCAGCTGAACATACTCTGACAACCTGGAAATCAACAGAAATAGCAGAAGCAATCATGGGGAAAGTGGATATTTTTCAATTGTGGGGCATTCAAATATCATATCAGATTTCCCCACGATACCCGCCGCCATTGAAGAGGTTGTGCGGAGTTCAAGTCACTAGGAAAATTGACGACGCACATGCAAATCAAAAGAAACCAGTTTATTCCATCCTATTTAATGCAAAGGGTAGAAGCGAACCTCCACCAATACGTGAAGAATCAAAACGGGCAAATGAGGAATCACATAGTACACTAGGTAATTGGAAATGGCTCCCTGGTACGCTAAATGCAAAACGGCAGGTCTGACCGTTCAAAACTATACAGGAACAAGACATTAACAAGGACATTCACCTAGTTTCATGGAATATCGCAGGTGCTAAGAGACTGCTGGAAGGGGGTCTTCCTCCGGAAGAATGGCACGGTTGCGATATAATTGCGCTACAGGAAACCTGGCTTCAAGAAGATATGGCACTTGCTGGGTTTGGTTTGGTCTCATTGTTTACCACTCCTTGTTACCCCTTTATATTTTTTTAATAAAGCAGTGAGCCTGACCAATAAAAATCTTCTCTTTTTAGGACTCTACTGACTTTTTTTAACACACACCACCACGCTCACTATTGCACCTTATATAGGCCCCTCACACCCACACACCCGCTGGCTCGGAATAAAAGATCTCCGCCAAAGTGCAGCTTATCTTGCTGCCCGACGGGCATTGCACCGCCAGCCTGTCGTAGGAGCAGGATACCAATGATGACGCTGGACGGTCATCGGCTGGGACAACAGTTGTGGTCCTGCCGTTAGCCTGTGTGAGGTATCCTTACATTCTGAAAAGGGTCTACACCATGCACTCAACCCCCCACTTTTTTATCTAGTGAGAGAGAAGAGAGGCTGAGCTAAAACTATTTAGCTCCCTCTGGGGAACTCTGTACAATTCTATTGTTTGCTGCTTCTCAGGACAAGTACATTGGACCCCAGTCAAAATATCGTCCACCCCCTATCCCCCTATTTGATACCAGCTTCAGCGTGCTTTTTGCACGGGAATTACTTTGTTTTAGGTTACCAGGGGCAGGGTTCTCCCGCCCCGTGGACCAAGCCGCACAGCAAACCTTGAGTACACTCTGTTGAGTGTTTCCTTGATACTCTGCTCTGGCCTACGTAGCACAGGGCACCCCCACCCTGTCCACATCCCACACCAATATGGAGGACGTCCCTGGCCTCAGCTTTAACGAAGACACTATTGCCGAAGCACTAAGGAACACGCCTTCACTCCTCAATAATCCTTCATCTGCGGCATCAGGAACTTCTTCTGATGAGTGGTCTACACTATGTGAGATGAAAAAAGAATTGATCAGGATAACGATCCATGGATTAATGATGACAGAGTACCTGAGGAGCAATATAGCGCCACAGGGCCTTATTGTCAACATCGTCCCCAGGCTGTTCTTAGATGACAAACGGTTTAAAGTAGACTGGTGCCAGGTCTCCTGGAAGTGCACCAAGGACCTACTGTTTCTGATCAGCCAGACTGCCAAACGATTGTCTGAAGCACTTCAAGAAAAAATCGTTGCCATAGAAGCAACCATGAAAAATGCCACTTCTAAAAACAACAAACCAGCATTTACAACAAAACTTGCTGAGATAAACCAAGAGATGACTGACCACTATGACTTTCTGCTTAAACAGAAAACCACCAAATTGGAGAAAGACATAGCCAAATTTGCCAAGGAGAAGGTCTATCCCTACCTCAAGGATGATTATAAAGGAAAGAAGAACACCTACTCTTCGGACGATAATTCGAGCACAGACAACAGGCGGGGCTCTACGAATAGTGACTCGAGTGGAGACTATCCAGTGAGATATGCACGACCCACACGTCCCTGGCAACAAGGATACCACCAAGGACCAGTGTTCCATGGCCCACCCCATGTACCACCACCATGGCAATATCCCTTCTATCCCCAGGGCCCCCCGCAATTCTACCCCCTTAATCCGCCTCCTTTTCAAGGCAGAGGTTGGGGCAGAGGAAGAGGGCGAAAGCGAGGCGGGAACAAGGGTGTTCAGTGGCAAGACCAGATACCAGAGCCATCGGGAGTAGAAACCAGGAGCGCGACAACCAGAGGGAGAAAAGTTTGATCGTGAATCTTTCCAACAGAAACCTGACTACTACAGAAGAAACCGTCCTGGAAAAAGGACTGGGCTTTGTCCCTACCCCGATCCCTGACTCATTCCAGGAAATGATCGAGCTGAAGCAGTTCTTTAGAAAGATACGTCTCCGGGCCTTCTTCAACAATCGGCCTGATTTACCCTGTGAGGACACGGGCCTTAGGAAGCCTTCCACCTTCACCCCTACTGATGGGATGGTCCCACCAGAGGTCTTGACTTTTGAAAGAGCAGTTTTGCAAACCATGAAGAACAAACCCTCTATCAAACCGTTCAACAACCTTTCCAATGTTGAAAGACAGGCAGCCTCCTCCCTCGGCAAGGATACTTCAATTGTCATCAAGCAAGCTGACAAGGGGGGAGCCACTGTCATACAAAACTACGATGACTATGATCAGGAGTGTAGACGCCAACTAGCAAATACGACCCATTACAGATTATTGACAGAGGATCCAACTAACCGACTGACCACTACCGTGATGTCTCTGGTCATTGAAGCAGAGACCAACGAATGGTTGAGCAAAAAAGAGGCAGAATTTCTGGTGACCACCGACCCGGTCATACCATACTTCTACACCCTGCCCAAGATACATAAGGGCACCACCCCAGTCCCAGGCAGACCAATCGTGTCGGGCATCGGTTCTATTTTAGAACCCCTTTCTCAATTCTGCGATGCCTTCCTGCAACCTCTGGTTAAATCCATCCCATCCTATTTACAGGACACGAGAGATGTGCTTCGACTCATCGATGACATGGACGGCAGGGAGGACATTGATCTTCTCCTAACCCTCGACGTGGAAGCGTTGTATACGAATATACCCCAACAGGCAACACTGGAAGTTGTGGACTCCCTCCTACGACAAGAGGAGTGGTCTTCCCCTACCCCGGTTTCATTTATAATGGAATTGGCACATATTGCATTGACTGAAAACTTTTTCAAATATGAGTCCAATCTATACCACCAGATCCGCGGGACATCAATGGGCTCGACCTTCGCGCCGAGCTTGGCTTGCCTCTACATGGCATCGTTTGAGAACAAATGCATCTACCCCCCCGATTACAACCCATTCCGTGAAAATCTCACGTGTTGGCGTCGGTACATCGACGACATCCTGGTGTTCTGGAAAGGGGATCGAACGACATGTGAGGCCTTCTGCACATGGATAAATCAACAAGACCCCTTTCTCAAATTCACGGGTACCATTTCCGATAAATCCATACCCTATTTGGACCTCAGCATAACCCTGGAGCCAACTACAATCAGCACCAGCCTCTATACTAAGGAGACTGACAGGAACAGCCTTTTGCCTTACTCCAGTCACCACACGAAATCCCTTAGGGACAACCTCCCCTTCGGACAATTTCTCCGCCTTCGGAGAAACTGCAGCTCAATCACTGATTACAAACGACATGCACAAGCCTTGCAAACCAAACTCCTCGATCGGGGTTACCCCACACGTCTTCTAAAAAACTCCACCAAGCGAGCCCTCAACAACAACAGAGAGGCCCTACTTGAGACACACCCCAAGGAGCCAGATGACAAGATCACTTGTGTCACCTCATTTACTAGAAATTCCTCATTCATTAAGAAAACTGTCAGTACCCACTGGGGCATTCTCAATTCCGCAGGTATGGAGTTACCGCACCCACGTTTTGCATTTAAAAGGACGGCCAACCTTAAGGACACCCTCATACATACCCGTCCCAAGAAAACCAGCACTCAATCTGTCAATACGCTCTGGGATCTCCCCCCAGTGACTGGACATTATCGCTGTTGCTCCTGTGTTGTCTGCCCCCAGACCATCCAGGGTAAGACCGTTAGACTGAATAAAAACTTCTCTTGGTCAATGAGCAGACATACCAACTGCAACAGCTCCAAATGCATTTATGCTTTGATCTGCCCCTGCGATTTATTGTACATCGGGATGACAATGCGTCCTGTTAAGCAAAGAATAATGGAGCACAATAGCAACATCAGATGTCACAAAACACATACAAAGCTGTACGAACACTGCAAGGACAACAATCACTCTCCAGAGAACATGCGCTGGACTGTCATCGAATCTTTACCTAACCTGAACCAACAAGCCCTGTTCAGATATGAACAGAGATGGATACATCGTCTTCAGAGCAACGATTTGGGATTGAATGATGGGGTGCCCTGGGCGACACTCGCCAGATAGTGATTAATCTGGACCAGTTGTCCAATTATTAATGTATCAACATGCCTGGCTGCACTCCTATACCCCTCGATAGATGGCCTCCGGGCTAACAGCCCTAGGCTACGCTATCCCTAGCCCACGCCTTTGGCCAGGGCGATACTCGCCAGTTAGCCACTATTTATTTGGCTTAGCGGTCCAATTCTAAGCGCCTCAATACATACCTGGCTATATATAACTTCTAAACCCAGTCTGAGATGGCCTCTGTATATTGTCCAGCGATGCCCTCGTTGCTCCATACACGCGCTTTTTAAGGGGAACCCCGCTAGAGAGTTACTATTACTATTATTTATCTGGACCAGTTGTCCACTCTCTAGTACTCCAACCATGCTTTGCGGGCCTTTCCTAACCCACTCCAAGATGGCCCCCGCGTATTTTTACTCGGCCGCGCTATCTACAACTAACCCCTCGTTGGTTTCCACTTCTGTGCGTCACAGACCCAGCAACTGGAGTGACACACCCCCCCTTCTGCGCGCGCTACTCTCCCTTATCAACACGGGAGTTTGCTGTATCACGGTGCCGGCTGTCCAGTCACCGGAGTTCCAGTGGGAGGGGTAGGTGCAGACAAGCCTGCCACCAGCGATACCTGAGGTAAGGTGGGGATCCGAGCACTGTTGGGCAGCCTGCATCTTACTTATTCACGCAGCTAGCCCTCTCACGGTGTTGGCCGACCGGCTGGGTACCTTTTTCCAACGATCCCGCTGTAATCCGCTACTTTCCCCTTAGGAATTCCTCCATCGCTGCTGGCCCCACCTGGGCAGCCTGTGAGGCAGCAAGCAGGATTTCCTATGGGTAAGTGGAATAGTAACTCGTATACTAGCGTCTCCTTAAACGCACGCGTTCAGCATGGCATGTTGACTTGGTCAATTATTATTATTATAATTTTTCCTCGCTGGGATAAACGATCTTCCCGCGTTGAACTTACCTAATTGCAGAGTGTCAAATTACATCATATCCTCTAATGGTTTTATCTGTGCGGTTTCTTCAGCGTGTGTGGCTTAAACCGAGTCTACATATGCTTACATGACTTTCTATCACTGGCGCAATTCACTGCCTGACCACTGTGGATGCACCACTTCCCTGCTCAAATTCATAGGTGAGAATATGACGCCTCCACTAAGATGCATGCTATAGCGATGCAGCACGGCAGCACTAAGTAGAGCGGCTCACCTAGGCGCACTGTGTATATATAACTTTTGTTTTATACAATTCTCACTCACAGCACTACCCGACCCTGTCACTACTTTAACAGAACGGTAACCACTGGGCATGTATCCTCTGACACCTGGGATATAGGCACCATAATGATGAACTACGGTCCATATATACTCTTGACATCATTGTCTGGTTACTTATCTCTTTTCTTTAGGAGGTCCATCATAAGGAATCAACTCCGAACGACACTATACAGGTCGTATACCAGTGTCCTCCGCTATTCGGGGGATGTTAGCAATCATATGAGCACAAGGTCCTGAAGAATCGCCCTTAGGGAGAGAAACATGTTGACCGTTTCCACAAACAAGGGTTGAATAAAGGTTTGGTCTCATTGTTTACCACTCCTTGTTACCCCTTTATATTTTTTTAATAAAGCAGTGAGCCTGACCAATAAAAATCTTCTCTTTTTAGGACTCTACTGACTTTTTTTAACACACACCACCACGCTCACTATTGCACCTTATATAGGCCCCTCACACCCACACACCCGCTGGCTCGGAATAAAAGATCTCCGCCAAAGTGCAGCTTATCTTGCTGCCCGACGGGCATTGCACCGCCAGCCTGTCGTAGGAGCAGGATACCAATGATGACGCTGGACGGTCATCGGCTGGGACAACAGTTGTGGTCCTGCCGTTAGCCTGTGTGAGGTATCCTTACATTCTGAAAAGGGTCTACACCATGCACTCAACCCCCCACTTTTTTATCTAGTGAGAGAGAAGAGAGGCTGAGCTAAAACTATTTAGCTCCCTCTGGGGAACTCTGTACAATTCTATTGTTTGCTGCTTCTCAGGACAAGTACATTGGACCCCAGTCAAAATATCGTCCACCCCCTATCCCCCTATTTGATACCAGCTTCAGCGTGCTTTTTGCACGGGAATTACTTTGTTTTAGGTTACCAGGGGCAGGGTTCTCCCGCCCCGTGGACCAAGCCGCACAGCAAACCTTGAGTACACTCTGTTGAGTGTTTCCTTGATACTCTGCTCTGGCCTACGTAGCACAGGGCACCCCCACCCTGTCCACATCCCACACCAATATGGAGGACGTCCCTGGCCTCAGCTTTAACGAAGACACTATTGCCGAAGCACTAAGGAACACGCCTTCACTCCTCAATAATCCTTCATCTGCGGCATCAGGAACTTCTTCTGATGAGTGGTCTACACTATGTGAGATGAAAAAAGAATTGATCAGGATAACGATCCATGGATTAATGATGACAGAGTACCTGAGGAGCAATATAGCGCCACAGGGCCTTATTGTCAACATCGTCCCCAGGCTGTTCTTAGATGACAAACGGTTTAAAGTAGACTGGTGCCAGGTCTCCTGGAAGTGCACCAAGGACCTACTGTTTCTGATCAGCCAGACTGCCAAACGATTGTCTGAAGCACTTCAAGAAAAAATCGTTGCCATAGAAGCAACCATGAAAAATGCCACTTCTAAAAACAACAAACCAGCATTTACAACAAAACTTGCTGAGATAAACCAAGAGATGACTGACCACTATGACTTTCTGCTTAAACAGAAAACCACCAAATTGGAGAAAGACATAGCCAAATTTGCCAAGGAGAAGGTCTATCCCTACCTCAAGGATGATTATAAAGGAAAGAAGAACACCTACTCTTCGGACGATAATTCGAGCACAGACAACAGGCGGGGCTCTACGAATAGTGACTCGAGTGGAGACTATCCAGTGAGATATGCACGACCCACACGTCCCTGGCAACAAGGATACCACCAAGGACCAGTGTTCCATGGCCCACCCCATGTACCACCACCATGGCAATATCCCTTCTATCCCCAGGGCCCCCCGCAATTCTACCCCCTTAATCCGCCTCCTTTTCAAGGCAGAGGTTGGGGCAGAGGAAGAGGGCGAAAGCGAGGCGGGAACAAGGGTGTTCAGTGGCAAGACCAGATACCAGAGCCATCGGGAGTAGAAACCAGGAGCGCGACAACCAGAGGGAGAAAAGTTTGATCGTGAATCTTTCCAACAGAAACCTGACTACTACAGAAGAAACCGTCCTGGAAAAAGGACTGGGCTTTGTCCCTACCCCGATCCCTGACTCATTCCAGGAAATGATCGAGCTGAAGCAGTTCTTTAGAAAGATACGTCTCCGGGCCTTCTTCAACAATCGGCCTGATTTACCCTGTGAGGACACGGGCCTTAGGAAGCCTTCCACCTTCACCCCTACTGATGGGATGGTCCCACCAGAGGTCTTGACTTTTGAAAGAGCAGTTTTGCAAACCATGAAGAACAAACCCTCTATCAAACCGTTCAACAACCTTTCCAATGTTGAAAGACAGGCAGCCTCCTCCCTCGGCAAGGATACTTCAATTGTCATCAAGCAAGCTGACAAGGGGGGAGCCACTGTCATACAAAACTACGATGACTATGATCAGGAGTGTAGACGCCAACTAGCAAATACGACCCATTACAGATTATTGACAGAGGATCCAACTAACCGACTGACCACTACCGTGATGTCTCTGGTCATTGAAGCAGAGACCAACGAATGGTTGAGCAAAAAAGAGGCAGAATTTCTGGTGACCACCGACCCGGTCATACCATACTTCTACACCCTGCCCAAGATACATAAGGGCACCACCCCAGTCCCAGGCAGACCAATCGTGTCGGGCATCGGTTCTATTTTAGAACCCCTTTCTCAATTCTGCGATGCCTTCCTGCAACCTCTGGTTAAATCCATCCCATCCTATTTACAGGACACGAGAGATGTGCTTCGACTCATCGATGACATGGACGGCAGGGAGGACATTGATCTTCTCCTAACCCTCGACGTGGAAGCGTTGTATACGAATATACCCCAACAGGCAACACTGGAAGTTGTGGACTCCCTCCTACGACAAGAGGAGTGGTCTTCCCCTACCCCGGTTTCATTTATAATGGAATTGGCACATATTGCATTGACTGAAAACTTTTTCAAATATGAGTCCAATCTATACCACCAGATCCGCGGGACATCAATGGGCTCGACCTTCGCGCCGAGCTTGGCTTGCCTCTACATGGCATCGTTTGAGAACAAATGCATCTACCCCCCCGATTACAACCCATTCCGTGAAAATCTCACGTGTTGGCGTCGGTACATCGACGACATCCTGGTGTTCTGGAAAGGGGATCGAACGACATGTGAGGCCTTCTGCACATGGATAAATCAACAAGACCCCTTTCTCAAATTCACGGGTACCATTTCCGATAAATCCATACCCTATTTGGACCTCAGCATAACCCTGGAGCCAACTACAATCAGCACCAGCCTCTATACTAAGGAGACTGACAGGAACAGCCTTTTGCCTTACTCCAGTCACCACACGAAATCCCTTAGGGACAACCTCCCCTTCGGACAATTTCTCCGCCTTCGGAGAAACTGCAGCTCAATCACTGATTACAAACGACATGCACAAGCCTTGCAAACCAAACTCCTCGATCGGGGTTACCCCACACGTCTTCTAAAAAACTCCACCAAGCGAGCCCTCAACAACAACAGAGAGGCCCTACTTGAGACACACCCCAAGGAGCCAGATGACAAGATCACTTGTGTCACCTCATTTACTAGAAATTCCTCATTCATTAAGAAAACTGTCAGTACCCACTGGGGCATTCTCAATTCCGCAGGTATGGAGTTACCGCACCCACGTTTTGCATTTAAAAGGACGGCCAACCTTAAGGACACCCTCATACATACCCGTCCCAAGAAAACCAGCACTCAATCTGTCAATACGCTCTGGGATCTCCCCCCAGTGACTGGACACTATCGCTGTGGCTCCTGTGTTGTCTGCCCCCAGACCATCCAGGGTAAGACCGTTACACTGAATAAAAACTTCTCTTGGACAATGAGCAGACATACCAACTGCAACAGCTCCAAATGCATTTATGCTTTGATCTGCCCCTGCGATTTATTGTACATCGGGATGACAATGCGTCCTGTTAAGCAAAGAATAATGGAGCACAATAGCAACATCAGATGTCACAAAACACATACAAAGCTGTACGAACACTGCAAGGACAACAATCACTCTCCAGAGAACATGCGCTGGACTGTCATCGAATCTTTACCTAACCTGAACCAACAAGCCCTGTTCAGATATGAACAGAGATGGATACATCGTCTTCAGAGCAACGATTTGGGATTGAATGATGGGGTGCCCTGGGCGACACTCGCCAGATAGTGATTAATCTGGACCAGTTGTCCAATTATTAATGTATCAACATGCCTGGCTGCACTCCTATACCCCTCGATAGATGGCCTCCGGGCTAACAGCCCTAGGCTACGCTATCCCTAGCCCACGCCTTTGGCCAGGGCGATACTCGCCAGTTAGCCACTATTTATTTGGCTTAGCGGTCCAATTCTAAGCGCCTCAATACATACCTGGCTATATATAACTTCTAAACCCAGTCTGAGATGGCCTCTGTATATTGTCCAGCGATGCCCTCGTTGCTCCATACACGCGCTTTTTAAGGGGAACCCCGCTAGAGAGTTACTATTACTATTATTTATCTGGACCAGTTGTCCACTCTCTAGTACTCCAACCATGCTTTGCGGGCCTTTCCTAACCCACTCCAAGATGGCCCCCGCGTATTTTTACTCGGCCGCGCTATCTACAACTAACCCCTCGTTGGTTTCCACTTCTGTGCGTCACAGACCCAGCAACTGGAGTGACACACCCCCCCTTCTGCGCGCGCTACTCTCCCTTATCAACACGGGAGTTTGCTGTATCACGGTGCCGGCTGTCCAGTCACCGGAGTTCCAGTGGGAGGGGTAGGTGCAGACAAGCCTGCCACCAGCGATACCTGAGGTAAGGTGGGGATCCGAGCACTGTTGGGCAGCCTGCATCTTACTTATTCACGCAGCTAGCCCTCTCACGGTGTTGGCCGACCGGCTGGGTACCTTTTTCCAACGATCCCGCTGTAATCCGCTACTTTCCCCTTAGGAATTCCTCCATCGCTGCTGGCCCCACCTGGGCAGCCTGTGAGGCAGCAAGCAGGATTTCCTATGGGTAAGTGGAATAGTAACTCGTATACTAGCTTCTCCTTAAACGCACGCGTTCAGCATGGCATGTTGACTTGGTCAATTATTATTATTATAATTTTTCCTCGCTGGGATAAACGATCTTCCCGCGTTGAACTTACCTAATTGCAGAGTGTCAAATTACATCATATCCTCTAATGGTTTTATCTGTGCGGTTTCTTCAGCGTGTGTGGCTTAAACCGAGTCTACATATGCTTACATGACTTTCTATCACTGGCGCAATTCACTGCCTGACCACTGTGGATGCACCACTTCCCTGCTCAAATTCATAGGTGAGAATATGACGCCTCCACTAAGATGCATGCTATAGCGATGCAGCACGGCAGCACTAAGTAGAGCGGCTCACCTAGGCGCACTGTGTATATATAACTTTTGTTTTATACAATTCTCACTCACAGCACTACCCGACCCTGTCACTACTTTAACAGAACGGTAACCACTGGGCATGTATCCTCTGACACCTGGGATATAGGCACCATAATGATGAACTACGGTCCATATATACTCTTGACATCATTGTCTGGTTACTTATCTCTTTTCTTTAGGAGGTCCATCATAAGGAATCAACTCCGAACGACACTATACAGGTCGTATACCAGTGTCCTCCGCTATTCGGGGGATGTTAGCAATCATATGAGCACAAGGTCCTGAAGAATCGCCCTTAGGGCGAGAAACATGTTGACCGTTTCCACAAACAAGGGTTGAATAAAGGTTTGGTCTCATTGTTTACCACTCCTTGTTACCCCTTTATATTTTTTTAATAAAGCAGTGAGCCTGACCAATAAAAATCTTCTCTTTTTAGGACTCTACTGACTTTTTTTAACACACACCACCACGCTCACTATTGCACCTTATATAGGCCCCTCACACCCACACACCCGCTGGCTCGGAATAAAAGATCTCCGCCAAAGTGCAGCTTATCTTGCTGCCCGACGGGCATTGCACCGCCAGCCTGTCGTAGGAGCAGGATACCAATGATGACGCTGGACGGTCATCGGCTGGGACAACAGTTGTGGTCCTGCCGTTAGCCTGTGTGAGGTATCCTTACATTCTGAAAAGGGTCTACACCATGCACTCAACCCCCCACTTTTTTATCTAGTGAGAGAGAAGAGAGGCTGAGCTAAAACTATTTAGCTCCCTCTGGGGAACTCTGTACAATTCTATTGTTTGCTACTTGCTGGGTTTATTCATTATAGCGTGGCAGCAGAAAAATGTAAGATCTATGGCCGTGCAATTGGTGGCCTTTCTGTCTATGTATCCTCATCTCTAAAAATTAATGCAGTACAACTACAATCACCGGATCCCAGTATTCAGCTAATCAAACTAACAGATCAAAGCAATAACTGTAATAAACTAACAATCCTGGTTAATTATTATACGCAACCAAAAATTAAGGCAAAAAAGCTAAAGAATGAGATGTTGTGCAAAGTCATAACGGACCTACGGTCTACTGATCCACTCTTCAACCTCATACTAATGGGTGACTTTAATTCCAACTTAATTCTAACACCTGAAGATGATGATAAACTATTATCAGATAACATCTACTGGGGAGTCCCCTAACAGTTGCAAGGAGGTGCTGGTCCACGCAAAGACAGTCTAGCAATCCAATTGGTGACTGAACTGGAGTTTCTGGGATTGCGTGTATTGAACGGGAGATATTCCGAGGATCAACCCCCCAGGAAAACATACTATAGTCCTCATTCTCAAACCACGTTGGACTTTACAATGGTTAGTCTGTCATTAATCCCCCTGGTGATCCATTTTAAAATCGAGTTTACCTTGTTGAGTGACCATGCATTGCAACAAATAAATTTTTAACCTGAACAAGGAAAGACTGCAACCGTCACACTTACCAGAAGGCCAGTTAAGTATTGTCAATTTGAAACGGATAAATTGGTCCAACACAAATGATTATGAGTGGTTCTCTACAATGAAGGACACACTGACTGAGATAAGGAGTTCCTCAACGCTATTCAAGGATGGTCTCTTTTTCTGTCAAAATTAAAATCAAAGATGAAGCCGCCTGTCATGAAACCCGGCCCTGATGGATCAGGGAAAAAACACCCGAAAGAGCTACAAGACCTGCGAAGACACCTTAGAAAAACTCAAAGGAAGCTACAGTCGGCAAATTATGGTCCAAGCCAATGGGCCAGTTTCAGGGCTCAAAGAAAAGAATATAAAAACATGATCTGGGAACATAAAAGGTCAACAAATGACAGCTTTTGGTTAAAACTAATCTATAGCTCAAAACTACAGAATTCTAATATATTCTGGCAAACAATAAACCACTTAACGAGACCTTGTAACGTCCTGAGTTCTAATGTGCAGGAATCGGAGTGGGCAACATTTCTCGCATCTAAATTCTCGGACACTCTGGTAAAAACACAAAGCAGTGACCCATGCACTAAAAGTCAAAACAAACTGTGCCATGTAGAAGAAAAAGGGGGTAAATCGTTGTTCAGAGACCATAGTGATGTAATAAGCTCGGACCCTCAGAATAATCCATACACGGCGGAAGAAATAATCAAAAGAATCAAAAAAGGAAAAACAAGCAGGGCGCCAGGCCCGAATGGCATCCCACAAGCGGTGTACAAATATGCTCCGGAATTCTGGGGACCTTGCCGGACGGAACTTTTCTCAGACGTACAAAACATGAACCAAGTATCAGAGAGCTGGAAAGGATCAATATTCACGCCGATTTACAAAGGTGGGGAAAGATCTTTAGCAAACAACTATCGTTTGATAGCGTTGCAGGACATCGAGGCAAAATATTTAGCTTCTCTACTCTTGGATGATTTGGTCGCATGGTCAAGTGAGAAAGAACTGATCCCCATAAATCAAACGGGGTTCAGGAAGGGGATTGGAACGACAGCAAATATCCTATCCATCACTATGATCGCGGAGAAGTGCATGAGTAGAAAACAGGATCTGAATATGTGTTTTATTGATCTTCAGGCGGCCTTCGACAGTGTGGATCGTAATCTCCTGTGGGCGAAATTGAGATCATGGGCAATTCCTGAGTGTATCCTAAGGGGTTTGCTGCTATTTTATTCTGATACTTGGTCGCAAGTAAAAATTGGTGATGGAACACGACTGTCGAGAAAAGTTCCCACAACGATCGGCCTCAAACAGGGGTGTGTTCTTACGCCACACTTATTTAACCTTTTCATCTCAGATCTCTCTGCGAAATTGAACCACTGCGATGCCCACCCACCAAAACTTGGTGATTTACAGCTCACTCATTTGGCCTATGCAGACGACATTGTCCTCTTGAGCCTAACAAAGGTGGGGCTAACCAGATTAGTAACGGAACTGTCGGCTTTCTTGTTGGCAAATAAGTTGGCATTAAATGTCTCAAAAACTAAAACCATGTTGATTACTAACCGCCGTGGATTGCATCATGATATATGGTTAAAAGGAAAACCACTAGAGAAAGTCTCGGCTTACAAATATTTGTTTTTTTTATAGATGACAAACTTAACCTAAAAGAACAGAAGAATTATCTGACCCAAAGAGCGGGTGCTGTGATATTTGGACTGAGTACCTTGGCAAAAAAACTGGAAGGGCCATCACTCAAACACCTTCTAACCGTGATGGCAAATAAAGTCCACCCAACCCTGACCTATGCAAGTGTGGCAATGCACGGAAAGGACGCCGACCTACTAAACACCTTGACAACTAAAATATACAAAAAGGTATTACGACTCCCACGCACGACATCACCAGCTCAATTGCGACTTGAATACGGACTAAAAAATGAAATACCGGGGAGACTATATTCTCATATTAAGGTGTGGTATCAGATCAAGCAAAAAGCAAGTAATAACAATCTGAATACCTACCTATGGCAAGAGTTTGAATCCCCCAAAAAATCCAAAGCAAATCAATTTCTCATGCAAGCTTTGGAGACAACCTGCTCAAAAACCTTATGGGATAATAATCTGTCATTTGTTGTACTAAAACAGACCCTAAATAAAGTGGCCAAACTCCACTCGTTAATTTGGACAAAGAAATTTTCTCCCATCGTTCGCACTCATGGGCTGTGATAAATGGCTATAAGACATTGGCAGCTGCACAATACCTGGAAACAACTTACTCTATTTTTATTAAGAAAAAGTTGATGGCTTTGAGACTTGGCGACTTTCCGACATGAGCCAATGAACCTGCCTGGAAACTGCTTGATGATGTTTCTTGTCGACTGTGTGGTAGCCCTAAAGAGGATCTAATACACACAATTTGTCACTGTAAGATGCTATCCAAGGAACGGTCACACCTAAAGGAAAGTTATCGGTCCATGTAACTACGAACATGTAGATCAGCCATTATTGGAAGCCTGGACACTACCGCTCCAAGAATACACTGCAAGCTGGTGAAGTTCTTGCAGGCATTTGAGAAACATATAAAAACAACATGAACAATTAATGATTTGAATTTCTTAAGATTAAGTCTTTTTATCAATCATTTTAGCGATAAATTTATAAATTTTATATCTGTTGTGTGACATTCATCAAATTGTTATGGTTTTAATTAACCACTTGGATGCTAAGGGTATTTGCTCTTCTTCATGTAATTTCCATTGAAATCAATGGAAACTCCATGACGAGTTACCCTTGTCATTAGCACTGAAGGGGTTAACTAAACAATAAAGTTTAAATTTCAATTTCAAATTTCAAATTTCACTCTCTGGTGGCGTCCACTGTGTGAAAGCAGCAACTTGGGCACAACCGCGACAGACTTCCCCTCACTGCACCTTTAGCTGAACTCCGCCGGTGAAGAACAAATTCTGCATCCCAAGACGTCTGGCACCTCCGATCCAGGTAACCCAGAACTGCCTGCTGTACCCGAGTCCTGGGACTTCCAAAACTCTGACTCCCCTGGAGTAGAACTTCCCCTGAACTCTGGGCGATCCTTGCCCCCCAAAACTCGGCAGTCGGGTGTTGCCTCCATTGACCATGACGGTAAATGTGTTGACAGAACTCCGCTATCTAACCCTATGCTTTCTTCCCCTTGACCGTGATGGTCTATGCCTTACGGTATTGAGTGCTGTTGCGTAAAACCTTTAAGCATTTGTGTCTTTATTTATTTATTTATTTAATGCGATTTTATATAGCGCAAACTTTACCCGAAGGTGTCAGAGCGCTTTAGATAATAACCAGTTTCAAAACATAAGGACTTAGGATTACATGCGTTACATAAAAGATACAAACAGAAAAAATTGCAAATATACAAGATGTAAAGTCACACAAGAAAGAGATACAAACAGAAAGAAAAATTGCAAATGTACAAATAGTAAAGTCACTCAAGGAAGAGATACAAATGGATATACTCTAAGAGTCACATAGGAATGGTAGAGAGTACAATTGTCTACTGCAAATCTATATACACATAGTAGATTTTCTCAGGTCAAGACCCAAAAAAAACAAAAAACAGAAGAGCAGAGTTCCATTAAGTGGGGTCGGAGGGGGGACACAGTCACAGCACCAAGGGAGGGTGGGAGGGATACAAGGGTATGGAGAAAAGGCAAATCAGAAAAGGGAAGAAACATTTGAGGATCGTCAAGGGGGAAACGAGGGAAAAGGGTAAAGGACGAGGGAATGGACAAGATGGCGGGTCAGGGTCCAGAGAAAAGCTGCCGACAGCACTAGCAAAATCGCGGCCAGGACAAAAGAAAAAGTAAATAAGTCCATGAGAGTCCGTGGCGTAGTTTCTTTCATTCGAATGTGGCTGCAGGGCTGCTGCCTGCATCTGGTGTTTTCACGGCCCGCTGCTTTGTTTTAGGGAGGGGTGTGTGTGCCCCGAGGGCTGCTCCGCACGGGCCCTCTCTGCTGGCCCAGAATTGCGGGGGCTGCTGCAGACGTGGGGCGGCCGGGGAGCGCGGCCAGGGCTCACCTTTCACGGCGGGGGCTGCATGGTGATCCTGCAGGTCGGGAGAACCATAAATCCTTGGTGTGGAGAGGAGCCTACGGTGCTGCTTTGGACCCGGGGGCGAGGGGAGCCCGGGCTCCGCTTCAGAGCGGCCCGGGGCCAGAGGAGCCGCTGTTGTTGGGTGGCGGGTTGGACGCCAGGCTGACGGGCTTCCCGAACGCCACAGGCCCCTCTCAGCACAGCAACTCTGTACTCACCGGTGTCCAGCTGCACGACCTGGGGCAGCCGGTAGGAGCTGATGAGCTGGTCTAGGGGCAGAGAGGTGGCCGAACTTCAGCGCATCTCCTTGAGCTGGGGCACGGCGGCGGGCTCCATGCTCCTGGGCTGCGGTCGGCAGAGAGGTGGCCGGAGTGCAGGGGCAGGAGAGGCGGCAGCCCCGGGCTCCCCCTTCAGCCGCTCTCCGTCAATACTCCGTCGGGGTTCGTGAGCGGGCAGTTTTGACTCATCTAAAGTAGTTCAGAGGGTTAATGTGCCAGTTGCAAATAACAGGTACTATGCAAATAAGAGAACAGCATTTTATGTGCTTAGTTCAGCGGGTTACTGCTTTTGTAACAGCTCATTTTGTTATTTGGCGGTACATAAATTACAATTGTAATCTAGGTTAGAAAGCGTTCATTAATCAAGTGCTGCTAAAAAAATTGTTTGGGTAGAAATATATTAGGCTCAAGCTTTTTGCAACACTTTATCACATTTCATAGTGTGTGATGTAACAGGTCCCGACACCTTACGCTGGTAGGAGATTGAATCATTGCAGAGACCCCATAAAGAGGGGAGTATCCTGGCGCACGGTAGCGTCACTTACTGTGCAATCAAAGCCGATATAATGGACTAAATTATGTCTTGCAGAATGCACCTGTTGTGCGACAACCCTCCCCCCGGCCGTAGTGGGCAGACTCGCCGTCCACCATGTGACACTTGGCCCCGACGGCTCCGATTTTGCAGCCCGCCCCTTGGGCTGCGCCCCTTTCCTATCAGGTCACGGAGATCTCCAGCGGGTCCCCGGAGAAGCATCCCAGATATGTGCCCACTGCAGCCCGGGGCAGGAATGCTGCTCCCCCAGACCGGAAGGACCAGTGCGACCAGATGCCTGCCCCGCCGAGGCACCCACGTAGAAACACTCGGTGCAGTAAATCACCTCACGCTGAGCAGCAGCACACCGGCCTGCAGGTGCGGCCCAAACACGAGCACCGAGGGCTGGAAGGGGGTGCGCCCCCGGCACCCAGACCAGGGATTTCATGATTAGGCCTCGACCGTCCACTTATCCCCTCCCCAACCATGCCCCCTCGTGCCCAATCCGGTTGAAGCAAGTTAGTAAGTGGCACTGCACACAGAATGCTGGGTAACTGCGCCCATCACTGCAGGTGAGGTGATTACCCTGCATAGGGGGGCAATATCTGGAAACCATATCAATAGCGCCAAGCGAGTGGGTGTAACGACCCCATTTAGGAGAAAAGGCTCTCATTCAAAACCATCACCCACAGGCTCCCACGTGAAATATGGAAACGACCCGTTAATTGTAGGAGTTTTTATGAAGTAGCCTGAGGAAAAGTTCGCACCGCTTTGCGGTCTCCAAAAGGAAATGCCAGCTGTGCCACCACGCCGTACCCAGAGCAGGGGCGCGGGTTTAGTGGAAAGCCACTCTACACCCTCGGAAACCATTTCACACTGGCAGTGTGCCCAATGCCGTGACAAAACGACATAAGCGCCCCCCCCCCCAAAAAAAATCTGAGTCTGCTGCCCAACCCCAGCACCGCACAACCAGTTAGATACTACACGGACAGCGGGAGGGGGGGTGGGAACGGACAGCGGGAGGGGGCGGAGCACGGACAGTGGGAGGGGGGAGTGGGGGGCGGCGGGAACGGCCAGCACCCCCAAAAAAAAAATCTGAGTCTGCTGCCCAACCCCAGCACCGCACAACCAGTTAGATACTACACGGACAGCGGGAGGGGGGGAACGGACAGCGGGAGGGGGGCGGAGCACGGACAGTGGGAGGGGGGGCGGCGTAAACGGCCAGCACTCACCTGGACCTGGACTTCCTCCGGTGGCGGTCGGCCGCGGAATGGCCGAAACAAACATGGAGGAGAAAAAAAAATAAACCCCGCCCACGGCCGCATGACGTTGTCAGAAGGGGCAGGATGAGTAAAAATGGCCGGAACGCCCCCGAATCTGCTCCGCAATTGACGGACAGATCTCTGTTCCAATGGCTAGCCTCCATTTATGGAGCTAGCCAATGGAACAGAGGGCGGGACTAAGCCCTACACTGTAGGGACATAAGATTTCTCCTGGGCGGAGCTAGGAGCTCCGACGCCAGGCGAAACCTAAAAAACGCCCCCAGTGAAAAACAGCGCACCAGGAAAATGCTACCTGACCTAAAGTGACTATATATATATATATTTTTTTTTATATATATATACACAGAGGGAGGGTGGGTGGGTCACAAAAACCAGCCTCCCAAACTCCTCACAAAGACCTCCGTCTTTCCTTAACTGCCGCCTGCCTTGCTCGCGCTAAGCCCGCCCCCTGCCTATCTGCTCCTTCACGTGCTGTGTGGACTGTTCCACCGCGCGAAATTCCCCAAAGGGACAGCGGCTCGTGCCGCGATCCCCTTGGGACCCCAAAATGCTGTCTGTTTTAAAATTTCAATTATAATGCATTGAAACGTTATAATATATGGGAAGAAAATCTGAATAAAAAGACAGTTCAACTTTTGTGTTTTACAGTGTTGTGTTCAGTCTGATCTGTATGAATGGGGTTTCTTTTCTGAAGGCAGCCAAAACACTAGGGATACACAATTCCAAGGGGATACCAAATGTTTCACACCGGTGATCTGCTCGTTTTATTTTGCCTGTCTCTTTCATGCCAAAAGTAGCTTGGAGCAGTTTATTTTGTGTGATACTGCCATCTACTGGTCAGTGCCTGGTGCTGTCTCTAATCGTAAAAGCTTGTGAAACAATCCAAGCCAGAGAAAACAAAACGTTCCTTAATGGATAGTCCTTTTATATGCTTACAAGTGTTGTAAACAATCATAATGAATAAAATTACTACAAAGGAGCACATCTTACAAACAGTGGACAACACAAACAAAATGGAAATGTGCACACCAAGAATTCCACAACCTCAGTTAGTCTACGTCAGCCCACAATATACATCTAGAGCACTGAAGTCTTCCTGAATCAACTATACAGTTCAAAACTATTAATATTCTTTCCACAGGGAAACGACTTTTCCAGTGACTCAATAGTGAATGTGACATATTTACTGGCACATAAGTTTTGAAAAAAATAAAGTACAAGATTTGCACTGAGCAAACAAGCTGAACTTAAAAATTCTATAGTTCACATAAGGATAGACGAATCCCATTTTTCCTACGGCAACCAAAACTCAAATCACTGATATTTACCCAGTCCGCAAAAGTATAAGTGACAATCAGAATGTCAACGGTATCCAAACCCATCCCATTCGAAATATTAAAGAACATGGACAATCACTTGTAGAGTTGCTGTTCTAGTGTATGCACGTCGCGTCACGACGCGACGTGCTGGTGGCCATCTTAGGATGCGCGCGCATCCTATCCATTAGCGCGCGAGCCTCGGAGCAGACTGGCACCGGCTCGGCGCTCTCTGTGAAATATAAATAAATATACGTGCTGCATATTACAGTGTCCTGTCGTTCATGGGAAGGCCCCCCCCCTTTGCATCTTTACAATGGCGACGAGGTCGGGATTGATGGCCACATGCATCATTGTAGGATTTTGCACTTCCTAAATTGCGAAAATTAAGGAATCGCAATTTAGGAATTGCAAAATCCTATGCATCAAGAAATCCTAAAAGTTTTTAGGATTTCTTAATTTTCGGAAATTGCGATTCCTTAATTGCGAATCGCAATTAAGGAATGGCATTACATTGATTCCTATGGGCCTAGAGGCCCATAGGAATCAATGTCGTTTTGCATTTCTTTTTTTTTTAACTCGCAATTTGTTGATGCATTGCAAGTGTGCAGAGGGGGGTCCAAAGGACCCCCCCTGCACCCCTGAAATGTATTTTAAAGTGCATGTTTCACACACACATGTCCTAAGGACATGTGTGTCTTTAACATGAAAGTTTAAAAAATGCATTTTTTTGCTTTTTTAAAGATTTTCGCAAATTAACACGAGGGTCAACCTCGTGTTAATTTGCACTTCCTATTTCAAAATTCGCATTTTTAAAAAAAATGGATGCATTGCATTTAAGGAATCGCACAAATGTGATTCCTTAAATGCATTCGCATTTTTAGGAAATGCAAAAAAAAGCAAATTTTGATACATTGTTTCATGCATCCCAAAAACGTATTTAGGAAGCGCAAACGGCCCAATTTACCGATTCGCACCGTTTGCACTTCCTAAATAGGTTGATGCATGTGCCCGGAAGACCCACAAAGGAAAACAAGCATTTGCAATGCAACTGGTCTCGCCCTTGGGACCTTACAAGTATTATCCATGCAGCCATAGACTTTTCTTGCTGCATAATTTAGTCAACCCTGCCGCATAATGTGGTCTTCCCCTACCACATCATTCCAGTGACACTGACTATAACCCAATATAACAGAAGGGCACAGAATGAGAAACAAAGAGAAAGGCGCATAGTTAAAAGGAGGAACGATGGGTGTTTAAAAGAGAAATAACATGAAGGGGAAAAGGCTGAGAGATATGGAGGAGAGAAAGAAATATGTAGTTTTGGAAAATCAGCTTGGACACAACAAGAGGGTAGAGAGAGACAAAGCAGTAGAGAAGGGATACTACATGAAACTAAGGAAATCGGTATGTAAATGGAAAGAGTTGGACAGAACTAAGAAAGTAGGGGTGAAGAAATGAAGGTGTTGTGTACTTGGCAGCACTTGTAGCCGATGCCGCTTTCTGCAGGAGCTCAGTGGGTACCTGCAGCGCTCAACTGTGCTCACTTACGAGCTGCATTGGGTGTCTGCAGGATCTCACTGGAGGCCCTGCCTAACCCTCTGCTGGTGAAGCAGGAACGTAGTTCGGCCAATACAAGATACTATAGGAGCGTCTGAGCTGTCTCTACACAAACTCCTTGTGGTCTCGGTACGAGCACTGGCGCCTGCATTAAGTCTGTGTCATCCCTGCCTCACCTCCATGTGGTACATGCACGAGTTCTATGAAGTCTCTGCAAGAACTCCATTTGGTGCTTGAATGAGCCCTGTGTAGTCCCTCTCTGACCCCTTGTGGTGCCTCCATTAGCTCGTTCAGTCCCTGCATGAACGAAGTGTCATTTCTGCATAAGCTCCGTGTAGTCCCTGCATGAGCTCTGTGTGTTGCTTGCACAAGCTCTACACAATTCTGGGTGAATTCTTTAAATCAATGTGTGACCTTTGGGTAGTCCCTGCATGAGCTACATACAGTCCCTGCCTTAGCTCTGTGTGGTTCCTGCTGGTGAGTACAGGAACTAAGTGGATTGAGCACACGTGCAACACATACACAAGTGCAGTTCTCCTACATTCCCGCTAGAATGAATTACCTTACATATAACCTATATGCATAAATTTCAATTTCTGACCCTAAATATCTTGCATATCTGTTACAAATAAGGAGGGGCGCTTTTTAACATTTTAACCCGGGCTCTATTTTTTTTTTACCTCAAACAGTCGTGGTGGGCAGAAATCACCTGCCCCAGGCCAAGTAATCATGAAAGTGAAACCAGCAAACGTATACTGAAAAAAATGCACCTGCTGTTTCAATCTTGACTAAGTAAGAGCAACACACTTACTTATGCCCACAAATCCGTCTGGGCTCCACGCGCAGTGCAATGGGCATGGTGATCTACAGACATGCGGCTCCTCGGAAGAAGAAGAGAAGACATGGATGGACGGAGCTGCCGGAAGGACAGCCTCGCATCCAACCTTTCTGTCCGGCCTCCCCTTAGAGCATATCTGACCCTGACCTGGTATCAGAGTCCATCGGGGGCTGCAGCGCGGGATTACCGTGGAACGGCCGGGCCAGCAAGGACCTCCGCTGTTTCCAGAGAGCGGGCAGTTTATGGGAGCGTGATGACTCAAAGTGAGGCTTCATATTTGAGCTCACCCTGTCGCCTGCTGCAGCTGTTATCGGAACTGTACTCCTCTACGTCGGACACCAAAGCCCGGAGCTGGGAAAGAGGGGCCACTTTGTCTTCAGACGCCCTGCACTCGCTGGGTCTCCAGCAGCAGCAGAAGCAGACAAGTCGGCCTGGAGCACAGAAGAGATGCAGGAGGGCAGGAGTGTGACGCCGTGAGCGTGCACGTTGGCGTTCCCTGCGGCTCGTACCAGTGGCTGCGCCTGCAGTCTTCGCCCGTTTCTGGGAAGCTGAAGCGCGTTCACAGACCGGAGTCTGCTCGTGCACCCGGCTGTACCACTTGGGAGGCAAACCCAACGACAATAAGGCTCGCTAGGCGAGCCCTAACAAGGCGTTTAAAAAAAAACCAGCAAAAGCAAAATAGAAAAAAGTCCTAAAATAGACAACATGTAACAATATGATGGTAGCAATCCACAACAGTTAAAAGAAGAATATCTTATTTAATTTGCACTCTCGTTCCTGCCTTAAAAAAAAAGTCTGTAACCATGTCTTGTAGCCAAATAAATTACTAAATTGTAGGTGCTCATTTAGTAACAAGGGCGTGTGAGAGCTGTCACCTCAGAGTCGTGAGTGGCATTTCACACAACTCGATCTTAGAGCTCCTAGTCTATCAGTAATTCCTGGGTGGAACAATATCCCTCCTTACGACAGTCCCCAATCTTCAATTCTGTATACTCCATTTGCCCTGGGGTTCTTAATTGGTTCCACAACAGCGCCTAACCCAAAAGCAATATTGCATGATAATTAATCATTTGAGGAAAACAGTGTGGAAGGTCTTACTGAAATCGAAGTATACAACATATGCTACTTTCCTAGGAGCAATGCCCAAGGCCAGACAATATAATCCCTTCAATTTCTAACAATTTTCTTTGAAGCCATGTTGCTGCCTGGAACCCACAGAGCTTGCCTGATTTATAATATATGAAAGACTGCAAATAGATTCAGGGTCGCATTACTGCCTTTTGACAGCATGAAGGATGGAATAAAGGGACAGCAAGACTAGGAATAGGAGAAACCGGTACTGTCTACTTTACAAGAGTACAACCATGGCAAATGTATATTAAGTTGCATATATTTTTGTTAAGCTCAATTTTTTAAACCCTAAAAACTCAATCAGCTGTTTTAAGTAATGAAACAAACCGATTGAGAATTTTTTTTTTTACAGGAAATTGAGAATAAAAAAAAGAACACATTCACAAAAAGGTTACAATATCATTTTGCCATTTATAAAATATAGAGTAGTGCGGAAATACAATAAATGGGTTCCACCACCATGAAGCGTAAACATCAGGGACGAACGGGTGGTAACAAGGTTAATCACACTCTTTTGTACCAGACACAAAATCGACAGGCAATGGCGAACAGCATATATATTGTTGCTTCAGGACAAATCTAAATGAGCGGCCATACAGCTCCCCTTTTGTACATTTTCACTGCTGAAAAATGCATGTGACGATTTCACAAACGTAACTTAATACGTAAATAAGAGTTTGAATGAACATTTTGTTCACATGTAGAGTCAGATGACAAAAATATTTCAGAGCTGCCTGTTGATTGGATGCAGGCCATCAAGGATTCATAAGCTTTATTAGAAGTAATTAAATATTCAAGGCAACGCAGCCAAGGCAAGTCATAATAAATATCTTCAGATCTCAAGCAGGCTTGCAGCACTGGCGGCCATGTTATTGAGCTGACTTTAGAAACAAGGGCACTTGGCTTCTGTTCAGCCGACATCAAAAGAAAAATGCGCTTAGCCGCCTTTTACAATAAAGCAGCTGTAAGAATGGTTTATGGCTGCAATTAACACAATTACTGGAATAGGCTTGAGAAACTTAGACACTATATACACACCACTGGATTCCTGCAACAGTCCAGCAAGGTCTTCGTAAATCATTAAGCATGGAAAGTCATGTATCGTATATCCTCGTTTTTTTTCTCTCCGAATAGTCTGTCTTAAAGCAGTCGGAGTAAGAACAAGCAAACAAATCCCCCCCGGCCCTCACTTACCTACCTCCGGCCACAGAAACGCTGGAGCACGCACACCGCAAGTCGGCCTGGAGCGCGCCTCGGAAGAGACGTCGGAGGGCGGGAGCGTGACGCCGTGAGCGTGCACGTTGGCGTTCACAGACCTGAGTCGGCTCGTGCCCAGGTCTGTAGCGGCTCGTGCACAGCTCTGACTCCCTTGGCAGGGAGGAAGGCGGCTATAAGTCTCGTTGGTGGCAGCGCTTCGCGCTGCAACGCAAGCGAGACCTAAAAAGGGGAAATAAAACGAACTGAACAGGACAGCAGAGAGGCCACAAAACAGAATCCAAGGGCCATATGCATCAGGAGAAGCACCCACTTATGAGCAGCCACCACATACAGGCAAGTGAGCACCAGAGAGCGCGGCAGAGCCCACAAGCATACAGAGGGTGTTATTTGGAGCAGAGAGGGAGTGTCAGAAGAGCGTGCAAGGGGCCAGACGACCCTAGACACCCCCTACACCAACTTATCAAGGGCAGGAGCTCTGGCGACCTATGGAAAGAGCGAAGGGGCAGTCGCAGAGATCCCCCAGCCAAAAACAGAGAAGCTAGAAGAGGACAGCGCTCCAGGCAGCCCCAAAAGACACAGCAGCACCCTGACCACAGAAAAGCGCGAAAGGATGTGTGCGCAAGCAGCGTCAGCGACGGCCCCTGTGCAATTTCTACCGAAGCCAGGAGAACCGCTCATGAGATAGGAGGATTGGAGAGACTACATCGACAACTTCATCGAGGTGTTAGAAGATGAAAATGAGGAAAATTTCTCAAGCAAAAGAAAGAGGCGGATATTGCTACATAATCTGGGCCCAGAAGGGCTCAGGCTCTTCAAAAATCTAGTACCCAAACAACGTGGGAGCACAGATGACGACGTGTATGCCCACGCAATTGAAGAATTGAACGAACACTACAAACCGGCAGTTTGTGTTTCAATTGACAGATACAACTTTCAGCAAAGAAAGCAACGACCGGGGGAGTCAGTGGAAGGATATGTGGCGGCGTTGAGGAAATTGGCATCCACGTGTAAATACGACACATTCCAAGATGAATTCATCAAGGATCAGATTGTGATGCACACCACGAGCACTGCGG
The DNA here is from genome assembly GCF_964261635.1 of Lissotriton helveticus. Classification (NCBI taxonomy): domain Eukaryota; kingdom Metazoa; phylum Chordata; class Amphibia; order Caudata; family Salamandridae; genus Lissotriton; species Lissotriton helveticus. The sequence continues at coordinate 970,586,800 of NC_136071.1, read as the reverse complement.
TGCAGGACAAGCTGTGGGCCAGCGGGGACGCCACACTGCAAGAAGTAATGGTAGTTGTCAAGAGAGCAGAATTGGCGCGAAGATGCGCAGAAGCGGCAAAACGAGAACCCGCAGTAAGTCCGATGGTGAACAGGATAGAAGACGAGGAGCCCCGTAAGGACAACAGAAGCAAGGGGCCCACACCGAAGGGACTGAATAGGTGGCAAGGGAACCCGGAACCACCAGGAAAGCAAGCGGGGAGCAACAAGAAAGCCTGCTACAGATGCGGCAGCTGGGCTCACGAGGCTCACGACAGGAAGTGTCCAGCGTTTCGCGTCAAATGCATGTATTGCGGAATCGTGGGGCATTATGAGAAAGTATGCCGCAGGAAATCCTCCAGAAGCATGGTTAGGTACATCGAACAAGGACAGGAGGCCAGGGAAGAGATTGACCATGAGGGGGAGGACACGGTGCTTTGCATCTATGACCAAGTGCTGAGCGTAGACAGCAAAAGGTCGACCAAACCAGTACTGGACATGACGATTGGAGGAGTGCCGATAAGCATAGTGGCAGATACAGGATCGCCCTAAACTATAGTCCAGAGAGCGGTGTGGAACGAAACCTTCAAGCCACATTTGGGCCCAGACCTGGAGAAGTTAGACATAAGGCCGGTCACGTACAACGGAGATCGCATACCCATGCTGGGATTCCGACCGCTCAAATTTGAATTTAGAGGACGCACCGCCAACTGCAAATTGTACATATCTGAAAGAGGACCATCGGCGCTAGGATGGTTAGACCAGGGCGACCTGGGCATCAAACTAGACCCTGGAGGTAAGGAGCAGATCCTTCTCACCAAGCCGTAGGTGTGGCCGAACCTGGACAAATGGAAGGAAGAGTTCCCCAAAGTGTTTGGAGGTGCGGTGGGCAAGCTTGAGAAGTTCGCTCACAAAATCATCCTCAAGGAAGGCGCCATACCAGTGGCTCACAAGGTGAGAAATGTACCACTGGCAGTGAAAGAGGCGGTACAAGCAGAACTGCATGGGTTAGAACGACGAGGAATCATTGAACCGATCACATGCGCTGAGTGGCTGGCGCCGTTGGTGGTGGTCATGAAACCCAGCGGAAGGGTCAGACTATGCGTGGACCTGCGCGAGTTAAATAAGAGCATCGTGGTGGAGAAGTTTCCCTTACCAAGAATCGAAGAGATGCTAGCCAAGACGAGAGGGGTCAAGTGGTACTCTACCATTGATTTGACTTCAGCATACCATCAAATTGCGTTACACCCAGAGAGCAGGAGGTTGACTTCCTTCATTAACCCCTTCGGGTGCTACCAATTCCGACGGATGCCATTTGGACTGGCGTCGGCGGTGTTTCAGAAATTGATGCACCAGCTGTTCAAGAACATAGACGGCATCCAGTATTTTCAGGATGACATCCTGGTGATGGGACGGGACAAACTAGACCACGACGCCAAGCTGACCAAAGTGCTGAGAGTGTTGGAAGAGAAAGGCCTCAGGCGGAGTGGGAAAAGTGTCGCCTGGGCATGGAATCAGTGACCTACTTAGGGCATGAAATCGGTGTGCAAGGGATCACTCCCAAGGCGGACAATGTGAAGGCGATCTGCAAAGCACCCCCACCCACCAGTAAAGAAGAAGTCAGGTCGTTCTTGGGGATGGCCGAGTACTATGGTAAATTCGTGCAGCATTTCGCAACCAAGACGCACCACATGAGGAAGTTAACAAGAGAGAGTTCGGTGTTCTGCTGGACTGCGGAAGCGCAAGGGGAATTCGAAAACATAAAGAAAGATGTGGTAGGCGCAATACCTTTGCAAGGATACGACCCTCAAGGAAGGACGGTACTCACAACGGATGCCAGCGATAAAGGCTTGGGCGCGGTGTTGATGCAAGACCGAGGACAAGGAGTAATGGACACGCTAAGTTTTGCATCCAGCACCCTGAGCGACACAGAGAAAAAATACAGTGTCATTGAGAAGGAGATGCTGGCTGTTGTGTGGGCAATGACGAGATTCAGACAGTTCTTGTGGGGCACCCATTTCCTGTTGAAGACAGACTACAAGCCCCTAGTGAAAGTCTTAACCTCCAGTGGGCATGCGAGCGCCACCCCCCGAATCTCAAAAATTACATTAAAACTCCTGGAATTCAGATATGATGTAGAGTACATCCCTGGCAGTCGAAACAAAGTGGCAGACTATCTGAGTAGAGCGGCAGCCATGGAACCTGGAGGAGATGACCAAGTGTGCGGGGAAGAGATGGTGGCCCTAATGGAGGACCAAGAGGTGGTCATAAGCAACCACGAGTGGAAGGAAGCATACGACGAGGACCCAACCATACAGGAAGTAAAAACGAACATAGTACAAGGATGGCCAGTGAAAAAACGCATCAGTGAAAATCTGAAGATGTATTATGAAGTCAGGGAAGAACTATCGGTAGACGACCGAGGAGTGTTTGTTTATAGGGGGGACAAGGTCATTCCCCCAGCTGGCATAATTCCCAGACTACTAGCGATACTCCATGAAGGCCACTTGGGAATAGGCAAAATGAAACTAAGGACTAAGCAAGGCTACTGGTGGCCAGGTATGGACCTAAGAGCGGAACGATATGTCCGAGATTGCCCACAGTGCCAAGGAGCAGACAAGACACTCAAACCACTGCGCCCGGCGCTGGGCAGATTTGATCTTCCACAGAACCCATGGGAGGAGCTGTCCATAGACATAGTGGGTCCCATCCTGGATGGACAAGGCACCCCGAAGTATGTGTGTGTCCTTGTGGACAGATACTCGAAATGGCCGGAGGTGAAGGTGGAGGAAGTAATGGACACAGAGACAATATTAAAGTTTTTGAGTGACACATTCATGAGAGAAGGCATTCCTAAGTCCATCCTGAGTGATAATGGTATTCTCTCCAAACACACAGCGATCTATCACCCGGCAGAGAACGGACTGGTTGAACGGTTCAACCGTGTGGTGATGGGATCTGTGCAGGCTGCGATATCTAATAACAAAGAATGGGAGATGGAAATGTGGCAAATTATATGGGCGTACAGAATCACGCCCACAGGAACTGGATATAGCCCCTTCCAAATCTTGAGGGGACATGACCCATTCATGAAGGACAATAGGGTATGGAAGGAAAAAATCCTAATGAGCAAATGGTCCCCTGCAGTGATCCAGGCGAACTTAGAGAAGGCACAAGCTGTCTACACAACCCACTACAACAAGCGAAGGAATGTGAAAAATACTGGACTAGAGGAAGGAGAATGGGTACGAGTCAAGTTGGCAACAATGCAAAGGAAGGGGGATAGCAAATATAGTAAACCCCTGCAGGTGAAGAAGGTGTATGACAGAGCGGCCCTGTTGAGTGACGGCAACGTGTGGTCTCAGGACCGCATGGCGAGATGCAACAAAGTACTACAGTGGCATAAAGAAGGACAAGACCTGGAAGGTGCGGAGGAGCCTGAGGCAGGAGATGAGCAATTGGAACCAGAAACGGAGTTGGGGAATGAAGAAGTCAATGAGGAGTAAGGCGATGGAAGAAGCCCCGGAGCGGAGAGAGAGAGGAGCAGGAGTGAACCGGCGGAGAGCCTGGCTGCGCAGAACGATAAGGGAGGTAGCGCAGAGACTCTGGAGAGAGAGGCCATGGCAACCCCGGTGAGACTGACCCGCAGGGGAAGAGCAGTGGTGAGACCAGCCAGGTTTCTAAACTTTGATATGAACGGCGGACTGTAAGTTAAATGTGTTTCACTGTTTGAAAAAAAGGGAGATATGTAGAGTTGCTGTTCTAGTGTATGCACGTCGCGTCACGACGCGACGTGCTGGCGGCCATCTTAGGATGCGCGCGCATCCTATCCATTAGCGCGCGAGCCTCGGAGCAGACTGGCACCGGCTCAGCGCTCTCTGTGAAATATAAATAAATATACGTGCTGCATATTACAGTGTCCTGTCGTTCATGGGAAGGCCCCCCCCTTTGCATCTTTACATCACTGTGGAATAAATCCACATTTAACAAAGAAGACACTATTACCTGTGACAACCACAAAAAAAACGAACAATTCTCAGAATAGCTGAAAGTCCTGATGAACCGAAATATCTATAAATGGAATTTACAAAAGATTTAAATGAGCTGGGAGACCAGCACTGCTACCCAAGGGGACTCTGTTGTAATTTACCCAACAAAGGAAAGTATGTATGTTAAGTTCATATGTGTTGTTGTCACACTGATATATGAAAAAGTACACTTACTGTATTATATTGTTGGATTTATAGCGAGGATTGGATATATCAGATACCGATCGAAGAACTAAACAATTTAGTTCACTTGGATTTGGAACTGTGATTGGATAGAGGCATGGCTCCAAAGGCTGAGTTCCTTTATAAGGTATGGATCTCTGATGTATATAGCGAAGTTGGCTAATGCCGTTGCCCAAGGGGCACCAGTTCCAAAATCCTGACAAGGGGCCACAATAATCCCCATATACAAGAAAGGGGACAAAACACACCCGGGGAACTATAGGCCTATCACCCTGATTGACACGGTCCAAAAAGTAATTGGAAAAATGACCCTGGGGAAAATATTGGATTGGGTAGAACTTTCCAGGCTGGCTTCCGCAGACTAACCAGCACCACCGACCAGATATTTCGTTTCATCTTACTTTACTGGAAGACGGTGGTGCTGGGTAAAGGCAGCATTTATTGATTTGCGGGCAGCATTCGACTTGGTCCCACGGTCCCAGCTATGGAATGTACTTGCCAAGATGGGCATGCCTCCTGAGATCCTGACCCTAGTGATGAGGCTGCATGAGTCCAACTATGCGAAGGTCCAATGGGGAGGTCAGGGCCAAGTCACGGCTGAATTCCCGGTAGAGCGCGGGGTGCGCCAAGGCTGTGCTATGGCCCCCACGCTCTTCTCTTTGTACATCAACGGGATAGTGGAACGAATGCTGCAGGAATGCATAGATGCCCCTACCCTGGGGGGGGGCAAAAACCCCTATACTACTTTTTGCAGATGACACGCTCATCATTTCCAAAACTCCAAGCGGTCTGCAGAGAGCCATGAAAATTTTTGAGGTCTTTTGTGCTGACCACGGGCTGGAAGTTAATATTGCAAAAACGAAGCTCATGGCATTCAACCTGCACCGTGGTTTTAAAGGGAATTTTGTTATGAATGGCCAAAAGGTGGAAATGGTGTCAGATTTTCTCTATTTGGGCATCCATCTGGACAAGGGGATCAAATGGGGTAAACACACTGAATTGGTAGCATTAAAACTTCGCCAAAATGCGGGAGCGATATCTGTAGAGCACAGCAAATCCCTCACCAAACCCATCCAGCCAGCCCTTCGTCTGTATAAGGCAAAAGCCTTAGGTTCGGCACTGTACGGTGCAGAGATATGGGGTTACGATAATTTAACGTCACTAACGCTTGTTGAAAACAAGTTTTTCCGTAACCTTGTGGGTCTCCCCAAAAGCACTCCGATGAAACCATTGCGGTGCGATTTGGGGAGAAAAGCATTAGCTGATGTGGTCATATTACGACCTATTTTATATTGGCGGAGAATCTGGGTCACCACGGAATGCGCTCAATATGCCCAGGGATTTTTGGAGGTAATTAAAATGGACAAATTTCACAAGATAGTGTGGTTGAAGGAGTTGAGTAAAGCCCTGGGGGAAATGGGGTTGTAGGGGCTGTGGGAAAACCCGGAGCTACCCCACTTCCCATCGAAAAACAACTTAAAGGAAAAATACTGGGAAATGGTCGCCCATCAAAAATTGGAATGCCACTGACCCTTCTACCATGGACGGCCGTTTTCTGGAAATTAAGGCTTCTCCTAGTTTTGAGCCATTTTGGGACTGTATTACAAAACCTAGGGATAGGAAGCTTTATTTCCAGTTCAGAGTGGGGTCTTTCCCAATAAGAGCATTAACTGGGAGATGGGCGGCTGGCAATTCAAATATGTGCCCGGCCTGCAACAACGAAAAAGAGACTACTGCACATATTCCTTTTGTATGCAGGGCCTACGCTACTCCAAGACAAGTCTGGCTCAAAGCAATGTGTAAGTTGACGCCGACGCTCGACGCCGTCTTCTCATCCAGCAAAGACATCGCCTTCAGCCATGCCACAACTCTCCACTGGACGGACCACAGCTGCGTCCACTTCACCTTCAGAAGAACGACGATCCACCACCACCAGCAACAGGTTGCCCGAAGAAGCTGGAACAAGATCACAGCCGACCAGCTCGCCGCTTCCCTGAGCCAGCACCCTCCGGCCAGCTCAGCGAACCCCAGCCAGGCCGCCGACAACCTCTCCAAGTGGATCAGCAACTGCGCGGACGAACTCGCCCCACTGAAGACCCCGCCCAGCAGACCCGGCAGCAAGAAGGCCCCATGGTTCACCGACGAACTCAAGAGCTCCAAGAAGAACTGCCGAGCCCTCGAGAAAACCTGGAGAAAGGAACCCACGCCGGACAACAGGACCAACCTCAAGCTCGCCACCCGGAAACATCACCAATTGATCCGCACCGCCAAGAAAACTGCTTTCAAGAACCGACTGGACAACAACGCACACAACTGCAAGGAACTCTTCAACATCGTGAAAGAGCTCTCCAACCCCAACGCCGGAAACAACGACATCACCCCATCGCAAGACCTCTGCAACTCCCTCGCCTCCTACTTCCACAACAAGATCACGGACATACACAACAGCTTCAGCACTCAACCGACGCACGCCACGACCGAACCGCCGCCCCCCACCACCACCCTCCGCGCCTGGACTCCGATCAGCACCGAAGACACCGTCCGCACGATGAACTCCATCCACTCCGGATCTCCGACCGACCCCTGCCCTCACCACGTCTTCAACAAAGCCGACGCTGTCATCGCACCCCACCTGCGGGACATCATCAACACCTCATTCGACACCGCCACCTTCCCCGAGAGCTGGAAACACGCCGAACTCAGCGCTCTACTCAAGAAACCCACAGCAGACCCCACCGAACTCAAGAATTACCGCCCCATCTCTCTACTCCCGTTTCCAGCCAAAGTAATCGAAAAGACCGTCAACAAACAGCTGGCCGCCTTCCTCGAGACGAATGGATCCCTCGACCCATCGCAGTCTGGATTCCGTGCCAACCACAGCACCGAGACCGCCCTCATCGCCGCCACTGACGACATCCGAGCCCTGATGGACAACGGAGAAACAGCGGCCCTCATCCTCCTAGACCTCTCCGCGGCTTTCGACACGGTCTGCCACCGCACCCTAGTGCAGCGCCTCAGCAACGTCGGAATCCAGGAGAAGGCACTGGAATGGATCGTCTCCTTCCTCGACGGAAGAACACAAAGAGTCCGCCTACCACCGTACAAGTCAGAGGCCACCGAAGTCATCTGCGGCGTCCCTCAAGGATCCTCGCTGAGCCCGACTCTCTTCAACGTCTACATGAGCCCCCTCGCGGCCATCGCACGCCAACACAACCTCAACATAATCTCCTACGCCGACGACACCCAGCTGATCCTCTCCCTGACCAACGACCCCGCCGCCGCCAGAGCCAACCTGTACGAAGGGATGAAAGAGGTTGCCGAGTGGATGACGACGAGCCGCCTGAAACTGAACTCAGAGAAGACGGAGGTCCTCATCCTGGGCTCCTCGCCCTCCGCCTGGGACGACTCCTGGTGGCCCCCCACCCTGGGCACCGCACCCAAACCGACGGACCACGCACGCAACCTGGGTTTCATCCTGGACTCCTCCCTCTCCATGACCAGGCAAGTCAACGCCGTCTCCTCGTCGTGCTTCAACACCCTGCGCATGCTTCGGAAGATCTTCTGGTGGATCCCCACAGAGACCAGGAAAACCGTCACCCAGGCCCTCGTCACCAGCCGACTGGACTACGGCAACGCACTCTACGCCGGAACCACCGCCAAGATCCAGAAGAGACTCCAGCGCATCCAGAACGCCTCAGCCAGACTCATCCTCGACATCCCACGACACAGCCACATCTCCGGACACCTTAGAGACCTGCACTGGCTCCCGGTCAACAAGAGAATCACCTTCCGCCTCCTTACCCACGCACACAAAGCTCTCCACGATCAAGGCCCGAGCTACCTCAACAACCGCATCAACTTCTACGCTCCCAAACGCCACCTCCGATCTGCCAGCCACGCCCTCGCCGCCGTCCCACGCATCCGCAGAGCCACCACAGGAGGAAGGTCCTTCTCCTACATGGCCGCCAAGACCTGGAACTCCCTCCCGGCCGACCTGCGCCTGACCCAAGACCACCTCTCCTTCAGGAAGAAGCTCAAGACCTGGCTGTTCGAGCAGTAGCGGCACCCCCCCCCCCCAAGCGCCTTGAGACCCTACGGGTAGGTAGTGCGCTCTATAAATGTCTTTGATTGATTGATTGATTGAGTTGCTAGGCACTAGGGATAGTAGGGTGGCATTTAGATTAATTTCCACCAGCACCCTACCGGTCATCACATTCGCTGTTGCAAAGTTCCTGGGCTGGATGTGGACCATCAGAAATGAATTTCTTTTACACTGAATGATATTTTGTCCTGGGTGATGTGTGAATTTTTTTGTATAATAATGTTTTTAACATACCAGTGTTTTATGGGTATTTTAAATTTAACTGATCAAAATGCTTTTTTATATAAATGATAAACCTTGCTTTTAATAGAACTGTTAAAACGGCTACTGTAACAATGTAACAATGTAACTGCAGTAACAATGTTATGTCTGTATTTATGCTTTTATGAGTTTTTTACCTCGAATAAAGCTAAACTTGATGTTGATGGATCTTTGATGTGATTTGCAATATCCTTATCATCTACGGAAGGGGGTACTTAATCCCTTATAATACATGCTCACACCATCACCTTTCCCATAAACCACTTGAGACCATGGTGTATAGGTCTTTCATATGAAAGAGAGGCCATGTTTGCCAGATCTCTGACTTCATGGGATATTCGATTTGTGCTTGTGAAGGGGGCTATTTTTTAAACAGCATTTTATACTAGTCTGCAAATGTCTTTGCTACCTCAACCAATTTTCCTGAGCGATTAAGTGTTGAGGGGACAATCCTGGTTTCTACTTCCCTATTGGCCAGTCGTTAAAGCACTTAACTGGCTTTGTTGCCATATTCATATATTCTGTACTGCCAGCCACGTCATCTAGGCTGTGTGTAGCAATTTTTGTTAAAGTGCTCCGGGACGTTTCAAATTGCCAAAGGGTAGCGTCTATGTATCATTATAGCAGCTGTGTTTCTAGAAGGGTAATGAGCTTGTCTAACTTATTAATTTCACGCTACCTGTCCTTAGTTTTCCTGCTACAATAGGCAATGGCATATCCAGGATAACTGCCTTGAACCCTCCCAAAGAGTGCCAGGTGAGGAAGAGGAAACTGAACCAGTGTTCAGTTCGAAGTATTCAGTCATTTTAGCCCTCAGGAGGACCGAGAGTTTTTCATCTTTCAGCCACTGAGTAGAAAGGGGCCAGACACCTCTCAGGCCGTGGTTATGTTAGAGGATTGTGATTGTCCTGAGGGAGTGATCAGACAAACCTCTTCAAAGGGTCTATGCCTGATGGATAAATAGATTTCTGTCACTGAAAAGAATATATAATCTAGTCTGGAAAAGGAGTGAAGGGGTGCTTAGTAATAGGTTTATTGTCTACCTTGTATATATCTCTCCTACCATGTATCACAGGGACACTACCCACTTCACTAGTGTCCCGGTTCTACGAGTTGTGGTTGTGATGGTCACATTCAAGGCTGCATTCATTGTGAACTTGAAAACTGCCCCTCTACTAACATCACAGGTGTAGCGCCCAACACCAGCTCAGCCATACAGTCAAGGCTGCCCCCCTTTAGTCCAGTCAGGGCATGGACACTAGCTAACTTTGATGGGTGCCCTTGCAACCACTCTCAACTACTATGAAACGACCTAGGTGATAAACATGGACTTTCATTGCTATCTGTGGGAAGATTTCTGGAGGATAGCCTCCCCACCTGCCCCAAGCATGTGGGTCTCTTAAAACAGAAGAGGGTTAAAAGAGGATTTCTTAACATGTTTTATAATGGCCCATAATTTGTTTTGTATTGTTGAGACCATTTACATTCCATGACATAATTTGACACAGCCCGTTGTTTCTATTATGCGTCAGAGTGAGAGTAACCTAGTGTGTGCCTGCATTATTGCCACAACCATCCGTGTCTGGTTTAAGTCTAACAATACCAACAATTCAACACATAACATCCCTTACATCCAAAATTTCTCCTCCCTAAACTTCCAATTCTACGAGCAACAGAATACCATACGCTCCATTTAGATATATGGGAGGCAAGCAGGTGCCTGCTGGAGCATATCCTTCAACAGGTGCTCATGCCCTAGGTAATCACCCAGCTACCAATGACCCCACCAGTTTACCAAGGAGCTGTGTGAGTTTTGTGATACATTGTGGACTGGACTCCCCTTGTGTTGCTGCATCCTGGATCTTCTGCATCATCTAGAGTATGTTCGGGGTCATATGACTCTCTCAGAACCTCATTACGGTTATTCCCCAGATTGTTGCCATCTGTTACTCCAGACAGTCCCCAATTTGTATTTCTGGGCCACTCTTTGGTCCTTAGGTCAAATATCCCTAAGTGTTCCACTCTGAGTCTGTGTCGCCTCTTGGCTTTGGTGACCAGAGATATGACTCTCTCCTCCATCTACAACCAAACATGTTCAGGTGTTTCAAAGAGAGAGGCCCTCTACTGAAAATTCATAATGTATATTAGAGGTTCACTGTGCATAGCTTCTGTTTCACTGGGGCATACAATTTATATAGGCGCTGAGCCATTATGGTATAATTTGGAAAAATTAAGATTTTGTGCAATTTAAAACAGACTTCTCCCTTCACACGGTCTGCTCTTAAGATTATGTCTCTGTTTTTAAAGTTCTGGAAACGTACTATTAATGACCTGGATTGGCCACCATGATGAGGTTTGGTGGTCAATGCCCAGTAAGCTCTTTCTAAGCTGAAGCAAGTAAAAGGGGGTTGTCTACTGCAATAATAGTAGTTAGCCACTAACACAGGAAGTGTTCTGGATTGTGTTGCTCTGAACCTTCTGGGAATCCTGTGACGCATTTGTTTTTCTGATGGGAATGGAATTCTGCGTCTTTCACTCTCTGTGGGAGGTCTTTGGATGAAGAAGTGAGCTGGGTGATTGTGAAGTGAGGCTCCCTGACTGAGTTTACCAAATCAAGTATTTTGCCTTCTGCTTTGGTGACTCTTTCAGCTACTTGGCAGATGCACATCCAGGCAGCAGCATCCCAAGTTGCTGCATCACGAGTTTTATTTCCTATGGTTCCCTAAATCTTCTGCATTATCAAGAGTATGTTCCAAGTCAGATGTCTCTCTTAGAATCTCATAATGGTTATTCTTAGATTCATTAAATCTATTACTCTCGCCAGATCTCAATTTGTATTTTTGGGCTGCTCTCTGTTCCTTGGGCTGAAAATCTAAAGGTGTTCTACTGTGGGTCTGTATCTCCTCTTGGCTCTAGTGACCAGTGACATGACTCTCTCCTCCTACAACCAAACTTTCAAGGAAAAGACCCTCTCTTGAAAATCATAACTTATATTCGAGGTTCACTGTGCACAGCTTCAGCTTCTGTTTCACTGGGTCATACGATTTGCATTGGTGCTGTACCATTTTTGTCAGATCTGGAAAAATTCATATTTTGTGCAATTCTAATCAGATCTCTACCTTCAGACGGACCTCTCTCAGGATTAATATTTTTACACTAGTGTCACTATGAATCGTGTGTTAACATTTGCTTTAGCTTTGTATATTTTTACATTGCTCTCACATGCACTTTTTTATGTGTCATGTATAAGTGTTCATCTTACAACTTAATTGTGGTAAAATGTACACATCTATATTGACACTTACAAAAATATTTATGTGGTGGTTCTGGGTGTTGTACCAGTGGGGCCTGTGGGTGTACATTCAATAGTTTGTGTATGTTGTTGGTGTACTATGCTATTTGTTAAGACAAGGGCATTACACATAACCTACATATACATTTTGACCCATTCACAACATATATGTGTAGTGAGGCAATAATGACCTGTATTTACCTGTCTCCTCACCACCAGGGACTCTCTCCGTCAGGAATCCACCACCAGGACACCTCCAGCACAAGGAGAACATCTAAATCGGCTCAGCGCAAACCCGCCAGCATGACGGTGACAGAGTACTGGTAGCCAGCAGAGAAAACCACCAATGCAGTGGTGATACAGTCTGTTGATGCAACATCTAAATATGGCAGCTGGAATGCCGGCAGCTCAACTGATTATTTGGGACTACCGCCACATTTCAACCATCCCTCAGTGTTCTTTAGAGAGTTGGGTGATGCCTTGCTTATCACCACTAACACTTTTACAAACTGCCCCATCCCAAGGTTGTACAAAGGGGGTGGTGATGGACGGAGCATCTGAACCAATCAAACACTCACACCCAGTCAAAAGATCTGGGTTTGATCCATCACCGTTCTTTAGCCTACTCTGCCACCCCAGTTCAGACATGGCTACATGCAAATCAGTCTGACCCTGTGCCTCATGGGAACAGTCCAGCCCGAACTGCCAAGCCATGCCTTCCCTGGACCGGAAACTAGCTTCCGAGGACCGGTTTCTGGCATTCCAGCCGTCTTCAGCCCGGCTTGCTTGAATCCAGTGGCAAAGTGAGCAAGGGACTCACGTCTGAGCATACCCTGCCACACTTATGGCGGCCAAAGCGGTACAAAAGGGGGTGGTACAAAAGGGGGTGGTGATGGACCGTGCATCTGAACCAATCAAACACTCACACCCAGTCAAAAGATCTGGGTTTGATCCATCACCGTTCTTTAGCCCACTCTGCCACCCCAGTTCAAACATGGCTATATGCGAATCAGTCTGACCCTGTGCCTCATGGGAACAGTCCAGCCCGGACTGCCAATCCATGCCTTCCCTGGACTGGAAAAAAGCTTCCGAGGACCGGTTTCTGGCATTCCAGCCGTCTTCAGCCCGGCTTGCTTGAATCCAGTGGCAAAGTGAGCAAGGGACTCACATCTGAGCATACCCTGCCACACTTATGGCGGCCAAAGCGGTACAAAAGGGGGTGGTGATGGACGGAGCATCTGAACCAATCAAACACTCATACCCAGTCAAAAGATCTGGGTTTGATCCATCACCGTTCTTTAGCCCACTCTGCCACTCCAGTTCAGACATGGCTATATGCAAATCAGTCTGACCCTGTGCCTCATGGGAATAGTCCAGCCCGAACTGCCAAGTTATGCCTTCCCTGGACCGGAAACATGCTTCCGAGGACTGGTTTCTGGCATTCCAGCCGTCTTCAGCCCGGCTTGCTTGAATCCAGTGGCAAAGTGAGCAAGGGACTCACGTCTGAGCATACCCTGCCACACTTATGGCGGCCAAAGCAGTACAAAAGGGGGTGGTGATGGACGGAGCATCTGAACCAATCAAACACTCACACCCAGTCAAAAGATCTGGGTTTGATCCATCACCGTTCTTTAGCCCACTCTGCCACCCCAGTTCAGACATGGCTATATGCAAATCAGTCTGATCCTGTGCCTCATGGGAACTGGGGTGGTGTGGAGTGCAAAAAAACGATGGATTTAGGCCCAGATGTCTGTACTGGGGTGAATGTATGACATTGTTCTGCATTCTGTCCATCAACTGTTGTTTTGCATCCATCCCAAGTTTGGCATGTCTTAACCAAAGGGGTAAACCTCCAGAGGCTAGAGAGGCTGACAGTCCTCTGGTTCACAGTGCAATCAACAACCCAGACCTCCACAGCAGGGAGGTGAAGGCCCTCCAACCCCAAACATCTTATGTTTTTGCCAGCCTGCACCCCTTCTTCGAGAGGCATAAGTTATGCAGGAAAGCATTAATCTACTGATCAGAAGTCACCGCTCAAGAATCGATTCTGATAGGCCCCACAGTACAAATGGGTGGCCCCTTCTCCCCTCTGTGTGACTTTATTGATCAGAAACAAATTACCTGCAAATGGCAGTCCCCTTGGTGAGCCCTGTCAGAGGGCGCAGGTTGATATCAGTCAGTGAGCAGAGCTCCTTTTTAATTTACTCTTCTCCTCTCCCTCGTCAATGGATTCACTGCACCCCAGATGGGTTACCCAGTATCATAGTCCCCCAAGCCCTGTCATTCCCTTTCTCTGCCCTCCTCGCCAGCCCCCTCGTGCTGTCGGCCACTCTAGCTGAATTGCTGGTTGCTCGAGCAGCCAAGAGTCATGGATTTCCATTGGGTGGAGAGAAACCCTGGGGTTCATCAAAACGTAAAATCAGACAAGGGCCAGCTCCATGTCACAGGCCCTTAGGGTCAAAGGAGCAGCTGGTTTCTTGATCCGTCTAATGTCGACTGCTCACTCCTTTTGTGGCCTCCACCGGGAAACAGCCATCACATGCATTACAACGCAGTTGTTACAACGACTACGTTGTTACATCGCAGTACCATTGCAAAGCAAGTTGCTATAACGACTTTCTGTAGGGGGCGCTCTAAACTATGGAATAGTAGAATTTACTATTCCAACACCTTCCCTACTGTTGCACACACTGGTATCGGAATAGTAAATTATACTATTCCTAAACCCAGCACGCCCCCTACAGCAAATCGTTGTAACGACTTGCGTTGAAATGGTACTGCGATGTAACAACACAGTCTTTGTAATGATTGAATTGTAATAGCATGCATTGTAAAAGCATGCAATGTAAACCCCTATATTCCCCCCACCTGTCCAATCTGCCCCCTTCTTGTATGAAGCTGCCTGTTCTGCTCATCTGGTGCAGATCATCAGACTGTTTCACTCCACAAGTAGTCACTCATGGACACTGGGGCTGGTGGTACTGATTCCTGCCCGCGGGTGTCACTCCCTGGCTAGGCTCAGTGCTCATCGCTCAGCCACCATCATGAACGTCGTCCTGGGCAGTGCTCTCTGTTGCCTGAAGAGCCCATCACAAGCTCCATTTACTGTTTCAGAGCAATCAATGGCCATCCGTATGTCCTGCGAAGCCCTTGGTTGGCCTTTAGTTTCAGGATCCTGGGTTGGACAGTTGGAGTGTGAAGGCTAGAACAGGAGGATGAATGGAGCATTACTGATTTGTGTCTGCCATAATGGCTGCACTCCCCACACTTCCCATACTCAATGCCAACAGCAATTTGAAGTGTTCAATTGTTTAGCCCATCATACATGCCAAATGTTTGAAATAAGAAAGAGTGATATTTTGAAAAACTATTGGGGGACTGTAATTTCTCCATAGACTTTTTTCGAATCGGAGGCGATAGTAAACAGGAGACTGCTAAAATAAAGAAGTTTGGCTTACATAAACAAGAGTTTTCCTTCTGAATAGGATCTGTTGGCATGAACTAAACTACAATGGATGTTCGTAGCTACCCCAAAAGAGTAGACATAGATGGTACAGGCAGTGCTTAATTATAGCCGGTGGTTTCCGGAGGTCGGCACTGGCACTTTATTGCCAACACCGGCACTTATGACAGCTGCCACATGATGGTGCTGTTTGTGTAATTTCGAGATGAGCAGGGGAACATGTGTTTATTAATTGAATATACATTAAACGCAACTAATACCTGCCATCCAAGGCATTCTTACAGCTTTGAGGGCCTCGAAAAGTGTGAACTGTCACACTAGTAGCTGTGTTTTTGTTAGTAGTTGTGTAGTTAGTATCATTGGCAGCGCTGGCTTTGGCTATGGGTGGTGCAAACTGCAGTGGCCTCCTGACAAGGGGCCCTGGCACTTTTTTTTCCTTTAAATTAAGATAAACATACTTTAGTCAAATAATAATTCATTATTTAATCTCCATTAGACGTATTAGATAACTAAATATAACCACTGAGGTTCTGGCACAGGCTCTGGTCTACTGGTGAACTTTCCCACTACAGGCAAGATCTCAAGCACGTCTTGAACCTCAACCATTGTGATAGAATTCCATGGGTGGCTTATGTCAAACGAGAATTCTACCGCTTGGGACTGCCTGAGTTGTGGGATGATCCCGAAAGAGGTTGTCTAGGGGTCTCACGCAAAATGCTTGTTAAGATCTTCAAGGATAAAAGCCTAATTTCGCTTGTGTGTGCACCTAAAGTCGGCACCCTAACTGAACAATTTCTGGACTCCAAAAATTCTTTTTATTTTGAAGGTTTTATGGACATCATATTTCCTATTTTAGCAAGGAAACTTTTCATTCAATGGAGGTTTGGCACCCTGCCCCTTAAAGCCTTTACTAGCAAATGGACAATGTCGGACAATAAAATCTGTCCAGGGTGCAGTGAGAACGAGGAGGATGAATTACACGTGTTGTTTTTTTGCCCTGCCTACAATAGACCGAGGAAATACTGGCTAGTGCCACTGTGTAGGAACTTGGGCATAAGACACTATTTACATTCATACAGAATCCTGAAGACAAGTACCCAGCTTTATATAGTTTTTGCCGTCGCCAAGTACCTAATGGCTATGTGGCAGATAAGGGGAAAAGTATTAAAAGGTTAATCTTCTACTGAATTTGTAATGACCTGTAATAAAATATAGTTAACTGCGTCCTCATTGCCTTAGACCCCCCCAGGAAACTGATTTAATTTGTTCGTTGCACCTTGCCTTGTTTTAACTGTATGTCTTATGTTTTAAATGTTTTCTAATGAATCTTTTATGGTCTTAAATGGCCGAAATAAAGAATTTTTGGATAACTAAATAGAAGGATTTGCAAAGCATTGTATAATGGTTGCACATGGATAGATTTGCAACTAGAAATGTAACCAATCAATTACTGCTCTTTTAAGAAAATATAGCCTTAGCTTATTGCAGTGGGTTATTATCTGCACCTGTTACTTTCCCATGTATATTATCAGGGAAAAATAGGTGGACGTCATCCACCCACTATTTTTACAGGGTGGATGCCACACCCCCTGCCGAAAAGTTGGGCCACAGTAAAATACGTGGAACTTGTCTTGGCGTAATTTTCAGACACTGGCATACATTCAGTAGTGTCTGCATCTTGTCTGTTTTTACTGGAGCAGCAACCAGCAGGTGGCGAGGGGGCTTTCTTATTTTCACCTATGACCGGGCCACAGACAACGGCCTGATTTAAAGGGCCATCAGCCCTACTTCTGTTCAAGTAGCATCCTTGCTGGGAGCTATATCGAACCTATCCTCTAGATGCCAGAGCAACTGAGGGTAAACAAGGGCACATGGCTTATATCGCTTCACAAGAATGGAAGAGAAATTATGTTTTGGAAGCAAACTTTTGACTTTGTTCAATCCTATATAAAAGAGATATTAATGTATGGGAAAGTCAGATGTATCATTCTGTATGAGTAGTTGCATGAAAAACAATGCCACAAATTATGCTGCGTAATACAGCACATTTAGTGATAGTATTACCTCATTATTTTGGAATTTTTACACATGTTAACCTTCTGGGTAAAGGTTTCGCTTCATTAGTACCACTTTGACGCCGATAATACAGAACTAAACAACAAAAATGTGACCAGTCAACCTTTGCAAAGGGCCTTCCACTGAGCGGCAACATGTCACATGTCACAGACCTTTCAGTAACTTTTTATCTATTTGAGCCAGAAATCTGCTGATTACGCAGCAGATGGTGGATTATGTGGCAAATACCTAAGTATGCGGAAACTGCTGATGCTGCAAAACTGCATAATTAATTACAGTGGCCCTGAATGAGGGTTACAAGGCGTAGGAGTCACACATTGCCCTTCATAGCTCACTGTGTTCGATTATAAGAATTGCAGATTATGAACTCCTAGTAACAAAAGGATCTCGGTGTTAGAAGCAGCAACCCCCTATCCACATAAAATAAAAACCTTTTGTCTGCATGTTACACAATGTGACTTCACAAAACACAGATATCTCCAGCACATGTATTAATCACCGTAGTAATCTCACCATTATTATGATTCCCTGAGATTTACTGGGCACACAAAGATCTCTGTAGCGGGCTCCTTAACCCCATAAAATATAATAAAATGCTGCCTATAAAACCAGTTAAGCCACAACAGAGCTACAGTCACTTTTCTTTTTTTGGACAAAATCTGTGTGGCTACTTTGAGTTTAAAAAGAAAATGTATATGGTGACTGTCAGATTTCTTTCCATGACTCCGCCCTCGTGAACCTACCCCCTTTTTGTTGACTCCATTTAAGGGGATCCTGGAGTGAAATGTTTCCTATTCCTACACTGCTGTAAGGAACACACATGGCTGTAGCAGGGTTGGAAAACCTTTTTAAGCTTTTCCCGCGACAGCCCTGTGATTTTTCCATGCCTGCCCAGTGCCAAAAGCCTAGAAGAAATCAGCAGGAAGAACATAGAAAAACGTCCACTCTGTGATTGTCCCAGAATGATGCATGGGATCAACATTCATTGCACGAAGAGGTGGGAAAACCAACAAATAACGGGCAGCGCCGAGCCAGCGCCAAGCAAAGGGTTTGGCTGGACTCTGTGAGCCTGTGGACGAGTCGACCCTTTGAAATTTTGGGCAAGTAAATCATGCAATAAACATCATGTTAAAAGTGATGATTTTTTAATATGAATTTGTAAACATTCTTGCCCACCTGGGCCACAGCAACAATGGCATTAGTATACTAGGAAGCAAGTCAGTTGTCATGTATACTCTAAAAATGGCCCAGATTCTTATTAAAAACGTAGCTAAATTGTAGTCTAGTAAATCAATTACACGTTTTTTGAACAGCGCACATCCTGAACTCATATATCTGAAGGTACTCTCATATGTTGTGATAAAGAAAAAGGAGTCTCTGTGAAATAAAATACTTGCATAGGATCACATAATTGGATAGCAAGGCAGCCGTGCTTGATCATTGGTTTTCTTGATGCACATTGCGCAGTACAGCCCCTAGATGGGTGTCTTTTTCTGTTAGCCATTAATGCTTTGTCTTTAATTCTCTGTGCACGAGGTTACAAGATGGTGGCAAAAGTCACATGAAAGCTTGGCTTGTGTTGGTCTCAAGGGCCTGAGAGGACCTCAAGTGAGCAAAATCCAGCCAGCTAGCTCAAGCTGTCAGTGGGTCGCCCCCTCTAGTTGAACAACATTTAGAAAGGTGAGCAGCCAGAATGTTGGTCTTTTTGTTCATGAGCACTTACACCTTTCATAGCCAACCTGCGCCTTGCCTTCCATTGGACTTGGAGCAAACGCTGCACATGGACAGAAAGAGGAAGAAAGAAGCCAGATGGAGATTGCTGGTGGAGATGAGTCAGCTGTAGTCAGGTCTTCATTCCAACTCTTGGTAAGTAAAGCTACGCCTGACAGAATTGTCCCCATCTCACTGTAAAAGAAATACTGCACCTTATCTTGAGACACATTTTTGCCCCTGTGATGTGGCATCTGCTTGGTATGCGGGTTGATTTCAAGGAAATGCTTCTGACTCAAAAGGCTGGGCCCAAGGGTGACCACGGCTTAAGCCTTGCTTGCAAATAAGAGCTTCTTTAGGAATGTGGAAGCTAACAAATAACAGGAAGAGCCAGAGCACAAGCTGAACAATGAAACTGTCAAGTATTTCTTGCAACAAAATATGCAAAGTCGCTTCACCATTAAAAAAATAGTTTTTCGTTAAAATTCAGAAACTTTTCACCATAGTATTGCAAACTATATCACTGCATTGACAGGCATTTACTAAAATTGATAGCTTGAATTTAATAACAACTTACACACATTTGAGCCCACCCCTACCTAGACAACAATGATATTAACGAACTAAGAGGCAACTCAATTGTCCTGAGTACCCTATATGTGCATTGGATTCTTACTGTACAAAGAACAACATTATAGTCTTTGAGATCAAACACAAGAGAAAGGTTTGCCTAGGATCATACAATTTAGTCAAGTGGGGAAGCCAGGAATGATCCCAGGTTTTCTGCTTTCAAGCTGTATAATTCTGCCACTAGATGAGCATCCCTTTATCTCTCCTGTTTTACATCAACGGTCAATACTTTGACTTTAATCTGTGGTGCATGAGGTTAGAGCGTGGGTGGCAGGCAGAAGCCACATGCAAGTCATTTGACATTTGCTCCTTATAAATGGCCATAGATTCTTATTATACATTGCGCAACCATTTAGTCCACTAAATTCAGCAGAAGAGAGAGAGAATTGCCAAGGATCACACAATTTGGTCAAATGTGGAAGCTGGGATCGATCTCAGATTTTCTGCTTTCACATTGTTCAATTCAGTCACTTCAAGGATAGATATTTCTGCTGTTTTCCATCAAAGGTTAATACTTTGTCTTTAACTCTTGGCACATGAGTTTGAAGCGTGGGCTGCAGGCAGAAGCAACATGCAAGCCAATTGTCTTATGCACGCTATAAATGGCCTAGATTCTTATTATACATGGAACAATATTATAGTCAATGAAATCACTCAAAAGAGTTATCTGTCTACTACTAATAGCTAAGCCCAAGTTTAGTTTTCACTTAAAATTTAATTTCATTAATTGCTGTATGTTTGTAAAAGTGCTTAGATCGATGTATGTAACTTACATTTGTCAACTTGTCAGTACCACAGATTGATGCACAATTATTTGCCAACTTCAAATAAGGGCTGTCTCGCATAATCTCGCTTGCTCCTCCACAAACAAAATATTTCAGGTTGGTGCACCACAAGAAAACATTATTTCCAAACATTTGAATGTATGTGCTTGATTTACCAATTCAAGTCACTAATTTTGAAGAGCTGTTTTCCTTGAAAGGAATTGAAGTTGTTTTTTAAAGCTCTGGAAATTCGAGAGCATTGGATATGGCTGTGTTAAAGTAGCCATGCTGTTACCCTGCCTGGGTATGGCTGGTTGTGTTCTTTGGCCTTTTCACCCCTACCTACTATAGGGATGCTCCCCAGTTTGCGATGTACTGAATCATAACACAATAACACAGGAAAGCTTTACAGTTATAATGCTTTTAGGTATGACAGGCTGATGTGATGCAGAGTTAGGCTATGCATGAGATGAAAGATCATGTATGCTTACATAGGGCTGGGTCCTTCAGGATAAGGTTACAGTATATAGGCGAGCCAGCAGGTCAGTTTTACTGTAAACAATTAGGCCTTCTCCACTCCACCTTGTTGGCAGTGTAACATGTCTAGTCAAAGTTCTTCTCAGCAAGAGTAGTCTTATGTAGATTCTGATTACTGGTAATACTTTGTTGTGTCTTTCATTTTTCCTACATCTCCATAATACGGTAGCTTTTCTATACAAACTAGCAATATTTCCTTGTGAAGGCAAATATTTTCTTGAAAGTGCTAGTTAGGACTGGAATTCCAAGTGTCCTTGTTTTGTGGTTAGCTTTATCACCAGTTCCTTCTCATCCTTGGACACTGGGCAGCTTACACTTATTTTGATGTGTATCTGATACCTCTTACTGTGAAAAGTATCGTCCATTCTTTGTGTGGGTATTCTGGTGGTACTGATTACAAAGTGAGCTGTCAAGTTACGCTGATGAATGTAAGGGTGGTTTGGGTATAGTAATGACAACAAAAAGATCATGACAGATGTCTGCTGCTAAATGTGGAGGTGACACCCTTTTGGGGGTGGGGGGGCACTGTGTATGTAAATTGTGTAAAAACATAAATGCAGAGCCCCACATGTTTTCTTAGGATCCCATTGCTGAACACCAGGGTTGCCTTTTTCTTTCACTTCCCTACACTTGCTATAACTTTATACTATTTTTATTAGTATTTATCCATCTACGTTTCTGTCCTCATCATTTTTTTCCTAGCTCTCTATCACCTTCTTTCTTCCCTTTCTGTCTTTCTATCTTGCTCTGGGCCATGGCCTGTTGGTGAAAAATGAACTGCAATCTCTTACGATGAGTGCAGGTGCACTCCACAGACACATTAAGTGCTGTGTACAGCTGGGTAAACATACCTCTCGGAGAGACTGCTGGCAGCTAAAGTGATCACATATACATGTAAATGTGCTACACATGGAATAGTAGCCCTGGTTGAGTGGGCTGGCGGTCGAGTTCGTTGTTCAGTTGTTAGGTAAAGAACGTTTTACACTGCCAAAAGCCAACATAGTTTTACATGTAGATTCCAAAGGATGGGTCTTATGCCTCAATCAGGACTGTTGGTATATTTACTTCTTGTCCCCTGGCTTCATAATTCACTTCATAGTCTCTGCAAGCATACTGGATGGTTTCCATACAAGGCAAGGCTGGAGCTCACTTCATGCCCCATGCCTTGGCCATTGTACTGACAAATTTCAGCACTATTTTCTGCAATTCATAGGGTTTCCCTCTAGTCAATGTACCTATCTCAAAACTTTTGATATTTCTAATTCAATTCTGCAGTTCTAATTACATCGGTTTTTCACAATGGTGAATATTTGAGGTAATGGTGTTACAATTCAAATGTATTTGCATGCTACACTTAGGTCTCTGCAGTAGTATACTCTTAAGTCAAACAGCTACATGATCAGTTCAGCGATTTAAAAGTCCCCCAATGTTTTATATTTTTCTTTACTGATGTCAAACCACTTGATTCATTTACAAATGTTTTTGGGGACTTTGTACATTTTTTTGAGGACATTGTAAGGTGTTAGATTAAAGCTGAAGGAGTTGAGCCCACAGAGAAGGTACAGGCAACTTATGTAGGCTCCGCAAGTGCTTGCTGTCATGTACCTAAGTAAGCTGGCTACACTAATGGCTAAAGAAACACCTTCCTAGCAGGCCCCTCAAACAAATTCACAAGAGAGTAATTTTGAGTTTGTGTAGTTTATGTTAGTGTATAGACATATACAGGAGATTCTCTCTTCGTTATAAACTCATATCAGAAGGTTTCAGAGACGATATTGTCAATTACTATACAGGCAATAGTGGGAATGAGATTACAGAACAACTGCAGCAACTGCAACCTGTTTTGAAGGTAATAAACACACCACCGGTGACTTCAAGTGACTGAGAAAGAAGTATTAGCAGCATTAATTTGATAATGCCACTCACACAAAACAATCTTGGTATAGCATGCCTTTCTTCACTACTAATTATTGATCTAATGGGCCCTCCTCCGTCTCTTTGGAATCAATTGCTTTATGTTAATAGATGGCAGACTGCTCACCACCATGCATTTGATACTCAGTCTAGGAAAGTAGATCCTACAACCCACAACAACAAGATATCAGATGCATGTTTTTTTTAAGTGATTTTGTGACACTCATGTTAGTGATTCAATAATGTAAAATGTCTCACTAATGACTCGTTTCTTACGATTTAACACCCTGAGGCAATTCAATGTCTGAATTCATATATGTGCAGAGTATCCAGTTATAACTGTATCTTTCTTAGGCAATACTGTTTGCTATGCTAAGAATACCAAATACAGTGTGTAACTTGCATTTAATTTGTAGTGATCAACATGCAAAAATTGTAAGTGTATATAACCGTGGTACGTTTGGTAGGTTAATATTTTTTATAGTTTTGCTGTTCACAATTGCAGTTTTTGGCATTTTAATGCAATGCATAAACAATGCTTTGTCTTGGTGGCAAGTTTTGTATTATAAATCAACAATGGGCCTGATCACCACTAACTACACCCAAAACTGTATATCCAGCAATTCAGGGGTCACCAGAAACTCCCTCCCAGACTTTTCTTAAGTCACTATGCTGTGGTGTGTCTAAATTCCAAATGCTTATACCATCATCGTCCACCCAGTGTACATGAAAAAAAGGTGTGAAGCGGAAAGAAGGCACCTCACTGTAGTAACACTAAGGGGACTGCTGCCTGGTACTCGTCAGCAAGTCCGCTTATCATCATCGCTTACCTCCTCTCCGTTGAAAAAAAGAGAAAGAAATGCGTTATCAGCAAAAAACTCAAACCCATGAAATCAAAATCTAAATAGCCTAAAGGTGCTTATAAGACCTATACATGCTAGTAACATGCATTCCTAATGGAACCCGTGAGGATATAGACAAACAATCCTCCCCACTAAAAATTGGTGAAGCTAAATAGCTTATGATAACTTTATTCCATGGCGCTAGCTTCCCAAATTAAAAATGGTTCCCTTCAAACCATGATCAATTATTCAAACGCCAACATGTTTCATTGCCAAGGGATAATTCGGGCAACTTCTTCAGGGCTACTGGGGTTCCAATTTAGTGCTTCATGGTAGGTTCACATCAAACATATGATGGTATAAAATATAAAAACAGGAGAGATACGCCAACTGTGAACACACTCTACTCAGTACTGCCTTATTAAGTTGTCACTCATAATGCCATGAACTACCCGTACAATCTGGTTGCTTCCATGTTGCATACCTGCAACCATAAAAACAGGGGAAATATCACTTGAGTCAACAGATCGCGTTTCCCCGCAGTGAATGTCCACAGGTCCCATCACCTGCAAAGAATTTTAAACAATCTTGTAAAGGCAGTGTCTAAAATTCTTCATTACCAACATGCGTAGTCATACCATCTACCTCTCGCATCACGCATGTAGAGCATGATATGTTGAGGGCCCCCGCTATTGTGATAACCATGCGGGTGTTGTGCCCCTGTTTATTTCCTAGATGTTACAGCATCTTATAGGCTACAACCCATCACTTCCCTTCACCATTCACTGGTCACAAATGGTCGGCGGGAATACCTTTTCTTATCTTAAGGTCAAGCATCCTCAACCCTCTTTGGTCACGTCGACACAGAGCACACGCACCGATCATTTGGCCACTCTTCTGGACCCCAGTATGTGGGTGTATCGTTCTAAAGCCAGGCCATACATCAAGCTGCGCGGGAGATCACAAATGCTTGTAACTCTCAACCATTGGCCTATCGTAACCGCCAGTCACCCACATAGCGCGCTTACCACTACCGGATACGTCCGGTTCCCACTTCGGTGCTGCGTGTGGATGACTCCCAGGTGGATCTAAATCCCTGCTCCTGCATCCTCCAAACCACGCCTGTCGTGTGATTCTCGCCGGCACAATCGGGTGGCCATCTTGAAACAGTATGTAATCTCTGAAAAAACCTTCAAGAACGTCGGCCATCTTAGAATAGATGTCGAACGAAAGTTTAAGATGTTAAACCAATGCCTGTATGTATATTTGTAAAAACCAAAACTGCAAGTTGTATTTACCATATATTGGACAACAATGCATTACTCTAATGATGCATCATCCGAGCCATGCCTGTCGTGTGGTTCTCGCCGGTACATTCCAACCAGGTGGCCATCTTGGAACAGTGAGGAATCTCTAAAAACCATCGGCCATCTTAGAGTGGGTTCCAACCAAAATTTTCAGATATAAAACTGGTGCCTATGTATATATTTATCAGCCCCAGTCTGTAAACTGTGTACTATATACTGGACAGCACTGTGTCACTTTAAAGATGTTCAACATGGATATAGCAATGCTGCAGATGCTAACAACCCATAGTATATATGTAAAGAGTGGTTATGCACAATACCATCTCGGCAACCAACTCCCAAGGTGGGCGGTGTAGTACTCAACAGACCAGTGGTCTCACACCCAGGTGGATCACTATTTCCTACATTAAAACTATAATGTTTCAGAAGAGTATAATACTCAAAGTTTGTAATAGTCAAAGACCAGCTACGATCTTGTACATTTATTCCACTCAATGGAATTGATCCAGCGCCCCTATAGAAAAACTGTCTCAACAACGCTACCCAACACCATGATACTCACCATTAATCGTAAATCACTCACAAGGCCCATAAACCAACGAGACAATTTTTGGGCAACTGAATCATGTGACCTAATTAATCAAAACCTATTCACAAACTATTTACACATTTATATACATCTGCAGTTTATCATTTCTTACCATGGTTTTTATGCAAATATCATTTTAATTAAGTCACTTAGGCAAATGGATCAGCTAATGGTAACTAGACCATGAATAAACAAGACCAGCTTGTGGAATCAAAATCTAATTTATTAACTTTATTCTTCAAAGAAAAAGCATTTTATTTAATAAATCATTATTTTATTAGCAAATAAGCAGCATTTAATGAGGAATGATAAATTAGATTGACATTTTAAAGCAAATAAGTAAGCATGTTTAAGGCAAAATAACAGTTTCCAATCCCTCAAGCTATTTCCCTAACTATTCTTTGCTCCACCTGTAAGGGAAAAATCATTTGGGCAAATTATCCTTACATGCGCCAATAGAGTCCAACAGCACGACACGCCCTTCAGGAATCGGAAAGCGAGCAGCGCCCTCCTGTCTATGGGGCCAAGTTTTATACCTTTTCTGTCTAGCTAATCTCTCTAAAATGTATTCTTTCTTTTGCCATCCAGAGTTCTTGTTGGCTGACACATGTCAGTCCATGTCAGCTCATCACGTTTTCAACCCGAAACCGAGCCTTCTCTTTAACTTCATTGTCCGACAAAATACATGTCATTCGGCTTCCTCGGAAATGCAACATTCTTCAAGTAACAGTCCGTTACTTCCTTAGCTTGGCAGACTTGCCGCATCCTGTCCTTGATTTTGTCACTCTCAGAGCACGTCCTGCACAAAAGTTATTCAGCATATTTCTTTGACAACTGTCGATGTGGTAAAAGTTTCCACTTCTCAAGAACGTGCAGGGCTCCACACTGGACAGGATTCTAAACACCATCTTTAAAACGCTAGGCCTTAAGCCTCTCCCTTGGTAACTAGTATTCAAACAAACACAAGACATTAATTAATTAGAGAATTGAGACCCATTCTGTTACCCACCCCCTTTGCTAATTATTAACCCATTAATCTATGTTACCTAGCTGTGCACACAAAGCTGCGTTTTATAACAACCTTCTTCATTTAGGCCGCAAAGAATCCTCCATGATCTGATGCCACATAAAGATGAAAAGACATAACATAACATAAGCACACAAAATAGGCACATGCCATTAGTTAAACAGCCACATTTAATACTGACAAAGACAATAGACAAGGTTAGTTTATTATTTTCAACACACTTGCAAGTGCAACATAGAGCACATAAATTAGTCCCTTGTGTCGTGTAATGCCTTTTAAAACTAGGTTGATTTGTACTTTTCAACATACACTGATTAATACGATTATGATATTATGGAAGTTTAACTTTGCGAGTCAGAACAAAATTTTATTCTGAACCTCGCTCCATCAACTCCCTCATCTGGTGATTTCAAAATCACCAAACTACACCCAAAGAAAGAATTTTAGCAAAAATGTAAACCCTTGAACATGTTTTGACTTTCACTGTATTAGTGTTTCTAAAGTTTTGATTCCGCTGTCTGGTTATAACTCTCATACTGTGATCTATGAAACTCTTCTAGTTCTATTTCCTTATCTTGTTCTTTTCTGAGCTTATAAATCCTGTTCTTTTCCCGTAGATATTTCTTTCTTTTGTGTAGCATGCAACGAATTTTCAACAAGAGTATCACGAAAACTATAACTAATAAAGGAGTCAGTGTTTTGCCTAAAATTGAACTACCAATCTCTCTAAACCAGGTTTAGATTGCTGCAAATCTCTTACTCAAACGTTCTGAAAAATCTTCATCTTCTAAAGGTACAATTTCTGAATGTAATTCTGTAATATTTTTAATGTACATCTCAATATTCTGACTCTTGTCAGGAATATATGTGCAGCAATGCTGGACATGTAATATTCCACAAACTCCTCCCTCTTTTGCTAATAGAATATCAAGGGCAAGACGGTTCTACATAACCATAGATCTCATAGCAATAATTTCAGTATCCACTAGCTGGAAACCACCGGCAGTATCAGTAGACAATCTGTCAACAATTGTAGACAATTTTCTGATTTTAACTGCATTCAGGGTTATACCCACCAAAGGTATTACTGCACCAAAAATATCTCCTAAAATTTCTGAAAAACGTTCTCTCTTGAATCTACTCAGATGATTGCTAATTTCAAATGAACCTTTTACATTTCGAGCTACATGAAAAAATTTTGGAAAAGCTAATCCGATATAGCAAGTGCCATACCAGTGATCTGGGAGATTATAATAGGCTTTATCTCCACACACAAAATAAATTCCAGGAAAAATTGGATCTTTACCACCTTTAAATCCCCATCCACCCAAGATTTGATAAGTATCCTCACATTGACATGCACCCACAAAATAATTGTCAAAAAGCGTATTGTCTCTCCTAATACAAAGCTTTCCACTAACAGGTTTATCTATGTGAATAGCAACATTCCCAGTTCTATCATTTAACTTTTCATCCTCAATTTGCCAAAACTTAGATTTGGTTTGTTTCAGCATCTCATTTCTTTTATAAATTGCTTTTCTCTCTTCAACTAAATTTAAGAAAGACTTTTCTTCAGCTCTCAATTTACATGTTAAATTGTTTCTAAAAGCATACTCATAAGTAAGTTCATTAGTTATAATGAAAAATTCCCTCATCTGTTTAGCTTGTTTATGCTTATTCAAGCTTTTATCAACCTTTAAGTTTGCAAAAATCTCGTCGTAGTTAGAATAATAGTACTCTAAACGACCTGTTTGATAAAACAGACTAGCTATTACGCTGCAAGTAATGCCATAAGTAAGGGGAAGCATATTATACGTTACCCCCTCCGAAACAGAAGCAGGTAGTTTCACACAAATGTAGCAATCTTTAACATCCATGACCTTAACATATTCAGATAAAAGTCTTGAAAAAGTATTACTAGAAAAATCACCAACAGATCTATCTTGGTGGATCTCTGGTTTATGATCAATAACTCTGTTAGTTTTGCCTGCTGTACCATAATTATCTTGTTTAGCTATAGTTTTACTTGTCATATTAACTTTGTACATCTCTTTGTCAACTCCAAAAGGGAAAATGACAGCTAAAATTAACCAGACCAAGATTATTAAAATCACACAAATAAAAGACATTTTACAACATTTTCTTAGAATAGAACATCTTGAATTACTGTTAGTAGTAGGCATCTTTACTCTGTAACAAGAGCTTTACAAAAAAAATCTAAAATTTAAAAATTTAAAAATTACTAATACCCCCTATTTTATATTTTTTTTTGATTTTTTAAAATGAAAACCCTACTTTCTAACACCTTTTCTTCAACCTTACGTCTTACATCAATGTTTTTTCCAGCTAACACAATTTCTTCGACCTTGTATCACCTAACACAATTTCTTCAGCCTTATGCCAAAAACAGATTTTAACTTTAAATTGAAACAAAATCAGTCATTATCACTTGTGTCATTTAAATCTTCTTGACTACTGCTATTTACCTCCACTACTGGTGGGATTATTATATAAGTCCACTCAGGGGACTTGTACTTCTGATTAGGTTTTACAACTCTTTTTGCCCTACTGCTAATTACTTCAATCTTTTTCCCTGCTTGAATTTTCTTATCTGTATCTCCTTTTTGACTTGATATTTCATTAATTTGCTCTTTTGATCTGTTGACTAATTTGAATTTCAGACCTTCATTCTCATTAGGCCAGTTATCTCCTTTTCTTGATAATTTCTTCTTTGGTTCAGTCGAGTTACACTCTGCTCTCCAAGCTCTTTTTCTTGAACCTTTCAGTGTGGATTCATCATCACTTTCATCTGAATCAGTATCTGAGATTTCAAATCTAAATCTAGGTTCTTCTTTACTCGGCAGTTTCACTCTGTTAGGAACATCATCCTTATAGC
This sequence comes from Lissotriton helveticus, assembly GCF_964261635.1. Taxonomy (NCBI): domain Eukaryota; kingdom Metazoa; phylum Chordata; class Amphibia; order Caudata; family Salamandridae; genus Lissotriton; species Lissotriton helveticus. The sequence continues at coordinate 970,557,141 of NC_136071.1, read as the reverse complement.
TGGTACTCGGAATTCCGTCTTCTTCTTCTTCCGCAATAACTTCCAACTTCCCAGTTTCAGAATTAGCGTTCCTGCCTTCAGAGCTTCCAATCTGCTTTTCAATATTCTCCTGATTTTGAATCTCCACTTGATCAGACTCTTCTTCTGCTTCTTTTTCTAGCAGATTTTCATCATCTTCTGAGTCAAGTATCACGATTTCTTCAGTATCTTTATTCAATGCCTTATTCGCATTTGAATTCTCCAGATGTCGACCTTCTTGTCGATCTGCAGTATCTGGATTTCTTTCAGGTTCTTCTTCAGAATCTGAATCAGTTGTAGTGTCACCTTCGTCAGGATTTTCAGGTGTTGGCACACGAATGGTGTGATTAGCATGAATCCACCTTTTCAAACCTCTACACTTTACTGCATTTGTTGTGACAAGTATAACTTGTCTTGCTTTCTGCCACCTGGGTACTAGGCAATTTCTTCTCCGGTGTATTTTTGTCCTCACCCAGTCTCCTGGTAACAGATCATGAGCTTGTTCCTTTTCTCTTGTTATCACTTCAGTTCCCACCTGATGGAACACAGAAGTCACGACGTCAGAAAGGTTCCTGCAGTATTCCAAAATGACGCTATCATTTATACTCATTAATTTACCAACTGGAACAAATGCTTGTCTCATGACTCTGCCCATAAGTATCTCATGGGGGCTCAAACCTGTCTTTTTATCAGGAGTACTTCTCAAAGACATCAAAACAAGTGGAAGTGCGTCAGTCCACTTTACTCCTGTAGCTAGACACATTTTAGCTATTCTATTCTTGATTGTACCATTTATTTGCTCAACAACACCTGATGCTTCTGGTCTGTAGGCACAATGCAGCTTTTGTTTTATATTCAATGCTTCACAAATCATTTGTAATAGTCTGTTTTCAAAATGTGTGCTGCGATCAGTTTCAACAGTCACAGGAAACCGTACCTAGGTATGATCTCCCTTAAAAGCAATTTTGCAACAGTAACTGAATCATTGTGACGTGGTGGGAACGCTTCCACCCATCTTGAAAACAAACAGACTATCACTAAGACATATCTCAACTTGTTATGGGGTGGCATGTCAATGAAATCCATTTGCAATCTGGTAAAAGGACCACCCTCCCGTCCTATGGTTCCCATGCTCACAACTGTTTTTCTGTTAGGATTGATCTGCTGGCAGGTTAAACATCTCTGACAAAAAGATTCTGCAATTAGTCTGAACTTTGGATTGTACCATGTCTGCCTAAACAATCTGATCATAGAATTTCTTCCAATATGTCCTGGACCATGATAGAATTGAGCCATGTCAGCAATCATGCTATTTGGCATAACTGGTCTTTCATCTTTGTAAACCCAAATCTCATCTTCTTCTCGCTGTCTGCAACCTGCTTTTAACCATGTGTCTTTTTCCTCATCATCTGCCTCATCCTGTAAATCTTTTACTCCTTGCCAAGTCTCAACTACAGATGCTAGCATGAGTGAGTTCAAAACATGTTCATTGTTTTTCTCCCGATTGATTGACATATTATTTTTCGCGCAAAACTTCGCCATTTCATCAGCATAAGCATTTCCTTTAGTTATATAGTCATCGCCCTTTTTATGCGCTGTACATTTCACGACAGCGATTTTCTCTGGTAGCTGAATGCCATCAATCCATCTTTTGATCAATTTTGCATTCCTTATTGGTGTTCCCGCAGAAGTTAAATAACCTCTTTGAGACCAGAGCTGGCCATAGTCATGAACTACGCCATATCCATACTGACTATCAGTCACTATGGTAATCCTTAACTCCTTTGCTCTTTCACAAGCACGAATCAAAGCAATCAATTCCGCTACTTGAGCTGAACGAATTCCTTCGAGACAGGAAGCCTCAACTACATCCGCAACTGTGCAGACAGAATATGCTGCTCTCAGAACACCTTCATCTGTTCTTCAACATGAACCATCAACAAAGTAAACAAAATCTGATTCAGTTAATGGGACATCTTTAATGTCCTGCCTGGGTTTGGTGCAATATTGTAAAACATCCAAGCTTTCATGATCAATATCATTTTCATTTCTGATTTCTGTCACAGGCAATAATGTGGAAGGATTTAAATTCACACACCTTGCTATCGAGACATTATCTGATCTCAGAATTACTTTTTCATATTTGGTTAATCTGTTACTCGTCAAATGCTGTGTTTTGCTTCTGGTAAGAAGAATCTCAACTGAATGGGGTACATAAAGGTTTACAGGAAATCCCATTATAATTCCTTCACTCTGTTCAAGGCTTATACTAGTTGCAGCCACTGCTTTTAAGCAGCCAGGTAATGCTTTTGCAACAGGATCAAGAACTGCTGAGAAATAGGCTATTGGCTTTCTCAGTTTTCCATGTCTTTGAATTAGAACTGATAATGCACAACCTTCCCTTTCACTGCAATACAGCTCAAATTCCTTCTCATAGTCTGGCATTCCCAATGCAGGTGCTTCACACAAACTTCTTTTTAACTGCTTAAAAGCTTCTAACTCAGTTTCTGTTAGGATAATCGGGTCTTTTATGTCAGCTTTTGTCAGTGTCTGAAGTGGTTTTGCAATTACTGAAAATCCACTAATCCATTGGCGACAATAACCAACCATTCCTAGAAACATTCTAACCTGTCTCTGTGTCTTTGGAGGTTGCATTCCCTGAATCATTTTAATTCTTTCAATTGTTACCTGTCTGATTCCTTTTGCAATCATGTGACCAAGATATTTCACTTCTTGTTTGCAAAACTGTAATTTTGCAGGAGACACTTTATGTCCCTCATCTGCCAGATGATTCAAAAGAGTAATAGTATCTGTTACACAGTTATCTCGTGTTTTTGCAGCCACAAGGAGGTCATCTATGTATTGAACTAATGTCTATTTTCCAGGTAAATCTAGATTCTCCAAAGATTTCTTTAGCAACTGATTAAAAATAGATGGACTCTCTGTATACCCTTGTGGGATACGACACCATGCTAAGATGCGATCCTGAAACCTAAACGCAAACATTTGTTGGCTTTCTGGATGCAATGGTACAGTAAAGAATGCATTGCAAAGATCTATAACTGTATACCATTCTGCATCATGCGGAATCTGATAAAGAATTACCGCAGGGTTTGGAACAACTGGGCAACATGGAACAACTATTTGATTCACTTTTCTCAGGTCTTGAACAATCCTAAAAGTTCCATTTGGCTTTTTGAATCCCATAATCGGTGAATTACATGGACTACTTTCAATTTCTTTTAGTACACCTTGTTTTATGAATTTTTCAATTACAGGTATAACACCTTCAATAGTTTCTGCTTTCATTTTATACTGAGGAATGTTTGGAAAATCTACTCCTTGTTTCACTGTAATTTTAACTGGGTCAACATTTTTCATCAAACCCATATCACTTCCTGTCAAATCCCAAATTTTAGCATTGACTGTTTCTTTTAATTCTTCAGGCAAATCATTTTTATCAAATGCAGGAAATAATTTATTTTCCTCTGCCTCAACCATTAACATTGTTAACCTGTAAAGTCTATCTTCCTCTTGAGTTTGGAGCTCAATACCATCCGGTGAGCAATATATTTTGCAATTCATCTTGCATAAAATGTCCCTTCCTAACAAGTTTACAGGACTGCTGTTACAAACTACAAATCTATGCTTGTCTTTAAAATGACCAATTTCAACTTTGACAGGTTCTGTTAAATCTGTTTTAATTTGTTGATTGGCTACGCCAACTACTTGGATGGTATCACCAGAGAGAGGCAGGTTTTCTATTTCCACTGATCTAACAGTAGAACGGGTAGCACCTGTGTCCACAAGAAAAGTGATTTCTACATCATTCACTTTACCATTTACAAATGGACCTTATTGGTCTACCTCAAGAGTGGCTCCAAGCACACACTCTTCCTCCTCTCTCAGGCACCGTCATAAGTAATCCTCTGAATCATTCCCTCCATTTTCTGTCAATAAATATTGTTGAGAAACATTTTGCACATTCACTCTTTGCGATCTGTTTACCTGTTTACCTCCGCAGAATCCCTTTTCTGTATTGTATCTCTGCACATTTACACAGTTTGGAAGTGGCGGTTGTGGTATCTGACTTTGCTGATTCACTACCTGTCGCTGTAGCTGTTGCTGTAGGTGTTGCTGCAGATGTATCTAATTCTGCATCTGCGGATTTAATGATGCATTTTTAAAATTTCTGGGCGGATTTTTACATTCGCTCTTCCAGTGTCCAATTTCGCCGCAATTAAAACATGGGAGTTTTTGCTTTAACTCTTCAATATTTCCCATCAATCTAGGCTTATTACTTTTAAATTTTCCTTGATTCTGATTAACATTTTTGTTTTCCAGAGTTGCTATTTGCTGTTCAGCTACCTTCACCTGTGCCCACATAGCTTTCTCCTTTAGCTTCTTTTGTTTGGCATCTATTTCATCACTACAATGTTTTGCTTGTCTCAAAATGTCATCAACAGTTAGTGATTGCCAACCAACAATTCCATTTCTAATCATTTCACCAATTTCAGGTCTTAATCCATAAACAAACCTATATATAAATTGGCTCATATCCTTTTCACTTAATTTTTCATAGCCACTGTACTGTTTAAAAACCAACAGTAACCTTTCATAAAATGAATGTACTGATTGTTTTGGCTCTTGATTTGTTCTGTCTATTTTAACCCAATCAACTTCTTTCGGGGCAATTTTGTTTTTCAACCACACAATTACTTTGTCATACAGATCCATAACATCTGCTGATGGAGCACCTGTTATTCTATCTCGAGCAGGTTCTTCCTTCGGCCAACTTACAGAAATTTTACATTCTGTCCAGAGATCCGATGGGTCAATAATGTCAAAGAAACCATCCAAAGAAACCATCAAGATCAATCCACAGAACTTTTGAAACTTTAATAAATCTATCCACCTGTCGATACCATTCCACAGGCTTTTCTCTCAGCCGAGGGAAATCATTGGTGAACAATAAGATATCCTGCCTTGTCCAAGGAACATGCACATACCCACCTCCTGCTATTTCTCCCATTGGAAACTGATTTTCTACCTCTCCTCTTTCTCTCTTTTCTTCCTCTCTTTTCTTTGTCCATTTCACTCTCCATTTACTTAATTCACCCAATCTTTTTAGGAACACAATTAATTCTTTTATATGAATTATTCTTCCTGTGGTGTTCAGGTTTTCAATATCTTTTTCAGTAAAATCTACTCTGCAATGTTTTCCCAAATTCTTTTGCCTGCTCAAATCAACTTCTAATTCAGTAGCTAATTCTTCTAACTGTTCATACTTGTTTTTGGTTTTCCATTGTATGCTTTTACAAATAAACAATAATTCTTCATCCTGATACAGCTTTAAATTGTCAGGTCCAATTGTGCCAATAATCAATTCCTCCAAATCTGCTTTTAATTTTGCGACATCAAGTAATTTAATTTCTGGAGTCTTTGGGGTATGCGTTAAATCTATTTTATTTATGCTATTTTCTGGCGAATCAGTATCAGATTCTGCACCAACTGGAGTTTTACATGGTGAACCTTGATTAAAAGTTAAATCAGGCATCATTGATTTTTCTCGGTGAATTTCTGATAAATCTGAATACAATTTTTCAGCCACTTTCTGAATTTCTGCATTTAATGGAATAGTCAAAGCTGAGTGTCTGATTTCTCTCTGATCAAATACTGGTTGAACAGGCCCAATCGTTACTGGTACTGTTACTGCTTCCATGCTTTTAGTTGGAGCGAGGTTCAGAATAAAATGTTGTTCTGACTCGCAAAGTTAAACTTCCATAATATCATAATCGTATTAATCAGTGTATGTTGAAAAGTACTAATCAACCTAGTTTTAAAATGCATTACACAACACAAGGGACTAATTTATGTGCTCTATGTTGCACTTGCAAGTATGTTGAAAATAATAAACTAACCTTGTCTATTGTCTTTGTCAGTATTAAATGTGGCTGTTTAACTAATGGCATGTGCCTATTTTGTGTGCTTATGTTATGTTATGTTATGTCTTTTCGTCTTTATGTGGCATCAGCTCATGGAGGATTCTTTGCGGCCTAAATGAAGAAGGTTGTTATAAAACGCAGCTTTGTGCGCACAGCTAGGTAACATAGATTAATGGGTTAATAATTAACAAAGGGGGTGGGTAACAGAATGGGTCTCAATTCTCTAATTAATTAATGTCTTGTGTTTGTTTGAATACTAGTTACCAAGGGAGAGGCTTAAGGCCTAGCGTTTTAAAGATGGTGTTTAGAATCCTGTCCAGTGTGGAGCCCTGCACGTTCTTGAGAAGTGGAAACTTTTACCACATCGACAGTTGTCAAAGAAATATGATGAATAACTTTTGTGCAGGACGCGCTCTGAGAGTGACAAAATCAAGGACAGGATGCGGCAAGTCTGCCAAGCTAAGGAAGTAACGGACTGTTACTTGAAGAATGTTGCATTTCCGAGGAAGCCGAATGACGTATTTTGTCTGACAATGAAGTTAAAGAAAAGGCTCGGTTTCGGGTTGAAAACGTGATGAGCTGACATGGACTGACATCTGTCAGCCAATAAGAACTCTGGATGGCAAAAGAAAGAATACATTTTAGAGAGATTAGCTAGACAGAAAAGGTATAAAACTTGGCCCCTTAGACAGGAGGGCGCTGCTCGATTTCCGATTCCTGAAGGGCGTGCCGTGCTGTTGGACTCTATTGGCGCACGTAAGGATAATAGGCCCAAATGATTTTTCCCTTACAGGTGGAGCAAAGAATAGTTAGGGAAATAGCTTGAGGGATTGGAAACTGTTATTTTGCCTTAAGCATGCTCACTGATTTGCTTTAAAATGTCAATCTAATTGATCATTCATCAATTAAATGCTGCTTATTTGCTAATAAAATAATGATTTATTAAAAAAAAATTGTTTTCTTTGAAGAATAAAGTTAATAAATTAGATTTTGATTCAACAAGCTGGTCTTGTTTATTCATGGTCTAGTTACCATTAGCTGATCCATTTGCCTAAGTGACTTAATTAAAATGATATTTGCATAAAAACCATGGTAAGAAATGATTAACTGCAGATGTATATAAATGTGTAAATAGTTTGTGAATAGGTTTTGATTAATTAGGTCACATGATTCAGTTGCCCAAAAATTGTCTCGTTGGTTTATGGGCCTTGTGAGTGATTTACGATTAATGGTGAGTATCATGGTGTTGGGTAGCGTTGTTGAGACAGTTTTTCTATAGGGGCGCTGGATCAATTCCTTGGTAGCAGAGGATGTTTGCTATGGTAACTGTCATGCTACATGGTAATTACATAGGATCAATGTTTAACATATGTTGAGTTTGTTCAGTTGTTATATGTAGTCGAAAGGTTTTTTCCAGCAGTGTGAAAATTCCTGTTTTTTGTGCTGGCATAAGAGTAGTGTAACAGGTGAAGTTGCACAGTGCATTTGTTCTGTTTCAAAACAGTGGTATTGTCATATATTACTAGTGTTGTGGTCGTACAGCACAAGTTTAGGGATTTTAGGTGTGCTAGGTAAAATATATAGTAAGGGTTGTCTACGCAATCGTAGCTTTTGAGTATAGGGACTTAGGGCCAGATGTAGGTAGCCAAATACCGGTCGGTAACGGCCGAATTCGGCCGTTACCGACCGGTATTTGGCTACCGAGATGTAGGAGGACAGAAACTGGGCAAATCGGTAATTTTACCGATTCTGTAAATATACCGGTCGGTAAAATTACCGACCGGTATTTTTACAGAATCGGTAAAATTGATATGTAGGTGGGACTCTTATGAGTCCCACAAGGCCTAAGAAATCGGTATTTTACCATCAAATTCAATTTGATGGTGAAATACCGATTGAGGTGTGCATGCACATGTGTGCATGCACACCTGTGCCATATGACAGGCAGACCTGCCCTTAGGGCAGGGATGCCTGCCACATGGCCCCCGTACCTTTTTTGGGGGTGCTAGAGGGTGTCAAAGTGACACCCCCTGCACCCTTGTCAAAATCGGTATTTACCGATTCGGTAAATACCGACCGGTAATGCCCCATTCATTCCTATGGGCTTCAAAGCCCATAGGAATGAATGGAGCATTACCGGTCGGTATTTACCGAATCGGTAAATACCGACTTTTAAAGATTCGGTAAATCCACATCTGGATTTACCTACATCTCGGTACTTCTATTTTACCGATTCATAAATACCGAATTGGTAAAATTCGGTATTTATGAGTCGGTAAAATAGAATTACCTACATCTGGCCCCTGGAGCCTGTTTTAAAACTCACTGTGAAAAGAGTAGTAGAATTTATCCAAGCTTGAGTGAAGGGTAAGGAAGTGTCATCTATCTTACTGGCGAGTGAGGTTTCCTTGTGTGGGTTAAAGTCCTACCAAGATTCATGTATGATTAGGGATTTTTCCGTTTGAATGTACGTAAATGAATTTTGTAATATACAATCAAGTCTAACTTTGAATTGTCACTATATGTGCATTCAGAGAGAAATGAGTTTGTTATTACCTGTCAGAAGGGTAGGGTAAGGCTACTTACTTTATCAACGTATGAATATTCTGTGAAAATAGCGTCGTCTATTTCATGTAAAAGAATACTTGAATGACTGTAAAAGCTATCGCTTTATTTTAGTGAAACAGACAAATGGTTTGTTTTTCTGGAGTTACTAACTGAATTCCATTGAAAAGTAAAATGGCGCTGTGAAAATATTTTGTGAAGGAGGGGTGAGCTCTAGCAGTGAGAGACGAGAAGCTGCAGCGGCAGTGTACGTCACAGGGTCCGCGTTGTGATTGGCTAACATACGTCACAGCAAGCGCGTTGATTAGTTCACGTGACTAAGACGAGCTGACAGCTGATTGGTTCTTTCTGAAAACAGTAATTCTATTGGTTGAGCCAGGTGGTGACGTAGCTTAACCTGATTGGCTTGTTAGTGAGTTTCGCGCACGGATTGGTTGGTGCGGCAGAATACCAACTTCCTTGTTACGATCTTTACCGAAGCAAGGGAAACAGATTTAAAACATGGATTATTATTATATTAAGCAGAAAAAGAAACTTTCATGGTTTCAGAAATTGAAAAATAAATTGAAATCTGACAAGAAAATTGAAACGCGAGGTGGAAAGTTACTTCATAAGTACAAAACACCTGCAGCTTATATGGAAGGTGAATATGGTTCCTCCATCAACACCCGCTTTACCACTTTTGATGGATATGGGGTTCCATTCAATTAAACATCAAGCCCAGTACAGGATGGTGGCGTTATGGAGACGCATATGGTCCACACCGGAACAAAACAGAGCGAAAAGGAGTGCACCTCACATCCCCAATTTACCCACGCCGGAACTTGCCATGTTTGCCCAAGAGCTTCAGGATGTTAGATCACAACAGGGGGCAGGTGAAATTCCATGGTTTAAGTTAATTAGAATCACTCTTATCGGAATGGGCCTCCCCCAGTTGTGGTTTGAGCCGGGCTCTCACTTCTTTCCCTCTAAGAAAGATTTTAAATCTCTCTTCTGGTCTATGATTAAAGATGAACACGTTGCTCTTTCAGAGAAACCGAATTTGACCGGTCTGTTTCTGCTACATAAAATAGTCCCTCATACCGAGTGCTTTTGGGATGTTATTCTCAAATCCTTAGATAGGAAACTTTACTTTCAGTTCCGACTAGGTACATTGCCATTACGGGCCTTCACCAGTGGCTGGCAGACGCCGGCGACTTCACTTTGTCCATGTTGTACTGACCATGAGGAAACAATAGGCCATTTCTTGTTTGTTTGTAATGCTTACCATGAACCACGCCAGAAGTGGTTAAAGCCTATATGTTATAGATTAAAGACCCGGTCGAGCAGTGAAGCCTTGCACATTCTAAGAACTAACACCTCTGAATGTCTTTCCATTGGATTGGCCAAATTCCTTGGATGGGCTTGGTTATTAAGGTCTAAGACAGTTTGTAACATACCGTCATGAAAAACCAATACTATAGTATGTTACTTTATTAGATTGTGACTCTGACGAGTATTGATGTGGTGTCATTTCATATATATTTGTACAATAATAATTTTCTGTTGTCGTCTTTATGCACATATTTAATTGAGGTTTTAATCAATTTTCAATTCTTTTTGTTTTACTGTTCTTTAGGCTTAATTTTCATATAATGTCATTTATTAATTATGTAATGTTGTTATTATTTATATGAATATAAACATTTTGTCTTTTATGAAGAATATTCGCAATAAAGACGTAAAAACTGAAAAAAAACTGAATATGGTTATCATACTTGCCTTTAGTTGAAAATTGGATGGGTTATACCAAGAATGATGGTGTTTTAGCATGGCCGGAAGATGGTTCCTTTAACATTAAGGTTATGAAAAATTTAAGAGACAAGATGATGACACTTGAACCAAAGCCTAGACCCACACAATTTGAGGCTTTAGCTGAATGGGAGGATGAGATGTTTGAATTGGAATGGGAGAATAAAGGTATAACAAGAGGTACCAGATTGGACATAAATAGGGAAACACATGAGGATAGAATGCGTCATTGGAGACGTAGTGCATGTGATGGTTTGTATCCAGTAAGAGTGATGGTTACAGAAGTATCAGGTCAAAAGAATTATCAAAAGAGAAATAATAATGCTGAAGAAAGTGAATTAGAAGATGCAGTTTTAGAAGAGATTTATAATACAAAACTGAAAAAGCCTCCTCCTTATCAACCAGCTTGTACATGGGTCTCCCCGATGATTCCTCCAAGAACTACTCCAAGTGCTCCTCCTAGAGAAATTATTGATGAGGCATCACCTAGATTATATCCAAATAATGCAAAAACTCCTGAAAGAGTAGAAACAAGATCTAGTTCCAGTATATCTGGTGAAAATAGAAATTATGTTGAAACCCCAGCTCACAGAAATGAAACCCCAAGAATTGTAATGAGAAGAGAAAGATGCGAGGAAATGCCAAATACCTCAGAATATTTCCGATCAAAAGATGAATTAATACAGCAGTTAACTAAAAGCATGGCAGCAGTAACAGTACCAGTAACGATTGGGCCTGTTCAACCAGTATTTGATCAGAGAGAAATTAGACACTCAGCTTTGACTATTCCATTAAATGCAGAAATTCAGAAAGTGGCTGAAACTTTTTATTCAGATTTATCAGAAATTCACAGAGAAAAATCAATGATGCCTGATTTAACTTTTAATCAAGGTTCACCATGTAAAACTCCAGTTGGTGCAGAATCTGATCCTGCAACTCCACATTCAACCCGAGCTTGTCTGCTTTCTCGGAGAAGATCCATTTCGCCTCCTTTCTAGCCAGAATGGGTTCTATATTATGGGTCTCACCCATGACCTTCTCAAGAACAGTCCACCTCAGGTCCCTGGGGTCAGGCTGTTTTTCTTGGAAATGCTGGACCAATCTTGTTGTCAACTTCTTAGCCTTCAGGGTACTAAGATGCTCTTGTTTTCAGATCTTCACCCTCCTGGACGTCAAACCAATATAATGTAATCCACAGCTGCATGTTAACCTATAGATGACATTATTGATATTACAGTTACTAAAACTGTTAAGGTGCCACACTTTACCACCTTCCAACGTTACGCTTTTAGTTACTTTTGTGAGCACGCAAACTGTACAACCTCCACAAGGATAATGACCGGAGGGGAGATTGGAAACTGATGATGTTGATGGAGTGCGAGTATGTACCAATTTGTCTTTCAAACTGGGAGCCCTTTTAAAAGCAAAACGCGGGGGTGGCATCTTGTTAGTACTGGTATCCAGGATAGACCAGTGTTTCGGCACTATCTGCCTCACTTTGGTAGATAAAGGATCAAAAGTGGTGATAACCGGGAGACAGTCAGTTTTCGTTTTTATATTTCTCTCCAGGAGTGCATCGCGGGGAATATTCAGAGCTCGTTTGCGTGTATGTTTGATGGTCTTAGACGCGTAACCCCTAGCTTTCAGTTTCACCACCAACTCATCCGACTGTTCCATGAACTTTTCAGTCGTGAAGCAGTTGCGCCGGTACCGCAAAAACTGCCCCACTAGGAGATTATCCCGAAGGGTTCTGGGATGGAAGGAGCGATAATGTAACAGGGAATTTCTATCGCTGGGCTTCTGATGGACGTTGGTAATTAAACCCTGTTCACTGGCTGTAATATCCACATCTAAATAGACAGCGGACGACCTACTATAGGACCAAGTGAACCGCAAACAATCATCAACTTGGTTAAGCCATGCAAAAAATGCAGTCAGGAGGTCCTCCGAGCCAGTCCAGATGCAAAGCACATCATCTATATATCGCCTGCAAAGAGAGATATTCTCTTTGAAGGGATTAGAGATGTGATGGATGACATTCTCCTCAAACTGGCCTACAAGGTTCTAACAAGGAACCTGGAACGTTTTACACATGAATGGGCGTACCCGTATGTAGAGGACAAATACTATCAGACCACGACAGAACAGCTTCACTACTGTAGCCAACAGAGGGGGGGTCGTAGACAAACTCGGCGAACCCCTGCAAATTGGACATATGACAATACAAGTAGTGAAGAAGAAGTGTTAGGAGACCAACAACCATCAACATCAAATCAGAACCGTGTCAGATTTACCCCAGAAACAAGAACCAACGAGGACCTTGGGGCATTGTTAAGGTCTTTTTTAGATCAAACTCACACGGGCAACCGGGGAGGAGGGGTCCATCCCAGAGAGGCAGAGGCAGGGGCAGGGCCAACCATATACCAACATGGCAGACATACTCTCCCTTCATCACGCGCAGTCGAGGCAGAACACATCAGTGAGCCCTTTGTGTGCCTAGATGCTGGATGTTCAACCCCTAACGAACGACATTGTGGTCAATTTGTCTAATTACACATTATCTCTGGATGAATCTAGAGTATTGAATAAGGGGTTGGGCTTTGTGCCGACGCCACGTCATGATGTTTTTAACTGTCGGACAGAAATCTTTGAAATGATAAGGAAAATAAAAATTCAAAACATTTTTAGTGGGAAAGAAAGGGAACCTCAATCTGTCTTTTTGACTAATTTACGCCGTCCATCCACTTTTTGTCCTCCGGCCTCATCTGTGGGTCCCGAGGTGGCGGTGTTTGAACGACTGGTGTCACAAGAGGCTTTGGAACAGGCACAAGATATTGCACGTCCAAATAATATGAGCAAAAATGATTGGGCAGCGGTCAAATCAATATAGGATAATAAATCCATCACTATCAAACAAGCCGATAAGGGCGGGCGGTAGTAGTACTCAACACCAGTGACTACGAAGCTGAGGTACACAGGTTATTGGCTTGCTGCACTAATTACCATCCTTTGATGCGAGACCCGACACCAGAGTTACAATGTACCATCAAGGCCATGGTGGTGGATGCGCTGGAGAAAAAAATGGATTACCAACAAGGAAGCGGACTTTTTAGTGAATCAAAAACCGAGAGTACCGGCCTCCTACATCTTGCAGAAGATTTACAAGTCCCAGCGCCCCCCACCATGCCGCCCAATAGTTTCTGGCATCCAATCTATATTGGAGCCTCTATCTCAATTCTCCGATTTTTTTCTGAGGGAGTCCGTTATCACACAGCCCTCCTTTTTACAAGATACAACGGATATATTGAACATCTTGAAAACAGTGTCATTTGATCCTCTTAACCAGTTCCTGGTTATGATTGATATTGAGTCACTATATACCAGTATACCCCAAGACGCCACGCTGGTGGCAGCAGCGCGGGCGCTTGAGGTATCGGAATGGTTTTATGACACCCCTCAATCCTTTGTGCTGAAATGCATTGAGCTGGCCCTTACAAGGAATTTTTTCGAATACCAGAATCAACTATATCTCCAGGTGTGTGGAACTTCAATGGGGTCAACTTTTGCCCCCAGTCTGGCCTGCAGTTATGTAGGCCAGTTTGAGGAGAATGTCATCCACCACAACTCTAATCCCTTCAAAGACAATATTGTAGTGTAGTTCCTATTTTCCCAATAGGCTCTGCGCATTGGAATAGTACCTACAGCAGTAAAGGCCTAGGCCAGACGTTAACTAGGTCTACTACTGTCGATACTAGACTTAATTTTTGGGTTTGCCAGCTAAGCTCAGAGTTCGCTAGAAACTTTCTCGAATGTTCAAGGAAGGATTAACTTCCCTGATTAGACAAGAAGGGATTTAGTTTCTGACAACCATAGAACATGACAACTTTGCTCTCCCCTAATCAAGAGTCAATCTCGAGAGTCGTGTGAGCACAAGGCAATTATTTTACTCAGTCAGTACGTGCATTCTTAGTCTCATCAGAATGTAGAGAAAAGGAAGAGACGGGCGTGTTCAATAAAAGGTGTTATTTATTGATCAGTCTCTTTTCTCGTACAAGAGAAATGGATCGATATTATTGCGATACTTATAGTTAAGTAAAGTGCATACATTAGAAGCAATAGTATAAAATAATACTGTAAAAACATTGATATGGTTTCTGAGCCATATGATGTTTAAAATGATTAAAATATATTTACATACACATATACATTTGACTAAACGTACTCAACTGGTGTTTCTAAATACGCCTACCCCGTGTACCTGACCTAAGTCTAATGCGTGGGCGGGAATAGAAAGTTACAGTTTAAGTTAAGTTTGTTTTTGCCAAGTGAATAACTAAAGAATTCTCTAGGAGGGGTTATTCAGTTCTGTACCTGGAATTTAGGATGAATGAGGAATGGTATCTCTTTCTCTGCTCTCGATATTCCAGGCTGCCTGCGAGGGCTACCCGGAAGCGCCGGTGCTGGGTCTCTCGGCTTGAGATAGCAGCGCGTCTCTCAGCGCGTCAGGAAGGCGGGGCTGCTGCCTGCGGGGTCTGCTTCTGCTCTCGGCTTCGGCAAGTATGGCTGCTCCGTCTTGTCACCACGCGTGTGTTTTGCATAGGGCAAGATCGGCAATATTTATACCTTAAAGGTGCCGGGATTGACGTAAGGATGGACATAGGTACGTCAATAAAGATGTCATACGACTTGCTCGTTAGCACATTCTTTACTAAAGTTCTCTGTGAAATCAAAACAATGGCCGCACGGATTATCCAGGTTGTCATAGGTTTGATTTGTTATGAGAACGTCGTATGCCTTATCAGGGGCTGGAGGGATATCGCTTGTCTAATTAGATCTCAAGCGTTATGACCTAATCAGATAACACGTTCCTGTGCCGTAGTGTGACTGCGTCAGATAACGGTATCTGCATCATGGGGAATTTCTTGCCTCATGGGCTGACTGTTAGTTAACTAGCTAGGTAGTTTAACCAGAATAGGGTCAGGAATAGGGGGATCGATTCAGAACCTATAGAAATACACGACACCCACTCCACGCTAACTATGGTCATATCTACTAATCTATGCATAGTATAACATAGTACAACATACTATAGAGTATAGTGTATACCTTACCACCCCAAAATACATAAATGCATTTTGAAATTTTCAAATATACTGAAAAATTGCAGTCATATATATCGTATGCACTTAAGCTATGAATCAAATGCAAAAAGTAAACACGCATTGTTATGCATTATTGTTTGTTGGTATATGATAAATACACATGAAATGGCTCTTAATATGGCTATACAGAAAAAAAGTCGAAACCATTTCATCACATAAAATATATTGTGAACATACCAGTGGGCAGCTAAAGTCTATATAAAGTCTATAAAGAATCTAAAAAAATAGAAATCTTAGTTCTCTAGGAATAGTTTCTTACTTTAAGCAGAAGATCAGTGTCCCGGGAAAAAATATATAGAAAAATATTTTAGGGGCTTGCTGAAAAAGGTTGCTGTCCGTGAACTGGATTGTAATTGTTCATGTGACTTTATTTTTAAAGTTGAAGGCCGAATTCAGGGAACGCCGTGTGCGAGTTTACTCAAAAGTCTCTGTTTCTGTTCCGGAGAGAACATCATATCATTCAGGCTTTCGAAAAAACTGTCAACAGCTTCATGGGAAAGTTCCACTAAGTCGGAAATAGGGGTAACCATGCATTCATGCGCATGATTGTCTCCATTGACATTCTGATTTGCATTGCTGACAGAAGGTCGTACCTGTTCGATGCTGCTTTCATCTTGAACTTCACTACTCTTCAATCGCAGTGGTGAAGATTCCAGAAATGCCGTCATCAGAATTGGCAGCCTTTGAGGGCAGTACAAAGCGTGAACCTTGGTAGGAACCAACAGTGTATCTGCATCCACTGGCGCATCCGATTGTAGCGTCAGACAGGTGTCTAACACGCATTCTTCTCCGCATAGCAGACACCTTAGTACAGGTAAAACACACCTTTGCCACATTGGTCGAAATGATAGAAACCAAGTCATGTTTAGGTCTCTAAGCCGGAGAGTCCCAGGATTTTTGATATCCGGTCCCGGTATCCAATGGCTAGGATCGTATCTTCCATTGTCGTGAGATTTTGTTCTGTGACATGGGTTGCCATAACGAAAAATAAGGACTAGGAATAGGATTCCTGCAATTAGTCCTAGGATCAGGGGAAGTCCGCCAAAAATCGAATGGACGAAGTCTGGAAAAATACCCAGTATGGCTTTGAATGGTGTTAATGCCATCGAAAATACTGTCTTAAATACCTTTGAGACCCCTGTGGTATCAGAAATATTTAAGATTTCGCTCAGGATTTCCGCGAAATGTACGGGGGAATTGGTTGATAATAATGTATGTATCTCTGCAGTCGTCCTTGCGACTTGTAGATCATACGTTTCTTTAGATGACGTGAGCCTTGTAGGCGTCTGAAGAAGCACTGTTTTCATTCTGCTTAAAGTGTCTATTCGAATAGAAGTAATTTTCAGACCGGGCCATGCCCTTGCCTCCCTGTCTGGAAAGGAGCTGGGGAACAAAGAACGTCCACAGCACTTGACCTTCGCCGTCGTAGTGACGAGATAAGGAGTCCCGGGCATAAGACTACAGCATCTGCGGTCTACAATAAGAATGGAACTCCCATTATAGAGTCTTTGAAAGAATGGTTCTATTTCAGTTGCAGGTGCGCCTTGCTGGTGACATGAAAGGTTGTATGAATTCCCTTCACAGGCTCCGTGCAAACTAATACCGTTACACAGAAGCGTGCCGCTCAGTGACATAGCACAATTGTTGCCACTAAGAAACACTTTCTGTCCTTTGTTACTGACACATGCATGTGAATAGGGCAGGTTCCAAGTTGTATTAAGGTACCCTTTTCCCAATTTCTCGTACATGCCAGCCTGTATATATTTTTGGCAGTATTGAAACCTGAAGGTTGAGATTGGAATATTTATGATTCCGTGTATTATCCATTCACTGACAGGTCGTTCTGACATTGTCATTGGTAATCTTTCTAGTTTTTCAATGCTCAAGATTGTATAATCAGCACCCTTCTGCGCCATACCGATTTGTCTATCAGTAAGGTTAAAGATTTGGAATAGTGACGTTGTGTTGATTAAACGCCAAGGCACATAGCCTGAACGCAGATTTTGTAACGTCCAACCAAGCTGTACAATAGAACGCAATTGTGACTGACCATGTTGTAATAATAGTAAGTCTTGCGATAATATATCGATTGCTGAAGACACAATGCTGTCCAATGAAAAAATTCTGGAGGACAGAGTCATTAACCCATTGTCCACTACAGAAAGTGATTTTTCCAAATTAATACGGTCAATTTCCCGTATTCTTTCTGCTGTCTCAATTTGAGTAACCTTCCAGGCCTCATTGTATGCTGCATATACAGAGGCTGCTATGAAACGCTTATGACGCTGTTTGCGTGGTCCCAGTATGAAATCACGCAAGTCAGCACCATTAGTAAGTAAAGTTAGGTGTTGTTTAATTTCAGGCAGTGTGGAAGTTTGTAGCCATTGAAGGCATAATTTGCCCACACTGTAGGTTGTTATTATCCCTGGGTGATGTCTTTGGGGATATCTAGGGTCTGGCCTGGTCATTTTGAAACCCTGTGTTTTATTCAGGAATCTATCTTGACAGTTATTTGTATCTGTGGGCCAGATCAACCATTGTTTCCAATCAGGATGTGTTCTGTTTTGGTTAAGTATATGGTTTATGTCTATTCCTTCATCTGTATCAGAGTTATTGCTAAACATTGTTGGCTTTGGAATAGATAGGTTATTTAAATCTTTGATTTTTGCTAGGCCAAGACAGGTGGTTTGTTGGACGGTGTCATTTAAAAATATCATTTGTTCTGGGATCATGCAGGCTCTAAACAAAGCTTCTATACCCTGTACTTGCCATTCTTTTGTACCCCAAACACTTTTCAAATCAACATGTTTGTCCCAATAATCAAATCCAAAAGTATTCATTTTTTCAAAGAAAGAATCCGAATATATCAATTTTGTGTTGGTTATCATGGTTTTCATCCCTGTCTTGTTTGACAATTTGTAATAAAATGTTTCAGCATTAGTTATGTTAAAACCTGAAAAATATGAATATTTGTCATATACGGTTCTAGAGCTCCCTTTTGGAGGTGTAGCACAATGTTCCCATTGATTATAATTTAAAACATTTCTAGGTTGTGCAGATTTATGCAAGAAATGGTTACCATAGTGGTTATAGCAATACATACTATCATAATTTGTAGAACCTTGCAAATAATCATGTTTTGTAAATTTAGCAGACATTACTAAGTCAGACATCATATTGTTAATACTTTCAAAGTCCCAATCATCAGCAAATGAGTTTGGTTTTGCAAAGTCACTCAAAGAGATCTTGATTTGGTGTGGATATTTCAGGATCTCGACCGGACCATAAATTTCATAGTCAGTGTTGTCCCAGGCTACCCCACCAGGTATTGGAATTGCTGTGAAGTTGGCCGAAGAAAGTTCTGAAGAAAGTTCTCGTTTCTCGACGTGTGAAGATGTGTGTGGTTTGAGGACCAAGTTGATGTTCTGACTTGCTGTGTCCATTTTAGCATATTTTCCCTCAATGAAGCGTCCCAAAGTAAATACCATGATGAGCCAAAGTATGAGGATAAATGCACCAAAACCCACCCAAAATTCAATCCATGGAGAAATCAGATATGTTTCTTTTAGTTGTTTCAAAAGTTCCTTCGCTTTGTCTTTAAAGGATTTTGATGATGGCTGTGTCTTTTGTTCGCTGAAACCGTCAGAGGAATCATCGAAGTTGATGAAGTAACCGGATGCAGTTCTGTCAATTGTTCCAATTGGTTCAGGATTTTTGTTTCTTGCATTTTCACTTGGTACTTCTGTATAGGTTGGTGTGTCTCTACTAAATGTCTTTATTTGGGTTTTCAGAGGTCTAAGTTCTATTGCATTGTTGCATAGTCCTTGTTGTTCTTCTGTAGGCGTTTCGAATGTGATGAGCCTCTTTGATAGGACCTCTGTACTGGTAGCAAACCTTGGTGTTCTGCTACTTATTGGGAGTCCACTTGGCCTACTGTTTGTTATCGGCCACATGTTGTGGTTTTACCAGGTCGATGGATACAACTCGGTTCTCCTTTTTTCCAGCAAGTGGCGGTAGTACAACTGATCTTGTCCCGTTGACAGACAAGACAGGAACTGCTTTTCTGTAAGAAGGCCCAAATTCCTTCTTTACCGCGATCTTTTCCCTGACTAGATCCCCGACTTTTGGAATCCAGACAGGTCTTGCTGGGACAGGTGGTGATTCTTCAGTGGTTGTTGGCTGTTGTTTCAACTGTATGTTGCTCAGGTCTTTTCTTGTTTTGTTTAAGTCCTGCAAAATAGCCAAACGGTCTTTGACATCAAAGGTTTTTTCTATTACCACTGAAGTCTGACTATCAAGGTCAGAGATCAACATCCTAGTTCCGAATAATAATTCGTACGGACTGAATCCCTTCAGAGAATTTCTTGGCAAGTTATTTAGACTACGTTGGACACTTATTAGATGTTTGACCCACCAAGCTCCCGAACCTAATATCCTTTCTATTATAGATTGCTTTCTGTCTTGGTTTTTTCTTTACACCATCCCATACCCTCAGGAAGGAAGTGAGAAGATTCCCGCTGGGCTGTGCTCATTTGGCCATTCTTTCCCCCCCCCCAGGCTGGATTGCCTGAGAAAAAGAAAAAAATGGTCGAACGTAGCATGCTCTTAGCGTATATGCCATTTAGACTCGCAAATCTTGTATAACAGTCCGGACGTCAGCCGATTGCTGTGGATCTACATTATAAGTGGAACTAGCCTGTGTATGTTAATCGCAAGCCATTTTTTTTAGTGGAGATGTTATCTGCCTTGATACGACGAGGTATTAAACTGCTTCTCTCCCCACTGCGATCTCTGTTGCAGTTTGGGCAGTTTTTTACAAACATGGTGTAGTGCAGGCTCATGCCTGGCCACCAGTACCGTGATTGTAATTCTTTCAGAGAATCTTTTAATTTAAGGTGTCTGTGACCCTCGCCCATGTGTGCGTCTGCGATTAACAAGTGTCTCCTGTCCATGTTTGGAATCACTCTATCCCCCACTCCAGGGATTTGAGCAAAAGGGACGGAGTTTGCATCGATTACGTATGTATAATTGAGTGGATAGTTGATCGGTAACGCTGAGCAGTCGCCTTTTGATGACGTTTTCACCGCCAGCAATGTTTCACCGTCAATGTATTTTAATGTACGCTTTTTTCGATCTACGGGAGCCGATTTAGTGGCTGCCGCTGCGGCTGTCTCAGCCAATGAATTCCCCACAACGTGAACGCCATCACGTTGATGACTCAGTGAGTGAGTCACGTGAGTCTTTGGTAGTTCTTTCTTCAAAAGAGCTATTTGTTCCCAGAGAAGTCTCTGCTTTATTGGTGCATCTGTGTCATCTTTGTAACCGTTCTGAATCCATGTCTGCAAATCCTTGTTATATGCTTTGACGCAGAAATATGAATCTGACACTATAAGCGTCGGGAATTCGCGATCCGCATTATCTAGCGCCATTTTCAAAGCTAATATTTCAGTTTGCAGTTCTGAATTAGTTTCTACTGAGTGTGATTTTGTTAATAGAGGTCTTAGTTTACCTCCGTGCCACACTTCTTTTGTAATCTCACATGTGGGATTGTATGCATGTTCTCCCCAAACGGAGGGTTGAGCATGTCCGTCTGTATAGATTACACAGGCGTAATGTCTTAGAGGCAGAATGTCGATTGGCAGAGGATACGTTTTTTCATATTTTAGATTTTTTAATTCTTCTAGTTCTTAAAAGACTGTCAACCAGGCAATACTTGATAATTCATATCCTCCGTACTGAATTTTCAGATGGGCAATTCTGGACTTTTTGAAGTTGAATTTGTAACCCTCTGCAGCGAAACCAAGTATTATGGTGTTCACTCTTTTCAAGTGAGTCTCCAAGTCATCATCTGTTAAATAAATGTCATCGACATAAGATAATGCTTCATCATCATATTGTTGTAGTAATTCTGTTACTCTCGCTGAGAATACCCCCGGGCTATTCTTGTACCCCTGGGCTAACCGACAGAATTGTTTTTGAGTGCCATTTACTGAGAATGCAGTTAAATATCTGCTCTCTGGTGCTATGTTTTGACAAAAGAATCCGTTGGAGATGTCCAAGGTTGTTTTGTATTTTTTGCGCACTATGTTATTCATTAGTGCAGCACTGTGTGAGTTTTGCACTGCAAAAGTTTTGCAACATGTGTTAAGGTGTCGGTAATCCAAAACTAGACGGTACGAATTGTCTGGTTTGGAGACCGGAAACAAAGGATTGTTCATTTGTGAGGTGCAAGTTTCAATCACCCCTTGGTATTCTAGCTGATCTAGTATTTCATTTACTTGTTTTTTAGCTTCTTGCTTAATTGGGTACTGCCTTTGTGCAGTTGGTTGTGATTTTAGCTGGACTTTGTGAGGAGGAGAATCCTCATCCCATCCTACGTGATTTTTATATAAAGCAGGTGCTAAGGCCACTGCCCACTTTCTAGCAAGTGTGTATTTTTTATGAATCGGTATTTGATTCGAGAAGGCAGGCATAATTACTTCTTCGCCATGAGGGCACTCCCTGACAAACTCCGGTGGCCAGTCTTTTTCAGCTAAAAGGATGTCATAGCCCTTGGATAGGTTATCCCAAAATAGTCCCCTTATTTTCCTAGTCTTATCTCCCTCTATACGTAATGTTATCTCGTATATTTTGTGGGGCTTGCTAACTCTGGTATCTGCAGTTTCCACTTGAAGGTATTCATTCGTGTCCACTGTCTCCAGATGATTCATAAGGACTTTGCGAGCTATGCTCACCTCTGCTGCGCTGTCTAGCATTGTCTGAGCCCACTCTCCGTTTTTCAATTGTGTCCTCAGTATTCTCGGCATTGTTAACTACCTTGATACTGGCTACCTTCTTTTTTGGAAATTGTGATTTCTTTTTCAGTTGAGCAGGTTCCTTGTCTTTGGACTTGGCGTGCTCTTCTGATCGTCCTCTTCTTTCCGATTTCTGCGAGGAATTCTGAAAAGATTGAGAGGGACGTGTATCAATGTCTTGATATCTATCAGGTTTTTTAATATTATCCCTATTTCTAAGGTTATATCTATTCCCAGAGGGTTCACTCTGAGGTGACCTTTGTCTCGGGTTTGGAGATTTCTCTCTTCGCCTAGGAGACCTTCCTCTGGACTGGAATTTCTTTTCTTTTGGATTGGATTGTTTGTTCCCATCCCAGTTCTTTTTAGGTGAAGTATTATTATTATTAAAAAACATTTTTTCTGGACTTGTAGTAAGTTGCGGTTTTACTGGTATTCCACCTAGACTATCTCTGCCTAGTTCTTCATAGGATTTTTCTATGATTCTGGCAATTTCAACTGGTTGGTCTGCTATATCTGTCTCTTTTAACCTCTGGCGGATCGCCACGTTTGCTGCTTCACCCTTTATGTTGGCTAGTAATATAGCCGAGACCTGCTTGAAGTCTTTCAGTAATTTCATACCAAGAGTTAAAGCAGGTTCTGGACCATATTCATCTTGAATTTGTTTTAGCACATCTGGTATTACCGAAATGGATGGAACACCGTGCGTTTTTGTGTAGATGGAAGCAAAGACTGTACCCCAAGTGTCACAGTCCTCAATGTGTGGTGCGATTCCCATTGGGAGACATATAGTCAGAATCCTGTGTTTCTCTAGCGGGGTGGTGTCAGGAAACACCGCCTCTATTTGGGTGATTTTCTGTGCCAACCAGAATGGTATCTGTTCCCTTTTAGCTGGAACCTTACCTAGGCAGGATTGGATGTTCTGTGGTGTAATTTTATTTGTGTTCCCCTGGTGAGAGGTCAGCTGTGGTAGTTTAATCGCTGGCTGAATTGTAGAAGTCCGCATTACATACTGAACTAATTGTCTGTGAATTTTTAGTAGTTGTTTTAGCTGTATTAATAGCTCTGGTGCAGTCATCTCGTCGATGTCTGGATGTGGTGTGTATCCGGCTAAGACCGGCCACGTTGCTCCTGGTCTTCCTAAAGGACCGAGCCTTGTAATGTGATTATTATGTTTTAGGGCGCCATCAAATAAGAGCAAATGCTCTTGGAATTTGAGTGGTACTTCCACCTCCTCGAAAGGAGTGTACGTTTCAGGAGGTTCCTCTACTTTGTAATAGTGGAAGTACTTTGTTACAGCATTTGCTGCTGGAAAATGTATCCATGTATAGTATACCTCTGTCTGCCGATATTCGTGTGCCTCAATTACGAATATGACTGTGCCACCTCTAGGTGTCAGTCCATTTTCTATACGTTTTAAGGTTATAGATCTCCTTTTGGCGACCTGGATGAGTATTATATCCGGGTCTGCTGTTTGCATGGTAGCATCAGCATCTGCTATTTCAGTAGCTAATCTAATTGCCTCTCTTTCTCCATCACTGTCTCCCATTTTACTGACAGGATGGTATTATTTTTATTTGCAGATCAGGTTTCTTTATGGAAACAGAGATTAGATGCACAATATTCTGGAACTGTTTTATCCTTCAACGTTGACTAGACCAAGAACCGTACATAGGAGTTCCCTCCTGCGAGGTTTTGGAGGATATAATAACCTTTCACCCACTCCAGACGTCTTTGGAGTATTTGGGAAAAGGGGTCTGAGTGAGAAAGCACGACTGAGTTACTCTAAATGTCTTACGTTAGTTTTATCGCCCTTTCCAAACGCGTTGGGCGCCATGTAGTGTAGTTCCTATTTTCCCAATAGGCTCTGCGCATTGGAATAGTACCTACAGCAGTAAAGGCCTAGGCCAGACGTTAACTAGGTCTACTACTGTCGATACTAGACTTAATTTTTGGGTTTGCCAGCTAAGCTCAGAGTTCGCTAGAAACTTTCTCGAATGTTCAAGGAAGGATTAACTTCCCTGATTAGACAAGAAGGGATTTAGTTTCTGACAACCATAGAACATGACAACTTTGCTCTCCCCTAATCAAGAGTCAATCTCGAGAGTCGTGTGAGCACAAGGCAATTATTTTACTCAGTCAGTACGTGCATTCTTAGTCTCATCAGAATGTAGAGAAAAGGAAGAGACGGGCGTGTTCAATAAAAGGTGTTATTTATTGATCAGTCTCTTTTCTCGTACAAGAGAAATGGATCGATATTATTGCGATACTTATAGTTAAGTAAAGTGCATACATTAGAAGCAATAGTATAAAATAATACTGTAAAAACATTGATATGGTTTCTGAGCCATATGATGTTTAAAATGATTAAAATATATTTACATACACATATACATTTGACTAAACGTACTCAACTGGTGTTTCTAAATACGCCTACCCCGTGTACCTGACCTAAGTCTAATGCGTGGGCGGGAATAGAAAGTTACAGTTTAAGTTAAGTTTGTTTTTGCCAAGTGAATAACTAAAGAATTCTCTAGGAGGGGTTATTCAGTTCTGTACCTGGAATTTAGGATGAATGAGGAATGGTATCTCTTTCTCTGCTCTCGATATTCCAGGCTGCCTGCGAGGGCTACCCGGAAGCGCCGGTGCTGGGTCTCTCGGCTTGAGATAGCAGCGCGTCTCTCAGCGCGTCAGGAAGGCGGGGCTGCTGCCTGCGGGGTCTGCTTCTGCTCTCGGCTTCGGCAAGTATGGCTGCTCCGTCTTGTCACCACGCGTGTGTTTTGCATAGGGCAAGATCGGCAATATTTATACCTTAAAGGTGCCGGGATTGACGTAAGGATGGACATAGGTACGTCAATAAAGATGTCATACGACTTGCTCGTTAGCACATTCTTTACTAAAGTTCTCTGTGAAATCAAAACAATGGCCGCACGGATTATCCAGGTTGTCATAGGTTTGATTTGTTATGAGAACGTCGTATGCCTTATCAGGGGCTGGAGGGATATCGCTTGTCTAATTAGATCTCAAGCGTTATGACCTAATCAGATAACACGTTCCTGTGCCGTAGTGTGACTGCGTCAGATAACGGTATCTGCATCATGGGGAATTTCTTGCCTCATGGGCTGACTGTTAGTTAACTAGCTAGGTAGTTTAACCAGAATAGGGTCAGGAATAGGGGGATCGATTCAGAACCTATAGAAATACACGACAATATCTCTCTTTGGAGGCAATATATAGATGATGTGCTTTGCATCTGGCCTGGTTCGGAGGACCTCCTGACTGCATTTTTTGCATGACTTAACCAAGTTGATGATTGTTTGTGGTTCACTTGGTCCTATAGTAGGTCGTCCGCTGTCTATTTAGATGTGGATATTACAGCCAGTGAACAGGGTTTACTTACCAACGTCCATCAGAAACCCAGCGATAGGAATCTCCTGTTACATTATCGCTCCTTCCATCCCAGAGCCCTTTGGGATAATCTCCTGGTGGGGCAGTTTTTGCGGTACGGGCGCAACTGCTCCACGACTGAAAAGTTCATGGAGCAGTCGGATGAGTTGGTGGTGAAACTGAAAGCTAGGGGTTACCCGTCTAAGACCATCAAACATGCACGCAAACGAGCTCTGAATACTCCCCACGATGCACTCCTGAAGAGAAATATGAAAACTAAAACTGACTGTCTCCCGGTTATCACCACTTTTGATCCTTTATCTACCAAAGTGAGGCAGATAGTGCGGAAACACTGGTCTATCCTGGATACCAGTACTAACAAGATGCCACCCCCGCGTTTTGCTTTTAAAAGGGCTCCCAGTTTGAAAGACAAATTGGTACATACTCGCACTCCATCAACATCATCAGTTTCCAATCTCCCCTCCAGTAATTATCCATGTGGAGGTTGTTCAGTTTGCGTGCTCACAAAAGCAACTAAAAGCTTAACGTTGGAAGGTGGTAAAGTGTGGCACCTTAACAGTTTTAGTAACTGTAATATCAATAATGTCATCTATAGGTTAACATGCAGTTGTAGATTACATTATATTGGTTTGACCTCCAGGAAGATGAAGATCCGAACACAGGAGCATCTTAGTAACCAGAAGGCTAAGAAGTTGACAACAAGATTGGTCCAGCATTTCCAAGAAAAACAGCATGACCCCAGGGACCTGAGGTGGACTGTTCTTGACTGGGACATGGATGAGACCCATAATATAGAACCCATTCTGGCTAGAAAGGAGGCGAAATGGATCTTCTCCGAGAAAGCAGACATCCTCGGGTTCAATGATTCCATTGAGTGGAATAAATGATCGTAGCTGGTCTTTGACTATTACAACCTTGGAGTATTATACTCTTCTGAAACATTGCAGTTTTAATGTAGTAAATAGTGTTCCACCGGAGTGTGAGACCACTGGTCCTTTGAGTACTACACCGCCCACTTTGGGAATGGGTTGCCGAGATAGTATTGTGCATAACCACTCTTTACATATATACTATGGGTTGTTAACATCTGCAGCATTGCTACATCCATGTTGAACATCTTTAGAGTGACACAGTGCTGTCCAGTATATAGTACACAGTTTACAGACTGGGGCTGATAAATATATACATAGGCACCAGTTTTATATCTGAAACTTTTGGTTGGAAACCACTCTAAGATGGCCGATGGTTTTTAGAGATTCCACACTGTTCCAAGATGGCCGCCGGGTTGGAATGTACCGGCGAGAACCACGCGACAGGTGTGGCTCGGATGATGCATCATTAGAGTAATGCATTGTTGTCTAATATATGGTATATATAGCTTGCAGTTTTGGTTTTTGCAAATATACATACAGGCATTGGTTTTACATCTTAAACTTTCGTTCGACATCTATTCTAAGATGGCCGATGTTCTTGAAGGTTTTTTCAGAGATTACATACTGTTCCAAGATGGCCGCCGTATTGTGCCGGCGAGAATCACGCGACAGGCGTGGTTTGGAGGATGCAGGAACAGGGATTTAGATCCGCCTGGGAGTCATCCACACGCAGCACCGAAGTGGGAACCGGACGTATCCAGTAGTGGTGAGGGAGCTATGTGGGTGACTGGTGGTTACGATAGGCCATTGGTTGAGAGTTACAAGCATTTGTGATCTCCCGCGCAGCTTAAGGTATGGCCAGGTTTTAGAACGATACACCCACATACTGGGGTCCAGAATCATGGTCAAATGATCGGTGCGTGTGCTCTGTGTCAACGTGACTAGAGAGGGTTGAGGATGCTTGACCTTAAGATAAGAAAAGGTATTCCCGCCGACCATTTGTGACCAGTGAATGATGAAGGAAAGTGATGGGTTGTAGCCTATAAGATGCTGTAAAATCTAGGAAATAAACAGGGGCGCAACACCCACATGGTTATCACGATAGCGGGGGCCCTCAACATATCATGCTCTACACGCGTGATGCGAGAGGTAGATGGTATGACTGCGCATGTTGGTAATGACGAATTTTAGACACTGCCGTTACAAGATTGTTTAAAATTCTTTGCAAGTGATAGGACCTGTGGGTATTCACTGCGGGAAAACGAGATCTGTTGACGCAAGTGATATTTCCCCTGTTTTTATGGTTGCAGGTATGCAACATGAACGCAACCAGATGGTACGGGTATTTCATGGCATTATGAGTGACAACTGAATAAGGCAGTACTGAGTAGAGTGTGTTCACAGTTGGGGTATCTCTCCTGTTTTTATATTTTATACCATCATAGGTTTGATGTGAACCTACCATGAAGCACTGAATTTGAACCCCAGTGACCCTGAAGAAGTTGCGCGAATTATCGCTTGGCAATGAAACATGTTAGCATTTGAGTAATTGATCATGGTTTGAAGGGAACCATTTTTAATTTGGGAAGCTAGCGGCATGGAATAAAGTTATCATAAGCTAGGTAGCTTCACCAATTTTTAGTGGTGAGGATTGTTTGTCTATATCCTCACGGGGTCCATTAGGAATGCATGTTACTAGCATGTATAGGTCTTATAAGCACATTTAGGCTATTTAGATTTTGATTTCATGGGTTTGAGTTTTTTGCTGACAACACATAGACACGTTTCTTTCTCTTTTTTTCAACGGAGAGGAGGTAACCGATGATGATATGCGGACTTGCTGGCGATTACCAGGCAGCAATCCCCTTGGGGGTGTTACTACCGTGAGGTGCCTTCTTTCCGCTTCACACCTTTTTTTCATGTACACTGGGTGGACGATGATGGTATAAGCATTTGGAATTTAGACGAACCACAGCATAGTGACTTAAGAAAAGTCTGTGAGGGAGTTACAAAGTTTCTGGTGATCCCTGAATCGCTGGATATACAGTTTTGGGTGTAGTTAGTGGTGATCAGGCCCATTGTTGATTAATAATACGTTGAATGGGGGCGGCCTGTTAATTTTTTTCCCCCTGTAGCTCCTATTGTTTGGATGCCAAGTTTTAGAACTTAGTGGCTTGTCTAATATAGTTAATTAGAAACCATACTTCATCCACATTTAGGCTGCTAATTTCTTCAGACATGGAAGTGACGTCACATGCTTAAGTACTGATCGACTTTCATTTGTTAAATCTTGTAATGCTCTCAAATGTACTCATGATATCCCTGCTAAACATGTGTGAGGTATTAGGTGCTTGTGATGTCACTTCCAGTGAGATGGTGATGCCACTTCCTGTGATGCCACATGCAATGTCATGAACTGTTATGCTACTTGTATACTGCCTAACTTGGTTAGTCTCTCCACTTCTTCTTTATGACTTGTATATTATCATGCCACATTCTGAATACATGAAAGTACACTGATTTCTCAGAAACATACAACTTTTGACGATGTCATGTAGCGTAGGTCAAAGGTTGTGTCTTATTATTCCCCCACCTGCAATTTTTATGTTGGATCTCCTGGTCCTGGCTAAATAACATAAATGATTCCACACTCAAACAGGAGTCCAAAGCTCATCTCCACTTGTCTGGATCTCTGCATGAGTGGAGCTACTAAGCCCATCCACACCCACCACTAGGGGGCTCGTTTCCAGAACTCAACAATGGTAACAATAAATTCTTGTTTAATCCCACGCTTCGCAAGATCTTCCGCTGGATCCCGACCAAGACCAAAAAGACTGTCACCCAGGCACTCGTCACCAGCCGACTGGACTACGGAAACGCCCTCTACGCCGGAACCACAGCCAAGCTACAGAAAAGACTCCAGCGCATCCAGAACGCCTCCGCCCGACTCATCCTGGATGTCCCCCGACGCAGCCACATCTCCAGCCACCTGAGGAAACTACACTGGCTCCCCGTCGACAAGAGGATCACGTTCCGGCTCCTCACCCACGCACACAAGTCTCTCCACGACCTGGGCCCCAAGTACCTCAACGACCGCCTGACCTTCTACACGCCCACCCGCCAGCTACGGTCCACCAGCCTCGCCCTCGCAGCCGTACCACGCATCCAAAGAGCCACCGCCGGAGGAAGATCCTTCTCTTACCTGGCTGCCAAGACTTGGAACTCCCTCCCCATCCACCTTCGGCTGACCCAGGACCATCTCGCCTTCAGGAAACAACTCAAGACCTGGCTGTTCGAGCAGTAGCATACCGTTCCCCCCAAGCGCCTTGAGACCCTCCCGGGTGAGTAGTGCGCTATACAAATGGCATGATTGATTGATTGACGTTTCAGGTCTCACTTTTCTTGCACTGTGCTTGTGAAATCTCTTGTAAACAAAACAAAATATTCTTTAAATGGGTTAGATCCTGCCCATTACTTACCATCACTTACCATTGGTTGGCTCCAACTTCACTCTCAGTTCCTTGCTTCTTATTGATCAGAGCTTTCTCCAGTGGCGGCTGATGAAATTTTGAGAGTAGTCGGCTGAGCTTGGCATTTGGGGGGTGGGTCATGTGAAAGGGCACGGTATAGGGGCGCGGCATGGTACTTTTTGGGAGTCCAATCACCATTTTCTGTGCAAATGCAATAAAGTGATGTAGTTGTAACTGCACCACAGTTATTGCCCATACAATAGCAAGTTTCAATGTTTCTAGGTGCCATTAGGCCCCATGACATTCAAATCTAAGCATGCATTCACCATAAACAAGGGGAACACCTATCATAGAATCTGCTAATTTCCCTGTTTGTTACAACATATGTGGAATCTCCCTGATGTTTACCTTTGCAGCACTGCACTGAAGTGCTTATTGAAATGAGAGTTTTTAAATATGAATCATTAGTGCAAAAACCCTTCCTATGCGTATGATGAAATTACTTTAAAATATATGCGCGCAGAGGGGACGCT
Organism: Lissotriton helveticus; assembly: GCF_964261635.1. Classification (NCBI taxonomy): domain Eukaryota; kingdom Metazoa; phylum Chordata; class Amphibia; order Caudata; family Salamandridae; genus Lissotriton; species Lissotriton helveticus. Next base: position 970,526,586 of record NC_136071.1, on the reverse strand, counting down.
AGGTGGCGCACTTGTGAATGGTAGCCTCTTTGTAAGGCTCCCACATCCTGGCGACAAATATCCTATAATCGATCCTGTTATCGGCGACTGATCGGGCTGAAATTGCCCTCGCCTGCTCAGGGGACTGCGCGGAGGCTCCGGTGAAAGTCTGGAGCGGATCGACTGCTGTATGCCACCGGTGGAAACATTCTAGTGCGCAGCGGGGATTGCTGCCGGAGACTCCAGCACGCCCGGCCGGCTGGCCTGCGGACGCGAGGTCGGGGTTTCACGAGCGCCAACTGGGCCCTGAAAGGCGCAAAAACATCGGAAGGCCGCGAAAACACCGCGGTGAAGGACAGCGGACCCGGTCTTCCCCTCACGGAGGAGCACTGCCAGCGGAGCAGGTGATACCCTGTCCCTCCTGCTCACCGAGGTAATCTGACGGCTTTTCTGCTATTCCTGCTGATCAGGCGCGGCCTGACTCTGCGGAGCGTGACTCCCACCCTGCCATCTCCCCATCAAGAGTGACGGCCAGTTCGGGAAAGGGGCCCTGCTGCCATTGGTCCCTCCGGAGCCCCGACTCTCCTTGCCTTCGGTGCAGGGGCTCCCCCGCTGGGCATCTACATTGCGCATAAGTGGAACTTATCTGGGGCATTACCACCGGCAGTGACTCCCACCGCTCCGGCCATAGAACCTCATCCTGAGCCTGCGTGTGTGCACTGGGGTGCGAGGGCTGCTGGCTGGGGGCCGGGGCTGCAGATTATCACTATACCATAACCCTCCCATCCTGGCATTGCGTGGGACATAAGCTCACTTCAGGGATTGCTGAGGGGATACTGGACATCCTTCTATGCGACGTGTGTGACTGGGGAGTGCTTGGTCGCAACACGTAACTGCGGTGCATACACCCTCAATCCATCGAGAATCTGGGCCTACATTTCTAAAGTCCGACTGGGGAATCTGCTTCATACCCCCGCCTGGCATACGCTCATACACGACAAACGACCGTCTATGACAGCTGACATTTTGGTGGCGAGCTCCTGAGTGTTACACAGAGGGACGGCTGCACTGTCGTATTCCCGAAAGACTGCCAGGTTTAACGCTGAGGGGTGTGCTGTGCCCGGGGGCAGCGACGAACGCCTACCCACACCTGCTGCCCGTGCCCCCCCTCTCTCCCCCCACGTGCGCAGGTGCTGCTCCATACCGGAGTACGACTTGTAGGAGGGAGCTCCACGGCAGGTTCTGCTGAACAGTGGGATTGCTTAGGCGGAACGGCTCTTGCTTTCTTCCATTTCACAGATTCACCCGCCTTTGCTGAGCCGCTAAGATGGGTCGGCCTGACACGCGGCAACCGAAGCTCACGTTTGATGCCGCAAAGAAGACGAATCGCACCAGCCCGGAATCTCAGAAACGAATAGAGGCTAACGATCCTCCTGATAACCAGGCGACCACCTCCACGGATACCCAGGAACTTCTTCGTGAAATGCGCCAGGGATTCGCAACCATTGCGGACAAGGTGGACAGGATGTCGTCCCGTATGGATGCTGTAGTCCACAAATTGGAGGTCCACGAGGGGAGGTTGAAGGAAGTGGAACAGCGGGTATCGGATGTCGAGGACACCTCCGGACAACATACAACACGTCTAGCACGAATGGATAACTTATTGCGCACCATTGCGGCTAAGAATGAGGATTTGGAAGCGAGAAGCCGGCGTAATAACATACGCATAGTTGGAATTCCGGAATCCACCAATGTGGGGAGAATGGAGGAATATGTGGAACGTCTGTTGAGGAATGCAGTGGGATCGGAAGCATTCTCCCCCCAGTTTATAGTGGAGAGGGCGCACAGGTCCCTGGGACCGGTGCCCAAGCCGGGCATGAAGCCGAGGCCTATCATAGCCCGTCTGCTAAACTACAGGGATAGAGATGCGGCTTTACGAGCAGCTCGCTCTTCCAACAAGCTCATATGTGATGGTAACGAATTCACAATCTATCCTGACTTCACACCCATGGTACAGGAAGAGCGGCGCAAATTTTTGGAAGTTAAAGCAAAGCTTCGGACCCTACAAATTGACTACGCATTACTCTATCCGGCTAGACTGCGAATCACTTATCAAGCGCGCCAAAAGTTTTTCACGAAACCGCAGCAAGTTGAGGACTTCATTAAGCAGGTAAAACGATCAGCACACCAGCATAGGGAGGAGGCGGATGAACTTGATCGCGGAAATGACCGGCTTGAAGATGATGAACACTGACCCCACTACTACTACACCATTGGACGTTGCTGTGGTTCCTGTATGTGAGTACTGATATGGGGTACACAGAGCGATGGGGGCTGTAGTTACGGCCCGACCGTCTCCCCCTTCCCGATTAGATGAGGGAGGGCTGAGACCTGAGAAACGCTGAAGCATTACTGCGTCGCCAGGTACCCCCCCTCTCTCCCTATAGCTGAGGTTGGTCTACCATGGGCAGCTGATGGAGAAGAGGGGTTGTTGTGTCGCCACCTAGAATGGTTCCTAACGGGCATTACCCATGCAGTTACTGTTGTTATAGCTGGGATTATTGTCATCCCTGGTTGTTGAGGGAGTTGGGGAGGGAAGGGGAGGGAGATAGCACTGGCAAGTTGGGGTTGCCTCTGTGGGAGGTGGGAGGGGACTGGGGGAATGTTTGGTTGTTACGTGAACTGTATGTAGATATGATACACAAGACAAAGGCCACAGTCATATACTTGAGGAATGTGAATTGGAGTATTGCTAATGACACTTTGCGATTGGGGAGGATGCACCGCACATTTTTACAGCGCAGCCAATTGAGCCGATCCAGGTGCGGGGACTGATAACCGATGTAATTTTATATCCTGGAATGTACGAGGGCTAAAAGATGCACGTAAGCGTAGACAATTGTTGGCGTATTGGGATAGACACAATGTGCAGGTGGTTATGCTACAAGAGACTCATATTCCCCCATCAACTGCTTCTACATTCGGTGCGAGATGGGCGGGGGTGAGAGTTTTCTCAAATTTCTCTTCATATGCTAGAGGCACTGCCATTCTTATACACCGAACTCTCCCATTTACACTACAGGGGCAACAAACGGATAGAGAGGGAAGATATGTCATTATCTGGGGGAGACTGGGCGGGGAGACGATCACCATTGCCAACTGCTACGCTCCCAATGTTGATGACCCTCATTTCTTCACCCGACTCTGGGGAGATATATTGGATGTTGGCTCCAGGTATCTGGTCTGGGGCGGAGACCTTAACGTAGCCTTACACCCGAGCCTGGACAGAGCAGATGGGTGCTCAACATACCACACCAGGGCGAGAGACTCCCTTGAGGGGATAGTTGAGGAGGGGGGGTTGATTGATAGTTGGAGACACTTACACCCTGAATTGCTGGAGGGCACACACTTTACGTCCTACACGGGCACATGGGCTAGAATTGATTACATCTTCGTGTCCCAGAATTTGGCCCCGAACGTTCTAACTTCTCAACATTTACCTAGAACACATTCCGACCATTGCCCTGTTCTCCTATCTTTAGATATGCCTGGATTTCACAAACCACGCCCGCTCTGGCGACTACATCCCAACATCCTGATTGACACTGTCTTCTGCGAAGAACTTAGAACCGATATAGAAGACTTCTTTCCCCGAAACAAAGACACGGTGGGTAGTGTAGAAACAGTGTGGGAGGCGTTTAAGGTTACGGTACGGGGGTGGTGTATAGCTAAAAGCTCTGGGGTGCTAAAGGACATACAGCGAACACTATGCAGGTTGGAGGAGGAGTTGAGAGCTTTAGAGATTTGCATGACACAGGGGATTGATGGGGAGGCGCACAGCACATTCAGAACTAAATTGTCGGAGTACGAAGCGGAAGCGCAGAGAGAGGTACATTTCAAAGGAAAACACTGGCGAGCCCGGGCTTATAATGAGGGAGGGAGACCAGGAAGAGCGCTGGCCATGGCAGTAAGGATGGCACGAGGTTCAAACACAATCTTGGAGCTAACTGCAACGGATGGGGAAGTACACAAAGACAATGATGGTATTCTCCACACACTCCAGGCACACTATAAACAATTGTATACCTCGAGAGCCGCTGGGGAGGTTGACCTGGATAGCTATCTGGGGGATATAGCACTTTGCTGGATAAGCGATGTCCACAGACAGTTTCTGGGGGCACCACTAGAGCTGGGTGAGGTACGGGATGCCATAATGTCCCTGAGCAACGGGAAAGCGCCGGGTCATGATGGCCTCCCGGCGGAGTTTTATAAATGCTACGTGGAGATTATGGCACCGGTGCTACGGGAGGTATTTACTGATGCAATGGAAGTGGGAGTGCTCCCGAGATCTATGCGAGAAGTAATCATCACATCATTACTTAAGCCCGGGAAGAATGCTACACAGTGTGATTCGTATCGCCCACTGTCGTTGCTAAACTGCGACGCCAAAATTCTGGCGAAGGTGCTCGCAACCAGACTTTCCTTACTCATGACCACAATCATTTTGCCAGACCAGTCCGGCTTTGTCCCCACGAGGTCAACCTCGCACAACCTTCGCACAGTATTTTCCCTAATTCAAACGGTTCACCCTGAGATTCCCCTTGCCGGGGTCTTTTTGGATGCCTCAAAGGCATTCGATTCTGTGGAGTGGGGATTCCTCTTCGCGGTCTTGCAGAGGATGGGATTCCCCCCTATCTTTGTGGATTGGGTACGGTTGCTCTACACATCTCCAACGGCAAGAGTGCTTGCAAATGGCCAACTTACTGCCGCATTCGCAATAACGAGGGGGACCCGGCAGGGGTGCCCCCTCTCCCCACTACTTTTCGCGGTGGCGATAGAGCCGCTGGCCTGTCGAATTCGACAGCTCCACAAACCCAGCGCCTTCAATTGTTTTCAGCGCCAACTCTCAATCTCGTTGTATGCCGACAATGTCAGTCTTTACGTTAAGGATCCCCAATCTAATCTGAATCCGCTACTGCGGGAGTTCGTTACCTTCGGATGCCTTTCGGGTGTCTCTATTAACTGGAACAAATCCCAGCTCTTCCCTCTGACACCAGCCGTCTCCGAATTCCCACTGGACTACCCGCTCGAGTGGTGTACTTCGGAACTACGCTACCTGGGGATACAGATATCAAGAGACTGTAGTCGCGGGACGAGGAATGGGCAGAATACGTGTTTTTGTGGTAGTTGTATTTATTCTCAACAATAAGTCATCTGTACACTTCTTCCTAGAGTAGCTCTTCCTCGGAGATCGGCTTCTCTCTTGTCGGCTCTTGCGGAGCACGCCCTCCTCTTTCCTCCGGACCGGGCTCCTCCTCCGGCTGGTGCTGGACTCCGGAGGCTCCGTAGTGCACGCCCTCGCCGGTCACCGAGAAGGCAAAAGAAAAGAGAGGCAAAGTAAGTGCTCAGGTTTGTGGCAACTCGGTTGAGAGGACAGGGGAGTGAGGGCAGTGAAGGGTACACACGGTGCAGTAAACTCAGGGTCGGTGATTGTGCAGATACAGTGATACGCTACTCGGAGGGACGGGTTATCGCTAGGTAATGCCCTGCTAGGTCAGGTGTCTGCCTTTGTGCCTCCACCACCCCAGGACCCGCTCCCGTACCTCAGCTAGCCGTACACCTCCTGGCGCACGGCTGGGCGGCTCGTGGTGTTGGCCTCCCGGCTTTCCAGCTCCTAACGGTCGGGTGTCTCCTCTCTCCGTAGCCGCTTTGTGAGGTCTCGCCACTTGTGCTTGATCCGTAGTCTCGGGGTCCCAAACACTCCGGTCGAGATCTTCTTCCCTCTCAGCGATGGTCTCTCCACTCCGCCAACGCTGTTCTCTCCTCCACGCCTCCTCTCCGACTCCGCTCTCTCCAACGCTCCGCTCTGCTGCACTGCTTCCCGCCTCTCCGCTCTCCTGCACTCTGTCCGCTCCTCCGGTGAAATAACACACCTGTGGCATGTTGAGGCTGCTATTTACGGGCTCGCCTGACTCCGCCTCCTCGCTGAAGGTGTCCGTCCATTTAAAGGGGCCCCATCCTACCTCGTCCTCTTCGTCACAGCTGTACCTTTCAGCAGGTGTCCATCCCGGGGTAGGAAGAGGCTGTGGAGACAAGAGGGGGGGGTCGCACAACGTTAGAGGGCGCCCCTCAATAGGGCGAGAACCCACACCCCGGCTACAGAGACAAAGGGGACACATTGCGAATGAACTACGGAGTGGCCATCACCAAGCTGACGGATTCAGTGACGCGGTGGATCAAATTACCCCTGTCTATGGCGGCAAGAATTTCCCTCATAAAAATGGTGGTCTTGCCACGCTTTTTATATCTGTTCCTCAATATTCCCTATCACCCAGGCGCATACTTTTTTAAAACCTTACGTTCTGAACTTATTCGACTGGTGGGGGGGGGGAGACAGGCTAGGCTCCGCTGGGCGGTAATGACACAGCCCTACAGGGCGGGTGGCTTCGATGTCCCGGACTTCGAAGTATACTATTTAAGTGCTCAGGCACACTACCTATATCATTGGTTACGGCCTACTGCTTTTATGCCGCAGGTGGCAGCGGAGGACTGGATAGCACACCCGCTGCCATTGGTAGGAGTGGTACACGCCCCCACTGCCGCACTGGAGATGCACTCAAACACGGTGTCCTGCACGATAGAGGCATGGCACAAAATAGGGAGACGGCTACACACCCTGTTACTGTATACGGCTCGTATGCCACTATCCTACCATCCACAGATGTCGCTCCTGCAAGAGGTAGGATTCCAACGAATGTGTAGAAGGTTGAAAATATGGGTATGGGGGGATCTATTCCGCGATGGGAAGTTCCAATCTCGAGATGATTTTTTCGGAGATAGAGCACATAACCCTCTGGAGCTCTTCTATAACCTACGGCTCAGGGAAGGCTTGAGAGCCTTATTACCTGATTATCCTCATGAACCCCCCAGTATAGCCCCGCTTACGATAGTGTTAAACAGCTCTGATGGCGCACACCTAGTTTCTAAACTGTATAAGTGCATACGAGAGGAACTACCAATAGTGGAAAGTGCGGCTAGGGCGCACTGGACAAGGGATTTTGGTGGTAGTGATATCACAGAGGCACAATGGGAGTACTGCTGTGACTTGTCGGGAGCGGTAATGTCTAGCTGTCGCCTTAAAATCATACATTACAAATTCCTCCATAGGTTATACTACACTCCTGCTAGAAAGTTTCGGTTCGGGCTAGCCGACTCGGACAGGTGTGAGCGATGTAGACAGGAAGGGGCGGACTTCTTCCATTTAGCATGGACCTGCCCGCAAGTACAAGAATACTGGTTGCGGGTCTGCGAGGGTTTATCCCACATGATAGGTGCTGCGTTGACCCTGGATCCGATGATGTTCCTTCTAGGCTATACTGCGCAGATAGCGCGGACGGTTAGGAAGTATACAAATGTAGCACTGCTATTGGCAAGAAGACATTTAGCATGTAGATGGGGTCGAGGCCGAGCTCCTAAGTTTAAGGATTGGATGCATGACATGCTATTCTGTCAGGAACAGTATGGAGTATTTTCGGAACTGATGCCTCTAAACTCGAGACCAGCGGACATTTGGGGCCCCCTACAAACTTACCTTCTCGCTAGAGCATCGCAGGGTGAGGGAGATACTGACACTGCCGACACAACACACACACAGACTACCTAGCTGGCTTGTTCTCATATACCATTTCTTGACCTGTGCTGGAGGGGATGTATTGAGGAGTGACTGTACTGTTATGGATATGTCCGGTGTGGAGATTCCTTTCCGGAAACTATGTATCAATTGATTGACGGTACTCCTCCGAGGCTGTACTGAACACCTGAATTGCTGCTTCTCGTGGGCTACCTAATGCCAATGCATCAGACCGAACTCCCTAGCTACCCTAATATACCACCTACTTGTAACCTCTTCCCTGGTAGGAATTCCTCACTGTTCAAATAGTGGGTAATGCTTATACTCCCCTGAATGCCGTTGTGCTGCTGTGCTGTCAATTGTATTACGCCCTGTCACATTTTATCAACTGCGTACCCTCCTCGATTGTTCCCCTATAGCTAAGATTTGATATGAATGTATTATTACTTTATTACATTGCTGATGGTTGACCCTGACTACACTCCCTGGGGTTGAGACTCAAGTACCTCCGATTGCAACAATATATGTGTATCGCTGCCGGCCTTGTATGGTTGTAGGCACACTGCTGTGTATGACTGCTTGAATGTTAATAAAAGTTTATAATCCCAAAAAATATATATATATATATATATATATGCGCGCAGAATGCCAGTTATTTAAAAAACATAATTGATTATACTTTTAATTAGATGTGCGAATGCCAGTTGTAAAAAAAACCTTAGCTGAGTAGCTGTGGATTTGGGTCGAGTTCACCCAGTTGCTATTTAGAACTGCGGAGAAATGCAGGAAGAGGTAAACACCAAAAGTACACTCAATTGCTGATCTAAACTTTTTCCTGGACAGATGGAGCTGTAAAATGCAAACAACTCACCTTGTGATTCACAGGGTTGGGAGTCTGCAGGGCACCATCTAGACTCTGCAAGCTGGCGACGCAGGCACGAGTCACAGACAACTGCAGTGTACACCTGCACCACCTTCTCTCCACGCTGCCACCGGGTCCAGGGGTCTGCTCCTGGCTGCCAGACTATCTCTGTGTAGTGCCATACACGTGTGACACACCTAGGATATAGTGATGCATTGGAAACAGACACCTCGAGTCTGAGCAGTGTGTCTGATGACAACATGTGCAGACTCAATTTCTCCATTTTTCACCTACCTGCAACCTCTATCCCACCCTTTGCCAACTTGTCACAGGGTGGGGTAACCATGCTCTCCACTCTCTGATTGACGTGAAGCCCCGGCACTAAAGGGCTTTAGCCTGGTGCGCCCGGGGCTAACTTTACCCCCACGTCATCGGGGGTGGAGACTGATCCTTTGGGCAATGCGGTTTTCCGAGCTGATGACCTCACAGGCCTCAGGGCTGTGAGCTCGTCAGTCTGGCAAATAGATCACCCAGCATCACTCAGCATCAGTGCCTCAGGCTGAGTGTCAGACTGGCAGTGCGCAGCACTTATGACCCCAGCACGGAAAACAAAAAGTAAGTATTTACGTGAGTGCAGCCTTTCTTTTAAAAAACATCAATAGCAACCTTTGTTTTTTTTTGGAAATGGTGATCAGGCCTGGCCGGTCAATTGGGACTGAGGGGGCCATGCCCCTCGACCTTTTGCCCCTCACGAACAGTGTCTGTCAGGCTGTACAAAGGTCTGCCTCACAGACACTCTTCACTTTCAGGTCAGGTCAGGCAACCAGGAGCGAGACCTCATGCGCTAAATGCGAAGGCTCCTGGCTGTCTGAGCTGAACTTGGCTGGGCTGAAGAAGTCACAGCTCCTGTGGGTGTGACCTCATCAGCTCAGCAAAGGTCCCTGAGGCCCTCCCCTCAGTGACAAGGGGTAGCGTCACTGATTGCCTCGCACCTGGGTGCTTCAGTTTTAAGCCCTGAAGTGCCCAGGGTTAAGTGTCAATCAGAGACACTTCATAACAGAGTGGGGTAGGGTCAGCAGTCTGACTGACCCCGTCCTACTATGTGATGACGTTGGGACTGCTGCCTTCCCTCATTGGCTGACCTCAGGTAGCAGTTCAAAGCCTCCTGGAACCTCCAAGGCAGAGCTGGCTGCAGGTAAGTGTGTGTTTTATTTTATTTGTAATTCATTTTTGGTATGTGTATGTATGAATTTTTGGTAAAGAGTGTTGTGAATGGATGTGTTTGTGTGTGTGTGCATGCGTGTGAATGCTTAGCTGTGAGTGTTATGTGTATGTGTGTGTGTGTGTCCCGTCCAACCCCCCTTCCCTCCAAAGATTACCGTCCGCCACTGATGGTGATAGGGGCGAAAGTAAAGGGGACGGAGCCCTGATGCTCTGGACGAGAAACTGCTGTTGGCTTCCTGCCCCCTTTCCACCTTCTGTTCTTTTTAAACCACCCCACTCTTCCTGATGTCTGTTTTTTCAGCCCCCTTTCCTCCCATCATCATTCTCTTCAACACACCCTGCCTCTCTAATCCACCCACTGTTATGTTATGTTATGTTAAATCTTTTCATATAGCGCACAGCTGTCTCAGCCATGAGGAGTCCCAGCGCTAGTAGCAGTGTCAATAAGGAAATACGGGACTAAGCCACCGAAAAAAGAAAGGTTTTGGCAGCCTTACGAAAGGGCATGAGGCTATCCAGACAACGAGTCTGCATAGGCAGGGAATTCCACAACTTAGCCACTAGACAGCGAAAAGATCGTCCGCCAGCTCGGAGACGCTTCACTCGGGGGACCATAGCCAGATGTTGCCCAGCTGATCGTAGCTGGTGCGTGGGTACGTAGGGTACCAACAATTTGGACAGGATCTCAGGGGAAGAAAGTTTTAAGATTTTAAAGGTTAGGCACAGGGTTTTTAAATTCGATCCTTTTAGTCATAGGCAACCAATGAAGGTTACGAATCGACCCCGTCGCAGAACAAGTTCTGGGAAGCCTCAGCAGGACTCGAGCTGCTGCGTTCTGAACACGCTGCAGATAAGTCATTTCTGCCTTATTTGCCCCTAGCAGGAGCAAATTAGCATAGTCCAATCTGGACAGTATGGCCGCCTGTACTATCATCTGGCGGGTGGATGGATCAAAGAACCCCAACAAGGGTCTCAACCCCGGTAGTAGGCGAAAGCAGGTACCTGCTATTTTCTTGGTGTGCTCCTGAAAGCTGAGAGTGGCATCCAGTCAAACCCCAAGATTTTTTACTGCCAAATTGGGGGTGGGAGCGCAGCCCAAGGTCTTGGGCCACCTATGCTCACTCCAACGTCCCTGATCTCTCCCCACCAGCAACACCTCGGACTTGTTGACGTTGAGCTGAAGGCAGTTGGTGGTCATCCACTCAGCGACCACCGCTAGGCCATTCCAAAATTTGGGTCGTTGGAGAGGGCCACTACAACTGCGTATCATCAGCATACAAGACCATGGTAAGACCGTTGTCCCTGGCCACCGTGGCTAGGGGTTGAACGTATAGATTGAAAAGTACGGGGTTGAGGGCAGAGCCCTGAGGAACACCCTGCCTGATGGAATGGAAGCGGGAAAGAAAGGGGTGAGCAGATACTTGGAATGTTCTCTCTGACAGAAATGAACTAAACTATTCCAAGGCTGGACCTATGACACCAGCCCCTTCCAGGCGGTCTAGATGGATCCGGTGGGAGACCATGTCAAACGTGGCGCTAAGATCAAGTAGTATCAGTGCCGCGGTGTGCCCTCCGTCCAAAATGGTCCGCAGATGTTCGGTCACAGCTAGGAGGGCAGTTTCGGTGCTGTGACCAGGGCGAAAACCATTCTGGGACATATCTAAGAAGTCGGTGTGTGGGCTTTCGGGCGGGTTATCCAATAAACTCACGGATACCGGGTTGCGAGGCAAAGAGGGTTTTATTATTTTATACAGCCTCCGCTTTTGCACTGGTACTCGATAGAAAGGCAAAGGATTGTCAATGTCCTCTTTAACTTGTTTGGCTGTTCCGATTCTCCGACTTTCCCAATGCCTTCTGGGCGTTGTAGGCTTTGCCTCCGCCGTCGTGTCTTTTGCTCCAGATTCGGTACCACAAAGAAACAGAAACAAAGAAAACCACTATTAGCTCGCGGTTTTGGGGTGGTTGTCAGGGAAGGGAAGTGAGGGATCACACGTGCTCGTAGCTCTCAAAGTGCCGGTGAGGTGAAGGGTAGGTAACGTGCACTGAGGGTCGGTTGCTTTGTCTTACGGGGGTTTACCCCACTTACGTCCCGCCCACCCTGTGAACCTTGACCGTACCTGCTCGAGCCACACTTCATGTGAAGTGTGGCTGGGCGATGCGCCTCCTCGTTGGCCTCCCGGCTTGTCGTGGTCGTCACTAGTCTTTCTCTCCTCGGTTTCCCAGGTCCGTTGTCCGCTGTCTCAGTGGTCGCTGGGCTCCGTCCTCCGATGTTCCTCTAACGCCTCCTCCCTCCGCTGGTCCGCTCTCCAATCCGCTCCCGGTCTCCTCGTCTGCTCACCCGCTTCCTCCAGCTGATGTTCCTTGCTTCCGTCCTCTCCCGTCCTCCACTGCTCACACGCCTCCTCCAGCTGATGTTCCTTGCTTCCGTCCTCTCCCGTCCTCCACTGCTCACACGCCTCCTCCAGCTGATGTTCCTTGCTTCCGTCCTCTCCCGTCCTCCACTGCTCACACGCCTCCTCCTCGTCTTCGGTTCTCCTCCACTCCGCTCCTCGCTCACGCCACCAATCTCCGCTACCTCCGGGTGAAAAACACACCTGGGATCTGTTTGGGCGCACCTTTACCTCCTGTGTGGGGGTGGCCTCCGGCTCCAGCTCCGCCCAGTTAAAGAAACACGGCTCTTCTGCATCTCGGGGCGTGTTGGGCCAGTCCGTTACGGGCTTCCAGGCGTCTGCGTGCTGGGTGACAAAAGAGGACACAGGTAAAGGTAAGCCGGGAGGGCCCGGGTCCGGGTCCTCCCCGTCACATCCCTCCCCCCCACGATTCTCCCGATCGGGGAGAGGATACCGTGACAAGAAGTCCGCATTGGCGTTGTCCTTCCCCTTACGGTGACGGACCTGGAACCTGAAGGGTTGCAGGGCCAGGAACCACCGCAGGACACGCGGGTTGTTCGAGATGTTCCGGCTCATCCAGGTCAGGGGGGCGTGATCAGTATAGAGGATGAATGAACGCCCCTCCAGGTAATACCTCAATTTGTCCATGGCCCACCTGATCGCTAAACATTCTTTCTCTATGGTCGGGTATTTAACTTCCCTGGGGAACAGTTTGCGGCTAATGTACAAAATGGGGCGCTCAATGCCGGATTCGGTCTCCTGGGACAACACCGCCCCAATACCGAAATCAGACGCGTCCGTGTGCAGGAGAAAGGGTTTGTTGAAGTCAGGGGAGGTGAGGACGGGACTGGTCGTGATGGCCCGCTTCAGCGTTTGAAACGCGTTCCACATGGCCTCTGTCGGATTCAGTAGAACCTGGCTTTTGGTGTGGTTCTTCAAGGTGTCCGTCAAGGGGGCGGCTATGTCTGAGAAGGAGGGGATAAATCGTCGATAGTAGCCTACGAGGCCAAGGAAGGCTCTCATTTCCTTCTGACTGGAGGGAAAAGGGGTATCCGCAATAGCCCGGACCTTCTCTATTTGTGGCTCAATGACACCATGTCCCAGTACATACCCCAGATACTTGACCTTGCGAAAGCCCACTCTGGATTTCTTTGCATTGACATGCAGTCCGGATTCTCTCAGTTGCTGTAGGACGTTGTGTAGATGCGTCAGGTGTTCTTCCCATGAGGGACTGAAAATGATAATGTCGTCCAGGTAGGCCGAGCTATATTCATGATGGTTTCTTAGTACTTCGTTCATGAGTCTTTGAAATGTGGCCGGAGCCCCGTGGAGGCCAAACGGAAGGACGTTAAACTCATAGAGACCGTCGGGTGTGGCGAAGGCCGTCTTCTTCCGGTCTTCCTCTCTGAGAGGGACCTGCCAGTACCCTTTAGTTAAATCCAGGGTACTGATGTATTTTGCCTTTCCCAATTGCTCGATCAATTCATCAATGCGGGGTATCGGGTAGGCGTCGAAGGATGACACGGCATTTAAGGCTCTAAAGTCCATGCAGAACCTGCTACTACCATCTGGCTTGGGCACCATTACGATGGGCGAAGACCATTCACTGCGTGAGGGCCGGATGACCCCTAGCCTCAGCATCTCTTGTACTTCCTTGCTTATAGCGTTTCTCTTGGCTGCTGGTATTCTATAGGGTCTTTGTTTTACAGTGACGCCCTCGGGGGTTTCTATCCGATGTTCGGTTAGGGTAGTGGCCCCTGGGATGTTCGAAAAGATCTTCGTGAAGGGTCGTAAAGCGTTTTGTAGTTCTTCCTGTTCTCTGTCATACAATTCCTCGCTTATTACCAATTCGTCCAGGGAGGAACTGTTTTTCTTGTTTGTATCCGAGAGGGTTACCACCGATACCAGAGGGGTTGGCCCCAACCATTTTTTCAGGAGGTTTATGTGAAAAACCTGATTTTTCTTCCTGCCCATTTGTAAACGATAAGTGGTTTTCCCGATCGTTTCAGTGACTCGATATGGGCCTTGCCATTCGTTCTGGAACCTTTTGGCCATCGAGGGCAACAACACCAAGGCCCAGTCCCCTACTGCTAGATGTCGCCACTTCTTTCCTTTGTTGTAGTGGGTCTGCTGTCTCCGTTGACTGGACTCCAGTTGCGTGAAGGCCAACTCACGTATTTTCCCGAGTTGATTCCTTAGGTTTTGACTATACTCTAGCAACGATCTTGTCTCACCGTCACTCTCGTTCTCCCACACTTCTCGGGTCATCTCTAGCAAGCTGCGGGGTTGTCGTCCATATAACATCTCAAACGACGAACAGCCTAAGCTGCTCTGCGTTTGGCCTCGTATGACGTATAAAGCCAATGGCAAAATGAGGTCCCATTCAGTCCCGTTAACGGTGAGCATTTTCTTTAACAGGGTTTTCAGGGTACCATTGTACCTCTCCACCAGTCCGTCGGTCTGTGGGTGATAGACAGACGTACGGAGCTGGTGGAGATTCAGGAGTTGACAGACTTCTTTCATGACTCGGGACATGAACGGGGTCCCCTGGTCCGTTAGGACTTCTTTGGGAAACCCTACCCTGGAGAATAACTCAAGGAATTTCTCGGCTATATTTTTCGACGTGGGTGCTTTCAGGGGAAAAGCCTCTGGGAATCGCGTGGCATAGTCCACTATTACCAGCGCGTATTGATGTCCCTTCCGCGTTTTGGGGAGAGGGCCGATCAGGTCCATCCCGACCCTCTCAAACGGGGCCCCGATAATGGGGAGGGGTTGTAGGGGTACTGCAGCTGGTCGATGGGTGTTTTTCCGTTGACAGATGTCACACGTCTGGCAGTGACTCTTTATATCTTGGTACACACCCGGCCAGTAGAAGTTACGTAGCACGTTATGAGTCGTCTTCTCGCTGCCGGTGTGTCCAGCCAGTAAGTGAGTATGCGCATAGAACATTATCTGCTCACGAAAGCAGGTTGGTACTAGGAGTTGTACTGGGTCGTCTGCTTTCGCTTGTCTATACAAGAGGTCTTCTCTAATGAGGAATCTGGGATATGTCGCTGGGAGGATGTCTTGTTCCGCATGGGCCTTTTCCCACGCATTGAGCAAAGTGGAATCATTTGCTTGAGCGAACTTGAAGCTCCTATCATTTCCCCAAGGATCAGGGGACAGCAAAGCCGGGACAGGGGTTTGCTTAGGGGAGTTGCGTTTCCTTAATTGGTCCTCGAACAGTTCCAGGAAATGAGGATTGTCAGTACCCAATATGAGAGGTTCCGGCAGAGAACCCATTACTCCCACCTTCACTACCAAGGGACTCCTGTCTTCTAAGACTATGGGGACGTAGGCCACTGGATACCCCTTCACATCCCCATGGACACATTTTATGAACACTTGTTCGTTGGGCATCACCTGGAGAGGCAGGACGTAAACATCCCGCATGACTGACTGCTTACACCCAGAGTCCAGCAGAGCCTGGAGTACTGTCCCGTTTACGGTCACACTCACGTGGTATGCGCCTCCCAGTTCAGCGGAGTACATGACTGCTTTCGGCATGTAACCCACTTCCATTGGTTCTTCTTGGCGGCGTTTCTGTGGGCAGAAGCGGGCTATGTGGCCCCAGGTCCCACAATCGAAACACTGCGGTCCTCGGAACGGAGGTGCCTCTGGACTCACGAAACGTGGGGTTGGTAATCCTGGAGGGGGTCGGGGTCTGCGTTCCGGTCTAGGGATCGCCTTATGGGTCTTGTCTGGTTCACTGGGTTGTAGGCGGGGCTGGGCCCGGACGAACGTGGTAGCCATCTCCATAGCCTGCTGGGTAGTTAGGTTGGAGTGCTGTCGCAACCAGCGTTGGGTCCCGTATGGCAGAGCCTCCAGGTATTGCTCCAGATAGATTGTATCCATTATATCCTCTTTGGTACTGGTGGAGGGGGTCAGCCATTTATCCGCGGCGGCTTTCAAGCGGAAGAAGAGGGTTTTAGGATTGTCCCCCCCCTGACCTCTCTCCTTCCGGAAGCGCACTCGGTATGCTTCCGCATCTAACCCAAGATGGTCCAATATGATCGTTTTGATCTGTCTGTAGGGTGTCTGTCCACTGCTGTTGGCCACCTGATAGGCGGCTTGGGCTTCGCCCGTCAGTAGGGGAGCCAGAAAGAAAGGCCACTTCTCGACTGGCCATCCGCATGCCAGTGGCACCCTTTCAAAATTCAAGAGAAAGGCATCCGGATCTTCTCCGGGGGTGTACCTTTGTAGGGAGATGCCTGCTGGTGTTGGAGGCGGTCTGGCATCGCGCACAGGGCTACTCCCGGGACCAGTAGCGATTTGCAGCCCTTCCAGTTGAGTGACTACTGTGGAGCGGAACGTATCTCGGTCCAGTTGGGCGGAGGCGAGCTGTTGCTCCACAGCCCACCCCAGTTGTTCTTGGCCTTTTATCAGTGCTTGCAACATGGCTTCCATCTCTGTGTCCTGGATGGTTTCCTCTATCCCCGCATTCTCCACCACTTGTGGGCTTTCGGGCGGGTTATCCAATAAACTCACGGATACCGGGTTGCGAGGCAAAGAGGGTTTTATTATTTTATACAGCCTCCGCTTTTGCACTGGTACTCGATAGAAAGGCAAAGGATTGTCAATGTCCTCTTTAACTTGTTTGGCTGTTCCGATTCTCCGACTTTCCCAATGCCTTCTGGGCGTTGTAGGCTTTGCCTCCGCCGTCGTGTCTTTTGCTCCAGATTCGGTACCACAAAGAAACAGAAACAAAGAAAACCACTATTAGCTCGCGGTTTTGGGGTGGTTGTCAGGGAAGGGAAGTGAGGGATCACACGTGCTCGTAGCTCTCAAAGTGCCGGTGAGGTGAAGGGTAGGTAACGTGCACTGAGGGTCGGTTGCTTTGTCTTACGGGGGTTTACCCCACTTACGTCCCGCCCACCCTGTGAACCTTGACCGTACCTGCTCGAGCCACACTTCATGTGAAGTGTGGCTGGGCGATGCGCCTCCTCGTTGGCCTCCCGGCTTGTCGTGGTCGTCACTAGTCTTTCTCTCCTCGGTTTCCCAGGTCCGTTGTCCGCTGTCTCCGTGGTCGCTGGGCTCCGTCCTCCGATGTTCCTCTAACGCCTCCTCCCTCCGCTGGTCCGCTCTCCAATCCGCTCCCGGTCTCCTCGTCTGCTCACCCGCTTCCTCCAGCTGATGTTCCTTGCTTCCGTCCTCTCCCGTCCTCCACTGCTCACACGCCTCCTCCAGCTGATGTTCCTTGCTTCCGTCCTCTCCCGTCCTCCACTGCTCACACGCCTCCTCCAGCTGATGTTCCTTGCTTCCGTCCTCTCCCGTCCTCCACTGCTCACACGCCTCCTCCTCGTCTTCGGTTCTCCTCCACTCCGCTCCTCGCTCACGCCACCAATCTCCGCTACCTCCGGGTGAAAAACACACCTGGGATCTGTTTGGGCGCACCTTTACCTCCTGTGTGGGGGTGGCCTCCGGCTCCAGCTCCGCCCAGTTAAAGAAACACGGCTCTTCTGCATCTCGGGGCGTGTTGGGCCAGTCCGTTACGGGCTTCCAGGCGTCTGCGTGCTGGGTGACAAAAGAGGACACAGGTAAAGGTAAGCCGGGAGGGCCCGGGTCCGGGTCCTCCCCGTCACACGGTGTTATTAAAAAAGCACGTGAGAATGTTGTTAACGTGTGCCTCTGCAATTTTAGCTACCCATGGCAGTAGCGAAATAGGACAGAAATGTTCCAATTTAGCTGGATCCAGCAAGGGTTTCTTAAGTAGAGGAACTACTCTAGCTTGCTTCCACATCCTAGGGACAACTGCTGTGGTAAGCAAGATGTTAATCATCTGACACAATGGTACAAGAAGCACAGGTAGGGAGTCCCTAAACTGAGCTGGTTTCATAGGATCCATAGGAGAACCAGATTTAACTTTCTTACTTAACAGGAGTAACTCGTCCTGTGAGATAGACGGAATGGCTGCCAGAGTGTGCGTAGGAGGGGAACCACGCGGGAACCATGCGCAACAGCATGACCCGTGGTGGGCCCAGGAAAGGACTTATAAATTGCTTCCACCTTATTCACAAAAAAAGCAGCCAGGTCCTCACACTGCCGCTCAGATGTAATTGCAGAATTAGCAGAATATTTCCTGCTTTTAAGATCGTTAAGGATTTTAAAAATACACTTGGCAGGGTTTTTACTGGACTTAATTTCCTTAGTAAAATAAGCCGCCAGTGCGGAGTGTAGGGCCCTGTGATAGTTTTTGATGGCATCCTGGTAGCCTTTTTTGGCCACTGGATCCTAAACCCTCTGCCAGACCCGTTCCAGTCTTTTACAAGATTTCGTTGAACGACGGATTGGAATTAGTGAAAAGGCCCTTGGACCATTTGGCTGGAATAAGTGAATCCAAGGCAGATAGAATCCAGTCACAAAGTGCCTGGAGACAGGCCTGGAGTGCCTTTATATGTCAGATCGGGGTCACTGGCTAAAATAGGGGGGCTAAGTGACAGGATGGCATGAAACTCCTCCAGATTCAATGTATGCCACCATCGTCGAAAGGAAGCTGTTGAATCAGCTCTGTACGCTGTCTCGTGCAGCGAAAGTGACATGGAAAGCAAAAAATGGTCGGACCAGCACACTGGGCTGGGAGTCTTAAACAGTAAGGGACGGGATGTTAGAGAAAACAGGGTCGAGCAGGTCACCAGCACTATGAGTAGGCCCCACCACAAGCTCATTTAATTGACAAGCAGTGAAGTCAGCAAGTAGATTGCTGATTTCAAGATCAGCAGAGCAATCAAAATGTAAATTCAAATCGCCTACAACACAGAAATTAGCGGGCGTCAAGGCCAGAGAACCTACAGCTTCGAGGATAGAAAATGTAAACTCCGTTGCTGGCCCGAGGCGCGATATATTAACAGCCCTATAATGGTAAAATGAGCGCTGAAGGAGATCCCGAAGTGAGCACATTTGCAGCCCCCCACATCCTAATTAACGAATGAGCAGCGGTAGCAAGATTTAAAAATAACATCTATGCCCCCGCCTCTAGATTCCCTATTTAAAGTCAAGATGCTAAAGCCGGGAGGAAGAGCTAAACCAGGTTCAGCCACCATCGTATCTGACAGCCAAGTTTCAGTTAAAAAGTAAACATCTGGAACTTCGTCCTGAATTAGATCGTGGATCTCCATATGATGTTTAACTGCCCTCCTCAAGCTGCACATCATCAGTATTGACACTGCCTGTAGTGTCTTGCTGGATACATTCTACTGTCTCAGCCGGCACTTGTTTTAAGAGCCACTCCCTCGAGGGCTGGCCACACTCACACCCCACACACATCCAACACAGGAGTCCCAAGCGACTTGGGCCTGTTAATAAAATGACTTGAGTGCCCATGTTTGTGGACGGTTAACGAAGCATATCCACAGTGCATACGTGCCAACATTTTAGGACAGGGAGGTGGGAGATTTTAAATAAAAAAATCGTGAGAATGAAAATTCCCCATGGACTTCTATTGTAGAAAATGCAATTTCAGGCGGTAGACAGCTAAAATAAAACCATTTTTGACTTGAAAAATCGGTAGTCTCCTGCCTGAATCAGCTCTTGGCATGTCGGTGTCTGTGTCAATCATTTAGTAGCATATGGGCCTAGGGTCCAGGATTCTACACTGCCACCCTTTAGCGAACTATGTCCCGTCTAGCCACCATCAGAACTACATTGCAAAAGAGTTGCTGATACCTTTCTAGGGTTTTCACTCATGCCCAGCTTCGGGGTGCACATTATTTGTTCCCCACCGTCCTCCCTCGTGGGGCTTGCCACTCCCAACGCCCCTCTGCTTTTTAAAGACTTTACACAGCAGCATGCATGGGCTGCTGTGAAACATGTAAAGAAAAACATTAACAAAGCCAATACATTTCTCATATGTGAAACCTATTGGCTTTGCCAATGTTTGCTTTTTTCCCTTCATTTTCTAGCTGATTGGGTACTGATGCAGATTTATTTACTCCTGAGTTTGCAAATCAGGCATTTCTTGTTTTCTGATTGAGAGTTCTGCTGCAAATTCATTTCTTTTTAATTTAAAGCCGTTTGCAATGAGGCATTTTTGGAATTAACAATTCAGCTGCATTTACTTTTTATTTGCGCACAAATCGCAATTACATTAATAAAAACATGAACCACAGTTAGATGTTACACAAGCCGGAGGTAAAGCTAAAAACTCTAGCTCCAGCAAACTTTCCTAATTGTATTTTCAACTAAAAATGATAGACTAATAAAAGTACGGAAAGATACCGGCCAGCCTATCACAAGAGAGATCTCTGTGACAAATCATGAGCCTGATTTTGAGACCAATGAAAACGCGGTTTACAGGCTTACTGCAAGAAATAATTCTCAGTTTCGTTTCTGCGGCGTGAGAATGGGATCTGGCGTCTGGTTTGTTGCTGTTCTGGTGTTTCCTGATGAATCTTGGTAAGAAAAAACGACACCACTGGGTGGTATATAACTTCGCATCTGTTTTCAGCAGCTCGAGTTTTATATATGTTTGTAAATTAGAAGAGTGGTAGGCAACTCGTGAGTTCTGCGACAAAAAAGACTTTGCCTGAATAAATAAAACAGGGCTATCAATTTGGGTTCACGATACCTTGGGAGCCATAGTAATATAAAATGGGAATATGGAAAATAATTGACTTACTCCTACTGTCGGAGTGCATTTTGAGTTTGGTTTTTTATGTTCACAACTTCAGCAACAACAAAAGAGCAAATCATAATGCAGGTGTGTTGCAGGCATTTTTGCTACAGCGATAGTAGAGTACGTTTTCGGTCCACACTGGAAATATAATTATAATAGCTGTTTCTTTATCGTTCTAAAGTACTCCAAGATTTTAACTCCGACCGCGTTTTTTAGGTTTCGGCTACCGTCCCACTGCGTAGCAGTGGGCGGAGCCGAAATCTTATGTCTGTAGTATGGGGGCCTGAACACGCCCCTCTTCTCGATTGGCTGGCCTCGTAAATGCTGGCCAGCCATTGGAGGAGAGGAGCGTCACTGAGTTCAGGGCCCGCCTTGACGCGATTCGGGGGCGTTTCTGGGTCTTTTTTTAAGTCCCGCCCTCTCCTCTTCCCATTGGCTGGAATTTTACCTTCCAGCCAATAGGAAGGGGAGAGCACGCCCCCGAATCCCTACAGGACGCTGTGCTTTCCGAGCAGCGTCTACGAGGCCATGAGGTAAGCCTATTCGTCCGCTGTGTGTTACTGGGGCATTGGCAGATTACTCGGCCCTGCAAGGGGTTAACATCCAGCAACAGGTTTCACGAGGGGTGGACCTTCGACTCCACGATTTGCGCCCTCGAGCACACACTGTACAGTACCTTGGTAGGGGTTGTCGTGGACAAATGCGGGGGGACAGCGGTAGACCGGGACAGGGCTCAGCAGGGCGCCTGATGTGGGTCCGGCTCGTTACGGCGTCAAGACGGGCGGCGCTGGAGCGGGGCCTCCGAGGGGCTCTGCGGGCTTTCAGGGACGCTGTCTGTGTCCGGGCGTAGGTGTCCCTTCGACGCGAAGCTTTAGGGAGATCTGGGGCGGAAATGCCACATGGAGCAGCCTGTACGCGTTGTACAGGGCAGCTCCTCTTGATGCGGCGCGGCCTCGGGGATCTCTCCCGGTGCAGTGCAGTGCAGTACGCCTTCACCGGCTGGGGAGATAGGTCAGATCCGCAGTGAAGCAATCAAGCTGGTACGGCGCAGCCTCAGCGGGAAGGTACGGCGCGGAGCTGCTCATGCCTGTTCACAGATGGCGAGGCTGAATGAACAGCGACGACAATAATAAAGAGAAAACCGAAAGCGTCATTATGAGCCGCATAATTCCCTCTTGTGGTTTTAACAAGCAGCAATATAGTTATTTGGGTTTTCAAAACTGCTTTCTTTTGGAGTGATGCAGCGCTGCTACGCAACCTTTGAGGTGGAAATGAAAACAGAGGCACGAGAAAAGTAACTTAGCATTTCAAAGGACATCCTTCTATTTAATGCCTTCGGTACAACGCGGAAAAGAGTCAGGATTGCATACGGCCTGCGGTTAGGGTGAAATGTAAAACACGCGCTATAATACATCTGTGTTTTGCTTCGGCAGACTGACCTTTTCCATGTGTGGAACCGGGCACACGGATGCGCCCCGGAGTCGGTTTGAGAGAGTATACATAAAACGCGTTAGTCTGCGAGAAAATAAAATCCAGGGGTCAGACATCATGCCCTCGCGTGAGGTAGTTTGAGATGGGAAGAGAGAAGAAAGGGTGGGGGTGGGGGGGCTGTGATTTTTTTTTACTGCTGGTAGGTGTTGGGTGCTTGACCAGAGAAGCCGTGAAACTCGTTAATAATAACGGGCGGACGTACACTGACCCCGGGGGCAATGCTCATCTATTGATTTAATTGTTTAAATCACACTGCTTAATGGTCCCGGTCGGAAAAGTGTGCAGCTACTACAGGGGCAGCGAGGTTCGCAGAAATACTTCCTTTCAGCACATGTTTTTGATGTATAAATGGGAACCAGGTGTCGGCTTTGAAAGTGTAACGGAAATCCCCCTGGACTGTCAGTAGCTACGGGCATAAGATAAAACAGCTAAAATGTTCCATCTGCTTTAATTCTGAATTCCGAGATATGTATTGTTAATGCATAGACAAGGCAGTTATTTCCCAGGTCCAACCTTTCTGACGTGCTGGCCTACTGGCTCAAATGAGAGAGGGACTCATATTAGCTTTTGTGTCTGATGCGAAAATATTGATTTTCTAGTCATGCTTACGACTTCATAATTTTAATTTCAAAGTTGAATTGAAAAGTACAGTTGTTCTTTGAAGCTTCTCACATCCTACAGTCAGTTCAAGGTATAGGCCGTTGCTTATAACGTTGAGGTCGGAAAAACGTTCCAATACCTTTAAAGTAAACCACAGGCTACATGGGTGTGTGGGTATGAGACGCTCGTCATGTCTTTTATTTCTGATATTTATGTTTCCTTTGTCTTCATTGCTTGAATTTGCTTGCGAGGCAGTGTCACTCATAGTTGTTGAAATGTAACTCATAATTACACTGGGATTATGAAATTGTCACACATAGCAATCTGAAACCTTGGCAGCTATGTGGTCGAGGGCGCGAAGCCCTTCCGCTGCTACATGCAGGGGCGTTTCTGTGCCCACCTCACCCTCCTTCTGCCTTGAATTTCTCTGCCGGTGTCCTACAACTATTTTGTGCCGCGGCGACCTGTGCCAGGCTGTGAAAGTACAGTCCGAAGTCTGCTGCGCCCAGACCTTGCATGAGGACTTAAACATTAGCTGACCAGCTCAGTGACCATATGTCGGCTGAAACGACGTTCAATAGGGTAAGGGATGGGGTAAAATATGTATTCTGTAAAAGAAGGCTTCCCGTGAGTTTACATTCCGGAGAGACGAGGCAAACACACTAGCGAAATGCAGAAAATTGTGGACATGTCAATGCGGGAATCCCAGTGCAAGTAACAGAATAGACATTCATAGATGTTAATACGCCGGCAATGGGCACCGAAAAGGCACATTCAGTGCTCCATTGGTGTGAATTGAGGTAACTCAGACTCCGGCTTGGAACTGTCATGTCGTTGTCTTCTCTTAAAGTGTACTTAGCGGTGTAACAGCTTGGGTTGTTATAGGGGGTTAGTAAGCCCCCATAGCGATGCCGTGCTACACTAATTGCAGAAGGCGCTGCACAATTTATGTTAACACAACACAGACCTAAGCTGCCAAGTTTTTCAATCGAGCTTTGTAAATTGTTGCTGGATGGTGTCAACCCCGATTCTGCCACTAGGAGTCCCTGTAACTGAACTCTGGCCACAGACCTGTCATCAGACAAAAGTAATCTTACAGAGCCCATATTCCTCGTGCGCCCACACAAGTAAACACTTCAGTCTGTAATGCGGCATTAAAACACATAGGCGCGCCTGGAAATTGTCAGTGAGCGCATGAAGTGGCCACCCATGGAAACCGGTCACTGCATTCGAAAGTTGTGCTTTTCAGAACAGCATAAATGCTGGAACTATTCGGCCTGTTCTTTATCAACAGAAAGGGTAACAAGCACTGGCGTTGCCAATAGGTTTCGCATTTGGAAAGTTGGAGCTATTTGTTTTGTAAATGACATTTTATATTTATATATCGTTATTGGCATTGTCAATAACAATATATAAATATAAAATGTCATTTACAAAACCAATAGCTCCAACTTTCCAAATGCGAAACCTATTGGCAACGCCAGTGCTTGTTTTTTAATTGAGCGTGTGTCGACACCTGTTCGAGGACACCCAAAGAATATCTAGAGGTTACGAGCCAGGAAATTAACAGGTAGAACCAAGCTAAGGGTCGCCGTGCAGATAAAGTTTCTCAACAATTAAAAACACACCTGGAAGCTTTGGCAGTAATGCCATAATGGCACTGCATTGGTAAGTACTTATGAAACGTGATCATTTTAAAACCTAAACCTTTAGGGAACCAAGTGGCTAGACAGTTGTCACGTAAACCCTTTAAGTGGCCCCGATCATTATAGAGCAACAGTGTGTAGTCCATTGAATCAAACACAATAGGTTTTTGTACAACTGGTGCTTTAAGTCGCATATTTGATAGTGCTTTCTAACGCAATAATGAATAAAAAGGAGTTTTGGTGAAATAAAAAAATTTCATAACATCATTCAGTTTGAGCTGGCAAGCAGTGATGTATTAAGGTTTTTTTTTGTTTCACTTTGTACAAATCAGCCACTAAGTGGGCTTCTCCGTTTTTTTTGTTCAAGCTTTGTTTTTACCTCTTTGTATATTCTGCACTCTCTATGGAGAAGGTAATCTGGAAGACCCAAGTAAAGTGTGTTGCCATAATCAAGTCTGAAGTTTAGTGCTTGAATAAGTGTTTTCTTCACAGTAATAAATAGGAGAGGTAGGAAGAAAAGGGAGGTGTCCACGCTTTTTTTCCTTCTATCAGTCAGGAAGGAAGTTGGGCATTTCAGAGCTAAGCCACCAATTCCAATTGATTGAAGACGAGCCAGCAGTTTCTTATGGGAAAGGATGTCAAAGACCCCGCCACCATTGCTGTCTACAATGGTGGCGAAGTTCAAAGGCGTGGATAAAAAACTAAATATTCTGTAACCTTTTCCAGTCTTTCACCTTCAGGTAACTGTATATAAAATAAGTCCTGGCTTAAATGTAAAATAAATGCAAGTTAAGTTAATCAATGAGAAACGAACTATCCAACTTTATGAAACCTTGATTAGTTAATGCACTGCAGCGGTCTGTGCCAGTAATCAGAGAGCCATGGAATTTAATCCTGGTCGTCGCAGTAGAGAATAGTTAGGGGAGTAAGACAGGCCCTTGTGGTGCAGGGGCCTGTGTTACGCCTGATTCAGAGCTAGACTGGCTTGAGCTTTCAGTGAGAGAGAGAGAAACTCTGTTTATTTAGACCATAGTCTTTAAACCTTGAGATCGAATAAAATGCTACACATTGTACAAAATTAATCCGTATCAAAACCATACAAAATTTATAGAATCAGGCAGTTACTCTCTATGCCGCTCCCTATATCTTATCCTATGTTAAAAAGACATTCCATGGGTAGCTAATATATAAAATCGTTAAAAGGATTTTAAAAACAAGCTATACATAATAAAACTGGAGATTATTACATTTTAAAACTAGGCTAATTCATTATATTTCTCATTATTCACTTACAGTAGTATTCTAGTATCTTATGAGCTTTCAGCCCCTCGCATTTTAACATTTGATTATTTCTGGCAATGGAATACAAGTAGGTTCCTCAGTATCATTTCTTTAACTGTTCCTGCGCTAAGAGGTTCACCCCTTTCAGATAGTTACCGAGTGCTATTGCTATATCCAGATGTTCCATTCCTATCAGTCAATTCATTGCGCGTTGTCTTATGCCATATTTTGTAAATAAAGGTCGTAGGAACCGTTTTCTCACTTCTAGACATGTCAAGCAATCAAGTAATATGTGCAACATTTCACACTTGACCCCCAGGCCACACTTACATGTACCGTCCGGATATAACATTTCTGCCTTAACTCTCCCCTCCATTAGCCAAGGGATGGTACCAATTCGGATTTTCAGAATATCCCACCTAAATGCGTGATTTGGCAGAGTTTCTAAATACGGATACCCTGCCTCGTTTTCCCAAGCTTCTATCATATATTGGACTGATTTTTTTTATTTCTCAGGTATCCTATATCCTACCTTCTGGAGTACTCCCTTCCTTGTGCTCTGAGTGCACTCTTCGTGAACTCCATGTCTAAAGAATTTTGATTTACTCCCACATTTAGTCTCCAAATTATTTCCTTTATTTTTCTTTTTGCCTCCAACGCCCATCTTAGGTTACTGTGACGGATTTCCTTGCTACACCAGTGTGAGACTTTTTCGGCTTCCCCTTGGGATTGGCATTTCCAGAATCTTGCCACCGCCATTTTGGCCTGGGTATTCCATCCTATCATACCTGCTTCCAGCCTAATTGCCTGTATCATTGCTGACTTGGGCAATGACAGTAGCAATTTCAAGGCCTTACCTTCCTCCCGATCCCAACCTCCTTTACCGCTTAAGAGGAGCACCTCTGCCCCATACAGTACTTGGGGCGGAATCATGGCCTCATACGCTTTTAGCATGGGTTTTTGTGACATATCCCCATAATTTTTATTGAATTTTTTCAAGCCACAAATGGAGGAAGATACTTTTGCGTTTTGGTGTTCAAGTGTATGTCCCATTTTAGAGAGGATTCGAACCATAGACCAAGGTATTTATATTATTTTACCGTTTCTAATTTTATTTTATCTAGATACCAGCTAAAGCTCTTGCTCCCTTTTCCAAAGCACAGGATCTTTGTTTTTTCCATGTTTACTATCAACAATTTATCCTTACAGTATTCATTGAATGCGTTTAATTTTCTCTGTAGCCCGAGCTCTGTCTGGTCAGTAATCACAAGGTCATCTGCGTACAGCAAGCATGAGACCTTTCTACCATTCATTCTTATTTATTTATTTATTTCGAGAGTTTTATATAGCGCTACTGGACCCGAGGGTATCAGAGCGCTTCACAAGATCAATATACATACACGAAATAGATAACAATGTGCATTAATCATGAAAATTCAAAACATAACATTCACATGGAAAGGAGGTAGCCAGGTATGACGGCATAGCCGCATGCTAATAACCAAGGAGGGTAAGAGTGGGGAGGGAAGGCAGGGAGAATAAGAAGAAGGTGGAAGGTATAAAGAGTAGGAGAAAAAGGGGGTGAGAAACAGGCGGAGAGGAGGTTAGAGAGGCGAGTAAAGGGGAGAGGTGATGGGAAAGGCAGGGGGTAGGAGTCGGGCAGCATTCGAATCAGAGACTTTACAGAGACTTTAGGTGCCCCAGTATTTGTCGAGAAGCGATTTGAGCCTTTTTTTGAAGAGAGGGTAGGAGGGGTTGCAATGGAGATCTTTGGGGAGAGAGTTCCAGATCGTAGGGGCATTACCCGAGAATGCTCGGGATTGGGCTTTTTTGCATTTGAGTTTGGGCGGGATTAGGACCAGGGAGTTCGTGCTCATAAGGGACCTAGAGCATCCAGCTTTTTGTATTTTGGCAGCCAGATAAGAGGGGGTGCTAAGGTGAAGATCTTTGTACGTAATGCATGCAATTTTGTATGTGGATCTACCTTCGATTGGGAGCCAGTTGAGGTTTTTAAGGACAGGAGAGATGTGGTCGAATTTTTTACAGTCGGAGATAAGTCTGGCAGCGAGGTTGAGAACACATTTAATCGGTGCCAGGTGTATTTTAGGAGTGCCGGCGAGTGTTGCGTTACCATAATCAATTTTAGACAGGAGAAGAGATTGGACAATGATTCTGAAGTCATCGGCAGGAATAAAAGGTTTTAGTTTTTTGAGGTGATGAAGGGTGAAAAGGGCACTTTTGCTAGCATTTTTAATGTGTGGGATGAGGTTCAGGTTTAGATCAATACTGATGCCTAGGGATTTGACAGAGTTCGAGGTGGAGAGGGGGCAGTTGAGAGCTGTGATATCATTGATCCAGAGTTGAATAGGGAGGGAGTTGCTCTTGGGACTGAATAGGATGATTTCAGTTTTCTTAGGGTTCAGTTTGAGGTGGTTGAGGTGGAACCATGCTTGGACTTTACTCAATGTGTCGTTAAGGTGAAGGATGTCATTGTGGGATTTGATCTTGTAGTAGAGTTGGGTGTAGTCTGCATAGAGGTGGTAGGATATTTTGGCATCTTTTAGAATGAGGGTGAGTGGTTCCATGAATAGGTTGAATAGTGTGGGGGAGAGGATAGAGCCTTGGGGAAAGCCAAGTGAGACCGGTTGGGGTTTGGAGAGGCATTGACTGAGCTTAATTTGTTGGGATCTGTTTTGAAGGAACGAGGAGAACCAATTGAGTATGGTGCCTTCAAAACCAAATCGAATTTTAAGGGTGTTAAGGAGGGTGGGATGGTGTACAGTATCGAATGCTGCCGAAAGGTCAAGGAGGATTAGCAGAGAGGATTCACCTCTGTCCAGAGAGCGGTGAATGTCATCAGAAATATTGAGCATAGCCGTTTCAGTACTGCATCCTTTTCTGAAGCCTGACTGGAACGTGTCAAGGAGATTGAAAGAGATTATATGGTTATCAAGTTGAGAAAGGACACATTTTTCCAAGGCTTTAGAGAGGAAGGGAAGGTTAGAGATGGGGCGAAGGTTGTTGAGGTCATTGGGGTCGGCGGTGGAGTTTTTGAGGATGGGCGTGATTTGACCTAATTGAAGGGAGGCAGGAACACAACCCGTTGAGAGAGAGGAGTTGATGATGTTGGTCCAAAGTGGGGCAATGATGTGTTTGAATTCTTGGACCAGGCGTGAGGGGAGAGGGTCTTTAGTGTGGGAGGATGGTTTGAGTTTAGAGATGATATTGATGATAGCTGTTTCAGAGACAGGGGAGAATTCGCTCCAGGAGGCATTGTTTTTAGTATGGTGATGTGTGAGAGAGGAGTCTGGGAGGGGGGATATTGCGAGTGGTTGGAAGATGTCGTGAAACGGGGGAGAAGAGAGCGAGCTAGAGCTATGAATGTTAGGGAGGAGGTGATGTTTGAGGGGAGGATGAGGTGAGAGAGGGGTGGCGGCAAAGGAAAGTTCATCGCGTTGACTTTGTTGGAGAAGAAGCTTGCTATTTCTTCACATCTTTCAATAGTGGCTGGTATTTTGGGAGCGCCAGTGGTTTGTTTTTTAACAATATTAAAGAGTTCTCTGGTTCGGTTTCTTGCATGATCTAGCTGCATGCGCAGATGGGAGGCTTTTTCATTGAAGATGTGTTTTTTATATTGTGCCCTCGCATTTCTCAGAAGCACCAAATTGTCAGTGGTGGGATGATTCCGCCAGGTACGTTCTGAATGCCTTAGTGCCCGTCTTTCCATGTTAAGGTCCAAGTTGAACCAGGATTTTGGTGGGATGTTTTTTTCTTGTTTGTGTTTAATAGGGGCAATTTGATTCAGGGCATCACAAATCGAATTGTTGTAGTGGTCTGTAAGGTCGTTGGTGCTATGTGAGAGAGGGGGGAGAAGTAAGCGAGAGTTAATGGTAGATTCCAAATCTCCCGGTGGAATGAGGTGAAGTTTACGAGTAGGTTTCATTGGTAAATTGCCTGTGGGGGTCGGCTATATACCATGACCATTTAATTTAAAGAGGATAAGGTGATGGTCGGACCAGTCTACAGGAAGGATCTTAGAGAGGGAGGCGAGATCCTTGTTAGTCAGGATAGCATCAAGAGTGGCGCCTTTGGTGTGGGTTGGGGATTGGCATAGTTGGATCAGGTATGTAATGTCCATGATATCTTTAAACCGGATGACCGCAGGGTCGTCATTTTTATTCCAATGGATGTTGTAGTCTCCTAGAAAGATGTTTTTAGAGTGGGATAGTGACGCTTTCGTGATAAGATCAGCCATCTCTTCAGTAAAGGAGATAGAATTTCCAGGGGGGTGGTAGATAGTGTGAAGCCTAATGGTAGGGAAGCCTGGGGTATTGATATCAGCGCAGAGGTATTCAAATGTGGTTGGGTTTTGTAATTGGACAAGCGATATATTAAGATTGTCTCTGAAGATTATGGCAAGGCCACCTCCTATTTGTTAACTTCTATCTTTTTTAATGATAAGATAACCAGGGGGAGTAAGCAGGTCTAGAATAGGCGTGGAATGGGGGTTAAGCCAGGTTTCGGTAAGGAATGCTATGTCAATGTTTTCACTGAGAATAGTTTCTGCTATCTCAGTTGCATGGCAGGAGGCGGATCGGCAGTTAATCAGCAAGCATGACGGGGGGGTGGGGTCGGGTAATTGGGATGGGGGCAGGGGGGTACAGGTTTTAGTTGTTGTGGTGATGTGGGGAGAAGGGGTAGTCTGCAAGTACCCAGGAGAACAGGGATAGCGGATAGGGATAGTTACATTCTAGGGCTGGCACTCTTTTCCACCTCTAGTGCTGCAGGCAGGTCAGCTAAAAATATTGAAAAGAGGATGGGGCTAAGACGCAGCCCTGTCTCAGCCCATTCCCTATTTCTATTTTCCTCGTCAATACCCCTTGTGTGTCTTTAATGACTTGGGCCCAGTTCCCTCTATGCAATTCTTTCAAGATTTCAAGTAAGCAAACCGGGATTCCATATTTAATCAGGCACTCCCATAATTTCCCCCGATCCACCGAATCAAAGGCTGCCCGGAAGTCGATGAAGCAACAAAACAAGTTCCCCTTTTGTTCTATCGACTTCCGGGCAAGAGCCCAGAGAGCATAACAGTGATCCACAGTGGAGTGCCCTTCTTTAACCCCCCCCTGTTCCACCGGGATAATTGCGTTCTCCTCTACCCAATCCTTTAAATTGCCTAACACTATTTTAGTGAATATCTTCTCCCCAATGTCCAGTTGATTAATTAATCTATAATTTTTCGGGTTGTTCATCTCTCCTTTCTTATGTATGGGCCTTATTCTAGCCCAATTCCAGTTCCGGGGAGTTTCCCAGTGTCTAGGATGACTTCAAACATGTTAGCAAAAGATTCCGCCCACCAGTCTACATGAGTTTTAATTATCTGAGCCGGGAGGTTATCCGGGCCTGCCGCTCTTGTGAGGTTCAAACCCTTTATCGTCTTTTTAACCTCTTGGACAGACAAACCGGGTTTTATATCTGCTACCAGACCGCTCCAGTCTGTGTACAGATTTTCTTCCCAGTCTTTCCCTGGGCTATACAGGTCCTGTAAATAATCCTCCCATGCTGACTCTTCTACTATGCAATTCATTGCCCCTGGCTTGCGATCTGCTGCTGAGTGAACTAGCTTCCAGAACTGGAGTAAGTTCTTAGTTTCGATTGCCTCAAGTAATTTTAGCCAGCATCCCTCTTTAAATTCCCTTTTTGCCTTTCTAATAAGCATGTTATATTCTCTTTTTAAGCCCACTAAGGTGTTTACACTACCCTGGTCTCTCTTTAAATGATTACGGCGGGTCATTCTCCTAACTTCTCTTTTTTTTCTCCTGGCATTCCCTTGTGAACCAGCCGGTGAGTTTCTCTGTCTTTAGACTTCTCAATTTGTTTTTGTTTTTGCACCTATTTATATTTTTTAGCCCCTTCATGAGAGTTTGGATCACCTCCTCAATTTTTCTTACGTACCATTCAAGGCTCTGACCCCTTGCTGTCTTCAGGTCTAGCTTCTGTTGTAATTTTATTCATCTGGAGACATATTCTTCCGTAAGCCTAGTTGTGCAACGTCTAGGGTAGTCCACCTCTTGTTCCATTACCTGTGGGCTAGATTCAAATTGCACATCGGCGATCTCCAAAACGACCACAATATGATCACTTCCTTCTCTATTCAAGATCTTAAACCCGGAGATTAATCGGAAATTCCACGGTGTGATAAAGGCATAATCTATAGGGCAGATTTGTGAGCCCAGTTTAAATGTTTTTTTAGCGGGGCAATCTAAATGGCATCTTCCATTTAAACAATCAGGTTTTTAGTTCCCAAGAGGTTTCGCAACTGCATGTCCTTAGCACTAGTTATACATTCAGGGAAGGTAGCTCGTGGAATCTCATAGACCTCCAATATATCTTGAAACCAGCAGTCTACATTCTTGAGGTGTAGTTTGTGATTAAAATCACCCATTAAGATAATCATATCCCTGCAGTATTTTTCACAAAGATAATCCATATCCTCCTTGAAGAGAACCATTTCTTCTGCATATTGTTCTATAGTGGCCCATTGCATGTACACATTTATCATCAAAATTGTATCCATTTTTATGCCCCCTAGTAACAGTATTCTGCAGGCCAACAGCCATTTCCATTTCACAGTTATTTTGATTACTTTTTTCATGATCTTAGTCGATACCAGGGTCATTATTCCACCAGCAGCTCGCCCATATCTACATTTCTTTGCTGGTCGATTTAGCTGGTAGAAACCATCAAAAATCGGGGTCTTGCCACATACCCAAGTCTCCTGGATACACATGATCTCCTGATTTTCTCCCAATTCCCTTATATTTAGTTTCAGGTCATTTCCTAGGCCATTTATATTCCAGGAGGCTAGTCTTATGCTATGTGGCATACCTTTTTCCTATTCAATATCATCTAGCCAACCTCCCTCCCCCCCGGTCTTTAACATTTTTCGATGAGGGTCCTGCCTGGCCAGACTCCTTGCTCCAGTTTCCCCACCAGTGTTCAACCTCTGAGTTATTTGCTACTATTTTTATGTTTCCTAGCGGCATTTCCTCCTCTTCCTCCTGATCACATATTCTAACCTGTCTCTTTCCCAAACCAGCGTGGCATTTTAGAAAATTATTTCCCTGCCACCCCTTTCCTTCTACTAAAACTTTGTTCTCGTTTAGTAGGCGAATTCCTTCCTTTTGTAGCTCGTTTGCTGCCTTCTCAATCGAATCTTTTACCAGGTTTGAGTACAGCGTGATTCTAGTAATCTCCTTTCCTTCTCTAGTTTGTCTGAAACCCACTACCCTAATGTCGTTCGTTCCTATCTCTTTCAATTTCTGACATTTGGCAAAACTTTGCAGGAGTTGTGATCTGTTTAAGGGCGGCCTCTTACCGAACTTCTTTCCCCCTGTCCTTAGCGGGATTTGTTCGAGGTATAACCCCATATTGTCGTTTCCCTCTTTCCTTGCCCTGCTGGGTACAGAAGGTTCATTCGTATTGGCCTTCACTGACTGGTTATTAGGTCTGTATACTCTCAATTCCCCCCCCTTCAGCTGAGCTATGGATTTATTGTCGACCAGGTTCTTCTGGGGTTTTGGTATGTTATGTGGGCGCGCACCTTTTTTGATATACTCAACTGGGGGTTGGGTCCCTTTGTTTCATTTCCTCTCATATTGTCTTCCACTTCCATCACTACTTCTTCCTCAGGGGTGTGGCTCACCTTCCTTACGTTTTTTTTTCCTGCGCCTCTTACTCTATTTATTTTCCCACGCCTTGTCTGCTCTGCTCTTCTTATTATCCTCATAGGCCACTTTGAGATATATATCTGGTGGCCCTCTTTGGGTTGTTTGTCGGTTTGACGCTGGCCCTCCCCCCGCGGAGGAGGGTCAGGGTTGGGGATTTTACCTGCCGTACTTGGCATATGCTCATTTCCCTTTGGGGGTTTAACAGTTTCCCCCTGTGCCTGAATTTGGGGCTCAGGATCGGGGATTTGTCTTATCATGTTTGGCATATGTGATTTAATCCCCCGCAGGTCCCCCTCTATGTTAGCTAAATACGTTTTCTGTGTTTTTAGAATAGAGTTATTAGACAAGGTTACTTCTAAAAGTCCTTTGTAATATTAACATTTGGTCCAACATAGATGTAGCTGACAATGATGAAAGGTCACGATTTGATTAGAGGTTTGACTCTGGTGTTTTATCCAATTCGGCACTGTCTTAAACTGATGTTTCCGACTTCAGGCGGGCTTTTATTTTCACTTCTTTTCTGGCTTATCCTGCTCCTCTGGGAGGTTTCTGTTGCTCTCTCCGTCACTACCCGAGGGATTGGGCTGTCCATTGGGATCGGGCTGTCCAAGGATCCTCCCTCCAAGTCATAGGAAAAAGGATCACGTGGAGATGATGACAGCCGTGGCGAGGTTAAGCTCCCATGGTCTAATAAAAGCTGTAACGACTGATTGGCCATATTAAGGGAGTTGGACACGTGTATCTCCAGGGGTAGGGATGCACATGCGTTCTCCTCCCTCTCCTGACTTCCATTCGGGGATGCCACTTTGCTTGCTGTGATATCTTTGCCTTTTGCAGGTGTAAACGCCTTTTTGAAATGTTTCCCCATAAACTCCTTTATTGAGTTTGACGCTGCGCTACCCAGGTTTTGGCCACCACCTTAGGCCTTTTTGCTCCTTTCCTTTTAGCTTTCGGTGTCATTTCAATACACTCACTGCTCTCTTCCAAATTTCCCGGGCTTGCTGCATTTGCTGCATTTAATCTTGGCCACAAGTTGTGTTCTACCAATTTTTTCCCTTTTTGAGGCCATCGTTGAGTTTCTCCCAGCACCGTTAGAGCTCGCCGGGAGTTAGTCTCCTTCATATCCCCTGTTATACCCTTTATAACAGTTTTTAGGAGGAAGTATGAAAGAACTGTTAAGTGCGTCTACTCGGTCAAAGTCCAGGTCTTTTAGACACTCTGCTACCCTAAACGTGCACTGTAGATTGTCTTTGCTTAGGTTCACATCAATACAGTCACCATATGTTGTCTGTGTGAATCTCCAAGCCTGGACTCAAGATACACATAAAATACGGGGTAGTGTTCAGAGCTCTAACCTCCTCGCCGCTCCCCCACTTACCTCTGTGTGTCTGTCAGATCAGCCTTCGTGCCCGTGCCGTGCCCCATGATCCGCTGATTAGCCAGGAGCAGGGAGCCCCCTGGTCGTGGCGGCTCCTTCCTCCTCGCTTTTTCTGCCTTCCTTTTGTGCAGTTTTATACTCTTTTGTGCTCCTTCGCTGTTTGTATAGCCGAATTGCCTCCTTCCTCGTAAAGCGTACTTTTAGCCTACTTTCCGCTCTACTCGCGGCATTCAGGATCCTCGTCTCTCCCTCTACTCTCAGCTCTCGGCGTGTGACATCAGACAGAGAGAGGACGGTGCTGCGGGGCGGCCGTGATCAGACGTGGCGGGCAGGCAGGTAGGCAACGAGGTGTTTGATTGCAGCGCACACAGAGCTTTCAGTGGCTTGCCTTCCTCTTCGAGTAACCCTTTAGAAATGCCGGACACTCTCTCCAGAGCTTGATAGTAGGCAAAGACTAATTATCCATACTTGATTTTGGAGAGGGGGCTGGCACGTATGTGCACTCTTCACTGTTCCTCAGGGAACGCACACACAGGAACATAGAGCTCTTAAGTTTCTCAGGTCCATGCACAAGTAAGTATCTAGTCCTGATCTTCTAAGAGAATCAAGTGGGCTACAAGTCCTCGCATCTCAAGACAAAAACCTGGACAGACTTGGAAAACTTGAGAGCTCTGTAACCCCGGCTCATTATATTACACAAAGGACTGTTCTTCTGACATTAGGGCACCCCAGGAGTATGTTTTGATAACAGTACATGGTGTTTGCTTGAATGCGTATTACACTACATCTTTGCCTGGCACATAGATGTCACCAGGGCACATGTAGAATTCCTTATTAGTCTATCATGTCACATGAACAGTTGTTTAAGGTACATGGGTCAATAGATCATCAACATATGCTTTATACAGCTTAAAGATGGGTGTTGAGTAATTATTGTCGCAAAAAACACAGTTGATGGACAGAGTGTAGAACAATGTCATACATTCATCCCAGTACAATGATCTGGGCCTAAATCCATCGTTTTTTTGCACTCCACACCACCATGGGTTTGACACTGGCTATATGCAAATCAGCTCTGACCCTGTGCCTCATGGGAACAATCCAGTCCGAACTACCAAGCCATGTCTTTCCCAGACCGGAATCAAGCATCCAAGGACCGGTTTCTGGATATCGGCCTTCATCAGCCTGGATAGCTTGACTCCAGTGGTGTGGAGAGCATGGGACTCACGTCTGAGCATTCCCAGCCCACTCGAGGTGAAAATTGCAAAAAACACAGTTGATGGACAGAGTGTAGAACAATGTCATACATTCATCCCAGTTTCCGGTCCAGGGAAGGCATGGCTTGGCAGTTCGGGCTGGACTGTTCCCATGAGGCACAGGGTCAGACTGATTTGCATATAGCCATGTCTGAACTGGGGTGGCAGAGTGGGCTAAAGAACGGTGATGGATCAAACCCAGATCTTTTGACTGGGTGTGAGTGTTTGATTGGTTCAGATGCTCCGTCCATCACCACCCCCTTTTGTACCGCTTTGGCCGCCATAAGTGTGGCAGGGTATGCTCAGACGTGAGTCCCTTGCTCACTTTGCCACTGGATTCAAGCAAGCCGGGCTGAAGACGGCTGGAATGCCAAACCGGTCCTCGGAAGCTTGTTTCCGGTCCAGGGAAGGCATGGCTTGGCAGTTCAAGCTGGACTGTTCCCATGAGGCACAGGGTCAGACTGATTTGCATATAGCCATGTCTGAACTGGGGTGGCAGAGTGGGCTAAAGAACGGTGATTGATCAAACCCAGATCTTTTGACTGGGTGTGAGTGTTTGATTGGTTCAGATGCTCCGTCCATCACCACCGCCTTTTGTACCGAGTAATTATTGTCTGCAGGATTACCTAGAACTGTGATTTTAGGTCTGATACAAAAACACATGTATCGTTATGTGAGAGTACTACAGAAGTCCTTGTTTTTTATGTACACTACCTTTGTGAATTGACCCTGAAACCTCCAACTCCCAATTTGTAAAAGTGCAAAGAGAGCACAGTCCTTTTGGTTTGTACTAAGTTCTTTGATTTGCCCCTGACCATTTTAATCCTATTCCCATTTTCGAAGTTTCGGGGAGAGTTCACAAAGGCATATATCAGTACTTAAATGAGTACTGCAGGAATATTGTTTTATGTTCTCCATAATGTCTTTGTGAAGAGGCCTCTTAGTGTCCATTTGACAAGAAAATAGTCTACATCCCTTCTTGGTGGTTATGGGTATGTGGCTCTCTACTTGCAGATCAGTGGCAGTGTTTATTCACACTGATCCAAAGTTTTGCATTGAGTCAGCACTACACATTTGCAAGTGCATTGTAATAAATTTGAATATGAAATCAGAATAAATGGTAGTTAACTGTATGGACATGTATTCTAAACTCAGGCTCGAGAATGAATGTGATATTAATCCGCTGTGCTAAGGGTAGTAATGGGCCTTTGAAAGGTGGCAGGAGGTGGGATGCAGTGAATGAGAGTAGAACGGGAGCGTGAGAGTGAGCAAAACCTGTTGGAGGTGAATGGGATAGAGGTGGAAAGAGAAAATGAGAGGTGGAGAGGGAAAGTAGGAGGTAAAGAGACGGAGAGCAAAATCTGAGAAAGATCTTTGGGAAAGAGTGAAATGCCTCCATTGTGTCTGGCAGAAGGTAAAAATGTGAGATGAGTAGCAGTCTGTAGCAGGGTATGAAATGCATATGGTTTTGTGCTGATGTGAGTTAGATGGCAGCTGATAGAAGAGGAGTACTGAGTTAAGGATGGAAGGTGTGTGAGAGGGTGGTAGAACTTGGTGGGGTGCTGTTAGCGAGTGCAGAATACGGTGTGTAGGAGTGTGGCAGGAGTGTTATTTGAAATTCTATTTTTCAGTGCTGCAGGTAACAAGTAACATTTAATGGTGCTCCGCATGTGACCTTATTGCTGAAGATGTCTGCTATGAACATTTGCTCACTGAGCTATCTTGGTGGTTGTGGGATGATGTCAGTTATGATCTCCGGAGGAGGGCCAGGAGCAAATCTGCTTTACAGAGTGGAGATGAATTGAGCGGATGTTCGATCATCCATGGGACTAACATAAGGCTTAAACAGCAAGATGGCTAAGTGAGATAACTGGTTGCTGCCGAAATGTACCATAATTGTAAGGTCACAAGTTTGAATCTTAGCAAGGCCGACAGTCTTTCATTCTTACTACTTCACTAAATTGAATACCAATAAATTAATTAACAGTAACACTGGCTACTTACAATATTTAGAAACAACAGAAGTGCTTTGAGAAGCACTGTATAAAACAAGCATTGGAAATGCAATAGGTCTCGCAATAACGCGAGTCTGAACTATTAGCATTGTAAATGATAATGCCCTTTATTTTTGCGTTCTGGTTTTTGGAACATAAATAAAAGGCTTTGTCATTTACAAGGCCTATAGCTTAAATTTGCGTTAAAACGAGACCTATTGCATTGCAATGGTGGTGGTGCTGCTGAGTTTTCTCTGAATCTGCACCCACAATCTGCACTCTGAATCTGCACTCTGAATCTGCACTCTGAATCTGCACTCTGAATCTGCACTCTAAATCTGCACTCTAAATCTGCACTCTAAATCTGCACTCTAAATCTGCACCCACAATCTGCACCCACAATCTGCACCCACAATCTGCACCCACAATCTGCACCCACAATCTGCACCCTGAATCTGCACTCTGAATCTGCACCCACAATCTGCACCCACAATCTGCACTCTGAATCTGCACGCTGAATCTGCACCCACAATCTGCACCCACAATCTGCACCCACAATCTGCGAGTGGCGTTGCGTGTGTGAGTGGCGTTGCGTGTGTGAGTGGCGTTGCGTGTGTGAGTGGCGTTGCGTGTGTGAGTGGCGTTGCGTGTGTGAGTGGCGTTGCGTGTGTGAGTGGCGTTGCGTGTGTGAGTGGCGTTGCGTGTGTGAGTGGCGTTGCGTGTGTGAGTGGCGTTGCGTGTGTGAGTGGCGTTGCGTGGCTGAGTGGCGTTGCGTGGCTGAGTGGCGTTGCGTGTGTGAGTGGCGTTGCGTGGCTGAGTGGCATTGCGTGTGTGAGTGGCGTTGCGTGTGTGAGTGGCGTTGCATGGCTGAGTGGCGTTGCGTGGCTGAGTGGCGTTGCGTGGCTGAGTGGCGTTGCGTGTGTGTGGCGTTGCGTGTGTGTGTGTGGCGTTGCGTGTGTGTGTGGCGTTGCGTGTGTGAGTGGCGTTGCGTGGCTGAGTGGCGTTGCGTGGCTGAGTGGCGTTGCGTGGCTGAGTGGCGTTGCGTGGCTGAGTGGCGTTGCGTGGCTGAGTGGCGTTGCGTGTGTGTGTGGGGTTGCGTGTGTGGCGTTGCGTGTGTGAGTGGCGTTGCGTGTGTGAGTGGCGTTGCGTGTGTGAGTGGCGTTGCGTGTGTGAGTGGTGTTGCGTGTGTGAGTGGCGTTGCGTGTGTGAGTGGCGTTGCGTGTGTGTGTGGCGTTGCGTGTGTGTGTGGCGTTGCGTGGCTGAGTGGCATTGCGTGTGTGAGTGGCGTTGCGTGTGTGAGTGGCGTTGCGTGTGTGAGTGGCGTTGCGTGTGTGAGTGGCGTTGCGTGGCTGAGTGGCGTTGCGTGTGTGTGTGGCGTTGCGTGTGTGTGTGGCGTTGCGTGGCTGAGTGGCGTTGCGTGGCTGAGTGGCGTTGCGTGGCTGAGTGGCGTTGCGTGTGTGTGTGGCGTTGCGTGTGTGTGTGGCGTTGCGTGTGTGAGTGGCGTTGCATGGCTGAGTGGCGTTGCGTGGCTGAGTGGCGTTGCGTGGATGATAGTGGGCTTGCGTGGGTGTGAGTGGCGTTGCGTGTCTGTAAGTGTTGCTGTGTGGGTGAAAGTGGCACAGAGCCTTTGATGTGGCCTGGCGCAGGAGAAATGCTGCTGCTGCTAATTAAATACAAGAGTGGCCGGGAAGCGGCCGGGAAACACAAGTACGGCCGGCCACATAATTAGGGGAGGAGAAGCCGCACAGCACACGCTGGGAGAAGCCCTTTGATGTGCTGTGCGGCCGCGATGCGCGCTGGGGGAGGGGGGAGGGCCATTAGCCTGACGAAGGGTGGGAGGGACATTGAGGAACAGATGGCCATGAAAGTGTATGGGCCAAAAGCGCTGTAGAAACTAAATGGGGGGCACTACCAACCAGAATATAAGATCCTTAAGTATTGCCCGGCGGTGTCGCCTCTTGAACCCACAAAGAAGTTAAACTATTGAAGAGGCAGGCGCTGGAGACTGGAAGGCAGGAAACAAGGTTTTTATTCTCTCCGGAGGAGAACACAACGAAACGGACAGAAGGTATCGTTCTGGGGTGCTCTAACTGCATCCCTGAGGCCTGGCCTCTTATACACACGTTTATCTGTTTATTGCATGTAACACATTTTCGTCGATACTTTGATGTACGGAAAGACATCCTTAGAATCCCCCCCTTCCCAGCCCGTTCCCACGCAAGATTACAGTGGAAGTCCCCGCCCCGTTCACAACAGGTGATGATCATCGCGCAGCTGGATATTCCGCCGATCCACGGAGTGTGTGGGTTTCGATCGGATCTCGTGGGATGGGGGGGGGCTTTGATCATCTCGGGGGTCCTTTGAGGAGGGAAGCTTTCTATTGTACGGGGAGGGGCAAGGGATTGGTATCGGCAGAGCTGGGTGTCGGCCTGGGAACGGGGAAGACAAACGGGCACACGGGGAAATGGGGTATGCATCAAAGGGCCGGGGATCATAAATGGGAAGAGGGGAGGTGTCGCGCTGGGAACAGGACGAGGGTCTGGGGCAGAGCAGCGCTGAAGAGGGGTTTTATGATTCGCGGCAGGTGCAGGCAGGGGGGTTGTCAGTATGCGGGGGATGCCGGCGAAGTTAGGAGTGGGAGAGAGGCGCGCTGGCTCTCGGCGGGAGCAGGGAAGCCATGGTGTTCAAAATGGCGGCTGTTTTACGCGCACAAAAAGGTTAAGGAGAGCAAGAGGGCGCCGATAATGTTGACGGTTTCAGCCTACTTTCAACAGCGCGTGCCTGTACG
This sequence comes from Lissotriton helveticus, assembly GCF_964261635.1. Lineage (NCBI taxonomy): Eukaryota > Metazoa > Chordata > Amphibia > Caudata > Salamandridae > Lissotriton > Lissotriton helveticus. The sequence continues at coordinate 970,485,687 of NC_136071.1, read as the reverse complement.
TGCACTCGAAGAAAACGCCACGAAAAAAAGCGGTGGTTTGACAATCAGTTCGAGCACTTGAATTCTCGGCCATTTCCCATTCCTTCGGAATGGTAAAGGACGAGACCTAAAAAGTAGTTGTTTGTATTGATGCAAATACTAAGATAAAATTTGCAGTCGCCTTCTTGGAACGGAAGATTAAAACCTAACTAGAAAAAAAGGATGCTGCATCATGACATATATATTTGCATCCAAACATATGTATCATCACCCTCTTGCAGCCTATTTTTGTTTTTCCAATGCTGCTGTCCATTAGCAAACAAGCTAATTTCCTTTTTACTGATAGAGAACTGCATTCAGACCCTCCAGCATTTCGCGATTTCGCGATTCACGAAAAAATCGCGAAATTAGCTGAATAGCGCGATGCCCGCAATATTTCCAATTATTGCCGCGATATTTACAGAAGCGTTAGTAAAACAATTTCCTTAATGGCTGTGCGCGCACACGTCACTACGTGGCGCCGTTCAGCCGTCTAGTACCCCAGGCCCTTCCTCCAGCAAGATCGAAGCATTTAGGCGCCTACGTGGCTTTGATGTGCAAATGCACCCCTTAACTTCGCCTACTGGCGCCTCGCTGCAGTCAGTCCTACATGAACAGGGTTTTGCTCGCATGATGCCAGAGACTCGGAGAGAGCCTCAGTGTTCAATTATAGGAGCATGGCAAGACGGCCCATCCTTCCTGACCTCGACATGTGCTGTAACCCTGCTGTGTGTGAGGGGGAGGGGGCGGGGGCTGGGACACCTGGACACCGGGGTTTGTATCTGGTAATAGTGAGTCTGACAGCAGGTGCTGAGTGTCTTTAAAAGGCACACAGCATGGCTCTCAGAACAGTGGTGCCAATATGATGAGCTCCTCTCACCAGCCGGGACAGTCTTTAGGTGGGGAGGGGGGGGGGAGAGGTGTTAGAACCATACAGAGAGACGCTAGTTGATCCAATTGTAAATTAACCATTGACTGGGTAGCTGAGACTCTAGTTTTTTTTGGAGCCGTTTCCTCACAAGGATAGTTACTCAGAGAACAGTGCAAATCTTTGGGGTAAAAAACTAAGGACCGGAATGTAGTGAAGTAAGGGGACAGGGTGAGGATAGATTGCGAAGCCTAAGGGGGAACTTAAAATTGTAGGTTCACCATCATGGTCTGTGGTAATTTTGATCACGCGTAGCGCGCATATTCGCAAAACCATATTTTATGAGGAAAACTGTGAGGTATTGTTTTTGTCACAGAGATCCTTTTGTTTGCTTGTGAAACTTATGCAGCACGGTGCTGAATTCCTTTAGTATCCAGGAGTTTTCAAGCTCAATAAAAAATGTCAAGTTAACTGCTGAATAATGCTCCTTCTGTTGCAAGTTCAGCACTTTGTCATGATAAAAAAGGGCAGAGGATTATTCCTGCTGCAAAGGACGTAAATCAGGTTACAAAGGCACTAAGATAGTGTCCTCCAATTTCCGATACTTTGCTGCAGTTTCGAAATATTCTTAAAGTTTCTAATTGCTCTAATAGGGGTCGTTGAGTGTCACTCATATTTACACTGAATTTATGAAAATGTCACACACAAACAATCTGAAACCGTGGCAGCTATTTACCCAGCAGCCGAACTTCAGAACTGCTGGGGATATTTTAAGGCCCCTTTTAGAACATTGGGTTTCAGAAAAGATGATAGTTTTTTAAAATGATTTTTCTTGCCTTTGTCCGCTCACAAACTGTATCTTAAATTCTCACACTTAATTTGCTGCATTACTTTCTGGTAAAGCGCTCTAGGAGCAAAGCAGGACTTCCTGCATGGGTGATATTTGTATTATCAATATATTTTCAATGTTAAAAAGGTTGATAGAAATCACTGTTTTTTAAAATGGACAAGTCTGGAGGCAGAGGTGCATACATGAGTGCTAGAAAACCCCAGGGGGAAATAAGGCCGCTTCTAACGAGGTGCAGATTGGAGCTGTGCTTCCGTAGAACCGCAGACACTTGCCTGTTACACAGTGGAATACTGGCAAAATCAGTTTACATTGATTTAATGCTGAAAAGTAATAATTACGAGAAAAATAAAGTGCCGCAATAATGCCGCTAAATTTCCATTTTTGTGCCGCTAAATTTGCAAATCTATGCCGCAATATCCTGGGGGTCTGTGCATTGGTGACAAGCATTTGCAATGAAATGGGTCTTGCATGTATTGAGAGTTTAAGCTATTGACAATGCCTTATATTTATAGGTTTTGATTATGAACACATAAATAAAAGGCATTGTCATATACAATGCCACTAGCTCAAAGTCTTGTAATTGCAAGACCTATTCAAAGAAGTGGCCGCTATTGTCCCAGGCTGCATAGAAAATGAAAGTGCACATGCTGCACTGAATGTGTCAGAAAAGCATGTCGTGCCTGCAGTAGGAGAAACTATTTAAAGAAATAGTGCTTACAGACTAAAAAGACTCACTGTGTAATAACCGAAGTAAATGGGCCAGTCCTCATGGGAGACAACAAATAAAGACAAGGAGGTACCAAGGAGGGACTAACAAGCCTATTAAAGAATCAGAAGCCAGGATTTAGGAAGGACAATGATACAAGCCATGCGGGCAGGGCTTCTATTCCATACTCTCATACAGCATGGCTCCCAGAGCAGCGCAAGCGCTACCCAGGCTTGACCTAATAAAAAGGAGCACTACCTATTTCCTAATAGGTAGCTCTAACTGCTCATGGGATGCTGCAAAACATAACAATTTTGTTAGTTCCATGTTCTGAGATCCACAGACTGGAGTGTATTGTTGTCCTTCCACCCGTGGTCGGGGCAAACCTTTTACCATGCATGTGGTATGGGCAAACCTATCTGGATGTTACTGTTTGACCGCATGAATATGAAAACTGTGACACCTGTCGCTTTATTAAGGGCTAACAATATTAAAGAATATACACTGATAACTTGGAAAATCCTGGTTATATGATAAATTATTGCTGATTAGATGTGGAAATTGTGTTGTATATTGTTTCAAGTATGTATTTTAAAGTATTATTTTCTGGATGCATGTATTTTTGTCAGCAAGTGTAAAATGCCCTTTTTCACTATCTGAGTAAAGATACAGTTATGTTGCATCATCATTGTGTTTTTATGTTCAATAAATCGTTTACAAAAATGAATGCAGCGATGGCAACTGAAAAACTGAAAAAAATCAGATAAAAGTAAAAGACTAGCATTTACCTTGTGCAGCAAGAATCATGTGTGAGGGGCAGAACTGCCTGACTTACATGCCACATTCTGATCAGTATAAAGAACAAATGGCTATGCTACATGCAGGATTAAAACTCAAATGCATTAACATTAACATCTGATACGCCTTGCCAAGACTTAGATTGCTGCCAAAAACAATGAACCCCAAAACGCTGAACTGTGTCAAACGTGGCAGACAATGCATGCACATATTCTCTGCTCTACAATCGTTTACTTAGAGTTTCTTATTGTTTCACGAGGCAGTTCTTTTCCCCAAAGATAAGTCAGGGCAAGTCTACACTGTTAGAGGCAGAGTCTACAAGTTCAAATCTCATGGGACCAAAAAATAAGACTCATCTGTCACTAAAATATAAAAAAAAAGTAATGCTCAATTCTAACTTCTAGCTCCATTTACAGTTCAAATAAATAGCCACACTGAAAACATTTTGTGTGCCTGAACGTTTAGTAAACCTTTGAATTATATTCAGAAATTATAAATCCTTGGTCTAATCAGTATTTGTAGATTTTCCAAAGGGCAAATTCACTTACACTGTAGTCTATCATTCTTGGTGGACTTATTTGCATAAGTAAGTCTGTTTTATGGTAATGAAAATGTGAGGACAGGGGTGTTATGGACGAGAGAAGGGGGTCTGTGAAAAGTGTTGTGAAAGGCCACAAGGTGGGGAAGCTTTGTGGTTAACCTTACAGTTTTTTTATAACATTTCCCATTCTAACCACGACTTCTGCAAAGGTCAGGAGTAAGTGTTTTTCCTGGGGAAAGGGAATGTTCTAGCTTTAGAAACTGTTATACCATATAGAGTTGATTATTTGCTGATAAAAACAAAATAAAATCGGTTTAAAAAAAGTGTAAAACACACGGTGAACCCCTTCCCAACTGTCATTAGACTTATGAAACTAGGCTAAGGGCCAATGTCGCGAATCTGTAAATAAGAGAGTAAACTGAAGACAACACTGACTTAAACGGATTATTTAGATGAGCTCATTTTGAAAGTGATTTGCATACAGTGTAAGATGCTTGCATTGGGTATGGGAATTTCTCATGGAAATTAATGTTCACATCGTCTTAATTTTTTAATTCAGACCCTCATCAACAATGAATAATAAATAGGAAAGAGGAACCTCACAAACTCCTGCCCCTGTTTGAGTTAAGGGCATCAGAAAACGTTGACATGAAGAATGATGGGAAAAGGGTGCAAGTTCAAGACAGAAATTCCAGAAGTCCATTTAAAAATGGTTTGTACTGTATCCCAATACTGGGTTTTGCCACTGGACTATACGGTGCAATGGTTTAAACAAGGTCAGTTCTATCAAATTGAAACCGTTCTCTACTGGTGAAGTGGAATTTTCATGGGCGGTCCTTAACATGCCACACTGAGCTTGTGAGGCTGTAAAGCAGCACCTATAAAACCGAATTAAAGCAGCGCCCTCGTAACTAAGCTTCTACTCTCATAACCTGGCAATATCCTAAAGTCGCTCCTTTAGGTTGCCCTCCTGGTAACCAGCGTTTGGAGCGCAAGAACACCACTAGTGCGATATGCAGTGCTATACACACAAAAACAACACAGGTCATTTTTAGGTCTCGCCTGTCGATGCGCATGCGCATCGAGCAAGGCGAGAGTATTGGCACTTATCCGCTCTTTATCCACACTGCAAGGAATCGTGGCGATTCCTTGCAGTGCACGATAAATTTAAGCTCAATGCGCATGCGCATTGAGCTTAAATGCGCGTGCACATGCCCCCAGCCGCCTACTCTCTCTCTCAGCCTTCCCACAACTCCGCCCCCTCACTACTTGATTGCACGGCCACTAGGCCGTGCCTCCCCTACTCTCCTCCCCCCTCCTCCTCTCCTCCCATGCCTGCCTCAACTCTCCGCCTCCTCGATCTTCTGTAAGATCCACCACGTGTTTGGGTCAGAGCTACGATTTTAGCAACTTTCACAATACTCCGCCCTCTTATTGTTCTAGGTGATGAGAAACACAGGAGATTCCCAGAATCGCCGCTGGTGCTTACTTCCGGCCCCTCTGATTGACACTCTTGGAACAATTGATCAGTGAGGCTCGGGATTTTCCATTGGAGACACTCAACAGCAGCCTGCCCAGTGACGTCACATCCCGGAACGTTCAACAGTTCACTTGCGGGAATCGAAGCTCGCCGGGACGCATGCGCAGTTGTATGTTAACAAGCACGTACTAAGCGAAGTGCTGCGAGTATGGAACTCCTGCCCTCTCCCGTCCCGTGAAATCTCAGACCGGGCATTGGTGCCACCTTTCACGAAGAGGTTCGCAGCGGGCAGTTGGTCGTATCCAGGGTCGCTTTCTCATCGTCTGCACGATTGTGTGAATTGACAAACACTTCATCTGCGACCAGGTGAGTGTTTGTCTTTTTGGAGTGTCCGAAAACCCTGGTATGGTCGCTCACTACCTGCGTCGGACAGTTAGGATTCCTTGGTTCTGTTAAAGTCGTTTGCAGCGCACACTGAAATATATGTGAATAACCTGCCTCTATTTGTTTGTTCCTGCCCCAAGAAGATAAACGGTCTTTTTAGAGCCTGGCTGGCCGTGAGCCTGATCTAGTACTGTTACTGGCACAGGGTCTTACGTTGCTGAGGGCGATAGGGTTTGTTTCGCCATTGCCTTTACGCAACTAGGACTGAACGACACTACTGTCCAGTCCCATAGCAAGCAAGATGTGTTGGTGGCACGAGCAGCTGCCCATCTGACCTGGAAGCATCGGCATGACGAACTGCAGCGATTGGTCACTAACAAAGTGTAGCCAAAGACTTGGGGCTTATTTACAAGCCCCTTGCGTCATTTTTAACATGGGGAAAAGTGGCGCAAGGGGCTTGTAAATCTGCCCCTTGGTCCCTGAGCATTGTTAGGGCGAGAGAGCACCATCATGAGTAAACGTTCATTATTTGCGGCAAAGGCCCACAGGTCTTATTGATGGGTGACTGGTGATTGCATTAATATTAAACTTTGCGTTTGTCTCTCGCGCCATATCAGGGCTTAGAAATAGAGGGCGGACCAACTAGACTTAAACCGGGGCACACAATCCCAACTTTAGAGCGGAAACTAAAAAAGGACTAGCGCCGCGAATACCTCTAAACTCACTCATCATGGCAGTGCTCTAAGTAAAGTAATATATCCAAGTTTATAACACGCAAATACTCGAATATGCCTCGAGTTTACCCAGAATGAATTTAAAAAATCTGAATTATACCAAATATAAACACATAAAAATAAAATGTTTGTCCTAGTATCTTATTTATATACTTTCAACACAGCGAAGTGTAAATAATAGTCACCCCTTATAACCCAGTGTGTTGCCTCAACCCCTTACATTCTGCAGATTTTGTAATACATTTGTCAATTGATCAATACATAAAACGATTCATTTCAAGTACAGCAGTAGTGCAAAATATACACACAAACAGGTATATCTATATTAATATTCAAGACCCTCAACCCCTCACCCTCACCCACCTTCACTCACCTTCACTCACCCTCACTCACCCTCACTCACCCTCACTCACACTCACCCTCACCCACCCTCAACCCCTCATCCTCACTCACCCTCAACCCCTCACCCTCACTCACCCTCAACCCCTCACTCACCCTCACTCACCCTCAACCCCTCACCCTCAACCCCTCACCCTCAACCCCTCACCCTCAACCCCTCACTCACCCTCACCCTCACTCACCCTCAACCCCTCACCCACCCTCAACCCCTCACCCTCAACCCCTCACCCTCAACCCCTCACCCTCACCCACACTCACCCACACTCACCCACACTCACCCACACTCACCCACACTCACCCACACTCACCTTCACCCTCACTCACCCTCAACCCCTCACCCTCACTCACCCTCAACCCCTCACCCTCAACCCCTCACCCTCACTCACCCTCACCCTCACTCACCCTCAACCCCTCACCCACCCTCAACCCCTCACCCTCAACCCCTCACCCTCAATCCCTCACCCACACTCACCCACACTCACCCACACTCACCCACACTCACCCTCACTCACCTTCACCCTCACTCACCTTCAACCCCTCACCCTCACTCACCCCCACTCACCCTCAACCCCTCAACCCCTCACCCTCCCTCACCCTCATTCACCCTCAACCCCTCACCCTCATTCACCCTCAACCCCTCACCCTCACTCACCCTCAACCCCCTCACCCTCAATCCCTCACCCTCACCCACACTCACCCACACTCACCCCCACTCACACTCACCCCCACTCACCCACACTCACACTCACTCACCCTCACCCTCACTCACCCTCACCCTCATGCTAAACCCATTAACAATTCTAAAAGCACTAACTCTAATGCTGCGAGACCTATTGCATTTCTAATGCTTGTTTCTGCAAGCATCCAAAAGCGGAGTCTGTGAATGTCTGGATAAGGGGCCTGTAGTGAATTCCGACAATGTCCTCGGGCTCCAAGACACCTCGTGTGCCCCCGGTACATTCACAAGTGTTTGACAGTTGTGAGCAGAGTGATATTTTCGTGTTGATAATGTAACCTGCTGTGGCGTGGGCTCACAGGCATCTGTTGAAAAGCGCAAGCTGCCTTTATCAGCTGAAGAACAGCGTCGGCACCAAACGGGGGTTGACATGGAAGGCTGCCATCAATGTACAAGCCACTATTTCCGGGACAGAAACTTCAGAAAACCAGACTACCATGTACGGCTGCTGGTATAACAAGAAACAAAACACTTGGCGGAGGGAGTGGGGACCTACAGCACAGCAGCAGACCGTAAGGAAGTGAATGAGCCAAAGGTTTGGAGGGAGGGACCCAGCGCATGGAGAGGAACCTCGCACAGCAGTCGGCCTGAGGGAGAAATACAAATAAACACACGTGAGGACAGGCCATTGTAAATGTGACAAACAGCCTGATTTTCAGCCCTGCTCCCAGTAAAAGCATTGCAACAAAGCTAAACTCGGAGCAAGAATACTCTGCAAAAGAAAAGGGAGTGTTCATCCAAAATGAGCTGAAAACCAAGTAAAAACGGTCCAGAGAGAACCCGATAAACTGAAGAAAGCGTAATGATACTGTAGTTAGTCCCTGCTGCTGGGAGGAATGAAAGGGAAAAGGAAGGACAAAGAGGCAGGACTGACCACTAGTAAGCAAGGATTTTCAAAGGACACTGCAACAAACAAATCAGATAGGTTTAAGCCCACAAGAGAAGTATACTAAAGTATACAAGAGGTCGTTCGCTTACGCTCAACCTAAAAATCATTGGCAGGGGCAACAGGTCAGGTTACAGGTTTGAAAGGCGACACATATTGGCTTTGCCAATACTTGTTCTTTCCCTTTTTTTGATCCTCTAATGCCAGTGCTGGCAATGGGATTCTTTTTTTCCTTGCAGTGTAGTTGGAAAGTGTTTTTCCCTTTCGCATGCATGGCAATGGAACTTTATTTTGACTAATGACAACATGAAGCTGCTGTTTGTGTTGCTACAAGTCGTTTTCATTGACACTACTTGCAAAGGGAAATGTGGTGAATTGCCTGGGGGAAGGGGTCCCTTTCCATTCGTAGATGACTGGGTTATATTTCCGTGCTATGGCTGATAATTTCACCATGCAAATACCCATCAAATCGAGACCCACTACAGATATATTTGGCCTCCCAAGCTGCAGATGGTGAATAAAATGATTGAAAAACGCTACAGACGGCTTGCATCTGCAAAGTATACACATACAGGTTGCACAACGTACCATGTATCGTAGCTGTACCACTAAGACATGTGCTATATTATAAACCAGAAATGTACTGCAGTAGCGGTAATTAGTTAAAATTTTAAAATCTTGGTTTACGATCATTCGGGCTAATCTCCACTATGTCTCTGGTCCAATGGAGCTTTACCATTGTTTAAGAAGATAAAGAGCTGTACATCACATAAAGTATCACAATCGCTAATCTATTTTCAGACAATGAGTTTGTTATGAGTTGAAGGGTCTTATTAATACAAACTTTTAGAAAAATTCATCTTTATTAATAGTTACAAATTAATTTGTAATAAACTTGATCATCATAAATGAACAGAAGTTGAAAATCCATATTAGTCAATCGAATCATAGTAAAAGCATTAAGCGCATTCCACAAAGGTAAGAATCTCTGTCTAGGAATGGGAAAAAGGTGTCTGTCAGAACCCATATAAAGAGCTCTATTTTGAGAGAGTGAGACTAAAAGTATGAATCTTTAGCATAAAAAATCAGCTAAATAAAATAATAATCAGTCAAAGCAGATCTCATGTGGAGAAAGGCTAAAGAAACTCAGTAGAGAGACAGAACAAAGCGAAAATAGCTTAAAGGTCTGTGGTAGTAATAGGAGTGATGACCTACTCTTGGAACATGCACCATTATAGACAACACATTTTATCAATGCTGGAGTTTGTGGTGTCTTCTTTTTATCAGCCAGTCAATCATCTTTTGATGCAGTTATGGGAACAGAATCCCTCCTCGTCTTCTCCCAGAAACACAGTGACTCTAGATAGCAGCTTTCAGTGTTGCAACTATTTCTCATCTTTTACGGTTTCATCTATTCTACTTGTAATTCCCCATGAGGGAAGTATCATATCTATCTTTCTAAATCTGATTCATTTATTAGCAGCGAACATTGTGTAAGTAGAAACATTTACATAATTAGATATTTATTTTTATTTATTTATTTATTTTCACATTTGTTGAGCGCTCTGTTACCCGGAGGTGTCCTGGCGCTGACTGCTAATGCTGGTATGAGTAGATGGGCTTAGTGGGTAAAGAGCCAGGTTTTGAGCTCTCTCCTAAACGCCATCAGGTCCTGGGATTGTCTAAGCTTAAGAGGAAGTTTGTTCCAGGCCTCGGCTGCCCCGAGGGAGAAACTCCTGCCTCCCCAGCGAGCTCTTTTGGTTCTGGGGACCGTGACCAGGGCCTGTTCCCCTGATCTCAATGTTCTTGCCGGTATATACCAGCGAAAGAGGAGTTTCATGTATCTGGGGCCCATATCATGTAGGGCTTTAAAGACCATGCATAGCGCTTTAAAGACAATTCGCTTACGGACCGGAAGCCAGTGTAGAGTCACCAAATCCTGACTGATTGATGCGAATTTGGGAGTGTCAGTGATCAGGCGGGCTGCTGCGTTCTGTAATAGTTGGAGTTTATTAAGGACGCTCTGCTGGGCGTTTAGCATCAGGCTGTTACAATAGTCTAAGCGGGAGAGGACTAGACCTGTAACAATGGTTTTCCTATGTTCCTTCTCCACATAGGGAAGGATTTTTCTAATGGTTTTAAGGACATAATGCAAGGAGGAGGAGAGTGCGTTGACCTGGGGTTTAAAAGACAGGGAGTTGTCCACTAGAATGCCCAGGTTTTTTACTTTGTCCACCGGGGAAGGGAGGGGGCCCATTTCATCTGGCCACCAACTCGGGGACCAGAAGTTATCCCTGGCTCCGAAGAGCAATACTTCTGTCTTCGTGGAATTGAGTTTTAGACAATTTTGTGCCATCCAGCAATCCACCTCCCGCATGCAGTTTTTAAATCTGTCTGCTGTATTTTCAATTTTTCCCGGTAAGAGTGACACCACTATCCGAGTGTCGTCAGATATAAACATTTATACAACTATTATTCATTATGAAAAACATGTCCATGGAGAGGTCAAGAAATAAACATTTTAAACAACGTAAGCACTCATTTAGTCATGTCAGCTAGTCAAGGAATGTTGTTTCAGCCATTGAGGCCTAGTGGAGTAAATATGGTTGCCTACTACAATTTTTGCATTTAAACACATTTTTATTTTTCATGAAAGCCCACACATTAATTCTGTACATTATTATAAACGACATTTATTTTCTCAACATAACTAAACACTTCCCCAGCCCTATATTAGTACTTTTCTAGAAACTACTGCTCAATTTCCTTTGCTAATATGCGATAATAATGTTGCTCGCATTCCCTGAATGTATTATTGTATCTCTCTCCTTCTTTTTCTTTTTGGCAACTTTAAATAAACAACGAAAATAAGTAATTTTTCAAGTAGAGCATCTATACAAGTTAAGCCGTAATAGTTTAGTGACTTTTAGGTCATGCTTAACATTTTTTTACCAGCACAACATTTAGCACCTAACATCTCCTCTTTTCTACCCTTTGAACTTTGTAAAACATTTCCACGTATGAAAGTTTTTTTTAAAATAACATTTGAAAATCTATATTTTGTGCATTGCTTAGCCAGTGTCTTATTTGTCTAAATCAAATACCTGTGTCGCACAGATATGATCTATTAAAAAATGATACTATATATGGTATATGAAATAATGTATCATTAAAGATTGATTTCTTGCCTTCTGTCTTTTTCTGACACAGATTGAGATTTCAGTGTTGGTGTAAAATGGCAGCACGAGGACTGGTACAGAGTATGGCTACCCTGCTGCTAAAGAGTGTGAGATGCTCTTGTTTATTGAGGCTCTCAGAACCGACATTGCTCAATACTGTGGCTTGCAGGTTCCTTAGCTGGACACCCCGGAGCATTAAGAGATTGTCAAAAGAAAACATTGGCTTAGTGAATAACCTGGTAAACCTGGGTGTAGATGTACAGTCTGCACGAAAACGTCAGCCGGGTGTCCTCAAGAAGATGATCACACACGAAGATGGACTTATCGGGTTCCTACAAGCCAAGGGGGCGAGTAAAGACTTTGTTGCTGGCATCATTTCAAGATACCCACGATCAATCACTCGTACAGTTGAACATTTGGAAAAGAAATGGGAGATATGGCATGGAATCCTAAAGAGTGACTCCGAAATACTAAAGGTATTGGAACGGTCTCCGGAAGCTTTTTTCCGTTCAAGTAACAATGCCAATTTGGAAAAAAATGTTACATTTCTCTCTTCTCTTGGCTTGACACCATCTGATCTAGCTCGGTTGCTGGCAAAAGCTCCTCGAACGTTCTCCAATCGCATGGAGTTGAATCAGCAAATGGTGGACTATTTGCATGACGTGCATGTGAGCCTAGGTGGTGAAAATGCAGAAGAGTTTGTGAAACTGATCCTAACCCAAAACATCTTCGTTCTCATTCAGAGTGTTAAGAGAGTGAAAGCTAACATTGAATTCCTGCAGACCTCTCTCAGGCTGTCTGATAAGGAGCTGTTAAACTTGCTGCAAGGCATAGGTGCTGATATATTGGATCTCTGTCATGAGTACATCAAAAGAAACTTCCGTCATATTCAGCTGAAACTACTCCCCCTAGGCTGCACTGATGATCAGATTAACAGCTTTATTTTACGTTACCCAGCCATGCTCTACCTGTCGCCAAAAAACTTCACTAATAAAATAGATTGCTTGCTGAAAACAGGAGTCGAGGTAGAACAAATACTGGAAAGACCCAGAGTCCTTGATGTAAGCATCAGCACCATGGCAAGCAGAATCGCCCGGCTGCACCAAATTGGCTACAACTTTCAAAGTTTTGGAGTGGGCCTTTTGGATTTAAGTAAAACACGATTTGAAGTTAAATTTGAAAAATTACAATAATCATTAAAAAAATCCTTAATTTAATGCAAAAGGCACATCTGCAATGTGTTTTATGCTTTGCAGGTAGGTTGTACACTAATTGTATCTTTCCAAGTTCTCTCTGGGTCACACTGATGTTATTTACAAAATAATATTGTCGTTGCTGCATAGATCAAAGCTGTTTTCATCTTTTTGAAAGCAAAGGATTTTTTTTTAAACGCTACACGCTTCTGTCTAGCCAACACAATGCACAGGTCAGATGAAGTAGGCAAGTAATTAAGAACTAGGACAAGATTATGTAAGACACCAGCCAAGATGATGAGTCTTTTTGCAGGTCTGGAAAATTGTTTTTTTGCAAAGATGATGCTTAAGCATTACAATAAGAAGCAACCGTATCAAGACTCTGCTGAGTTGTTATTTGTGATGGATAACAAGAATAATCTAGCAGGATGTGAATATAATGCTAGATGTTTTCAGAATTAGAGCTCTCATTCAGAGTGAGCTGGGAAACTCTACAAACCTTCATTAAGCATGTATGGTATACAGAATGAATACATATTTTGTCATTTCTGCACACCCATTCATTGCAGGTGACCAACCCCTAAAGCGCTAGTGGCGGGGGGAAAAACGACATCCGAGTAGCACCTTGAGAGCTGTTACGCTTATTATATGTGTATATTACTGACGTTTTGTGTCTTCTTCAGCCAGGTGTGTGTGTGTGTGTGTGTGTGTGTGTGTGTGTGTATATTCATATTTAAAGGCTTACTATAGAATCGTTCTGTGGGCACAGTAGTTTAACCTATGACTACGTTTCACAGGGTCTCCAACCATTAGCTCATGAGCTACTGTAGCTATTTAGAAGATTAACTTGCTAATAGGTTTGAAAGAGTTTGAGATATGTGTTGAATAGACACAGACATAACATAGAGATGTGAACAAAGACTGCTGGGTTTACTGATAACTCTGGACAGCCCAGGTGTGTTAATACATGTGACACCTGCCTACCTTTGTTGCTGCATGCTTTGATCCTCTTTCTATGAGTCACATGGAGATTTCTCTGGCTTCTGCTGCCTAACAAGCACTCAGAACAACAATAGTCACAAAAATAAACAGAGATTGTACAGTGGCACATTTGTAGTTTCAAAGGCCCAGCATCAATACACACTCAAAAACATTTTAGGATCTAGCACTATTACTTAATTTAATTACCAGAGGAAATTCCATTAACTGTTTTGAGTTCGCAAGTTACAAAGTTGCTTGAAAGTATTCAAAATATATTTATAGTTGAGCCACGGCTGTTGCAGTGATGCAAGGTTGATTGGTTCATAGATGGAGATGATAAACAAAGCCTGTGAGACTGCGGTCTGTTAAAAATACCCATGAGCCTAGTACACAAAAAGAAGGGGCTTCCTCAAGAGTTAATTTCCTCACTTTCGGTACCTGGCCGGAGTAGCAATGTAGTGCTCGAGGAAATTGTATGAGTTATCCCATATAACAGCGCCACCAAACCATAATACAGTGAAGAAATAAATAATTTAGAGGTTCATGACAGGTATTCGATCAACCTTTATTAAGTTTTAAGGAGATTGGTCATGTGGTTCAAACATGATGGAAAACTGTAAGAAGGCTTATGCAATCATGCAACCAAAAGTGCACAAAATAAGTAAATGGGACAAGTCAGAAATCCCACAGAAATAAATAAATCCAGCAGGTCTAAGCAGCAGATCCTGCCTGTTGAAAACAGACGTGGGTGACTTAAAGCTGTGTTGTAACCCAGTGCTCAGACCTTCTTAGCTCTGACTTGAGGCTGTAAACCTTTCAGTTCATTCCAAATTGGGGTGCACATCCAGATGTGATTCTTCGGATCTTCCTGTGGTCAACTCAGTTCTCTTTGTCCAGGAATTGTGTAGTCTGCAACTGCTTCTGTTTGAGGACCATCTCCGCTTACCTGCTCTTTAGCTTCCTGTAGCAGGCAGCCATCCTAACAGATCCAGGTTCAAATTTCCTTATTGACAATACCAGGAAACTGCCTTTTGACATTCTGAAATCGGGTACCACCTTGTTCTGAAATCGTTAATAGGCTGAGTAATTACTTTTAAATGGAACTAGAATGCCATTGTGTGTGATCCCAGTCAAATCCCTAAAAAGATGCGGCCACTACCCACTCTCACTTGTACTACACTATGATGTAGTTCCCATGCCTTATGGCACCAGAATTCTTCTATACAACTTTACATGCTTATCTAAAATCATAGACGACTGCTGACTTTCAATTGGCTGTGGAGCTCTCTAGTCCAATTCCACCTACCACCAATCATTTCAGCCCTGTTCACGTCAAAAGCATTCCAGCACCTTCAGCTGACACTACCCCGTAATTTCCTTTGGGCAGTAGAGACGGCAAGATTGCTGAACACCCTCTCCTGGAAGAAGCTAGGTATGAGCAGGGTATTTGTGAAAAATTGTACAGTGAGCTCAGGTGAACTTCCCTTCCTGAGCTAGTGAGTGTGTGCCCTATGAAGCATGGGCATTTGATGGAGCAAGGTTTCATATGTAAAGAAGCATGCTTGGATGCAGCCCTCTCGAAATAACATGTAACTTATTAACCAACATGCTTTGTAAATATTAATAATTGCACCACATGACATTTTAGTATCTAGGGGAAGCTTTTCTATGTGCTTTTACTAACAGAAACCCGAATGTCTTAAAATGGCCAACTTTCTGCACATGCGTTTGCTACATCTACGTGTTGTGACGTATCTATGCTTTTGGTGGAAATTCTTTGCAGCTGCACACTAGTGCTAAAGTTGTTCGCTTCATGTTTCACATACTAATGCACATGCTTCAGTTCGAACCCAATTTTGTATGTCCTGCTTAACCACTAACGCTATAGTTAAAATAAAGTAATAGGGTTATTTATTATTATTAATTATTATTAAAAATATTTATAAAGCGCACTGCAACCCTGCAGGCATCCTGGGCGCTAGTCAGCTACATAATAGAGGGTCGACATGCTATCCTGAGAATTCCCTTCTACCCCTCACAGAGAGGCATATTATATCCTGGGGAATAGCTAGATCTTAATTTTCTTGTGGAACATCATCAGGCCTTGCGTTCTCCTTATTTCTAAGGGGAGTCTGTTCCAGAGGCGTGCTGCTGCTACGCTGAAGGCTCTTCCTCCCAGGGTCACCCTCCTCACTTTAGGTACTCTCACGCAGTTTGTAGTCGCAGAGCGGAGATTCCGGGTAGGTTTGTACCATTGAAATCTTTCCTGCAGCGGCTTAGGGCCTTGCTCATAAAGAGCTTTGTACACCATGCACAATGATTTAAAGTGGATCCTTTGGGCTACTGGCAGCCAATGTAGATCCGCCAGTGCTTGTGTTGTTGACGAGCCACACGGTCGAGAGAGTGCTAGCTTCGCTGCTGCCGCCCGGATACTTTGTAATCTAGCAATCAGATACCCTGGAGATTCCAAGAGTGAGGCGTTGCAGTAGTCCAGGCGACTAAGGATCGTACTCATAACCACCGTTGCTCTCACCTGGGTAGGCAGCAGCGGCAGCACTTTACGAAGACCACGGATTATGGAGAAGCAGGTTCCCACCAGTTTATTGACATGGGTCTCCAGATTGAGATTCTCATAAAAACTGACCCCCAAATTGCGTACCGTATCTACTGGGGTCATTGTACCATCTGAAGACCGGGGCCAAAAATCTATTGGCAGGCTACGGGCAATCCCCCCTGTCCTACATTGTAGGATCTCAGTTTTCCCGCTGTTAAACTGGAGAGAGTTTGCCTTCAGCAACTTTGTCATTTCATGCATACAATCATGAAAGCCCTCCAATGATTCCGCCTGGTCCCCCTCCAGAGATATCAGCAATTTTGTATCATCAGCATAATTAATCACACTGATGTTATATGCCTTGATAATACCCATCAGGGGTTGCATATACACATTAAACAAGATAGGGCTAATTGCCGACCCCTGCGGCACTCCATAAGGGACTTCCACCATTTCTGACTGGTACGGAGGAAGTGCCACTGCCTGTTTCCTATCTGACAGATAGGACTGCAGCCACCTGAGTGCTACTCCCTTAACTCCAAAGGACCTCAGTCTAGAGAGCAGTATTACATGGTCCACCGTATCAAATGCGGCGGACAGGTCCAGTAGGATTAAGATTGCCGACTGGCCCCTGTCCACCCGCATCCTCCGGTCGTCCAACACCACCACCAGAGCTGATTCTGTCCCATGACCTGGGCGAAAACCGAACTGTTCCCCTTCTAATATGTTATTTGTCTCCAAATATTGGGACAGGGTCCTGCTAACCCAACGTTCCAAGATCTTAACTGGATAAGGTAGAAGGGAGATTGGTCGGTAGTTCTTATACCTGCTTGGGTCAAGGGTAGGCTTCTTCAAAAGCGGGGTGATAATAGCTCACTTCCATTCCACGGGCACAGTCCCTGTATCAATAGATTGGCAGCAGAGCTGTTGTAAAATAGGGAAAAACTCTGTCCCAAACTCTTTCATCAGCCTATGAGACAGTGGATCCAAAGGGGAGCCAGAGGAGACCCCTAGGGCCACTCTAGTGAACTCCTCCTCCGATGGAATTGGGAATTTATCCAGGGAGATTTCAGGCCCAGCTATCTCAGTGGCGCTCTCTTCGTTTACTCCTCTGGCCCCCCCTGTCGGGGTCATCGAGGTAGGTTGAGGTTGTTCCTTCATGCTTTCCACAATTTTATTTATTTTGTCCGGGAAGAAGCACGCCAGACCATCACACAATTCCTGTGATGGTTTAATTTTACTCATAGTACATTCTGGATTAGTCAGATCTTTTACTATCTTAAAAATATCCTTAGATTTATTGGAACTCTTTAATATAATAGATGCAAAAAACTCTGTCTTGGCAGTGAATATTTCTAATTTATATTTTATAAGACAAGACACCTCCAGCTAGATCGATCTTCCTCCGAGAAATTCTTCCTCCACTGTTTCTCTGCCTTTTTACACGAGAGCTTGAGACTCCACAATCTCTCCGTATACCAGGGGGCAGATGGATTTCCTCAATGGCTTTAACTGGAGCGTCCTGATCCAGTTCCTTAATCAAGTGATCATAAAAAGCTGTGTAGTTCTCTGTTATCTGTTTTCCAGGATTAAACAGGGCCCCCATTTGAAACACAGGGCCATCCGCCTCAGCATTCCTTTTAAGAAGACCCTGCCAGTCACGTCCAAAGAGCGTTCTCATTCTCCTGTCCCCAGGTCTTGTTCCGTCCAGACTTTGAATGCTGAACAGGATGAGGTGGTGGTCTGTCCACCCCATAGGCATAGTTGCTCCCATACTGACAAGGCCC
The DNA here is from genome assembly GCF_964261635.1 of Lissotriton helveticus. NCBI lineage: Eukaryota > Metazoa > Chordata > Amphibia > Caudata > Salamandridae > Lissotriton > Lissotriton helveticus. Next base: position 970,467,593 of record NC_136071.1, on the reverse strand, counting down.
TCTTCTGCAAAAATCAGATCTAAAATATGGTCGCCCTTGTGCGTGGGTTCCTCCACCCATTGCTTCATGCCCAGATTAGTGCAGGATTGAATTATATTGTGATAGGCTGTGTCCATATTGCCATTTTCCCATAGATTAAAGTCCCCCAGCACTATTAGCTGAGTGTGCGTAAGCGCCATACTGCTTATGACATTAATCAGTTCCTGTTGTTGGTGTGCATTCAATGCACCTGGAGGTCTGTAACAAATCACACCAGATGTAGACTGGCCTGCATCGTCCCTGGCTGAAAAGCCCAAAATCTCTACACAGTGTATTTCATCTATGTCCAATAAGGTGAGATTCATCTCCTCTCTGAAAATAATTCCCGTTCCACCTCCCCTGCCACTAGTCCTGGGCCTATGCTGGGCCTTATATCCCGGTGGACATGCTGGTTCTAATTCCAGCTCCATTCCTGTCACGGTCCTGGTCTCCGTTAAAAACAGAGCGTCAAGGTTATAGGTCTCTATTAACAAATGAATTTCAGTTGCGTGTCTAGGGAGTGACCTAACATTAAGCAGGCCACATTCAAGGGCTCTCTTCCTCCCATTCTTAACTGGCTTCATTATCCCAGTATTTAAGGCACTATCTATATTCTTCTTCTTCAAAATACAGATTGGCGTATCATCTCTGGGGGCCCTCCTGTCATATTACCTAATTCAGGAGCAGGCAGCTGGCTCTGATGGTCTGTGATCCTAGGGAGTGGAGTCGTGCATGCAGGACATATGCTTACTCTGTCCCTCGAAGGATAATTGGGCAAGACTCGTGGACATAGAGCCTCTCCATTCAAGGGGTCCAGTCCTATAAGAATATCTCTCGAATAGCATAGAGATGCTGATTTTTCGATGGAGGAAGATCCAGAGGGACTGGCCCTGAGCCCGGTCCGTGCATGGACGGGCGCAGGCAGGCTTGCCTTTGGTGCGCCTTTGGCGCTCCCGCGCCATAGCCCCCTTAAATACACGTATCCGGACAGCTAGACCGCCGACCAAGATAGCGGCTAGCAGACGAACCGGAAGTGAGGACTTCCCTACAACGTTCGGGGCGCCCTCCCCAACAATCAGCCTAAGTGGCTGCGGTGGACCGGGGCGTCTCGAGCAGGTATGAGGATTTACAAAGCAGGTATTTTAAAGATTAAAAATTATTACAATTAGCCCCAGAGTACAAAATACAAGTGCACACAATAAACGGTGACAGATTAAAAACGCTCAAAAAAGCAGGCGCACCATGCATGTATCAACCAGAACTCGTTCTCGAGCCCGATTTAAATACTCTATGTGTTGGGAGGCTCCGGACAGCTAGACCGCCGACCAAGATGGCGGCTAGCCGACGAACCGGAAGTGAGGACTTCCCTACAACGTTCAGGGCGCCCTCCACAACAATCAGCCTAGGGTTAGAGTAGAAATAAGTGGTATACAGTGCAATAATTTATTTTTGTATTCTGACGTGTTTCTGTGACTTTATTAATAGTTCGTATTTGGGCCTGAAGGGTGTTACAAACTCCAATTTTGAATCTGCTGGTCATGCGCAGTTGTTGTTGAAAACCTCGAAGCTCTGTCATTGAACCGCTGCTAATTCCCATCTTACTGGCGATGTTCATGGGAACCTCACCTTGTGACCCGGAGCAAGAGGAAGAATTTGAATGATTTTGAATACATTGTATATGAATTGAAGTTAATATTGCTAGGTGGAATAAAATAATGGGAAAGTAAAATTATGGGTGGGAACATTGATCAATTTCATCGAATAGAAATGATCTAATACTGGTATGGTGTGATGACCTCTACTCGTCTCTCTAACCAATCAAATGAAGGGAATATAAATGTTCGCAACATTGGGGGTGGTACATGCCCTGGAAAATAGTATAACTAAGGCAGTTTTTAGTCAGTTAGATTGTCCGACTTGTCACAGACCTGTCACTGACCCAACGTATGCTGAAGAAGATCGAGGATGCCACAGACCTCAGAGGGCTGGTCGAGCACCCTGAACGAAAAATTGGGAAATTGCTGAGGGAGAAGACTCTGTCACCCAGAGGGATTTCGAGAGTAGCTGCAAAGAGGGGTGTGATGCTGGCGTTGCACTTAGCGGAGGTTACCTGTCCTGTCTTGCACCTGATCTGTCCTGTTGGCATCTGTTTAGTCGGGCGCCCTTTCTTGTCCCAGCCCGTGGCCAGGGTTGGTCCTCACACCATTCTAGGTAAATATAATCTGTGTGGTATGTCCATGTACCGTTTCTCTTTCTTACCCTTCCCTGGTGTCTATGTCTAAAAGTATATGTTTTAAGTCTTGCAAGACTTTTGTTTTAATAATGATTTTCTTACTGGCAAAGTCCCTAATTTCACTGTTATGGTATCTGACTCACAAAATATTGCATAGATGAAGTGTTTCAATCTTTTCCAGAGTCTGAAGGTTATTTCCATGAAAGTATATGTTATACTACACCTATTATTCTAACTCCTTTTGATCCATCAGTATTAGGACTTAGAGCATATGTGACAAGGATTTGGTAGGCCATGGTATACAGGTATACATCCTAAAGTGAATAAAACTCTGATAGGCAGGTAGATAAACATCGAATACTAGTTCAAAGTGTGAATGTTTATGGGCCCAGGTGAATATGATGTTTCTGAGCTGGTAATCTCGCGCCATCAGTTACTACCGGATAGCTTTAAGCAATTCTGGTATTTTATGTGAATATGAATGGAAACTATCTTTTTAAGACAATACTTCACTCAATTGGCACTTTATCGCCATGTGCTTCTTGAAAGAACTGTGCTCCATAATCTAAGATGGCTCCTGTGCTTGGGCGTGATTTAAGAACAAACTGCACCCAATAATCACGCTGCCCCTGCACGGACAGATTTGCTGTGAAAGACACAGCTACTACTTGCACAGTCTCATGCCATCATCCCTCGCTCCCTTACCACCATGGTTTTAGACCATATTTTGGGCACTTTATAAAGTCTCTAAATTGTATAATCGAACGCCACTTCTATCTCCAGATCTCAAGTCACAGACAATCTAATTAGGACACGATATCTAATAATCACTAATAATACAACAAAAAAATGGGCAACTTATACAAATGTGTGCTTCCCAGTCCCAATAAAATGTAGGCTTTAATTCACGTTTACCAAATCCTACACTTCAATTAGTAGTAAAGCTAATTTTATTTGACTAAGAGAGGGAATAGCTGTCAGAAATGTGTGCAGCCTCTAAAAAGACTGCAGTACAAAACTATGAGGATGGTTTATCTTGTTTCACAATTTTTATTTCTGACCTCAGTACAACATAATAAGGTTTCCATTACCATTGCTGTTCTCACTAAGGGGGCTGATAACTAATATTTTGGGGAGTCCCCACTGATAGCCTAGTTGTCTGACATGGAGTCGGGACCATTCTACAGTGGTAGGACTACATTGAGAAGACATAAGCATACCATTTTACAGAGCACATCATGCTCTGCTGGACACTTGGAACCCAGCAGAGATCGCAATTTCAAGAAAATAAACAGGATTTTGAATAAAAGCTAATGGAATCCCTGCTAGAAAAGAAGGTTGCGCTATTAGTTAGCGCAGAGTTAGATGGTTATATGGTGTAAGAAACCTGTGGTATCAACTCTACTGTCAAAGTTAGCTAGAGTTTAAGGGATGCATGTCTAATACCAGGGCCCACAGATTCCTTACGTTTCCGAAGAGTCAAGCACAACTAGGTATAGGACTGTGTTGGGTCTTGCACAGAGACTGATCTTAGTTACGTGGAAGCTATGTGAATCCCTTCACACGCAATCTCTGTATATTCTGAGCTGATCACAGATGCCTTCACCAATGAGCGAAGGAAATGAGGTTGGAGGAGAGAAAGAGAACACTGAGAAGAACCCTAAGTACAACTAGGTTCTGGAGGTGATCCGTGGTCAAGTATCACCTGGCTTTTCAATACATTTCTCCGGATCATAGGCTCCCACACTAACTATGGAATGGACAGGATTGCGGCAAATTCTAATCATAAATAAGGGAACATTCCCACTACGTTACTCCTACGCATGTTGTACATTGCTCTCAGAGATCAGTTGTTAGTTCATGTGTACTTGTAAATGGCATTGCCCAATGCACGTCAGACTCTCCTGCCTGCAAGATAGAGCTCACTAACCTTTAAGATACAAAAAAACAAATGTGAAGGAGTTAAAGATAGAATTGATATTGTCCATGTGAAGTATTAATGGTTACCGTGAAAATGAAACTTTATTTTGAAGAAACCGTTTAACAAGAATTATACGTGTTACTAACTTATGGGTACCGTGCAACGTTTTATTGCACAAGTCATTCACGCACGCTTGGTTAGATTATTAGATTGTGGCTGGGGTGTCGACTACAAAACAAACATATCCGTGAAAAACGCAAAGTTTCAACCTCCAAAGGAGGGGTGGGTGGACTTCCCAACCATAAGAATGACCATTTATTCTTCATAGAGCTAGATTTTGGCTGTTTGAAAGTGATTCATAACTGCCCAGCAAGATCTCAATAGAAAAAAAGTAATGTCATCCTCGATTAATATTTACATTTTTTAAGAGATGATGCGGTCAAAGTTCAGTTTCACATGCCCCACATGTGTATGTGCAAACCTTAAGTAGACTACTTGTGTGATCTTCAATTTGGGACAATACTGAAATTTGCTCTAAATTAACTCCCCATGAGTGAATTAGGGACCTGCATCATTTTGTGGAAAACTGTAAAGTCACTAATAGGACCGGTCTAAAAAATTGCTCAGAACTTTCTCAAATACCAGGAGTACTAACAGACCCATTATACTGGAAAAAATCAGCAGTCAAAGTATACAAACTCATCTGGGATAGTATATGCTGTTCAGTGACCTGGTTCGACTATTTTATATCCTATTTTTCTTGGATGGTATCTAGTGCAGAGACACAGGTGCGCTCTTACCTGAAGCCAGCTTTTGGGAAAATTAATCCTCTGGAATTTATACAGGCTCTGGATCGTTCTAGGCCCGTTTTGTCAGGAGAATTGGAGGAGTGTATGTCGGGGTTTACTGGTTGGGTGGCGAAGGCGGTTGATTCTGTATCCTCTCTTCGTCCCGTCCGACCCACCAGAGATGCACCTTCTAAACCTTGATTCAACTTGACTCTTAAAGCTGCTAAGCACGATTGCAAGATTTTGGGGCGAGCTTGGTGCCGGAGTGGTTACTGCCCCATAGCCAAGAGGAAACTTAGAGCAATGCAAAAAATTTACAATGATGCCATTGCCGTAGCTAAACGGCAATTCTTTGCAGTTTGCATTGATTCTGCCAAGAACAACGCAAAAGAAATCTTTGCCATAGTACAGAATTTTACGTCACCGCGGGCTCAAGCGAGTGTGATTCCATCTTCTCTCGCCTGGTGTAACAAACTCTCATGCTGTTTCAGAGATAAAATTCAGGCCATCCAGGCTACATTTCCTTCTGGTAATGGTTGCCGCGTGGGGCCTTTGGCGGTGCAACCTGCCGCTTCCACCTGCTCTCTGTCAGCATTTAGTGCAGTCGAACCCCTGGAATATCTTAAAATCCTCAGGGGGCTCAAGTCCGGTTCTCCTTCGGACTCCTGCTCGGCCAGGCTTTTGGCAACAGCGGCAGAGAGTGTGCATATAGAGGTGGACTGTATTGTCAATCTGTCCCTTCAGACAGCTGTGGTTCCTCAAGGGTGGAAGCAGGCGAAGATCTTGCCTCTTCTTAAAAAATATTCCCTGGATCCCCTTAGCCAAGGGAATTATCGGCCCATCTCCCTTCTTCTGGCTATTGCCAAGGTCTGTGAGAAGGTGGGCAATATACAACTCACAGAATATGTGGAGAGGAAGGCACTTCTGCACCCAGCTCAATCAGGGGAATGAGCCTCTCACAGCACTGAGACTATTTTTAGTAGAGGTGTCGAAGGCAATCCGGGAGTGCCTCGACACCGGCGGGAGGGCAGCATTGATTTTGCTGGACCTCTCGGCGGTGTTCGACACGGTCTAACATGCTCGTCTTTTGGTCCGACTCGCAGAGATTGGTGTATCGGGAGCTGCTTGGGGTTGGCTTAGGTCTTTCCTTAGGGAGCGGGTTGAGCAGATTTGGCTCCCTCCTTTCGCTTCCTCCCCTCAGCTGGTTACCACTGGTGTCCTGCAGGCCTCTTCTCTTAGCCCTCTCCTTTTTAAAATGTATGTTAAGCCACTGATATATCTGGCAGAGGAGCTTGGGACTAAGGTGATGGCCTATGCGGACGATACACAGTTGCTGCGTATCTGGGACAAAATATCAGATTCCGTTTCAGCGGCGCAACAGTGCCTAGTTTCCATCTTTAAATGGCTGGTGGATGCACAGCTCAAGTGCAATGAACAAAAATCTAAGATTTCGCTCTATGGTAAGTTTCCTGCCGACTTCCGCAAACAGCTGTGGCCACCTGACTCTCCTCTTCCCCTCTCTTCGGGACAGCCAGCTAAAACATGGGAGTGTGGTTCGATGAGATACTTTCTTTTACAACACATATTATGATATTGTCCGGAAGCTGTTTCAACCTCCTTAAGACTCTGAGCAATTGTTTTCCACTCCTCCCGCAGGCAGCAATAGAAACTGTCATGTGTGCTCTGATTTTGTCACGCTTGGACTACGCCAATGCCCCTATGCTGGCGCCCCTGGCTACCTGTTTAAAAAGCTCCAGGTGGTCCAGAATACGGCGGCCAGACTGTTATTGGGCATTTCGGCGAGGAATAGTGTGGCTCTTCAATTGCGCTCTCTTCATTGGCTGCCTGTGGCTGTCAGGGTCAAGTTCAAGTCTCTGGTTTTGGCTCATCGTGCTCTCCATGGTGATGGCCCCCTTTATCTTCAGAGGCGCTTTTACTTTCCTTTGCGTGCTCTCCGATCTATGTCCCTTCGTTTGGCGCGGGTCCCGCGCTTTAAGCTCCAGAGGGTGGGTGGTAGCTCTTTTGTGGTGCAGGCAAGTGTAGCCTGGAATTCCCTCCCCCTTGCCTTGCAGTCCATTCAGGACCCAGCCATGTTCGAAAGGAAACTTAAGACTCACTTCTTTGCTTGAGAGCTTCTCCCTTTACCCCTATGGCATCGCGCCCGGACACTCACGAGTATCCGAGCGCGCTACAATTGGACATAACATAACATAAGCTGGTACCTTGACACACCACTTTGAGGAATAGTTACTGAATGTTCTTCGTTGATTTTAAATCGCAAGATGGGGGTTTAGGTGAGTGGCCATGCGCAGATGAAATGAGGCTGCACTCAATCTTTACTGATGGTTGTAGATTTATTATGAAGAAATCAAACAGGCCCATAATGGAAAAGTCACAAATGTGCATCAGGCTGTCATCCAGAAGCACTCCCAAACTGGAATTATGCTACAAGATGCCCCTTAATGCCCAAGGATGCATCAAGCGTTCTACCATGAATGAAAACAAGAATTCCACTGACAGTATAGCATGAAAGTAAACCAAACCATACACAACAGGTTATGGTGTGGCAGACCTACTCCTGCTTTACCTCCTCTATAAGATGGGTTTTTCAAATGCTGGACTTACAATTATCAAACTGGAACATCTCTGTTGATAAGGCGGATTATTAATGAAGCCAATAAGTACTACTAGTGGCTACAGACATTTAATTCTGTTCATGATACTTTGCATTTGTATAGAATATTAGTTAAGGGTAAACTGCCATACCTGAACAGGGAAGAGGCTATGAGACTATGGTAGGATATTTTGAACTGTGTGATACTAGTGATATTGAAGGGATTGTTCTGGGACTAGAACCAGGCAGCGACCGCATTTGCATGAAATTTTACTCTGTGTTTCCAGATCTTTAACTCCCCATTTTGTGACAAGTTATTGTTAAGTGGGATCCTCCCACATCTATTTGGGAATCCATAATTGCAGATCTTCACACACCAGGTACGAACATGAGGTTGTGCGATTTTTAAAGACCCCTCTCATTACTAATTTGTGATGTGAAGATGCTGTCCAAGTAATATCCGGTCATCTGAGAGACCTTCACTGGCTCCCCATCAACAAGAGAATCACCTTCCGCCTCCTCACCCACGCACACAAAGCCCTACACGACCAAGGCCCGAGCTACCTCAACAGCCGAGTCAACTTCTACGCTCCCAAACGCCACCTCCGATCAGCCAACCACGCCCTCGCCGCCGTCCCCCGCATCCGAAGAGCGACTACAGGAGGAAGGTCCTTCTCCTACCTGGCCGCCAAGACCTGGAACTCCCTCCCGTCCGACCTGCGCCTGACCCAAGACCACCTCTCCTTCAGGAAGAAGCTGAAGACCTGGCTGTTCGAGCAGTAGCGGCACCCCCCCCTCCCCAGCGCCTTGAGACCCTACGGGTATGTAGCGCGCTTTATAAGTGTCACTGATTGATTGATTGATAGCACTGCAGATGAATAGGTTCCTACGCTGTTGCATCTAGATTAATTGATTTTGTGCTGTGTGCGTTTAGCCGGTTAAATGTTTCAATGGCCCTTGATGAGGGACATGACTCAGAGCCTTCTATAGTCTCACTGGTTGCGGAAAAATGTTTTGACAGGAGGTGGCTACACAGGTTTCTGTTCCCCACGGGTACTGGTCAACCACCTCGCCTTTTGTGGCAGTACTTTCCAGAGCCTGTATGCCAATCCTTTTCCAGTACTCCCTGTTGTTCTTTGTCCTGCACATTGTTTGCTTTGGAGATTGAACCCCTTACTCTTTGGAAGAAGTAAGGGGGTGTGGTATTAAGAGGAGAGATGAGGTAAGCCTTATAGCTTTTTACTTATGTGTGTTGTTTACAGTTAACCATGCACTCATTTATAATTCTGTGATGCTGCAAACTGTTGAGGAATTCCTCTCCCTGCTGCATTTCAGGTCAAATATGAGATTCTCTCCCTGATGATGGACTTAGCCACAGTGGCCAAAAAATGCCAACTTTATATGGACAACAAATCAAATTTCGATCTGAATATATCATTACCATGCACAACAGGAGAGGGTTGAACAAAAGAAATATACGTAGAGTTATAATGTTTGTTAGAAATTGGGTTACCAGTTGACTGGAGTTTGAGCACTAGTCAAGAAGCAACCACAATTAAATAAATAATAGAACCAAAACAACAAAAATCCAATCAGTAGATCAGTGGTTATAATTTGTTAAAGAATGAAGTGAGAAATAGCACATAAAGGTGTAAAGTGCCAACCGTGGGTATCTGGTCGTTCTGGACTTGGCCAAAGTCAAAACTTCAGGCTGCTGTGGACAGGTAGGCTGCAGCTTTACTTTCCTCCATGGATGATCTATGCTTGCTGTTCGAAGGTGGGCTGACGGCTTCTCCTACTGAAGTTCATTGTGAATGACTGTGTTTCTTGTGAATGGGCCAGTTTGCGGTTGTGAAGAGCCCAAAAAGTTGATTTCAAGAGCCTGTGACCCACACTAAGAGTTTATGACCTGAGAGTCACCACTTGGGGTCAGGAATCCATTGTAGCTGGGTCCAGGAGCTAGTTGAGGAGCCTTATATGTCCTCAGGCTCTGATCAGGAGGCCAGCAGACTAGCCCTTTGAGATACTCTTGAGGTCCTAGGTTCAAGAAGAAGTTGCAGATCCAGTTATTTTTCCCTAGGCAAGCGTGCAGCAGGCAGCGGGTCAGCACAGCAGGGCAGCAGTTCCTTAGAGCAGCAGCCAAAGTGGCTATCCTTTTTGCAGCACAGCAGTCATTCTTCCTGGCAGAGTATCCACAGGTCCAGAAGTGTACTGAAGAACTGGAGTCTGAGGACATTCTTTTATACCCTGCTGCCCTGGTTCTGGAAGGTGGGAGAAACTTCTAGACAGTGGCTTTGAAGTGTATATAATTTCCTGCATCACCTGCCCTGGCTCCAAGCTGGCTGAATTGATAATACAGGGTTGTTAGGCTCTTTGTGTGAAGGCAGAGCACAGGCTATTCAGGTATACGTGGGGCTGTGCTGAGCTCCGCTCCCCCATTCTGTCAGCAGATGGCCCACTAAGGCACACTTAATCCTTCTGTTGTGTGACTCTCTGAGAGGAATTCACAAAGTCTACCCTTCTGTTACACAAAATCATGTGACCCAAGACAGGCTACAGATACAAAAGGGCTAAGGACTGGGAAATGTCAACTCCTAAAGTTAGTATACACAGCCGTGATGGATGGAATGCTTGAATTAATCTCAGCTACTGGTAATCACTTGCGTCGAATTTTGCTTTGCTCACCTCGCATTTCCCGTGACGACTCTGCTGGGCACTTTGCTTCCCTGGGCTCCTTGCTGTGGTTTCCTCCCGCTGCCGCCTCCATTTGAGAACAGGCGCGGCCGCCGAGAGGGGGAACCGGCCAACAGAGACTACACTGCCCAGGACTCTCCACTGCACCCACGCCCATAACGCGTCAGGCTTCGCGCGGGACTAGCCGGGCTAAGCCCGGGCAAAGGTCGGGCCGTCTGTTGCCGTCCGGGGCCAGACGAGGCCGGGGCGGGCCCCCCCCATGGATATTGGACACTGCCCATGTAGTAAGACTCTTGTTTATATATCCAGTCTACGATTTTGGTAAAGTTTATTAATCACTACCCCCAAGGATTGCCTTTCTAGCTAGGTAGGTTGTGTGAAGAGATGACTAAACGGATAACTAAGGCCAGGAACTCATTGGGGGGAGGGTCAAATAAAGGGACGCTTGATCACTTTCTAACTAAGGCGGCTTCAAAAATTGATCAGGAGATAGCAATCGCTGACCATCGACTGTCTCTAGAACTTGCTAATAGAAATTCCTCCTTGGATTCCCTTATCACAGTAACTTCCCCCCCTACATAAGGTATAGAACAAAATTCCGAAAAAGATTGCAGCATTCCATTACTTTTGCAAGATTACATACATCCCCGAAATTATATAGGGGGGCTCGAGTAAATAGTGATACCTTGGATACCTCAATGGAATTATTATTGGAGGAACCCTCAAAGACCCTAGAAAAAAACCACAATACCTAGGAATAAAAATGTTTAGACAAGACAAAAAGGGCAGGGTGTTACACTAAAGAGAAAACGGGGCGGGGATTGTATTCACGGCAGATGTGCAAAAACAGCTAAAATTCACATCAGCCCTACAAAGGTCAAAGATGTGTCAACAAAAGAGCCTCCGCACACAGGGACTAATGTTTCAATGAAAAACATTGAACACTTAGTAAAATCTTTACTCCTACCTCTTATAGAAAGAGTAAAGAGGATATCTGAACAACTGGGCACTATTGCGGAAGCAACCGCCAATAACGGTAAACCGCTAAAAGATTTGGTGACACCTAAACAAGTCACCATCCCTCGTGGGCAGAATCTGGCGGATGCTTACAAAACATTGGAAACCTTACCTCTGCCTAAAGAGCCCAACTCAGTCCCTACAGGAAAAGATAGTGTACTTAGAACCAACAGAGAAGTAAATACGGCTGGTTTAGTAAAAGCTCCAGAAGGCTTAAATATTAATACTACTAGAGAAAATCCACCGAATAAGAACACTAAAATAAAGGGCCCGCATATAGACCTGCCACCAGAGGCAGCCACCTATGTCATCGTTCTCACTGGTGTTCCAGAACTGGCAGCAGGGAAGAAGGAACCCTATTCAGAATTAAAGAACAAGGCAATTTATTGTCTAAGAAATAATAGACCACTGCCACACAACATAAATGGTGAAATTATTTTTGTGAGAAGACTGGCATGGGTTGGGCATAGGCCAAAGGACATAGAGGGAGATGTTCTGATTATCAATTTTAAGGATCGAAGAGTAGTTGCCCACATTGTGGATTGGTATGTGGCGAGAGGAGATGGCGGAATATCAACCCGTGGCCTGAGCTATTTTTACCCTCAATCCCTAGTAACCCTTGGTACATCTAGACCCCTTTGTAAGACTGGGAAGAACTTCAGCCGTATTCCATTAGTTCCAACTCCTCTGATTGATAGTAGGCAGGAGGCTTGCTACCCACCATCATTTTATACAGACGGGCCCCGCTTATACCAAAACGAGAGAGTACAGAGGTCTGTTTATAGCCCGGTTTGGTCCATTCCCTTAGAAAATCGCTACGAGGCATTAACATGCCTGGACGATCAGGATTGAGATACGGGGAAAAATAGGGTGCAGAAAATAATACTGAACGTCTCTGCCCCATTGCTGGACGATATTAATCAACAACCAAGAGTATCACCGTGCAGGGAGCTGTCTGTAATCATGATGGGAGAAGAACAGGATGCAGGGTCTACACACTGTCTGGATGTGTACAAACCCTATAATTCCCCTAAGGTCCAAAGGTATAAACTGGCTTATGAGACAGAGCCAGCTTCTCCCTCACGGAGGGTAAATACCATCAGTAACATCGATGATGTTACTCCCCCCCAGATTGTAAGACCTATTTACAATCTTTTATCCTGGAATGTCGCAGGACTGGCTAATAAAATCTCCTACCAACCTTGGTTAGATATAGCCCATAATTCTGATATAATCTGCCTTCAGGAAACTTGGGCTGCGGATGAATTACATATAAATGGTTTCCAGATTCTACATACACCTGCAAGCATAACTACCCAAGGAAGAAATAAAGGGGGATTGTCCACGTATGTTTCTACGGTAGCAGAAATTAAAATTTTAAAGTTTTATTCCACAGAGTTTTATCAGATTCTGAGTATTAGTTGGGGCCATGTTAAGAACAGGACCATAGTACATTTTTACAATAATGTGCCTAAAAACAATATGGAAAATGTAATGGACAAATTAAAGAGTAGCTTATCTACTCTACAGGAGCACCTACGAGGCGAGATGGTTTTGTTCTGGGTGGGAGACTTCAACTGTCCTATTTGCCCGTATGGTTCGACTGGCATGTGCGGCCTAGCTGAACACAAAGAGGACACCCCCACCCATTTCATCCATTCCAAACTCGGTAATATCCTTAATACCATGATATTTTACTTCAATTTCTCTTTTATAAATGAATTATGTACCCCAAGTATTCCGTTTTGTCCAACCTTTAACGGCAGGGGATGTAATTCAACGATTGATTTTACACTTCTAACAACCTCCCATGCGGGTTTGATATCCTCGTGGGAAACCCTCCCAATTATCTTTAGTGACCACTATCCCATTTCTTTTACCTTAAAACTCAGAGGACATAAAAAGATCCTGAATGAGAAATCCTCATGCAGGCCGGAAATTAAACTGGCATCCAGAAATGGATATGTGATTAAATGGGACAAGGTGGAGCCAGCGGGTTTCCTCAAAAATTTGGTATCGGCCTGTCGTGAGGATCTTTCTGTTTGTCTTTCTTATAAAGAGGATCCATCAAAAGTAGTGACTTCATTTATAAAAATACAAAGTGAGATGAAGAAGTTACTAACCAAGGAATACCGATTAAAATCCAACAAACTGCACGGCTGGTTTGACAAAAGCTGCACTAAAGCACATAATATCCTGAAAAGGGCATTGCACGCATCACCTAGATCCCCATTTGAGATCCGGCAAGCCAGAAAGCAATACAAAGCGGCCGTTAAGACTAGGAAAAATTAATTGAAGAAAGAGGCCTGGTCTGCTTTGTGTGATGCTTCCAAAAGAAGGGATAATACCGCTTTTTGGAAAGTTGTCAATACCCCTTATTTTAATGAATAGAGATGGAGATATTATAGACCAAGCCGTTGATGGGGAATCGTGGGTTAATCACTTTACGATAAAGTGACCCCCTCAGACTATGTAAACCTTGGAACGGGGATGATGGACACACATTCTGATACTGTCCCATTTAGGGCATTCCCGTTAGATATTATTTTTAACTGTGGGGAGGTCTTAAAGGCCATTAGCGATAGTCCCTCAGGTAAAGCTCCGGGTCCCGATGGAGTCCCAATAGATGTTTATAAAAACGCTATTGACTTGTGGGCTCCAGGGATAACAAATGTTTTAAATAAAGTAAACCAACAGGGGTTTATACCCTCTTGGAGGGAAGCTATAGTGGTCCCAATTTTTAAAAAAGGTAATCGAAATGATCCCACCTGCTACCGACCAATTTCATTGCTTGATGCACTAATGAAGGTAGCAGGTCGGATAGTTTTATACAGGATTCAATCATGGGTAGACGAAAATGACATTATATCAAATTTACAATACGGATTCAGAACGGGGAAAGGAACAATAGAGCAGGGATTAAACCTTGCGCTAATAATATCGAAGTATACTCAGGCCAAGAAGTGAAATCTTTTTATTGCCTTTGTTGACCTGAGTTCTGCTTTCAATTGCGTTAACCATGATTTTCTATGGGCAACTCTAAGAGACATGGGTTTTGACAGCCAAATTCTCCAGTTTATTAAAGAACTCTATAGGGGAGCAGGCGCTAGGGTCCGTTATGGCAGACTGGGTGAGTGCTCAGACAAGTTCCCTATTAAGAGGCGTGTGAGACAGGGGTGCATTCTAGCACCCCTTCTCTTCACCCTCTACATAAATTCTATCAGCCAACATCTAAGGGAGTCTCAGCACGATCATCCAACTATAATGGGAACACCAGTACCATTGTTTTTATATGCGGATGACGCTGCTATCATGTCCCGCACTAGGGTTGGACTGCAGAAGGCTGTTCTCAACTTTGCTAATTACATGACAGATAGAGGAATAGAAATTAACATCTCAAAAACATACACAATGTCATGTGGCCCAGGGTCTAAGAGGACATCTTGTCCTATTTTTCTTGACGGCAGACGAATTGAGTCTACAGATAGATTCTCTTACCTGGGCATACAATTTGATAGAAAAGGCACCTGCCAGCCTGCTGTGACTGCCAGACAGCTAGCCTTCTCTAGGACCATAGGCGCCCTGAACAACTTTGAGGCAAAAATAGGGGGTAGACCAGTGAGTGAGCTGATCCATATCTATAATGCAAAATGCGTTTCTACAGGTCTTTGGGGAACGGTAAATGCTCAAATGATCCAACATAGCGAAAACCAGTTTATTCATCACCTACTGGCTGCACCAAAATCAACTCCCACCTATCTTACACATATTGAACTGGGTTTGCCTTACATTTCCGACATCATAAAAATTGCGCCCATATTGCTATGGCATAAAGTCTGGGTCACCCCCGGGACCCTACTAAATAGAGACTTAATAAGGGCGGCAGGGTAGGAAACATCAAATGGTTAACCTATGTGAAGAATATGATGACCGAGATTGGGCATTTGGAATTTTACACCAATCCATTGAGCATGGAATTGGTGCCCAGAAAATCAATAAAAAAGATGGTTTTGGACTACTTAAATAACAAGAGGTGGGGCATGGAAAAAATCAAGCCCACAGTTATTAGATACCAACAAATTACCACCTCTGAAGGGCTCCAATGGTACCTTATGTCCAATCGCAGCTGTTATGCCTGAATGCTACTTTCCCGTTTCAGGTTTGGTACTTTCTTTCGCCTGATTACTTTCCCTCGCCTTAATAATTGGGCTATGGAAAATTTAATTTGTCCATGTGACGACATATCCCATCAGTCAAACATCCATTGTGTGCTTTATTGTAAATTTCACCAGGCACCACGGAGGTTTTTTCTGAAACCCATTTTAAAGCGGTGGGCCTTCGGTACTTGTAAATTAGCCTTTATTAGCCTGCAACAATTAGAAAATGATTCAGTAATTTATGCAGTATCTCGCTTTTTAAAACTTGTCATAAAATTCCAGACTTCAATGAAATAACCCTGATGATTAATTTTATTTTAGATTGTTCTTAACTGAAAACATCTTGTTTTAACTTATTTATTCTTGAATTTTAAAATCTTGTATAAGCAATTTAATGTCTATGGCACTTTGTATTGTAATGTATGCTTTTATGATTTTCTTTTAAAAATCGAATAAAGCTTTTCTGAATCTGAATCACTTGCGCCGCATCCCAATCGATCGTTATGTCGCACAACATTCCACCTCCAGCTCCAATGGGAACAGTCCAGCCCGAACTGCCAAGCAAGGTCCTCCCTGAACCGGAACACAACCAACTCAGGACCAGTTTCGCCCTAGTTATGGGCTCATCAGCTGGGTAAAGCTTTGTTTCACTGACAAGGTGTGCATGGGGCAATTAAGTTATTACAATTTAGGCATTTCTAGGTAAGGTACCTTTAGGAAATAATTAACATGGAGCTTGCAGCAATGGCGGTCAAAGATTCAATGCGGCATGCACGATGACTAAATGGGGAAATTGTCGAGTTGAATTATTCTACATCATTGCTTTCATACTTAACTCTTCAGCCACAGCAGAGATGGGATACACTAATACTACCTAGTTACAAGAAGTTAATTAATAATATTGGTTTCAGTAACAGTGTACCTCCCTGTCAGAGTCATTCTTAGGCCTACACCGGTAGGAGGCGTGGTGAATTCTGGAAGAATAGCAATTTTAAAACTGATTGGTTCTAGGTCTGTTTGGTTGATCCAAAGTCAGAGCAGATTAAAAAAAAACTATATACCAAATATGGAAAACAGGTATCAGACAAAAAAGGTGGAGTTTTCCGTGTCCACTTTCCAATTATGTACCAGTCTTTACAATTGCCTTGATTGGCTGCATGACTTTGTTTGTCCATTCCTGGGAGAGTGGATATTTTAAAGTATGTAGTAACTTAAACTTATGCAAACAGACTTGGTTTGTTTTGACCGTCTGTTAATTAAGACTGTGTATATCTATCCATTCACTTACCATATTTACTCCGCGTTTACACAATATTGAAAAATAACAGTTTTAAATAAATCATGGCAAGAATTGTAGTACTTAATTATAAAGAGTCACAGCATTATTTGTATATCAAAACTTGCAGTGATAAAAATCTTCACACATTTTTTTTACAAGGAATTGGAACTTTTACCAAAACAATGTGAACATGCAATTTCAATATTATGAATAAGATATGCAGATGAATCAGTAAAGCGCATTTTTTTAAAATGTCAAACTGCATATGAATTCCTTCGCTGTGCCAGAGTTTAAGGAACAGGCTGCTTTTATATGATGGTTGCTTGATTCTATTTCACAGAATAGCCCTTTCAAAAGTTGCAACATCCAAGTTGTAATCACTTGTGTATGGAGTCACACATACGGAAATACAGAGATGCACATTTGTGTACGATAAAACGTGACGATGAAGTGTTTTTGAACAAGTAAGTGTTTGGTTTCTTCACTAAAAAATATTTTTACTATAGATAAATCAACATTCTTATGCTTCTATCAGTTTAGAATGTATTGCTTCCCCATTCCCTTCTTGAAAACAAATTTACTTTGGCACTCTGTGGCAATAAATCTAAACATGTCAGAGTGAGGAACGACATGCAAAATGTATATGAATATCTTATTTTACCAGTAGGCCCACTAGAAAGCCAACTAGCAGATTTGCAGACACATATTATATCACACCAGTGGTCGAAGTGGGGAAAAAAAGGTAGGGTAACGGTGTGGAGTCTCACGGGGCGGAATAACCCAAGGGTTGGGTCAGTGGGCAAAGTCAGAGGTGTGGCTAGAAAGAGCAAAACATCCCACGTTTTAGTATTTGTTTGGCATTTTATTTGCCAGTTACAGCTTATACCATTATTTAATTCAACCAATGAATACAAAAGGTTTAATATATGTTATTGACATTGAAATTATTTCACATAGTTGGATGCTTTTCGAATCACAGGAGGTCACAAATACACTTATAGCTGGCAGTACAGGGGCCTCTGGGCCTGGCTCATATGAGCTGGGAGGCACGAGGCGATGGCAGGAAGGAGTAGCAGCAGTGTCTCTTGTGATGGAAGGGGTTGAACTTGCACAGTTCCAACCTCATCCGTTATTTCCCCTTATTCAACGCCAGAGAGATCACAAGGTCGACCTTCAAATCAGCATGTGGGCTGGTTCTGTTGGCTGGAGGAGGGAGTGATTTTATCAGTTTGAATCATCTTTTTAGCCCTTGTTGGCAGATCTCTCCAGTTAGTCACGGTTGGTACCTGACCGTAAAATATCAGGTGTTGGTGTCTTATGTGGGTGCCTCAACCAAGCCCCATGAAATAATGCAAGCCTTAGGACCAATGTTAAAAAACATCTTCCCTTAGTGCAAGGAGGTTTAATGCTGTTTGTGGTTGTACCTCAGCCCCAGAAGATGGCAGCACATTTTGATTTTCGTAAATTGTTTTCATTTTTCATTTTTCTTCGTAAATTGTTTTCAATTTAACTATTTTAATTACCTTTTTAATAAAGTCCTTGTTAATGGGTGTTACTTATTGTGTCTACTGAATTTGACTTTCCATTCCTCTTTGATTAAGCCTTCCATCAATTAGAGTCCATTAGAACTGTGCCCCATGTCACAGGGTATTAAAAAGATGAAGCTTAATTTGTATAAAAATCCAAGTATTTATTTTAAGGTTGATAGAAGAAGCACAGCACGTCCATTACAAAGTAGATCCTGGATAAAACAGTTGAATAAAGAATCTGGAACCCAGCATGTAAGATGCAGGCACGCATCGTACATTCCAGGCTCCAGCAACCAGAAAAGATATGTAGACATAGAAAACATAACTTAAATAATTAAAGAATGCAACACATCTTATCCCTAAACAAAAAGATATTATTATAAATATCTACTGGGTATTCTTTTTGGTCTAACACCATCTTTAACTCTAGAGGCAATCGATAAATCATTTTGTAGTGAGTCTTGAGGACACTTATTATAATTGTGTACCAACCTTCCCAGATTATTATCAGGACAAGACATTTGAGAGCAATGTGGCTTGTAAGTATCAGGACATTTAGCCACTCTACGAACATTCCAAACTGTTCCATCTTGAGTGACAACACTTTTTAAAAACCTTAACCACCTTAATGGGAGGAAAAAATTTAGAAAACCCTTTGGCAAGAAAACCAGGTTTTTTAATCCTCACCCATTCTCCTACCACAAAATCATGAACTTTGACATTCATTTTTGAATCAAACAAGATCTTCATTTTTTGTTGTTTATATTCAACACGTTTGGCAATGCATTGAAGATCAACCATAGAACCATTTTTGTTCAACTTTTTAATCCACCAGGGACAAATATCAGAGGATGGTTCTCTTCCTTTAAGAAGTCTGAAAGGACTCAAAC
Organism: Lissotriton helveticus; assembly: GCF_964261635.1. Classification (NCBI taxonomy): domain Eukaryota; kingdom Metazoa; phylum Chordata; class Amphibia; order Caudata; family Salamandridae; genus Lissotriton; species Lissotriton helveticus. The sequence continues at coordinate 970,448,453 of NC_136071.1, read as the reverse complement.
CAGTGACAGTGTGGGGTGTGATGCGATATGTCCACAACCTTTTCCTGACAACTTCCAACCAATCACCACCAGAAGAATTTACACTACTAATACAATCCTTAAGAACTCGGTTGAAACGTTCAACCTGACCGTTTTCCCTAGGCTCATATAAGGAGGTAGTATGATGTTTAATACCACAACTCTTAAGGAAATCTTCAATATCGGAAGAAACAAGTTGCGTACCATTATCAGTGATAAATGTTTCTGGGAAAACTTCCCTAGCAAAAATCTCCTTCAAGAAAACAATAATTACTTGCGAAGAGGCATTTCCAACAAACTTTACTTCGGGCCATTTCGAGTGGTAATCAACCAAAACCAAAGCATAGCGAGCATTTAATGGCAAATGTCTGAAAGGACCAGAGATATCAAATGCTACCTTCTGCCAAGGAAAGTTAGGCCAACTCACAGGCTTAAGGGGAGCAGAAGATAGATGAAGCATCTTATCACTACTAATACAGTGTGAACAGTCCCTCACCATTCTGTCTATCATTTTGTCAATACCAGGCCACCCAAAATGTTCCCTAACTAGGCGTTTCATAGAAGACATACCAATATGACCTTGGTGAGAAAGTAACAACATTTTCTCCTGTAAAGAACAAGGAGGAATTATCTTACCAGCCTTAAACAAAAGACCACCGAACTCTTCAATTTCAGAAGCAACCTGACAAAAAGGGGCTAAATCCGCAGAAATACACTTACTATTCGGCCATCCTACTCTTACATAGTCAAAAATCTGCTGGCACACAGCATCCTTATTCAATTCCTCAAACCACTCTTCTTCACTTAAAGTTAAAAACTCTTGAGAAATACAATCACCAATAGAAGCAACAACATCAACATCCTGTTCAATAGTTGAAACACTATCATCACTACAGGGTAATCTCGAGAGAAAATCCGCCGTAACATTGCTCTTTCCCGGTACATAAACAATTTCAAAATCATATTCTTGAAGACGTGTAGATAACCGGGCTATCCGCGCTGTAGAGTTCCATCCACCACCAGGAGATAAAATACCCACCAATGGTTTGTGGTCCGTTCTCAAAATGAACCTATTTCCCCACACATAATTTCTAAAATGTTCCACAGCCCAAATACAAGCTAGCAGCTCTTTTTCAATAACTGAGTACCTTCTTTCTGTGGAAGACAAAGTCCTTGATGCAAATGCCACACACCACTCATCTTTACCCGAACACTGACTCAGAACTCCTCCAATCCCATAGAAGACTAGCATCCACAGTAATAATGCATTTCTTATTAATGCAGAACGATTTTAGAGTAGGAGCATTGACAATCTCATTCTTAATTTGCTTAAAAGCAAGATCTTGTTTGTCCATCCAAATGAATTTAGCAGAATTCCTGGTCAACTCTCTAAGCGGTTCCATTTGGTAGCAAAATTTTGAATAAATTTGCTATAAAACTCACATAACCCTGCAAATGAGAGTAACTTTTCCTTATTATCAGGAGCTGGCGCTTTCATAATAGCATCCACCAGATTTTTCTTTGGTACAACCCTTCTCCAGAAAGGGTATGTCCCAAATACTCGACAGACTTACAGAAAAATTTACATTTGCTAGCCTTAATCGTTAAGCCATATTGTTCTAACTTGGAACATACCTCTTTAAGGTGAGAATGATGTTCAGAATCATTCTTAGAAAAAACAAGTATATCGTCTGGAAAACACTTGACAAATAATCCTAGATCTTTAAAAATATGATACATGGCCCTTTGAAAGACGGAAGCGGCCGAAGCCAAACCAAATGGCATTCTCCTGAACTGAAATAAACCATGAGGGGTGATAAAGGCTGTAAATTGTTTTGAGTCTTCAGTGAGCTCGATCTGGTGATATGCAGACCTAAGATCTAATGTCGAAAACACACATGCACCATCCAACATACACAGCATTTCATTGATATTAGGAAGTGAGTGACAGTCAGTAACTAAATTCTTATTAAGCGCTCTTAAATCCACACATAACCTAATACTCTTATCCGGTTTAATGGCTAAAACAATGGGAGAAACCCACTCTGAAGATTCCACTTCCTCAATTATATTTTCCTTCACCATAGTATCCAACATATCTCTAAGCTCATTCCTAATACTAATATGAACCCCCCTTAGCTTTTGTTTAACTGGAACAGAATTAGGTTTAACCTTGATCCTGTGACTGAAACCATTCAATTTACCTAATTTATTAGAAAAGGCTTTTGGAAAAGACTGGGAAATTTCAGTGGACCCAGGTAAATCACTAGACTACCCATCAGATATTGCAAGAACTGACACAGGATCCTTTAACCTAGGATTCAATGTAATTCCTAATTTTGCTTGATCTCTCCATCCCAAGACATTCACACCTTTCCATGCAACATATAGTTTGATAATAGCAGAATTACTTTTGATGGAGAACTTCCTTAAAACCAATAAAGTTGATTTTAGATCCATCAAAGTTGTAAGCAATGATATCAGGTTTAGATAATGTATTGATATCTACTAAATCTCCAAATGATTATATACAATATTCCTGAGTGATAATAGTCCATGGGGAACAAGAATCCACCATAAGTTCTAATACCTTCCCCAAAATATTAACAAAACTTTTAGGAGACGATAAGCTATCAGCTTGTGAAATATCAAATGACTCTTGTACAGATACAACAATACCAAATTCCTTAATATCTGGATCACTCCTCCCTTCGTGATTAACCTATGAGACATTACCACTAGAATGTTTAGAAGTAGAAAATGAAGATTTTTTAGTGTCTTGGGAAGATTTTGTAGGAGTTTTGCACATTTTAGAAAAATGCCCAGTGCGTCCACATTTGTTGCATTGTCTATTAATAGCTGGACACTGCGGAAAAGAAGCAATATGGTCAGGATTGCCACATCTGAAACAAAAAAATTGCTTATTCTTACCATCATTCCTATTGGAATAATAATTAGTCTTTGCTTCATGAAGTTTAACAACACTGACCTCATTGCTAGAGGTAGAAGGACTAGAAGTGGATGCTTTATCTAAAGATTTAATCCACTTATCTGACTGCTCAAGAGCTTTTGCAGTACTGATAGCTGTTTCCAAGCTAGGATCACCTAAAATCCATAACTGTTCCTGAACTTTCTTACTCTTTACGTGCACAATGATCTGATCCCTGATCATTTCATCCGTCATGAGACCAAAGTTACAATGTAATGATAATGCCCGTAAAGCAGTAAGAAAATCATCAAAACACTCTTTATCATCCTGAACTCTTGTATAGAATTTGAATCTGTTGAGAGCTACACTAGTAATAGGTTTAAATCTCCCTTCAATCCTTGAAACAGCTTCATCATACACATTACTATCACCACCCGACCTAACAGGGGGCAATGTTCTAAATACTAACTGTCCTTCTGAACCAAGACAATGTAAAAAAATGTTCTTTTTCCTCTCTGCAGACATCCGTTCTCCATCCATTGCCTTGAGATAAGTAAACAATTCTTCTTTCCATCTTGTCCATGGAATTGGTGGATCACCTTTGGACTGTAAGAATTTTGATGGAGGATCAAATTGCATATCAAATAATATATAAAATCCTAAATGTAAGATAAATACCTACACAAATAATATAGAGTGCTAATACAGTAGTTCATCAAAACCAACAAAAATAAGAACAAGAGAATAAAATAATATCTCCAGATAGTGTTTAAAACTAAGTTGGATATAAGTAAATGAATTTTCAATGAAATAGATGTTTAACCACTTCCATGCTAATGACAAGGTCAGCTCGTCATGCAGTACACTGGAGCTGTGCTTATGACGAGCTGACCTTGTCATAAACAATGGGAAATGAAGGTCTTCAGCACAGGACGGGAAAAGCCTTCGCAGCCAAGGTGTTAAAAATAATTTTCAAAATATCCAGTAGATGGCAGTCTTGTAATGAAAACCAAATGAATTCTTCCTCAAGTCATGTAATGAAATCAAAATGAATTCTTCCTCAAGTCTGCAATGTATACAAACTCCAAAGATAAAATGCAATGTAGATCCAAAAAGTAGATTATAAGTTAGTCTAAAAATAGGATTGAGCAACTTATTATAAACGATCCTTAAAGAACAAATGAGAATCGTATTGGTTGAATTTAATAACGTTCTCCCAAAATAAGGATTTATTTCAATGAGACACGCAAGAAATTCAACAGCGTGTAAGAATGTACCTTATTTCTTAGTGCGAAAGCAAATACGGTTCAATTTCCTTTCTCCGGTAGCCACAAGTAAAAACGCTTCGTGTTTCCTTCTCCGGTAACTTCAGTCATCATGGAAACAAAATGGCGGCTTGACGTTATGCGTGATGAGACAGTAGCGCAAATCCACGTCTTGTGTGATGACGCTGGATGATGTGTCATGCAATGAGTGTCAGGGGTGACGTATGCGATTTGTCTCGAGCTGAGCTTCTGTCCCTCCACTCACCCAAAGGCCGAAAACGCACAGAAATGCAGAAAAGCCTCCAAACTTCACGAACATTTACCGGAGCAAAGAGGGAACTGAATAAAGTGCAATCCGCTTTTCTTCCCAAGTAAGTAATGCCGGTTTATAAATATTCATTCGTGGATTCTCGAAATTTCTGCTCCTGTGCTTTAAAAACGTGGCAGAAATACAATGAAGGTCCCTCGTCGCCAATATTAAAAAGATGAAGCTTAATTTGTATAAAAATCCAAGTATTTATTTTAAGGTTGATAGAAGAAGCACAGCACGTCCGTTACAAAGTAGATCCTGGATAAAACAGTTGAATAAAGAATCTAGCATGTAAGATGCAGGCACGCATCATACATTCCAGGCTCCAGCAACCAGAAAAGATATGTAGACATAGAAAACATAACTTAAATAATTAAAGAATGCAACCTAGAGGTAAACAACAGTATCCACACCTAATACTGCCCAGTAACCACTGACAGCTTCCAGCTCCAGAACACGTCACAGTCCCCTGTGGAGACGCAGCTCTAAACCCTCAGGGACCGGGCCTAAACCCTCTAATGCAGCTTACTAGCCAGGTACCAGCTCACCAAGGTTGTTAGGCAGTCTTCCTATGGTTGAGTGTTTTTTGTAGCAGTTTCACTTTATTTCATTAAATTCTCTGCAGTCATTTCACAATATTCTTCTGGGCGTACATTCATTTGAAAAAGTGTGAACAGGTGGAAAATCGTTCCTTCTCTAGGTCTCACCCAACCCCTAACTTTGGACCTCAATCCTTCTCTGACTTCATCAACTTGGGAACCAACAAGTTTTATACAAATGAACTTCTATTTCTTTCCTATCAAATGAACTAAAATGGTTAGTAAAAATATAGCCAGCTCCTATTTACTACCTTCAGAGTACCAGACATTTTTGCTACAAACTTTAATGCAGACTTAGGAGAATCACCCCACATATGCGCTGTCTTCCCCCGTCATCCTTCACCTTGTCCTGAAGAAGACCCACCATGATGCTTTCTTAAATAAGGCTTACTTCAGGGTTGAAACGTCAACGTTGTTTTTTGGTTCAGTTCCTTCAGGCCATCCGGTTTCAAATTAACAAGCAATCGTGTAGTCTACCAGAGGCACTATTCCCCTTTCATACTGACCATTTTAGCTCTTATCTCCCTTGTGTAATTTGTACATAAATTTGTCTCACCTGTGTATATATGACACTTACTTCACCCATGTCACTGAGCACCGTCGTTTCTCACCATATTTAATGTCACACCTATCTTTAATTGAATTGTTGACAGCCCTATCGCAAAATGCATAATGATGCTCCAAGTAAATACATTTGATGCAGCGTAAACTTGTCTGTCTTTTGTGTTCCAACTTAATCGCTAATGTTTTATGAAAAAAACCTAAAATGTATGTTTAATGATTGATTTCTTGAAATCCAAAGCAATTTTCGTTACCCAACAGAACCAACTGTGGCCTCTTATATAAATACCCAGGTTCTGAGGGACACAGGGGTACCCCATTGTGACTATACATTAACCTAATCCATTCAGAGCAGCAGCCATGGGATCTCAAACTCTGTTCCAGTTTGTGATAGGGTTCTGGTTTAGGGGCACGCTGATTAGCACCCTGTCAGCCTAATTTCACCATTCATGCTGCACTGCCTGAGACTTGAGCAGTGTGTCTGCTACATTATATGAACTGTGCCTTTGTAAGGGGATGTAGCTGATGCACGCCCCTCCCATTTGCACAATCCCAACATCGATTTGATGAGTGTTGTGTTTTTCATCAACTCTTTGCAGATGGATTGTTGCCCAACCTCAGGGGCATAGCTTCTGGGGTGGGTGGGGGGTATTGTTTGGGATGTGACACCCCCCAAATAAATTAATTCTCACTTTTTTTTTTTTTTTTTAAATGTTAACCTTTATTGCTTCCTTTCAATGCACATACACAGCCTGTAGCCTACAACCCTGTGGGCCGGCAGCAAAGTATTAAGAGTCCAGAAATGTGAAACTTTTATAGTTGGATAACTCAGCCATTCAGCCGACAACCCTGGGGTCCGGCGGCAAATCATGCTGTAGTGACACAGGACCCAAATCCATTGCAGTTGTAATGTAGCAATCTTGTCCACTGTTAAACGTGTGACAAACTGGATTGTCCCCCCAGAGCGTGTATGTCATACTACACTTTGTGGTTGTGTATGCAAGTAGCGAGCCCATCTAGCGTAAAGGCGTGTATCTTGTAAGAACTACCCCCCCAGCCGCCCCGCGCTCATCCGCCCCCTCCCTGTGAATTTATCATACAGTGTTAGGAACCAGGTGCCCCCATGTCTCCCTGTATTGGCTGTGTAAACAAGCGGCACAGTCCACTTACGATCGCCGCTAGTTCGAGCCAGTCCGCACAGCACGAAACAGCTTTCATCTCTTGGTCAGGACTCACATGACGCAGTCCGTCCCTCACAGCAACCTCAGCAATCGCCTCCATCCGCCAGTGTGCCGCTCCCATATGTCGTATCAAGTGGGTCTCCCCTTGCAGTGGTTTGTTGCGTAACCGCAGTCTGCAAGGGAGCATCAGCAGTCTGCCCCACTTCACTCCGAGCGAGATTCGCATCGTCATTCCGTTCCCCAGCCCTAAGGTGTGTCAAATATAGACTCCAGAAGTTCTTGGGTCAGGACGAGGGAGGGAGGAGGTCACTATAAAGCCCAGACTGCGTGCAACAATACAGCATGTCGTTAGCCCATCTTTTGTTCGTCGGCAGTGGCCCCCTCATCCAGCACATTGCTACCACTCTCCTAGCCATTAACATACCCATGTCGGTGAGCCGTCTAACTGCCACGGGCAGAGCTTTGGAATAACCTATCAGAGCAAGCGCCGGGTCTGGGGTTAGCTGAAGGTCTAGGATCGCGTTCATGGATGCGAATATACCCACCCAATATTCCTGAACCCCTGGACATTGCCAAGCCAGATGCATAAAGTCTGCAATCGGCTCGCGGCATCGTTCACATTCAGCCGTTTCCCTTAGGCCATATCGGTGGAGACGCTCCGGGGTGTAATAGACCCTCAGCAGGAACTTAAAATGCACCAACCTGTGGCGGCCATTCAGCGAGATCTTCTTAGTATTCGCACAGCAGTATCTCCACATATTGTCATTAATTTCAATCTGCAGATCAGTTTGCCATGCCGTTCTCGCCTTCGCGAACTGTGGGCCTTTGTGCTGCAGTGCTAGCTTATACAACTTAGTGATCAACTTTTTAGAAGTCTCAGCTTTGATCACGCATGTGAGCTCCGGGAGCTCCATAGGTTCCGCCATGTCAGGGCCCAGTAAGGCTGCTAATGCACTTCGCACTCTATGGTATTGGAAACGGCACAGCAAGGGAGCGTCGCCTCCCTCCTGTATAATTTGCTCACTCGTTTTAACTATCCCATCCGCGAATAGGTCTCCCGCCGTCTTGATGTGCAGTTTGTTTAGCGCTTGTACCACACCTTTTTCTTTCATCGGTGCTATCCATAAGACCCAGTCAATGGGCATACTAGGAGAGTACAATACAATGCCCTTGTGTACCTGCAGGAGGGAGTTCCACGCGTGATTGGTAGACGCAATGGAGTCTAAGATACCCGTTCTGCGGTCCGCGGGTCTGAACACCGTGGCCGGGAGTGGAAGAGGGTTCGCAAACAGCCTTTCCATGCGGAGGTGTGGGATGCCTTCATCTCCATGGATCCAGGTGTAAAGATGCGTTGCCTGAGCCACTCTGTAATAGAGCTCTAGGTTCGGAGCTCCCAGACCACCCATGTCGCATGGGAGTGTGAGAAGAGTCCAATTCACCCTGGGTTGCTTGCCTCCCCAGGCTAGCCTGATCATAAGTTGTGTCATAGATTTAAAGAAGGATTTAGAGAGAACCATAGGAAGGGGGCTAAAGAGGAAGAGGAATCTGGGGACGACCACCATTTTCATGATGGCTATACGGCCTAGTAAGGAGAGTGGGAGCTTGCACCACATGTCAACATCGTCCTCCAGTCTTCCAAATGCCACTCCGTAGTTCTCACGCAGTAATATTTCGGAATCGGTGTGCAGTTGACACCTAAGTACCGAACTGAGTCAGTGGACCACTGCAGTGGGTATTCCATCTCAAATCTATGCGTCACTGGGGTGAGGGGAGCTACCGACTTCGCCCAGTTGACTCTGAGACCCGATAGAGCACCGAACCATACCACCTCTCTCAACATCGAAGACAAGTTATTTTCCGGTCAACGGACGTACAGCAGGGTGTCGTCTGCATACGTAGCCACAACTATCTTATATGTTGGGAAATTCATTCCCTCATTCCCGTGGTACTCCCGTAGCGCGCAGGCAAGAGGCTCTGCCACCAACGCGTATAAGAGGGGGGACAATGGGCAGCCCTGTCTGGTACCCCTGCTGATAGGGAGCGAGTCCGTTACGAAGTTTCCCAATCTGAGTCTGGCAGTTGGCTTGTGATATAGAGCGCCTAGCATTTGGAGGAACGGCTCGCCTAGGCCCATACGACGCAACACCCTGCTTAAAAATTTCCACTCGACAGAGTCAAAGGCTTTCTCCATGTCTAGGAAAATTGCTATTGCCTTCGTGTCCTGCTTGATAAGTTGCATAGAACCGAGGACCGTCCTTATATTATAAGTCCGATTTCTCTCCGGGATGAAACCCGCTTGCTGCGGGGCGACCAGTTCAGGGGCCAGGAGTGAAAGTCGAGTTGCCAGCACTTTCGCATATAGCTTAGCATCAACATTCAATAAGGATAGTGGCCTGCAGGAGCTACATTCATTGGGAGCTTTTCCTGGTTTGAGTATCGTTACTATTAACGCTTCTCTCATCGAGCAAGGCATGCTGCCTTTCACGCAAATGTCCTCAAACAGAGTGGATAAGTGCGGGATCAGTTACTCCTGGAAAGCTTTATAGAAGCCCACAGTGAGCCCATCCCCCCCTGGAGCGCTACCAGATCGCATACCCGACAGAGCGTCAACTATCTCATCTTTCTCTATGGGCTGCATGAGGAACTCCCGTTGCGCGTTAGTAAGCATGGGCAGCGAGATATGCTCCAAATAGTCTGAGATTTCCTCCGATAGATCTTCGCCCCTGGAGGAGTACAAGTCAGTGTAGTAGTTCCTGAACTCAGCAGCTATCTCCCCCTCATCAGTAATGACATCTCCGTCAGGTTTTGTCAACTTTGAAATATGGGATCTCCCCCTGCCACCCTTAAGTGTCCTTGCTAAGAGTGAACTAGGTCGGTCTGCCTCTCCGTATGTCCTAGCCGTGGCATATTTGCCCATGTGCTGTACCTCCCTGTCTGCCTCGTCATTGTATTCAGATATGAGTGCTTTAATTTCCTCAGTAATCGCAGGATCAACAGTGGTCTTCTGTCGTTCCTCAAGGTTAGTTAGTTTCTTTTCCAGCAATGACAATAGTTGCCTAATGGATTTAAGGACGCTCAAGTGCTTAGACATGGCCATGCCTCTAATGTAGACTTTGAAGGCCTCCCATATGGATTGGAAATTGTCAACAGACCCTATGTTGGCCTCAAAGAATATATCTATCTCTTCCGCAAGCTCCCCTCGAAACTGTGTGTCTAGTAGCGAAAAAGGGGGGAAGCGCCAGGTAAACGGGGGAATCGCCTTGGATAGGGAGTCAAACTCCCTATCCAAAGATCCTCTCATCGCTGGCGTGCTGAGTGGTCGCTCCCCAGTCTCCCTGGCGAGATCTGGTATCGTTGCGCTGCTATTTGATTGTTAACCCACTTTAAAACAATTGCCTGTAGACTGCCTTGTCTGCCGCTTCACTTTGCTAGCGTTTATAATCACCACAGTGACTTTCACTTTTTTAGCGCGATAACTCCCGGCGCTCTGCATTGTGCTTGTGCTGCATTTTGATTGTTAACCCATTTTAAATAATTGCCTGTAGACTGCCTTGACTGCCGCTTCGCTTTGCTAGCGTTTATAATTGCCACAGTGACTTTCACTTTTTAGCGCGATAACTCCCAGCGCTCTGCATTGCGTTGTTGTGCTCGTTGTTGAAAACCGTCCTCTGTAGCCCGACCCGCCTCCCAGCTGAGCCGCCCTCGCCCCTCCCCCTCCATCATCCGTTTATGACAGCTACTTCTGCGCGCAGCGTTCACGCGCAGCGATCGCGCCCCAGTCGCGCCGAAGGTGCGCCAAAGGTAAGCCCGTCTACGCCCGTCCGTGCCTGGACCGCGCCCAGCGCCAGACCCCCTGGTCCTCGTAATGCCCTCCCCTCCCGCATTACTTACGATGCCACCACCCTCCTAGCCCTTAACCCCGGCCGCTCCCCCACCTGCGTCCAAGCCGCTCCTGGACACACCCACGGACCTTTCTCATGCAACTCCTGCAAATTCTACGGCACCGACAACAACTCCGCTACGATCACACAACAGATATCCGTACCCAACCACCTACAATGCATCTTGCTCAACACTCGATCGGTCCACAGGCACGCCATTGACCTCTGGAATCTACTAGACACCATCTCTCCGGACGTCGCCTTCCTAACAGAAACATGGATGAACGCCTCTTCCGCCCCAGACATCACCATTGCCATCCCAGAAGACTATAAGATCATACGCAAGGACCGTACCGGCCACACAGGAGGAGGTATCGCTATCGTCCATAAGAAATCCATCCGCTTCTCTACCAGCTCAGACGTCAACCTCGCCAACTCTGAACACCTTCACTTCCAGATCCACATCGACCCCAAAACCACACTCAGAGGCACCCTCCTTTACAGGCCACCAGGACCCCGCGCAAAGTTTAGTGAGGACATCACGGACTTCATCACTCCACACGCGCTCCCCTCCAAGGATTACATCCTTTTGGGTGACCTCAACTTTCACCTTGAAAAGAACAACGACCGCAACACCACCACCCTTTCGGACAACCTCGCCAACCTCGGACTTAAACAGCTTGTCACTACCCCCACCCACATCGCAGGTCACACACTCGACCCTATCTTCACCTCAAGCAAACATGTCTCCTTCAGCCACACCACAGCTCTCCTTTGGACTGACCACAGCTGTGTTCACTTTACCTACAACAAGCCCACATCCAACAACCATCCTCAACCTACTCTGCAAAGAAACTGGAACAAAATCACCATCGACCAGATCTCCTCTTCGCTTCTTCAAAACCCCCCAGCCCACTCCTCAAACCCAGACCAAGCAGCCACCAACTTCACCCAATGGCTATCCTACAGCGCCGACATCCTAGCACCACTGAAAAAACGACAAATCAAAGTAAGCAGCAAGAAGGCCTCCTGGTTCAACGATGACCTTAAAAAATCCAAGAAACTCTGTCGCTCCCTTGAGAAGGCCTGGAAAAAAGACCCAACCACCAGCACCAAGGACGCCTTCAAAAACGCCACCCGCATACACCACCAACTAATTCGAAATGCCAAGAAAGCCGCTTTCAAGGACAGACTGGATAACAACGCCCACAACAGCAAGGAATTATTCAACATCGTCAAGGAATTTACCAACCCTTCAGCCAACTCCAACGACATCACCCCCTCTCAAGCCCTCTGCGACTCCCTAGCCTCATTCTTCCACAACAAAATTGCAGACATCCACAACAGCTTCGACAACCGACCCGAAGACCAACCCTCCCAACCCCCTTCAGGACCCCCACCCCCCCTGAACATCCTCAACGACTGGAAGCCTATCTCCACTGAGGACACCATCCGTCTGATGAACTCTATCCACTCAGGAGCCCCCACAGACCCATGCCCTCACCACATCTTTAACAAAGCAGACTCCATCATAGCACCGCACCTCCGAGACGTCATCAACTGCTCCCTCAACTCTGCAACCTTCCCGGAAAGCTGGAAACATGCCGAACTCAGCGCCCTCCTGAAGAAACCCACAGCTGACCCCACCGAACTCAAAAACTACCGCCCTATCTCACTCCTTCCATTCCCGGCCAAAGTCATCGAGAAAGCGGTCAACAACCAGCTCGCTGCATTCCTCGAAACCAACAAATCCCTCGACTCCTCACAATCCGGCTTCCGAGCCAAGCACAGCACTGAAACCGCCCTCATCGCAGCAACAGACGACATTCGAACTCTACTGGACAATGGAGACACAGTCGCCCTCATCCTCCTCGACCTCTCCGCAGCCTTCGACACGGTCTGTCATAGCACCCTTTTACAGCGCCTCAGAAACATCGGAATCCAAGGAAAAGCACTGGAATGGATCACTTCGTTCCTCACCGGAAGAACCCAGAGAGTCCGCCTCCCACCATTCAAGTCAGAGTCCACTGAAGTCATTTGTGGCGTGCCACAAGGATCTTCTCTCAGCCCCACCCTCTTCAACGTATACATGAGCCCCCTTGCGACCATCGTTCGCCAACACAACCTCAACATCATCTCCTACGCTGACGACACTCAACTGATCCTCTCACTCACAAAAGACCCTAACACCGCCAAAACCAACTTACACGAAGGAATGAAAGAAGTAGCCGAGTGGATGAAGCACAGCCGTCTGAAACTGAACTCCGACAAAACTGAAGTCCTCATCTTAGGCACCTCCCCCTCCGCCTGGGATGACTCTTGGTGGCCAGAAGCCCTTGGAAAGGCACCCATCCCGACAGACCACGCACGGAACCTGGGCATCATCCTGGACTCCTCACTCTCGATGACCAGACAAGTCAACGCCGTCTCATCTTCTTGTTTCAACATTCTTCGCATGCTCAAAAAAACATTTCGCTGGATCCCCACCGAAACTCGTAAAACGGTCACCCACGCACTGGTCACTAGCCGCCTGGACTACGGAAACACCCTCTACGCCGGTACCACCGCAAAACTCCAGAAAAAACTCCAACGCATCCAGAACGCCTCTGCCAGGCTCATATTAGACATCCCGCGTAAAGAACACATCTCCGGTCACCTGAAAAACCTCCACTGGCTCCCCGTAAATAAGAGGATTACTTTCCGCCTCCTAACCCACGCACACAAAGCACTCTACGAACTTGGACCTGAATGCCTCAACACACGACTGTCCTTCTACACCCCCTCCCGTCAGCTGCGATCCTCCAACCAAGCTCTTGCCACTGTACCTCGCAACAACAAAACAACCATGGGAGGCAGATCCTTCTCCTACCTGGCAGCTAAAACTTGGAACTCCCTTCCCACTCACCTTCGCCTTACTCAGAACCACCTAGCATTCAGAAAGCAACTTAAAACTTGGATATTCGACAAGTAATTCCCCACCCCTCCGTAAGCGCCTTGAGATCCTATGGGTATGTAGCGCGCTATATAAATCTTTTTGACTTGACTTGACTTGAAACTCCAGCAGAAGTGGGGAGTAGTCAGAGAGAGTGCGTGCTAAAACAGAGCAGTCTTTGACGCGCCGCAACAAACAGGAACTTGCCAGCCAGTAATCTATGCGTGTGTGTATGTCGTAGTAGGCAGAGTAGTGCGTGAATCCCCCCTGTGAGGTGTGCCTATATCTCCAGACATCTTCCATATCTAGGCTAATCATTTCTGCCTTCAGCGTCTGCGCTGCTGCAGAAGGTTTGCGGGGGCCCCAGCCGATCTATCCAATGTTGGATCAAATATTAAATTCAAGTCACCCCCCATAACGTCTGTGACATCGGGAGGGTGCGGACAACCACAGCCAGGTTGCGGTAGAACTCCGGGGAGTAGTAATTGGGACCATACACGTTAATGACTAGCAAGTCTAGACCCATCCCAGTGCAATGTGCAAGTACATATCAGCCCTCGCTATCTGCTTGAAGTGTCTTAAGTGTCAGCTTGGACCTAGGGTTTACCCAGGTTATAACACCCCTGGAGTGGGACGTGAAACCCGCCACCGCTGTGCAGCCTACCAGACCCCCGCGCTGTAACATCTTACTAGTTAGTGGAAGGTGTGTCTCTTGCAAAAGTGCCAGGTCTATCCTCTGTCGTTTCAGATAACTCAGAACCTTCCTAATCTTCCTCTAATCGTTAAGGCCGCGCACGTTCCACGTGAGGGCTCGAAGTGTTGCTGTAGTGTCGTGTTTGTTCAGGTCAGGAGCGCCCGACATCGGGATGTTTGAGATGTGCTGCGTGCGACGGAGAGTGTAATAATATCCCAACAACAAGAACATTGTTCACAAGGAGAACATAATATATAGACATTAGTGAATGGCTCAGGTCCAGATAAGGCGGTGTGCGCAAACAGTAACTTCCCACAATAGAAATACAATATACATCAGCTACCTCCCCCCCACCCACAGCAGACCTCCCCCAACTCGATCTTGCCGGTCTCCAATCCCACCCCACACCCATTCTTCCCTGTCCCAATGAGATCTAACTCCGCAGAGTCAGAGGAGAGCATTCTGCGCTGGGGCCGAGGGTGCCCTGTTGTCAGCATTCAGTGCGGATACACACTACGCCTGAGACATGCCACCCGCTGCCCGCATCGGTGTTATTCATACATCGGCATAACAAGGGGGGAACCAGTTGCGCACACTCCAATGAAGCGAGTGCTGAGGCAAATCCTCATGAATCATGTAGCTAACCCCGACTTAGTGAGTGAATATAGCTAGAATGCAGTATAGTATTGCATTGCAGTCCTCCAATTGTCATTGCGCCATTCATGCACTGTGTGCAGCACCCGTACCCCCAACCTCCCTCGGCCGCCTCCGCAGGGTCATTGGTAACTGTAGGCCCCACATCATAGTCCTGAAGACCAAATAGACAGACTGGCGGAACAACCTCACCCCTTAGTCTCCAACAGTTGGTAAGTGCGCCTCAATGTGACGCAGCTCATGTGCCTCACCGTAACACAGGAACCGCTGCAGGCGACAGATCACTCCTGCTCGTCCAGGTGGCTACTCTCCCTAGCGTCACTCCCAGGGTCCTTAGCTGCTGCTCGATTTTCTTTCGCCCATCCTTTTATAGCCTGCTGCAAAGCTCGTGGATCCGTGAACAGGTGGGAATGGCCTTGTTTATTGACTCTTAGCTTCGCCGGATACAGCATTGCGTAGTCAAGACCCAGGTCACGTAGTTGTTTCTTATACGGAGCAAACTGTTTGCGGGCCTCCTGGACTCTAGCAGTGTGATCTGGGTACAGCGAAATTTCTGATCCCTCGTAGTGGAGCGTTTGCTTTTCCCGGGCCCGGCTTAGTGCTGCATCCCTGTCCCTATAATTCAGCACTTTAGCTATGATCGGACGTGGGGGGGCACCTGGCTTCGGTCGTTGGCCCAGTGAGCGGTGGGCACGCTCGATCACGAACAGGGGGAAAAAATGTCCTCTCCAAGCAAGGCGAAGAGAAGTTTTTCCACAAATCTCTCCATGTTCCCCGTCTGCGTTGTCTCCGGCAGGCCCGTGATACGCAGGTTGCAGCGTCGAGACCGCGCCTCCAAGTCCTCGGTCTTGTCCTGCAGGGCTTTCATCAAGGAGTCAATTTTCCTTTGGCCGGTGTTCAGCTCAATGTGTGCCTCCTCTACTTCAGTTATCCTCCTTTCTGACATGTCTAGCCGTTCGGCGTGCTTGTCGATACGTTCAGCCATCCGGTCCATTCTGTAAGTAATGGCATCGATTTTGGATCCCAAAGCCGCCATGCTATTTTGAAGACCCTTATCCATCGCCTGCAACATTGATTTTAAGTCAGCGTCACCAGTGGCGCCCTCACCGTCCTGTGCGGCGCCATTTTTTGCGTGAGCGGGTCTTGTGACTTAGATCGCCGCTGATCAAAGGATAGCTTTGTTTGGGACTTGTCGCCTCGACCCATCTTGTAAGGCACCTGTGAGGGTAGCCCTCCCCGCAAAGTGAAGAATGTGTATAGCTAGTGTACACTACAGCAGTGCAGCTCCCCCGGCAGGCCTCTACGTACCCTGACTCCGATGCTAGCCTCAACTCCGTCAGCCCCAGTCAGTCCCCGAGTCGGGGAGGTATAATTGTGTGTGTCACAATGCAGTTCTGGGCCCACAGGAAGATGAGGTCACACTTTCCTAGCCAGCGTCGGACAGTCACCCAGCAAGGCCTCCAGCCTCTGCCTCCACAGCTCACGCAAGGCAGAAGACCCAGCCGATCGCCACTTGCGGAAATCAAGTCTGTCCTCAGCACAAGACACACCAGACGACCAGTTAATGTTTAAATTAGTGTGCCTGGGCCCACGGAGTGTTACTTCTCGGCGCCGAGGAGTCGCCCTCACAGGTCTACTCTCCCGTGCCCGCAAAGGAGTCTCCGCAGGCGGGGTGCGGTGTCCAAGCATCCGATTGCAGCATGTGGGCCCCCTTGGGGATGATAAGCACCGGCCCCAGTCGTCCCGAAAGTTGCTAGGCTCCTAGGGCAAATATAGAAGAGCAGCCACTCCTCCCGCATGCAGCCAGTCTTTCGCCGCAGCTTGCAGGGGGCCTCCGCCGACAAACGCAGTTCCTCCAAGCGTGGGGGGGGACGCGATAACCAGGGATATTGTCTCCAGCCGCCCACAGACCACGCTTCGCCGCAACGCCAGCACCGGTGCAGACCCACCGCTTATGCTCCGGGCAGTTGTTTAGGGCATCCAGCGTCCCCGGGCCGACGTCACCCCTCGGCGACACACAAAGCCACGTCAGTCGGGTCGTGGCAGCACGCAAGTCCGGGGCGTCTCGGGCCCTTGCTGTGCCGCAACGCTCCTCGCTCTATCTCCGCGTTTTCAGGTCGGTGAGGGATCGGGCGCCCCTCAGCTCTGCACCACACTTCGTTGGTAAGGAGGACAGGATTTATAAGTTCTAGGGTTTGCCAATGCAGGATAATTCAAGGATAATTGAATACACCGAGCGGAGCCCGGGGTTTATGCGGCCATTTTCGTCGCTGGCAAGCTCCGCCCCTTCAGCTTGTTGGTTGGCTGTGGTGGGCTGAGTTGGATCTGCTAAGTCTATGTTGGTTTTTCTTGCTGGCTTGATTTCACTAAGGGGTTTTAACTTGTTCATTTTTTTAATTGGGGACTTAAATACATATAGTGATCAGTTTATCAAAAGAGTAGTACATTTGCACCCATAGAAATATTCTTTGGATAGGTGCAAATATAATACCTTTTGGGATTCATAAACATTGGTTGTAGCATCCTTGGAAATCTGGTGATAGGACGAATGATGGGTGAAGGGATGAATGCTTGTAAATAGTCTCACCACTGGCAGTCACATGCAGTAGCATTCTAACCCATCTTTTTGCCCACTATGCCACTCAAGACAGATGACCACCTAATGCAGATGAGCAAGAACCTTGCTTGCTCCTCATGGGCAGTCCATCACAAACCTTGGTCAGCTCCCCCCTTCACCCTGTGTCCCACTGCTTTTTAATTGGGAAGTTTGGTATTCACCCCCCCTCCGAAAGTCACTGACTACACTACGTCCTTGCACAGCCCCTGCAGCCCTCCTCCTACTCCTGTCATCAGGAGATTTGAGGGGCATAGAGGGACGACCTTCACACACGCACTGTTCATGAAAAAACATGAAGGTTGTATTTTCATGAACACTACTAATAAAAAAAAAATGAAAAATAGCAGTCTAAGCAGGTGTAAGGGGCATTATGTGGTCCATCACAGGTAGCAGGCCAAACACCCCTGAGTTATAGTCAGATCCAGCAACACATTTAACCCCTTCGCCGTGGGGCTAATTCCCCCTCCGTCGCGGGGAGGGGGGCCGCGGGCTGCGCCGTGGTGCGGCTCGTCGTGCAGCTCAGTGGTGCTGTGGTCATGACGAGCTGAGCTCGTCATGACCACGCCCGTTTAATGGAACACCCAGCACAGCAGGGGAATTATCCCCGCGTGGGCGTTCCATGGCCGTTATGACGAGCTCAGCTCGTCATGTGCGTTGAAGGTGTTAATAATTCAGTGATATCTCTCTTTTAAAAAAAATTGTTCTAATTGGCATTTATACAGTTATATGTTACAATATAGAGCATGTGCTACATTTTTTTTAACTTGACTTGCTTCTAGAGCAGCAAGAGCACAGAGGATGGGAACATATAATATCACGTACAATAAAGTCCAGGAGACTGTATGTTAATCTCTGACAGGACCAGTCCAAGAACAATTGTACAGATTCCAAAGTATGAAACGGAGTACATATAAGGAAGGTCCGTTGCAACTAAGAAATGCCAAATAGTATAATTATGAATGACAGTAATTAACAAAATAAAGGAAAAACTTATAATATAATCCTGCACTCACTCAATGCAACACAATGAAAAAAATCATATGAGCCCTAGGCCCAGAGGACGCAATCAGGGCCGCACAGAACATGCTTGACTATAGACAGAGCTACAAGTATATGTGGTGCAGTGTGAGTAGGGGGAGAGGAAAGGGATGGAGACTGCAGAAGTCCTCAAGGTAAGTGGGGAATAACTGATGTATCTTTGAGGAAGTGTATCCCATGTCTCAGAAATGGGATATTTATGGAGACCTTTTACCTCTTCCCTTTGTAGTATCGCTCTCTCTGCCTGGGCCCACCCCACGATAGATACCATCCATGCCGAAGCAGCCGGGGGGGGGCGGGGGTCACCACTATCCATTTGCAGATGATCAGCCATTTGGCCAAAATAACTGCTAGCTCAGCAAACCGTTGCCCTGCTCTATATTTCTTAGCGCTATGACTGAGGGCCAAAATGCACACCTCCCACGTTTAGGTCACATCATGTCAAATGTGCAGTAACATCTCCCCAATAATCCATCATTGACGGGCAGGACCAGAGCACGTGTAAGAGCTCCACATCAGGAGTTTGACAACTGGGACAGGCAGCGTCATGTGAGATGTGATGTGAGAACATATTTATATAGTCCACTATCACTCCAGGGAGCATCTTGGTGCTTTGACTACCCGCCTGCCAGCAGATGAGTACAGCTGGACTGTCCTTAGCTGTCGATGAAATTCATATCAGTGCTTTGCATCCTGTGTCTGACAGTGTGTAGATCCATGTTTTTAGCAATTTTCTGAAGTTTTGCTCGGTAGTGACCTCACGAAGCTGGTGGGGTAGCTTGTTCCAGGCTTTTGCGCCAATCACTGCTAGGGATTTACCTCCCTTTGTCGCCAGCTTGAATTTGGGGACAATGAACAGGTTGGCTGTGGATGACCTGAGTTCCCAAGATGGATGGTATCGCGTGAAGTGTTTGCGCAGATACAGCAGACCCTGATGATGAAAGGCCCTATAAGTAATAGTTAGGACCTTAAACAGGATGCGCTTATGAATCGGAAGCCAATGCAAGGCATCCAATGCAGCAGAGGCCGAGGATTTTCTCGGCCATCTGAGTACCAGTCTGGCGGCTGCATGCTGGACCATCTGAAGTCTGTGCAGGACCGATTTATTGGATCCTGCATATAGGCTATTAGAGTAGTCCAGTCTAGATGTTATCAATGCAACTGCAACCGTTCGTCTGGCGCTCAGAGGGAGCAGATCAAAGAATTTTCTAAGGCCCTTAATGATGTTGAAGCATGCACCGGCCACTTCCCTGGCTTGCTGTTTGAAGGACAGGGTATCGTCAAATTTGATCCCTAAATTTCGTGCTGCATTTATAGTGTTTGGCGGGGCCTCTGCCTCCTTTGGCCACCAAGACTGAGGAGAGAAATATGTTGTTTGGTCCGAATGGCAAAATTTCCGTTTTAGCGGAATTACACTTTAGATGATTGTTGGTCATCCAAGTCAATGTCGCAGATAGGCATTCTTGCAAAGTCTGTTCAGCATTGGTCGAGTCCTTGTCAAGGACAAGTACCAGCTGAGTATCATCGGCATACGCAATCGTGCTGATGCCAAAAGAAGAGATCAGTTTGATCAGGGGGACCATATACAGATTAAAAAGTGTGGGGCTCAAACTCGAGCCCTGCGGTACCCCTGTGTTCAAAGCCTTCTCCTCCGAGCAAAATTGCCCCAGCGTAATGACCTGGCGCCTGTGCGTCAGGAAATTTCTGAACAATTTTAACACGGTGCCTGCTATGCCAGCATTTGCCAGGCGATGTAGAAGGATAGCATGGGACACCGTGTCAAATGCTGCAGAAAGATCCAGCAGGATCAGGGCAGCCTTCTTGCCCTGATCCAGTGCAGCTCGATTGGTCTCTGTCGAGGTCAGCAAGGCAAACTCCGTTGAATGATGGGCCCTAAAGCCTGCTTGGTTGGGATGAAAGATATCATTCCCTTCTAGGAATGCCATAAGCTGTTTGTTTACGCAGGATTCCGTCAATTTACATAGGGCTGGAAGGAGCGAAATAGGGCGTAAGTTAGATAGGGTCGTGGGATCCTCCAGTGTCTTCTTCTGCAGAGGTCTTACTGCTGCAACTTTCCATTGCGATGGAATCTCACCTGATAGAAGGGATGAGTTGATAATGGAATTTATTTCGGGATTAGCCTCCTCTATTATAGCTTTAAGCAACGTTGGGGGGCAGGGATCAAAAGGAGACCCTGACTTAATGGAGGATATCGCCTGATATGTGTCCTCCAAGCTAATCGGGATGAAGGTCTCCCAACAGGGCTTCTGAGTGTCTGGATTGTCCCTTGCCTCTAAGTCCACTAGCTCAGTCTGAGGGAATTCTTTCGTGAGATTTTCTATTTTATGTTCGAAGTAGTTTGATATCTCGTCACATAGGGTCTGGGAGGGTGGGATCTCCTGAGATAGAACCTTGGGATTTCTGAAGCTATTGACAATTATGAAGATTTCCTTCTGTTTGTTACTAGTAGCTTCAATTAGTGACGTATAATGATTGGCTTTCGCAAGTTTGATCGAGGCATGATAGTGCCTCCTGGCTGTTTTATACGCCTCATGTTCATTCGTGCCATAATGGCGTCCCCACCTGCGTTCTAAGACCCTAACTTCTCCAAGCATTTCTTTTAATGCACTCGAGAACCAGGGTGCAGATGCCCTCCCTTTCCCAGGTCTAGATCTTACACCTGGGGGTTTTATCCTATCCCCTATAGCAGTCATCCATCCCTCAAATCTCTGGGTATCCGTGGTGGTGTTCCCTGAGAAAAAGGGTTTGCTCTCCTTCACCCAGTTACAGAGGTCCGGGTGTTTAATAATTTTGTCCCAGCACGGACTGGATTTGCCATTATTAGATGCACCCTTCTTCTTTATCTCGTTGCTATCAACCCTGAGACTAAACTCAATTAATTTATGGTCTGTCCAGGATTGTGTCAAAGGGGACTCTACCTTTATCTTATCCACACTGGAGCTAATACAGTCCAGTGTGTGCCCTGCCATATGGGTGGGTTCTGAGATTTGCGTCGTCAGCCCCAAAACATGTATAATTTCTCTAAAACAGGAAGCATAGTGATCGTTTAAATTATCCAAGTGGAGGTTTAAGTCTCCCAATAGTGTGAAGTTTGCATACTTCATGGTCAGGTCACCTAGGTCTTCCCCCACGCTTTCCAAGAACTGCGAGGGTTGGCCCAGAGGGCGGTACACCAATGCGCCAGCGAAAGTGAACGTATTGCGCGCTTGAATGCAAAAGCTTAAGCTTTCGCCTCCTTTAATGTCTGTAAGCTCTGTTATTGTACATTTTAAGGATTCTCTGTAAATAATTGCCAGTCCACCACCCCGCTGTACTGGTCTATCTTGCCTCTGTAGAGCAAAACCAGGAGGTAAGGCATGTACAATATCTGGGTTGGACCACTCTCTCAGCCATGTTTCGGTAATAAACAAACAATCCAGCTCTTTTTCTGTAATAAGATCATATATATGTAGTGCATTTTTACACATGGACCGTGCATTTATGAGACCACCCTTTAAGCTCTTGGGTGTCTCATTCCCTCTTGGTCTTTGATAAGGTTCCAGTAGAAGTTTGCACCCGTGACAACTAATCGGGCCCACCCAGGTGTCTACATCAAGAGCTTCACAACAATGCCTATTGTTTTTATTTAGGGCCAATATATCGTCTCTGGTCATAATGTTTACCTGAGTAGTATGAATGGGCCTTGGCCCGTCCTCGGCGTGGACGGGCGCAGACGGGTGCAGACGGGCGCAGACGTGCGCTGACGGGCTGGACTTTGGCTTGACTTCGGCGTGACATCGGCGCGCCCGCTGATCGCGTTCGCTGCGCGAAGGCATAGCAGTCTGCTTTTATGCTGGCGCCTGAAGCGCTAGAGCGCTGGGGCTAGTAGTACGCCTAAGATGGCCGCAGTTTTGGATCGGACCTCTCCTTCCACACAGCGCCTAACTCGGCTGTGTGAAGGGCGTCTGATTTGTCAAACTCAGTGCAGGTTGCTGCAGGAATGGGCACAAGTTTAAAATTACAAATCTTAGCGGCGCAAAACAAAATTCAAAGCACAGTTAACAAATACAATTTAAAAACGCTGTCAGACAGACAAGCGATCTCCCGGCTTTCCTCCTCAGGAGGACAGTGGAGTCTCGCGGAATAACGCGCTCCCTGCTTTTATGCTGGCGCCTGAAGCGCTAGAGCGCTGGGGCTAGTAGTACGCCTAAGATGGGCGCAGTTTTTGGATCGGATCTCTCCTTCCACACAGCGCCTAACTCTGCTGTGTGAAGGGCGTCTGATTTGTCAAACTCAGGGCAGGTTGCTGCAGGAATGGGCACAAGTTTAAAATTACAAATCTTAGTGGAGCAAAACAAAATTCAAAGCACAGTTAACAAATGCAATTTAAAAACGCTGTCAGACAGACAAGCGATCTCCCGGCTTTCCACCTCAGGAGGACAGTGTAGTCATTAGTATTAGACTAAAAAATAATTTTGCTGGGAGTTATATAGGCTCTGTGTAGGATGCAAAATTGCATCCATTTAAAACGAGCATTTCAGGACACTAAGGCAGGGTAGGCTAGAATAGTTTGCCATTCACTATGGGTACAAGCACACCCAAGATCTGCATCCCAATGCCCATGCAATGTGGTGAGGGGAACGCCAGTATGCGCACACAAGGCGCTGGCCAACCATCTGATCTGGTGGGGACCCACACCAAAGACATGTGGGTATTGAATGGCAAGATGGTTCAGGGGCTCCAGTTGCACCTCTCCCCATGACTGGCTCAGCACTCCAATAAAGGAAGAGTGTAACAGGAATTGCCCGGTCAGTGGTTTCTCTTAAGCATGATTTTTCCACTCATGCCAGCACCTATAGAAAGAATCATTATATTTGCAGGACGAGGCATCATTCGACTGAATGCTTCTGAATGAAAAACGAAATGGAGGATTAATAATGCCTGTATGGATTTTTGGATAGTATATATATTGGAGGACATCTAGGGAATTTCTTTGTGAGATTGCTGACTCAATGGTCAAAGATGTATTTTAAAGCTTCCCTGAAGATTAGAGGTAATCAATTAGCATTAAAATACATTGTTGTTGCAGAGAAGAGTGCCTACAACCTTTCTCCCGGACTGAAAGGTTCAGTTTCTTCCTTAAGACTCAGCTCTAGACTTTGTATATTTTAGCTCTGAAATCAATCTTAGCTGTAAGGAGTGAAAATAGACGTATGCGCAAATCGATTGATTCTTCATGCACACGGCTTTGAATGCAATCCATTCTAGAATGGGCAACCAGTGTGAGAAGCAGATTGTTGAAAATACATTCAGACTCTCGGACTCTCGGACTCTTGGGCAGAGAAACACACGCCGTGAGGGGAACGGCAGCCCGTGGTGCAATCCTCACCTTCCAAGCGCCGTGAGGGCAACGGCTGGTCTAGCGAGGCTCCCTGAAGCTCCCCGAGGGACTGCACATCCCAGGTGCCCCGGAGGCAAGCGGCGCACCTGGAGCGTCATCACCAGCGCCCGGAGGCGCGATTTAACTGCGGAGCGCCGAGCGCTCAGTGGGGGCAGACTCTCGGACTCTTGGGCAGAGAAACACACGCCGTGAGGGGAACGGCAGCCCGTGGTGCAATCCTCACCTTCCAAGCGCCGTGAGGGCAACGGCTGGTCTAGCGAGGCTCCCTGAAGCTCCCCGAGGGACTGCACATCCCAGGTGCCCCGGAGGCAAGCGGCGCACCTGGAGCGTCATCACCAGCGCCCGGAGGCGCGATTTAACTGCGGAGTGCCTCTCGCCCCGCGAGTCGCGCGCGGGAGCGCCCGAGCGAAGCCCGGGCAAAGGGCGGGCCCTCAGAGGCCTGAGGAGTCTGGGCTGGGCACCACCCCCTGGCCAATTTCTCTGCGAACTTCAAGGTAACAACGCTTTGTGATTAATATATTGCTAATGGCTCCAACTGCATCTAAACCCATCACCAAGAACATGGTTAAAAAAAACCCTATTACTACACGCTCTGTTGCAAGGACCGCTGTCCAAACTAAGACACCATTACCAACGTTAACTGCCATTGACCTCATGCTCCAACAGACAATTGTAGTGGTAGCAAATGCCATCGAAAACACTGAGAAACGTTTGTCTCTACCTCCTAGTGCCTGCCTAATCCACCGCACTCCACAACCTGTTGATAGCACTGTATATAATATCAATATGACAGCATTATCCAACGATTCCATGCTTATGCAATCTTATACAGGTCTCCCGGGTACTGTGCCTCCACCCACAGTAGACTTCCCTACATCTCCCATACAACTCCAAGATAGGGACAGCCGTCTATCCATAACTCCTAACTTACAGATTGATGTTCCACCACCTGAGGAATCGGGTTCCAGTGCTGCCCTTAGCGCATCATTGATTACCTGCGATACTGCAGATACTATGCCTACAATAGACCTAGTCAACAATAGCAGCGACAGTAGTATGATCAACCAGGGTATCGCCCATCGCAGAACCAGACGCATTTACACCAGGAAACCACATGCTTTCCTAAGGGGATGTATGAAACTAAAGGGCAAAAGAAAGAAGACCATCTTACCCACACCCCCCATAGATCCATCTAATGGAATTGCAAGATTGATGCCTAATACAGGACCGGAAGTTAATATGGAGTCAATACTGGTCCAAATTACGGATGCCATGAAGCACCTTATTGCTCCCCTAAATGATAAACTCGAGCAAATAGGTAAAAAGGTGGAAAACCTAGAAAAATTGGGCCTAGCCAAATTAGACATCCTTGAACACTTAGGCCCACAAACTATACAAACTACACAAACCACTCAACCCATCTCCAATGTATCTATCAGGAATAAGGCTATAACAACTGCCCATATTGTATCTAAACCACAGGTTCCATCAGTGAGTAATACAAATCCACCAGCACCTACCTGTAAAACCGTAATCTTACAAAGTAACACCCATAACGGCCCATCTCCTTCCACCTCTCACAGAGCAACTGGGGTGGTGCTTAAGGACTACACCCCAGCAAGCAGGAACCCACCGTCGCGTAGTTATTATAACAATATCATCCCCGCTGTGATCAATCTTCCACCAGAAAGTAGGCCTCTGGTAGCAATCCTTGCTAATGTACCGAAACTCAAACCCTCCCAATTTGAAAACAGTGAAACTCTTAAAAATAAAATTTTACACTGGCTGGTCCACAACTGTGGCTTCCCCTTAAGTGGTGCAGGCCAGATTATTTCAACCCAAAGGGTAGGGTGGGTGGGTCCAAGCAAAAAGGACATAAACGGGGACTGCGTAATTATAAATTACAAAACCACTGAATGGGCACGTGACTCCATCTTGAACGCACCCATCCCCTCTGATAAAGAATATAACACAACCCTGTTCCCTTTGGATTATTTTTATAGAAACCTGGTGGGGTTCAAGACACCCGTGCAGAATTTTAAACATCCTAGAGCAACTAATACACCTTACCCATCTGCATTGCAGGCAACTGTACAATTAGCCGGGCATTTTTCCCATTCTTTGTACCCCACGACCACTCATGTATTTAATAATCAGCATGTTCCACAACCACCTATGGAATTGTACAGAATGCCTAATCCCAATTATCTTAATTATCACAATACAATTGGGTCTGGAAGTAACATCTATGGACAATTCGCTGTTCCAACATCTAATAGATTCGAGATGTTCAATTCTCTTGATGAAAACGATTGACTGCCAGATATACCTACTGGAGAAAGTGTAATACATATAAACACCTCTGCTCTAAGTTTAAATAATCCAACCACGATAGCCGACCACAACCGTACATGCCCGCCTAAAATCCCCCCTGCAAATGAACCCTCCATAGAGAACCCGACAATCATCCCTAACGACATGGCAACGATAGATAACAGCACCTGCACGGTGGTAAACCATCTAGGCGATCAAATGCCATCTATAGCAACAACAGAAATGATTCCATCCCATGTATCCAGGGAAAGTTCACTGAGGGTTATCACATGGAATGTAGCGGGCCTAGCTTCCAAGGTAAATACACCTGTATGGGATGGCTTTCTTAAGCAAGGCTATGACATCATATGCCTCCAAGAAACGTGGGATAGAGCAGAAGTCCATGTTGAGGGATATTCCTCCTTTAGCGTGCTGGCCGTGGCTTCGCAGGCTGGCCGCGCCAAGGGGGGGTTAGTGACCCTGCTATCTACAACATTGACTGAGTTTTGGGTCAGTAGCCATGTAGTCTTGGGAGATCATGCATCCGTTTTGCGCGTGACCCACAGTGGTTCTAAAGATCTAATAATTGTGAACTTTTACAATAACATCGCTAGCCACAGCCAGGGGTTGTTCATCTCTGACATCGACCAGGCTGTCGATGCAATGTTATCAAGCTCCCCTAAACCAGCGGTAATCTTGTGGGCCGGAGATTTTAATATCAAAACGTGCTCTTATGCACTCAAGGGGGCTTGTGGCCACAGGGAAGAATATTCTGGAAGGGAAACTACCAGCATCTTCAACCACTTCCCGCATAACATCCTAGGAAGTGCCTTGAATAACCTACTGGCCAAATATGATTTAGAACTTCTTGAATGCAATACGAATGCCAACAATGTTAGATGCCCGACATTCCACGGAAGGAATAGCCATTCATTTATAGATCACATTATTGTCTCCAGCTCTGCAATGTATATAAATGTGTGGGTAATCGAACAAACGGTCAGTGACCACAACAGTGTATCTGTCGAATTACTGGACTGGCCGTCAAAAAGGAACTCTCACGGCCAACCTATCCAGGACATTTCCGTAGGAAGACCAAATGGGATGAGGGTGAAATGGATAAAAGTCGACCCTACCAAAATTGTCACCAACATAATCACTAATTGCTACGGAGAATTGGAATACTGTTTATCCCCAACACCATGCCCAGAAATCTTGCTGTCTAAATTTCTAATCATCACACAAACTGTTGAGAAATTATTGACAAGCAAATCAAGGGAGCGCAGAAAAGTTAAGACGGCGTGGTTTGATGATAACTGTGCCCAGTCACTAAAAAGGCTAAAAACCTCATTAGATATAAAACCGAGAGGGGGGGGCGGAGCTAGCAGCCGCGGAAAATGGCCGCATAGTCCCGGAGCTCCGTCGACACCATCGTTCTATCCTTCACTATCCTGCAGCAACCCACGATCTACGTCCCCCCTTCCCTCCCTCAGTGTCGCGGAACATCAGGGGACCTGGCTACCCGACGTGAAACGGATCCATTCAACCCCGGCGGAGCGGGCGGGCTGCCCCCGCTGGGACCCCTGGAGGGCCTGCGATCCACGGCCTCAAGTTGCAACGTGCCCGCGTTGCGTGCTGTGACGTGCGGCAGAGTCTGAGCAGCAGCGTCGCCAGCTGTCGGGACCCTCCGCCGGGCTCGGAGGGGTGTCAGAGGCGTGGACGCGGGGAGCGCGGCCATCATCATCTACACAGCGGACCCGACCTTCGCCATCCCCTACGGTGAGAAGTCGGGTGGGGACGGGGCGCAGGTGCGGCCTACCTCGTTCCGGGGGCGCCAGGGGCACACACAGCAGTCGTCGCGGACTTTGTCTGCGGAGGGGGGAGTGTAGTAACTCGCTGTCTCCCCCCCCTCCTACCCGCCCAAGGTGCCCTGGTCAGCTTGCTCAGCCCGAGATCGGCCCTTCTCCTGGGGCCCGCGCACCTCCCCCGCTCTCCCGCTGCTTCTTCACCGCGAGGCCTGGGCCTCACAGCATTGCTAGCGGCGGTTGTACTGTCTGGTGGTTGCTGACCTGCCGCTTCGGACTATCTCCTGAAACTCCCTGTAGGGCTGCTCCAGTGGCTGGCAGGCGGCGGACTTTAGCTTGGCGGCCACCTTCCCCTTCGCGCGAAGGCGGGGGCATAACAGGAACCAACACACCATGGGGAAGGGAGACAGGACCCAGAGCAAACTCCCCTTCTCGCAGCGGAGAGTCCAGGTGCTGAGCCCACAGGCGCACCAGGATGAGGTCCCGCCTGCGGGTGAACGCCCAGAGGACAACTCGGAGATAAAAACAATGCTCCGCTCCATGGAATTGAATATTCAGACAAATATCACGGCGCTGGGGACCAAGATGGACGCCATGTCATATAGGATGGACCGCATGGCGGAGCGTCTCGACAAACACACAGAGAGGCACGACATGGCGGAAAGGCGCATCACGGAGGTGGAGGAGGCCCAGACAGACTTGGATACCGCGAGACGCCGGGCGGATATGTTGATCAAGACCCTTCAAGACAAGACGGAGGATTTAGAGGCACGGTCACGTCGTTGCAACCTTCGCATCCTTGGCCTGCCGGAGACCACTCAGACCGGGAGAATGGAGCTGTTTGTGGAAAACCTGCTAACTAACCTGCTCGGAGAAGGAGTGTTCTCGTCCATGTTTGTGGTCGAACGTGCTCATAGGTCGCTAGCCGCGCGTCCTAACCCGGGTCTCCCTCCACGGCCAATTATTGCAAAGCTGTTGAATTACAGAGACAGGGACACGGCACTTCGGTTGGCACGTTCCAAGGGTGTTCTACAATACGAGGGCTCGGCGATTTCCATCTTCCCCGACTTCACGGCCCGGGTTCAGGAGGCGCGCAAACACTTTGCGCCACACAAGAAACGACTCAGAGATATGGGCCTGGATTACGCCATGCTGTACCCGGCCAAGCTGCGTGTGAATAGGCAGGGACACTCGCACATCTTCACTGATCCTGCAGAGCTGCAAAAAGCATTGAAGAAATGGGCTCGAGACAAGCCGGAAGAGCAGGTGGACAATCAGGAAGAAGACGATCAGCAACGTGGGGACAATCAGGAGTGACCTGGCTATGGCCGCACTGTGGTACTGTGTTCTACCATCTGATCCTTTTTGAGGTTGTGTTGTCTTGGAGTGATCTTGATTCGGTGGTACTATTCACTGCCGAGATGTCGCAGATAAGAGGGCGTGGGCGGCGGGTACGATTATTGTTCACTGTTGTGTATAGACTGCACCCACTGTGACTGTTGCTCTCTCTGCTCATTATTGCTGGATGGGTGATGGTTGCGACAATGGGGGTGTGGGTGGGGGGGGGGGGGAGATGTCCCTGGCACAGCTGGGGGATATGTAGAAGTTTATCTGTGGTTTGATGGGGTGATCCATGCTTGATGGTGTACGGCGGGGGGTGGGGACTCAGGAAAACAGCGTTGGGACTTCCTAGGCAAGCCTGTAGTGGCTGGCTACCTTTTGCCCACGAGCCATAGGCTATGGGGTTTCTGGACTGGTGGTTGGGGAGGGGCGGGTGGGATGGGGACCTGAGTGACCGAGTTGGGGGGGGTCAGCTGTGGGAGGAGGGTGGAATGTTGGGGTTTGTTTTTGTCTTTGTACTGTTCTTTTTGTTTTTGATTGAAAATGTGCTTTGCCAATCTGTGCGGGGACCTCCCAATATGCAAGCAGATGTTGCTCCCCTTCCGTTTCTCCTGCTTGACTGTGTAGCTGCAGTTACCGCAAATCTATTCTGCAACTTTATTATCTTCTGCCATGGCGGGTGGGACTGACACTTCCGAGCTCCCGGCACTGAGCGAGCCGGAACCTGCACACTTAAGAGTCTTAACTTGGAATGTACGGGGCCTAAATGACTTCAGGAAGCTTCGTAAAGTCCTCAGTTACCTGCGCAGACATCACATAGATCTTGCACTGTTACAGGAAACACACTTGCCTTTGACCAGCAAAATGCTTCTCCATAAGGGTCTGGTGGATTGCAGTGTAGCTTCTGGGTTCACAACACACTCTAGGGGGACTCTTATTTGGGTTAGCCCAGGCTCCAAACTAACACTGACGCCCCTGGAAGTTGACACTGAGGGCAGGTATGTCCTCTGCAGATGCAAGGGCAGGGGTCTTGATTGTATGGTGGTGAATGTGTATGGCCCAAACTTTGACTCCCCGGAGTTCTATACGACATTGGCTCAGAAATGCGAGCTGTATGGATGTACAGGGATGCTCTGGGGTGGGGATTTCAATCTGGTTCTTGACCCGATGTTGGACAGGTCTGCGGGACCGCATAGGAGTCCGTCGGCAGCAGCAGAGGTGCTGCAGACTGCAATGACGCGTCTGGATTTACTTGACGTTTGGCGGCATAGGCACCATACCAGAGGGGGCTACACGCACTATTCCTCGTACCACGAAATACATACAAGAATTGATTACTGGCTAGCGTCGCGGCCTCTGGCTAGCAGAGTAAGGGACTGTCTGATTCTGCCCCGTACACTTTCAGATCATTCTCCTCTCCTCATGCTTCTCGAACTGCCGACGCCTCGTCTCCCCCCGTTCACGTGGCGCTTTCCCCCCTATTCTTTACTAGACGAAGTTTTTCGGGGTGAACTCGCAGAGGAGATCCAGAACTTCTTTGACATCAACTTGGGCTCTGTGGATGACTTCCAAACGCTGTGGGAGACATTCAAGGTATATGTGCGCGGTGTTGCTATGGCCAAACACTCCAGCGTCCTTAAATCCATTAGGCAGCGGCTTCAACACCTGGAGACGCGCCTGACAGAGCTGGAGCAGAAGCTGCAGGCTGGCCCTGACGGGGACACACTAGTTACTATTAAACAGCTAGTAACGGAATACAATGAGGAAGCCGATAGGGAGGTCCAACACTTGGGCAAATATGCTACAGCTCGCACTTATGGCGAGGGTGGGAGACCTGGATCTCTTCTGGCCAACATGGTTCGCAGCGAAAGGCGACAGCTTGCAGTTGGCGAGTTGGTGTCGAGTACGGGCGAGCTCCTGACCGACGAAGAGAGGATTCTAGAAGAGTTTCGACTGTTCTACTCCACTCTTTATGAGGCTAAAACCACCGGCATGGATGGGGCAATAGATGATTATTTAGACTTTATTGAAATGCCACAGCTATCAAACGCGCAGAGGGAGTTCCTGATGATGCCTATTCAGAGGGAAGAGATAGTTGATGCCCTGAATAGCATGAGCACGGGCAGTGCTCCGGGAGCCGACGGGCTGACGGTCGGCTTCTACAAGGCCTTCGGGGACCTGTTGGTTCCCTACCTGTCGACTCTGTTCGACGGCATATGTCAGGATGGCTGTATGCCGCCGACCATGCGAGAGGCTCTCATTATTACCCTCCTTAAACCGGGAAAGCCCCCGACAGAACGGAGCTCATACCGGCCACTCTCGTTGATAAACGTCGATGCCAAGCTATACGCCAAAGTCCTGGCGACACGTCTTGCTCTCTTAATCCCGGAACTAGTTGCTCCGGAGCAGGCTGGCTTCATCCCCACCAGGAGCCTTACCTACAACATACGCACTGTACTGGGGACAATGCAACATGTAAAACCGGAGAGTAGTGCGCTAGCTGTATTTCTGGACATGGAAAAGGCGTTCGACTCCGTCGAGTGGCCCTTCATGACCAGAGTGCTACGGAAGCTTGGCCTGGGAGAACCCTTCCTGCAGATGATAGGTGCGTTATATTATGAACCATCGGCTAGAATTCGCCTGGGCAACAGAGTGTCGGACGCCTTCGCAATACGCAGAGGCACCAGGCAGGGCTGCCCTCTATCACCACTGCTATATGCACTCGTGGCTGAACCTCTAGCGTGCGCACTGAGGGAATACCATAGTCTTGAGGGAATCAGTTTCCCTACGTACAAGATCTGCATATCCACGTATGCTGACGATACCCTCCTCTATGTTAGGGATCCAGAGCTCAATCTTTCCTCTGTGTTGCGGGAAGTAGTCCAGTTCGGAGCGTTATCGGGACTGAAAGTTAACTGGAGCAAATCCGTCGCGTTCCCGCTTACCCCGGCAACGAGTAAGTTTGAGATGGATTATCCGCTACAGTGGTCGGATGACCCGGTTCGGTATCTGGGCATACAGTTGCACCCGGACCCAGACGTTCTAGTGAGGGAAAACTATGGGGTGGCCTATTCCAGACTGTCCGACGATATCGACAGGTGGTGCAAGTTGCCGTTCTCCCTCTCAGATCGCATTGCCCTGATGAAAATGATTGTCCTGCCCCGGTTCCTGTTTTTGTTCAACACCATCCCGGTGACTTTACCGAAGGTTTTCTTCAAGACGCTGACCCAGGCTCTCACGCGGTTGGCCTGGGGGGGCAAGCAACCGAGGATACAGTGGCAAATCCTGACGCTCCCATATGAGCAAGGAGGATTAGGTGCGCCCGACTTAGAGAGATACTATAGGGTTGCGCAAGCAACACATTTGCATACATGGACTCACGGGGATCGTAACATCCCCCACGTGATACTTGAAACCCTTTTTGCCGCCCCTCTCCCCCCTCCGGCCACGGTGTTTGAACCGACCTCGCGCCGGGTTGGTACATTGGATTCCATAACAGCGACTAATCATGCGTGGCATTCTTTGGCTCGGAGTCACGGACAGGACCTATTGTATTCCCCACTAGTCCCTATTGACTGGGCTGTGTGGCTCTCACCGCTACGGGAGAGGGGGGTCCTATGCGCGCTTCGACAATTGGGCATCCTCAAACTGGGAGACCTTTTCAAAGAGGGTACAGCGATCACCTGGACACAGCTGGCGCAATCCAGGCCGTCTGCTACGCTAATGCAGCGCTTCCATTTCCACAGAATCCGCGCGGCATTGCGGGACACGTTGGGCGCGACCATGCAGGAGCCTCCGGAAACCCCGGAACTGACGTACGTTATCAAGACGCCATCCCCTAGTCACCTGGTGTCCCGGTTGTATCGGATAGGCCAGCGTAGCGGCCAACACACTATCTCCAAAGCCCGATCGGCATGGCAACGGGATCTGCAGGCAGAAATAAGCGATTCTATGTGGGAATACTGCTGCCGCAATACCAGAAAGGTTTCCATGAATGCTCGACATAGACTTATCCATTTTAAATTCCTCCAAAGAGTGTATTACACCCCTGAACGCCTACATAGGTATGGCCTCCGACAATCAGCGGAGTGCGAGCGCTGCCACTCTCCAGTTGCGGATTTCATGCATCTTGCGTGGACGTGCCCGGGCATCAACAGATTCTGGGCTGACATTTTTGGGGAGCTGGGCTCCATACTGGAGACTGTGTTACCGGTTGACCCGGCGCTGGCGCTCCTGGGACACTCCAGAATTCTCCCACCGGCGATGCGTCGCCTTGCAGACCTGGGACTCATAATGGCCCGACGACTGGTGGCGCGATGTTGGATGCGAGGTCCTCTTCCGACCAAAGATGGATGGTCCAGAGATATGCTATATGGGTGCACTCAGTCACAGCTCTATAGCGAGCTTCTACCCCCTCGCAGCAGACCGAAAAATTTCTGGGACCAGTACCTAACATATTCTACCAAAAAGTCTGATACGGATTCGGGGCATGAGGAGGAGGAGAACCTGATAGGGGAGGAGGACACTGAGGCTCAGGGCTCTATTCTTGTGGGTTAAGTGCTTAGTGGAGACCTGGACACGTAGCTGGCTGAATCTCCGGGGGCGATGGGAAGAACTTCCTAGTATGTCCTTTGACCGCTATTTCCAGTGTGTTACTTGCAGGGCGGGTCGTCACAGTACACAGGGGGCTCTGAGATTTGGAGTGGGTGGAGGGTATGTCACGGTTTGGGAGGACGGGTAGGGTGGAGGCATAGGTTTGGGACTCGCGCAGAGGCAAGCACAGGGGTAGTTAGGGGGGGTAGGGGGTAAGTTCAGGAGGGGTGGTTGTAAGAGAAGTTATACGCTAGGTTTCAGGGGATGGACAGACATTCCACACCAACACACATATCACACAGTGGGACTGGGTGGGCTCCAAAAGGGGGGGGCGAGGTTAGGAAGGGTAGGTCATGGAACTTAGGGTATGTGTGCTCAAACAGTGGAAAAGGGGCAGGGTGTCCACTGTTCTCTGTAGGGCTCCTGCTCCGTTGACCTGCCGGTCCTACCATGCTGATCTTGAAGTTTCCTTACATTGCTGCCGGCCTCCGGGTTGTAGGCATGGAGCTGTGTGTATGTACTGTCACTGAATAAAAGTTTATAACCCAAAAAAAAAAAAAAAAAAAAAAAATATAAAACCGAGAGACCACTGCAAGATAAGGGAAGACCGTCATAACTACAAAATCGCCCTGGCTACTCGGAAGAGTGAACTACAGGATGAGGCATGGGTTAAATTAGATCGGGCAGCGGAAACAAAAGATCACAAACTCTTCTGGGACACTGTAAACAGTCCGTACTTAAAGAATGACAACATCCCCGAACTTACCTCGCATGTCAGCTGTCAAGATTGGATTATACATTTTACTGGGATTTTTAACTCTGATTGTTCAGATCCTAATGTTTTAACTGGAATGCCAATTAATTTTAAATGGGAGAAATTATTGTTTACAGTATCTTTAAATGAGGTGCAGGATGCTATAGAGAAAAGTAAGGGGGGGAAAGCCCCGGGCCCAGATGGGGTCCCTGTGGACTTTTTTAAATTTAAGATTGACATTTGGGCGCCTATTTTAACACGTTACTTCAATGCTGCTATTGTGAATGAACTACCTACCTCATGGGGTCAATCCATTTTGGTGCCTCTTTTTAAAAAAGGTTCAAGGGCTGAAGCACGTAATTATCGTCCAATTTCTCTTTTGGACTCGTCATTAAAAATATTGAGTCGCGTGCTTCTGGGAAGATTAGAGTCCTGGGTTGAGGACAATAAGGTCCTATCACCCATCCAGTACGGGTTCCGTAGGGGTATAGGAACCATGGAGCAGTGTGTGAACCTTGAGCTTATTATCGGCAAGTACACGAGAGCAAAGGAAGGGCATTTGTTCATGTGTTTTGCCGATCTAAGCTCGGCGTTCGATCTTGTGGAACACACACTGCTCTGGCCAACACTACTCGCTATGGGCGCACCCCCCGAAATAATTCACCTGCTGGCTAGAATGTACAGTAGCCTATCAAGCAAAGTTAGATTTGGACCAAATGGAGAGTGTACCCCCTTTTTTAAAATAGGTAGAGGGATTAGGCAAGGGTGCGTTCTCGCACCCTTGCTGTTTTCCCTTTTTATAAACCAGGTCGATCAGTCCCTACAAGAGTCCCATGCAGATGCCCCTATGATAAATGGCAAACAAGTACCCGTCCTCTTATACGCGGACGACGCGGTCCTGATTTCCAGGACCGCGAATGGGCTCCAAAAGTTAATTGACAAATTTAATGTTTTTATTAAAGGCAGAATGCTTAAAATTAATAAGGGTAAGACTATGACTATGACCTGTGGGAAGAAATTGAAGAAAAGTAAGTCATTTTTCCTTGATGGGGATAAACTTGAGGCTGTGCAACATTTCTGTTATTTAGGCATTACATTCTCTGGGGACGGGAGATGGGCAAACGAGCAATCTTGTATAGGTATGAAGATGATTAGAAACACAAACTGCATCTTCAGATTCGCCTCCAAATTAGGGGGGCGTAGAATAAGGGAGATGATTACCATTTATAACTCCAGGTGCATGTCCTCTGCCCTTTATGGAGCAGGGATATGGGGATATAATTCCCAGATTGCCCTCTCCATTCAGCAGGAAGAAAATAGGTATCTTAAACGCCTATTATGTCTTCCTGCTTCAGCTTCCAACGAAATTACACATAGGGAGCTGGGCATACACCATGCTACAGACTTGATTGCACTACGTCCCCTCTCCCTTTGGCGTTCTATCTGGGCCAAAGATGAAACCAAGTTTACCCAGGAATTAATTCTAGACTGTTTTAAACTGGACCAGCACTTAAAAATCCCCTGGCTAAAACATATTTTTCACTGGTATAATTCCCTTTTTGGCCAGGATATTTTTAAGGATACCCCAACAGAATTAGTTTTAACGAAGCGTGACCTTAAAACCACCTATATGGATCATGCTGAAGGGATTAGAATGAAGGGGTGCGCTACACAAAGTACCCTCAAACTGTACCTGGAATACAATTTAAATACAGGATTCCCATTATACCTTACATTTGTCAGTATTAACTCCCATCGTTTTGTTTTGGCACGCCTGAGGCTGGGTATAGTCCACCATTTGGTGGCCTTCCCTACCATAAAGAAGCCGGGGTCCTGCCCGTGCCCATGCGATGGAAAATCGAAACAGAGTATCTGCCACTTTTTACTTTTTTGCAATTTTTATACCGGTTTTAGAAAATTTTATCTAAAACAATTATTTTTAGAATACAGTACGTATGATATAAGAGCTGCAATGCAATTATTGTTTGACCTGTCGTCCCCTAACATATGTTATCGTGTAGCCACTTATGTTCTTAAATGTATTAGGCACAGGAAATCAATTATCATATGATCTCCGTTGGAAAAGACACCTATGATCAATTGTGAGCTACTGTCAAACCTTATGCATTTCTCTTATACGTGACCTCTGGTTTTTATCATGATTTTAGACCTTGTATTGACTGCTCTTCTGGCCTGTACCCCCCTGGACTCATACCTTTTAAATTTTTTTTGTATATAATTGTTGATGAATATGTAATAGACTTTTACAGTTAATGCACTTTAGTTACTCTGGCATATTTTTGCACATACTATTGCACTTTATGCCCAGTTCAGGTCCTTCTTTGTTTGTATACAATTGCTGCTTAAATACGTGAGAAAAGTTGTAGACATTGCACTTTAGTTATCCCTTGCACAATTTGCACACACTACTGCACTTTATGATCAGTCTAAGCCTTCTCCTGACTGGTACTACCTTATCCAGCAAGTTTTGCACTACACTTTAATAATTGCTGCTAAATATAAACGTCCCCCTTTTCTTTGCATATTTTGCACATGTTATTGCACTTTAGGCCTGGAATAGGTCTCTTGTTTAAAGTACCACCTATCTGCATGTTGTACTAAATGTAAAAAAAGGGCTGCTATTTACAAGTGATTACTCTATGGTATATTGATGTGATATGTTTTGCATTAATTTGCTGATTGTCGTTAAGTGCTATGTCCAATCCTTGCCTATTTTGCACACATTACTGCACTTTTCGCCCTGTGTAGGTCTCTTATTTAGTATTATCCCCCCCGGCATGCCTTGCATAAAACGTGTAAACTGACGCTATATTTAGTGATTATTTTCTCTTTTAGATTTTATTTTTGCCTGTATTAATGCAATTGTTTTAGTAGTTTCATCATTCTTTATAAAAGTGACTTCAATTGTATTTATGAATGTTGCTATATGGTTGTATCTATACAAACCGAATAAAGCATTTTGAAACTGAAACTGAAAATACATTGTCCCATGCTTCATATTGCAAAGTGTTCCTATATCTGCATTTTGTAATCTCTGTAATCTTTTATTGTGTTGTGGAATGCCTCCATAGATGGTATTGCTGCGATATATCTACTTGACTATTTGTTTCTACAAGTGCATGATTCTAAAAAATAAAACCCCTCTCCTCATTCCAAGGTAGCACTAGCCACATTATGATTCTGATCTGGTCATTTAATTGAGGGAGTCCATCTTGCAGTTTCTCTGTCTTGATTGAAGAAAATTTGAAAAGGTTTTGGCTTATCTTTAAGTTGATAACTGAGACACAGGTAGCAAAGAAACACCTGCCATTGAATGTTGATGGACCCAAACCAATCAAATACTAATTATCATCGACCATGATTGAATGTGGTGAGACCAACAAATCAAATTTCTTGGGCCAATGGGACCAGGTGCATATTGAAAAACTAAGTGGACAACACCTGCTTACCTCAAATTTCACTTTGTATGCTGCGAGTGGAGTCTACAGTCCAAAGCCTGCCCTTGAACACCCACCTCTTATTGTCTGCACATTTGAAAATAATAATCAGTAGTGTTGAAGAGCACTGATAGGTCTAGATATGTAACTCCAGTTTTCGTCCGTACAAAATGCATGCAATGACAGAGTTCATAGCTAGTGAACCTGAAACCCATTTAGACTCCAGGTATGTTTCCAACAGATAGCTAAAACTGTCACCAGGCAAAACTACAAAACTACCATGTCTTGAGCCACATTGTACATTCTTAATAGGACAGACAAAAGGTCCAATTTACAAAAATTTTGCTCGTGTAAGCTTATCTTGCATGGGAAAACAAGTATTTTTACGAGTGTGAGTTAATATACTCCCATGGTCAGGGAATGGGTAGTTCAGGCGAACGAATGCTATGCAAGTTTGTGAACTTCCTCTAATGTATTTGTGGGTAGTCACAAACCTTTGCCTGACCATTGCAATCCGGAAAACAACTGAAGATTTACTCTAGTCAATGACAGGAATGAATCCCTTTCTAGGGAGCACCCTCAACATTGATGGAGTGTAAGGGAATAGTTTTTTCCACCAGGGAAAATATTTACCCTTTGAATAAACATTTTTTTTAAAAACAATTGCGCGCCTGCAAGGGCATTTTTGAATTTGCAGACCTTAGGTACAACTGCGCATGGAAAGCCCTTGGTGCAAATGCAGTTAGGAATCACAAATGTTTTCTTGGGGTATTCTGGGAGAGCATAAACTGCCACGCGTTTCAGGGAGTACTCTTGACAATGTGTGAATTCTAAATTTTATTAAGCAAAATATTCATCTTTGTTAAGAACTCTGCAATTTATATTACTCGGACAGTCTCCCTTTCTCAAGCACATCCCTCGAACTTTGGCCATGGCAATGTCTTCAAAGTGGTTATTCAGTTTTATTGATAGTCGTGGTTTATTTATTATCACTTATTTTATTAGGGACTTTTGTGAAGGTGGCATATTTTGTTAGCCTTAGAGCTCTCTGAGTGAGGGTTTAGGAGATAGAAAAATAGTCAATCAGACAGCAGAAGAATGTAGGCTGAACATCTCGACCATCATTCATGCATGGAGGAGTCAAGAGTGCCCTGAAATGCCACTGTAGTCGGGAGTGAAGGCATACACACGCTGCTCTCAAGAGTCTGAAGGATAGGGGCTCCCCATGCTGGCGGCTTGTTGGTAAATTAAACTATTATCTGCATGACTATTCTAGGTGTATGATGATCTAGAAATGTATGAGTGCTAGATACCAGTTCCTGTAATTGCACATAGGCCCTTACTATGAGTAGTCCAGATATTTCCAGTATGTGCAGGAACTACTGTCCTTGCACATACCCGAATTATTTTAGGAACTAACACTGCACTCCTGTATCCTTCCCCGAATAAATTCAAACAGGTCAAACATGCCGAAATGTATTTAGGGATGGGGGGAGTGATTGGTAACTACCTGAACATGAAGAGTTTGGTGCAGTAAGTGCCAACATCCACATGTTATTCCCCATTGTTCATGCCGAACGTATAATTGGGTGCTACGTATCACACCGGGATAATTCTGAACCCAGTGATGACTGATTTTTTCGCGTGCGATCAATATTAGTCCAGACACCGGCCGCTCTTAATGACGGCTTTGTATTTGTCTGTCTTTGTTGTCTCCTTTAGTATTACCATAAATAAACACTTTTAGTATAAACAGGCTGTACTCTTTTACCGCAGCCAGTGGAGCAGGTGCGTAATTAGCATATTGTTTGTCTTTTCGTCAAGCCAATCTGTATTGATTTAGTCCTCATCTGAGAACAACTATATATACAATTCATAATAAACAAAACAAAAGAGATAACATGTAAATACCCGATATGAAACACATTAATGATAAACGCCAATAATGTCAAATTAAATCCTTATACATATTTTTTTAAGAATTTAAAAAGGCTATAGCATATACATTTGCACACCTGAGATCATAACAAATCAAGAATATCGTTTTTACGAGACACTTTCCACTTTCTAAAGCAAGGGTTTAAACATCTGGAACAATGTTGCTCTAGGGCATAAAATCTAAACACAAATTTTATCAGGGTCATGTACACATTTATTACATAATAAACATGTTCGCTGTTCCAGAGGAATACCTTTCCATGAACCTACAGCTACTTTGATCGTTTTTGTTTTTTAAACTGTCTTTTATTGATTTTCAAGAAAACAACATCCAGTGCAAGCGGCCATGTCCACATACATTGTTCTATCAATTACTTGAAGGAGGCTATGACAGTCATTATCATAATACAATCAGTCAATCAATTATAAATAAATAAAGAAATAGGGGCAACCAATGGACTACACAGGGCATGCACAATTCTCATTATGAAATTAAATGACACTGTGCCAATAAGCAAAATATTAAATGAGGAGTGTGATAGTTACACATTCAGTCGTCATGAATGATCACCAGCATTAGTAGAATTGAATCACAAAAAGAAGAGGGATAAAGCTAATAATATTACGTGGTAAGTGAGCGAAAAGGGAAAATTCACCAACATTTTGAAACTGCCTTCACACACAGTAAGCTGTGTCATGCTTCATCATAGGTCTGCTAACACACCTCCGCGCTTACCCAGGAAGAGGTAGAGCAATAGG
Source organism: Lissotriton helveticus (assembly GCF_964261635.1). Classification (NCBI taxonomy): domain Eukaryota; kingdom Metazoa; phylum Chordata; class Amphibia; order Caudata; family Salamandridae; genus Lissotriton; species Lissotriton helveticus. The sequence goes on along the minus strand of NC_136071.1, from coordinate 970,407,412 downwards.
AAGGGGAAGACAATACAACATACAGTGCCAAATCAAGGGTAAGAAATTGTGCAGAAAAATTTATATAAAAGTGTTCTCAGGGAGTCCGTATTACAGTTTTAATATTAAGTACCCTGTCCAGAATTAAAAAGCTGTGGACACTGGGTTGGGAAGCTTATAATGAGTCTCCAATCCCTCCACTCTGCATTGGTGTCGCCATGTTTCTGCCGGCAAATGACAATGCCCCGGCTTTCCGCAGGACTCTCACCACTGTGACCCCTGGGTGCTCACCCTCCCTTCTATAAATCCAGAAGAAAAGGGGATGTCACCTTACAAAGAGCCCCTCAAATTTGGAGAGGAACCGAGTTTATTTAATTCTTAAACCCAAAATGACGGGGGAGTGAGAACAGCTTCCTATTAGCACTCTTGCTTGCGAGGTTTAGCTGTCACCTCACGTAATCCGTCTCTCCCTCTGTGCCGCACCAGCATTAGTAACCCTTCTACGATCAGTCCGCTGCTGTTGGAGTTCAGGTTGAAAGTGATCAAGTAATTGGGCCCAAAACATTTTCTCATCTGCCGCTCCCTCATAATTACACAACACCCTAAAATTATGTTCTTCTGCAACCCCCTGCTCTAGCGTGTCCCTCAGCCAATGGTCTAGCATTGGTGCCCTTGCGCCTAATCACCCGATGGCCACTCGGCATTTCGCCAATTGGACGGCCAGCTGAGCTAGCCTGTAGGGGATTTTCCTACCCTTATGCCTGACCACCACACCCAACATACATATCAACAGTGTCCAATGGATCAGTAACCCAGTGGCATTCTCTTTGCAAAGCAAAACATGCCCCCAATAACCCTGGACCTGAGCACAATCCCAAGCCAGGTGCAAAAAAGTTGTGCCAACTTCCCCACACCGCACTTATTTCACCCCCCTAGTGGGATCCATTTTATTCAATTTATATGGAGTAACATATGTAGGGTGCAGAAAATGGAAATCAAGTATGTTAAATCTATTATTACATGACAGTGTGCACACCAGTCCCACTGCTCTTAACCAGTCCAAATCCGAAATGGGTAGTTCCAAGTTGCGTTCCCAGGCTGCACGAGTTACATATTGCTTATGTGACATGCCGCCTCTAAGCGCTCTATAAAATAAGGTGATATAAGTGGAACTCTTCCCTCCAGTGAGGAAGGCCGTTGAGTACCCCGGTGGCGCAGCAGGAAAGTCAACCCAGAGCTCTTTCGCGACACTTTCCAGTTTAGCATAATGCAGAAAGTGAGCTGGTCCGACCTCTAAGGTATTCTGAGCTTCCTGGAACGTTATAAACTTTTCTCCAGGATAAATCTCACCCGGATCTTGGCATCCTCCTGCTCTCCGTTGTTCCATAGACATATTTAAGTCTTTATTTTTATTAACTAACTCCCACAACCTACGTTCCTTGCTAACGGGGGCCCTACGGAGTATCTTCTGCACTGCACTTTCCCAGATCTCTGCTGTGGTTTTAATCAAATATGGGACTGGATGTTCTGACTGGCTCCAGAGCATCAACAAGTGTGGTAAAGAGTTGCCTCCTGCGCTGGACCTCACCAATCGTTTTCCCAGTTATCAGAGTCGGTTAGCCATCGAGAGGCGTGCTGTAGGTGTGCAGTGTAATAGTAACACCTCACATCTGGGATAGCCAGTCAATTCTCCTGGAGATCTCACTTGAGCTTTGCCAGCGCAACCCTACTGTGCCTATCCGCGCATATGAGTGGACCCAACAGGCCGTCTAGCCTGTAAAAGAACCTTTTTTTTGTTTAAATCTTTTTTTTATTAGCATTTTTCTGTTACAAAAACATACAAAATGAACAGTGCATTGGCACCATCAAGACGAAGCAGTATGGGGTCACCCCAAGTAATACCAAGCAAGCCAGCAATCAGGTCACTAAAAGCAAATAACTACGTGGGATAATTCCACTACAATGTGTAAGGCAATGCTGAGTCTGATGGTAGAATAGTCTTTAGGCCTTCCAAACATGGTGTATTGCAGATCAGAACTGTGGACAGAGGGTGCAACAAAATGAGGACAACGCAACCAAAGGAAGGAAAAGATAGTCACCTTATTTTGGAAAGGGAGCCAGTCTTGACAGAGCTCAGTAATAACTACTTGAATTGGGATTCTTATCTGAGCAGTTGGGGCCCGCTCCATATATGTGCGCTATGAAATGCAGGTGTTGGGCATCAATCTCCATTATCATCTTGAGGCTGCCCTGTAGTAGTGACCATGCCTTGTAGGATCGACACCATAGCATCCCAGTGTGTCGCTAAAGGGAACTTATGGATGCCCAGCAAATCTTCCCTGCGCAGTGCCACTCGCTCTGCCCTAACCCAATTAATTAGGGAATGGCGCCAGGCTGTAAAGGGAGGTGCCAGCGGTGATTTCCATCTCTTGGTGATCACGCATTTTCCTATTACAAGCCCCAGATCAAGAAAATGAGTAGTGGCCCTGTTCTTCTTGTTCCTACTGAACAAATGTAATAGGTGTACCTCCCACTGAGAGGGGACATCACAGGATGTGCCGGCAGCCAATGTGGTCGTCACGCTGTCCCAATATTCGCTTAAGGCACGGCAGTCCCACAACATGTGGAGGATATCTACGTCTACCAGGCGGCACCTATGGCAGGCCGCGCCTGATCGGAGGAAATACTTATTCATTTGGGCTGGAGCGAGATATGTCCGATGCAGTTCAAAAAATTGAATTTGTTTGAACCACTGATTGCGCAGAATGTGCGTGGGGCCTCTTCAAAAGGGTCCCCAACTCCTTGTCTGTGAATGCCCGTCCCAGGGCCTCCTGCCAGTGTTGTTTCAAGGGGGTCAGGTCCATCTCCGTATGTTGACGGAACGAGGATGCAAACCACTGAGTCAAGTCTGCAAAAGAACATTTCTTGCAGTGGGAAAAGAGTTTTAGACAAAGGTATAAGCACTGTGGGAAAAATGTTTTTTGGCTATGGCCGCACTTCCCATTGCCGAAAGAGGAAGCCTGTTGCAAAAGTAAATGGAGTTCTAGGGACTTGTTAAGACCCTATCAGCATTTTTGCGCTGATGTTGAGCCTCAGTGGGAATGACCCATATCCCCAGGTATCGGAGTCCATCCAGTTCCCAAGATTCAGCAATTGATCTCAACGTTTGCCAATCAGTCCATTGAACGCCAGACCCAAAACCTCCCCAAAGGAACTCAACAGTCTCAGCAGCAGAAGGACTAATTCACCAGTGGGGTGAACATACACTAAAGCATCATCTGCATATAAATAAACTATGCAATCTGCATATCAAGAAACTATGTCCCACTCTGAGGGCCAGATTCACAGAACTAACTTAAGATAAAATCCTAAACTTACTACCATTTTGGTATTCACAGAAGGCACTTACTCATTTTGGCATTCACAGAAGGCACTTACTCATTTTGGTATTCGCAGAAGACACTTACTCATTGATGAGTAGGTGCCTTCTGTAAAATACCAAAATGAGTAACTTACTCATTTTGGTATTCCCAGAAGGCACTTACTCATTGATGAGTAAGTGCCTTCTGTGAATACCAACATGAGTAACTAACTTATTTTAAGTAACCTACTCATTTTGGTATTCACAGAAGGCACTTACTCATCAATGAGTAAGTGCCTTCTGTGAATTACCAAAATAAGTAATTTCTTTCTGTGAATACCAAAATGAGTAAGTGCCTTCTGTGAATACAAAAATGGTTGTAAGTTTAGGATTTTGTTTTAAGTTAGTTCTATGAATCGGGCCCTGATCCCCTAAGGTTTCAACTTCATGTGTAACAGCAGTTCGAGAGGCTCAAGTGCCAGCGCAAAAAAGTAGGGGCAAAAGGGACATCCCTGTCGAGTCCCCCTACCCACATTCCATGAGTCAGAGAGCTCATATTCCACCCTAATGCGTATAGAGGGCTCAGGGTATCGAAGGCGGATCCATGCGCAGAAGTTAGGGCTGAACCCCGTACCACGCAGTAACTACATTAAGTATCCCCACTCCACTGTATCAGACGTGTTTTCGAGATCGAGGGAGACCAAGGCCATTTCCCTCTGCCCGTCCAAGGCTCTGTGTAACACGAAGGTTAATCTTTGTAAGTTATGAGTTGTGCTGCGAGCCAGCATGAAACTACAGTGGTCCTCATGCATCAACTCAATGACTACCCCCTGCAGTCTGGTTGCTAGTATTCACATAAGATTTTGAGATCATAATTGAGCATGGTAAGAGTTCTAGAAGAGGAGGGGGTCAGATAAGTCTCCCCTGGCTTAAGCATCAGGCAGACAATTCCCTCAAAAATGGTCTGTGGAAGAAGACTCTTTTCCTTTGCCTCCAGGAATACCTCTAGCAATTTTTCCTTAAGGATAGTAGAGTAGGTGTGATATAATTCAGTCGGGAACCCAACCTAGATGTCTAATATGGGAGGAATCTCAATCTCCCAGTGGAGGATCCAGGCCAGGAGCCTAACCGATTTGTCACCCTCTCTATGCAGTAGCTTTCAGTAGGACTTCAGAGTGGTCTTATCTATCGAATTGCATAGCAAATGAGTTGCTTTGATAGTTAATCTGTCTGGCCCTACTAAAAATATTGATTTTCTAACATTATGTTCTATAACCATAAACAGATAAGTTTGCATCTTACCTAGGATGGCTGAATCTGCAATTATATAGTAACTTTTCAGTGGCTTGCAATATTATAATAATAATAATAATAATACATTTCTTTATTCGGAGTTTCAAAGTTAGAAATCCATAAAAGCGACATTGATACATAATTTTTTCTAAAATTCTCAACGTAAAATTTTACAGTACGATATAATTTAAAATACATACTTAAATTTCACAGTTATCTAGTTAATAGTCCTCACTTTACAGGTTTTTCCTGTGTCTAAATATACATTTCAAAAAATTAAGAACATGATAACAGGTAATTTCTGAGTCTAAAAACTGTAAGCACAGCATGGCAGGACGACACTGTCTATGGCCCCAAGATTTTAACAACGACAATAGCCACAGTTTGCGGTGATCATTATAAAATTTGCAAAACATGGCTACATGTAAGGTGGACTGTACTGACTTTTCATCGCAGGGACAGAGGGGTAGAATCAGGTCCCAGGCATTCATTAAGGGGAAAGCTACTAACCTATGGAATAAGTTTAGTCTAAATCTTGTCAAAAGAAAACGATCAAAGATACTTATTTCAAGGTTTAGATAGGGCTGGATAGTAAGTGTAGTCTGAACCATGATGGCATGGTGGACAGAGGGTTTCCCAGATTCAGTACAGAGCCTTAGGTTATCCAAGTGGCCCAAGGCCATGTCTTTTAGCTTTTTATTGGATATTTTACTGATCTTTTCTGGTGTGGAATAATAGGTCCCTAATCCTAAGTCAGTGAGAAAGTTCCTAATATAGGCAAGCCATTTTATTTTTAGGGAATAATCTAGTGTCATGGCATCAGCCACGATCCTCTTGGTTAGTGAGTTTTTTTCTGAGGTCCAGATACGTCGCCATAAGAGCAACGGTTGAATTCTTGCCAGATCCTCCACATATGGCGTGCCTAATTCAATATGGCACGCATACGTTGAGGATCGCTTTGGGGCCATCAGGAGAAACCTTAAAAATGCGTTTTCAGCAACCTGTAGGGGGGAGACGTCTGTATGCCCCCAGATACCAGCCCCATATAGTGCTGTTGACTGGCATTTAGCTCTGTAAATTTTTAAAAGTTCCAGGGGTGGTCGTTTACCCAATTTTTGCGAAAAAGACATCAGGGCTGCTATGGCTCTCTTAAAGCAGTGTTTCCTGGCCTCGACTGCCGCTTTCCAGGACAGTTTGTCATCAATTGTGATGCCTAGGTAGCAGTAGTCAGACGTCAGCTCTATTTTTTGGTTTTTAATCATTAAGTCCTTAGGCCGTTTCCTCCCTGTGCCTGCCGTCATTACAAAGGTCTTCTTTGCGTTTATATGGAGGTCAAGGCTTCCCATGAACGAGGAGTATCTAGAAAGTACCTTCTGGAGTTCGCGAGGAGTCCGTGCCAGTAGGACGGCATCGTCTGCATGGAGTAGAGCGGGAATCGGGCGTTGTTTAGCCTGTGGGAGGTCCTGGGCGCCCCTCAAAAGCTCAACCTCCAAGCTGTTAGTATAGAGGGAGAATAAGAAGGGAGCCAGGACACATCCTTGCCTGACTCCGCGCTCCACTCCAAATGACGCCGATAACTTGCCCTTTGTACCGAAACGGACCCTGGCAGAGGCCTCAGAATATAATTCCCTCAGGAAGTTTAAAAGTGGCAAATCTACCCCCATTTGTGACAGCACAGACCATAATTTCGTATGGGAGACACAATCGAAAGCAGCAGACAGATCCACATAGACCATGTAGAGTCTGTCCTGCTTTGCATGAATGTACTTCCCCATAATAATAGAAAGGTTTAGGGCCTGCTCTACGGTCCCGAAGCCCCCCCGGAAACCATATTGCAGCTCAGACAAAATACCTCTTTCCTCCACCCACTGCTGTAATCGTTCCAGGATTACCCTACCTGCCACCTTACCCAACGAGTCCAGCAAGGAGATCGGGCGGTAGCAGGCAGGGTCCTGGCGGTCTCCCTTTTTAAAGATCGGTACCATCACGGACCTCGTCCAAGACTCCAAAATCCCTTTTTTTGCAGCTGCCGTGCATACCCTGGTTAGGATAGGGGCCCAGAGGTCTGTGTTATATTTGAACAGGTCCACTGGGACTCCGTCAGGCCCGGGAGCTTTTCCATTTTTACTTTGTTTTAGGGCCAAAAGGAGCTCTGAAATGTCGAACTCTATTGGAATGGGATATATCACGTCTGGGGGAGTTTCACCGTCCAATTCCTGGGTTGTTACTCTTTTTTGGAAAATTTTTTGAGAAGTGTGATACCCACACAGTCTCTTCTATGGTGACTTCAATTTTTGGGGTATTTTCGTCTGCTAGGAATGGGGTTCTCACTACTCTCCAGAAGTGTTCACTATTTTTTGCTAATGCACTTTTATGGAGTTCGTCCCACAACGCCTGCTTTAATTCTGCCTTTCTCTGCTTCCGTACAGCAAGGTATTCCTTTCTCAAAGTTGCAATTATGTGTGGATCTCGATCATCTTTGTTTAGTGCAACCTTGAGTTTAGAAAGAGCCTGGGTGCAATCGTGATTTAACCACCCTTTGTTATTCGAGGGTCGGGTTATTGGTTTTGCTGTAAGTAGGGACTTAATTTTTTCCATGATTATGGAAAAGTTAATAAGAACTTCCTCGTCTGCCGTCATTAAATCCAGACATTTTTTGATCTGGGGATATATAGATTTTATCAGCTCTTCGGTGAGTTCACCAGGGTTTATCTTCCCCCACTTTATTGTAAAACCATTTAGCTGGCCCAGTTTTATAATATTCTGACTCAATGCTTTTGCTATAATTCGAGGTAAGGATTGTTGCTGGAATAGATTCAATTCCAGTTTAAGAGCTGAGTGGTCACTTAGAGCATTTGGGATGACTTCGAAGTGCTTAACTCTATTTTGGATGCCAGCTGATATTAGAAAAGAATCGACCGTTGAATAAGACCCCCTTCCCACATAGGTTGGGTCTAACCGGTTTGTGCTGCCATCTAGGGTGTTAAATATTTGGAGGTCAAGATCTGATAACAGATCATTCATCGTAGTGCCCAGTTTGGTATGACAAAAGTGGGTAAAAAAATTACCCTCCTCAGTCACCATCCCGGGACAATTTTTCCCCAGGTGTTTGCAGTGATGTAGGTTGAAATCCCCCCCCCCCTCCCCCCCCATAAGAAGAATACGGAGCCCTTTTCGGCTTTTACCTGCCTTAGGTTAGATAGTTTCTCATGTAGATTTAGTATCACCCTCAGGAGCTGTTGCTCCTCTAGGCTGTTATAGAAATTAATAAGTACTACTGACTCTTTTTTGGGTAGGGAGAGACAGAGAATCTGAAAATTATCATCCAGTTCGATAGTAGTTATTTTTATTTGGTGAATGGTATTGGCTATATAGATGTTCAATCCTCCCTTTGGCCTACCCTTGTGCCCCACCAATGCAGGGGAAAAATACGTCTTAAAACCTAGAATATGGAGTTCTATCGGTGACCATGTCTCCTGAAGGCAGACAATATGATGTCTTCCAACAATGTCCATGATACTCCCGTCTTCAATTTTTGGGCGGAGTCCAGCAATATTCCAGGAAACTACGCCCAAAACTTGAGAGTCCCGCCTAGGAGCGTTACCGCTGTGGGGAATAGAAAGAGTATCAGGGTTCTCAAGATTTATGCTCCCTGAATCTCCTGACTGTGATGGTCAGTCGACTGACTCTAAGCCACTGTACCTGTTCATTGTTGGTATTCCGTTCCAACCCTCCCATCGAGATGGTTCTCTATAGTTTCCCCTCTGATGTTGCCCTCCCCATTCTTCCCGTTCTCTGCCCCGATAGCGAGGGCCCACTGTATACCAGGGTCCATCATTTAGGGAGGGGGCCATCCGAGAACCCTGGTGGGTAGAAAAATGAGAGGCGTTTTGTCCCTATCCCACCGTTTGAAATGAAGTCCTCCCCTGAGCAGATATGCTCCACAACTCTGGGGTCTTCAAAGGTAATTAGAATGCAGTCGCCCTGTATTGTTTTTTTCCCGTTTCCCACCCAGGGAGCCCTTCTAACCACTAAGATTCTGGTTGAACAACAGGGGGGGGGATGGGCGATTTATACTAAGCCAGTGTTGAATCTTATTTCGTAGCGACCAATTTGGTTCAAAATTTTGGCCCGCCAGTTCTGGAACACCAGTCATGATGACAACAAACGGGCTCGCTTCTGGCGGGAGGGTAACGGGACGTCTTACGTCCAGCTGGTCTCTCTCCCTTTCTCTAATTACTTGGGTTTGTTTTGTTTTTATGCCTGTGTTGGTGTGTTCACGGAGGGTATTGGTAGTTGTATTTAAGGAATTTGATGACGGCTTTTCTATTGTTTTATTTTTGACCATTGTCGTATTTGTGGGCTTAGCTGCTGCTACCAATGAAGGGGTCGAGTTTTTCGTTTGGACAGTGGGAGTTGCACAGGGCGGATTCGGTACCGCTACCTTTTGTGCCTTCTGGGTCGGGTTGGATTTTTGGTTTGATTTTATCAGGGCTGAAAGTTCAGCTATCGCTGTTTCTATCTTTGTTAATCTAGCTTGTAGGGGTGTGAAAGTTTGTTGTAACAGGTCACCGAATTTTGATAACAAATCGGTATTAGAGTTGTCATCTATCTCATTTGTTAATGAAAAATTTGATGTGGTTTCTAAGATAGTAGGAGGTAGGATATCATCTGTATGATGTATCATCACCGTATGCCTATTCTGATCCTCCATCAGAGGGGAGCTAGATGTGTTCTCTGTTATCTCAATATGGGATTTGGTTGGTTTGCCTGTTGTTTTGCTACTTGTTACTACAGGTTTCTTTTTCTTTATTGCTCCCTCCCTCCTCCCTCTTGCCTGTCTTATCTCTTCCGGGGTGAGTTGGGGGGCTAAATCTGGAGTCTTTTCTAAATCTGAAATTGAGTGTGTTTCGGAGAGCTGCGAGACGGATAAATCAACTGTTTTTGGTAAGCTCTGCCTTTTGCCCCCGCCATCACTCTGTCTTAGGTCCCTACGGGAGGTCGGGGTTCTTGCATTTGCCAAGTGTCCCATAGAGGATCTCCTGGCCTCTGCTAAGTCTTGGGATACTCTCCGTTCTATAAGTGATATGCTCTGATCTATAAATGAATTTGCCCTCGTAATAAAACTATCTATGGGGCCTGTAAGTTGCCCTTTTTTTGCTGCGGTTTTGCTTCTGCTTCCTCTCGGGGACATGTTAATATTTACAATGCTATTTTACAAAATAGGGTGAGAATTATGTCAAGAATGGATCTAAATCACAACGGAAGTTAGGGGGGTGGTCCAGCCCGGTCGTAATCGGTCTCTACACGGCCTCAAACGGCCCGCCCTTTGCCCGGGCTTAGCCCCGGGCTTGGTCCCGCGCGCGTTCCGCGTGCGCGGTCACCAAAAAGTTTAAATAGGGGTGTTGGGGGCGGGAAGAGACACCAGGTGCGCTGTGATGTGAAAGCGCTAGGCACCCTGGGTCTCGCAGTCCCGGCCCCGGCAGTGTCAGCGGTGAGTCCCGAGGTCCTTGTTGATCAGGAGCAGGATACACACGGAGTCTTTAGAAGCAGAAACACCCAGGGTTCAGCAAGGTTCAGCAGGGTAATCCACGTGAAGGCTGCGAGCGGCCCTCGCGGAGCGGGTGCCGCGAGCCGTAAATAGCCACGGGGAAGCTGGGGGCGGGAAGAGACACCAGGTGCGCTGTGATGTGAAAGCGCTAGGCACCCTGGGTCTCGCAGTCCCGGCCCCGGCAGTGTCAGCGGTGAGTCCCGAGGTCCTTGTTGATCAGGAGCGGGATACACACGGAGTCTTTAGAAGCAGAAACACCCAGGGTTCAGCAAGGTTCAGCAGGTTAATCCACGTGAGGGCTGCGAGCGGCCCCCGCGGAGCGGGGGCCGTGAGCCGTAAATAGCCGCGGGGAAGCTGGGGGCGGGAAGAGACACCAGGTGCGCTGTGATGTGAAAGCGCTAGGCACCCTGGGTCTCGCAGTCCCGGCCCCTGCAGTGTCAGCGGTGAGTCCCGAGGTCCTTGTTGATCAGGAGCAGGATACACATGGAGTCTTTAGAAGCAGAAACACCCAGGGTTCAGCAGGGTAATCCACGTGAAGGCTGCGAGCGGCAATATTATCTATCGAGTTAGATATGTGTGAAGAATTATTCTCTTTAAGGCTAGTCTCAGATGTCTGTATTTCTAGCCCATTAAATACCCTGACGTCGTTAACTCGTGGTTAAAATTTTGATGAAAGATATTTGCCATTTATTTGTCTAGGAAAAAGTCTTCTTTTAAAAATCGACCGTTAAAGTTCCTGCCTTGGAGTGCAAGAGCTTGTATCCGCAACGCAGTACTGTGGCACAAAACAAGATGTATAGAGTACGAATTCCCAGCTCTAATCAAAGAGCTCGTTCTGGTGTGCTGGAAGATACTGAAAAGAATGTACTTAAAATGTTCTCATCTATTATCTTGAAAATAGGACCACACTTTCCTTATGACACAGATAGCAGAATGTGTACGCAATATATGCATATTAAGTGCTTGAAATGCCTTTTCCCAACAGAGTTATAATCTGAATTGATTGCTCCACTGTAGGATAAAGCCATCAAAGTTAAATGTACAATATGAGGTTTTGGACCTAAATTTTGAGAAACAATTCTACCTAAATATGGATATATTTTCTATTTTTCTTTTCTGAACATTAATTTTAAAGAAATGTTTCAAAGTATATTCAAATAAAAATAGATGTCTTCATAATCTGATGGGTGTTACATCGATTACAATGAGATCTTCTGAATATAACATAGAATGACAATTAAAATTGCGTATTTTGGATGGAAATTATTACCTTGACGTAATTGATTAAAAAGATTACTTAAATAGAGGGAAAAAGTAGGGGACCTAAAATACATCAGACACAGTAGGAGCTACAGAGGAACTAAGAAGTACCAACGGTGCCCTCCACTCAAAAAGTAAATTCTACAAAAATGCCCTAGGTGCTAGACACATCAAAATACACAGAACACTCCCCTCAAACCAACGTCATGTGTAGGGTTAGGTCATGCTCTTGCGATAACTCTAGTCAGACCATATGTCCAGGTGTGATTCTTTTCAGGACTGGTGCCTAGTGACCTTGTAACTCATTCCGAGTCATAGACAAAATACTTGAAACACATTCTGAAAACATTCAGCAAAAAGTATAGGAAGAGCCTCCAGTAAGCAATCACCATAAGCTGGTTGGCTATTATTCACCAACTGGCTTGCTGTATCATCATCAGCAACTTTCCTGTAGTAACAGGAGGACCAAGCACCATGTAAATCACTATTCGTGCTCAATGTGTGTAACTACTGATTCACGTCACATAAAAAAACCTCAACCTCCTGCAGATCCTCATCCAGGAAGAAAATGAATAATACCTTCCTCAAAAATCAATTAAAATGAGTTACATATGGAATATCACTTGCATCTTAACTCTGTGCCTAGGCTCATAATTAAAAACAAGGTTACATTTTGAGACCATTTTGTTTAGAACGACCAACATGTTTCATTGCCAAACAAAACTTACAGGCAAATTCTTCAGTGCATGAGAACAAATAATCATTCAACTGTGCACCGTACCTTCAAGAGAAGAAGTGAACAAACAACAAGAAGTGGACAAAGCACATACAAAAACAATAACATGAGTAAACATATAAATCCCAGTTCATTTTCACGCCTTTTCCTTTATCCTCAAAAGGTATATTTGCCATATGACCACCATGTGAACACCTACCAGTTGGTCATAGAAGACAATTCTTGGAGCAAAAGTTGTGGTCACCTATTAAAAACACAATCAATGTGATTGAAAATAGCAGGTCCTAAATAAGGCTTTTATACTTTGGACTGTGCCACATATTGCAAACCCAATGCTCACAGTGGTATCCCACCAATATTATGTATATCTTGCAAATACACAAACCTCGTTTCAAATCCAAAATTCACATCAATATTTAAATGCAGTATTCAGACCGCAGGCATCAACCTCAAACACCAACTCCGGACGTAATGTCCAAATCCCCCGTGCTTCCTTGCACTGCTACTCTCACACTGGTGTGCAGTTAAGACCCCATGAGGGGAAGAGATACACTTCGATATCATCCATGGGTCAGGTCTCCCTTGTAACACAAACGCCTACACGGATCTTATCTGCGGTGGTAGCAGACCGTATTGATAGCCACACGTCCCAAGCCAGCACAGCGGTGCAAGTAAAGAAGGCTACTGCAACGTGCTACTTCATTTCCGAATTGGCCTCTAGGCCATAGACCGTATCAGCGCCATCTTGAGAGTAGGTAAAATGACGCTGCATTACCCTAATGTATTAAAAATGTGCAAAAAAGTTTTCAATTCCAATGTGTATTTTTTGTACAAAATATCACATATTTGATGCTTTAATTGATAAGGAGTGCATCAGCTGGATATGAGGATGAAGAGTCCTACTCAAGTAAAACCACAGACAACATCGAACAACAACGTCCGAATGCACCCATAAAAAAAGAAAACAAAACTTTAAAAATTTGCAGCGTGTATTTTTTGCCTAAAAAAAGATGTTCAGTTATCTCAAGATATCACATATTTACAGCAAACATTTTATGAAGAGTGTTTTAGCTGTACAT